>NC_049244.1:10703244-12022172 GCF_011100685.1 Canis lupus familiaris | reverse complement strand
GATGGCAAAATGGCTCTTGCCTTTGGAGAGGGCCCTGCCCTGGGAGCTTCACTTCAGGCTCGGTCAAGGCAGGCTTTCTGGAGGGGTGGGGTAGGACTGGGTTATCAGGGAGGAGAATCCCAGGCCCCGGGAGTAATAATCCAGGAGTTTGTGGAGATAGGTGCAGAGCTGGGTGATCCTTGGGACAGTTGGGGCTGGGTGCTGGCAAGGTCAGCAAAGCCATGCCCCTGCCTTGAGGGGCCAGCTCGAGGGTGTTCTCGCTTCCTTAAGCATCTAGCCCCGTTCTCTCCCATGGCAAGGAGGAGAAAGAGACCCAAACTGTGCTAGGGCAGTTCCCAGGCTTGCTTGGGGACTCCGGACTACCCCCTCCCCCCCCCCCCCCCCCCCCGCCCCACTGAACCTGGGAAGAACAAACAGCCCAGCGGTGGACGGGGCATGGGGGTGGGGGTGCCTTCATGTGCAGGGCTCGGCCTCCCTAGGGGGGCACGAGGCCATGTAGCTGCTGCAGCTGAGACAGGACAGCAGTGGGCTGTGCCAGAGAACAGAGGGACAACACGGCATCAAGCCCATGGGATGACAGGGCAGCTCCAGCTGCCCACTAGGGCCTGACCAGGGCCCTGCAGGGTCACGAGCATAGAGCTCTGGGTGTGGAGCTGGGGGTGTTGCTCCTGTGTTCTGCCCCCACCGAGCACCACACTAATAGGCTGCAGCTGCTGGAGGGTGGGGCCTAATTCAAACCAGCAGGTTGCCCAGTTCCCTCCTGCTGTGTAAACGTCACAACCTTGGCATTCGATGCCTCACCAGCAGCTTCCAGGGTCCTCTCCCACCCTTTTGGTTCAAGGGACCCTGGGCTTCTCCACATGAAACCTATGGGCTCCTACCCTCCTCCTGCAGGCAACCCCAGGGGCCGGCATCCCTGGACCTTGATGTATGCTCAGTTCTAAGTATTTAATTCTCACTGCTTTGAAGAGGCAGGCCTTGGTCTCCCAGATTTTCAGATGAGGAGCTGAATTACAAAGGTCAAGCAATTTATCTAGTTATCCAACTAGGAATTGGCAGAGTAGAACTTGAACCCAGGCAGTGTGGCTCTGGCTCAAATCCCTTGGGACTGCCATAGAATAATTGCTCACAGAGGTCCTTTGCTCAAAATAAAATCAAGTGAAGCCAGAGGCATTGAGGTTAGTGGGGTCCTGCTCAGCCGTTCTCTGAGAATCTGGCCTGCTGGTAGAGATGTTGGTTGCAGGAGGACCTGAGTGACCTGAGGCTGGGAAGCGCCAGCCCGAGCCTCCATCCATCAGCCCTCTGGGAGGGCACCACCGATTTCCACAACTGCCAGTTGTGCACACCCCCTCTTTCAGGGCTCGTGAGCCAAGCAACAGGCAGTCCAAGTCCTCTTAGTACACGTGAGCAGTCAGAGGCTCGGGGTCACTCCTTTGTTACCGATTTCCTCGGCCCTCTAGCCTGGTCGAGGGGACCCAAACAGTCCTCAGGCTGGCTGTGGAGCTGTGAACAGAGGTCCCAGGGTCTCCAGGAGGCAGAAATATTTGGCCTCAAGCTCGGCACAGCCCCTCTGGGGCCTTGTGATCCACAGGGAGGAGGAGAAAGGGGCAAGGGAGCACTGCCTCTACCCTCTACCAAAACCTTTAAATGGACGGTTAAAGCCTCCTGCTTTGTCATGGTGGTGCGCTCCCCCTCTTCTTCCAGGGCCCCCCAGCCTATTCGTGATCGGATTTGAGGCTGCCTACCACCCCTAGAGCATCCAAGGACTTCTTCCTGCCCAGAACGACTCCTCTCAGCTTGCTTCCCAGCTCATTCTATCCCAAGTTCCTCATGGGACTTCTTTCTAGAAACTGAGTCCAGGCTCTTTCAGCCTGAGGTGGGGCTTCCAGGCCTCACCTGGCCAACTAATTTGCATCACTAGCAGGGCAAGGTTCTCCCTACACTGATCACAGCTTCCTCTCCCTTCCCAACAGTGATGCCTAGCCAGTGTCCATGGTCACTTGCGATAGGGATACTTTTCTTGAATTCTCTTACCCTTTACTTAATGCCCAGCTAATTCAGAACAGTCAAGACTGAAGCTCTCAACGCACTTCCCTCCAGTACTGCCCTGCTGATCTAAGTGATCACTATCAGTGAACAAAATGCCGGAACTCACTAAAAAGGAACCTCACTTGGGGATTTTCCTACAGCAAAAGACTGAAATTTTCTTTAAATCTTACCTCATCCAGATTTGACTTTTGTCAGCGATTCTGACTTGAGGGTCTACTGTTAATTCTGAAAACTGAATCTCTGCAAGTCTGTGAGAGATTATGTTGTATTCACTAAAAACATACAAATTCCTCTGAGTTCTGAGGAGAAAAAAGTTAATTGTACTTGCCCTGCAAATTCTCATGTGGACACTAAAAATATCATGAATGTTTTCTCTAGGAGCGAGTGCTATGTGCCCAGCGAACCACTGTTAGGGAGGATGTGCGGAGGCTGTACGTGGTTTCACAGGTAAACGTGCTGTCCCTCGGCAGCAACTCCCAAATAAGATGGGACATATTCCTTCCTTAGCAAAGAGGTCTGTATGCAAGTCACCTCAGCTGAATGACAACAACAAAGTCTGGAGGAAATCCGAAGTTTGCAGAGGAAGAAAGATCAAGCATCATCAATGCTTCTCTGGGTAGGTGAACATTTCCATCACGGCCCGAAGTTCTCTCCGGCTCCACCTCATGCCCCACCACTGATACTAAGGGACAAGATGAAAATGAGCTGCAGAGATGAAGTTTCTTTACTGGCTGGGTCAGCAAAGAGACTCAACACTTCAGAAAGATCTGAAGTCTGGATGAGTAAAGAAAGGAAACAGGCACAGCTTTAGACTAAGTATATATTTTAATTTCTATGAGGTCCCCCTTTCAAGTTTTAGGAACATTTAAATGAAGTGTATACAAATTAGACACTGCCAATATGTACAAAAGTATTTTCTACAGTTTTTGAACAATACCAGCTATATGTTTCATTTGCAGTAAACAAGACGTTACAAAAACAGTCCAATAATACATTTTCTATTAAGAAGCACAATACACAACATAATTAAATTTTATTAAAAAATAACTTAAAATACAGAACAATCCCCTCTAAGCAGAAAAGCTATTTCTGTAGTTCATTCAGTAAACACACAGTTGAATGCTGCGGCTGGAAACAATCAACTCTTCCAAGGGCCCACCTTTTGGGGATGAAACTCCACTGCAATGGGCAGTTAATGTCTGGGGTCCGCAGGGTCCTAGAACGGCCCACGCCACCCCCCACCCATCCTAGGACCCTGCATCTATGCAGTCACTCCTGTGATTATGCTATGTTCTATGGCAGAGCTGACCTGAAAATAGGGAGACTTGATCAGCAGGCTTAATCTAATTATACAAACCTTGAAACAGTGGAGGAGGGCAGAGGGATGGAAGCATAAGATGGGCCACTGAGGGTTTGAAGACAGAGGGGAACACACAAGAGGGAAAGCAAGCAGCCTTCAGGAGCTGAGGGAGAAGCCTCTGGCTGAGTTAGGGAACTGAACGAACCTGGAAGCAGATCCTTCCCCAGAACCTCCATAGAGGAATGCTGCTCTGCTAACCCGGGATTTCAGCCTGGTGAGACCCTGAGCAGAGAGTCCAGCCACACTGTGCCAGACTCCCAAGCTACAGAACTGTGAGCTAAGAAATGGGTGTTGTTAAGCTGCTAAGTATGGGGTAATTTGTTACATAGCAATAGAAAATGAATACATTGTCCAAAGGTAACTTTTCCTAACCTAATTAGATTTGGCAGTTTCTGGTTTGGGTTCTGAATGCCTTTTTTTTTCCCCCACGGAGTATTACAGGCAACTTTTGAAAACCCTTCACATGAATAACACATTGTTCTGTATTCACTAGGAAGTACGTTTGTTTGACTTGGGTCTTGTTTTTCAATGTACTCTCGTCTATCAGTCTGGCAAACAGCTGACAATTTAACCCTGTTTATGAACTTTTTATGGGTGATGATTTTATTAATATATCCATGGTCACCCCTTCACCCCTCAAGGGTTGTCAGATCCCTCCAACTGAGGGCTCTTTCCCACTTCCCAAGTACCCCAAGCAAGCAAGGCCTCGGTAGGATGGTGCAAAGTTCCATATCAAACATCCAATATGAATTTCTTCTGCATAACTGGCTTATAAACTGGCACTAAGGTGATTAAGTACACTTGGGGGAAAAACTCAAAAATTAAAAAAAAAAAAAAATCACACCAGTTTCTACAGGTCAAATCATTTTTGGAGGAACCACCCAAAACCGAACATGTATTTGTGCAGTACTGTATGGCGCCCCCTTCCCCTGTCATCCTGTACTCACTCTGTCATGCAAGGGTTCACTGAGTCAGAGTGGGTCACAGAAGAAAGAGGAGAAACATGCTGGTGCTTAGAACAGTTTAACTGCTATTGTGGTAGATCTCTCTTACTTGAAAGACTCAAAGGCCCTCCAAAATGTCTCCAGGATGGTGGCAGTGAGGCTTTTGGTAGTACTTTGAAGTCAACTCTTCAATCTGCTCTCCTAGAGGCACACATGCCAGTTATGTGCAGCAGCCCTGAGGGGCCGCACAACTCCCTGTGCCAATCCTGCCTGCTCCAGTGGGTCCCAGGCCACACCTGAACTTGAGAGTAAGCTCTCCAATTCTGAAAGTGAATATAGTTCAGAAGGAACCATGCCTGGTGCCAGCGAATTAAAAAAAATAAAAATAAAAAATCATTTCTCTCTCCTATGAGATTCTAATGTAAAGTATACTTAAAGAGATACCAAAAGGTACCGAGCACCAAAACATGAACTGGAATAGAATTGTTTTTTATAATCTAAACTTCTGATAGTATTTATTAAAAAGCACATAAAATATTAGGGCCTTAGAGACAGTGCAGGTATTATAGTTAAGGCTGATTTACTCTTCTTAACCTCACCAGCCAGCCTGGAGTAAGACAGATGGGGGGCTGTATGATGACCACTTTCCTGATCCTCTGAGATAAGCAAGAAGGAATGAATGAATGAAGAACTCCAGAGCCACTGCCTTATCCTCCTGGCTACCATTAGTATCAATTCTGGGTGGTTTGTTTTAAGAGCACAAATGTATAAGACGGTGTAACTGGTCTATAAATATTTGGCCACCTTTAACAGTTCTTCACAGTTCTGTGCTTGGCAGCATATATGCTAAAACCTGAAAAACGGGCAAAAAGAATCTGTATTCTAAGGAATACATGAGATGGAAAGAGACAACCTAAAGTAATATTGCAAATTATACTTAAATTTCATGATTTCTTGATTCAAGAAAATGAAATTCATTTCCATAGTTGACTACTGTAAAATGTGGCATAAAAATATTTTTGGGAGACATATCTGTATTTTAAATTCTGTGCACATGTAAATGAACAATAACAAGAAATGTCTATTTTTCAAACTTATCTGTAATATTGAAATAGAACAACAGACTGCCATTAAGTTTCTTAAACTTTTAAGTTACCAGATATTTACAAATAATATATAATTTGTATCAAAAAAGGGGACATTTTCAACTATATGTGCTGCTTTCACTGGGGCTCCGGTGATGAGAGTAACTTCGGTCACTTTCACTGTCGGAGCCATAAGATCTACAACTCCTGTAACAAAAGAAATATACAGACACCTTTTAACTTCAACCCTTTGAATTCTTCTTAAAGCTTCTTTTTTGATATGAGTGGCTTGAAAGCAATACTGATGTGGCATAGCACAGTGGGTAGATGAATGGGGTCCTGACTGTGGCAACAGTGTAGACTTTTCAAAGATGTTTTAAATGACAGATGGTAGTAATATCAAGGTTAAGATAAAGAAACATCGCATCTTGGGAAATTACTTGAAATCCACTCATGCAAATGAGCAGAGTAATTTTCCATGTTACCCAAAATGAACATCAATATTTAATTAGACTGAAGAAGGAATATAAAAAAAGGCACATAACGAGTTTCTTTAAAAACATAGAAATCAAAATGGGGACCCCACGAGGGGTGAAGGTGGGGCAGGTATGGATAGGACCACTGGGACAGTGCATCAAGAGGACCTGGCAACCGTCACCATTCAGTTATTCTGAAAAGGTTACAGGGAGCCAGTCACTTTGCTAGATCCTAGGGACATACACACAGTGGACAAAGTCACCTCCCACACCAGTGCGCACAGCACACCCTGTAGTCATCTAAAGGAGGGAGACTCACCTGGATCGCCTGTTATAACTTCTGCCTCGGTGGTAACTGTCACTCCTCTGGCTCCTACTTCGACTCCGACTCCTGCTATAGTAGCTATCGTAAGTGTAGGACCTGCTTTAACAGCAACAACACAATATTCAATTTTCCCATTCAAATATTCACATGCTTCCACTTCTGTTTATGATCTGATCAGTGTTCTCTGAGAACATGGGCATTATTACATGACACTGTGAAGGACACATTTGCACAGCAAGTACTGGAAACATTTAACATTTAACAAGTGACCCAGGGAGACTTACCATGTTAAACAGAAAAATGTTAATTTCTTTTCTGCATTGAAAAATGTTACAAAGTTAACACTGACTTAGTTTGACTGAATCTGGTGGATCTTTTTAGGCAATTATATTCAATAAATACTTGCCATCAGGTATCAATTTTCACTTTTGACACTATAGAGTACAATGAGCCAACAGATAAAAGCTGGTCAAAAAAAAACCTCATGTAGATAGGATATGATTTTATGAGAGACAAATACATGTGTTTAAATTTTTCAATAGAATACAACACTTTCTGAAAGGGAATGAAGGGTTTATAAAACAAGGCCTTTCAAATCTTCCCTCACAGGTGGCTCCCCATCCCTGTTCATACCTGGACCGACTGTGGGGATCATACGAGCTGCTCCTGGATCTGCTCCTGCTGGATGTCCTAATATGAATCACATGAGGGACTATCATCTTGTAGGTCAGGATAGGCCATATCAAAAATCTAGACATTTCTTAACCATCAAGGAAAAAACACCATGAAATCCAGTAGCTGTATCTACTTCATTTATCAAAAGAACACTGGATTTTTTTAAAAAAAGCATGTTGGATTTCATTAGAAAGATTACCTGAGAGGCGAAAGAGGGTTTGATGAAGCTGGGAGAACATGGGTCCCACATGCTCCACCCTGTGGCCTCTTATTAACAAATCAATCCTCTTATCCCAGTCCTAAACCCAAGCCAAGAGGTGACTGCAGATGTGAACTGAGGTCAAAGAAGATATACTGGAGGGAGGGGGAGATGGTGGGCAGAGCTTTTTTTTTTAAAAAGATTTTTTATTTATTTATTCATGAGAGACAGAGAGAGGGGCAGAGACACAGGCAGAGGGAGAAGCAGGCTGCATGCAGGAAGCCCGATGTGGGACTCGATCCCGGGATTCCAGGATCACGCCCTAGGCCAAAGGTAGGCCTAAACTGCTAAGCCACCCGGGGATCCCTGGGCAGGGCCTCTTAAAGATTTCTACTGCTTCTTTCCTCACTCTGAGAAAAGCCAGTGAGAATCTGACAGTTCCTAGAAAGAAACAACTAGACAAGACAATAGGCCTGTCTGGTATTCAGTGATGGTAGGATTCTTTTCATTGGCTCCCACCACTCTGCCTGTGCAGCCCTTGAAAAGCAGACAAAATAAATAAATAAAATAAAAAATAAAAATAAATAAAAGAAAAAAGAAAAGCAGACAGGATGCAGACCACATGGTAGGGTCGGTTCCCCACACTCACCTATGACTTTTGTAACTGCGGTAGGAACTGCTCCGGCTTCTTGTGCGGCCTCTGCTGTACCATCCTCTGCTCCGACTTCTAGAATAGCTTCTTGATCTACAATGAAGAGTGAAAAAATATATTAACTCACCATGCTGTTCAAACAATTACTAGTAGGATAGGAAGGGGAGAATACAACCAAAGGAAAGGCCATTCACAAACACTTCATACTAGGTTTGACAATGACAGCTTATGAGGGTTTAAACTGAATGGAATGGAATGTGGGCAGCCCAGGTGGCTCAGTAGTTTAGCGCCGCCTTCAGCCCAGGACGTGATCCTGGAGACCTGGGATCAAGTCCCACATCGGGCTCCCTGTGTGGGGCCTGCTTCTCCCTCTACCTTGTGTCTCTGCCTCTCTCTGTGTCTCTCATGAATAAGTAAAATCTTTAAAAAATAAACAAACTGAATGGAATGCAATAAACCAGAAAAGGCTGGTAAAGGTATGTTCACTGGAGCTTTATCTGGAAGACCAGAAGAAGAAACAATCTCCATTAATGATAGAATTGGGGGGGCCCACAAATATACAGTAAAATATTCTCAAGTAGGAAAATGAATGAAGTACATCAACACAGACGTCGCCTGGACATAATGCTGAGTGAAAAATGCACAGACAGAACGCGTATGTAGGTATGTACGCAAGTATGTAGGTATATATCTGTAAAGATTTTGTTTGAAGACATGCAAAAACATTGTATACAGATAGAAGTATCTGTGCCAAATCTAAAGAACAACAACAAAACTACAACAAAAGTTTAGAATAATGTTTAATTCTAGGAGAGAAGAAAGTAGGGTGGCACTGGGTAGGGATATATCAGGTATGTCAAAGCTCTGTTTTTTAAAAACTAGATGACATAATGTGAAATATTATTTATACCTAATCATTTAAAAAATCTACTTAATATTTAATAAAACAAGTAGTGCAATTCCACCCCTTGGCATTCCCTCGGCTCCCCACTCTTCTTCAACCTTCTACCTGTCATGACAGAACAAGACCCCTGTGTCTAGGCTACTTATGTAACATCTTCATAGGCTTTATTTTATTCACTACATTGTACTCATGTTTTAGAAGACATGCTCTGCTTCTAGTTTATCTACAAGAGAAAGAATTATGTTATGTTCTAATAAGACTCTAGTCGTTTACTCAACAAATAATTACAGAGCAGATTCTGTGAGGTAACTGAAAGATAAGTAGGAAATGGTCCCAGACTTGAGTTCAGTCTAGTAGCAGAGTCACAGCCAGGTGAGTAACCAAAAGAGGGAGTAAAGGTTAACTGTCTAGTCTACTACCCATCAGCTGCATAACTTAAAGCAAATTCCTTAGGCTTTCTAACCCTGTCTTTATTTATAAAATGAAATGCGACCCACCCCAAAGGCAGCGGCAGGAAGCTAAATGAGGGTGGCCAGCATCACCAACAGCACAGAACTGTCAAAGCACGAATGGCAGGCAGATGTTAAGCAGACAGGAATAGCTCAATAGCTGCCTGCGTCTAGGAACATGAACCTAGAAAGAAAAGGCCAGGATTCAGCAGCTCTTTGGGCCTGCTGGGAGTCAGGGCAAGAGGAGGAAGAAGGGCCCACAACACAGGCATTGAATGGTCTGAGAGGGTCGAGGAGAGCTAGCAGCAGGTTCCAGAAAGATGGAAAGGATGGCAAACATGCCCTGGCACTCATGCGAAGTACCTGAAAATAGCCCTTTTAGGAAGAAGCGGGGGAGGGAAGCACAGAAGACAGACTGCAAGCAACTAAAGAGTAAATGGGAGACAGCTGTTACAGATGGCAAGCATTGGTTCCTATTTTTAAAGAAATTCCGGTGAGAAAGGGAAGACAAATAGCTAAAAAGGGGGGAGAAAAACCCCAAAGATTCTTACTATATTTTAGGGTCAAGTGACGAAAAACAAATACACATTCGAGATATGAGCAATTAAGATAGTGAGGTGTAAACCATGAAATATTTACAAGGAAAAGAAAAAAGGAATACAAATTACTTACTAGCTTCATATCATCAACCTAATTTCTTTAGTTTGTAAAAATTCTCATTCTCTGCACTGTCCAACCTATGCTGATGACAAAAGTTAGATGCAGCTTGAACCAAAATAAATAAATCTAAAGACGATCATTTTTACCACAGCCTCCCTGCTAACCCTCAAAATAAAGATCAACTAGATGCAGGTGTTAGGCAAGTAACTTTGCCTCTCACCTCCCACTAGTGTAAAATGGAGGGTTGGATTAATGATCTTTAAATCCTACATAATTCTGTAAATTCAGGATTCCCTTCGAAGGCATCTTTGAGAGGCGGGAGAGCAGCGTCACACCGACAAGGAGAGAAACTTGCCACCTATCATGGCAACTCCTTTCTGTTACCAGAGAGCTTTAAGTGACAAATAATAGTTTTTGACACTGAACCTAAATTTCTTCACCTAAAATCCCCACTTCCTATGTCCTCAAACTGGCTCTCTTAGCCACAGAGCACAAGACTACCCCCTTACTCCCTTCCAGATTTTTGGAAAGAGTGATCTTGTCCCTAATTTTGATGTTCTTCCAAGTTACACAGTAATAAACGCTCCTTGGGGGAGACAAAAGAGAATACATTGCTCACCGGTAAGATGATGTAGAGCTTCGTGATCGACTTCTTGAGTGACTGTAGGAGACAGACCTTGTTCTGTGTCTTGATTTGGTTTCAGATTTACTTCGAGATCTGCTTGGACTCCTGGACTGGCTATCCCCATCCCGACTAGGTGTCTGCTCATCACTTGAACTCTCCTGATTCCTTGGCCTCCGGTTTAAGCGTGCTGTCTTTCTTACTTCATCAAAGAGAGACCCAGGCCGAACTTTATTTTTGCTTTTAATTTCTATCCTCAGGCCTTGTGGCTTCATGTCAGGTGCAGTAGTCAATGCCTTTACCTCCACAGTGCTGGATGTGGGAGCAGTTGGTGGCGCCAGGTTCCCCACACCCTGCAGGGGCTTCCATTTGTTATCCATGAGACTGATCTGGCTCTTCTCTGCCACCTCTCTCTTCACAGTGCTTTCTATAGTGCTGGCCAAGCTAGCAGGGCTGCTGTCCTGTTTCCCCACATCCCCCATTGCTTGACTTTCGGACATACTGCTCTCCTGTTTTGACTCCTCTGTCTCAGGATGCTCTGTGTGCATATCCTGTTTTAGAACAATGTTTACGTCTGCGGTAGCAAGCCTTGAATTCCCTAGAGGGGATGCCTCCTTTGCTGGGGAACTCCTATCGGGAGTACAGATCTCCATGTTGTCATCTGTCTGCAGCACATCCTCCACTCCGCTTGGGACACTTTCTGCAATAGGCTGAATGTTGGAGGGAGAAGCAGTGACATTCTCCTCAGTAGTTAAGGCTGTGGGAGAAGCACTGAGTTTAGTATCCTCTTTAGCAGGCTGATCCATATCCGAAGAAGTCGTGACTGGATTGCGTTTACCTGAAAAGTTGCCCTCTTCACAGGACTTCTCAGTGTGTGGAATATTTTCTTTCATGGTTTCACTGTTTTCAGAAACTTGTTTTTTCTCTTTTGCCTCCTGAGTAACTTGTTTTTCACTAATCTCCTCCTCCTCTTCCTCACCAAATTCTAGTGGAGGCTGCCAGTGAAATGCCTGTTTTCGTTTTGGAGCCTTGTGCTTTTTGTCTTTTTTCCCTTTCAGTTTCTCCTTTGCTTTTTTGGTCTGCTCTCTTTTAAGAGTTTCCTTTGACCCATGTTTGCGCTTCCGTGCCTTTCTTCTAGTGTTTTCTGAATTGGAATAGGACCCCTCAGAATCAGAGGTCGAAGACTGCTGCTTACTTGATTTCCAAGCACCATTACCATCAGGCAGCGAAGCACTTGCTGAAGACTTTGTTGCAGGTTTGGCTTTGCTGTGAATTTCACCAAACTCTGACTCAGAATCTGATGTAGCCTCACCTTCCTCCTTATCAGAAGATGGCCGGGAAATATTTTTACTGTTTTTTGTTATATCTCGTTCAGAATTTGACCCAGAGTCCCACTTACTCCCAGCATAATTTTTCCTTTTGGGCTTACTGCCATTTCTAAGGTGATCAGAAAGATTCTCTCTCAAGACTCTTTTCTTTGAACGAGGGCATTCCTGTTCAGGCTTAGATTTCTCTTCATCTCTGTTCTTCTCTTGCTTATTGTTCATTTCCATTTGGACTTGCTTCTCTTTTTCCTGGGCTGACTGTGTAACCTGAACACTTGACTGGTCACTGTCTGAAGAATAATCTAAAGATGACCTGCTTTCACTATACTTTCTCTGACTTGAAGACTTGTCTCTGTTTTTCACATATTTATGGTGAAGTCTCTTTTCAGAGCTGCCGCTGTGCCTCTTACTTGAAGTGTTATTTTTTTTCCCGTTGGATCTAAATTTTCTCTTGGCTTTTCTTCCATCATCACTGCTAACAGAAGAGTATGACGAGGATCTACTACACTGTGAACGATCACTGTATTTATTTCGTGAATGAGATCTAGAGGAGGCAGACCTAGATCTTGAATGTGAACTAGCAAGACTTCGTGACCTTGTGTATGATCTGGAATAAGATCTACTCCTAGAAGATCTGCTCCTTGACCTTGGTGAACTTTCCGAGCTTCTATCACTGTACTTTGAATAAGCACTCCGATCACTTTCTGAATTTTTTTCTCTCTTATGGTAGGATGATGAACTTCCAGTCTCTTTAATATTTGCTAAACTGTAAGTGCTTTGGAGAGGCAGCAAATGGGTTGTTTTAGCTTTCATTTCCTGAATTCGCTCATAAGAGGGCTTCCAGGGTTTCTGTCCAGGCTTCCACCTTGAAGGAGGGGGACTGTCACTCAATGGTATTACAGGAATATTTTCTGCCACCACTGGTTGTACTATGACGTTTTCATTTTGTGGTGCTGTTGCTCTTAAGGGTTCTGTTTTAACTGCTTTACTTTCACTTAACTGAGAGGTTGTTCTTCTTGGTGATTTTGATGTTGTCCTTTGGTGCCCTGACTTGGAAGTAGATCTGGACTTTGATCTACTTCGAGAATGTGATGAGGATTTTGAGGGAGTCCTTGATCTTGAGCTTCCTCTAGAATAAGACTGCGAGTGAGATTTAGATCTGTAGGAGTCTCTGCTGGAATGGGTTGAAGAGCTCTGGTCATCCTTATCAGATTTAGACCAGTCCCTCTTTGAGGAGTGATGAGATGATAACGAGGAAGAACGAGATCTCCTTTCTCTGTCACAAGAGGATTTCATTCGTCGGGTGGAAGATTTTGAGGATTCTATGTCTGATGGTACAATAATCCTTCTCTTCTTAGTCTGCTTGTGTCTTCTGCAATGTTTCTGCTTTTTAGTTTTCTTTTTATGTTTAACTTTTTTCTCTTTCCTGCGTTTTTTATGGTGACCATCAGAGTGCCTTGCTGTACTAAGGTCTGAATAATATCCATTATAAGACCACGACCTGGATCTCTGGGACAAACTTCTCTCATCCCATCGGCTCGAACAGGGATCACTTAATCTATGGAAAAGGATATAAAATGCATGGTTATTTACAAGCATGTTTTCTATGCTTTAAATTGAAATACACATTTGTTGTCAATACAGATGCATTGACAAAAGCCTAAAGAGCAAATTACTCCATCAACACCTGAAGTACGTATAGGAAGGATAAACCAAAGGGTATGGATAGGCCTCCTCTTGACCTATAATTTCAGAGAAATGCTGAAACTGCTGACAACTACTAGCAGATTCACTTATAAAAGGATATATTTTTTTTTAACTAAGCAAAAAGATTTCAAATTTCACAGAAAAACAGTTCTGGAAGCCAAACCAAACCAATTCATCATAAGAGCACTAGTGACAGAGCTCCTTGGCCAGGTAGGATCTGTTCATGACCCTCTGCTTCCGGGAACAATTTTTGAGGGAGAGTCCAATCAAGTTCCCAAACAATTCTGTTGATTTCCTGCAGATACAGGACAGCTGCCTGACCTTTATAAAAGAAGCCTCTTAAGAAGCTAACATGGCTGTTATTTTATTTCAGCTTCACAGTAATCAAGACTTTCTCTTAAGGTTTAATTACTTACTACAGAAACTGAGGAAAAAGCACATGAAAATAGATGCAGACTTGGTAATGGGTAGTGTCAGGGCTCAACATTAAGAGTTCTCTGTATCACTGTGTCTAAATCACTCTCACACAACAGACGCATTATCTTTTTTTCCCTCTTCCAACTTCTAACCATTCTACTGGACACCCACAGAAGAGTAGAGACTACTACCATGAACAATTATAGAGGATCCCACTGGTGTATTTTTCACTAGCTATTCTGGAGCCAGCCCCATTTCAACAATGGCTATTCCCCTGTGGGGTATTATTGAGGGTAAGAGATGGTATACTTCTAAAGAACCAACAGTCCTCGGGGTCAGAAGTTAATGCACATGCTAGGTACAGATTTTCCTACCTACTAATTCATTCATCAATGACTAAGAGACCTGGCTAGAAAAGGATCTGCTATATGATTTTTAAGTCCTGATTATTTCTAAAATTGAACAAGGGTATCTCTGATTTAGTAGTTTTACAGCTTTGGGAGGGAAAACAGAATTTTGATTTATTTTCTATTTTTATTTTTAAAAGATTTTATTTATTCATGAGAACACAAAGAGAGAAAGAGGCAGAGAGAGAAGCAGACTCCATGCAGGGAGCCTGATGTGGGACTCGATCCTGGGACTCCAGGATCACGCCCTGGGCCAAAGGCAGGCAATCAACTGCTGAACCACCCAGGCGTCCCCAGAATTTTTATTTAAAAGCATCCTGAAGCCAATCAGCCCTCCTACTTAATAGCTCTCTTTCTGCCAAGTATTCTCAAATGTATTCTTTGGTCATGGTCTAACTTTAATGTTAAGTCTTTCATGAAAAGTCCAGAAGTAAGTCTCTAGCCTCTTAACACTTAAAATATAGTAGTAACAGGACTGTGCTCATACTTAAAGCTCTTACTTATCTCCTTTACTCCATTTTTCTCCACTAGGTGGTCTGTATGCTCTTAATCTTTGCATTTCCTCTTTCCAGTGAGGAGGAGTTTCACTGCTATCATCATCATCTGATTCAGAACATGATCTTGATCTTGGAGGTGTGTGATAGCGCTTCAAAAACAAAGATAGGAATAACTGTTTCGATAATACCTCTCAATTACAATCTGCTATAGGACAGAGTTAGGTATAAGACCCAATCTCAGATGCCATTCAAAAGAAATAATGATTAAAGTACAAAAGAGGATATGAAGTTATGCCAAACATAAAAGAGACTAAAAAAAATGGGATTTTTTTCTTTAAGTCTTAATGGTTGCATTCATTAGCCTAGATTATTCAACATACTAAGATTTCTCAACATACTCACTGTTTCACATATCATTTCATATTTAAAATACAGCAAATAAATTTTGCTCTACTAGCAATATACCTACAGAGAATAAAACTAACTCCTTGAACAGATCTTGGATTTTACCTAAAATTAAAGCTAGGATTTTGCCTATACTACCTTAGATACGTAATTTGAAAAAAAAGAAGTCTTATTAACACACATACAATTGTGCCCCTTCCTTTAATCTTCCGTCCAGATTTTGATACAGAAGGTTTCTGATCACTTACAATGGGTGTAACATCAGGAATCTTCCTGGAAAAGAAGATTGAAAATTTAAAATAAGCAAATGCTCGGCAGTTTTCTCAATATTTAAATGCAGGAAAAAAATTTAAATGCAGAATTTATACTCCTATTAAAAAAATCATTTTATTTAGATCCAACACTTTTGTAGAACGAGGCACTCCATATAATCTGATTTTCTAGGCAAACTTTTTAAATGTCAAACCTTAAAAAAAAAAAAGTAACCCAAAAATGGGTAGTGATACTATGTATCTTTTTAAGCACAGAACTACTTTTAAACAAAATCCCTCTTTACATGTCTCTTGTCAAAACAGTGATGTTCTAAAGGAATCCTGAGATATTTGACTCTGATGCTCCAATTGTGTTTTTAAAACCATATTTTATTCTATATTTTTAATAAATCTTTTGTCTTCCCCCCACTCTACAAGCTGCCCCTCTGTCAATGCTCTGAATCTGCAGCCTTGTGGTAATTCTAAGAGTATAGTTTTTGTGGCAACTATTGTCCTCCATGCATGAGAAATCTTCATACCTCAAGTTTTTTATGTTATTAACATAATGGCTAGCTTTTATGGAGTACTTACTATGTGTCAGACATTATGTTAAGCATTTTTAACATAATTGAGTAAAATGTATATAATGTAAAATTGGCCTTTTTAGCCATTATTTTTAAGATTTTATTTATTTTTCATAAGAGACACACAGAGAGAGGCAGAGACATAGGCAGAGGGAGAAGCAGGCTCCATGTAGGGAGCCCAATGCGGTACTCGATCCCGGATCCCAGGATCAGACCCTAAGCTAAAGGTACAGATGCTCAACCCCTGAGCCACCCAGGCATCCATCCCATTTTAGCCATTTTTAAGTGTAAAGTTCATATTTATATTCATGTTGTACAACCATCACTACTATCTTTCCCAAACTTTTTCATTACCCCAAACCCAAACTCTACCCATTAAGGAATCTGTCCCCACCCACCCCCACCCCCATGAGCTCTCTCAGCCTCTAGTAATCTCTAATTCATGGCCAGGGAACATTCCATTGTATGTACACATCACATTGTGTATTCAACCAACTTGGGATCTGTCTTTTCCTTTTCGCTATTGTTGAGTATACTGCAATAAGCACTGGCATACAAGTATCTGTTTGATTTTTTTTTTTAAGATTTTATTTATTTTTCATAAGAGACACACAGAGAGAGGCAGAGACATAGGCAGAGGGAGAAGCAGGCTCCATGTAGGGAGCCCAATGCGGGACTCAATCCCAGATCCCAGGATCACGACCTGAGCCAAAGGCAGATGCTCAACCACTGAGCCACCTAGGCGTCTCTCCGTTTGATTTTCTATTTTCAATTCTTTTGGATATATACCTACCTATGGAACTGCTCAGTTACATAGTAAA
This sequence comes from Canis lupus familiaris, assembly GCF_011100685.1. Taxonomy (NCBI): domain Eukaryota; kingdom Metazoa; phylum Chordata; class Mammalia; order Carnivora; family Canidae; genus Canis; species Canis lupus. The sequence continues at coordinate 12,005,358 of NC_049244.1, read as the reverse complement.
TCTATGTTTAACTTTTTGAGGAACCACCAGACCATTTTCTACAATGTCTGAATCATTTTAGACTACTGCCACCAATGTATAAGGATTCCAATTTCTCCATATCCTTGCTGACACTAGTTTTCTTGGTTATTGTTTTAAATTATAGCCATCTTGGTAGGTGAGTATTATCTCACTGTGGGTGTAGTTTGTATTTCTCTAATGACTAATGCTGATGTTAAGCATCCTTTCATGTGCTTACTGGCCATCTGTATGAAACAACTATTGAAGTGCTGTGCCTATTTTTAAATTGAGTTGTCTTTTTGTTATAGTTGTCCATACTTCTGGTGCCAATTGTAAGAATTCACTGCTAAACCCAAGGACTTAAAAATTTACGCCTATATTTTCTAAGAGTTTTACAGTTTTAGTTCTTATGTTGAGGGTCATGGACTCATTTTAATTTTTGTATATGACGTGAGGTAGGGGTCTAGCGTTACTCTGTTACAGGTGGAAATCCAGTTATTCCAGTACCATTTATTGAAGAGGCAGACTTCTTTCTCCACTGAGTGGACTCTGCATCCTTTTCTAAAATCACCTGGCTATCCATACTGGTACAGGTTTATTTCTGGACTCTCAATTTTATCCCATCGGTCTATATATGTATCTTTATGCCAGTACCATACTATTTTGATGACTGCTGCTTTAAGTTTTGAAAACAAGAAATACAAATGCTCCAACTTTGTCCTTTTCAAGACGGTCTTAGCTATTTGAGGCCCCCTGGATTCCATTTGATTTGATATTGACTTTTCCACTTCTGCAAAAAGGCTGTTGCAACTTGGTAGAGATTGCATTGAATCCAAAGCTTGCTTTGGAGAGTACTGATATCTTAACAATTTTAAGTCTTCCAACCCATGAACATGCAACATCTTTCCATTAATTTACATCTAATATTTTGTAATTTTCATTGTACAAACCTTTCACCTCTTTATTCCTAAGTATTTCATTCTTTTAGATGTTGTTTTAAGTAGAATTGCTTTCTTAATTCCCGTTTCATATTGTACATTGCTGGTTAACAAGCACTTTATAAAGGCATTAGCTCACTGAATTCTCATAACACTATGAGGTAGGTACTATTAGCATCTTCATTTTAAACATAGAGAATTTTAAGGGGGCTACAAATCTTGCACAAAGTCAGAAAGAAATGCAACTTGACTCTTAAAGCCAATGCACAGGATTTGCTAAGGCTCTAGGAAGCAGGCTCCAGATAAACATACTAATGTTACTGTAAGAGTCTTAACTACAAAGTATACATATAGTTTTTTCAGTCATTTCATGACATTACTTAATTCTCACAATGAGGTAAGTAAGTACTTGTGGTACACAACCAATAACCCCATTTTCCTCATGAAGAAAAAGCACTGATCCTGCCTACATGTGTTCAGCAAAAATTAATGTTTACATGGGAACCTTTTAGATACTGATTCAATGTGACCACTCTCTACCTCCTCCCCACAGCATTCTGATTTGATTTGCTGTATGGCCCAGAAATTGATATTCTTAAAAGCCTGCAAATTATCCTAACGTGCAGCTAAGGTTGAGAACAAATAAACTAGAGCCAAATGTGGAACCCAAATTCTGCTAAGCAAATTACAAGGGATATGAGCTTAACTGCTGGTGTATCAGTAAGGTGGCTGACAGCCCCTGCTTCTTATCCTTGCATATACTGATTTCTTTTTTATTTATTTATTTATTCATAAGAGACACACATGGAGAGAGAGAGGCAGAGACATAGGCAGAGGGAGAAGCAGGCTCCTCACAGGGAGCCTGATGTGGAACTTGATCCCAGATCCGGGATCATGTCTTTAGCCGAAGGCGTCAGACGCTCAACCAGAGCCACCCAGGTGTCCTGCATATACTGATTTCTTGAAGGACACTTCATTATAGCTCTCAAACAACTGATGAAAATCTCAAAGATCCTAATAAAATAATTGTGCTATCTTTGCATGAAACAACTACCAGCCAATTATGATTTAAAACAATTCTGCATAAAATAACTTCCAAAGATGTTATGTGACCAAACAAAATTATCAGCACTTTTCAATCACAAATGCAATTACTCCTTTAGCAATACCAGATAACAAAGGTCAGCAAAGTTTTTATGAAAAGAATCTGAAAAAAAAAAAAAAAAAAAAAAAAAAAAAGAATCTGAGAGTAAGTATTTTAGGATTGGTAGGCCAAGAAGAAAATTAAGGTTATTATTTAGGTACTTAGATAAGAAGAAAGAAAATAAATTTTCACTAATGTTTTATCAATGAAATATGAAATATGATAAGAGTATTATTTCTTTGTAATAAAGATCTACTAACAAGAGGAACGGAGTTCTTTGGGGGGGGGGGCTGAATAACATTTCACTTAATTAGGGTTCATAGTATTGTCTATCAAAATAGATAATGCTGTTCATCTGGTAACGCTGACCTGTAATGAGACTGTACATATTTTATCTTTAAAAATATTTTTTTTCGGGGATCCCTGGGTGGCGCAGCGGTTTGGCGCCTGTCTTTGGCCCAGGGCGCGATCCTGGAGACCCGGGATCGAATCCCACATCGGGCTCCCGGTGCATGGAGCCTGCTTCTCCCTCTGCCTGTGTCTCTGCCTCTCTCTCTCTGTGACTATCATAAATAAATAAAAAATTTATAAAAAAAAAAAAAAAATATTTTTTTTCATTTATAGCGGTTGTGTGTCTAGTACCTGAAATACCAGAGAGCTGTAATAGCATCACTGTGATGCATAGTGCACCAAGTAATAGTGTAAGGCAACAGAGCACCACATACAAACTCTGCTACAACTACTCAAGTCTGCTGTTGTAGCATAGAAACAGCCCTTTCTTATTTTCTTATACTGAACAAATGTATGTGGCTGTGTTCCACTAAAACTTACTTCATGCACACTGAAAACTGAGTTTCATATAATTATCACATGTCACAAACTACTACTCTCCTTTTTTTTCTACAAACATTTAATCATGTTTTACCTCACAGGCTGTACAAAAATAGGCAATAGGCCAAATGTGGCCCATGGACAACACCTGCCATGACAGAGAAACTGCCCTTTCAAGTTTCCTACCTGCTGAAAGCCAAATAGATTTGATCAGTGAACTTGGTGTCTTGTATTTTAAGAAAGAAGGATCCCACTAAAATTTATTAACAAGCCAGAATTTTTAAAAATGAAAACATCAGCATGTTAATAAGCTTTTAATGCAAAGATATATCCCATTTTCTAACAGCTGTTTGAGATGAGACAATACTAGGCTTTAAAAGTGTTTAATCAATTACATGATAACCTTATGTAGATACCTGTCTGTAAACAGGGACATGTGCATAACTTCTCAGCATTCAACAGAACTCTTCATAGGGAACTTACCAATGATACGCCACATTATGGTATTTTTGTTCAAACATTTAACAATTCTAAACTTGAAGTAACACACAAAATATATTACATACTACTTTTTGAGACTAAATCTAAAGCTACACATCATCTTTCCCAATGCAGAGAGGTTATCACCCAGCAAAGCAAGTGAGCAAGTCACATATTTATGATACTAAATTATATCCCTAATCACCATGCAATTAATTTTATACTATTCAAATTGGAACATGTCTTATCATTCAATTGGCTCCAAACAGTTCAAATCACCCTCTGCTCTCACAAACCAAATCTCATCTCCAATGAAAGAGAAAGAAAAAATGAGTAATGCAGTCTTTCCAGAACTCCAAGAAGAACCTCTCCCTTGGCCAACTTGTCCAACCCCCTTTTACCAACTAGTAGAATGTGAATTCTGAAAGATAGGGTACATGTCATTCCATTAACCTGGCATCTCCCACAGTATAGTTCAAAGTGCTTTGACTAAGGGTCATGCTCAATAAATGTGTGGAACTGCAATGAGCTGATGGAATTATCATTCACAGAAATGAAAAAGAAGAGATTAATCACCATACTTACGGTTCAGGCTCCACCGTGACAAGAGGCATATCTCTTCTCAGTAAAAATCGGTTCTCAGGAACTGGAGGAATCTCCTCTGGGCGGACTACAGGCTTTTCCCTTTTAGCATTTGAATCAACTGACCTTTTTTCATTGGTATCACTCCTCTCAGAGTGACTGAGAACAAAGCATGTCACCAATTAAAATGTGCAATGTTTGCATTTCATGATAATATTAACAATAAATAACTAATAATAGCAATAAAATTGATTTGTTAACTTACAAATCTCACTCAAATGGTTTGTACAATTTTCACAAAGAGAACATATAAAGCATGAACACCTAACTAAATGCCACAGTACTAAAGTTCTAGTATGAAAACTGTCAAATGATCCCAACTTTTTAAGTTCCAAGGATTTTTTTCACCTGCAAATATATAATCTTTGATACATCTGTGCTACCCCTAGAGCAGTCAGATTTCAGATTAAAGTCCAAAAAACGCTATCGTTCTTCAACAACAGGTAATAAAGCTAAGTTTACACAATTTGCACATACTTTCCCCATCAAGGTATGTGTGTTTTTTAGATTCCCCTGGCATTTCACACTTACCCTTTTGGGCTCGTTATATGTTTATTCCTTGGCTCCTCTGAACTGCTTGCTTCCTTTCGTCTCTTTTTAGAATGTTTAACTTTTGGCCTCCTCTTATGTTTCCTTCTTCTGCTTCTCTCATGTTCAATTTCACTTTCTGAAGAAGATTCTGAAGAGGAAGAGGAATTGGAAGAGGATTCCGAGTCTTCTGAATGAGTTGGTTTCTTCCTTTTCTTCTCAAAAACTTTAAAGAAATATTAAGAATATGAGTACTGGATTTCAGTACCTTCCAGAATAGAAAATGTGACTACCTAGGTATCATAAAACATACTTTATAAACAGAAAACTAAAGACAAAATTTAAATAAACTTTTTTTCATGTTAATAATACCATTTGCTGGTGTGATTCTAAGGTAACAAAGCCCTTGCCCTCCATGAGGCCTATATTCTAGCTGGGTCAGATAAGAAAGTAAGTAACTGCAAAATATGACAAACAGTAAGTGCTAGGATAGAAACATACACACACACATACACAACCAAAAAAAAAAAAAAAAAAAACGGGAGGTAAAGGGAATAGGGAGAGTTGGGGTAATTTAAAATTACTTTCAGAGACCTGATGGAAGTGAGGTAAGGGGTCATGCAGATATCTGGATGGAGAGTGTTGCAGACAGAGGGGACAGCTAGTACAAAGGTCCCTGTGTGCCTGGTGTGTCTGAGTAAAGGTCAACATAGCTGAGACGGTGATGAATAAGGGGGAAGAGATACACAGAGAGCAGAGTGCCTTAGAAACCAAGTAGACTTTAGCTTTGGCTGACTGAGAAGGGAACCCTTGCAGAAGATCACTCTGGTTGTTATTAAGGACAGACTACAGAGGATGATCAAGAGTATAAGCAAGGAGACCAGAATTTACCAGCAGTAAATTCCTGCTGCTGAGAAAAGATTATAAAGAAGGACAGAGGTAAACGGAACAGATATGAGGCTACTGCAATCATTCAGGTAAGAGACAGCTGTGGTCTGGACAAGGCTAATAGCAGGGGGAAGTAAAAAGAAGGAAGATTTGATAAGATTTGTGGATGGCCTGGATAGAAGGTGTGATACAGATGCAACAGGGCTATTGCTATACTACTTGTATGGTTTCTCTCACTACTAAAATCCAGAAGGTATCTTTAAGTTATAGTCTTCAACATGTTTTACTTGTATCCAAGCTTCGACCACTCTACAAAAACTCTTACCATCTTTTGTTGATTTTGTGGCAAGCACCCCACAATCAATAACTCGCACATCTGCATAAGGTCTACTTGCAGCATCTGTTTTCAGATTTTCAATCTGTTCGATTACTTCAAAACCAGAAATAACTAATCCAAAGACGACATGCACCCTGTCAAAATACAAATTCAAGAAATAATTGGTTTGATGACAATTAAACCATAGGTAGTAATCATGACAACTGTTATAAATGACATGTCTACAGACCTCAATATAAAAAAAGCAGTGTTTGATGAATGAAGCAACTAGAAGGAAATTAGAATTTTTGAAATATGCTTCATAAAAGGAAAAAAAAACCACAATTATTCAACTGGGCCTTAGTTTTCTGCCTAAAACAGTATTTCTTAACTATTTTATGGTAAAGAGTCTGAGAACAGTCCGATTGCACTTGATACTCAGAAACTGTTGTTACAGGGGTCACTCAAGACAGCATGACTGAGAGGTCTATCCATGGGCCCAGATAAAGACCCCATTCAGTGACATGACAGCTGGGAGGTCTCAAAACTAACTAACCTGTGATTCTTAAGGAGGGGCTTGGCTGTGAGAGATTAACCCAGAGATCAAGAGTACCCCCTTGAGGTTCGCTCACAATCCAACCTGTATTGGACTGGCCACCCAACAACTCCCCAAGGTAATAAAATGTCACTCTTACCCATCCAGGTGTGGAGCAGGTTTTGTGGTACTGTGTAATAAACATCAACACAAAGATGGCAAAAACCAGGTGTTCAGGTGAACACAGCAGAAGGGTTTAAAGCACAGCATGTAGAGAACAAAGAGGTAAAGATAAAAAGATAGGGGAAAAGTTAAATGTGGCATACATCTAAACTTAAGAACTTTACAAACAGCAATAGTAGCCACTTGACTGGTTAAAAAAGATTCTCAAGATTATAACAAATTATAAAATTGTATCTCCAATATGAAGTCTATCCTTATACATATGTATGAAACAGCTTTGAAATATATGAAATACATATTAAAATTAAAGTTACTCTTGAATCCAAAACAATAACAAAAGCAAAAACAAACTCAAAAATTATCAAGATATAGAGAATAAAAAGCACTATCATCTGCCCTAAGGAAAGGAAAGTGTGATCAACACTTGGCCCCCAGCTTGAATGAATTCTTCTATTTGTTATTTCTCATACTGCATCAACCTGCATCTTATAGGTGGGCAGATGGAGATAGGACTCAGGAGTCCTGTTTTCAGAACTTCCTGCCTCTCTCACCTAAGATGAAGCTCTGCCACTCACAGCAACTCTGAAAATGCAATAGGGAGCAAACCTTTCCTTTATCAACACTTCTGACAGCAAGTAAGGTAATGATGGATAACATTATAGACACTTTAAATTTCTATGGCCCAGAAAATGCCCAACCTGCTTCTTCTACAGTTGTCACAAACGCAGATAGTCACTCTTGGGAAGCCTATGGGGTACATCTGGTTAAGAGATTTTTAACCCAGCTGTTATTTCCCATAGCATTTTCACAAATCTTCATACTATGTGATTTGCAGTGAAAAAATTCAAAAGCAGGTAACTAGACTCAGAAGTATATACTGCAAATATTTTAGTTTATAGGAATGAGAAATATAAGATTTTGAGAAGGACACTGGATATCAGGCCATGTAAAGCAGTCAATTGTACTAGAAGCTCCCATATCAATTTTTATATTCATTTTAAGGCAATTCTAAGACATGTAAGTCAACCAAACACAATTTTCACCTTGACAACGTTAAAAATCATTATTCTACAAAGAATGGTGGCATTTATACTTACATTAAGAATATTCAGTTCTGTAAAAGTACTACAGAATTTGAAAAATTGTCAATTTAAGAAGTTCCAGAATTTTAAAAGCAATCTTGAGTTTTAAAACCACAAAGTCTCAAATTCCCGTTAGAAGACTGAAGAAGTCAAAACTCAAGCTATTATAATAGTAAGTTAAAAAAAAAAAAAAAAGAAAGAAAGAAAGAAAGAAAAAGAAGAAAATCTAGCAAGCAGGTGAGGAACTAATGTTTAAATAATTAAACCAGCATCCAGAAACTACTTTGGATAAGAACTTTTGAAGATGGAAATGTGCTTCCCATATAAGTAAAACTTTACCAAAGCACGCTTATGATAGGAAGAAATTAGTACATATGCTAGACAGTGATTCCACTGCATGAAAGATGTAAGAGGTAAAATCTGTAAAGGTAAAAATGTTCTACAACTTTAAGGGATCAATTTCAAATATGTAGCAGTGAAAACAAGGAGTGGTTTATTAATTAGGTATACTCCTTGATCTTTTCTCTCACAACTCTCAGATCTTTTGGGGAAAAGCCTACAGATTTTTCTAAAACACAGAGAACCCAATTCAATTTGCCACACTGGCTAATAGGAGTCCTGTAAAAACCACCTTACAGCAAACCTTTGGAACAAATGGTGAGATGAAAACACTCTAGCTAACTACAGTGAGGTAGCAATAAACTATTTGAGACTCAATTTGAGGATGGAATTGCTACCCTATGACAGATTCCAATTTTGTTTTAAATTCAAGTGAAAACTGAAGACAAAAAAACTTGGTCCTTGACTGCAATCGTGAAGAAAATGAAGACAAGAACATTATTTCAGGAACAAATTTCAGCTGGCCTGCTATGCCTAAACTGGTGTGAATAATTAAGCCCATCACTTGCATCCACAATTCAGGATGCAGAAATACAAATTTATACTTAAATTGCATTAGACTACATGTTAATACTGAAAGTATCTTAACAAAGAAGCCCCTTGGGGTTCTCAGCCTACATTCCAGGAGTAGAAATAACAGTGTAAAGCAGGCATACTGGCACTAAGCTAACACCAGACATGGATAAACAGAGGACACTGCCAAATGGGCAGGGAGAAATTATATACTCGGTCCAAGCTATTCAATCCTACTCAACCGGACAAAGAGATCTCATCCCACCAGCTCTTAATTGTACTAATCTTTCAAAACTATACAGTTGTTAAAGACCCATGCAGTTGATGATACATGTTCAATAAATTCAGACCTGAAGGCCAGAGACTATCATAAATATGTAAGTTTACACATGCTCATGAAAACATACCTAGAGAAAGAACCACAAAGAACACTTATAATTATAAAAGCTTTCAATATTTTCATATTTCCATTTTTTTCCTGTCACTTAGACACTAATTTTCCAGTTTTCTCCACCTCTTGAACGTACTTTAAAAATATATGTATAAGGATTCATTTAAACTTTGTAAATCCTAGAAATTGAGAAGTTTCACTATTACTCCAAAAAAACAATCTACATTATTGTCCATTATCAAAGAAGCTTTTGGCCTTATATAGAAATTAACAGTTCTGTACTGAAATGAAATCTAAACCATTATATACAATACACCCTCTTCCCCACCCTCCCCCAGAAGAGGTGTGGAAATGTGGTGGAAACAAGCCACTGAAATTAAAATATACTTCCCAGGATTAACCACGAACAATAAAACACACTTGTTTTACATGTATTGCTGCCATAAATCAAGCAGAAAGTTTTTCTTAAAATGGTTCAATGCACATAACAACAGGATTAAAGAGATAAAGGCAAAGAAAGAAAAAGAGAGCCTTAGAGTAATAAGACATTACCTTTGGAGCGCACGGTGTAACACTCTTTCTGTAAATTTTACACAAAAATGGCAAGAAATAAATTGTAATACACTTTTAAGACAAGACTGAATCTATGTTTTAATATCAATATAACTTTGAAATTAAATATTTGCAAGTTTTATGCAAAGCAAGAAAGCTTTTTTAAAATGGAGGGCTCTAAATTTTCTTTCACATAGGATATGCATGTAGAGATGAACTATGCCTAAGAAAAACACTGTGCTGAAAGTGGGCATCTGTTCGGAGCCTTAATATTTTAACACTAGAGTGTGAGTAACCAAACATTATATTTCGCTTTGCAAATCCTACAAACTAGCTAAGTCAACCAACATCTTTCTCAAAAAGAGAATAATGTATCCTGAGTACATAAATGGATATAAAAAATCTGAATGCCCAGGAGCAGTTACTACCAGTAGAAAGCAAAAATTTCAATGAAAAGAATTAAGAGAATTCAAAACAAAATTTCAGGGAACTTTTCTTCTTCTTTTAGTAATTCACTTAAAATAGTTAAAAATACTTCATATTTCTACATTTGGAATCTTTTTTCAGCACACACAACAGACCACTATCAAGAATAAATGAGTAGAGTTTGGACTATAGTTTCTGTTCACTGCCTTAACAACCTCTGAGTTGTTAAAGTCTTCCAAAATAATAGTAAAACAAAAAAGCAGCTTAACAAGGATTTTAAGGATCTTCTCAAAGGATAAGAAGGCAAGAGAGATGAAAGTATAAAAGTATGCTATCAAATTTTGGCTGTGATAATTGTTTTTCCTAATTTTCCCCATTGTACAAAAAAGTTTTTTCAAAAAATACAGTCTAATCAACTTTTTAAACTTTAAACACATCTATTATACTCAGACCAAAATCCCTATTATATATTATATTATATATATTTTGTATACATACAAAATTGTTTAAAAAGGTTTTGGACATATTAAATCTTGACATATTTAAAAACAAGCTTTAATTCCTTATAAAGGCACTGCTACATGAATTACTGTCAAAAAGAACATGTTTCAAATAATGTGTTTTCAATGAATGTTGTAAAAAAAAAAGTGATTCCAGGTGTAAAGTAGTATGAACTTATAAAGATAACCTATTTGTCTAAACTAGCCTTGAACAGCAAGCAATTTTTTTCTTTCAACTCCTGAAACTACCACACCATCATGGAAGAGGCACCAAATTATACAGAGTAACACAGCTTGTGTAAGGGCCATGGAAACTAACCAAGCCATGTTACAGAGCTCTCCTGTGTTCCAAAAATAACCAAATAGAGAGCTTTAAAAAATTCAGCACTAATGTTAACATTATACACATCAAACACTACTAGATACATAATTCCTTCCAGGTTGTTAATACATAGGTCACATAAACACTAAGTAAGACTGGATGTTACAGAGGACACTTGATATTCAGAACCTGGTTAAGTTTCATCAACATTTTTCGCTGATTTGAAAAATCTTGCAATTTACACATAAAGATACTACCCCCAAAAAAGAAAGAAAAACTAGGAATTTTCCAGGTTATGAACACTTACTAGCATTTCTTTTCATACAGACTCATGAATATGTGGAGAGAAAAAGAATTTCTGCCCAAATTTACTTTTGCTACCCCAAATCCTAACCTAGCTCTATAAATCCCTTAACACCAAACCACTGTTCAACTCCCCTTGCTCTGCTCTGAAACAATCAGCACTTCTCTCCCACTCAGGTGAGCAGCCATTTGCAAGTCTGGTTAGAACATATATCGGAACATCTATTTTAGTCCCATAGGTCTATTTATACCTGATAACACTTGTGTTTAAAATTTGGACTTTTCCACATTATCTTGTCTTCTTAAATTTTTTAATTATGACCACTGACGGTGGCCAACGACAGAGACTGTTCCCCAAAGCTCTGCAGGTCTTTCTATTTCATGGTTGTACAGAAGGTCGCACAGACTAAGGGAAGGGAAACAAGTGTAATCACCATGCCAATGTTTCTATGTCCAGCTGACAAAGACTGCTGCCTAATTTAGGGAAATGAGCCTGAAGCTTCTTTGTTGTATCTTTCAGACTGATGGAAATTAGGCAGTTACAACTATTTTCTTTTAGACAAGAAGATGTTTGCACACAAATCATTCCACATATCCAGAAACTTAGGATCAACCTACAAAACACTTTCTTCCTTTTATGTCCACGTTTTCATGCTAAAATGTTTATCTTTGAGAATGGGGTAGATACTTCACAAGCCGAAAAGGAAAGACAAAACTAACTCAAGATAATTAGCTAATAAAGCAAGAACCAAGGTCTCCTGATAGCTAGAATAGTGGCTCTAAAATAACCCAGGAGCATAGTTATTTAATACAAAGCTATAAACCACCTAATTAATCTTTTTAATGACTACTTCATGCAATACCTTTTTTATCTTTTTGATGAATGCACATAAAAAACAATGAAAATTAGAGCAGAATTAAGACTAACAGCCAAAGGAAAAGAAAAATGTTTCCCTTTTTACCTTAGCATTACTTCTGCAAGGAAAAGGCTGGACTACATGATCTTGAAATCCTTTTCCACTAAGACTTTATAATTCTATAGCTTTTATTATGGTTTCTTCCTAGTCCTAGCGTTTGGCTTCAACAAATAAATAATAAAAAGAACAAAATGACTAAATACTGAGTTAACCTAGTTACTCCTTCGGTTCCAGATCTTTGAATTCCTTCAAAAATACCTTAACATGAACCATTATTTCCTCAGTGATTCATGGGGACAGTACCATCTATCACTTCTTCCACGTTTTTTGAGCAGTACTATTTCAGAAGAATCAGTTTTCTTCTACTTAGGTAGGACCCCCAAACCAAAATTATGACTAATACAGTAGTAGATATAAGCAGTTACTGCAAAAATCACAAATAGCTTTATAGAAGAAAATCTGATTATCATATACATAATTTTTCCAAAGAAAGCAATATATGCATAATTATGTTTAATAGAAATGATGTATGCCTTATGAAGGGGAGGTTTTAAATGCGTCAGTAATGAAGACAATAGTTACTGCACAAAGCACAAGAATCTTTGAGAAATATTTTGCAAATACACTAATAACACCAAATTCACTCCTTAGGAATTACAAAGTAGTAGATTTAGAATATAAACTACAAATACAATTTTGCAAGGAAGTATTACAAGTCTTTATTAAGCCTATAAAACTGGAACTATAAAGGCAGTTCCTGGCAAACTACCCTTTCCTGTTTGGAATGCAGAAGAGCTGTTTGAGGTGCTCAAGGAAGAGCTGTGGTGAGAGGGAAAAAGCACTGCAGCCACCCTCGGGAAGCCAACAGATGGCTCTGCCACCACCAACTCTTGCGGCCCCGGCTTTTAGAGTGTTTATCTGTGATCATAGATACAACCTGAAGACAGTACATTTTACTTTTTCACTACTTCCAACTCCAAAAGGATTTGGGCTTGCAAGACAGAGATTTTCAAAGACTTTTCTTTTTATGGGCCATCATCTCCATTTTCCCTTTCTATAAAAGCAAGGAAGTGTTTTGTTTAGAAAGGTGGATTTTAAGTTTTATTTCGTAGGGAACTGGTACTTTCAGCCAGCATAAAAAAGCACATGCCACAAAAATTTCTTAAAAAAAAAAATAATAAGGATTTCTTTTATGTACAAAAAACACTAAATTACTTCCAAGATTGCTTTTAACTGCAAACTCATTTCCAGAAGTAAATTTCAAACTAAAAGTAGAACATTTTCTCTCAACACAAGTTCACAGTGATTTTAGTGCCATCTACAGTTAATTATAAAAAGAAGCTTAAAAATTTTAATCTGAATTCACAGTGTTAAAATTTTCATTCGGCATTCCTTGTCAAAAATAACAGTGCAATATAAAATTAACTATGTAGAAACAGCAATGGCCTTAATTTTGTTTGCTACTAAGCATTCCTACAAAAGACAATCAAGTACTAAATAATATAGAAACAAAATTTTTTGAAGGGAGAACCTCATATACTAGATATTAATTAATGTATGTACCTGCACCAGTTTTTACTTGTAACATTTAATTAAACAAGCTAATTGGTATGTAACAATGGGAAGAAGCGGCTGCTGCCTGATAAATTTTAATGTACTAATATAAAAAAGGAAATCTAAAAGAAACTTTAGAGCCCTCAGATGGTAGCTTCTTGACCAATGAATTTCATTAGTTTATATGTTCACAGTTCAGATAAGCTTAAAAATGGAAATGGGAAACCTCTATCAAAGAGTATATAATTTTATATTAAATTACTATAAAAGATGTTTTTCAAAATATTTCCCACTAATATTTTTGGCCCTTAAGAAGGTAAAGGAAAGAAAAATACTCTAGTAGAGAAGTATTAATAACTACTGCTCTATGGGATCAAAATATGATCGAGGAACAAATGTTTTCGGTCTTCCTTTATTTCTGCACAGCTCCAAGCACTGTCATCTTCCATCAGCTTTCCATTTTTAGGACATTCTTAGGAACAGAATGCCCCTTATCTGAACTTTATAAGATCATGTTGGAAATCTATTCTGCAGACAAATTTAAATTGTGAGATTTACTTTACATGAATAATTTACTCCTTTAAAGACAGGGAAGCGCCATTCATACTTGTCCATTCAGAAAGATGACAAAAATTTTTTCTGGCAAACTATGAGTAAAATATTTCTCCAACATATACAGCACAACTATAGAGATTTACCTCCAATCAAAAGGATTAAACTTCATGCTAGCCAATTATATTTCCTATTTTATATCCTGGGATTATAATAAAAATAGGTTTTAGAGTTGCTTTAGATAAGAATGTAACTAAAAGTATGCCAAAAGTCTTTCAGATGAGAAATAAAGTTGTGGTTGTGCATGAATATACATGAAAAGGTGTTTGGTTTTTGTTTTCTTTAAAAAAAAAAAAGCAAATTTAGCATTCTGAAGCTTCCTGAGTACTAATCTCATAAATTTTGGTGGAAATGACAGCAATATTGGGTTAATTCAGTTATGCATAAATGTCTCAAAGATTAAGGTTTTTTTACAATGCTGATGCAACAGCAATATCACTCATCTCTGTACAGTATCAGAAAATAATGGTATCTCTCTCAAATAAGATTGAAGAGCAACAGTAAGAGAAAAAGCAACCAAACAATGGTTTCTCCAGGCCAAGGGCACATCCAGTCCTAGTCCATTTTTAAATGCTGATCAATAGTTTATGTTCCAATCTAGTTTTGGTAAACTGAGCACCAAAATTTTGTTAAGTTAAAGCCAAATTCTTTTTCTAAGATGACAACATATTTTGAAAATAATGTACATCTTCAAGTTACATCTTTTAAGTACCATCTTAAAAGATACATGCTGAATGCTGAGGCAGTTGTTAGAGCTTACCAAGTTTCTGTAACGTTAGAGATTAATAACAAAATCCAATTTGACAGTATTTTTCCATTTAAACTTGGTTTAACTATACCATCTTTCTCATGAACAGCGCTTCTCTGTTTAAGAAAAGCTCATCTCTGAATTATGCCTACTCACATGAAAAACTGGGAACCATTGGTATGTTTCCCTCGATTTGCCATTGACAAAAGGAACGCTCTGTCATGTTTGAGAATAAAGTTTTCATCTGTTTGAAGAAAACACAAATTCGTCAGTCTCCAATTATAAGCCACTTTTAAAGTGTAATGTCACAGTAATAAATAGAAAGTAAAGGATGAAATTCCTCTTCTGGTCAGTACAGATACTTGTCTGAATACTTAGAAAAAAAATTTTTAACTAATCAAGTAACAAAAGTGTAAAAAGATCAAAAATACTACTTAAAGCCTTGAGGAAAGAACATGTATTTAATGCTTTATACAAACAGCCTTAGAATAGTCACTTTTAGTAGTAACATACTTTGGCTAAATGATATGTAAACTATAAACTTTCAGGGAAAACCAGTAAAAAAATCTTTAAAAATCTCTACAGTAAAGTTCATTTCCTTCAACTCTCCAATTATCCTGCTTAACGTAATATAAATGGGAGAAGTTTAATAATCTTCTCTGCTTAATTTCTATATGATAAACTTATTATTTAATTGTATTGAAGCTAGACTATGAGAGCAAAACAGAAAAAGTTACATAAATTAAGTTGTAAGGATGTACCTAAATTAAATCAAGTATATAGACTCCTAATGAATAGGATCAAAAATTATCTAATGAAGAAAGTCCTATAAAAACAAAAACATAAAGGGCAAAATATAATTCTAAGATACACAAGTATCTGCCACAGTGAACCGCATTAAAGTGGCTTACATTAGTTTCAAATTGCTACAAGCTGATAGAACCAGCTAATGAATTGCTTCCTACTGGTTCAAAGGAAAAACTGTTATAAAGATCACTCAGAGATGATTTTAATTCCAGCAGAAATACCTTCAAAACTAATTTAAATTTCCTTATAACATTCATACAAACAAATCTTTCTTTAGAACAAACAGAAACATAGAAAACTTTAAAAAATGATTACCTTGGGAACAGGCTTCTGAAAAAGAGTAGTAATCCATTTTCCCCCAAAAGAAATATAAAAGACTATTATAACACTGAAGCTATCATGGCATTAAAATCTAGTAAGATTGGATCCCATTAAAATCTCTGCAACTGACTTTTCTAAGGCTTTTTGGGGCAAGTGCAATAGTTAGACTTATGCAAATACTACTACTGTTGGAATAAAACACAATCATATAGTTCTATTATATAAAAGAAAACATACAAACCTTTGAGAAAGTAGGAAATACCAACTTTTATTCAAAGCAATTGTTTGGTTTAGGGGGAAAAAAACACAACTAGATTTTTTTCCCTGATGTAGAACTAATAACCCATTGGGAAAAGAAAAAAGATACAGATGCATGTATGAAATAATATACAGAATTTTCCAAGTCTTCAAGCAATTATGAGAAATCCAGCCACAACCTAACCCAGGCTGTCCATAAATTTATTAGGAAGGGTGCAAGGGAACAGAATTGGAGTTTGTGTTACTGAGCTTCGTTCTCTTACCTTTTCATTTTGCAAAAGACCACATTCTCTATAAACAAAAGAATATGTTGACAGTTTTAGGCAGGAAGATAGGAGTTTTCATGTATATAGTTGCCTAACCTCCATGCTGAAAGTCATGTTTAACCATAAAGTTAGCCTTAATTAATCTTGTCAATTAAGTTACATATTATAATATAATTTATCCCAAAGTTCATGCAAATAAAGTATTTTCATGCAGCATTAGTTTCATGCAAAAAGTGAACTATAAGTAAACCTCTCCTCATTAAAAGTACATGATCAAATTTGCTTTAATATCAGAACTGAAACAAAAGACCATAAAATATTAAGCCTTACCTTTAAAATATCCACCATAAATTGATTCTCCGCCTTTTCCATTACCTGCAAATAATGAGCTACATTAATTATGATGAAAATTAAAAATATATTAATACTTATAATTTTTTATGCTTTCAATTTGCTAAAGAAGCTAACACCTTGTATTGCAATAATAAAAATTCTACAAATGCTCAATAACTTTACCTTGAAAATAGAAGTTCAAAAAAAGTCCAATCCTATTATAATATATACTACTAAGAATTATCTCTATAACACATTGATTTCAAAAAGTAATCACACTAACAAAATTCAGGAAGAATAAAAATAATCCAAAAGTACCTGGCATTCATTTTAAGAGACCTGACCAAGTATTTCTAATATTATTAAAAGTACATAAAAACAAAACAACAAAAGGTCCAAAAATCAAAGTAAAACGGCTTAGTATTTTGCTTTTCACACATTCTTTCACAACATTCATTCATCCAACATCTATCCATTGACCACTTAATATTTACACAATATGTGACACAATATTCATAATTAATAGAATGATACACTTAAGAAACTGACTGATGGAGTTACTCAAAGCATAACTTTTAGCTCTACCTTCGCTGAAGTCCCCACCCTGAATCATAAAGTTTTTAACCACACGATGGAATGTAGAACCTTTGTAACATAACTTCTTCCCAGTTGTTTTCCCAAGGCCTTTCTCTCCTGGAAAAAAAAAAAGAAAGAAATGAAATTTAGCTACAAACATCTTTCTGTGGAAAAAAGCATCCAATTAGTCCTTCGTGAAATCCCTGTTTTCTAGCACTGTACAAGATACAAAACATAGGGCAACGAGGTAACATACACAGAAACTAAAAAACATATCAAGCAACATATAAATGTTAAATTGTGTGGCACAGACTCTACATGTCACAGGAGAAAAAAGGACCAGAAATGGTTATCACTCCGGTAAAAGAGGGCAATCAAGGAGTTGGTGGCGCAAAGATCATATATGTATATAAGTGTATCAAAGCATGGATTTAAAAAAACTTGTTATTTTAAAATAACATCACAGATGTTCTTCCTATTTTTTTCTACTTTTAAAAAACACAAATCCCATTACAGATAACAAAAAACTGCATCATATTTTACCTATCTTCTAATCCTAAATTTCTTGTGAATCTAGAAAACTAAATTTGTTCAAAACACTGAAATTTAGAATTTATGAACTACAATGTTTAGAGAGGACTTTATTACACACAGTAGTACTTTCTTATTTACTTTTGAGACCATTTCTTTTGTCCTCCCTATCCTTTTAAGAAATGCTTCCCTGATTTCCTATCAATGAAAATAGTATTTTTTCACAGGCTAAACTCATTTTACAGTCAATCACTTTTTACTGAAAATAACTATTCTGTTAAGCAAGATAAAACCATAAGCCATGACTTCTCATTGGAAATAATTTAATAGTTCATTTACCTGAGCATAGGCAAAGGAAGTTTTTGCATGTTTTTGGACATATGTCTGAGAAGAGCTGAAACATAATGCGACCAACTGAAATAAAACACATTAGAAAAAAAAGGTAAGCAAGATGATTAAATATGCCACATTTTACATGGGAGAAATAAAATAAGTAGAATTAACAAATTGAAAGATCCATTTTTGTAATTTATTTCAATTTTTCTAAAGACTTAACAGGAAAAAATTTAACTAATACCAACCGACAAGAATACCACTCTATTTGTTAGTGTTAGAATTCAGAGGCAGCCTAAGTGGTTTCAGCTCCAAAACTGTACGATTTTAAGTGTCTTGTAAAGGGGCTTTGCATTATTATATCCCTTTTAGTACAGTCCCCTACCTGAATACTATTAATCTGCTTTAGAATGTTCTCAATAACAGTTGTCCAATCTATTATTAAGCCCCTCCAGTGATAAGAGCACATCAGACCATAAGACAGTCATTCTGGCCTGTACTATTAGAAGAAAGTCTGGTCTTCTATATCTAGCTTTCTGCTTTCTACCTCTATGCAAGAACTATTTAGAGCCAACCTCCTGAATTGTCACCTCCAATTAAAACACATTCTATTCCCTGAGAGAGCATAGAGAATAGGTTATGGTTCCTAAAAATACCAAAACCACACAAAACAGACAAAAACATACAATACACAGAAGATGATAAGGAGTAAGCCCACACATGTGATCGAACTACGCTACAAAAAAGTGCCTCACCAACTTTTTGGTCTCAAGACTCCTTCCAACTCTTAAAAATTATTGAGCTTTTACAATGTAGGTTAAATCTATAGCTATGTACTATGTTATACATTAAAACTCAAAAATTTTTAAAAACACAAGAATATAAAAAGCATACATTCCAGAACTTTCAGTGTGGCAACATCATTACATATTGTGTAATCTCTGGAAAACTTGACTTGTGAATAGGAGCACAACAAGCAAATTGTATTATCACAAAAGTAGTTTTGACTCTGCAGACCTCATGAAAGGCTCTCAATAAAGTAAAAAATAATATTTTGATTTACAATCACTTCCCTGAGTCCTCTTTCCCTTTATTCTACAGAATCTTTTCCATTATGAATGAACATTTTTATTTACTCAAAGGAACTTATAAATTAAAATTAAGAGTACCAAATCTAAGTCACTTTCAGCACAGACACAAATTGACTTGACTTACTCTCTATTGCTAAGAATTGAATTTATTCTTGGTCATGTGAGTCAGTTCCTGAGTACAAAACAAAGCTACAAAGCTACTACATAACAGACATCCTTAAGGGATTAAAAGTAGAATAATGGTATAAGACTCTCCTGGGTCAACATTGTCTATAGCTTCAATGGAGCCAAATTTTAAAGCAATTTCAAAATGTTTTAGCTGATCTTTATATCTAAAGGAATGAAGAAGGATATGAAATTCAAATTTCAAAAATTTTATTTATTTTACTGGGTGGGGTACACACATGCGGGGGGGTGGGGGGGGGCGGGGAGGCCACAGGGTGCAACAGAAGGAGAGGGAGTGAATCTCAAGCAGAGCGTAGAGCCCAGTGCAGGCAACCCATGAGATCATGACTTGAACTGAAATGAAGAGTCGGACATCCAACCGAAAGAGCAATCCAGGCACCCCAGGAAATGAGAATTTTAAAAAATGCATGTAATATCAGTAATATAACCACTCTGTATTTATTTGGAAAAGTACTTTCATCAACCTTCCTAAGTCTCTGGGAAATGGCTGGCTAGGTCGGTGTCAAATTCAAAGTCCTCTAATTTTGCAGACTAGAACATATTTAGATATTTAGGGCCCCTGTAAAACGGTTACTTTTCAGGATAAAAGATATAATCAAAACAATAAAAAATTTAGCCTTTTTACGACCATAGTAACTTCAATATCAAGTTTCTTTTTTTTTTTTTTTCAAAACATTTAATGCCTCTAAAAGAAAGCCAGTAAAAGTTTCAAATGTTTATAGTTTCTTCTTTGTAGATGATTAGGAATTATGAACCTGCTTAGTGGTATAACACATGTGAAAACAGTTAAATGTGATTATATTTCCAGGTCTAATAATCAGAGAGGGATACCACACAATGATGTTTTTTAAAAAAAAACACTCACCTCCAGTATCTTATTCTCTAACTTGGTGAAGAAAAAAAAAAATCTATTGACTTCTCAATCCCATGGAGCAGGGTTTAGAACAGAGGTGTTGTGTGCTTTAGGGCATTATGTTGTTAAGAGTAAAGAAAAAAACAGAAAACCAAATGTTTTGGCTTCAATACCTTGGTGCAAGGTTAAAAACACTGCCCAAAACAGAAAAATAACCTAAAAATCCATAGAAAGAACAGATGGACCGAATTGGGCTTGTAAGACATGAGAAAGGCTATGGACATTCAGATACTGGTTGAGACTGTCTTAATTTAAAATGCCAGCATATGTTCAATTTGAAGAGTCTAGAAACAAAAGGCAAAGCTAAAGTGTTCTATCAGAAAAAAGGAAAACACAAGAAGATGATTAGATGATTTCTACCTACAAAGAGGCATACTAGTATTAACTCCCTCCAAACTGAATTAAAAAAAAAAAAGCTTAATCTGAACACTATAGAATACACACCAGCAAATATTAACTTGAACCAAGTCATTAGCAAGATAGGCAGGTTTTCAACAAATTTTTTTCAATTGAATTGCACTCTTATAGAAAACATACTTTTTTGAAAATCAAAATAGAAAATATTCTGATGTATATGGTCTTTAAAGAAAAAATAAGTCAGTGTAGCTCAGTAGTTTGCTTATTTTCAAGTGAAAGTGGCATTAACTGTGATTATAAAACATACTGAAAAGAAAAATGTAAACTACAGCTACTTAAGGAAAAGACAGAATAAATGTGTTGAAGAGAAGATTCTCTAGCTCCCAAACTAATGAAAAAAATGACCCCATTTCCCAATAGTAAAAATGCCTATGGTTTACTGTCTCCTGTAATAAGTTAACATGCTCTGCCAATGCCTCTTTGGAAACTGGTGCTGCTTTCGAATGAATAAGATCTCAGGAATACTGTTAACACTACTTTACTTTAGTGGGATTTAGTAATCTTTATTAGTCATTATTGTCAATAATATTATCTTTTATATATACTACGATTTCTTCCAACGAACTACCACTATGCCAATAAATACACTGCTCTATAAATGTAAAACTAAAATCTGAAACTTTTGTGTAAGCATTTAGGGCAAAAAATATGATTAAGAACAAAAATGATGAGCAGGAATGGCTTCTGACTTTAGTCCTAACATTCCAACATGCAGATCCTTAAAAATAGCCAAGACAGGGGAACAATACTGAGTTTACTCAGGTAATATCAACACATTTTTAAATACTGGCTACAGACAGTAAAAGCCAAGACCTACTTACATCATGTTGTAATCCTGATCTGGCCACTAGGTGGCAGGAATAAAATCAGCAAGTACTCAGAATCTGGATAAAATTGAACATCATCTTTATTATTATTTCTTGTTCTCAGAAACAGCTGCACTGGAATTACAGGTACAGTAGTGGAAAAGGAGACATTATTCATGGACAAAAAAGATACAGTAGTTGGAAAAGTAAGCACTGTTTGAGACAAAAAATTTAGGAAATGGCATTCTACACAGGGTAAAGAACATCACATATACCATTACAAGTAAGGAATGAGGATAAGAACAAAGGTATGAACACATCATAGTCAGTAGGCAGAGAGCAAAATCTAAGAGAAAATTAAGGAATGGGTGCACCGTTTCTACAAAATCAGGGCACTTGCCCATTTAGCTGAGATCCTCCTCATGAGTCAGGTTGTGCAACTGTATGTAAGACAGTGCTTGTTTTGGGGAGCTGACAGCTTAGCTGGGAATGACAGATACAAATTCTTAACCAATGTGATGAGCCACCAGTGGTATGAACAAAACGCACTTATATCCATCCTAGGCCTAACTGATGAGTGTGAGGGCAGAGGGATAGGGACCATGTCTGTTTTACTCACTACCTTATCCCCACTGACTTATATCATGTCTGGTACAGAATAAGTATGCAATAAATACTCAGATAAAGACAAAGATTAACAAAATATAAATGAAGACATACCTAGTTACACAGATAAAAAGTATTCATTATATAACAGGAAAAGTATAACAAGTGGCATAACATCATGACATAGCTTAATAAGAGCTATTTTCAAAGGTATAACGGAAAAGAATCCTTCTAGCATCCAAGCAATAAAATCATGTCACCTACAGGGAAAAAGAAATTAAGCAGACTTCTGACACTCTACATGAGAAACTGGAGACAGCAGCTGTCTACCATCATAAAGGGACTAACATGCTGTGAACAAAGAATTCCATATATAGCAAAGGAAATGTAATAATCAGATTTCATCCCCAAAAATCTAGTTGAAATATAAGCCTGAGATATTACTCAAAGGACTAATGAGAAAAGGCTAGTAGGAAAAGAGTGGCATTGAGCATACTAAATCTATTACAACACAGAATTAAACCTAAATAACTATGGTAACCATGGTTACAAAATAAAAAATAAATGTTAACAGCTATTGAGAAATAGAGTATGTATTGGTAATTTTTAAAATTATTTTCAGGAACCTTCTAAAAATGTTCTTTTTCTTTTGAATAGGCAACGTTTTCATGATTCAAAAATTCAACAGTGGAAAAAAGTAAATAAGTAGTCTTATTCCCACTTCTGTCAACAGGTAATCACTTTCATTAATTTCATATGTATGCTTCCAGTGTCTTTTCATACACACAGGCAAATATTTTTTAAAAAGCTTCATTCATTCATTCATTCATTCATTCATTCATTCATTCATTCATTCATTCGAGACACACAGAGAGAGGCAGAGACACAGAGGGAGAAGCAGGCTCCTCCAGGGAGCTGGATGTGAGACTCAATCCCAGATCCCTGGGATCTTACCCTGAGCCGAAGCCAGGTGCTCAACCACTGAGCCACCCAGGCATCCCCAAACAGGCAAATACTGACATAGTCTTATTTTTCTTGTTTAAAAAAGATAGCATAAGTTCGCTAAGAGAGTAGATCTTAAAAGTTGTTTTTTTTTTTTTTTAAGATTTTATTTATTTATTCATTAGAGACACAGAGAGAGGCAGAGACACAGGCAGAGGGAGAAGCAGGCAGAGGGAGAAGCAGGCTCCCTGTGGGGAGCCTGATGTAGGACTTAATCCCAGGACCCCAGAATCACACCCTGAGCTAAAGGCAGACACCCAATCACTGAGCCACTCAGATGTCCCGATCTTAAAACTTATTACAAGGAAAAAATTTTAATTCAAGTTATCACAAGAAAAAAAATTTTAACTCTGTGTAGTGATGGATATTAACAAGACTTTGCAGTCATCACTTTGCAATATAAACACATATACCAAATCATTATGCTGTATACCTGAAACTAGAAGTTGTTATATGTCAATTATATCTCAATTTTTTAAATTTATTTTTTATTTTTTTAAAGATTTTATTTATTCATTCATAAGAGACACACAGAGAGAGGCAGAGACATAGGCAGAGGGAGAAGCAGGCTTCTTGTAGGGAGCCTGATATGGGACTCAATCCCGGGATCATGACCTGAGCCAAAGGCAGACGCTCAACTGCTGAGCCACCCAGGCGTCCCATATCTCAATTCTAAATAAGCAGTTCCTTGGTTAAAAAACAAACAAACAAACAAACATAGGTAGCATGTTATGTACACTACTGTACTCTGCTTTATTCACTTAATGAATATATCACAGTAACATTAAAACCAACAAGAAGGGGTTGAGCTGGTTAGAAAAAGTCTGCTTCCTGGTATTTCATAGTGGGAGTCAACAGGTAGAGGAAATATAGTTTAGGAATACTTAAACATGTAATTCACCTGTAGAGCTAAAAACATATTATACATCTTTCAAACCACTGTAGTGGAGCAACACATAATAAAAAGATATAAAACAAAGAAAAGCAAATAGCAAGAAAATACAAATAACGGGCAGCCTGGGTGGCTCAGCAGTTTAGCGCTGCCTTCAACCCAGGGCCTGATCCTGGAGACCCGGGATCGAATCCCACGTCGGGCTCCCTGCATGGAGCCTGCTTCTCCCTCTGCCTGTGTCTCTGCCTCTCTCTCTCTCTCTCTCTTGAATAAAAAAAAAAAAAAGGAAATTAAAAAAAAAAGATTTTATTTATTTATTCACGAGAGACACAGAGCAAAGGGAGAAGCAGGCTCCACGCAGGAGCCCGATCCGATGTAGGACTGGATCCCAAAATCCTCGATCACATCCTGAGCTGAAGGCAGATGCTCAACCACTGAGCCACCCAGGCGACCATGAATAAAATCTTAAACAAAACAAAAAAACAACAAAACCCTATAGATAAATCTCGGTTTTTTATTTATTTATTTTTTTAAATTTTTTTAAAAATTTATTTATGATAGTCACACAGAGAGAGAGAGAGAGAGAGAGAGAGAGAGAGAGAGAGAGAGGGAGAAGCAGGCTCCATGCACCGGGAGCCCAACGCGGGACTCGATCCTGGGTCTCCAGGATCGCGCCCTGGGCCAAAGGCAGGCGCCAAACCGCTATGCCACCCAGGGATCCCCCAAATCTCAGTTTTTTAAAGATACAATTAAATATTAGGAAATCTGGGGCACCTGGGTGGCTCAGTTGGCTAGCAACTGATCTCACGATTTCAGGGTCATGAGATCTAGCCCCTATTTGGCTCACTGGAGTCTGCTTCATATTATCTCTACCTCTCCCTCCTCCTCTGCCAGTTCCCCTGTAAGCACATACACACACATTCTAAAATAAATACATAAAATCTTTAAAAAATAAATATTAGGAAATCTGTTAATTTTTTGAAGTGAAGGAAGAACTCTTAGGAAAATCAAAAGACCACTTAATGAAGTTAATTAACATTCATCCCTTAACATAAACACAAAAATTCTCAGACATCCTTCAAATCAATAGCCAGCATTACGTTTAATGGTAGAACATTAGTACGGCACTAATGTCATTTAAAGGGACAAGTACAGTATATTCTGTATATACTCCTAAAGGACAAAGATATTCCCCCTACCTAATCCCAATACAATTACCACACCATGTTAATAGTGATTAACACCAGTCTAATACATAGTCCATATTCAAATTTACCCAACTGGTTCCACAATGCCTTTATACTCTTTTCATTTTTTTAAAATTTATTTGAGAGAGAGGAGGGGAAGAGAGTATACACGGTGGGAGGGGCAAAGGGGGAGAGAGAATCCCAAGCCAATTCCCTGCTGAGCACGGAGCCTAACATGGGGCTTGATCTCCTGACCCTGACCTCATGACCTGAGCTTAAACCAAGAGTCAGAGGCTGACTGACCTATACTTTTTCAAATCCTGGAATCTAACCACAGATTATGCACTGATTTGGTTGTTGTGCCTTGGGTCTTTTCTTTTTTTTTTTTAAGATTTTATTTATTCATGAGAGACAGAGAGAGACAGACAGGCAGGCAGGCAGGCAGACAGACACACAGGCAGAGGGAGAAGCAGGCTCCATACAGGGAGCCTGATGTGGGACTCGATCCCAGGACTCCAGGATCACGCCCTGGGCCGAAGGCAGGTGCTAAACCGCTGAGCCACCCAGGGATCCCCCTTGGTCTGTTTTAAGTGTTAGCTAGATTCTCAGCTGTAAAAGTATTTCTCCTTACTTTTACATTAATAGAGGAATGATATTTTGATTTTTAAGTTCATACCATGTTCTATAAAAACTTTTCACTAATGGTTTGGCTACTGATGATCCTTTGCTGAATCAATCATACTGAGGGTTGCAAAATATTTCTTCTAATCCCATTATTTTATCTGTATTTATCCAACTTGAAAACTTCTGTTAAGAGCTTCAACCACCCTTTGACAGTTATTAACAAGACAAAGCCTGGGTCCTAGACATCTGCTGACTCTGAGAGCCAAGTCAGAGAAAACTTGTGTCTTAAATTTGTTTCCATTATTTAGCCTTTATGTTTAGCAACCATCACCTTTATATATTCTAACAAACACAGATACTTTCATATGACAGTAAACTATATAATCAATCTAATTACATTAAAGCTCAATTTATTGAAATGGGAAAAAATCAAGAACGTGCTATTTAATGGAAAAGGCAGCATCAGGATAGCATGTAGCATATACTATTTTTAAAAATTGTGTATGAACCAGTATATAGAATTAAGATAAAATGTTCAGAGAAAATTAGTTGTGATTATCTCTGCACAGCAGGATTATAAGGCAGGTTTAACTTTTATTTATTTATTTTTTTAAGATTTATTTATTTATTCGTGATAGACACACACACACAGAGAGGGAGAGGCAAAGACACAGGCAGAGGGAGAAGCAGGCTCTATGCCAGGAGCCCAATGTGGGACTCGATCCGGGGACTCCAGGATCACGCCCCAGGGCAAGGGCAGCGCTAAACCGCTGAGCCACCCAGGGATCCCCTCAGCCCCTCTTCTCACACAAATCACCTAAGAATAAGGCTTCACTGATTTGTACAAGTCTAAGGAATGGACACAGAATTCAGATTTCACTCTATAGCAATCTGCTTAAGACACAATCTCTTGGAATACAATGAAACTAAAATAGGGGACTACTATAGCAAGGCTTACAGTAAGGCATTCACATCTAGGGGTTTTGAATGCAATTTCTGAGATAATTCTAAAAAAACATTACCTCAGTTCTAGATAACTTTGCCAGTCACTCAAGTCCTGCCCTTTTGTAGCCTGAACTTTTTTCTGCCTATTTAAAGAAATCTTTTTAGTTTCCATCTGCTTTTATTCTCAGTAAGAAAAGTGTTTACCGAACACCTGACCATCTTGTAAGTGCTATGTTCTACCAAGGATTCAGGTTGCAATATATACTCTGGGAAGCTTTCTTTAAGACTAGGTACACGATGTGCAAAACAGAACTGTAAGGAATCGTACTGGACAGCTAGCTCATACCACTAATGTCAGAATTCCCTTGGCAACAACAATGACAGATGAATACCAACAAAAGTAGAAAAATAATAGAAAAGCACAGAGATTCAATGTGGGGGTGCAGATAGGAGGCAGGAGTCAGACAAGGAACAGCCATATTAAGTTAAAAGTAGAAAGGTGGAAAAAATAATTGTATATTTCGGGGATCCCTGGGTGGCGCAGCGGTTTAGCGCCTGCCTTTGGCCCAGGGCGCGAACCTGGAGACCTGGGATCGAATCCCACGTCGGGCTTCCGGTGCATGGAGCCTGCTTCTCCCTCTGCCTATGTCTCTGCCTCTTTCTCTATCTCTGTGTGACTATCATAAATAAATAAAAAATAAATAAATAAATTAAAAAAAAAAATAATTGTATATTTCACTTGGAGTTTTGAGGAAGAGAAAGGGTAGGGAAAGGAAGGTGCTATGGAGTCAACTTTCTCCTCTCAAAGTCCCCATAAAAATCCATGTTTCTGCCTTCAAAACCATCCAATCAGGCCTGGTGTTACTGGGATGCTTCAGGTCCAATTTCTTGCTTTCTTTCTTTTTTTTTATTTATTTTTTAAGATTTTATTTATTTATTCATGAGTGACACAGAGAGGCATAGACACAGGCAGAGAGAGAAGCCCTCCAAACAGGGAGCCCGACATGGGACTGGATCCTGGGTCTCCAGAATCACGCCCTGGACTGAAGGTGGCGCTAAACCACTGAGCCACCCAGGTTGCCCAAGATTTTATTTATTTATTCATGGAAACACACACAGAGAGAGGCAAAGACACAGGCAGAGGGAGAAGCAGGCTCCTCACAGGAAGCCTGATGTAGGACTTGATCCCTGGACCCTGGGATCACTCCCTGAGCCAAAGGAAGACGCTCAACCACTGAGCCACCCAGACATCCCTTCAGGCCCAATTTCTAAAAACATAAGTGAATAAAGGAAAAAAGGGGAAAGAAACTGCACCAAGCCCTCTTGCTTAGAAACCTGAAAGAAGGCTTTTTCCTAAAATGTGAACAAAAAGGTCTAATCTTTGAGGCCTATCTTAAATACCTCAATATGAAAGCCCCGTACTTGACTCAGTGCCCATGCTCATGAACGTACAATATTTAAAGCAACTTACAAAAAAATTTATGTCAGATACTGTGTTAGGTTTTTTACAAATAATAGTCTGTTCTGCCAATAGCATGAAAGAATTTAAAGAAACTGCATTATCAAAAATGACATATAAAAACAATTATTTCTATGGGAAAATGGGAGTTTGGGAACAAGGGAATTTAAGGTTGCAGTAAGAATAATTTTTGTTAGGAGTATCACTAATAAAGCACGTTTTTAGCTCTAAGAGTATATCATAAAAATTCAACATCACTGTGGAAATCCTACAACTGAACACATCCTACTTGTCTCCTTTTCCTAGCACTATCACTAGCATAATCCTTCTTGCGGTTTTTCAGATTAGTTAGGACAGACAAGAATAACAGAATAGTGGTGACGCTCAACTGCCCTTGCTTCATATACAACTAGCTCCTACCTTGTTATGTGATTGTTACAACACAAACAGTAGTCTGCTAATTAGAACTGTGCTCCTTGGGATGCCTGGGTGGCTCAGTGGTTGAGTGTCTGCCTTCGGCTCAGGGCATGATCCCGGGGTCTGGGAATCGAATCCTGCATCAAGCTCTCTGAGAGGAGCCTGCTTCTCCCTCTGCCCGTGTCTCTCTGCTTCTCTCTGTGTGTCTCTCATGAATAAATAAAATCTTAAAAAATTAGAAGAAGGAGAAGAAGAGAAGAACCACCGTGCTCCTTAAATTCATGTTACAAAAACACAATCTGTAATATAGCCAGTTGTATTATTATTCTTCCCTACAACCTTACTATATATAGACTTCCCTACAACCTTACTATACATGTATTAAATAGGACTGGAGTCCTATTTAATTTCTGAGTATATAAAAAGGGAAGAAATAATCTAAATAGTGCAAACCACTGCATCCAGTCACTATATTCACAAGTTTAGGACCAGGGGAGGAGGTTGAGGTGGCAGATGCATTTCTCCTGTTCCCTCAGTGTATTATCAGATCCCCACGTGCCGCACTCTCAATTGAGTGTGAGGAATCTAAGGTTTAAAGGGTAATTTTGGGATACTGAGGGGGGCACTTGACAGGATGAGCACTGGGTGTTATATGTTGGCAAATCGAACTCCAATAAAAAATTTTCAAAAAAAATAAAAAAGAAAAAAAAAGAGGGTAATTTTGAATATAAGCAAATTTTGCTGTGCTATCTTTAGAGCCACATTAAGACATAACTGATAGTATTTCCTTCCTACAAAAAGGTCAAGTGGCTTGCCCAAAGTCCCAAGCAGTGACTTTTCAATTCAGTTTCTTGGATCCATGTGAATCTTAAGCAATAAAGTAAAAACACTAATTTCAACTATATACCCATTTCTACCTATTTTGATGAATTGCCAGGGTTTTATACTGCTCAAAAGTCCACATTAAGAAAAAATTCCAAAGTCAAACATTCCTCTAAAAAAAATACCCTGGTTATCACTTTTGAAAACAAACTTCAAGCCTCTGACAGATACAAAAACTAAGGTTCTACTTAAAAAGGAGGAAGGGCACTGTATTCCTCTAAAATAACAGTGTCATAAAAGACATCAAAAAAGAAAAAAAATCAAAAAACCCTGTAAAACTGGAGGATAAAGTGAAATTTGCAACAGAATGAAATATCTGATGCTAGACTAGATTTTGTACTAGAAGAGAAAGAATGCATAATTGACTTTCTAGGCCCAATCACAAAAATAGAAGGAATACAGAGATGGTAGATTAAAGTATCACATCAAAGTAAATTTATAAATTGGTAACTACATTGTGGTTATGTAAGAAATATCTCTATTCTTAATATGCTAAATAAAATACACTGAAGTATTTAAGAGTAAAGAGCCATAAGTGGGTAACTTACCCTCATATGTTTCAGAAAAAACTGCATGTGCAGAGAGAAAAAGAGAGAGCAATGGTATAAAATGTAAATAGGTGATTCTGTGTAAAGGATAGATGGGTGATTTTTACTAATTTTATTTTTCAGCTTCATATAAATATGAAATAATATCCACACAAAAAGTTCAAAATCTCTGTAGATAAACCCCAGTGCTTGCATTCTGTGAAACATGTGTCTAGAATAGCAGTTCTCAAACTTTGGTCTCAGAACACTTCTACAGTCTCAGCAATTACTGAAGATCTTAAAGATTTTTTATATGGGATGTATCTATTGATATTTAGCACATTAGAAATTGAAATGGAGAAATTTTAAGACAATCAATTTTCATAAAATAAACTCATGTTAATAACACAAATATTTTTAGTAATTTTATTTTCAAAAATGAACAAGAGGTTATAATGTGTCATCACTTTACATTTTTGCAAATCTCACTAATGTCTGCTGTAGCAGAAGACAAGTTATCTTGCTTGTTCCTGCATTGTATCTGTTGT
This sequence comes from Canis lupus familiaris, assembly GCF_011100685.1. NCBI lineage: Eukaryota > Metazoa > Chordata > Mammalia > Carnivora > Canidae > Canis > Canis lupus. Next base: position 11,974,627 of record NC_049244.1, on the reverse strand, counting down.
GTCATCAAACGTCCTGTAACCTGTGGAAAACCACTGCATATTGACAGAATGCAAGTGAACAAATGGGTGTTTGACACCCGGGAGCCTCATGAAAGCCATCTTGCAATTTGAAAACAAAAGGCCTACACCATTTTACTATTATAATTTAGTATATTTATAACTATAATTTACTTTAAAACACCTTACATAAACATTCTGATATAAAGGAATCATGAGTTTTCAAATTATATCTTAACCAGAAAGAAATACCATCCAAAAGTGATCATCAAAAGCCACACCTCAGAGGTGGCTACTAAAAATACTCTGGCTGTCTTTCTCTCTCATTACCGGAGGCTCTATAATTAGCAACATAAATGTTGGAAATGGGATTTTACTGGAAAATTAGTGATGTTCAGAATTAGTGATTTACAGACCTGATAAAAATATTTGCAGATATTCCACACCCTTGCCACACCCTTGCATCAACAGGACAAATGAATCTGGAGGGTCATCCAATAGTATAGAACCTGAGACTGGGTCCACCAAAAGAGTCCCAAGTCTAGCAACAAGTTTAGAGCATTCTAGTGCCTGACACACATTTGCATGACAATTATCAAGAAAAAGAATCTTTCACATAAAAAGTGCTTCAGAGCACTGAAAAAACCAGAATGGCGACTTTATCAAACTTAGGGAACTAGCTGTTTCTTATGTGTGGACGTGCTTGGTTTCTAGTCTATGTATAGCAAAATGTGACTTTTGGTGTACCCTGGTAACAAGGTTTGACAAAGGCAAATTATGGCCCTCACCCAACTTACTGGTAACTCCCAGACATGTACTAAACAAACAAACAAAAAAAACCCTAATGGCCATTCTTGACTAACCAATGTTAAATCATTTTACTGGTAGATATCTAAAACCTGGTTCCTTGGGCTCCAATTTCTTAGTACAACAATCTGAATGATAAGGCAATGATAAGGCAAAGAAAAGGCAAGCTCTTGAGGCACCAAAGGAGGGAAAAACAAAGATTACCATTTCATGCCTGCCCTGGGAGGTTCTCACTAACTCCAGGGAACTAACATTTAATCAGAGAAGGGGGAGTCTGGCGGAAAAATGAAGTTGTCAATGAGGATTTCATACACACACTTCCAAAGTGGGTTATTACATTTCATACAAAAAGCTAATGCATTCAAAAACACAAACTTATTTGTAGAGATCATTAAAAATGACTGGCTAATTTCTGCAGGTTCCTATCTTTAGAAATTTATAAGGAATTCTAGGCTTAGTCAAGGTGGAATAATATACTCCACCCTATCCTCACTGAATGCAACTAAGAAATCTTTGACAGAAAGCATGGAAAAAATTATCTAAGGACTGAAAAAAGCCCACTTAATTGGTAATGAATTACCAATTATCTCAGGGATTGGAATCAAAAGCAATCTGAAACCCAGAACTGCATTCTGGTTACAGAAAGAGCTCTGAGGAAAGCCCTCTATTTCTAGGGACCCCTACAGATTATAGTTAATGAGGAAAATCTCATTTTCTTTCTGTTTTTCCATTCTCTCTCATTCTAGCTTCTAGGCAATTCCACAGATGGCAGCAAGAGCAAGGGTAACCAGGCAAGCATGTAAAACTTCTAAGGAGGCAAAGAATCTTTCTGACTAGAGAAATTGTGCTCCCTACAGCACAAGAAGAATCCCTGCTGCTCTTTTACACTCTATTCTCTTGCCACTTGGCCTCAGAGACAGACATAGTTATTAAGAAGCACATGGCAGAGTGAGGAAACTAAAACCCTGGCTTTCTGGCCAGATGACAAAAAAAAAAAAAAAAAAAAAAGGGAGTCCCTAAGGGCCAGAATGTATTGGGGGAAATCTTCAAGAAGAGGAAGCTTCCTCAAGAAAACAATGTCATAGGCACCTGGGTGGCTCAGTGGTTGAGCATTTGCCTTTGGCTCAGGTCGTGATCCTGGAGTACCAGGATCGGGTCCCACATCGGGCTCCCTGCATGGAGCCTGCTTCTCCCTCTGCTTGTGTCTGTGTCTCTCATGAATAAATAAATAAAATATTAAAAAAAAAAAAAAAGAAAACAATCTCATGAAGTATGAACTCCAGAGCTCGTCCATGTGTGGATGGGCTTATACATATGTGGATCGGATTCTAAACAGCACAAGGTAGTTCCAGCTGCACCTAACCAGGCTGACTGCCTGCTACAATGATATCATTATCATCAGCAGCAGCATCATCACCAACAGTGAACATTCTCCATAGGATTTAAACTTGACCCAGTCATGTAACAAAATACACAAAATGTCCAGGATATGATTCAACATTTATCAACATTTAAAGAATGACAAAAAATCTCATACTCCACAAGGGAAAAGACAAAAACAGCAACTCTGTGATAATACAGATGCTGGAAATGTGTTAGGCAAAGACTTTTAAGCAGCTATTATAATCATATTACGTTAAGTACAAATACTCTTAAAATGAATGGAAAAACAGAAAATCTCAAGCAAAGCCACAAGGAAATTTTAAAACAAAACAAAACAAAATACCATGGTCAAAATTAAAAATTCACTAGGTAGGTTCAACAGTACAATGGAGATGACAGAGGGAAAAAGTCAATGAACTTGAAGACTTAATAGAAATTATCCAATGTGAAAAACAGAAAACCTGAAAAAAAAAATTGAACAAAGCCTCAGACTTGTGAGGTAATGTCAAAAGGTCTGATATTTGTGTCATCAAAGTCCCAAAAAGAGAGGAAAAAGAGTGTTGGACAAAAAACCTATTTGAAGAAACAGTAGCTGAAGAGGTCTTAAATTTGGCTAAAGACAGAGATTCAAGATTATTAAACCCCAAAGAGAATAAACCAAAGAAATTCACACCCGGACACATCACAATAAAACTGCTGAAATCTAAAGACAAAGTAAACATCTCAAAAGCAGTCAGACAAGAACAGAACACATTACATATGGGCAACAACAATTTGAATGACTCCGGATTTCTTATCAGAAACCAACTGACCAGTCTCAAACCTGAGACTTCAGGAATGAACAAATAGCAACAGAAATGTAATAAACATGTGAATAAATAATGAGACTATTTTTCTTTCAGGCTGCTAAGTGTGATGTTTGAAAGCAAAGACTTTCAATGTTTGTAGATGTAATCAATACAACATAAGGTGAGAGGTAAAGGAATATTATATAGTGGGATGGTTTCGACACTTCACCTGAAATGGTAAATTATTAATTCTAAATACACCATGAAAAGCCAAATATATATATTGTAATCTCTAGAGTAACCACTTAAAAAACTATAGAGAGGGGATGCCTGGGTGGCTCAGCGGTTTAGTACCTGTCTTTGGCCCAGGGTGCGATCCTAGGGTTCCAGGATCAAGTCCCACATCAGGCTCCCTGCAGGGAGCCTGCTTCTCCCTCTGCCTGTGTGTCTCTCATGAATAAATAAAATAAATAAAAAACCTTAAAAAAAAAAAAAAGAGGATCATCAAAAAATAAAAAAATTTAAAATACTACAAATATTCAAATAGTCTAAAATGCAAGAAAACAGAGGAAGCAAAACAAATATTAGACAAATTCAAACAATTGCATTAAGTGTAAATAGTCTAAATATACTGATTAAGAAACAGATTGTGACAATGGGTTAAAAAAACAAGATCCACTGATTAACTATCTATAAAAAAAAACCCACTTTATTTAGTTTTCGGGGGAGAGGGAGACAGAGAATCCCAAGCAGGCTCCAAACAGAGTGCAGAACCCCACACAGAGCTTAAGCTCACAACCCTGAGATCATGACCTTAGGTGAAATCAAGAGTCAGATACCCAACTGATTGAGCCACCCACGTGCCCCACATATTTTTTTAAGTAATCTCTACATCCAACATGAGACTTGAACTCACAATCCTAAGACCAAGAGCCACATGTTCCACCAACCGAGCTAGCCAGGCACCCCAAGAAACCCACCTTAAATATAAGTTAAAAATAAAAGGATAGAAAAATGACATATCACATAAACACTAACAAAAAATGAATCAGTGGTGTTTATACCAAAGTAGGCTTCAAAGCAAGAAAAATTACCAGGAATAACAAAGGTCATTACATAATGATAAAAGGGTCAATTCATAACAATCCTAAATGTGCATGCATCCACCTAACAACAGTGCCTCAAAGTAAAAACTAATAGAACTGAAAAAAGAAGAAATAAATCCACAATTATCGATGGAGACTTCAATACTCCTTCCTTGGTAAACAATTGAACAAGGAGACAGAAAATCAGCCAGGATATAGAAGAACAATACTATTAGCCAGCTGACTCAAATTGACATTTATAGAACACTCTACACACAAGCAGCAGAATATACATTCTTTTCAAGTGTACATGGGAAATTCACTAAAATAGAACATACCAAACCTTAATTTTAGAACTGAGATCATACAAAGTATGTTCTTTGACCACAATGGAATTAAAGTAGAAATCATTAACAGAAAGACAACTGCAAATATCCAAGTACTTAGAAATTAAAACATTTCTCAATAATTCATGAACCAAAGACTAAGCCTCAAGGGACGTTAGAAAATATTTCGAACTGATGGGTCACCTGGTGGCTCGGCAGCTGAGTGTCTGCCTTTGGCTCAAGGCATGATACTGGGGTCCTGGGATCAAGTCCCACATCCGGCTCTGCAAATGGAAGCCTGCTTCTCCCTCTGCCTGTGTCTCTGCCTCTCTGTGTGTGTGTGTGTCTTTCAAGAGTAAATAAATACAATCTTTAAAAAAAAAAAAAAAAAGATTTTTCAAACTGAAAGAAAATGAGCAATCTGTCAAAATTTGTGGGGTCCTTCATTAAAGAGAAATTTATAGCACTAAATCCTTATCTTGGAAAAGGGTCTCAAGTCAACAATCCAAATTTCCACTTAAAGAAACTAGAAAAAGAGCAAAGTAAGCCAAAGTGAGCATCAGAAAGGAAATAAAGGGCAGAAATCATTAAAACTGGAATAGGGGGGAAAAAATCAACAAAACCAAAATTTTGACACGATAATAAATATAATGATAAACCAAGGAAAAATGACAAACGGCACAGATTATCAGTATCAGGAATGAAAGAGGAGCTATCACTACAAATCCCATGGATAAACTCATCAGAACGTGAACAATTCTGCAATTATTAAAGAAATGAAAATCTTAGTAAAAAAACCTTCTGAGAAAAATTCCAAAGTATAGTCCTGGAATTATTTCAAATAGGAACCAATTAATCGTATTCACAGAGAAAAAGTCATGTATAAAGACTCTTCCCCTTCTAATATGTACTTACACTCATTTTATAATTCAAAAGCCTAGATAACTTGCTATAAAACATACAAATTTCCATTGGGGGCAGCCGGGTGGCTCAGCGGTTTAGCATTGCCTCCAGCCCAGAGCGTGATCCTGTAGACCCAGGATCGAGTCCCACACTGGGCTCTCTGCATGGAGCCTGCTTCTCCCTCTGCCTGTGTCTCTGCCTCTCTCTCTCTCTCTCTCTGATGAATAAATAAATAAAATCTTAAAAAAAAATTTCCATTGATAGTAATGGAAAAGAATACATACTGTGTTGTACTTAACTCAATTTTTATCAGTACTTCTTGATCTCTCATTAATGTGGTCAGTATGGTCATTCCTAAAAAATCTTTTACTTTCTACTCATGTTAATGAGTACTAGCAATACAAGAAGTCAAGAATATCACTTGGCTAAGAACTCAATGACATACTAATGGTTAAATCCCACAAAGTGAGGTACCTCACTTCAGTTGCAGTAATCCTTAAAAGTTGTGTAAAAATCAAGGTAATTATCATTTAGATAATATACTGGAAAGTGTTAGAAGTATTATGAGACTGAACCATATGAAATTGCCAATTATCAACTGGTTCAACCTAAAACAGTATAAGCATTCCTTGTATGATTCAGTGTTTTAAAGAGTGCTAGTCATTTCTATTGGAATGGTATTATAATGAATTACTTTGAATGCTGGGGATTGAAGTTTGTTCAACATTCAGCAAGAGTATTCTGAAAATTGTTCATAACAAAGGTTAGCTGCAAATCTAGGATATGAACATGTACTAAGAAAGGAGTACTTTACATGGCTATAGAACCTTTTTTGTTTACATTTTTCATGAGTCTGCTATTTTTAATTCTTAAAAAAAAAAACCCATAAGCCCTGTTATCAGAAACATGGACTCAACTGTAGAGTAAGGATTAAGCTTCACTAAGGTTCAAAATATTAAAAACAGAATGCAACAATATTTCTAAGATCACAGCATTACTTTGCTCAAAACCCTTCAATATCTTTTTTATTTTTTAAGATTTTATTTATTTATTCATGAGAGAGAGAGAGGCAGAGACACAGGCGGAGGGAGAAGCAGACTGCTCGCAGGAGCCGGATGTGGGACTCATCCCGGAACTCCAGGATCACACCCCGAACCAAAGGCAGACAGACACTCAACCACTGAGCCACCCAGGCGTCCGTCCCCCTTCGATACCTCGGTATCTCAGAGTCAAAAGTCCTCAAATGGTCTAGAGCCATTTCCTGCTACTCTCATCCCTCCTCCACTCCACCCTGGGCTTCGGGCAGTTCTTCCAACACCAAAGCACACTCCCTCCTCAGCGCCTTTTTGTACTAACTTCCTTCGCTAGGAATGCTCCTCAGAGATACCCACAATGGCTCGCTTCAATCTTCTTCAGATGTCTGCATAGCTGTCATCACAAAACAGCCTTTTCTGACCAACATATTAAAACAGTACCCCTACTACAAGCCACTGCGGTTTCCCCCTTTGTTTATGGTCTGCTTCCCCCAACAGAATACAAATTACAAGGAAGAAAGTCCTTTGTTTTATTCATTGCTATATCCCCAGAGTTTTGAACAGGAGCAGGCTCTCAAGAATCTGCTGAACGAGATGCTGCACAAAGACTGCATATGTTTCCAGCTAAAACTTCTAAAAGCCTAAGAGAAGAAAAAAATATTTTATTTTTTTCTAAGGAAACAGTTCGGAACCGGGCAGGCTCTACTACTTAGAATGAGAACTACCCTTTAAAAGGAAATATTTTATTTTCAATAATATATACTAACGAATGGCTAGATTCCCTAGACAGAGAATGCTAAGTGCATGCGTGCTGCAAGTCTGTTTGTTGGTACAGAATACTTTGCTGTATTTATCACACAAGACTTTTCACTAAGTCATTTTCCCACGAACCAAGAAGTGCTGGCTAAGGACACTTAAGGAAAAAACAGAAGTGGGAGTTAACCGACTGATATCCAAGGATTAGGAAGTACAGAATATACGGGTCCAAGCCTCACAGTACGGAGGAAAAAACAAAACAAAACAAAAAAAGGAACTGGGAGTGTTTGCCCCCTGAGGCACCGAGAGAGAAAAAGTCCGAGAAGGGCTGCACTCCTTTTCTGGGCGCCAGGCACGGCACGGACACTCAGCCCGGGGGTGCAGGGCGAGGGGCTTCGGAGGGCGAGGCCCGGGCCCAGCAGGAGGCGAGGCGTGGATACGGGCCCCCCTCCTCTCCATCGATTTTCGCTCGGGAGCAAAGGTAGTGCTGACGACGCTTACCCGCTCCCAAAAAGGCTCGGGGGAGGGTCGACGAGGACAGACCCCTCCCCTTCCCCCGGGGACCGTCCAAGCCCCAGCACGAACCCAGTCTCCCGCTCACCCGGCTCCCGGTTGATCTCGATGTCGAAGTGGCACTGCGGCCGGTCCTGCGCCCCCATCGCGACCGAGGCGGCGGCAAGAGCTAGGAGAAAGGGGGACGAAAGCGGTCAGGGCGGGAGCTAGGGCGGGGGCTGGGGCGGAGCCCGCGCCACGGTCGCCTCCTCGCGCCGGCCTGTCGCGACACCGCGGGAGGCCGAGACGGGGGGGGCCCCCCCAGCCCAGCCCCGGGCCTCCCGACCCCCAGGCAGCGCGCACGCACATACGGACGAGCTCTTCACCTGGTTGGCCTCCAGCCTGAGCAGCTCTCCGAGAGCGGAAGAGAAAGCGCTGCCACCGCGGCGGCCAGAGCCCAACGCCACTAACGGACCACCACCCCCTCCCCCGGGCCGGCCTCCCTTGCCACGCTAAACCCCGCGAGAGTCGGGACAAATACCGCGAGAGCACGGCCTTGAAGGGGGTGTTTAACCGAAGCGTGCGCGCGCAGGTGGGCGTGTCGGGGAACTCCCGAGGAGCCTCTAGCCCGACTCTCCTATACCTGAACTCGTCTTTTTTTTGCCCCGCCCCTTCCCGCCCCCTCCCGCCCCGTTAGAGTCAGGCGTCCAATCTGGGAGTCCTGGCCGCGCCTGCGCTCTCTGTTTCCTCTCGCCCTCCCTCCGGATCCGTGTGTCCGCGTCCTTTCCCGTATCGCGAGGCTTCCGTGTTGCGTACACCTGCTTGCGAGCGGCGAGGAAAGTGGCAGTGGAGCGACGGATCTTTTGGCCTCTTTTCCTTTTTGCAAGAAGTAGATGATCCTCTCCTCTTGTTAGGCTGTCGCATTTCAAAGGGCTTAGGTGTGCGTTCGTTCCCCCTCTGGCGCCCACGTCGCTGGGATAGTCTTTGTCCATGGCCATTCATCTTTTGTGAAGAGTCCGCGCAAGACCTTTGCCCACGTTTTATTCGTGTTCGTCTTACTATTGAATGCGGGAGTTCCGAGTACAAATGTGTTGTCAAACAGGTGACATATGTATGCTCTAAATGCAGATCTTTTGTCCTATGTAATTCCGAATGTTTTCTCCGGAGCTGGGTCGTTTTCATTGTTTTGATGATGGTTTGTGCAAAGCAGATTTCAATTTCAGTGAAGTTACTTAGTTTTCACGTGTGGTTTGTGCTTTTTCTGTGCTAGGAAGTCTGTACTTACCCCAACCGCTTGAAGACTTTCTCCCGGATTTTCTTCTAGAATGTTTACATGTAAGTCTAAGATCTATTGGAATTTTTCGTTGTGTCGGGTACAAGTTGAAGTTCTTACCCCCTCCTCCCCATGGAAACATAGAGTAGTTCCACCACCATTTGTTGGAAAAAACTGCCTCTTGTCAGTTGAATTACCTTGGCTTTGTGATGACTTATGTGTGGATCTGTTTCTGGACTTTATTTTGTTGACTGTTCGGTGTATCTTTATGCCAGGGCCCATTGTTTTGTTTTAAGTTATTTTCTTAAAACTGTAAAATACACACTGCACAAAATTATCATTTAACTCTGAGTGTACAGTTCAGAGGCATTAAGTACATTCTCATTGTCGTGCAATCACCAGCATCTCTCCACATTTTTTTTTTTTTTATCTCCACATTTTTCATCTTGGAAAACTGAAACTCTGTATCCATAAACCAGTAACTCTGCATTCTCTGCACCCAGCCTCAGGCAACTACTCTACATTTTTTTTTTTTTTTTTAAGATTTTATTTGAGAAAGTGTGAGAGATGAAGCAAGCATGAGCAGGGGGAGGGGCAGGGGAAGAGGGAGAAGGAGGCTCTCCAGTGAGCAGGGAGCCTGCTGCTGCTGGATTCCCAGGTTCCTGGGATCATGACCTGAGCAGAAGGCAGAGACTTAACTACCTAAACCTCCCAGGCGCCCCTCCCCCCCGTTTTTAGTTTATTGGGGTAAGAACACTTAACATGAGATCTACCCTCTTGACAGTTTTTTTTTTTTCTAAGATTTTATTTATTTATTTATTTGAGAGCAAGCGTGACCGAGTGGAGGGAGGAGCAGAGGGAGAGGGACAAGCAGACTGCTAGCTAAATGGGGAGCCTGGCACAGGGCTGGATCTCACAACCCCAAAATCATGACCTGAGCCAAAATCAAGAGTTGAATGCTCAGCGCAAATGAGCCACCCAGGCACCACCACCCCCCCCAACCTTAACAGATTTCAAGTGTAAGATATGGTATGTTAATCAATAGACACAATGTTGAAAAAAAATAGGCACAATGTTGTACAGCAGATTTCTAGTATTCATCCATCTTGCCTACGTGAAATTTTATGACCATTGATAACAACTACTTTCCCTCCCTTCTCATCCTTTGGCAATTATAATTTTATACATTGCTTCTATAAGTTTGACTATTTTAGTTACCATGCATTAAATGGAATCGTACAATTTGTGTCTTGTGACTGACTTGTTTCACTTAGCATAATGTTCTCCTTTCATCAATGTTCTCACATATTGCAGGATTTCCTTTTTTTAAAGGCTAAATAGTACTCCATTGTATGAATATACCATAATTTCTTTATCCATTCATCAGCAGATGGACGGACACTTGGGTTCCTTCCATCTTTAGCTATTGTGAAGAATACTGCTGTGTGGATGAGTGTACAAATTTCTCTTTGAGATCCTGCTTTCAGTTCCTTTGGGCACATATCCAGAAGTGGAATTAGTAGGTCATAAGCTAATTGTTTAAAAAAATTTTTTTAAGGTTTTATTTATTTGAGAGAGAGAGTGAACAGGGGAAAGGACAGAGGAAGAGAGACAAGCAGGCTCCAAGCTCAGCAGGGAACCCAACCTCAGCTGGATCCCAGAACTCTGGGATCATGACCTGAGCCAAAGACAGATGCTTAACCCACTAAGCCACCCAGGTGCCCCCAGCTAATTCTGTTTTTATGAGGAACTGCCATTCTGGTTTTCATGGTGACTGCACTATTTTACATTCCCATCAGCATTGCACAAGGTTTCAATTTCTCAACATCGTCACCAATACTTGTTATGTTGTGGGTTTGTTTTTTTTTTAATTGCCATCCTAATGAGTGTGAAGTGGCACACAGTTTTGGTTACTATAGCTTTATAGTAAATTTAAAAATTAGAGTCACTTAGGTAGTTTCTCATCTGTTTTTGCACCTGTGCCACCTGTAAAGTGCACAGACCTGCACCATCATGGAAGTGCTATACCTGTCAGAGGTTGCCAGATCTCCCTCTCTAAAAGTACAGTATCCCTAGTAGAGCAAGTCACCTGGGTTTCACATTTGTAACCTAGGCTGAATTGAGAGCCAGTGATCCTGGGTCTGATTTTGCTTACAGTGTTACAGCTAACCATTTAATAGTTTTGGAAAAAACAAAACAGTACATGCCTATTCAGAGATGAAATTAGTTGGTAAAGCTAACTTCCATACAAAGACTTAGGAAAGAAGGGGAGCAATTGGTCATTACTGTGCTTTGGGGCAGCTGGCTTCAGTGTAAGGTTGGCTTTAGGGCCCTGGAATGAAATGCTTAATTTGAGGAGTATTTAAAATACTTTGAATCTCCTTGGAATTCATTCTTATCTTGACACTCCACTAAAGTGTCTTTCTTGCCACTGATTATATGATCTGGGGCAAATCACTCTGATCCTGGAGTTCAGTTTCTTCATCTGTAAAATAAGCAGGATGAAATATGTTCTAAGTTCTCTCTTTGCTGAAAATTATTGTATTCTGTCCTGTGAGTTGAAATTATATTTCAGATTTGAGGATAAGGTATGCTACTTGGTTAAGGTGAAGAAACTACCAGGATAAGACCTAGGGCTAGCATCCACCAAACGGACTGATACCTCTTCCCTCATCAGCAAGAGTAGTAGAAAATTAATATCCAAGGAGTTTACAAACTCAGGCTTAATTTGGAGAAGACTCAGTAGTAGGAATTTTCAGGTAATGATTTTGGGTGTTAAGCTTATTACAGCAGGATTACACCAGCAGTTGGCACTTCAATGGATAGGACTCTTGCAAAACTAATCAGGAGTACTAGTGGGGAAATTTAGATGAAACATAATTTTCTAGAAAATAGAAATTACCAAAATTGACTCAAAGAAATAGAAGGCCTGAATAAACTAACAAGCATTGAAGAAGTTGAATTAGTAATCCCTAATTTTCCAAACAACTGTGAAGGACTTTTTTTTTTATTATTGGAGTTCAATTTGCCAACATATAACATAACATCCAGTGCTCAACCTGTCAAGTGCCCCCCTCAGTGCCCATCACCCAGTCACCCCAACCCCCCACCCAACCTCCCTTTCCACCACTCCTTGTTCATTTCCCAGAGTTAGGAGTCTCTCATGTTCTGTCACCCTCACTGATATTTCCCATTCATTTTCTCTGCTTTCCCCTTTATTCCCTTTCACTATTTTTTATATTCCCGAAATGAAATGAGACCATATAATGTTTGTCCTTCTCGGATTGACTTACTTCACTCAGCATAATACCTTCCAGTTCCATCCATGTTGAAGCAAATGGTGGGTATTTGTCATTTCTAATGATTGAGTAATATTCCATTGTATATATAGACCACATCTTTATCTATTCATCTTTCAATGGACAGCAAGACTCTGTGAAGGACATTTTGACATAACTAAATGGGAAATTTGATAATGGTCTAGATATTAGGTGAAATCAAGGAACTACATTTAATTTTGATAGACACCTAATAATGAATAATGAAGATAAAGATAATGAAATTGTGGTTATGCAAGAAAATGTTCTTAGTTTTTTAGGTATAATGAGTGAAACAAATGTGCCAAAATCTTCATTATTGCATCTAAGTGAGAGGTATATGGGGATTTTTGAGCTATGTTCAAAATTTCAAAATTTCAGTTTCTTTGAAATTACTCATAATAATACCAGTAAGAACAAATATAGTCTTCCTTTCCAAAAACACAAGTTCCACATTGTCTCATAGGCACATTTTACCAGACCCTTAAGGATCAATAATCTTTTCTCAATCAAAATATTTTAGAGAATGGAAAAAAGACAGCTACCTAACTTATCTTGTGATGCCAATACCAAACAAAGAGGGCAAGAAAGTTATGGACCTGGGGCACCTGGGTAGCTCAGTCAGTTCAGCATCTGCCTTTGGCTCAGGTCATGATCCAAGTGTCCTGGGATCAGGCCCACATCTGGCCCCTGCTCAGTGGGGAGCCTATTTCTCAGTCTATTTCTGCTGCTTCCCCTGCTTGTGCTCTCTCCCTCTCTCTGTCAAATAAGTAAATTAAATCTTTTTTGTTTTTTAAAGGAAGTTCTAGACCAATCTCATTATAAACATGGATTTAAAAGTCCAAATAAAATACTAGGAAATGGACTTTTCCTAGTATTTAAAACCCAAATGCATTAAACCCCCAGATGTTCATGACCTAGTTGGCTTTAACTCAGGAATGCAAAGATGATTCAGCATCAGAGAATCTATTCCTATAATTCACCATATTAACAGATTAAAGAAAAGGCACATGATTATCCCAATGTATGGTGTATTGGTTATCTATCTATTGCCTCTCAGCTCCTTTAGTATATCCTCTGTAATACACAGGTTAGCCTCAAGCAGGGATCCCTACCAAGTTAACTTTTACATTTTTAGGGAAAGGACAAACTTAGGGAAAGGACAAAAAGATGAACAAAAGGAGAGAAAAGAAATCCAATTTATTTATTTTACAGAGCACAAGCAGGAAGGATGTAGGGCTGGATCCCAGGACCCTGAGATGCTTAACCAACTGAGCCACCCAGGGGCCCCTGCTTACACCATTTTTTAAATAAAAAGATATCCTGTATCTTCAATAGAAAATTGTACAGAAAAGAGTAAGTCCAAGACTGCCATCTTTAGAAAGACTTGCTTAAAAGTTGGCCTGTGGGTGGATCTGGGAACCTGTACTGTAATCAATTTCCAACATTTATTTTTTTTTAATATTTTTTTTCCAACTTTTATTTATTTATGATAGTCACAGAGAGAGAGAGAGAGGCAGAGACACAGGCAGAGGGAGAAGCAGGCTCCATGCACCGGGAGCCCGATGTGGGATTCGATCCCGGGTCCCGACCGGCAGGGGATTCCGATCCCGGGTCCCCAGGATCGCGCCCTGGGCCAAAGGCAGGCGCCAAACCGCTGCGCCACCCAGGGATCCCAATTTCCAACATTTAAAGAAAACTTCAGTTAAACGATTAGTGCTTCACTCTGCCTAAACTGTTTGAGCAAACAATATGGTTTATGCTGAGCACCTGCTTTCCTTCTTGAAATCTGGAAATTTGGTATGTACTAGGCAGAGGATGCATACATATGTGACCATCTCCCAGTAAAAACTTTGACCACTGAGTCTTTAATGAACTTCCCTGGTAGACATTTTCTCACGTGTTGTTATGATTCATCCCTGGAGGAATGAATTGGGAGGGGGAAGCTAGAACCTGGTTTCCTCTGGGCTTCACCCCATATGCCTTTTCCCTTTGCCGATTTTGTGTTCTTTTGCTGTAATAAATCATAGCTATGAGTACAACTATATGCTGAGTCCTTTGAGTCCTCCTAGCTAATCATCAAAACTGGAGGTAATCTTAGACCTACAACACAACAACAAATATACCAGAATTTGATAACAAAAATCTATATTGAAAATTTGAAAACACATTTTCTTTTAAATCCTAGATTTCTTTTTTGTGGAAAACGAGGGAGTAGACTATTTCATTTTACATAAAAATGTGTAGTTTGATAGAATAACATTCTCATAATATTAGTCAAGAGCAGATGGGCTTTCTTTTCTCTATGAGGGTCAGAGGACATGGCCATAGCAGCTCCAAACATACATCTTTATAGCCTGGAAGTCTGAGGGGATAGCACTTTATCTGCCAGCACTAGTAAGAAAAATCCCAGCAAGACATCTGATTGACTTGATGATGTTAATATGCCCGTCAGTCTTGATGGCCACAATAGTGGGCAATACCTGTGATTGATCAGCTTGGGGTGGGGCCAGTAATCAGGAGAAGCATGGGGGTATGGCAGCACAGAGATGGCCACTGAGGCAATGGCTACCAACTAAGAAGTCACCTTAATTGTTGATACTACATCCATCTTTTGGGCTTTTAGGCAAGTGGCTTTTTTTAGCCACTAACTTGCATTAAAGCAGGACTATATTTCACAAATGTTGAATGCTTCATCCTCTTTAGCAGGGAACTTGGATCCCACCAAATTCATATAAAAAACACTATGACAAGCACTTCCTGTTAGACAGTTTCCTTACTCTCTGATCAATTTGTTCTCTGATTTCAAACTCTAAATTCTGCTGAGTCCTTGGTTTTTTCTAGACACTAGTTTTTGCTAGTAAATTAGGTTGTGGTAAAAATTTTTCATCTGCTCTGGTACTAATGGAAGCTATATTTGCTCAGCCAATCCATCTGGGTCTATCCACCAAAGGTAAAGCATTAAACAACCAGTATCTTGGTTGTTTCCCTTAGAAGAGGATTCTCAGACAATGGTTTGAATGCAACCTGCTTATTTGAAAAGTGGCCCTAGGAAATTCCATCTAGAGAGTGAAGAAGTGAACTGGGAGGATAGCCAATAAGGTGTGTGCTATTAAGCCATCTACCTTAGTGGTGATTAGAGCTTAACCCTGATGGGGAGCTCTGGCAACCAGTACAGAAGAAACATCTTGGAATTGTCCCTATGGAGGGGTGAGGGAGCTGGGACGTTAATACTCCCAGCTCATCTAATACCTATGAGTATACTCATAATAATCATAATACTCCTTTACCGAGAGTCAGTTGAGGGCTGTTCCCAGCATGGTAATCCCCAGGTTCTTCTGGTCTGCTATGCCTGGGCAAGGCAGACTTCCAGTTTTAGAAAAAAGTCTTCAGGACAGAGATACAGATACGTACTGCTGGGACTCAGCTGCAGTACAATTAAAGTTTGAGGAATGAGTGTGGGATGCTGAAAGCTTCTGCTGCCACTGGCAATTTTTTGTTTGCAGACAAGAGTGTTCAGGAATTGAAAAGCCTAGACTTTTTCTATGCTATATAAGAAGCACTTGGTAATTTCACTTGGAATCCCTGCAGCTTCAATATCTGGACAATTTCTCAGCATCCTTGGTCTTGCATAGTGCCCTGGTCCATGCCTGGTGTGGGTCTCTTTTGTCTTGTCAGGCTTATTAGGAGCTCCCTGAAAGCAGGGCACTGTGCTCCTTCTTCTCTATTTTCTTCACGAGCCCAGCATAAGGCCTGGTCAACTTCTGTTATAATTGAGTTTTCTTCACGAGCCCAGCATAAGGCCTGGAGAACTCATGTTATAATTGAGTTGATGACCACATAGGTGAACACTGCTCTATAAATGGACTCAAGAGAAAGAGAGGAAAAAATAACCAATTGGAATGAAAGGTCTTTGCATAGCTCTTGCTTCTGTCTGTACTGCTTGGTCCCTTGATGGTCACGTGTCAGGTTTTGTTATTCATATCTCAGCTGCAGTGTTACTTTCTAGGGTCATTCCTGATTCCATAATTTAAAGTAGCCACCCAGACACTCTCCAGCACATGACCCTGATGTAATTCTCTGCACAGCACTTATTGCCATGTGAAGCTTTCCTTGATTGTTTATATTTTATTGCCTGTCTCCCCCATAAATACAGGTTATTTATACTGTGTTGTCTTCTTTACATGAGAATGAGGTTTCCGTGAGAGCAATGACATTGTCTGGCTTCCTCACTGCAGGACCTTCAGCTCATACTAGTGATTCAGAAAATATTTTTTGAATGAATGAGTTTATCACAAGCAGAAATGAAAAAACCTCCCTTTGGACCCTAGACTCTTATTAAAAAGATTTAGGAAGGAAAGAAAGGTCCCAGTGACTGAACAGAACACCTAGATTCCAGAGGAATATCTGTAGGGTTTTCATTGGGAAAAGAGTAATAGATTAATTAACTTCTTAAATTTGCCTTTATTAAAAAATGGAATCAAAACCATATTATGTGTGAGGTAGAGTACCAACAAAATGAAGATACTATGTACCCAGCTTAAGAAATAGACTAGATGATTCTAGGAATCATCATCTTTAGGAAGGGAAGTTGATTATAGAGGTTTAAGAGCATAGGAGATAGCATTGAACATCCTTTCCTCCCTACCCATATTGTTACTTGGGGTCCCCAAAAGTCAGACTGAGATGTCAAAAAGCCTCATGAGGCAGTGGAAATATAGCTTCACAATTTGTGGAATAAACCTGACCTCAAGGGAAACCTGGGTGGTTTGGTGGTTAAGCGTCTGCCTTTGGCTCAGGTCATGATCCCAGGGTTCTGGGATAAGAGTCCCATATCGAGCTCCCTGCAGGGATCCTGCCTCTCCCTCTGCCGATGTCTCTGCCTCTCTTGCTGTGTCTCTCATGAATAAATAAATAATCTTAAAAAAAAAAAAAAGGAAAGAAACCTAACCTCAAATTATCTGCTTTCTTTGTTTTAGCTGCCATATCCTCATCCCAGGAGAATGTGATAATGACAGAAGTCATCACGGTTGCAAATCCTGGGAGGCAGGCTTGGGAACCCCAGAGAAAGGCTCAGGCCCTCTGTAGGCTGTTGGGAGATCAGCTTGACCCTGAGAGCTGGAAAAGGGTAGACAGGCTGAGTAGAGACTTAATCTTGAAGCAGGAGGTCCTCTGAGGAGAGAGAACGGTGAATACATTGGTCAGGTTTGGTCTTCACCTTTTTAAATCACGTTTCACAACTATATTGATTTCTGGGCCCATTAAGAGGGATGGCAGATACTTGTGCTTCAGGCTGTCTCTGAAGCAGACAGGTAGAGGTGGGTGGGTGTGGGCACATACAATGACAACTAACTGGCCTGTCCCAGCTTCTCCAGTGTATCTCCCCAGAAGGGGGCCCTCTGGAGATAGGGTAAACTGTAGCTTAAGTAGCCTCAGCTGTTTCCAGAGGCTGTGATTTGCCCTGCTTCAGTCCTCTGCGTGCGGATTGAAATACCTTCCAAGAGACAAAGGGAGGGGAACACAGCAGGTCATAAGCTCCTTCCATCTGAGAGAGAACTGGATTTTGTCTTCAAGGCTATTATCCCTGCTACACAGGAAGCTACACTTAACTGCTCTAGGCCACGCTGGCTTACTCAGAGCCCACACACTGGAACCTCTGATGCTCCATCACAGACCCTCGCCTACCTTGCTGGTAGTCAACAGTTCCTGCGAGATCAGACTCAGCCTTGTGCTGGCAGAAGCCCACCTCAGGCGCTGCCATGCCACTTTTTACTTTCTTCTTCTTCTGACATCTAGGGCCAACTTGGCTGCAAAGGCTGCTTATTAGTCCAGTCCCCTGTAAGCAACGCCAACTCAGGTGGACACTTCTGGGACATTTGTATGCTTTTGAGATCATCCCCCAACCACCAATTGAGCTCTTATTGCCTACAGCAATGACCTTGGCAACACACCCATTTAGTGGCTTTTCCTCATTCTCTGTCTCACTCTTCTCACAGCCTTATTCCTGCTTCCTGAGATCATCTCCCAAATAAACTATCTGTGCCCAAGGCCTTGTCTCAGGCTGTTTTAGGTGAGACCCAAATTGAAACATCAGCTGGTGCTCTCATTCCAGCTAGAGCCAAGCCATTTGTAGACAAGCCAAGCTGCCTAGTAAAGAGAGACAGCTGCCATCCAACTCCAGCTGATGGTTGCCATGTGGACCTACAGGGCCAGCATGGCTAGAAATCCAGGCTTTAATGGAAAATCCTCTCTAAATATTAGTAACTAATTCAAAACTAAAAACATTGCATAGTGCCCACCATATCTGCTCACCAGGTCAGGCCCAAGAGCCCACTTGGCATAGAGTATGGGCACCAATCCCATGAACAGAGGCAGAAGGAAGAGTCTGTTAATGGGTTAGAACCCTAAGGATAGAATAGGTGAGGGAGCAAAGAACAGGCTTCTTCCCAGACTTAAGAAGGGCCAGAAAGGGCCAGAGCCCTCAGATAACACATCAGAGCACACATTAATACATTGTGTTTACTACATGCCCAGCTCTCAACCACAGTATCTCAATCTAACAACCTTAGGAGGCAAATACTACATTCATTATCCTCATTATATAGGTGAGGAAACAAGAGCTCTCAGAGGTTCAATTGAGCTATGATTCAAAATGAGATCTCTCTTCACTATGATACATTAGTCTCTCTGGGTTGCAACCCTTGATTCCTACTAAATAAGCCAGGCACCAGAGGTTCTAATTTTGTGTTTACTTAAGAAAATCTCCCTGCCTCATTTTACAGATAAGTCTCAAAGAGAGAAAGTTCTTTATTGAATAAAGATAATAAAGGCAGAGGGATGATAAGATAGGAAACCATCAGTATAAATCCCTGATGAAGTAATAGATCAAAACTTGGTAAATCATAATTTAAGTGAAAGGCTATTGAGCACCTGATTAATAAATCAACTCATTCTTGATGTGATGCAAAAGCAAGTACTGCTTCTTACCTTATGATGTATACTTACCTCCTATGATGTATACTTGCCAAAAATATTAGAATCTCAGTCTGAATGAGCCTTTAGATCTACCAGTTTATAGGAAAAGTGGGCAATAGTGGGACATATTTAATGACACCATAGGGATCCAACTAGGCAAATCCAGAATATGAGAAATTTTAGGGCAAGTGACCTAGTTTTTGCACCAATAGCAAAGAAGACAAGAAGGGGAACTGCTAATTATTTTTACAGAGACTTAACGGACATCAGCACAATGCAGTGTATGAATCTCGTTTGGATCCTGAGTTAAATCAACAAAAAGACATTCCATGATAACTGATGGGGTTCAGGACATAATACTCCAAAACGTGGCACCTTGGCTTATTGAATATTTTGAGCTGAAGCATCTGAAAAATGGCAGATATTGGAAGGACTCTCTGACCTCCCATGAACCAGGTGATGAGACCCTCATGTGAGAGGTGCCCTCCCTATACCCAGAAGAAAGGCGCATCCTTATCTCTTAAAATGGAGGGACACTGAGAATTTGAATGAAAAGGCCAGGCTAAGTTCCCCCAGTTTACTACACATAGCTCATATCCTTCTGTCCTCTCAGTTTTCCATAGCTTTCCACTTTTTACCAAATCTCATATAAAAATACTCAGGTTTCGAAAAAAAAAATAAGAAAAAAAATACTCAGGTTTAACTATCTTTGGGTCTTCATTTCCTTGTGAAGGGCTCCCATGTCACATAAAACTTAAATTTTTATGTTTTTCTTTTGTTAATCTGTCATTTGGTATAGAGCCCCAGCCAAGAACCTTCAAAAGATAGGAGGAAGAATGTGTTTTAAAAAGTATTTTAAAAGTTTATTATTAGATTATATTAAATAATAATGAAGAATGACCATTGATTTTGGTAGCAATGGTAGTATTGTTACATATATTTTTAAGTTCTTATAGTTTTTCTAGAAGACCAAATGGAACACTTATATGAAAATCTCTATACCTCAATATGAGTGTTGCATGGAAAGGCAAGTTTTATTTCAAAGCAACCTGAAAAGGATGATCAGGTCCATGACTACAAACTGGTAGAAGGGAGCACACAGTTACATGCCCATTTGGCAGGGCCTCAGTTAGGAGTCTCCCCAATTCCTGTTAATTGCCTATCACCTGCTCAGTTTCCTCTTCAGGTTGAAACTGAAAAGGTAGAATTGAAGATGATGCCCATGATATCTTTTTATCCCAACATGCCTATCAGAAAAGAGGACATCTGGAGTCCACTAAATCTACTTAATTATTAAAGTAAATATTTACACTGAGAATACAGTTAATCTAGTAGCTTTCTTCACATTGTCACATTTTTAAAAGAGCCATAGAGGGTTCATTCATATTTTAAGCAGTTGAGTTGGTAAAGAGCCTGTCTTTACTTCATAGGACATGGATTACACTCAGTTACTCCTCGTGACAGCCAACTGAAAGATTATTCCATTGCTTTTGAAGCACTGGTTGGGTTGGCATCTGCGATGGTAGCCAAATAAATGAGATTTCTATGTAACACATGTTGGTACCTATAGGTGAAAAAGAGGCAAAAATTAGAGGCTTTGTGTTGCTGAACATGAACAAAACACTGGAAAGGAATTTACCCACTATACTGGAATGGCGCATCTATTGATTGGATGATTCAGCATGATCAACCTCCTTGTTTAACCAATGCAAATATATCCAGAATCTTACCTGTTCTCACTTATCACTTTCACAGCTCTCTGGGCCAAGCCACTATCCTTGCTTAGACTATTGTATTGAACAAGTCTATTCCCCACATGGCAACATAAGTGAGTATTGTACAGTTTAAGTCAAGATTTGCCACACCTCTGACTAAAACCCTCCAAATGGTCCCATCTCATTCTGACTAAAGCTTAGCCCTTCCAGCTTTTCTGATGGCCTACAAGGCTCTACACGATTGGGGCCTCTAATTATCTTTCTGACCTCAGCTCCTACCATTTTCCCTTCGCTCACTGAGTTCTGGCTGCTGTATCCTCTTTGCTCTGATTTGAAGACAACAGTGTGCTCCAGTCAATGGGGCTTTTCCACCTGATTCTGTCTCTGCCTTATATATATCCATATGGCTGGCTCCCTCACCTCTGGTTCTACTCAGATGTCCCATCAGAGATACCCTATATAAAACAACACCCCTTCCTGCCACTAACACTGCTTTATTCTTACTCAAAGCACTTATTAGTATGTACCTAATTGTATGATTTCCTCTCTCTAGATTCCTGAGTGTAGAATGTAAACTCCATAAGGGCAGAGCTGGTACCTGATTTGGTAAAAAGCAGAGCTGGTTTTGGTACCTATTCCCCAATAGCTGCAACAGTTTCTGGTAGTCAGTAGTACTTATGAAATATTTGTGGAACAAACTTAATGAAGGGACAAGGCACTTTTATGGTATTAATATGAGCTTACTATTGTAGTGATTATCAATCA
Organism: Canis lupus familiaris; assembly: GCF_011100685.1. Classification (NCBI taxonomy): domain Eukaryota; kingdom Metazoa; phylum Chordata; class Mammalia; order Carnivora; family Canidae; genus Canis; species Canis lupus. The sequence continues at coordinate 11,953,011 of NC_049244.1, read as the reverse complement.
AGGAGCATAATTCTCTATCCAGGAAGACAAATCAGACTAAGGGAGCCAGGAAGTATGGCCTATAAATGTGAAATCTTGATAACTTTCTTACCCATAGGTTGAGAACATTTTTGCAACTATTTTCTGTATAGAAAAATGAGAGTTTACTATAAACTGCAAAAAAGCAAATTACCCGATGCCAGAACCAAATGTAAAGACTCACCCAAAGATGGATATCTCAACTATTTCATTGAGTTGTTCAGTAAGGGACTATAGGTGATTTTTTTTTTTTTTTTTTAGGGGATGGGGAAAGTATGGTTTTCTTAAAGAGGTCTTCAGTAGGAATGAAAAATGTATTTTTCTATAATAAATGGAGCATAGTCCTGGACTACATTTAGAAAAGAGACTATTGTCTCTCCTTTTGGTATATAGCTAGAGACCACATTCAATTACTGTGCAGAATTTGCCTTTGGCTTAATTAACTTGGAAGTCTTTTATTGGTCTTTGTGTGCATTACAGGCTGACTCCAAGTTAGAAAATGAAGGGGATGGGGCGCTTAGTTGGTGAAGCCTCTGACTCTTCATCTTAGCTCAGGTCTTAATCTCAGGGTGGTGAGTTCAAGACACTCCTAGGGCTCTATGCTAGTCGTGAAGTCTACTTAAAATAAATAAATAAATGAAAGGGAACTCAGCAGTCAAATGATCTGACACCCCCCCCCCCCGCCCGAAAAGCTGGAGATAAGCTGGAGATCTATGAGGAGAAAGGGGCCACAGCTCACATCTCTTGAGACTAGTTTTCCATCTCTGTTGCCATCAGCTGACACGTCTACCTGAGATTTGCAATGAGCATAACTCAAGTTTTGAAGATGGTGCCACGTCTGAATCTAGACTTCACAATGTGCTGTGTGGCCTTGGGCAGGTAAGCAACTTCCCTGAGAGCTTCATGGGCAATCCATCACCCAAGACTCCCAGTTCAGGGCGGTTGCTGTATCATGGTTTCAGCCTACACCAAAAGTAGAGGTGGGGAGGGTACTTACTGGACGCACTCATTCGCCCGGCCTTTGTTCTGATACTCCACGATACAGCGGATGAGTTGGTCATTCTCCTCCAAGAGCTGAAAGGCCAGAGAAGGGGGCCAGTCAGCGTGTGAACGGGACAGCCGGGAACACTCCCCGCACCGCTCCCACCCCGACCCCCGCTGTCTCCAATGCCGAGCTGTCCCGCCCCAGTGCCTTTGCCGACTCCGTTCCCGTCTCACTCCACACCCCTGCAAGTCGACCCCCTACGCACGCCACAAGCCTGAGCTGAGATGCTGCTCCCTCCAGGAAGCTTCCCTCGGGATCTCGACTAAGGAACGTGTCTCTGCCCGCGCTTAGCGCTCACCCGCTGGATCGTCTCCTGGTTGACTTCCGCCTTGCCTTTCAGCCAGTCCGGTACGAAGGCCACCGACATCCCGGAAAGCCGGGTGGGACCCCGGCCTCAGGCCCCGCGCACCCCCACGCCTGGAGCCAACCAGCAGCCCAGCCCCAGCCCCAGCCCCACTAGGCCACGGCGGGACCGACCCACGCTCTCGACGTCGATTGGGTCCTCCCGTGGACCGGGCCCGGGCGCAACGTCATTCGTGATTGGGCGCGCCAGGGCGATGCTCGGAGCGTCAGCCTGCGCCCCGCCCCTGGGGCGCGGAGCCGCCTGCCCCTGCGGGGCTTGTGCGCAGTCAGCGGGGCTAGCCTCGGGGGCGGGGCCGTGCGTCAGGGCCGCCTGCCCGGGTCACGGGGGCTTCGTGGCCGCAACCCGCTTTCGGTCTCCGAGTCTACGCCTCCCTCTTTCGACATCACTGCGGTTCCAACAGATCTGCGTCTGGAGCATGAACCCTAGCCTTTGCCTCCTGCCAAGCCAAACCCTGCAGGGCCTAGGAAAACACTGGTGTTAGCTTTACTCTTTGCAGAGGGAGAAACTCGCATACATACCTATTTTTCCTCTGGGTAGTAATAATGCTTATTAGGTTTACAACCCTAGAAGGCACTATTATTTTCTCCATTTTACAGACGAGAAAACAGGTGAAGTAACCTGCCTAAGATCTAACGGCAATTAAGGGCAAAGCTGGTATCTGTACACAGGGAGTATGGCTTTTTTAGAACCCTTGTTCTTTTTTTTTCTATAATCTTTTATTTATTTATTTATTCATGAGAGACTCACAGAGGCAGAGACACAGGCACAGGGAGAAGCAGGCTCCCTGCAAGGAACCCAATGCAAGACTCGATCCTGCACCCCAGGTTCATGACCTGAGCCAAAGGCAGAGGCTCAGCCACTGAACCACCCAGGTGCCCCTAGAATCTTCAGTCTTAGCTATTACTCCATACTGCCCACGCAACATACTGCAGAGGTGGTTTGCTGCAAGAGAAAAGAAGGAAGCTGGGCCCACCCACGTAGGCCATATAGTTAGTACCAGCAACCACCGAAACTCTGAAGTGGTTGTCTTCTCTCTGGTTTAGCCCATCCCTTAAGGACCTGGGAACAAGGTTGGTTTTCCTTGCAGCACAGAATGAGCGGCAGCCACATCATTTGGAAGACCTTGGAAAAATTTTCTCAAAAAAGATCTGGGGCAATTCTTCCCCAGAGCTTCATTTCCCTGAGTGGTGACCCTGACCCAGAGCACTCTCATCTACTTTTGCTGGGCTCTCCCTCCACAGTCCCCTTATTCAACCCTGAGAGGAGGCAGCTTTCATCCCATTTCACAGCTTTCATACCAGTGAGAAACATGGGGCAACATACCTAAACTGGGCGAAGACTTTAGGGCTTCCTGATTCCGAAGCCTGTCTTCACAAACCAGTCTCCCTCCCCAGGAAAAGTCCCCAGAGGTTCTGCAGAAAGCAGAGTGGGGCAGAGAAGGATCATTAGGAGGAGAATTTAGGCCCTGCTTAGTCCTATGCAGTGCTATTGTTACACAAATGAGGAAGGACCATAACAGAGATGATGTAAAGATTTTTATTTATTTATTCATGAGAGACACAGAGAGAGACAGAGACATAGGCAGAGGGAGAAGCAGGCTCCCTTTGGGGAGCTGATGTGGGACTTGATCCTGGGACTCCACAATCACGCCCTGAGCTGAAGGCAGACACTCAACCATTGAGCCACACAGGTGTCCCCAGAGACGGAGTTAAGTTGGGGCAAGTGTAGGGGACCACCCTACCAACCTGGTCCAGCATGCAGGGAACGCCCTCCAGGAGAATAGACGTTTCAGTATGAAGAGGAAGTGGAGGTTACCCAGGTGACAAGTATCCAGAGCCCGGGCTCTCTCCTTAGAATAATCAGAGCCATAGATGGTTTTAGGCAAAAGGAAAATGAAGTCAGAGATGCATTTTAGAGTTTTCCTGGCTGTAGTATGGTGAAAGGTAGGGCAGCCAGACAAGAAGAAGAAAGGAGAATCAAACAAACACAGAGAGGGCTATTTGCAGCAGATGTGTAGGCCAGAAATGGTGGGAGCAGTGAAAAAAAGAAATCTGTGCATTTGAAAGACATGAGGAATAGACTCCACAGGCCCTTAGTGAATTAATGGGGGAGGGAGAGAGGAATAATTAGGGATGACTTCTGGTGTCCTGGCTTAACCAACTGAGAGACTGGTAATGCCATTTATTCAGACAAGGAACAGTAAAGGAGAAGCTGGACTGGAAGTGAGAGTGAGAAAGTTAGCCTTGACCATATACATGCAAGGTGGTCAAATGGAGAGGCAAGGCTGGCTATTTGGGTCTGGAACTCAGGGTCAAGGGCCGGTTTGGTGATAAAAGCATCACTTTGAGAAGCATCACTTGTGGAAACTGACTGGAACCGTGCAGGGGATAAGACTACTCAAGGAGAGTGAGTTGGCTTCTCTCCTGGCCAAGGAAAAGAAACTACAAAGGAGAATGGGGGCGGGGGGGGGGAGACTAGAGATATAAGAGGAAATCCGGGAGCGTGGAGGGGTAGAGGCGAGACAGTCATATGGGAAATAAGAGTGAGTAGGAAAGCAAGATAGAACAGCAATTACAAATGCTGTGGAAAGGTCAATCAAGGTAGAGACTAGGTCTTTGATATCCTTAATGGAGGAAATTCCAGCGATATGTCGAGGCAGCAGTGAGAATTGTCAGGGACAGTGAAATACAGGAAAGGTGAAGCAAATGGAATCTTTAGAGCAGGCCACTCTTTCCGAGAAGTTTGACTGTGAAGGGGAAAAGGGAACAAAGGTGGTAGTTGGGAGGGACAGAAGTTGGTGCAAGCTGAGGGCTATCCCTTTAATGGTTGTTCTTTTCTTGGTGAAAAAGGCACCTGGGAAAGTGAGGGGGATGTTGAAGAGTGGAAGATTGGGGAAGCATGCAGGAGATTTTGAGGTTGGTATTCTGGAGAATTGGAGAGAGGCAAACATAGGACTGCTGGACAGTGTTGAGGACCTGGTGGAGGTGGGCAATGCATATACATAGCACTGATCTGTGTGGTTGTAAGATTTTTTTTTTTTCCAGCAGTACTTATAGCTCAGGAACAGAGTTAGAGAAACCCAGAAGGTTGGATTTTTTTTCCCCAGAGTTGGAGACCTGCCAGGCAGGTGTGACAGAAGAATAATTGCAGAATGGAGGTAAGCATATTGGGAAAAAGGTGATGGAAGTGATAAACCTTGGACTTTCAGCTGATGGGGAAGGAAATAAAGATTGGGGAGAGGTGATACATTGAACAAAGTAAGAAGGACAAGTGGAGTGGAGGCTTCTGCAGGCCAGAGAACAGTGGGCAGATTTCTGAGAACAGTCAAGGGACAGAGATCAGGTGTCTGCATTTACAACTTCAAACGTGGAGCTCTTCTATGGTGATAAGCAGTTCAGGATGTGATCCTGAAGTGGAGGGATGAAGAAGCCTGGGAAAGTCAAAATGACCAGTGATGGAGAGGAGGGCTAGGACTTCAGATTCTACATCTTACCTTTTAGCCCAGTCCACTCTGGTGCCCCAGTCACATGAGCTGCACCAATCAGAAGGCACAAAGCCCTATTATAAAGCACTCAAACTGTAGATTCTGAGAACCCGGGGCTCCATATTCAAAAGCTGTAGGTCTGGTGCCAATTTTTCCTTCCTCATTCCAAGCCAGAGCCTTGTTTTCATGACCGTGGTGAGAAGACCTCATCTCCATTCACGTGTGAATGCACCTTGAGAGGGAATCCTAGCCTCTTTCCTGGCACATACAATGAAGGGGTTTCAATCTCCTTTACCAATCAAATCTCATTGTTTTTATCCTTTGTGTCTCTTATGATCTAGCCTCATGATCATTTGTCACACAGGCCAACCCTGACTCAGTGGCGATCCCTGGAGGTCAACTCTGTCATAGCTCTCTTCTGTTTTCATTTTGTAATTTTTCTCTATGTGAGGTCTGCTTCAATTTCTGCCCATTTGGTGATGATTTTCAAAAGTCTATGTCCAGCCCAGACCTGTACATGGAATGCCAACCTGTATGTTCGACTGTGTACAATGACATCCCAACCAGAAGTGTCAAAGGGTGCCTCAAATTCAGTTTGTCTTAGATGGAACTAGTGATCATTCGTCTCTCCAAAATCAGATCCTTTTCCAGCGTTCTTTATATCCATGAATCCCTCCACTTTCTACCCAGTCACTCAAGGCTGAACAGTGGCATTGTCCTTGAAGCTACTTTGTTACCGTTTCACATCCAGATCATCACCAAGTCTTGTTGATTTTTCTCCTCTATGTCTCTGCAGACTGCCTAGTTCTCACCCTCTTCACCATCGCTCGGGTCTAAGTCCAAGCTCCAACTTCATCCTCTCATGCCCAGATGGCTGCATTGGCTTCCCAGCTCTCCTATCAGAGAGATAGGAGATAGGTGGTCTTAGCTCTTCTATTCTCTCTAGTGGCTCTCACCATATTCCTTACTCTCTAAACTCTGAGTTTTTTTATCTTTCTTGTCTTTTTCTTCTTTGTGGTAAAATATACATAAAATTTACCATTTTAACCATTTATTTATTAAAGATATTATTTTTATTTTTAAAAATATTTTATTTATTTATCTGAGAGAGTGAGCAAGAGAGAGCACGAATGGGAAGGAGGGGTGAGGGAAAGCAGACTCCCCTGGGAAGGGAGCCCAACCCAGGGCTCCATCCTAGGACCCGGGGATTATGATCTGAGCTGAAGGCAGACATTTAATCAACTGAGCCACCCAGCCACCCGCTCCTCCACCCCTGCCCCGTTTTAACCATTTTTAAATGTACAATTCTGTGACGTTTAAAATTATACATTGTTGTGCAGCCATCACCATTATTCATTTTCAGAACTTTTTCTCCTTCCCAGTTGAAATTCTGTGCCTGTTGAACACTAGCTTCTCATGTACTACCCCGTTTCTTTTCATCCCTCAAAGAAGCCTTGCTGCCTCCCTGTTCTTTGTACATACTCTACCCTCTGTCTGAACCAGTCTTCTATCCCTTTTTGCCTCCTTAGCTACTAGTCAGCTGGTGTCACATTCTCAAAGAAGCCTCCTCCGACTCCCAAGTTCAGACCGGAAGCTCCCGTAATTTCTCTAAAAAGCCTTGTTCCTGGGATGCCTGAGCGGCTCAGTAGTTAAGCATCTGCCTTTGGCTCAGGTCGTGATCCCAGGATCCTGGGATGGAGTCCCCCATCAGGCTCCCCAGAGGAAGCCTGCTTCTCCCTCTGCCTGTGTCTCTGCCTCTCTCTCTGTGTCTCTCATGAATAAATAAAATAAAAACATCTTAAAAAGGAAACCTTGTTCCTCTCTGAAGAGCACGCGTCTCGGTTTGTATTTAAACACACGTGTAACTGTTGAATTGTTCGATTGGTGCTCTCACTCTGCCCTCTCTCTTTTCTTTAAGATTTCATTTATTTACTCATGAGACACAGAGAGAGAGAGAGAGAGAGAGAGAGAGAGAGAGAGAGAGAGGCAGAGACACAGGCAGAGGGAGAAGCAGGCTCCATGCAGGGAGCCCGACGCGGGACTCGATCCCGGGGCCCCAGGATCAGGCCCTGGGCTGAAGGCGGCGCTAAACCGCTGCGCCACCCGGGCTGCCCTCTGCCCTCTCTTAACATAGTTTTTAGTGTCAGGAGTTCCTTCTGTGTCCCCAGTGCCTGGCATAGTGTCTGACACACAGCAGGTGCTCAAAATTTGTTGGAGGAAAACTAAATGGACGACTTCAGCTTCCCTGCAGCGGGCCGTGCATCTGTGGTATCTGTGAGCGCCTCCCCCGCCAGACTGAGGTGTGTCCCTCCAGGGTCGGACTTCAGCACCTCGTCCGAGGTGGCAGGAGGCTGTGCTCTTTGGTTTCGCCTATCTCGGGCTTCCCGCCCCGCCGCGCAGGCAGCGGAACCCACAGCCGGGGCGTGTCGCGCAGTTCCGCGGAACCTCCCTGCCTCGGCGCGTCAGTCGTGTACTCTACCCCGGCAGGAACCGAACGGAGACGGAGAAGTCTCCTGGCACCTCCGGACGTGGGGACTACAGGCCTGGACATCAAGCCCACCCGGGTGAGAGCCCCGAGAAGGGACGCAAGCCGAGAGGCGCGCGCGCCGGGGCCACAGCCCGGGCGCCTTCGGGTCGCAGCCCTTTAAGAAGCCTCCGGGTCGGGACTGCGCGGGGAGCGGGCGGGGAGAGCGCTCCGGGATTGGTCGGCCCGGGTGCGGGTGTCGCTTAGCAGCAGCGAATGGAGACTCAAGGCCTGCGCATGCGCACCTCCGCCTACCTGCGCCTGGGCCGCCAGTGACCTGGGCCGGGTCCGCCCGGTGGGCTGAGGTTGCGGAGGCGGCGGCGGGTGGTACTGCGGCGAGGCGGGGCGACCCGCGGGCGCCGACTCCCGGAGGCCGCCGTGGGCGAGGTGAGGGCTCGCGGGTGGAGCCGGGCGCCGCGGCCCGTTAGCCGAAAGCGGGCGGGGTCGGGTGTGGCGCAGGGCGGGCCTGGAGGTGGAGGCGGCGCCGGGCCCGCCCCTCCCTCGGGCCGGGCTTGGCCCCACCTGGCTCCGTGGGGCTCGTCGGAGTCCTCTGTCCGCCTGGCTTCCCCCGGCGGGTCTGCCGACTCGGGGACGGCGGAGGCGCGCGCCGGCAGGGACCCCGAGCTGACAGCTGCGCGCCGATCGCTGCTCCCAGTGGGAGGAGAAGGGGTGTGTCCAGATGAGAGGGGGCGATCGTTTCCTTCATTGTCCGCGAAGCCCCGGTCAGAGTACTGTTTAATTTTAATAGCAAACTTTCCTTGGCATGCCGGAGTTCTACGGCTTGCGGTACCAAATCCTGGGCACACTGGACCAGTTTTCCGAACATCAGGTATATAGAGGAGGTGAGATGTACATTTGTGCCTATTAGAGGCTTACCTCTGGACCTCCAGAGCCAGAAGGATGAAGCACTCCGGGGAAAATTAGTTTTTTTTGTTTTTCTGTTTTGTTTTGTTTTGTTTTTGGAAATCAGAGCCACAAAAGAATATTCCCAGTTGGCGAAAAGTAATTGGTGATACTTGTCACATGGTCAGAACAAAAAAATAAAGCTCAGACTGATGGATAAGGTAAATCTTAGTTAAGTTTTACAAAGGAATTCATCTCGAGAAAGGCAATTTTAGTGAAATTAAAATGCAAATAATTGAAAGTGGTTTAATACTGGTATATAGAATTAAATCGATATAACGGTGTTTGCTCTGGAAAATACATTTTAGACAATGGTTCTTAGAGCTCTGAGTGTTTGTGTTCACAACACAGAAGACATCTTGCAATGGAAAAGTTTTATTCTTAGAAGGAGCCTCAGAAACCAGCTGCATCGGAAAGGTGATTGACGGTCAGAGAGGAAAACTGACTTACTTACTAAAAGTAACACGAGGAGTATGAACAGTTGTAAAAAGAGTTCTTTTTTAAGAACCCTGTTCTTAAACAGGTCTTAAACCCTGTTCTATTAACAGGTCTCTGATTAGTTGAGTAGTGATGCTCTAGGAGAAAGAGAAAATAAAATAGCTGTAATCCCACAGATTGGATTTAGAGAGGGAGAGTGTAATGAAAAGGTTATATAGGTTTTTGAATATTTTGAGTAAGGAACTTTGGGTTTGAACCCTGGCTCCATATCACTTATGCCTTGGGAGCTACAGTTTCCCCACCTGTCTGGTATAGATTATGCCTACTTCATAGATAGTTATAAGGAGTAAATAACATTATCAGTTTAAAAGTTCTAGCACAGTGTCTTGCATAGGAGTTGCTATCAAGTTCAGGCCTCTGCTCTTCTTAGCTCCTATGAAAGAGTTGACCTCTACCCACGCACCTCCACCCACTATCCCCAAGCAACATGGAACAAAGGAGCCTGAGTGATCTACAATTTGGGTAACCAGTTCTCAAGTCTTGTGGCTGAAGATGAATTCAGTAAGGATGACATAACTCAATTTTGTTTTCTATATTGTGTATTTGAGGAATGGGTAATATGCCTTATGGTGAGCACATATTTGAATATTTGTGTGCCAAATTAAACTTGTTTTGCTTGTTTATGCTACTATTTTGCAAGGCCCTGGTCACTTAATGCTGTTTTTCTCTCATGCTTTCTTTCTCTCTCTTTTGGAGAGAGGAGGGGGAGGCATATATGTGGTAGGGATTTGGGAGAGGGCTAAGTGTAAGACCGAGGAAAGAAAAAACAACATTGGGAACAAGGGTGGCCTCCAGTTAGGCCCAAAGTCTTTGCTGATAGAATAGGGATAATCTATGACATGAGCAGTTTATAAATAGATGCTGAGCAGAGGATTTAGGAAATGGAAGAGGCAGATTAAGATACCATTTTTATAAAGCCTGGTAGTAACTCAGGTGCTGTATGTTTGATTACTAATTCAGTTTCTCCTTTAAAAAAATTCTACTTCTATTAATTTTTTTCCTCTGCAAGTAGAAATTTATTGTGGAAAAATATTCGGAATATAGCAAGATCTGCAAACCCGCATTTCTTGGCTCAGTGGGCAAAAATAAGGCAGCTCTTAGGTCATTCATTCATTTACTTAGCAGTTTTTACTGAGGGCTTCCTCATGTGTGCCAGGCATGGTGTCAGGTTATAAGGTCCCACTGGCCTGTAGAAGGAGCAGGGAAGACATACTAGTGTCTCTGTGTGAGTACTCTGAGGGTGCTTTTACCCTTGTATAATTGATAATTTTTTTCTATAATTGTGGCATGATTTTCCAGATTTATACCACTACTTCTTGTTTTTTATTTACTATTTATTTATTTATTTATTTATTTATTTATTTGAGACGCAGGGGGAGAGGGAGAGAGGCAGAGACACAGGCAGAGGGAGAAGCAGGCTGCATGCAGGGAGCCCGATGTGGGATCGATCCGGGGTCTCCAGGATCATGCCCTGGGCTGAAGGCAGATGCTTAACCACTGAGCCCCCCCGGGCTGCCTTACTTCTTGTTTTTTTTTTTTAAACTGAATACTAGTTATCTACAAACACCTTTTATTTTAATTAATTAACTCTAAGATTAGAACCCCTTCCAGTTTGGAAATGTCATGTAGTTATAGAGCCTGCTTGCTATAAAACATATTTTTCAACATTCAAGCATAGATCCTCAAAACTTCAATTAATTAGCAGACAAGAGTATTGATCTACTTTAGAGATATCTAAAAGTAATACTTAAACATAAAAAGCAGATAGGAGCATAATTTAAGTAAGTGGTATAAAGACCTTAAGTTAATACTTTTTTTCTTCAAATTTTATTTAAAAATAATTATAGGAATTTGCAAAGATAGTACAGAGAGGTTCCATATACCCTTTACTTAGTTTCCCCGATTGGTTACATCTTACGTAATGTAAGTATAGTACGATATCAAATCCAGGAAAAAAAAAGTTAAGATATTTAAATTCAATTGGCCAACATACAGTATAATACCCAGTACTCATCCCATCAAGTGCCCTCCTTTAGTGCCTGTCTCAAATCCAGGAAATTAGCCTTGATAAAAGTACATATAGTTCCATGACATTTTACCATATGTATAGATTCCTATAACTACCACTATAATCAAGATACAAAATTGTTGCATCACCACAAATATCTTCCTCTTGTTCTCCTTTCTAGTCACACCCATACCTCTTCTCCCCACCATCCCTAACCCTAGGCAGCCACTAATAATTTCTCTGTCTGTGATTTTGTCGTTTTGAGAATGTGACATAAAAGGATTCCTATGGTATGTGACCTTTTGAGATTGGATTTTTTTTCATTTGACACAGTACTCTTGAGATCCATCTAAGTTGATCTGAGTTTTAGTAGTTTATTTCTTTTTACTGCTGAGTAGTATTCCATGATATGAATGTACTGTTTTATTTGACTAGTCACTTTGTAGGGTATTTGGTTGTTTCCAGCTCTTGGCTGTTATAAATAAAGCCGTTGTGAACAATTGTACACAGATTTTTGTGTGGACATAAATGTTCATTTCTGTGAGATAAATGCCCAGGAGTGTGATTGATAGATCATACATTAATTGCATGTTTAGTTTTAGAAGACACTGCCAAACGACTTTCCAGGGTCACTCTTCCATTTTAGAGTCTTACCAGCAACACATGAGAGATCCAGTTCCTATGCATGCATTACCAGCATTTGATATTTTCACTCTAAAAAATTTAGCTGTTCTCATAGGTATACAGTTTTATCTCATTGTGATCTTAAATTACTTTTCCCTTAATTGCTAGTGATGCTGAACATCTTTTCATGTGCTTATTTGTCATCCATATATTCTTTTTGGTGAAATGTCTGTTCATGCACTTTGCCTATTTTCTAACTGGATTGTTTTCTTACTGTTGAGTTTTAAGAGTTCTTTATAACTTCTAGTTATCTAGGTATCTATATAACAGATATGTGGTTTACAAATATTTTCTCCCAGTCTCTGGATTGTCCTTTCATCCTTTTCACGTGAGCTTTTATAGATTGAATGTTTAATTTTAATGATATCCAATTTACTAATTTTTCTTTTGTGGATTATGCTTTTGATGTCATGTCTAAGAACTCTTCCCCAAGTTCTGAAGATCTTTTCTTACATTTTCTTCCATTTTTATAGTTATACTTCTTAGATTTACATTTACGATACATTTTGAATTGACTTTTATGTAAGGTGTAAGATTTAGGTCAAGAATTTTTTTTATAGCTATCCATTGCTGCAGCACCAACTATTGAAAAAACTATCTTCTCTCCATTGAATTGCTTTTATACCATTATCAAAAATCATTTGGCTTTAATTCTGTAGGTCTATGTTCACTCTTCTGCTCTATTGATCTGTATGTTCCTCTGCCAACACCACACAATCTTGATTAGTTTAGCTATATAATGTCTTGAAATAGGATAGAATGGTTCCCTCCACTTTATTCTTTTTCAGAATTGTTTTAGCTATTTTAGTTTATTTGCCTTCCTACATAAATTTTAGAATAATCTTATCTATCTCTACAAAGTCATTTCTGAGATTTTTGTAGGAAGTGCATTAAACATATTTATCACTTTGGGGGAGAATTAATGTCTTTGTTGAGTCATCTGATCCATGATCATAGTATATTTCCTCATTTATTTAAAGACTTCTTCGGGGATCCCTGGGTGGCTCAGCGGTTTGGCGCCTGCCTTTGGCCCAGGGCGCGATCCTGGAGTCCCGGGATTGAGTCCTGCGTCAGGCTCCTGGCACGGAGCCTGCTTCTCCCTCTGCCTGTGTCTCTGCCTCTCTCTCTCTCTCTCTCTCTCTCTCTCATGAATAAATAAATAAAATCTTAAAAAAAAAAAGATTTCTTTGACTTCTTTTCAGCAGTGTTTTGTAGTTTTCAGCATAGGAGCCCTGTACATGTTTTGTTAGATTTATACCTAAGTATTGTATTTTAAAAATAATAGTTTTATTGAGATTTTTTTGGCATGATTTTAAATAGTATTTTATTTTTAATTTTGGTTTCTATGTGTCCTTGCTAGTTTATAGAAGTACAGTTGATTTTTGTGTGTTGATCTTATGTCTTGCAACCTTGTTGAACTCATTAGTTCTAGGAGGTTTTTTGGTAGGCTTCTCAGGATTTTTCATGTAGGTGATTATGTCATCTGCAAATAGGAGTAGTTTTGTTTCTTCCTTTCCTATCCGTATGCCTTTTATTTCTACTTCTTGCCTTACTGCACTGGGTAGAACTTCCAGTAATGTGTTTAATAGTCATTGTGAGAACAGCATCCTCATTCCTGATTTTAGAGGGAAAACATTCAGTCTTTAACCATTAAGTATGATGTTAACCATAGGCTTTTTTGTAGTTGCTCTTCACCTAGTTGAGGAAATTCACCTCTATTCCTATTTTGCTGAAAGTTTTATCATGAAGGGGTGTTGAATTTTATCAGATGCCCTTTCTATAGTAATTGATATCATTGTGTGATTTTTCTTTTAGCCTGTTAATATAATGGATTATAGTGATTGATTTTACTATGTTAAGCCAGCTTTGCATCCTTGGAATAAATCTCACTTGGTTATTGTGTCTGATTCTTTTTATTATATTGCTTAATTCAGGTTGCTAATAATTTATTAAGGATTTTCACATTTTTTATATGTTTGGTAGAATCTAAGTGAAAACCATCTGGACTTGAAGATTTCAGAAGTTTTAAAGTTACAAGTGAAAATTTCTTAATAGGAAATTTGGTTGTAAGATTGTTTAAATTACCTATTTCATATTGGGCGAATTGTGGTAGTTAGAGCTTTTTTGAGGAATTGACCATTTCATGTATGCTGTCAGATTTATGGGTGTAGAGTTATTTATAGTATTCCCTTATTATTTTTTCTAATATTACCATTTGGTGCTTAAATTTTCCTCTTAGCAGTATTTGAGCTGTGTCCCGCAAATTTTGAAATGTTTTCCTTTTTACTCAGTGTATTTTTAAATTTCCTTCAAGGCTTCCTTTTTGACTCTTGGTTATTTGAAAGTGTGTTGTTTACTTTTAAGTGTTTGGAGGTTTTTAGTACCTCTCTGTTATTATTTTCTAGATTGATTACATTGTGGTCCCAGAACACGCTCTGTAAGCATTTTTTAAAAATTTGTTGAGGTTTGTTTTATGGCCACACCTATCTTGCTATCTGTTCCATGGGTACTTGAAAGGAACTCTGTTGTTGGGTGGAGTGTTCTATAAATGTTGAGTATATACTTTGGCTCATAGTGTTGTTGAGATCTTCTATATCTTTGCTGGTTTTCTGTCAATTGTTGAGAGTGATATTGAAATTTTCAACTGTAATTATGGGTTTGTCTATTTCTCCTTCGGCTTTATCAATTTTTCCTCATCTATGTTACATTTTTGTTGTTTGGTGCATATACATTTAGTTTTATGTCTTCTTGGTAGATTTATTCTTTAATCATTATATAATGTTCTTCTCCATCTTTGGAATTTTCTTTGCTTTGAAGTCTGCTTTATTTGATATTAATATACTCACTCTTTTTTATTTGAGAGAGGGAGAGAATGTGAGCTGAAGCAGAGGGAAAGGGAGAGAGAGAATCCTCAAGCAGACTTCTGGCTGAGCACAGAACCTAATGTAGGACTCAGTCCCAGGACCCTGAGAACATGACCTGAGCTGAAATCAAGAGTTGGATGTTTAACTGACTGAGCCACCCAGGCGCCCACTCTTTCTTTTGATTAATGTTTGCTTGGCATATTTTTTCTGTTCATTTACTTTCAACCTACCTATATTATTATTAGTTTTATTAAGTTTGGCTATTGTGTTTGTTGGTATGGATTTACTTGGATTTATCCTTTTTGAAATTTTTTTTAAAGATTTTATTTATTTATCCACCAGAGACACACAGGGAGAGGCAGAGACACAGGCAGAAGGAGAAGCAGGCTACCTGAAGGGAGCCCGACATCGGACCTGATCCCGGACCCCGGGATCACGACCTGAGCCAAAGGCAGATGCTCATCCACTGAGCCACCTAGGCGTCCCTCCTTTTTGGGATTTATTCTGCTTTTTGAATCTGTTGGCTTGTCCTTGCCAAGTATGGGAAGTTTTCGGACATTTCTTTGAATACTTTTTCAGTCCTTACCTCTTTTTCCTCTGCTTCAGTGACATGTATCTTAGATAATTTATTACTGTCCTACATTCCTGAGGCTCTGTATATTTTTCAATCTAATGTTCTCAGATTGTTCAAATTAAATAATTTTTATGTTCTCTCTTCGTGTTTACTGATTTGATTCATTCTTCTGTTCCCGCTGTTTGGCTGTTGCTCTCATCTGTTGAATTTTTTACTTCAGTTATTGTCTTTTTGAAAGTCTAAAGCTTCCAATTGGTTCTTTATGTCTTGTATTTCTTTGCTGAGACTTTTAATTTTTCATTTGTTTCAGGCGTGTTTATAACTGCTCACTGAAGCATTTTTATGATGGTTACTTCAAAGTCTATCATCTTGGTGTTAGCATCAGTTGATGGTCTCTTTATATTCAAGCTGAGATTTTCCTGGTTCTTTGTATGACTGGTGAATTTTGATTGAAACCTGGACATTTTGTTATGAGACTGGATCTCATTTAGATCTTTTTTGGGGGGCCTTTGTTGACATTGTGTTAGTAGGGGAGGTGGGAGTTGCTATCTCATTACTGCCAGGTGGGAGTAAAGTTCAGGTTTCCCAACTGGGCCCCTTTGGGCTTCCTGAAGGAGAGGGGCTGCTTATTATTGCTGGCCATAGGTAGGAATTCTGTCTCCTTAATGATACAGGGGGAGAGGTTGGCTCTTTGCTCCCAGTAGCTCCCTACCTGGTCTTCTCTGACACCCCAGCAACATGGGAAATTGAGGAGGAGGGGACACGCCATTACTGCCAGGCAAGAGTAGAAGTCTGGGCTCTTAATTCAGCCTTTGTTGTGGATATATGATGGCTGCAGGTTTTTCTGTGGTGTTTGGCTGGAGTAAAATGTTTTTGTCTGAAACTTTTCTGTTTTGCTAGGCTGCACGCATCCTTCCTGGTTCTTTGGCTAGAGAGAGAAGGCTTTATTTTTTTTCATTGTTGGGGCTTTTCTTTTTTTTTTTTGGTCTACATTCATTGGCATTTTTGATTGCCAGCTTCTCCAGCACCAAGACCAGGATATATGAGGCAAAAAGAAAACTGAGCAAGCTCACAGCTGTGTCATTCCTCAGGTCCCAAAGTCCCTAGCCAGTCTGCCTTCTTCTCTCCACCTTTCAAGTGTTTATGTTTATTTTATATATAATGTCTATAGTTTTTAGTACTATTAGTGAGAGTAGGAAAAAGTACTTAAACTCCACCATTTCAGAAGTCCTCAGTTCATTCTTTTTTGAGCCGCAGTCAGATCTCTTATCCAAGTATAGACCATCTCATCATAGCTCATAACCTGAATTTGCAAATGTCAGATCCCTACAGATCCTTAACCAGACACTGTGAAGATACAAAGATGAGACTCTCTTTGCATTAAGATTTTTCATGTTTTGGAATATAAAGTATATGTCACAAAGAAAAAGAAGCTGGTGTCTCTGTTCTTAGGCTCTTCCACAGCAGTGTATAAAATCCCCCCACCCTTCAGACAGCTGCCATCCTGTACATTCACACACTCATACATGTACACAAATACAAGTAACATTTAATATCACAGCATCATAAAAATTTTAAAATATCTTAAATGGGTTTGGGTTTTACTAGTTTGCAGTACTAGTAACTTGATAGAACTGACAGTTTTATTTATCTTGAATGCTATTGTTTGGGGAGAGGCAGGTTTCATCACCAAGAGGAGCAAGTGGGTGAAGTAGAGAGCCTGGAGGGGATGTTTGGGTCTTTAGAGAGTGGTAGAACTGGTTCTTAGATTACTGTCACTTGGAAAGGTCACAGTTTTCCTTTTTACTGGTTTAACACAATAACCTGGCACATAGTAGATATTCTATAAAAAATAGCACTAGAGAGGGTTATTTGGGAATTGACAATTGGCATACGCGCCTACTTTCCCTTGAAGAACATAGAATTTACTCAGCCTCCTAGAAAGTTTCTTATTTTGCCTTGAGGTGCTTCTGTCCTGCCTCTGACTCTCTTCATATCCCATTGCTTCATTGTGTGTGTGTCTCACTCTCCTTTTTAAGGTGGGGGTAGGGTGTAGGGAGTGATCAATGTCTTTTCATATTGGCCTAACATTCATATTGAAGTTGTTCTTGTTCTTAACAAGTAGTGTTCTCAGAAACATCTTCATTACAGGTATTCTTAAACACTTCTCTACATGCATTGCAGAATGTCTATAACTTTCATTCACTGAAATAACACTGATCTCAGGAGAGCAAGCAAGTTGTGGATCTTGTTTCACCCCTAAGCCCTAGTCTCAAATTGATCTTATAGTCTTCCCCTGTCTCTATCAGGGCTTTGTGCCTGTAAATTTTTAAAAAATGCTTTCTAAATTAAATATTTTAAACATTCATGACAGTATACGAAGGTAATGAGATTAGCTTCCATACACTCCAGCCCCCATGACCTCTTTGGTGCTGGAGGTCTCAGCATTGGCCAAGTAGCTGGGGTACAGCCCACAGGGCCTTCTGGCAGTTGGCCAGGCTCTGCCAGTGGTGCTAGGAACTTAGCAATTTTGTCTGTGGAGATATTTTTCCTGGGACTTTTCACATTTTTACTGCCCAGTGGAAGTGTGAGGAGATGGGACAAATGGACTTTATAAGATCTGTTAGCTAGTAGACTCAAGCTTTCTTCTTGCCTTCTCCTTTTTTTACAACACCAATTTCTTCATGGATAAAATGGGAATAGTTATTCATTTATCCATTCCAGATATGGTCTTTATTCTTAGAACTTATATTTAGGTAATGGAAATGATAAATTAGTAAAATAGAGAACAAAGAGGCTCTCTGAGAATTTAGAGAAGGTAGAAGTACTTCCGGCTGGACACATCTAGGAAGGTTTCATGGAAAGGGGGGACTGGAGACAGTCCTTAATGTGCATTTGGATATGGGATGGTCAGAGGAGTAGCAGACACAGGCAAAGAATACATAGAGGCACAGAGATGAAGAGAAGAGTGTGCATCATAGGGGTTCCCCTTTCTTCCTATTTGTAGGAAATGAGAGGTCAAATGAGGTTACATCTTTGGAGTTCTTGGAACGAAAAGTCCACCAGTGGATGCACCTATTAACATCCTATCAGGTAGAGGACCTCAAAAACCCAATCTGTGAAACAGGATATGTGGTGCACAGAGAGACCCATTAAAGCTGCAGTGACCACCTCACTAATTCCTGGTTGTGGGGCTGCCACAGCCTTCACATGTAGGGTATGCCCTGTGCCAGCACCTGCAGAGTTAACAGATGGGGTTCAAACCCAGCCAGGCTCTGCCAGCAGAACTGGTCCAGGCTGTTTCTACTGTGAGAAGCACCTTGTTCCGATTTGCCAAGGGCACCATGAAGGCTCAGAATCTGTTTCTTTTTGCTTCTTAACAGTGCCCACATATCATGGCCAAATATTTAGTATCTTTATGTAATAGAATTTGCTAAATGACTTCCTTTAGCTATCTGTAGGGACTCAGTCATCATTTTGAAGACTGGCTTGGTATCAAACATTTGCAGAAATTCTAGAAGACCTACTACACTCTCTCAGCTCCATTTTTGCCTTCTGTTCTCTGTGCCAACAGCTTCAGGTTGGATGCTCAGAATCCTTCCACTGCAGGTGAGGATTAGACAACTAAACTGCTCAAACCGTACCTCCCCAAGGTGACCTGAAGTGCACAGGTCACTGTGCATCCCTGCTGCTTCAGTGTCAGGTGCTTCCTTTCCCTTTGGGGCCATGTTGCTATCTGTGTCCTGGCTGCCCAATGTCTTTGCTGTTGCTCCTGAGCCTTTATGGTGCTGCTTCTTTGCTTCTCTATCCCATTCTCCCTCATTCTAGTTGATTTAATTCTGGAAAGAGAGGGACTTGTTAGAGAAGGGAAAGGGGAATACAGGTGAAGAAGAGACAGGAAGAAAAATGAAGGGAGAACGAGAGGGAGCAACTAACATAGCAGCAGAGGCCAGGAAAGTAATTCTACAGGCAACATTTGCAGTTCCAGTGCGGGTGAGGGTGAAACAGAGTGACATTTCAAGGGCAGGGATGCCTCTGTCACCATCATCTGCCCTCAGTAACAAGATGACCTTGCTTTCCCCAGGTGTCCTCATGACTTCCCCTGCAGACCATGTCTATGATCCTTTTTGCCTGTGTGGTGAGGGTGAGGGATGGACTGCCCCTCTCAGCTTCCACTGACTTTTACCACACCCAAGATTTTCTGGAATGCAGGAGACGGCTCAAGACTTTAGCCTTGCGACTGGCCCAGTACCCAGGTCGAGGTTCTGCAGAAGGATGTGACTTCAATATACAGTAAGCAAGCATGTTCACTTTTGTAAACTTTGGTTTGCTTTTAACCATTATGTCAGGGTAACATGAGGCTGATCACACAGCATGCTGAATGGGTCTACTGTCAGACAGTGGTCTGAGGTGGTATATATTTATGGCCACAGAATCAAGGGAGCGTGATTGTTCCACCCCTGCATGGAGCATGCTGCTCCCACTCCTGCCCTTCTGTTAGTGGAATGGTCATTAGCATCAGGAGCCCTGGGTTCAATCAGTTTTTTTTTTTTTTAAAGATTTTATTTATTTATTTATTCATGAGAGACAGAGAGGCAGAGACATAGGCAGAGGGAGAAGCAGGCTCCCTGCGGGGAGCCCGATGCAGAACTCGATCCCAGGACCCCGGGATCATGCCCTGAGCCAAACCACTGAGCCACTCAGGTGTCCCTCAGTCAGTTTTCATGCGTTTAGTTTGATAGTTTATTCTATCAATATCTCTATCTTAGATGGAGCAGGGTAGAATCTAGATTAAAAATCAGGGAAGGAAAAAGAGTGGGAAAGCCAAGAAAATAAAAGACTATGGTTCTTGCCTATAGTTTCTCTTTTATAAATTTTTCACTTTATAAAAAATTTTAGATTTTAAAACTTTTCTTATGTAACAGGAGCAGGGGAATGAATAATGAGCACAATAGGTCCCTTTTTTGAAGGAACTCATGAGGGAGCAAGAGCAATATCTAACTAAATATAATACAGTGGGGAAAATGCTCCAGTGGAAATAGGAATCAAGTGGTTCCAATAATCCTAGTAATTGTGGCTAGTGTTTTTTTTCTTTATGGCAGACATATGCTAAGCTCTTTATTGGCTTGTGAGGTGGGTAAGAGTATTCTACCCATTTTACAGAGGAGGAAAGTGAGGTTCAGGGATTTAGCTGAGGTTGTCCTGTTATTAAGTGGTAGGGCAGGCAGCTGGGCCCTGATGGTTGCGCTTCATGTGTTATACTGTTTCTTATTCTAGGACTTAGAGCAAGAAGCCATTCTATAGAAGGTATTAGGGGCTAGGCAGGTTTTGAAATATCAAAATGGCTTGTCATAGATTTTACATCCCTGTTTTCCATTATTTAGGCCCTCACCGACCCAGTCCCCTTGAATGTACATTTTTAGTTGACCTGATAAGGTGGGGTCCTTTAAGGGGATTTCAGCCTCAGAATCAGAAAAACGAAAGGAGAAGTCCAGGCTTGGTGGTGTGGTCAGGTGAGAAGGGATGGGCCTAAGGGGGTGCCAGATGGTAAGTACATGCAGCTGTCACCCTGTGCTGCGGGCTCTGGGTGCTCAGGACCAAAAACAGCTATGTCTGCCTCCATTAGTGGCTCCTTTCTCTGGGTGCCTGAAACCACCTTCCTCGATGTCCCTTCCTCATTATGCTCTGATTATCTAACATCTTTTGGGAACTTGGTGCTGAGCTACAAATTGGAAACCTTTCCTCTGATTAAAAAAAAAAAAAAAAGGCTGTGACTTCAAATGAAATTCTGGGTGCTTCAATAGTTTTTTGAAAACTGGAATGTAGCTTTGTGCAGTGGCAGTATCATAGCCAATGAAAACTGGAATGTAAAATATTCTGTTCATTCATATTTTAGATGAAATATTCACAAATATTTCCCCCCGTTTACCATTAACAAATTAAAACAACAGAAATCGGGGATCCCTGGGTGCCTCAGTGGTTTAGCGCCTACCTTCTGCCCAGGGTGTGATCTTGGAGTCCTGGGATCGAGTCCTACATCAGGCTCCCTGCATGGAGCCTGCTTGTGTCTCTGCCACTCTCTCTCTCTGTCTCTCTCTCATGAATAAATAAATCTTAAAAAAATAAAAATAAAACAACAGAAATTTATTCTCTCACAGTTCTGGAGGCCAGAAGTCTGAAATCAGGCAGGGCTGCACTCTCTTGAAGAAGACCTTTCTCGTGCCTCTCCACTACCTCCTAGTGGCTGCTGGCAGTCCTAGTCATTCACAAGAGTTAACCAGTCACTCACTGTCTTCTTGTTTACATGGCCTTCTACCCTATATCTCTGTAATGAAATTTCACACCAGTCGTTGGATGGAGGCTACCCACATCTATTATAACCTTATTTTATCTTGATTGTATCTTAAAGACTATTTTTAAATACGGTCATTTTCACAGGTACTGGGAGTTAGGACTTCAACATACCTTTCTGGGAGATGCACATCAGCCCTCAAATAGGGCTCCTCTTTCAAAAAGAAGTGCCCTCATTCTAAAAAGACTTAAGCCCTCCTGGAAAGTTACTCATATAAGGAGGAGGTTATCCTTTTTTTTTTTTTTTTCAATTGACAGAGTTTTTATACAGAGACTTCCAGTTATAAAAGGATGATAGAACAATATAACCTAAAAACTCTTTGCCAGAAACATCCCGAAATGCAGGTAAATGTACATGAAAACTTGTTTTATTATATTTTATTTTTTAAGATTTTATTTATTTATTCATGACAAACACAGAGAGGGAGAGAGAGGCAGAGACATAGGCAGAGGCATAGATGCAGGACTTGATCCCAGGACTCCGGGATCATGCCCTGAGCCAAAGGCAGATGCTCAACCACTGAGCCACCCAGGCAGCCCCGACAAAGTGTTTTAAATGTGTAGCTGAGCTTGAAATGAATTCCCAAGGTGTCAGAAACGAGGGGAACAGGAAATCAGGGTGCTAAGCATGTGAGCTGACACTGAGGCTCCTGGGTAATCAGTGATGGTAAGCTCGGGGCTTGAGTTTCAGCACCCGTAAAGGGAGAGGTCTTTGGGCTTGTGTAGGGTGAGGTGTTGGGACAAGACCCATGCACGAAGAAGGGATTGTTGTCAGACGACAGCCCTGGTGGAAGGGTGATAGGTGAGAAATAGCTGCTCACCAGTACAGGAGTTACTCATCTCTACTTGGCTTTGAATGGGAAGGAAAAATAAAGTCTTATCTAAGAAACCAAACCCTACTTCTGTGCCTTATGTAGGATTGGAGTTTAAGTTTATATTTCCCATGGTCTAGGAATTCCTAAACCAAGGTTCAATTATCAGTATTGGTTCCAGACTGATGTTACTCCTGGAGTAGCTGGCCAAAGCGAATGGAAAACCACTGTGGAAGGAGTGTGCCACAACTCAGTGCTTGAGAGATTCTTACAGGAAAGGAAAAGGTCCACTGGTGCCCTCTCACCAAAAATTACAGAACACCAAAGGAGATATTCTACAATGAGTGGGAGTCCATAGACACCACAGAGAGAAGAACTCAAGTCCCCAGAACTTGAAATGATAGCACAATGACAGTCTGAAAAGCAGTCAATAAAGGAAAAAAACTGCATCAGTTTTATGAGACCAGAATAACCCCAATACCACAACCAGATGGAGACAGTAAAAGAAAGGAAAATTATAGGCCAATCTTACTTTGCATAAACAGAAAAGACCTAAATCAAACATTAGCAAACTAAATCCAGCAGTTGTGTGTATGTGAATATGTACAAACTTACCACCCAGAAGGCTTTATTTCAAGACTCCAGGATAATTTAACATTAGAAAGCTATTGATGTCGATTAAAGAAGAAAAATATTTTGCTCTATAGATTCAGTGAAGTCTGGGGCTATCCCTTCTTAGTGGAATGTGCATTTCTCGTGCGGGAATCAAAAAGAGTGATCACGCACTAGCAGTGGCAAATAACTGCTATTTTAGAGAAAGCACACAAAAGGCACAGTGCCGGGTAGGCCCGCTGAAGAGACACTATACATGCAGCAAATGGCTACAGGGCTGTTCAAGGCCAGGCAGGTGCCGGCGCAAGCATGCTGTGTCCGGGTATGGGGTGGGAGTACAGGGGTCTGCTCCCTGGTAATGGAGATGTTGCCCTTTTGTTTCAGTTTTTCTTCTTTGCGGGATGTGGCTTGCATGGCTATCTGCTCCCGCCAGTGTCCAGCAGCCATGGCCTTCTGTTTCCTGGAGACCGTGTGGTGGGAATTCACAGCTTCCTATGATACCACCTGTATTGGCCTAGCCTCCAGGCCATATGCCTTTCTCGAGTTTGGTTTGTAATCCTCTTTCTTACATATCATTCTCTCTTATGGCATTGTATGTCTAGGATTGATGGTTTAGGTTTGGCTTTGACAATCAGGGCAAATCCTGGAGGTGCTATAACATGTCACTGGAGATCAACCTGGTACGCTGACATTTCATAGTGATTGAAGTGGCCCAGAAAGCTTCATAGTTTAGCACTGGCTTTCCATCTCCTCATAGACTGTGAGGCAGCATTGGGGAATGGTGAAACCTGTCTTGGTTATTCACCATAGTCCTCTGAAGCAGGGGTCAGCAAACCTGTGGTCCAAGGGCCAGCTGCCTGTTTTTGTAAATAAATTGGAATGCATCCTACGCTCATTCTTTTATGGATCGCCTGTGGCTGCTTTGCCCTTCCGCAGAGTTGAGTAGCTGTGACAAAGACCATATGGGGTCTAGAAGCCAAAGATATTTACCTGGCTGTTTAAGAAGATTTGCCAACCCCTGCTCTAGAAAAGTATTACTCAAAAGGTGGTATGTGAACTTGTTCTTCTGTCATGAGGTAGGTACAGAAAAATGAGAATAATGTGTTTATTCATTCGTACAGTAATTTGGTATTCCTGCAGTTTTTTTATTGCATTTTATCAAAATATCTACAACCAATATTTTTACAACCATTTGGAAATAAGAAAAACTGGCCCTTCACTCAGAGGTCTGAGGCATACTGCTTTGGAAGAGGATAGGTTTTTTTCCTAGACCTTGCCAGAGAGGCCTTGTAGAGGCTCAGAGGCTTTAGCACACAGCCTGATAATTAATAGTGTATGCTCTGTTTTTCTCAGGCGAGTCAAGTCATTCTGAGCTCTTGGGAGAACAAGAGTTGAGGTGGGAGGTGGGGGGCATTCTGTGGTTTCTGTATAAACAGCTGCTGTCTCAGCACTCGGTAGGTGCCAAGAAGTGTTGCCCCATGCGCTTTCTGGCCTGATTGCCAAAGCCCTCATACTCCCTCATGTGGTCCACTGGCTGATGCATTTCTTGGTCATCCAAAGGTGCTGGGAAAATCCCTGGCACACAGGCCTCTGCCTAGACCTGTAACACAGAGCAAACGTTCTCCCCAAGTCTCCCTGTGAGGCCTAGTTCACCACTGCTCTCAGCCCCACTTCCTCCTCCAAAGAGGGCTTGCTAGCCCCAAACACCACAGCTGAGACATCCCTTGACTACCAGTTGATAGCAGCTGCTGACTGTTCTTCCCTCCCCCCTTCCCCGGCTCTGCATGTGCCTTCTAAAGTGGTGTGCTTGATTTGACAGCAGACCCTTCCCCAACATTATGTTTCCTCACTGCTGAGTGAGAGGCAAATATAATAGTAGCTGTTGTTATGTGTGCATTAGGCATTGTTTTGCTTTGCCAATATGTATGAAGCTCTACTTCAAATACTTATTTAAACTTGGTACTGGCTTAATACTAAGAAAAATAAAATAACTAAAACCAATACCTTTCAAATATATCATCTTAGTTTGCACAATATATTCATATTTATTTATAATTTTTTTCTCACATGCCTTTTTTAGAGGTAATTAGTTCAAGAATAACTGTCTCCCCTTTCTAAGCTTTGGAACATTCTGTGAATTGCCCAGGATTGTACTATCAGTAGTGGCTAAGACTCAAGCCCCTATCCCTCAGCTCCCTCATCACGGAGGTTCTGGAAAGCATTACTGCTTTCTCTGTAGACACTCACCTTTTAAGTATCATGCACTGAAGAGATTGATGAGACCAGTAACGTCATATAGTAATCATTTGACCTTTAGGTATACCTCAACACTCTCAGAATCTGGCTGACTTACCAGCTTGCTTAGAAATGTAAACTTCATTTTGCACATACTGTTCTATAATACCCATTCCGAAGCAAATGTTTAACTTGGGTTGCTCTCCTTTTACAGACAGTGTCATTCAGAAAGTGAAGTGGCATTTTAACCATATAAGTTCCATTCAGATGGACAGCAGCTTAGAAAAAATTCAGGAGGAGCTGGAGTTCCAGCCTCCAGTAGTTCTCACTCTGGAGGACACAGATGTGGCAAATGGGATAATGAATGGTCACACACAGATACACTTGGAGCCTGGTAAGTGGTTTGCTGTGCTCTTGTGTCAATGAAAGTGAGGTGACTTTAAGTATTTCAAATGGACATTGTTTTTTTGTTTTTGTTTTTTTTTATCAAGGAGGTGTTTTTTGAGGGTGGATGTTTATAAAATATGTGGGGAAAAATATGGACTGATCCTGTTTCCAGGTGACTGTCAAAAAACACTTTACTGTTATGATAGTGAGTTGATCAGGGGAAGGGGCAACTCTTATAATGAAATTCAGAAGAGTGACTTGGCAGATTGCTTAATCAGGATGAAGTCCACTAAGTTTAAATATAAAACAGATGCATTCTGTTTTGCTGGAAGTCACTTACTAAACTGTAAGTAAAGATTTGTACATGCTCTGTTTCTCTCCCTTTCCCTCTCTCTCCCTCCCCGACTTTCTCTCTATTTTTCCCTTTAACAGTGAGTCCTTATCTTATCACTTAGTGAAATACTGCAAATCTCCAATGAGAAACAAACCCCTGCCCTCCCTGACAGAGGGAGGGAAGGGCCTTGGGGATGAGATTGGACAGGGTCAGAGCTAGAGTTCTAGTGCTGTCACTCTGGTTTTCCATGAGCTGTGGGGATGTCCCTCTATCCCTGTGGATTTCTGAGCTGAGTGCCCTGGCATTCTGTGACTTAGCCTGGCATTAACATCATTAGCCATTCAATACCCAGCATATAACAAAGCATGATTTTTTTGCATTCCTTGTTACAATTACACACAAACCAATTTTCCATGAAAGTGGTATTTACATTTTAAACATTCTGTAATGGTGTAAGAACTGAATCCTTCTTTGAAATAGTTATCTATACTCTAACAGTCTCATTATTTTAACAGTTTTTATACTAAACTCATTGCTTGATCTTTAGAAGTGGTGTATTAAAATGTTCACATTTTTTACTTAACTTTGTGTTTTGATTTAATCTATTCCAACCAATACATTCCTGGATTGGCTCTCATGCCAATCAATAAGTTGTAGTTTATATTGGGGATCGATCGACTTAACTTTCATAGAAAGAAGAATGGGTAGTTGAGTGCCAAGCCGCTTCTTTTGCCTTATGTAAAGATGGGGTAACTTTATAATATGTATTTTGTTTTTTAACCACTTAGACAAGAGAAGCAAAATCCAGAAAATGTCAACTTGCTTATTTTTCTAGGACATTTTACTGTGGTTTGACTCACCCTATTGTCCTGAGGCTAGAATCTTTACAGGTAGCATGTTCTGTTCTAACAGGAACTTTGATAGCTCAGTGGAAAGTCTAACACACTAACAATAAGCATCAGTTGGGTTGTGGCTAGATATTTATATGTGTGTGCATGTGTGTATGTGTATGTAGGAAATGTAAGGACCAGAAGGGATGATTGTAAAAGATCATAGTAAGAGAATGGGGGTGGGGGGTGGGAATCACATTTAATTGTGTGACCCAGAATCAGTCTCAGCAGGTATCTTTGAAGAGAGAATGATCATTTATTTGTTCTAGACTTCAGGAGACAGCTTACAGCTCAAATAATCAGTGTTTCCCTCCTCTTCCCAATTATTTTAGAATTTAAGAAACTGTGTTTGCTGTAGATTGCTCCAGAAGCACAGGAGACACTGAATACTGTCCTAGTTTAGAAGCTGAGAGTTGAAGTGTATGATAGAAATGCTGTCAGAGTTTGACAACCAATTTACAAATAAAGCCATAAATTGCTTTAAATCAGAATTTCTCAACCTAAGCCATATTGACATTTTGTACTGGATAATCCTTCATTTCTGAGGGACTGTCTTGTGCATTTTAGGATGCAAGCCTTCATGGCCTCTACCCAGTAGATGCAGTAATACCCTGTTCACCATTGTTGACAACCCAAAATGTCTCTAGGCATTGCCAGATGTCCACTGAGGGGCTAATCATTCATGGCTGAGAACCACTGCTTTAAATAGAAAAAAAATCAGGCCTTGAAAAACCTGTGCTTACTCAGAGAAGGACCCCTTTCCGAAAGAACTCACTTAGGATTCCCAGATCCATTCTGTCCTTCATTTCTTGCCTTTTTTGCTAACAGCAGCTGCTTTTAATTAATATGTTTGTAATTCTGTGTTTATCATACTGAGCCTTTTATTAATGGAGGTCTAGTTCATGTCTCTGTTGATTTTTCTTTCATATAGAAATTATTTTCACTAGACACTTATTTTTTTTAATTGTGAAGCTCCTAATTTTCGAATGGAACCGGTGACAGCCCTAGGCGTCCTCTCGCTTATTCTCAACATCATGTGTGCTGCTCTGAATCTCATTCGTGGGATTCACCTCGCAGAACATTCTTTACAGGTAACCCTTTTTATTATAGTTTAAATTGAAGGTCCTATGATGGAAGAAACTGGTAGAGATACACTTTATAAGATTATTATGCACAAAGATTTCAAAAATTTTTCATTAAAATTCGATTTTTATGTTACAGTTTATTCTTTATAGTAGGTTGAACAGATATGAAACTTGCTCCTTTGTATCTGTTGTCCTAGAAGCCAAAGGGGCCCGCCGGAGGAGTGGGTGAGAAATAGCGAAATAACATGCGACAAGAACATCTGTGGGGCCCCAGGAATCACTCCAGGGGCCTAATTGCTCAAGAGCAAATTAGGTTCTCAGACCTTGAAGTTCAGGCTGTTTCTCCCTTAGGAAAAGTTGCCCCCTACTCTGATTTATATCATGCAGATGGCACTTTCCCTATGTCTTTGTCAGGGGACTCTAGCACAAGGAAGTTGATTTGGCAGTCTGCTCCAATCAAAGCAGCTTTCTGTTTCAGTGGTTTTAAAATATATTTTTAAAAATTTTCAAGTACTTAAAAACTCTTAAGTATAGAATCATTGTGGGCATAAACAGATAGATAGTGCTTTTAAAAATAGAGCCATAAGGCTCACACCTACAACTGTGATTGCTAAGGTCTGAAACACAACTGCTGTTGAGTCTCAGGAGACTTGTGTAGACTGACCTGTGTGGAGTGTGTTACCACATCCTGTCTTTAACCAATGTGTGCTGTGGTTCCCACTCTTATTTTTTATGATTATTCACACCCAGATACTTAACAAGTATCTGTATGTACTAGAACAGATGTCTGGCCCACAGGAGGGTAAAGTAGAGTGTGGTGACATCACTAGGAAGGTAGCAGTATCTAGGAGGTGGGCAGAATTAGGGAAGATGAAGTGAAGTGCTGACAGATGAGTAGGATTTTAAGAGGTAGTTGTGTTCAGGGGCATTCCAGTTTGGGGCTTAGCTCAGATCCACGGGGACATGAGGGTGTGTGGTGTGTGGTGTGTCCAGGCTGTTGAAACAGTTGCCTGCCAATTCCCCATTCTGGTATATAAACAGGGAGTTAGGCCTCCCCAGCCAGGGTTTTGTATTATCAACCATACCAGAGCAAATGAGGTGCAAAGCGCTTCACCTCCTAGTGTTTCTTTTCATCTGAATATTCATTTTCTTTTTGTTTTCTCTGTTTTAGGTTGCCCACGAGGAAATTGGAAATATCTTGGCTTTTCTTATTCCTTTTTTAGCCTGTATTTTCCAGGTGGGTGAAACATTGATATTTTGGTGAGTGGGTTGAACCCAATGGCCTTATTTTGTTCTTCTGTTGAAACCCTCAACATGTTTCTGGATGTGGTTTTGTTCCACCAAGGCATGCCATGGACAATGCCACGGCCTTATTGGAGGGACCTTAGGCCCATCCTGCCTAGACATCTCATTTTACAGAGGAAGAACATTGGGCTCAGAAAGAGAAAGCCACTTGCCCTAGGCCACAGAGCCTTTGACAATGGCTGAAAAGAATCCAGGAATTTGGACTCAACTCCCAAAAAGGGAGGGATGTGATTACTGTGGGAATGAGTTGGGCATGACTAATGTGAGGCAAGGTCTTACCTATTGTCAGGGTAGTTCAAGTATAGAAACATCCTTCTGCAGAAGTAACAACTATTTATATGTGCTTTTTTAAAAGAACAGGACTAGGTTAAAAGAATATTTTTTAATAGTGATGTCATTTGACTCAAATCTGTCCTTAGGAACTGAGACAAACATTACAACATTAACTAGTGGGCTTTATTACTTAGTTATTTTCAAATAAGCTGCATACTTAGGGGCTTTTGAATCCCTTATAGGCAGAGTTAATTCTAGTAAAAAACTTTACTGTAATTTTCTTTCCTCATCCTCCTCAAAGGCTAGGATTTTAGGGCTTTCTCTACATTCTTAAGCCTTTTTTTTTCTTCTTTCAATTAAAATTTCTGTTTTCAGGGCGCTTCCTCTCTCTTCCATATCCATCCTAGAATGGTCTATTTTTTTTTTTTTTGTAAGAATAATATGATTGTGCAAAAAGAAATTGTCAATCCAGGACTGAAAATGCACTCATTTTTGAGAAATCAAGTTTCTAAAACCTTCGGTATTGCTATTTGAGGTGCCCTAGAGCCTGTATTTCAGGGCCGTGGGGGTCTTACCCCTTGGCCTCTGTTCCCTCAACTGCATTCATACTTGGATAGCTCTTTCATTTTTTTTTTCTTTTTTCTTTTTTTTTTTTTTCTTGGATAGCTCTTTCAGTGGGGAACTCTCTCCTACTCATTGGAGCCTGAGCCTTTGTTGAATTGCTCTGTGTTTTGAGAACGTGCTTGTTTTTTTCTCAAGACTGAACCAAAAAGCTACTTTTTTCCTTTTGCAGAACAAGACTGACCCCTTTTCTTATGATAACCCTATACTAAATGTTGGTCACTCTCCCAGCTATGAGACTTTTCCTGGTGTCAGAGATGTTTTTAAAGACATGATAAGGGGGATGTCTAGGGAACACTGGTTCCTGATGTAGTTGTAACTCAGGAAAAACAAATAGTAAAAGCCTGGGCCCTTTCACTGGCTTACCTGCTTGTCCTGACTCCTCTGAAAGAAGAATCCGGCCAGAGGCCCATAAGTCTTTTTTTTTTTTTTTTTTTTTAGGCCCATTAGTCTTTTTTTTTTTTTTTTTTTTTTAGGCCCATTAGTCTTATTGGAGTGTATGCCCTGGCTCTCTTTCCCTTAGCTGCATCTCTTCTTTCTCCACAGCCCACAACTAGGGGATTTCTGTCTGTATTTCTTAAATTTTTTTTTTAAGATTTTATTTATTTGAGAGAGAGAATGCATGAGCAGGGTGAGGGACAGAGAGAAGGGAGAAGCAGACTCCCCCCCCCCCCCCCCCCCCCCCCCCCCCCCCCGAGCAGGGAGCCCAATGCAGGGCTTGACCCTAGGACCCAGTGATCATGAACTGAACTAAAGGCAGATGCTTAACTGACTGAGCCACCCAGGAGCCCCCTATCTTAAGTGTTTTAAAGAGTGTCCTGTTCTCATTCCTCCTGTGACATCTGTTTCACTTTTCTTCTCTCTTCTGAATCTCCACTTTAATCCAGTGATTAACAGCACTTTACCCAGCATGTCCAGGTTCCATTGTAATGAATTCGGTTTAATAAGCTAATGTGCTTGCAGGTGCAAGACGTGAATCTTGTATCCAACCTATGGCCATTTTGTCATCTCTGATTGGATTGTCTCTCATGATGTCGTTTCAGTGTTATTTGTACCTGTTCTATAGTCCAGCCAGGACTATGAAGGTGGTGCTGCTGCTGCTCTTTATCTGCCTGGGCAACATATACCTGCATGGGCTGAGGAACCTCTGGCAAATCCTCTTCCACATAGGAGTGGCTTTTCTGTCTTCGTATCAGATACTGACCAGGCAGCTTCAGGAGAAGCAGGCTGACTGTGGAGTTTGAAGGCGACACTGTGTGATTGATGGATCTTTTGGCTTTCTTAGGAGGGTCATCTGTATTTCCCTTCTGGCTTCTCAACCTCACCTCAAGTTTCCACCCTTGAAGTTCCCTTCGATCAAAAACTGGCTGAGACCGAAAGTTGGGGATTTTTAACAGGTGCAGTAGAAGGCACGAGGTGGCTTGATTTCCCAGTCCTGGTTTTGTGCTGAGCGTTACTGCAGAATCTCCAGGTCAGCACATCTTAGGACAGCAGAACCTGGGGGCTCACTCACAAGGAGCATTATGGAAAGATCAAAACGGAATTGTTTTGGTCTTTTAAACCGAATGATGCAATAAACCACTAGATTTATTAACACTAGTTTTAGTAACTGGCGGTTGTCTCTGAGGAATCACTTTAAAACCCGTATCAGCTTTTCAGTCTAAATGCGACTTGGTTTTTTGTAGAGGGTCAATACAGGGTGAATTAAAAATTTTAAAATATGGTTCAGAAATATAAGCTAGATCAATTTTGTTTACATTTTTTGATAACTTAGGTCTGATATGATACCTTTAGAATATTTAAATATATTTTGGATATAAATTGAACTTATCTTCATTTAGGGAAAGGACAAACTTAAGCTGAGAAAATGGTTAAGAAAAATGAGTTTATTTAATTTATATATAACTTTTTATGGTGGTGGGGCTGCGTGGGTACAGAAATGTTTTGTATTTATTTGCAGGGTATATCTGAACATCTTAAAAATTGAGTAACAGTGCTACTGGATCATAGCTTATAAGCATGAGCATGAGCTTAAAAACCTGAGAATTTCAGGATTCTCTGCAGTGGGCCACAGACTGGAGTAGGTGAATCACATGGATTCACATACTGGTATTTTACAGATGCAGGTGGTATTAAAAAAAAAGAAAAGCTGTTGTCATCAGTCTTGTACATGGCAGCTGAGTTCCTGTCATTTTAATGATGATCAATGCCTAACCTGTGTACCTGTTCTAAAAAGCCCTCCCAAATTAATTGCTTTCTGCACCTTTCCCATTCATCTTAATTAGATCGAGGGCCTCATTCTTTATGAACAGGAGTTAAGTAGGTGTTAACTTTTTAAAAGTTTCCTAAAGATATAATTATCTCTGTGCTCTGCGAAGTTGCTTTTCTTTTCCCATTGTCAAAATAGTTGATTGATCACAGCTTTCCAAAATGTGGCTCTGAGTAAGATCTCTTAGGTCTCCAGAAATTTCAGCCTGGGTTGTCCAGTAGCATTCAGGAGGCCATATTGCGAGTTTGCCCTTTGGATTCTTCTTGGAATTTGAATAGCTCAACCGCAATTGCATGGGGTATCAGGTTGAATTATGTGGTCTTGATAAATTAAAAAATCTGCTTTGATAGCTTTTAAAAGTTGAAAACCATCGCAAGAGTTATTGAGTATGTGGGGAAAGCAAGAATATAATTTTAGGGAATTCAGTTGTACTTGGTTGTTATTGTTAGCGCCTTGCTATTGAGCTACCTTGATGTCACTTTAAGAAAAACAAGTATATGTGACTGGAAACTGTTGGGAAAATGTTGCCACAGTCATTTCATTTTCTTACAACTTTCTATTTTCAATCAAACAAAACATCTGGATGTGAAAGGTATATTGGCAGCATTCTCAGATGTCAAGTTCACAGTTGTCTCTCCTTTTATCCTGCACCTGCATAATTTTCTGCACACCCAACAGGTGAATCTAAAGGTTTTCTGGGACATAATTTTGAAGAGATAGTAAAATAGAATGGGAAGCCAAGGACTTTAAAAATTGATAAGAGCAGCTTACAAGTGAATTGTGGATTTTTGGGTTTTTTTGAGCCCGAGTGTTATTGATATCGCCGTGTTGCCCTGTATCCCCAGATGCTCATGTTCTTGGGGTCTGAGCCTGTGATCCACATTCAGCAGGCAGTAGAGAACCATCCCTGAAAAGGAGTCCCTCCTGGTCGATGCTTCCTGCACTGGTGGAGATGTTTCTACACTTGGTTGAATGTGGTTTTCATCCATAAACATCTACATTGATTGAATTTTGCAAACAAAAGGGAAAAGGTACATTAGACAAACAGTACAAAATAGTGACCACATACACATTGTTTATCTAGAATCCAGGTTGAAAGAAGCCTCAGCTCACTGGAGGAAGAGACAAGTGATAGGAAAGAAGTTCTGGGGATATTGTCCAAGGGAAATCCCAGGCTTGGGGTCGACCTGTTCAGGCCTGGAGTTTTGTGGCTCCCTGTGTCATATCATCCTTGTTGCCAGAAAGCTGGCCTCCCATCGCAGGAGTCATCCTCACTACCCCACAGACTCACTGTTCTAGCACTTTGTTTTCTCAGTGATATCATGCTACTTGCCCAGCTGACCTCACAGGGATAGATCTGGGAATAGATGAAATAATGTTGAAAACAAACCTTCGAAGTGCCTTCTGCGAACAGATGCTGCAAGATCTTGAACATTGGAGTACATTATTCCCATCGATTGTATCAGGCTGGGAATGTGGCTCAGTGCTCTTGACCAGGGTTTCCCAACCAAGGGGCCAAGACCAGAAGGGTTCTCCCTTCCCCAAGCATGCTGGTCAAAGAACATGCAGACTCTGGTTTTCATTTCCCTGGGCTAGTCCTACTGCGATGAGGGTCATTCCTGATTTCTTTTTCCTGGGTGGAGACAATCAGGGGTGTGTTGGGGGTGGCACTTCTCAGTATGGAGGCCCCATTGCTGGCAGCAGGAGGAATGTGACCAAAGGCCCCTGGTTTTGCTTCTCAGGCCTGCACCCCTGTTAGCTGTGAACTCTGTTGTAGGCACTGTGAAGCAAAGCCCACCATTTTTAAAGTTCATTAAGGGGTGGGAAAAAGGGCATCAAGAGATGAAAACATTCAATCTCATTTCTGTCACCTCACCTTGAGCTCCCCGTTCTTTTCCTAGGTGCTTCCCATTCTCTAGGACTCCTCTGCCTCTCCCCATGTCTGTCCCACACATTCCAGCCCTGGAGGCAGAGGCTGAAACTGGAATCTCCAGAGGGATGAGAAGGCCACCTTTACTTGTAGCTGATGGGGTGCGTGCAGGAGCTTCAGAGTGGGAACAGATGGCTTGAGGCCCAGCCCTTTTCCTCTGTGCCCCCAGGAACTTTAACACACACTTAGGAGTCTGTGCTCAGAGAGGAATGGCACTTTGGTGGTCAGCACCGCTCAGAGTCAGCGGTGATAGCCAGCAGGACTGGCTGTTTGGGGCGCAGCGAGCGGGGCACAAGTGAGTGGCAAAGCCAGGGGCCCTCAAGTGGCTGCCCCTTGGCAGCTGGGGCAGTTGGGGCCACATACTGCACCCTCATCCAGGGCCGCTGGGGGCTGTTCCTTGAAGGAGTCAACCTCTCACTGTAACGTGCAGGATAGGTGGCCCTCTGGCGCCTGCTGCTATGCGCACACAGCAGCGCAGGTGAGGACCAGCAAGCATGGCAGTGTTTGCAGGGGATAAGATGCACGCCCCCTGTTCTGGTGTTGCTCACATTCCAAATGTTCCTACTCAGAATCTGCCCAGGTGCAGAGAAGCTCTGCTGTGTGCTCTGTTAATGGTGGAGGAAGAGAGAGTAGATGTGCCCTGGAGAGATGGAGGAGGCCTGGGGATCGGCTTGACCCTGAGCTAGGGGTCCTGTGCCACTGTGGGCCAGTCCGGCCCAGGGGCCCTAGTGTCCTCAGCTGGCAAGTGGTGGCTCCCCAGCATGCTGTCATGAAGATAAAAGCCTGGTGGAGGAGGACACGGAGTGAATCCCTCGTTCATGTGCAGGTAGAGAAAGCCTTTCACCCGATACAAGGAAATTCATGCTCTAGGCAGCACAGTGTAGCCATGTCTTCCAGCTTTTACAAAAAGGGGGCATTTTCTTGACACTGCAATGTAAACTAAACAGACTCATTCTTTCACTTTCAAAGGCCATGTGGCCTCTGTTTCCCCTTCTTTAACCTGCCTCTTGCTCTCCAGTCACAGAGCTCTTGGTACTGTTGGCGTTGGGCCCTTCAGGATCCAGGGAGGCCAGTTCTGCTGGTTGGACCAAACCTCAAGGGCCCTCCCTGACCCACATGAGGAGAGCTCTGATCCTCCCATCTGGGAGCAGTGATGTCAGACCTCTGTTGCTGGGGAAACGTCTTGGCAGGGAACCTGTGGAAAAAGGCTTGTCAGTAATATCTGGGAATGGCCGGATATGGAAACATCTGCCCGTGTGTACCGACGACAGAGCTGCTGTCCACAAGCGCCTTTTATTTAGGATAAAATGATCAAATCCATTGTTCTTCTAACCTGTGCTTGGTACATATGAGCTTCTTTAACCCTTATGTGATTCTGGGGTTACTTCAGAAGTATTATTTAATGGATTATTCCTATGACTTGACCCCCCAGAATTCGGTTTTATTTAATAGACTTTTCTACTAAGAGTATAAAGACTGAGGCTGATGTAGCCAGGGCAAAACCATTTATTTCACATATTTATTCTGGATGCTTGCTGTCCATGTTGTACTAGCTTCTTACTGTTTTCATGTAATAAGAAAGATCTATTTTGAATAAACAACGGGTATGTTTTAACAAACTCTCACGCAGTCCTAAGGCCTAAACTTGTGTTAATGTATGTAAAGAATATTGTATAGCCATTTATATACTATGTATATATACGTTAAATAAGGTGGCTTCAGAAGTGAGAGGAGAATAAATCTAAGGTGCTTATTAACTTGCGTGTATGCGTGTCAAAAATTCTGAGTGACAGGTCTGTTTCGCTAGAGCCGTGATGTGGGCACGGCATAACGGAGGAGGGGGGATGTTGAGAGAAGTGGAATTCAGGTCCTCCTGTCCAATGTCCAGACAGGCGCACCCGCCTCAGTGCTTAGCACTAATCCCTAGACTCTGGAATACAATCATGGGTCCAGGAAAGACCTTGGGAAAGCCAACTTAGCAGTCACAGAGCAGCCCTGGGGGCAGGGAGGCCTGCCTTCCTTGCAAGCTGTGCTCCTGCTGATGTATATGCCTGTGAGCCAGCACTTACCCTGCTCTAGGCTCTGAGCTCTGAGTCCCATTTAGTTTTCCTCTCCCAGGACAGCGCCCCGCCACAAAATGGCCAGCAGGAGGCGCAGCCACCAGCAGTGGGTCAGGCTCGGGCCCAGGGGACTGCACCCTTTTGCAGAGGACCTTTCTACAGCA
Source organism: Canis lupus familiaris (assembly GCF_011100685.1). NCBI lineage: Eukaryota > Metazoa > Chordata > Mammalia > Carnivora > Canidae > Canis > Canis lupus. The sequence goes on along the minus strand of NC_049244.1, from coordinate 11,916,717 downwards.
GCTGTCCCAATTCCCAGAAAGGAAACACACACACCGGCCTCTCCTGCCCGTATCCTAAACACACTGGGGGAAGGCATGCTCCAAGCTTCTCTCCACCATCTGTCCTGAGCAAAAAACTTTGGGGAGAGGGCAAAAGCTTCCAAAATAAACACTAAGTTCTCGGGTTCTGGGATTTGGGAGTTGGCAGAGCCTTTGGATACCACATGGTTCAACCCCCATGTTGCTCGAGAGGGGAAGCTGAGGCCTGTCTCAGGGAGCCAGTGACTGTGCAGCCGCTGGCCCCTGGGCTGGGAAGAAGGTACTGTATGCATCAGTAGCACCGCCAAGAGGAATAGGGGATCTTGGCCCATGAAAGATCCCCTTTCTGTGCCAGGAGGGCTGGGTGCCAGTTCAGGCTGATGAATTGCCTTCCTCTTTCTTGGGCTCTCCCTGCTAATGGGGCCAGGGAGCAGGAGTGCTATGTGACAACTGCCAAACATCCTTGAGTAGTGCCAGTGGAGGAGTGAGGCTCAGAGGGGAAAGGGGCCCCCCTGGGTGCAGCTGGCAAGGTAGTTCTGCAGTCAGCTCTCAGATGTGACTGGGTTGGATGTGCGAGGCAAAAACTGTAAAGTTCAATTGAAGAACAGGATAGAAAGTATCTTTGTGATCTAGGATGGAAAAGTGCTCTTAAATAAAAATGTTACTGGTGCAACCCTGAGGCAAAATGATTGATGAACTTTACTATGTGCAAATAAGGATGTCCTGAGCAAAGTTAAACGAACAGGAGATCTTTAGAATGTCTGAAACCAAGAGGGATTACTATATCAGCAATTCTTGTAAGTCAACAAGAAAGACAGTGACCTCAGTAGAAAAATGAACAATTTGCAGGAGAGAAAACCCAAAAAGTTAATATGCATAAGAAGGTGTTTAAATTCATTAGAGAAGACCCAGAGAAATGCATACTAAAACAACAGCAAGATATCACCTTATGCATATTAGTTTGGCAAAACTTAGCTGGATGGCACCAAGTGTTGGAGCATGTGAGAAGATATAGGACGTCATGCATGGGCAGTTGGAAGGCAACCCCACAGTCATGGGCTGTACTGTGCCCTCCCCCAAATGCATATGTTGAAGTCCTGACCCCCACTCCAATACCTCAGAATGTCTGCATTTGGAGATAGGGAGAAGATGGTCATCTGCAAGCCAAGGAAAGAAGCCTCAGAAGAAGCCAACCCTGCCAATACTGAGATCTCAGCCTTCCAGCCTCCAGACCGTGAGAAAATAAATCTGTTATTTAGAGGTACCTGGGTGGCTCAGTTAAACATCCGGCTCTTGGTTTTAGCTTAGGTCATGATCCCAGGGTCATGAGATCGAGTCCCATGTGGGGCTCCTCTGTGGAGTCTGCTTGAGATTCTCTTTCTGCCTGTTCTGCTTCTGCTCTCTCAAAATAAATAAATCTTTTTTAAAAATTTCTGTTGTTTAATCCACCCAATTTGTGGCACTGGGAAGTGGTGGCCCTGACGAACTAATATGGCTATCTCCCCAAATGTAGTGTGCACACACCTCATGCTGTGGTTACTTCGCTCCTGGTTCTATGTCTCTGGGAAATTCTCACACAGATCCTTAAGAGGACACGTATGAAGTTAAATTTTACAGAAGCATTGTTTGTGTTGGTAGAAAGCAGTCTTTGTGAAGATGTGGTATATATAGGCAAGGGAATATTACTCAGCCATCAGAAAAATGAAATCTTACCATTTGTACCTGATGTGGTTGGAACTAGAGGGTATTATGCTAAGTGAAATAAGTCAATCAGAAAAAGACAATTGTGTGATTTCACTCATATGCGGAATTTAAGAAACAAAGCAGGAGCACCTGGGTGGCTCAGATAATTAAGTGTCTGCCTTCAGTTCAGGTCATGACCTCTGGGTCCTGGAATCAAGCCCCACATGGGGCTCCTGACTCAGTGGGGTGTCTGCTTCTTCATTTCCCTCTGCCTCTCCCTGATGCTCCTGCTCTCTCTGTCTCTCTCTGTCTCAAATGAATGAATAAAATCTTTTTAAAAAAGAGGAGCATAGGGGAAGGGAGGGAAAAATAAAACAAGATGAAATGAGAGAAAGGGGGTAAACCATTAGAGATTCTTGATCATAGGTAACAAATAGAGTTGCTGGGGTGGGGGGGACGAGGTAACTGGGTGACAGGCATTAAGGAGGGCACGTGATGTAATGAGCACTGCGTGTTATATAAGACTGATGAATCACTGAACTCTACCTCTGAAACTAATAATACACTATATGTTAATGAATTGAATTTAAATAAATTTTTTTAAAAAGGAAGCAGCCTTTGTGTCTACCATGGGCAGATAAAGTGTGCAGGCTCAGCATGGAGCACCACACGGCAGGCAGGCAGAAGTACCGGATTTAGATGTAATGTAGCAGCATGGATGGATCTTCAAAATGTTGAGCCCAGTAGAAGAATAACATTTATATGATTAGAAATACATGCTCACAAAATGACAAAGTATTTTGAAGAATCTGTTTTATTTATTTTTTTAGATGGAAGCTTTCTTTCTTGTTTTTTAAGGATTTTATTTATTTATTCATGAGAGACAGAGAGAGAGAAACGCAGAGACCCAGGCAGAGGGAGCAGCAGGCTCCATGCAGGGAGCCTGACATGGGACTCGATCCCGAGTCTCCAGGATCACACCCTGGGCTGAAGGCGATGCTAAACCGCTGGGCCACCCAGGGATCCTGAAGAATCTGTTTTAAAAGATACATGTTACATACATTTGCACGGTTGCCTGCAAGGGGCCTGGAGCATGGGAGTTAGGGATTAGAGATAGTAAAGAATTTGAAGAAAAGCGAGAATTCTCGCTTAGAGTCAGCAGTTAGGTGTGAGAGCCCTGGGTGACCGGGGGGCCTGCACTGCCCCCGGAGGTCTTGCCCTGGCTGTGCCCAGGCCTCACGGGGCTTGAGGCTGAGAAGACCTGGCTCTGCGAGGCTCTAGCCCCAAATGCTGCCAGAGCGTTTGAGCCTCCAGGCTTTGCCAGTGGGCGAGGTCGGGGAACCGTGGCCGAGGCCAGGGCCTGTCATGGTCAGGGAAGACTTCTGGAACACGTTGGAAAGGGGAAGGGCAGAAAGCACAGAGGAGGGATCTCAAGAGAGGAAAGTACATGGGTGAGCCAGCTCTGGCCACCGGGGACTCCCTCCTTCCCAGATTCTCACCGTCTGACCAGTAGTTTCCTGGCGGAGACTCTTTTCCCACATGAGGCACTCAGCTGAAGGACTGTCACGGGGGATCCTCAGGGAGAAGGGAACAGCTGCAGGAGGGACAGAGGTGCCCCCAAGGCGAGGCCTTCCTTCCTCCCACCCCTGAGACAGCCTGTTCTGGCCACAGAGTTGACAGACAGCAGGAGCCTGGGGAAGCCGGATGGGACGGGGTCTGGGAGGGTGAAGCTAACCAGGACCACCATCGCCCCGAGGGGTTATTCTAGACACATCTTCTGAGGCCCCAGGGGTAAGAGCAGGGGCCAGAAGCAAGGAACACAGGGCTAACAGCAGGATGAACTTTCTCACAGGGCTGGCCAACAGGGCTCGGGGGGCGGTGAGCACGCCCCTGCCAAGGTGTGCAAACGGAGATGCCACGTGTCCGGTGGGACCTTGGAGCATGCTCCGGCCCCGTCTCGGAGGCCCGACCTCTGTCTGGGTGCTGGTGTCCGCGGGGACATCTGCCTATCTTCTCTAGTGACCCCCGTGGCGTCCATCCCATGGGGCGAGCCAGATGCCAGTTGCAGGAAACAGCCTGTGCCAGCTCCTGTTGGAAAGAGTAAATATTAGTCTTTTCAAGAGCTGCCTGTTCTCTGTCACTTGGCACCATCGAAGACCCTGGGCTGGGATTTGCAGGGGTGGGGGAAACCTCTCGGTTCGCACACCCGGATGGCATCTGTGGGCCTGACTGGTCGCTGTTGCAATGGAAGGCCCAAGAAGCAAGGTTCCCCGTGTCCAGGCGAGCAGCCCCTCCTGGTCACCCAGGGAGCAGCGAGCCCCCGGCCCCAGTATGTGTCTCTTCCGTACTGCTCAGGCTGCTGCTGCAGAGGCAGGGGCTACATGTTTTGACCTGGATCTTAAGCTCTTGAGCCCTGGCCCTGGTGCATATAGTTTACAGTCCTCTGATTTTGCTGCATTAACGGAAAGGGGAAGTGGCTTGTCCTACTCCATTCTCACCTCTTTGGGGGAGACGTCCTCTGACCACCCCAACTCACAGAGAACCCCCCCTCTCTAGCCCCTCATCTTGCCTTCTTCCTTCTATAATTTTCCTCATTTATTTTTCTGTGAGCATCAATAGTTATTTTTTATATTTTATTATTGGAGTATAACTGACATACAATTCTAGTTTTAGGTGTACCACCTAGTGATTCCACAAGTCTTTTTTTTTTTTTTTTTTTTAAGATTTTATTTATTTACTCATGAGAGACACAGAGAGAGGCAGAGACATAGGCAGAGGGAGAAGCAGGCTCCTTGTGGGGACTCCATCCCAGGACCCCAGGGTCACGACCTGAGCCAAAGGCAGATGCTCAACCCAGGTGCCCTGTGATTCCACAATTCTGTACATTACTAGGTGCTTACCACAATATGTGTCACCATCTGTCACCATAAGTTATTACAATATTATTGACTATCTTCCCTGTGCTATACCCTTCATCCTCATGTAACTTTCCTCATTTATGATCTGACTCCTCCATTAGGGGCTCAGCTCCATGAGGATGGGGCCTTGGTCACTCTGTCTATATAGTAAGTGCTCAGTAACTATTTGCTGAATGAATATTATGGCATCTATACTTTGAAAATATTAAAGCAATATAATTCTTGGGATGTCTGGGTGGCTCAGTGATTGAGCATCTGCCTTTGGCTCAGGTCGTGATCCCGGGTTCCTGGGATCGAGTCCCGCATTAAGATCCCTGCAGGGAGCCTGCTTCTCCCTCTGCCTATGTCTCTGCCTCTCTCTCTCTCTCTCTGTGTCTCCATGAATAAATAAACAAAACTTAAAAAAAAAAAAGCAATGTAATTCTCATCTCCTGCCCCCTGCTATTGTATTCCCCTGGAACCACTCCATCGTTATGACCCAGGGGATGGGTGGGGTGGGAGAGGGATGAATGCCATCTCAGGGAGCAGGAAGGAAGGATGGGGAGGGAGGGAGGAAAGCCCATTTTCAGCTGGCAAGTGGCAAGACAGAGAAGGAGAAGAATCTCTCACACAAGTCCTGTTGTCATTCTCTGGGATGAGATCTTGAGGGGAAAAAACCCTAACCGGTGAAAATAGAGGGGCATGTGTCCCACTCTGCACTTGGAGTCAGCTTCCCACGGAGCCTGTGCCCCTTAGGTGGCCTTACTAGGGAAAAATGATAGAACTGTGGATCTGATGGTGAGAAAGTCATAGTGAGCATCACCAAGGCCCCTCTCAGCTCCCAGAGGCCTGGAAGGGATATGGAAGCTCCTGTGTGCTCCCCACAGCATGAGGAGGACAGCTGAATCAGAGAGGGTGGGCCTGGCATGGTGGCACTGCCACGGCTAATGGGTGAGGTGAGGGGGCTCACACCCAGTGCTGGATAGAGGCTTGGCGGAGGGGAGAGTGAGCCAAGGTGGGGCTGGATCTGCCAGGGCAGGCCGTGGGGCCTCAGCCAAGAGAACAGCCTGTGATGGATATGGCCGCGTATCCATAAAGAGACCCTAGTACAGAGGTGGCACAAGGAAGGACGTTCATGCAGGGCTCCTATTCTCTGCCAGAAGAGGCTACCTGTCCTGGACTTGCTGCCTCCTAGCCTACTGACCTTCTTTTTCCAGCTCCTACAGGAAGAGCCCATTCCCCACTTCAGTTGTCACCTTCTGCCCAGTTCCTCTGAAGCCACTGTGTGGGACACCTGCAGGAACCCACCTGACAACTCACACATGGAAGTATGCTGACGTGGGCAGCCCTGGAGCCATAGATGGTGGGAGCCAGGGGCGAATGCTGTCCTGACCCTTGGGAGGACGCTCCTGAGCTGTCCTGCCTGTTCCTCGTGGAGGATCAGAGTGGTGACCAGCACAATAACCGACCTTCACTTTGGCTTTCCCCATTTTCCTGTTTCACACTTCTCTGTCCCCCGTTCCTATTTCCTGGGCACAGACTTTTGTCTCAGGCTCTCTTTCTGGGGACTCAGGCTACAAGGCCACCTGAGCCTCTGCGCTAGAAATCATATATTGGCACCCGGCCTCTCTCCCTGCCCCTTCCATATTCCCATGTGATGCAGGGGTTACAGGGCCGAAGGCTACATTCCCCAGCCTGCTTGCTGCTAGGGATCTGGATGCCTCGGCTCTGCCAGAGGGAAGCACCGCAGGACAGAGTTGGAAGGCAGAAGGGAGGCGAAGGCCATTCTCCTTCCAGCGTGCAATCTGACAGACATGAGTTTTTGCAGCAGCAGGACACCGTGTTCCTTCCACTTTCTTGTCACCGGCTTACTGGGTGGGCAGCTAGGATATTGGCAATCATTTCCTGCGAGGTGGCAGCTGGGGGAGGGTGACCTACCACAGGGCAGAAGCGTGCCCTAACTTCCATTTCTCCAAACCTTTCTATGTATAATTCCCTACATTAAATGTCTTCCTGCACAAAACACCCAGAGTGTTTTCTGTTTCTCCCACACTTAATTGGGCTTCCTCACCTCTACCTTATACTGTGCCACTAGGCTCAGGTGGAGGGAAGCTAAAAGGCCACATATTTACCTAAAGACACATCCAGAAAGAGACTGAGAGTCAGCAGTCACCCCCCTCCCAAAACACACACGTCCTTCCTTATTAGATCAACCTTCCTTCTGGAAGTTGTAGCTGGGGCTTGGGTATGTGACCTGGTCCTGGCCCAAGAGCCTGAGGAATGCATGCAGAAGGAGGGTTCTGGGATAGCTTATATTTTTGATAAAACGAGCCACACAGGAGACATGGTCTCTGCCACTGGATGGGGTTCTGTGAGAACATGATGTTTGGGGGGTACTGACAGCCATCTTGTAATCGTGCAGGGATACATCTATGGATGAAAGTCAAAATACTGAGGATGGCAGAGGAGACAGACAGAAACTACTAGGTTGAGCTGCTGCATTAACCCTGGGGCTGCCTACTTTTAGTAGCCGTCGTCCAGGCAGGACGCTTGCCCTCTGAGCTCCGAAGAGGCCGGTTCAGAAGGCTTCAGGGTTTTCCACCTGACATGCTGGGACCCAGGGGTGCTGGGTCCTCCGGGAGCCGGGCTGGGCAAGCAAGGCATTCGCCTCAGATACAGAATTTAAGGAGGTGGCAAAAAATTCAGTAACCAGGATAAAAAATAATTTAATGCAATATTTAAAAAAATCAAGCTAATGCAAAAAACACACACTGAACAAAATACCAAGATTTTTATAAAGAGACTAAGGAATTGGTGTCTCCTGCTAGGGACTGTGTGCTTGTGTTTCTGCAGAGCACTCTCAATGAATCTCCTCTATGACAATCCAGGTGACGAAGGAGGGCCCCGGGATTTTGAGATCTGGGTTCAAGGATGGGCTCTGCCAATGACTCGCTGGCAATTCCAACAAGTCCTTTCCCTTCTCTGGACTCTGGTTACCCCATATGTCCTATGCGGAGGCTAGGGCATTGCCAGGATAGTCTCCTGACCTGCCCTCCTCATCCCCATGGCCTGCCGCGGTTACTGTCCCTGTCCCTGGGAGGCTGTGTCTCCTGGGCCATTGACTCCCGGCTATTAATATCTCCGCCATCCCTGGCCTGATCAGGGTGTTTAATGACTGCCAGCTGTGGCTCCAGCCCCCTCCCTCGGGAGAGATAAGAACAGTTCCTGTTCCCACATGGGGGGAGACTGGAGGGAGGCAGGGTCATTGCTCAGGGAACAGGCCCTGGGCAAGTGGTGGGAATGGAGGGGCTGATGCTGACTCCTCACCCCACTGGGCCCAGTGCTGCCAGATGGGGGTGCCTGCAGATACAGACTCCCTGTAGCCCCTCCCCCATGGGAGCTGTCCTGGTCTCCCCACTCCTGCCTGAGCCTTGTTGCTTCAGATCCTGATCTCAGTAGGCTCACGGCTTTCCCCAGATAGCCCACAGATATTACATTCAGCATGCCCCAAACCAGGTCACCATCTCCCCAAAACCCCTCTTCCTCTTCCCTCACCCAAATGATGGACTGCCACCTTTCCCTTGGCTTGCCCCTGGGGCCCTTCTGAGCAGACAGGGTGGCCTGCCCCAAGTGCACCCTCATCCCCTTGGCCCCATTTAAGAAGCCTGCATTGGGTTCCTGCTGCTAAGGACCAACCCTAGGTACCTGCTCACTTGGATTCAGGTATTCCTGGTGTCCATTATGCCCTCTGGGAATCTAGAGATCACTGCTTGGTCCTTAGAGACAACCTCTCTTCACCTGGAATGTTGCTCCCTATCCATTCAGCGGGCACACTGGCCGCCCTCCTTGTTTAGCCTGTGCGCTAGAGTGGCAGGTACTGTTCACATAGTGGCCTCTGCCATCGAATTGATGGTGACTCTGCCTCAGGATGGTAGGAGGGCCCCTTGCTCCTCTCTCCAGGAGGTACCCACCTGAGTTAACTGGGCTTTGCCTTCAGGGAATGGAGTCAGGGCTCATTCAAGGGCTAGGGCCCAATCTGTACCCTAGAGACCCAGCCCTACAGTTGGGACTGAGTCAGGAATCACCGTGTGCCACAAAAGTCAGGGGCCTGGTCTCCCTAATCCCAGGCTGTCCCTGGAGTCACAAGTCCTGTGGTCTCACAATCTCTTCCCTCTTGTATTTCACTCTGAAATGATACTGAGGGGAGAGTCCTGCCCTCTGTGTCACCTGGCTTCCTGGGGTGGGGCCTGCACCCTGGCATTTGGGGCGGAAAGGCCAACCGTGGTGAAGTACTTGAGGTACCCACCAGGTGGCGATAGAGATGAGCCGGACTGGCTCTCCTGCCGGTGCCCTAAGAGGCAGGAGAGAGACCTGGGAGCTGGAGGGAAGAGGGAGTGCAGGAGAGATGCTGTTCATGGTCACCCCAACTCCATAGGCAGCTTGGGATGTCTGGCCATGGTCTCTGCTGGCCGGAGATGCTGTTTCAGCTTCTCTCTGTTCCTGATCGCCCAACACTGAGCTCTGCCCCTACTGCCACCTCTAGGGCAGGATGCCACCAATGTCCTCCCTTTTGTCCTCCCAATATCTTGGGTCTCTCCATGTTTGCTTCACTTGCCACTCTCCTGGCTGATAAGTCTGGTCTCCCCAGGGCTCTCTCCTTACCCTGATGCCATGACTCACTAATGGTCGATTTAAGGCACTGTGGTGGATGGGCTGGGTCCAGCTTGACCCCTCCTGGCCTTCTCTTAGCTCAGGGAGCCTGTGGGGTCCCTGATTTGGAAAGTAAGGTGCTGCCCTTTCCTCTGCAAATGCCCTGCTTCTTTCCATTTGCTTCCCCTCCTCCCTCATTCTCTCACAGCCTTCATCCCCCACTGTGTCTCTTGTTCCCAGTCTGCTGGGGGATCTCCCTCCAGTTGGTAGTCTTCCTTGAGCTCAGAGGACAGAGCAGGTGGCTGCCCTGAGCAGCCCCTTCCTCCTTAGCTGCTCTTGCCTTAGCCAGGAACTGAGGCTACCCAACCACCAGGTGGAAAGCCTGAGGCCCAGAGAGGGGGAACCAGTCTATGAGAACGTCTGAATCAGAATTGGGACTAAAAGACTAGTGCTGGGTCTTCTGGACTTTACTGGTAGACAAGGTCTCTGGATTCAGTTCAGAGAGGTCCTGAGTTGGGAAGGGGAGGAGGGAAATCAGAGTGAGTGACATGGCCCAGCTGGGCAACAGGAGCATGGCCATCCGGGATGTTCCCTCTCATACCCTGTGTCTTGGAATAGTAGGGGTGGGACTCTCAGGGAAGAATGGAATTAGTTCCAGGTGCCCCAAATGCCCCCACCCAGCTCTCCACCACCAGCACCCCATCAGTGGTCACTGCTGTTGGCCGGGGCAGGGAAAGAGATGGTGAGTGCCAAGAATGCTCTCTCCAGCAGGTCGGACAGTGCCAGAAACCAAAGCTAGGAACATTCCCTCCTCCGTCCTACAGCTGACCATGCACAGGGCATGACATGTGAATCTAGATGGGGAGAGTTTGCTACCGCCAGACCTCTTGGGCCACTGATCCAAGGGTATGTGCCTGGGGCTACCCCTGCGCTGGGTTCAGTCACTCTGACTCTGGCCTAACTGCCCTGGACTCGGGCCTCTGCAGTGTGCTGAATGGGGGCTGTCATTTGGTGATGGGTCCTGGGATGGTGCTGAGTAGGACAAGCCTTTGAAGGAGCCTTGTAAGCAAATCTGAGCCTTTGCCAGTCTATTCTAGCCACTGCTGCTGCTTCTGCTTCTTCTCCTCCTTCTTCTTTTTACCAGTGTGGCATTCCTCTCCTGCTTCTATAGCGAGATAGCCTCTTTGCAAGTTTGCAGGAAGTGGAAGCCAAGGGGTCAGGTCAGCCAATGGCTTTGGAGACCTCTCTGGCTAACTGACATCGACTTCGCCCTACTGCCTCTGTGTCTAAACTTTTCCATTAGTCATATTGGACCTGTCACTTCATTTTGGCGATATTTGTTCTGTCCTCTATCTCCTCTTAGCTGAACTCTGGACAATGTCAATATGGTCAGCTCATACCCCCATGCACCCCTCCCTGTCTGCAGGAATCACTGTGGCCTGCAAAATGCTCCCACTTAACCATTCTGGGATCGCAGGCAGCTCTGTCAGCTGTTTCTTACTGATCCAAGAATAGAATTGTCTCCTCTTGGCTGGATCTACAGGGTCAGGAGACACAATGTGGACCTGGTATAATCTCATCACTCCTGGAAGGCAGAGGATACCACTCAGTGAAACATGAGTTGAAGACTTAGAACTGCATACTCTTCACTTGGGAGTATAGGATTCCCATCCAAAGCCAGAGGGGTAGTGGCAGCTGGCTAAAGTGACCTCCCCTCCTCTGAATGAGGGAAAACAGCTGTACGTTGGAAGCCAGTCCTGGTTTTAGACCACATGGGAACATCACTCACCAGGGAAACCAAGACAATTCAACCCAGAATTTATTGTTGTACAAGCCTGTTTGCAGAACTGAGGGGGTCTTGTGGCTGGGGTGTGGGCAGGAAGCCATGTGGCCACAGGGCGCAGGGCAGACAGGACGCTAGGACCACCAGCGCCTTGTCCGGATGACGTAGGGGCCAGAGGACTCCTCAGTCACATGCCAGGGTGGGTCGGGTGGGAATGGGGTTGCAGGGAAGGTGGTAATAATATTAGTGGTGATACAAATAACCAAGAGGATTCAGCTTGTTAAAATATATAAAATGCAGCAGTTAAGAGCTTTCACTTTCCCGTCAGTCGGATCGGAGATCAAACCCTAGCTGTGTGACAGGTGAGGTACCGCTCTGTGACACTGTTTCCTGGTCTGTGACACAGGGCCAGGGGTTCCCACCTTACTGGGTACGTGAGGGTTAAGGGGCTCCGAGCGCACATCTCTGAGCCTGGTTCTAGTAGCCGGCACACAGGTGGCCAGCCGAGGGAGCCTCCACCGCCCGCGGGCATGGGCAGGGCTGGCGGCAGTCTCAGCCGCTCCGGCCACCCCGGCCGCTCCACTTGGGCGGGGACGATGGACACAGGGGTGCCCCCCAAACTAAACCCCTATCAGAACCGCACCTGCCCGAGGCCGGGAAACTCCTCCACGGCGGGGCGGGGCGGGGCGGGGCTGGCAGCTTAGAGGACGACGCCGGGTGGGGTTGGGCGTCTCGGAGGAGACGCCTCAATGGCAACGCTCAACCAGAGGAACTTGGCAGCGATGGAGGAACTTCGGGCCCCGTCGGGGCGGCGGCGGCGGTGACTTTTAGGAGCAAGAGCCTCGAGTCCTCAGCGCGCGCTCCGCCTTCCCACGCCCGCCGTCGGGACCGGGACGCGCGCCGGCCTTCCCGGGTGGGCTCCGAGAGCGCCCTGCGCGAGCCAGGCGGCGGGGGGGGGGGGGGGGGGGGGGGTCCGCGGGAGGAGTCCGAGACCCGCCCCGCCGCGCATCTCCCGGTTCGAGCCCCCGCGCTCCAGCGCGCAGAGCAACGGCTCCCGCACCTGGGCCCCCTCCTCTCCTCGGGGAAGCGCGGGGGCAGCGCTCTCCGGGGGCGTCCGGCAGCGGCCTGGGGTCGGCACGGCCTCCGAACCCCGCCTGGGGCTGACCTCGCCCGGGCGGGCGTCCGTCCCGGGGCGCCGGGGTGGTGGGTGGTGCGCGGGCGGGGCCGCGCTGGGCCGCGGGGCGCCTGGCGGTCAGACCAGGGAGACCTCGGCCTGGAAGCTGGAGGAGCGGCGCGCGCCGGGGCTGACGCGGGTCAGCATGGACACCTGCGTGCTGCACGTGGCCCCGTTGCTGCCTCCCGAGGGGTGCTGGTACTTGGCGTCGGAGCCCAGGATGCCCTGCAGGTGCCAGCGCCGCCACTTCCGCCGCAGCTCGGCCTGCACCTGGGGAAGGAAGGGTCGTCAAGCCCGCCCCCAAGAAGCCACCGGGCTGCTCGGGATTTAGGGTGCTGAGCCACCCAGTCATATCCTCTTGGGGAGTCTACGTTGAGAGACCCGGATGCAACTTGGCCAGCGCACAGTTGGGACCACACAGGAATGGGGGTCAGATCAAGGCCTTGGAGGGGGAGGAGGAGAGAGGACGCAGAGAGGATCAGAGAATGCAGGCCAGGGAGGGAGAGGGGTGCTGGCCTGGGAGCGGCTGTATCCCCCTTCTCTGATCCCTGCCCACCAGCTCACTTGGGCTCATGTGAGTGGATGGATTTCTGTGCTTTGTAACCAGTGCTCCGCAGTAACTGGCTCCACTGGCTGCCCACCCCTGCCCCTCCCTCCATCTCCATTCTCTGCACCCAGCTACTTAACAAACTGAGGTGCACCAGAATCCCAGGTGTGTATGTGTCTGACTGTTTTAAAATGCAGATGCTAAGTCAGCCAGTCCTGGGGGGCATGAGTGGGGCTTAAAACAGCATTTTTAACCAGGTGCTAAGTGTGTGCCATCACCTATTTTCTGGTCTGACCACACTTGGAGTAGCAAGATTTAATCCATCCTTGCTCCCATATCCCATAAGTGTTTCCAGACCCTGGGCCAACCAGAGTGCTATTGCCTGGTCCCCAAGGTCTGGGAGGGGCTTACCTCGCCATTGAGGAAGCAGTAGAGGATGGCCACCACAAAACCCTGCAGAAGAAAGGAGCAGGAGAGGTGAGGTGGATGGACTCCAAGAGCCCCTAGCCCTGTACCACCCCTGGCCCTGGCCCCCCTGTGTTCCCCTGGTTAATCAAAGAGCTAAGCATACAGTAGGTACTTAATCAGTATGTATTACGGTGAAAAAAATGGAAGCCACTGGCATGGGGCCAAGGCCCCAGGTTAACTTCCCTTAAAGCCCAGAGAAGACCACAGCCTTCAGGTTGAGAGTTCATACCTGGAAAGACCCCACGATGAGCTCAAAGACCATTTTCACCTCAGCTTTAAAGTTGCTGGGAAAGAAGGCGAACATGATGTAGTGTACTCCAAACAGGGGGATCAGCAGAAGGGTGGACTTGGCCAGCCTCCTGGGGACAGGGGAGGGGCAGACAGTGGGTACAGGAGATAGCGACAATGACCGGGATGTGTGAGGGTGGGCTGCTGGCTCCTGGAAATACTATGTGCGCCTCTGTTCCCGTTCCGTATCTGCAGTGCCTATGCCCTCATGCCCCTCAGCTCTCCTAGCCTGGAGGAAAGCTTGACGGAGGACACTCTATTCTCACCCTTCTGGAGGAGAGACTATAAAGGAGGCCAGTACTGAACTCTGAGGATGAGACTAGTATTTCAGGCTCGGTGGCAGCAAAGGGAGAGATGTTCTCAGCCAACAGGAGATCCTGGTTTCTCCTCTCCTGGTCTCAGTTTCCCTAATCTTTATGTATGCTCAACATGATCAAATTACAGAAATGCGGCCCAGCTGTAAGCTCAGAAGTGCTTTAGGTGCTATAAAGTACAGTGCATCTAGGAGAGACCAATTTTCTACTGGGGATGAGGCCATTTGGGAAAGAAGTCTTTGTAATTGGGGTGACCACATATGCCCCAGGCCACTTGGGAGGATGCTGAGCGCTCAAGTTTGTGCATGGTTTAGCACAGCTGTCTTTGGCTTCTCAGCTGTCCACTTCTCTAGGAGTTAGCACATTTTCTGCAATTGCTTCTCTCTCTCCCAGCCTCCCCACGCCAATACACACACTCCCAGCCTCCCCTGAAGGACCAGCGCCTCCTTCACCAGCCTTGTGTGCTTGGTAGGGTTAATATTCATTCTAAATGACTCATCCCTCTCCTGTGGAGCAGGGGTCATCCTGGTGTAGGCCTCCCAGCCACCTGACCTCAGAACTGGTCCATGCAGTGTGAACCCATGGTTCCCTGGCTGGGAGAGGGCTGAGGGGCAGGGGTCTTGGTCTTTATCTCTCTTCTTCTTTGGCAGTCAATCCAGGGAACATTAGTCCTGGGCCTCAGGTCCCACAGCAGACTGCGGGCAGAGATGCTGGCCTTGCCCCTCTTGCTCCTTCTTCTTGGACCTGGTTCCCAGCCGTGCCAAGATCTTGAGCACTGCCCACCCATCTCTGGCCACAAACCTAGTCCAGGCTGACAGATGGAGGCTTTCTTTATATTGAAGGCTTATGGGGAGGTGGAGAGTGGGAGCTAACAGCCCCTCAGCAGGGAGCTCCATCTCCTATTCCCCCCACCCTCTGCCTGCGGACAGCTGTTCAGTTTCTGTCTCACCCACGGGGCCCTGGTGTTGACCAGCTCTTTGCCTCCGATCCAAGTCCTTTGGAGCAGTGGTACACTGGGCAACACAGGGCCCCGCAGGCAAAGTTGAGGATGAGGATGCACAGGCCCGAAATGCTGCCCCCTGGCAGACTACAGACCCCTGCGGTGCCTTCCTGTTCTCAGACTGGAAGGGAAGCTCCTCCTACGCACCCAGCGGGGGAGAATGCCGTCACACCAGGAACGTGAGCCTTAGTCTCAGCAGAGAGAATCACAGGATTCCAGAATAGAATCCTAAATCCAGCAGCTCGTGACATTCTAGCCAAGAATCTTAGAACCACAGCACAAGACTCCCCAAAGAGAAGCCAAGCCAGGAATGGTCCAGAAGCTCAGGACTGGAAGGGCCTTATGGGAAGCCCCCGGGTTGTCTGGTCTCTGGAGTACTGATAAGCAATCTCCTATTCCCATCTGTAGGCAGGCAGACCCCTATTCATCTCCCCACAGCCACCCTATCTCTTTCCTTCGGTCTTCAAGCTCTGTCATTCTCATGGAACCCTTCCTGTTCCTCCAGTCCTCCCAAGAGCAGAGGACAGCCCTCACACCTAAGTAAGCAGCATGACCACAGTCCCGTGGATGCCGTGCCCTCCCCTGCCATGGTGATGTGCTCCCAGACCCTTGAAGAAGAGGAAGTGTGTGTCTAGTTCCTCACCTGTAAAATGGGAGCAGCTTAGAGGGGACTGTGTAGATGACATAAGATGATGTGTGGAAACCCCTTGACACATGCCTACTGCACGTCCTCTGCAGGTAGACTATTACTGGGGGCTACTGCATCCAGAATGTGGCTACCCCATTGTTCAGCTGGGGGCTCCCCCAGGGCATGCATCTACTGTGCATTTACTGTGTCCCGTTTCTGCGCTGGACACATGCCAGGGACTGGGCACGTGGTGTGAATAAAGCACAGGTTATCTGTTGTCTTCTCCAGCTCCGTGGCTTGGTGGCAGATGCATACCTGGGTCAGATCATTTGCTTAGGTAAGTGACCACAGGATAAGCAGGTCTGGGGCTCATGAGACTGGTGACGGTGGGGCTGGGGAAGGGGACACTTGAGGGCTGAGCCAGGTCATGGGGGTGGAGGTGGGCAAGAGCAGGGTGGCTTTTTGGTGACTCTGGAGTCACCAAAGTTCCCAGAGAACTTTAAGGAAATGTGAGCAGATTTGAAGACTGGGGACAGAGACATGGGGAGGTCCCAGGGCTTACTCACGAGTATGGGCTGCTGTCACTCTTCCCAACATTTGGAGACCGAAGTTTCTGAACTAGGATTCGGATGATGCGAATAAATAGGATAAAGTTCACCTGGTGAATGAGGTCAAGATTGATGGTCAGAAAGGGGAGGAGGCCTGGTTGTCCAGCTCCCTGGACTATTTTTTCCCCCAGGACCCTGTTGCCTGTCCATCTTATCTTTTCCCTAGTTTCTCATTCTTTGGGCAGGCTATGTGGGAACTCTACTTCACATCTTAAAGAATGGGCCTTCCAATCCATTTTCTTGACCCTAGAAGAAGAACTGATGGGAAAAGGACTGGGGATAATCCTGCATAGGCAGGGGCACCTGGATGCTCAGTGGTTGAGCATCTGCCTTCAGCTCAGGGCATGATCCCGGGGTCCTGGGATTGAATCCTGCATCGGGCTCCCCACAGGGAGTCTGCTTCTCCCTCTGCCTATGTCTCTGCCTCTCTCTCTCTGTGTCTTTCATGAATAAATAAAATCTTTTAAAAAATTCTGCATAGGCAGTGGGAAGCCTGTGTTTCATTTCTAACCCTGATGTGAATTTCCTGTGGCCTGAAGTAAGCTGACTACCCAATCTGGGCCTCAGTTTCCCCATCTCTATGTGGTAGGAAGAGGTCTTACCAAGATGGAGGTGAGGATGGGGGCCTTTATGATCCACCACAATGAGGAGTTGATGGTGTCCCAGCATCTGAACAGAGCATGATGGGGGAGAATGAGAGCAGTTGTCCTCAGCCCGAGTCAGAGGCCCTCCCTCAGCTCTGCCCCAGAACCCTTTAGAAACTACAGGTCCAGAGTCTGTTACTCCCAGGTCCCCCTCATCCCACCCAGGGGATCTGCCCTGAGTGATGGCAGCCAGAGGGAAGGGGTGTGGTGACAGCTCACCCATAATCTTCAAAACGGATCATGATGATGGTCCACACCATGGTGAATGTGCTGGGCACCCCTGTCAGGGCCGAAGGAGAGAGAAAGAGAGGAGAGGGCACAAGAGAGAGATTTAGGAAAAAGAACCAGAGATAAAGGGAGAAGAGGGTGGGTTGCCAGGGCTGCCACCTGTGATGGCATAGATTGTTCATTGTGCAAAGATGCTCCATCCATTGAGGGGGTGGAGCTCTATGCCTGAGGGGCTGTGTCCACCTAAAGGGAGAAACTTTTTCTAATTTTGATGGAGACATTTTACAGACTGGCAGTGGCCCTGTGTTTCAAGGGCTGGAGGGGAAATAGGGGCTCAGAGAACCTGTCCCACAGATGGGCCCTAGGAGCAACTACAGCCTGAGGGCGCCTGCCCTGGGGTCAGACATTTGGGGGACTTTTGTCAACCCTCCACGGAGAGCCTGGCAGGGCCTGCAGCCCAGGGATAGTTAAGTGTGCAGGCAGGGTCGGCACCCACCCTCTAGTGGGCTCCCTGGCCTTGCCCCTTCTGTCCCCAGCCTGGAAGCCCTCCCTGGTACCATACCCCAGCCGATGAGTATGTACCCCCAGAAGTACTTCCGCTCAGAGAAGAAGGAGACGGCAAGCAGTGTGTGCAGGTAGAGGCCCTCCACCAGCAGCCAGAAGAAGTTGGCCATCACACAGTACTGGAAAAAGACCATGGCTGCCTTACAGCTCACCTGCAGGCGGAGGACAGAGAAGGGGCTGACTGGGGCTAGCAGGGCTCCCTGTCTGCCCATGGTCTATTTGGGCCAACAAACACAGGTGCAGCACGGCCAGTTTAATCTCTTTGATGTTTTTGCATTGTCCCCTTAGAAAGGTACCTGGTGGTTTTCCCATTATCCTTGATTTTAGATCATCTGATATTTTGGGATAAGCTTGCAATTTTAATTATCCATCATCCGTCAGTTTATCATCTATTCATTTGCCTTCTCTCTTTCTATCCACCCACCCACCTATCCACTTATTTATGCACTAGATACCCACTACCAGCTCACCCATCTGTCCATCCACCATCCACACGTCCACTGATCATGTATTCATCTTCCCATCTATCAATCCATCCATGCACTCACCCATCTATCTCTCCATCTTCTACCTATCCACCTACTAGACATCCACTAGCATCCGTCCACCTAACCAGCTATCCATCCACTCATCCATCCACCTATCTACTCACCCCCCTCCTCTACCCATCATCTATCCAATTTTTCTTGCTTTGCCCATCTATCCTTCCACCTACACAGTCATCCATGCACCTGTTTACTCAGCCATCTACCTACCCATTCACTAACCCCTCCCCAACTTACTCATTCACCTTATTTCAATTAGGATTGAAGGCAGCTGGAAGAGGTATGAGGGAGAATTCTTGCTTCAGTTTGCAAGAGTTGCCTAAAGGTATAGAGCTGTGGGCTGTGGAGTGGGGCTCTGATGGAGGTGCTGAGGACAGGTGGGGACAGGGAAGAGGCAGAGGAAGAGGAAGTAGAAATGGAGAGGGAAGGGATGGTCATTCCTCCTAGAGGCAGAGGGGCTGGTGGGAGACTGGGTTCTTCAGGCAGGCGAGGGCAAGAGTCAGGGGGATCCCTGAGTAGGGCAATTAGGGTGGCCCACCTGGCACCACTGGAAGGTCTTCTGGGCCCTCTGTCCTCTCCCAGAAACAATCTTCCACTTCAGATCAAGCCCAAATACCTGTGAGCCAGAGCTTAAAGCCATCCCCCTCCAGGAAGCCCTCTGGATTCCACTGCTCCCGGGAGCACAGGTTCCCAACCTTCCTTCCTGTGTCCTTGGCTTTAAGACATCCTCAGCGGGCAGCTTGCTTTCCTCTCCCTTGGGCTGCAAAATCCTTCCTCAGGTGGCACACCAGTCCTTCCAGCTACAGGCAGGCCTGTGTCCCCTGTCCTCCCCCACTTGCTTTACAACTAGAATAGCTCATCTCTTTAACAGGACAATTATCTGTGCTTCTTGCCTTAGAAAAGCTTCAGATAGCTGCTAATGAACCAGGAAGCCAGTCTCCACAATTAGTCTTAACAAGAGTGCAGGAGCTTCCTGGCTTCTAGGCTCTGTGGCTCAGAGGCCCCAGCTCCTGGGTGGGATCCTCTGAGGAGCTCTGGGATTGGCTAGAGTGGCCATCCTGGGTTTTCTCTCCCTCTTGTCAAGATCCCTGAGATTCCACCGTCATAGGTTCATTTTCTGGGGAGAAGGTATTGCTGATCCCTGAAATAATTCACTGCTTCTGAGGTCCCTCATGAATGGGTAGGAGCCAGGGCTGGTCTTGAGCACTTGGAGAAGGGGTCCAAAGCTCACGATCATTGGAGATGGACCCCTTAGTGATGGGCAATGAATTCCTTAGACACTCTCTTAACTACTCTTCCCGAGGAAGGTCCAGAACAGGACTGATGGCAGGGGAAGAAGGGAAGAGAAGGACTGTGTGTATTTGGACTTGCTCCAGGTGGTGGTGGTGATGGGGGGGGTCAGGGGTAGGGGAGTAGGAAGGAAGCTTGGAAGTCCTTGCAAGATGGGGAAACCTAGGCGGGGAGTTCCCAAAGTTCACTCGGGAAGTTAGCGATAGTGGCAGGATGGTGGGTGGGTGGGGGGGGTGCTGTGGACTCTGGCTACAAAATGTTGCATTTCCTGCCAAGGAGAGGCATCTGTCCCAGGCACGGGCAGGTCTGCAAGCACCTGGGGGAGCTGAGCACCATGTCCTGTTGCTGGGAGGGGAGTGGGTATCAAGGAGCTGCAGAAGGGATCAGATAGGGCTTTGGCCATCCTTGGAGAGAGAGAGAGAAGAGGAAGGAGGAGAGAGGAAAGAGGGAGGAGTGGGAGAAGAGGGATTCAGGTGTGACAAGGTGCAGAGGGCGAGCGAGGTGGGCCCGGGCAGGGTTCTCACCGAGCCCTTCGTGCAATAGTCCAGCTCCTCGCTGTTGAAGAGGGTCAAGTCTTTGATGAAGACAGAGGCGGCCCTCAGGATGAAGGATATGAAGAGGTGCATGTGGATGTAATTCCGCGTGCAGTGGAGCTTCCTGTGCAAGGTGGGCAGTGCTGGGGAGTTGCAGGGGCCTTGGAGCCCCACCCCCACCACACCGTCCAGGGGCTCCGCTGGAGGGCAGGTCCCCCCCCTAGGCACCCCAGCCCAGGGCAGCCTGGCCTCCCGATGCCTCAGCCTCCAGGGCCAGCCCCTCCCCCTGGTGCCCTGTCCCCAGGCGCAGCACCATCCATGGGGACTCGGCCAAGACAGGTGGGACACTCTGAGCAGCCTGGTGTCTCCTGGGGAAGGCTGGCCTGGCAGGGGAACAGGGGCAGGGACTGTGTGCTGCCTGGGTGGGAGGGGGGTGTCAGGGGAGGGGGCCGGAGCACGACTGGGCCGGGCTGGGCTCGATGGAGCATAGGAGTGACCTGGCTGGGTCTGCTTTAAGGCTTGTTGCTGGGGCTAGACCTCACCTGAACAGGCTCAAGATGGACGTGGCAACCAGAAGGGTGGCGAGGGACAGGCTGTAGCCGATGGTGTAGCCGGTCTTCACAGAGCTGTAGAACATTGACTGCTGCTGCTACAGGGGGGAGGGGGAAAGTCTTAGGTGGGGATGGGGTGGCCGCATCCAGGGAATGCTGGCAGGGGCAGGTGCGCCCCCACCCGGCCTCCCGTCCCTGCCTTAGCAGATGAAGAGGCCCAGGGCGCAGCACCCTCGCGGCCCAACACTCTAGCCCTTCAGACTCCGTATGAGGCCCTTTCCCTGTGCAGCAAGAGAGGGAATTAGAACAGCAAAGAAGACACTGGGGATAACTGCCCATCATGGGCTCTCGGAGGCAGTGGTCAGCTGGATGAGGGTGATCTGGCCTTTCAGGGGCTGGCAGGACTATTTTGGAATCCAAGGGATTCTTGCTGGGCGCCTCCCAGGGCCCTCCCTATGGACACACGTGCAGAGCCTCAGTCACTGGGCAAGTCCCTTCTTGCTCTCCACGTCCTACCCCTGCCAGAGTACAGGCTAGTGGTCATGTGGGATTTAGGGGATTTAGATCCTGCCTGACGACCTGATGGGCTCTGAAGGCCTCTGAGGAAGTTGCTCTCATGGGAGGAGTGAAAGCTCTGAGAAGAGTGTCTGGGGTGGGACAGAGGTCATAGCAGATGGACACACATATACACCTGTGTCCCAACACCAAAGCGATGAGGGGTTCCTAGCTGAGGACTCCACTTAGGCTCTACCTTCCTATCAGCATCCCTACCTGGCTCCTGGGCCCACAGCCATACAGCTTCACCTGCTCTGGCACATAACCCTGTCCTGGGACTGAGGACCACGGTCCTGTCCCTGTTCCTGTCCCTGACTGGCGGCTGGGTATCGGCCCCTCAGTTTCCCTCTGCCTGAGTCGGGAAGATGATACCTGCCTGCCCTGCCACCTCCAGAGATGGAGCAAGGCTCCCAGGGTGGCCCAGCCGGGGAATGCTGCTTTAGCTT
The DNA here is from genome assembly GCF_011100685.1 of Canis lupus familiaris. Taxonomy (NCBI): domain Eukaryota; kingdom Metazoa; phylum Chordata; class Mammalia; order Carnivora; family Canidae; genus Canis; species Canis lupus. The sequence goes on along the minus strand of NC_049244.1, from coordinate 11,895,303 downwards.
CTGCTGCTCTGTGTCATCCTGATAAAAGCCCTCTTCCTGTTCCCAGCCAGGGAGAGACAGGGGGATGAGCCACTGGAAGTACCAGTCTGGTAAGGGAGGAGGTTTGGGGGAGGGCAGACCCTGTGAGTCCTGGCTTTCACACAGACAGCAACCTTACTTCTTACTGAGAAAGTGGAAGGAGCCTCACAGGCGGAGGCACCCTGGGGGCGGCAGGGGTGCACTGAGGCCCACCTGGTCCACATCTGATGTCTTGTCATCCAGGCCACAGGCAAAGGGGTAGGGGCCAGGCTCCAAGTGCGTCCAGCCCTCGTTGGTGCAGCTCCGGCTCACGTTGCGGCCTGGGTGGAGGGCAGGAGTGGAGAGGAGAGAGGTTGAGGCTGGGGGCAGGGTGAGTCCGCAGGGTAGGCACGGCCCGGTTGTCTCTAAGCTCACCTCATCCCTGCCAACCCCGGCTGCATCAGGCTCCAGCCACCCTGCACTAGACCCAGGGCATCACGAGGTGGGGAAACTCTCCCCAGGGCTGCCAGGGGCCCCTCCAACATGAGCTACAGTCAGAGCAGGCCTTCTTGGGCTCAGCCCTGCCCCTTGTAATATCTGAAACTGACCCCTGGCGCAAGACAAATAATAAAGAGATCCTCGTCACAGCCTGGATTCTTGGCACAGAATGACTCGCAGGACCCTTGTCATGAGCTAAATGTTCACCCTTGTCATAAGGTCACAGGGGTCACTGGGGTGACAGATGGTTTCATTGTCCTGTGGGTACAGACAGCAGCCCTCTGGCTGGGCCAAGCGGCTCCTCCTGGGTCAGCCTGCCTGGGCCGACGGGCCTGCTTTCCCCCCACGTCTGGTGTGGCTCAGATGTGCTGCTGGAGAGGCACCACAGGTGAGGCAGGGAGTGGGGTAGGGGGACACCTGATAAGGGTGTGGGTCTGAAATCCTCATAAATGGAGAAGCAGGGAGTCCTGGCAGGAACCCACCCAGGCAAAGGCATGTGTGAGGGGGATCAAGGAGCACAGCGCGGCAGGATTTGGGGCTGAACTTCGCTGAGCCTGGGGCTCCGGGGCAGTGGCAGCTTCCACTGTCGTTGGAGGCCCAAAGCTGTAGGAAAGGGACAAGATGGCTAAGGGGGCATGTGACATGAGGGCTGCCCACTCTCTAGCCCAGGGAAGGGGTGGAGGAGAAAATCAGGGAGGCAGAGAAGATCCCCTTCCCTCTACCCCAGGACTCACTAGAGAGGTGCCTGGGTCCGAGTCCAGGAGAAAGCTGGCTTGCTGGGGTGGGAGGGAGGCAGACAGGGGAGGAGAAGGAAGGGGATGTAAGGAGCAGGAGAGACGAGGGCAAGAGGAGGAGGTAAAGGGTTGGAGGAAGAGGGAGAGCACAGTAGTGAAGAAGATGAGGTGAGGGGATGAGGAATTGCAGAGAAAGATGGGTCCTAAGGTCTCTGCCCTGCCCTGCAGCGCCTTCCTTACCAGCACCACAGCCATATTGTCACTGGTGTCACCATCATCCCACCATCACGTGAGCACTGCCACCAGCATCACTGTCACCACCAGCACCAGTATCATCATTGTGACCAGCATCACCACCACCAGCGCCATCACGGTCACCACAACCACTGTTGTCACCATGTCTGGCATTGTCACTGTCACAAGCACCAGCAGCAGTGCCATTGCCATCATCACCTCCATCACCATGACAAGTTTGGAGAGCCTTTGCATGTCGATCCCGTCCAGAGCGCTCGAGGCCCAGGATCTTACTGGATCCCCTCAACCCTCTGGTGCGGAAGGGAATCCCACTTCATACTTGAGAAGCCAGGCTCTGAGGGGCCAAGGCCACATGGAGAGATGTGGCTACGGCAGGTGTGATCCCCAGAGCCTTCCCAGGTAACCTTGGCCCTGTCTGCACTGGGGGGACCTGAGGACTTGTTTCGGGGGTCCAGGTGCAGAGCTGTAAGAGGGGTCAAGCTGTCCTGAGAGCTATTAAATGTATGTGCATTTAATATTTCTAAACTTGGCTTGGAATTCACCGGACCTGGTGATTCGCTGCCTGCTATTTCTGGAAATCCTCCTGGCTACCATTGAAAAGAGGTTCTTAGCACCCTACTTGATGGCCGAGGAATTGAGGGACAGCTAAGGGGTCAGGGGGACAGCCAGGGAAGGGTAGCTGGGCCTGGGTCTCTTTCCACTGCAAGGTCCTGGAGCAAGCAGGAGGGCTTCCTGACTTGGCAACCCTTTCGAAGAAGGCCTCCTGTGTATACTGGCCTGGGAACCAGCACAGCTTTTGTGTGTTGAGGGGAATTTGGAGGGTGAGAGGGAAACGCTAGGGCCTTTAACCCCACAGTCTCCCAGTCTCATGCTACAAGAGGCTCCCACTGCAAGAGAAGTCCTCACTCAGCCCCCTAGCTCCCCCCACTGCCCCCTGAGCTGGGTAGGCTTTGACCAAGCCCTCAGTAAGCCTCAGCCTGCCTCAGCCCCAGATCTAAGGAGCTCACCGTGGGCCCCTCCCAGGATCCGATTCTTGTGTGGACTTCCCTCACCAGCCTGGGGCAAGTAGAAAAAGGCCAAATCAGCCAACTTTGAGGCTGGGACATGAATGCCTCACATTTTGAGCTCTCCACTCGCCAGAAGAACCAGGGCTTGGTGAGGCCAGGCCCATGACATAGCAGGCACCTGGTACCATCATGAATTAGGTGACCCCTCAGCATCCACACAGCTGTTTTACATGCCTTCTGCAGGGGCAGGGGGCAGCAGATGTTACTGTGTTCAAGCTAGCCATTAGGAGTCATGATTGTTCCACTAAAAGAGGGGGATGCCAAGGCTGAGAGAGGTTGGGTGACTTGTCTATGGTCACACAGGAAGGAAGCAGCAGGCTTGGGATACAGACCCGGGTTAGCCTGACTCCACATCTTTCTGGGCTTCCAGGGTAGCTGAAGGGGCACCCTGACCTCTGGAACCCTGGCTGCCCCAGATATTGGGGGAGGGTAGCAGATAGTGGGTCATCTTCAGGGCTGGGTGGTCTTTCCGAAGAACACTAGGACTGTGGTCCAGGTCTCAAAGGGAAATGTTCTTGAGAACATCTCAAGGGTGGCCACTGTGAGACCACAAGAAGCAGTCCAAAGTCTCTCTCCAGCCTGGGCCTAGGAACTAGCACAGCTTTTGTGGGAATATGGAGGGCGGGAGGGAAAGGCTAGGCCCTTTAACCCCACAATCTCCCAGTCTCATGTTCCTCCCAAAACAGCCATCCTAGTTTTCACTCTTAAAAAAAAAAAAAAATGTCTTTTCAAATATTTAAAGGTAAAAACACCACAGATGAAAGACACGCAGACCATGCCTCAAAAGACTAGGCTCCAACGGACACTTTGGTGCCTGGATGAGCAGTCCCTCGCCTGGCCAGCACCCGTCCCCCGGCTCTGGGAGAGGACTTCTGTCAAATGCTCTTTGTCCTCTTTGGGTGTCTTCAGCTTTCCCTGTAGAACTACATCCCTTCCAGCCCTTCCAGGGAGGACATTCTTTCTCCAGTCCTGTTACCCAAAGAGGCAAGAGTTGGGGTTGGCATTATCCTGACGCTACACCTGCCTTACTCACAAACCTCCCTCTTTGGAGCTCAAGGTCACCAGTTTACACCTTCTTCCCAGGAAAACATACCCTCTTTCCCTTACATTTTCTCCTAACCTACTCTTCTATTTTTGTCCATCATTTTCAGAGGCTAAGGCCACCAAGTACAGCCATGCAGGTTGTTCACTGCACAAGGGCATCTGGCTTATAAATGGTGGGAGCTGCAATCTACCTCATATCCAACTTGTCATTAGGTGGGTCCTGGTGAGAGAGGCTGACTCTGCCTGAGGAAGGGCTGCCTTTTTCTCATCTGCACAAAGGCACCATGTGGGCCCCTGTGAGGCTGGCAGCCTCGGGGTTAGCCAGATGGTGGGCTGCCATCCAGGTTCTTAAGTGAAAGGGCTGCCTTGACAATTCCAGCAGGGACAGAAGGAAAAGCCGTCAGGAGGAATGCAATTAGCAGAGTGTCAGGGAGGAACACGAGTAGCAGGCACTTCCAGGGATCCGAGAGAAGGCTGGTTGCCAGGCTCTGCTGATTGGACACGTGAGAGCTGCTGGAAGAGTTCATCGCCTACCTGCCCAGGTGCCGGGATCCCCTGGAGAGCGGGGCTAGGTGGGAGCCGGCCTGAGATCCAGCACATCTCTGACTGCTCTCAGACCCCTTAGGAGGGCACCGACATCTCTCCCTCACTGGAGAGGGGTCACTACACTGAGCACTGGGGGGCAAAACCAGCCTGCTCCATAGAGTCTCTGTGGCCCACCTCCTGTCCCCATTTTACAGAGAAACAGGTTCAGAGAGGGAAAGGCCACCTGGAGTAAGAGATACCCAAGAGTCTTTCTGCTGGGCCTCTGAATTCTTATCTCGGTTCAGCTCCTCTTAATCCTCTCCCCTCTAGACTTGCTCCTCCCTCAGGTCCAACCCAGTCTAGACCTGCTCCTCCCTTAGTCTTTGATGAGTCTTCCAGCTCATCAAACCTAGACCCGAGGGGGGGATATGCTGGATCCCTCCCTCTCTGCCACGAGCCCCCTACCCCCTTCATAGGCAAGTTTCCCACTAGGCTCCTCTGTCATGCTCTAAATCCAAACCATTACCACCTTGCACCTGCCTTGTGATTAGGGCTTCCCATCGCACCCCCAGAATCCTTTCTTTTCATGGAAATTTGAAATTATCAGTTAAAAACCTAAACCTAAATTGAACTGTGTCAGTCCCTGGCTTAATGCCCCCAGTGGTTTCTCAGTGAATTCAGGAAAAAGTTCAAGCCCTCAGTCCCTGGGGCCAGCATGGTCTCTGCCGCCTGTCCCTCCCCTCGGCAAGCCGGCCATCCGTGGACACCTGTTTTAGTGTTGTGCCTCACCCCTTCTCCCTCCCAGCACTCCTTACTATCTACGACATGTGTTTGGTTTTCGTGCTAAATGTCTTCAACCGGAGCATTAGGTCCCTGCAGGCAGATAGCACGGCTGTTTTCACGCTCCCCTGTGTTTGTCTAGCCCGTGCCTGTCATCCTAGTAGATGTTTAATAAACATTCGCTGAATGAAAGAATGGCTGGATATATGCTGGAAGTTTCCTTAGTTAGTCGATAACAAGAAACCCAATTCCTAAAGAGGCTCCTCCTTTTCCTTTCTGCCTTCTATGAGAACATTCATTGAAGCAGAACGTGACATGGTGTGTAAGCAAACCCCAAAAGGTCATTGGCTCGAGGCAGTGCAAGGCAGTCATGACCAGTCCAGGATAATGGGAACACGGGAGCCTTAACATAGTCAGGCATCTGCCAGTCAATCAGTTATCAATCGCTGAACAAATATTTAGTGAGCCCTTCCCAAGTGCTTATCTTTTATGTGAAGAGCTAATGAAATCCCGAGAATCCTTCAAAGATTTAGTGCCAGCACATCCTCTTCCAGGAAGCCCCCCACTGACTGCTCGAGCCCCTTTGACCACTGTCCTTCGCCTTCTCACTTCCTGGACAGGTAAGTACCCACTCCAGCTGGCACCACCTTGGTTTGCTGCCTCAGCTCCTTTGTCTCAACCCAGGGCTCTTACCTCGAATTGGTGAAAAGAAGTTAAAGATAAGGGGGCAGGCCAAGACGACCACCTGGCCTGGAGGGGTGGCTGGCCAGCAGGTGAGGTTGTCCCACATCTTGCTACAGCCTGAGGGGTGAAGGGGGAGAACACATAGGTCAGTATGGTCACCAGGTTCTGCCAGGTTCCTCCAGCTTTGGGGCTTGAGCCCATAGGCACCCATTCCTCTTCCTCCTTGAGGGTCCCACCTAGAGGGATCTCCAGTCTGAGAGGCGGTGGGACCACCCTGCCCAGGCTGTAAAGGGCCTCTCCTGACAGGCAGCGGGGAGGAGGAGGCGCAACTACAGCTCCATGGTCCTCAGTGAGGGATGGAGCTCTCCCTGAGAGTGTTCTGAACAGTGGCGGCGGGGGGGGGGGGGGGGGGTATTTTCCTGCCGCAGATAGATTGAGGGTCTCACCCAGCATTTGATGGGCAGGTGCCAGGGAGGCCAGGCAGACATCCTGCAAGGTGCAGCACAATAATGAATTCTGTAGTACTCTGTAAGACTTTCAAATGAGCCACTGGGCATTTGTGTAGGGGAGAATCTTTTGTAATGACCACAGCCTAGACTCTTACTCTATTTTGCATATAAACATAAGGCACTTACTGTACAGGTTTAACATGTGTGGCATTTTCCAGAAATGCAACTGAGTAAAGGGAAGGAAGACTGTGCTTCATTGGATGTTGAGTATTATTAAGGGTTGTTCAAGGTTTTGAAAAATCAAAAGCACTCACAGCAATGCTGGCTGTGAATCTGAGTCAGGGAAGCAACCACGGTATAGATCAACCTATCTGTCGCCTTCCAGAATTTACAACCTTCAGACTAGGTCTTATCTGTTAGTGTGATCATGCCTGAATATGTATACATAGTATCTTATTATAAATCACTTTCCTTTTTATTTTTCTTTTACAACCAGAACTTCATTTTTAAAAAAATGAATGCACTTGTCCTGAATTTCACTTAGTAGTACAGGAGACATTAGAAAATATTTGTTATAAAAGGAGGTGTAGGGTTTGATGGGGGTAATGGGTGTATTGGGACTCAGCTAGTTCTGGAGGAATCTTCAGAAACTTAAAAAGCAACCCATAGCCCCCAACTCAGTCAAATGGTGACTTGTGCTGTGGGGCGGTGATGTTTAGGAGGTGAGTACAGAGAAGACTCTGTCCTCCAGGCGGTGTTTTCCACCATGTACCTATTAGCCCCAAGGGCTGGCTAGTGAAGGCTGCACGGTGGGGTCCCGAGGGGTCTGCTTTAATTGGCGGATGTATGATTTTGCCAGTTCAGGGCCTGGGGGCCCCTGAGGGACTAGGACTCCTCTGGATCCCCTTCCCTGGGGGAGATTTAATTGTTTCTTTTCCACCCTGCCAGTCTCATACATTTTTCTCAGGAAACCCAACCCCTGAGCCAAAGCCAGTGCCAGCTGGGCCCTGCCCAGCCCAACCCAGTCCGAAGGTTCATAAGTTCTCAAAAAGGGGGCCTGGGAAGAGGAGATGAAAGGATGTTCCCACTTGGGGAAGAGCCTTGGGACTCTGAGCACTGAATTGGGCTTGGCAGTGGGGAGGGGATACCTTCTGGGGTTGCAGTAGCCAGGTGGACCAGGGGCTCAGGGCTGAGAGCACCTAGGTCTGCAGGGCCTGGCCAGGCATAGTCTCCCTTCCTTGGGGGCCCCAGCCACTGCTGTCCACTCTGTCTTGAGGCTTCTCTGGCTCCCAGTCCCTCCTCCACTCCTGTGCCAGCCTCTCTGGGGGTCGTGGAGGGGTCCATCAGGCCAGGAAAATCCTGCTAGCCATTCAAGACCCTTTTAATAATATCAGCAAATACTTACATAGCCTTTGTATGTGGGAGGCACTGTTCTACCCTCTTTGAATAAATAACTTATTTAACCCTCCCATTTTACAGATGAGTTACTGAGGCATGGAGCAATTAGGTAACTACCCCAAGGTCACATCACTGGTGAGTGGTGCAGCAGGTTCACACATTCATACATACACTCCCTCTCCAGCAAACCTCTTGCACTCCTCCTGTTCTGAAGGGCTCGATGCCAATTTCTTGGGGGAATTTTGCTTGGCTGGATTCTGTTTAGCTCTCTAACGATGCTGGGCACACCTTGTTTTGTAGGCCAGTTATTGTGTCTGGGTCCTCGCCAGACTTTGAGCTCTCTGGATCTCTCTGCAGCATGGCTAGAGAGCAGATTCGGGGCCGGGTCCCTGGCCCTGAGCTCAGCTTTGCTAGAAGCTGCACGGGGAGAGGGAGACTGGACACTGCCCTTCAGGGGGCTGCACTTGGCCTCACAGAATCTCAACACCACCAGGACAGGGTCGTGAACCTTGCTGGGGCATGGGCCAGCAGACATGGCAGGGGAGCCAGGGAAGAAAGGCCACTGAGGGCTTGTGGTCAGGGAGGCTTCCTGCAGGAGGCAGCAGGTTCAGGAAGTTGAGAAGGGAATGAGAGGACGCGAAAATGCTAGTGATCTGGAGAGTCTGTTGTCCTGAGTTGGGCCTTGGGAGTATTCGCTGTGTGCAGGTCCCAGAGAGGCCACCCAGGCCCACAGAGATGCAGGGCCCCACCTGGCTGTGTGTGCCCACTGGGGACTGCCACCTCAACAAGAAAGAGAGCCTGGAGACAGGGGTGAGAAGTGGTGAGGCAGAGTGGGGGCTTCTGCTGTGCCATTTTGTGGACCTGCATGCACTGACAGACATACAGACATGCACCCCCCCAGACACAAAGAACCACAGACATACACACAAATACACATACACATATGCTCACTTGGACAGGGAAAGACTAGAGAACACAAACAAAGATGCGGAGAGACACATGCAACTCATAGACACACATGCATAGACGGGAGTGGCCATACCACAGGGGTTCACACGTATACACACACACGTATACGCAAACCAGCACACAGAGCCACATATCCAGACGTATCCAGGCTTACAGAGACACATGCCCCTGACACACGACGATGCTCAGAGTCAGACATGGAGCCTTACGGATCCCAGAGGCACAGGCAGTTCCAGACAGACACGGGCCAAGAGCACACGTCCACACATCTGGATATGCACGAACACGCACAGAGCCCCACACAAGGTCACAGGCCGACTCACTGCCCACAGACTCATATTTGCCCTCCTGTGGATCCCAGGCCGTCTTCCTGGTGACAGGATGTTGGCACCCAACAGGTGCCCTGTGCCAGCAGTGACCTCACTGGGATCACGAGGGTGGCTTGCCCTCGGGCCCTAGGAGGCACTGCAGTGGGGCCTAAATTCTGGGGTCTGGGCCTCTCTGAGCTGCCTGCAGTCCCAGATCCTACTGTTGGGGTCTGCTGAGGCTGGTCTGCAGTGGCTCCTGCCTCCCTGCCCTGGAGGGTGGGGTGGGTGGGGTGCATAAGCAGTAGGTGGTCTGGCCATCCCTCACTCAGGTCTTGGTCTTAAGGCCCTGGGAGACAGGGGCCTGTCCTCCCTCAAGAGTTGGGGGAGGTAAAGGCCATCTGTGAGAATACACTTACTCACTTGTGGTGCGGGAGGCAGAGATTCTGGGCACCAGGGCCAAGAAGGAGGGATCCAGGAGGGGTTGCATAACTGTCAGCCTCAGGGAGGTGACAGGAGACTGGGGAGCCTGGGAGATGTAAAGATGTTCCCTACTCCTGAGCAAGGCTGTTACATAACTTCCAGTTTGGCCTCGGGGAGGTGACCTGGTAAGGAGGCCCAGAGCAGGCACAGCCACCCAGCTGCTACGGCCCTTCTACACCTCAGTGAGCCTGGGGCTCCAAACGCAACCCTGCTCCCCATGGGCGGTCTGCCTGGGCACCTCCCACCTTCCCAGCCTCTCTGCTTCCCCATGTCCTGCCTGCCCTTCAGAATCTGGCTCAAGGGTACTTTTCAAAGGAAGGTCTCTGTAATTCCTCCCATTCCTTTCCTGGGGGGCTATGCCAAGTGTGGGGCACCCAGGGTGGAGAAGTGGAGAGTAGAGAGTGCTGTCCATCATCTGATGGGAGGGCTCCTCAGCCCGAGGGTGCCTCCCACCCCGGCATCTTCCTTTACACCACCAGGCTGGAGCTCTCCCACACCCCCTCAGGACTACGAGCAGGGCCCCCAGCTGCTCAGCCTCTAAGTTTGATGGTGACTCGTCTCATCAGCTGGACAATAAATGAGCTGATGGTTCATCTGGCCTGCTGAAGGTGGGTTGGGTTGGGGAGGGAAATGTGTGTGCCCAGGAGCCAGTGTGTGTGTGTGGTGGCATCTCTGGATTGGGAGGAAGGAGCAGGGCCTCCGCACCCCCAACTTAGTGTATCCTCCTTGGCTAACAGCAGGGAGCTCCCAGGCCTGGGGCAGGTGATAGGATCAGGCCTGCTGGGACTTCCTGCCTCCATCAGGTCCCCCAGCCTCTCCCAGCATCCTCTCCTCGCCCCCAGCAGCTCCGTGGTGCCATCCCCACCTGACACGCGTGGGAGAAGTGTGCCTGGATCTGGGCTCACGATGTGATGAGAAGCAGGGCTCCCTGGGGGTCTGCGGCCTTCTCTTCCTGCGGGGCCTCACCTGCTGTGTTATTCTCCAGCTGTGCCTCCTCCAGGCACTTCTTGTGCTGCTCCTCAATCATCCGCAGATGGTAACATTCCTCCTCCCACTGCAGGTTGGTCGCCTGGCCGCCCTGGGGGACAGAGACAGGGAGGGGCCCCATCATTCTTCATCCTCATCAGCAGTCTACCTCTCATCCACAGACCCCAGAAGCGTGAGACCAACAAGGCCTAGCCTTTTGACTGACTCAAGTTCCAGATGGAACCCCAATCCCAGCTGCAGACTAAAACCCGATCCTGACCTGGATCGGACCCAGAACTCTTATCCACTGTCCCCACAGCCGGGTCCTGTCCCCCTTGAGGGCTTCCTGGTAGCACCAATACCATAGCTGTAACAGCTGTGTCTTTCTGTGGGTGGCGTTATGGAACCGCTCTGGACAAAGGTTCGAGGGCCTCTCCGTAGGGTCCAGAGCTGGCCCTCTGGACTCTGCCACCCTGCACCTGAGGTTGGGAGTCCTTGGTCCATGCCTCAGTCTCCGTGGATGAGTGGGGCCCCGCTGGTGGTTATGGTTCTGGGGCGCTGGTCCCTGGAGGTAGGCCTGGGAGGAATCCAGGAGGCTGGCTGCATCTTTGAGCATCTGTCCCTGTTCTGGGAGCCTGTACCCAGTCTCCTGGGTCACCAGGCTGGGAGGGGGACACTGGCCCTCCTTGCCCAGACCTCATCTGCCTTCTTCTGAGCTATTCAAGTCATATCAGATCTAATGAAGGAGGCGAGGTTTCAGGAAGTAAGAGAGGCCCCTCTAGCATAGCTTGCCATCCCACCATACCTCCTCTGCCCCCTGGGAGGTGGGGAGAAAGGATGGGAGAGCCTAAGCCTCTTGCCTCCCCTTTCCTGCACCCTGGCTAGGGATCAGGGATGGAACTGGACCTGCGTTCTGGTGTGGGGGGTGGGTGGACATTGGCATTGGGGCCAACATTGACTAGGGGTGATGGCTGCCCAGGGACAGGCAGAAAAACACAGGTCTTTGGAACCACTGGGTGAGCAGGGCAGGTGAAGGCCTCCATGGAGGAATCACTGAGCTGGTAGGAACTTCTGCGGTTCTCTTTGGCTTTGGGGAAGTGGCTACCACCCCTGGGCAACCACATATCAGTTTCTTCCTCTCTGCTCAGGGAAGAGAATGCCACAGTCCCCAACAGGGCTGTTGGAGAAAGTTCGGCAAGGCAGCTCCAGAATCAGAGACTTACAATGTCTCGTCCAACCTGTCCCTCCTGCCCTGGGACAAGGTCCTGCCTCAAATGGGCCTTAAGCACCTCCCCTTCTGACTCAAAGTCTTGTTGCAGTGGGGCTAGGGAGGAAAGTGTTTCCTTCCTTCTGGCCTGGTACCAAGGGTGTGACTTTAACCATTGTTCTAAGTAAGGTGACCCCACAGAGGGATAAGCATCCCAGGTGCCAGGGAGCTCTCGATTGCTAGAGAGGAAGGGGGTCCAAGCAGAAATTGACAACTCCATGCTCAGGAGGCTGCATAGCTGAGTCCCCTTCCACTCAACACTGTCACTCCTTGTGGAGGTCTTGGTGCAGCCTCATTGTCACAAAGGTCATCAATGTCTCACTTTACAAAAATATGCCGTTAAGCACCACAGCTGGCCTGGCCCAGGTACAGGGGAAGGCCTCGTTGTCCAGGATGCCTCTCAGACTCCCCAGCACTCAGACCTCACTTGCCCATGTGTCAGGGCCTAGAAGCCCTACAGTGAACCTAGAGTCCATCTTGAGCCATTAACTTTATCAGCCAATGGGGGTAAAGATGTGAGCTGGTAAGTCATTTAAAACTTGGCATATGGGGGCAGCCTGGGTGGCTCAGCAGTTTAGTGCCACCTTCGGCCCAGGGCGTGACCCTGGAGACCCGGGATCGAGTTTCATATTGGGCTCCCTGCATGGAGCCTGTTCTCCCTCTGCCTGTGTCTCTGCCCTCTCTCTCTCTCTCTGTGTCTCATGAATAAATAAATAAAATCTTAAAAAAAAAAAACTTGGCTTATGGAAAGTAACAGATCTCTTATGGAGCAGGATATGGTCATTTGTATAACTGTTTAAAAGAAAATACATGAGACTTGAAGGAAACGTCCTGTGGTCCCTTTCTGGGGTCACATGTTTCCCGTCTTGCCAAAAAGCATTACTCAGACCGAAACACTCAAGATGCTCTGTCCTAAGTGATCTGTGGTTGGCCTGTGCTGCTCAGGCATGGAAAAAGAGGTGGCCAAAGGACCCCAGAGGTCGCCTCTGGAAGAAGGATCTGGGGATGGCTTGTGTCTCACCATTGATCTACCTTGCTTTTCTGGGGCATGCTTCCCCCCAATGTGCCTTCCCAGCCCTGTTGCCCTCTGGCAACACGGCTACTTTCTGGCACCTTCCCAGGCTCACCTGTGTCTCCTGCCCACTCCTCTCTCCCTGCCCCCTCAACACAGGGTGGATGGTAGTAAACATCTCTTGTTGCTGCTTTCTACCATCCTTTACCTTCCTCTGGTGCCATGTCCTCATCCCTACCTGCGTAACCACCTCCTTCTGATAAACCATCCTCTAAGAGATCACCATGTGATCAGACTTGAGTCCATCAGAGCATTCCTGGCCCTAGTGCCTGGCACATGGCCCAAGTCAGGGTGCTCATATCCAGCAGGCTCATTTCTGGGACTTTGGATTAAGCAATTAGACAGGTAGATTTTGTCTTTCCCACTAGATTGGAAACCTCAAAGGGTGCAGGGGTTAGAACTACTGCCACCATCTTGCTACTTCTTGTGTTGTTGTGGAACACTACAACGAAAGCCATACAGGTAAAGGCTGAAGCAAGAGATGGAGAAAAACTGGGTCCTCTTGACATCATCTGAGTCCCTGGATACAGCCATGCCTGAAAGTAGGCCTGTTTCCAGCAACATGAATCAATGTCTTTCTTTATTGCTTGAGTCAGTTGAGTTTTTTATCCCTATAACCTAAAAAGTCCAGACTTGTGCTCTGAGGACAGGATAACGGATGCCCTCATTTGCTGCGTCCTCCTTTTTTATTTTTTCTTTCTTTCTTTCTTTTTTTTTTTTTTTTTTTTTTTTTTGAGAGAGATCGTGTAAGTTGGGAGGAAAGGAAAGCAGGGGGCAGGGGCAGAGAGAGAGAGAATCTCACAAGCAGGCTCCATGCCCAAGGTGGAGCCAACACACGGTTTGATCCCACAATCCTGAGATCACAACCCTAGCTGAAATCAAGAATTGGACACTTAACCAACTGAAGCATCTACACACCCTTTTGCTGGGTCCTCTTAAGCCAGAGCTGTGGCCATGCTGTTGGCCAAGAGATAATCCTTTTTCAATTACCAAGAGCATCATAGGGTTCATAGAGGCTTCAGCCTGCCACTCTATGATGGTGGAAGGCTATTGGGTCAACTACTCTAGCCAACTCTGCCCGTCCCATCCAGCAGTGCAGCCACAAAGCCTTTCCTGAGAGACAGTTCGCAGGGGAGGGACAGGAAACCCTGGGGTAATCTGGCAGCGTGGGATGTCTCTGAATAAAGTGAGGGTAGATTGGAAGATGAGTTCTGTCTTCACTCTGGCTTAGCTGAGTGCTAGACTCCATTGGCAAAAGGGTAGAGGAAAGAGACACCCAAAGAAAGACCTGAGGTCCCCTAGCAAATGCACATTCCTAGATGGGACCTACATCTCTGACCACTAGTCTGGATTGCATCAGTCCCTCTCCATGGCCTTGCCTTGGGCCATCTGGTCTACCACTGCCCTTTGGGGGCCAGGGCCAGGGCAGCTCCCTGTAGCCCTTATCACTGAGGAATTTAGTCAGACTTTGAACTTCCTCTTTCACTTATTTCACTATACTAAACATCCTCATTATCCCTCTGGACTCCAGACACATTAAGTTTGAAAATTCCCAGCCAAATATAGCCTAGCCTATTGATTCCAGGAAAGGGTTCCAGGGTGAGAGATAGCTGAGGTATGGGCTTCCTAGAGAATGGGTGCTGGAGGTGGGTTTCTGAAGAGGTGTAAATTTGACCATTGGAGGGAATAAAAACATTCCAGAAAGTAGGAGTAGTGTGTACAGAAGCATGGAGGTCTGAGAATGCCTAATACACCCAAAGTTGCAAATACATGGTGTGGCTGCTGCAAGAGATCCTGAGGCATTGGGAGACAAGTTGTGGGACACAGGCAGGGGCCAGGCCTCTTCAGTTCCTGCCTGGACCAGTGTACTAGCTTTCAGTCCCACCACCTGCAACCCAAGGCCCCAGCGCCTAGGAGTCAAAGCCCACACTTCAAAACTGGCATTCAAGGCCCTCCCTCTTTCTACCACTGCCTACACTTCCTGACTTGTCTCCTGATGCCCCACATGGAGAGGAAGAAAGCAGGGCTTTCTCTCAAGCCCTCCCCAACTCCCCTGCTGGGCTGAGCTCCAAGGGAGCTGAAAGTCACCCAACCTTGTGGGTGGGTTGAGGTAGGAGTTTCAGGCCAGACTGAGCCCCCGGCACCTTCTCTTTCGCAGGAGTTCCTGAGCCCAGAAGAGGAGGCTCAGGCAAGAGTGAGGATGTCTGTAGCTTCCCTTCCTCCTGGGTCTGCTTATGTCCCCTGCCATGGTACTGGCTGGGTGTGGGAGGTGACAAACTGGGAGTTGGAGGAGAAACCTCAGTCTGTGGTTGGGGGCACAGATGAACCAAGTCTCAATAATTCTGCTGGCTTACCTGGGTCCCCTATTCTCTATCCTCACTGTGAGGGGCTTGGGTGAAAGCCCTACTTTCTCCTCCGTGTGTGTGGGGGGGTCCATGAGATCTGGGATAGGGTGCAGATGCTGGAAGTTGTGGCTGTAGATGCTAGGGGCTCTGAAAGATGGGGGGTGGGTAACTCAGGTTTTGTGGGTGCCATATGTACCCCTCCAGGGAAGCTTGAACTCCACAGTTACTGACCTGTAATTAGAACCCCCAGCCTCATTCAGGGCCAGACCCTCTGAGGGGCAGCTGGTTTCTGAGAGGGGTCTAAAATGCAGCAAGCTGGATTAGGTGAGACAGAAGAAAGAACTTCCTGCCTGCAAATGACCAAGCCCTGGGAGCCAGTGTAAATTATTTGTCCTGCTTTTTTTTTTTTTTTTTAAAGATTTTACTTATTTATGAGAGACAGAGAGAGAGAGAGAGAGAGAAAGAGAAAGGCAGAGACACGGGCAGAGGGAGAAGCAGATTCTCTGTGGGGAGCTTGATGTGGACTTGATCCCAGGACCCGGGATCATGACTTGAGCCAAAAACATGCTCAACCACTGAGCCATCCAGGTGGCCCAATGATTTGTGCTTCAGACGCTTGTCTAGGAGGGCCCGACCCCCCTGCCAGGGATGGCTGGGAGGGGCAGGGGAATGGGAAATAAAGATCAGGGTTGGTCCCATTTACCACTCCCCCATCACCAGCTCATACTCCATGATTTATTTAAGCCTCCTCCCCCCATTGAAATAATGGGGCAACAAAGAATCACAAGGGGAAACTGAGGACCCAGAGAGACAGCAGTGTGGTCAAAGGCACACAGGACCCCAATCCAGTTTCCCTTCATTCTGGCTTTTGTATTTGAGTTGGTAAGGAGATGCAGAGGGTTTAGTTGGGGGAGCAGGAGGAGGCGAGGGCAGTGGGGAGGAGGTGCGGGCACAGGAAGGGGAGGTAAATCACAGAAGCCACAGGAAAGAGGAGAAACCTGCTCCTAGCTTTGTGGAGGGCACTCTAAGAAGTTGCAATAAAGCCTCATCCTACTGGGAAGGGGCACAAGGGAGACGGATGGGGTGACAGGAACGTGGAATAGCTTGATCTGGGTGGTGGCTACATAGGTGTACACTTGTGTGATAATTCCCTGAGCTGTCACTTCAGATGTGTCCATTTTACAAATTTAAAAATGTCTCTGAAGCCCTGGGGCAGCCCGCAGTGTGCTCTGGCTGCTTTGGAAGAAGTAACTCCTCTCGGTGAGGTGGCAATGCCTAGCCACAGGTTCCAGAATCAGACTGCCTGCCAGTTCCTGGCTGGGTGATCTTGGGCAAGTCTTCCCATCTCATCTATAAAATGGGGTCAATGACAGCACCATCTACTTCCAGGGCTGTGGCCAGGGTCATATGTAAAGGACACCAGGGGACAGCCAAGAAAGGTTAGTGGTTGTTGCCAGAAGCCCAGCCAGCCCCTCATGCCAGGCTAGCCTCACCACAGCCTGGATGCACTGCAGGACACCAGGCAGTCGGAAGGTCCCACTGGCTGCCACACGGCAGCTGTGACCACCGAAGGGGAGGTCTTGAGTCAGGCATTCCCTCACCCCCTACTGCAGTCTGATTTCTTCCCTCTCCCTATTTTTACACCCTTTTGCCAATAGTCTGAGGCCTCCCCTTTCTGAATATCCAAATTTTGTCAACTACACCTGGGAAGCCAGGATAGGCTGAAGTCTAGGTGGTATGTGGGGGGGTGGGTAGGGGTAAGACAAGGAGAGAGACATGGGGATGCAGGTTTGGGCTTGGGGCAAGAAAGAACTTTCCACAGCTCAGGGTGGTCCCAGGACAAGGGCTCTCATTATTAGAATACAAGCAAAGATATTCAGTCTGGGGTTAAGCCTGGCCCAATCGAAGGGCCCTTCTTGTGAGGTGTACTTAGGGAAATGAAGCCTCTCAGGGATTCTTTGTAGAGGATCACTATGGCAATGGCCAGTGAAGCAGGAACAGCATGGGCTCTGGTTTAAATCCTCTGCTTCTGGCACCAGGGTGGCTCAGTAGGTTAGGCGGCTGCCTTTGACTCAGGTCATGAACTCAGGGTCTTGGAATCAAGCCCCTTGTCAGGATCTCAGCTCAGCGGGGAGCTTAGTTCTCCCTCTCTGTCTGCCCCTCCTCCCCTGTTTGTGCTCTCTGTCTCTCAAAGTAAATAAATAAATAAAAATCTATAAAAAAAAAATCCTCTTCCTCTTGAAAGCCATGCTGGGCACCCCTGGGGAAAAAGGACTCCGTTTACACACACGGTGTCCAGGGGGCGATGTTGGTGTTGGGGCCACCTCCAGAGGGCTGAGTGCAAGCACAGGCAGCCACATGGCTGTGAGTCTTCCATACAGAGTCAGTTGGTGACCTCTTCCCCTCTTCTGATGACTGACTGTGCCGGAAGAACTTGTTTTTCAGATAGCAGGAGGCACTTCCTGAGAGATATGGACCCTCACATCATTAGCCACATGAAAGCGGGGTGCAGATAAAGACTGGGGCCCGGCCAGCTAAGGGCTTGATGTTCACCCACCTATCAGTTCGCTATACAGGCTCATCACAACACAGGCAAGGATCCTTGCAATCAGACTCAAACTCCTAATAATATCACCACTCAGCTTGGAATGCTTGACGAAATGCTGTTTGGGGATATTTGAACAGAAGATAATAGGAATGCCTGTTCATTTTGTTAGGTGTGATGGTAGTATCATAGTGACAGAAGAAAAAATGTCCTTTGGTTTTAGAAATGCATCTTAAAATAATTTGTGGTTCAAGGTCATAATGTCTATAATTTATGTTAAAATAGTTCAGCCAAAAGTGGAAATGATGCAAATATTAATTGTTTAGGTCACTAGTTGTCAGACATAGGGATTAGGAGGGGACGAGCACTAGAAATTCCTATACTGCCATTTTGCTGACATCACTCCAAGGACTGGGTATTTCCATGCTCTTTATCTTATTCTCTCTCTCTTTTTTATATGTTTGAGAAGTTTCACAATAAAAGTTAATTTAAAAAATCTATAATGTGGAGAGATGAAACTGTGTTTCTTTTGCTTCTGAAATACGTCTAAGTTATATGAAAAGCTTGGCATGTATTATACTTTGGGAAGTCCAACTGGGGAGGGCAGAGTGTAGGAGGCTGAGTAGCAAAAGCAAGGGAGAAAGGTACAGCACTTTATCTAATCTTTGTTCCAACATCCATGGCCAGAGGGACCACAATGAGGGGTCCCTCCAAGTGACAGGCTCGGCATAAGTTGTTTTGCCACCATGTGAGGAGGCCTCTTGCCTACCTCCCAGCCCTCCTCGAGATGACCCATCACCTACCTGGGCCTGGAGCTTTACCACCACACTGCCCGGCTACCTCATGAAGACACCCCTGTCCCCAGGAATCCTGACTCGGGATCAAGAGAAGAAATGGCCAATCGCAGTTCTCACAGCACTTTGTCCTCCCTCGAGTCTCACTGAAGTCCTGATTGGATGACCAAGCCCCTTTCACAGAGTCCTGAGGCTCAGGGGGAAGACTGTGCCCCAGTCCTAGGATGGAGCTGGTCTCCAGTCTGGCCCTCTCGTCCCATTTCTTGCACACGGGGTCCTACCATCCCTTTTGTGATGAGGACACTGAGGCCCTTCCACAGAGATCAAACATGTTCTCAAGGTCAACTGGTCATTGCCATGGAGGAGGGTGAGAATCAGGTCTCATGTGCTCCAGAAACATCAGGGAAGGCTGAGACTCAGGGCATCAGGATAGGGAGGTCACTCTTCCAGCATGGTCCCCCAGGAGCCCTGGGTGGCCTGTGGTTGTCACTCTGCTCAAGGAGGAGGCCTGAGCCCACTGTAGCCATGTTTCTTAAAGCCCACAAGGTGAAAAAAAAAAAAAAAGCCCAGAAGGTGGTCTGCTGGGGGCCAAAAGGGCCTGGCCAGCAGTGGACAGCCTCCAGAGAGCCTGAAAGCAGATGACCAGGGCAGGATGCCTATGGCAGACTAAGCCCTTCGGGGAGCAGGTGTCCAGCAACCTGCCTCAGAAAGGAGTTAGGAGGGCAGCCCGGGTGGCTCAACAGTTTAGAATCGCCTTCAGCCCAGGGCCTGATCCTGGAGACCCAGGATCGATTCCCACGTTGGGCTCCCTGCATGGAGCCTGTTTCTCCCTCTGCCTGTGTCTCTGCCTCTGTGTGTGTGTGTGTGTGTGTGTGTCTCATAAATAAATAAATAAATAAATAAATAAATAAATAAATAAATAAATAAAATCTTTTAAAAAATAAAGGAATTAGGAGAAGCCAAACTTTCCCCAACTCATGGGCCATCCCAGCCTCTGGGGGTAGGGGAAGCTGAGGGCGTCCTTCTGGGATCAGGCCCACTGGTTCTGCCAACAGAGGCTCTGAAAGGTTGGCCCATTTGGCCAAACTCTTTAGAGCACTGTCCTGCTTCCCTCAGGGAGCCTCCCCTGACTGCTCCTCTCAGCAACCCTTGCCTCAGTGCTGGGAGGCCCCACCCTACTCCCCTCTGGGTTCTTCCTCCTTGGCCACAGGCTCTGTTTTCCCTAACCAGCCTAAGAATCTTCCCAGAGCAGGACCTGGGTCTCCTCCTCCTCTGACACCCCTCCCTCTGTCCCTGGGGCTGGGCTTCGCCCAGAGCAGTTCTGCTACCAGCGAGGAGCCCCTGTGCCTGCTGTCCAGGGGGTAGGGGCAGTGGAAGGCCTGACAGGTGGCCTTGGGCAGACTTCCTCTTCTGAGACACTAGAAGTTTTCTTTCCTTTTTTTGCTTCCCTGTTCAGAGATTTCCCCTTCCCTGACTGAGGTCAGGGCACCATAATCAGGAATGATAAGGCCAGGGGCCTTTACACTGAACTTTGCAGCTGCCGTTTTATGACTCTGATAACATCAGCCCCCTTAACCCTGAGTCTGGCTGGACTGGGATTGCCTGGTGTTCAGTGTGGGAGCAAGTGGTGGCTGGTGGGGAGGAGGGAAAAGTGGAGGAGGATGTGGGGACTCCTTCATTACAGGCTGCCCTGACTCAGTCCTGGGTGAGTCCCTTCTCTCCCGCTGCAGGTGCAGCCCTGCACCGGGCTTCGGGCTACAGCGGAGATGACAGACCTCAGCCCTTGATTCCTGTGGGATGATCAGAAGAGCCCGGGCTGAGGGGTGGGTAGGGCAGAGAGTGGAGTCAGGGAGGGAAGGGCTGAGTGGGCTGTAGCAATCAGGGAAGGCTTTCTGGAAGTGATGCAGTAGGGTATTAAATGAATAAAATGTGGAAAGTACAGGGGAGGGTAGGCATTGGAGGAGCCAGGCTTAGACTGCCTTGGGAGGTGGGGGACAGATGTGGCTGAGCAGGAAGGGAGGCCCTGCTGAAATCACCCTGCCCCAGGGCTGAGAAACCTCCAAGGCTGGAGAATGGTGTACCCGCAGTGATCCCAAGAACCCTGGATCATCCAAGGAGAATTTGAATGGTCAGAGCCCAGTTGGGAAAACCAGAGGGCTGTGGGTAAGGCCTGGAAGCTCCATGACACTGAGGTGCCAGAGCTGTGGAGCCGTGGCTTCAGGGCCAGAACCAAGGGAGGCTTTGAGTGCTCAGGAGGTGGGTCTCAGGCCTCTCAATGGGAGCAGGGAGGCTCCCACCAATTCTTTTTAAGTTCTGCTCCCAGGACAGGCAATGAGCTTCTTGTCCCCAGGATTTACAAGACATGGTCTAGATGGAAACACAGAGATTCCTGCTTTGGTGGAGGTGATGGCAAGAGAGATAATCATGGGATAGAAGAGACTAGGTGATCAATATACTCTACCCACCCACCAGCCAACCTGGAGCTGGTGTCAGGCCTGGGACCCATTGGGTTTTAGGCTCTAAGTAGCAACCCCAGATTCCTCAAGTCCCGAGAGGGAGAGAGAGAAAATCCATTTCAGTTCAGGTCTGATTAGTGGGGGTCAGCTGTCTTTTAGACTTATTTTGCCCATTGCAAAATGGGTGGACTCAGTGAATCTTGAGGTCTTCCCTGATCTCAGAGGGAGATGATCCAGGCATCTCCTGCCTGAGCCAGCATCTGCCCTGGAGGTGAGCCACCCACAGCCATCCACGAGGGCACATCCACACAAGGGGCTCACCTGCACACATGCATCAAATGCTTATACACACCTACGTGGAGATGAAGCAGAAGCGGGAGGCAGAGGACACCACTGCTTCTTGGCTGTGTGCACCTTGCTCAGCTTTCTCCAAGCACATGTCTGGCCCTTCTGATAAACACCATCCTCAACCTCTCACTGCCCACCACCTTCCACCTTGGGCTCTGCTCAGTGTGGGGGGGGGGCACGGGAAAGGCCTGCCAGGCAGCCCCCTTACCCCAAAAGCCCCTTCCCGGCGCTGAGTGCGCTGCTGAGACGTCACTCCTACACGTAACACACAACGCCCGCAGATACCTCCAGACGGGCTCGGCACACAGCGACGACCCCCACAGACCGCCGCCCCCCGTTCCCAGGCCTTGCGTTCCAGGCGGCCACAGCCTCCGACCCTGCACCCCGACCTCGCCGCCCCACGCACACCGCGGCCGCGACCCTGGACGCGAGTTTACGGAGCGCGCTCTCCGCCGGCGCCCGCTGTCCCAGATCGCCGCGGCGAGCGGGCTCCCGGCCGCGCCGGGAGGGACCGGGAGCGACCAGGCCCCCACCCCTCGGGCGTAGATCCGGCCCGAGGCTGGGCCGGGAGGCGAGCCCCGCGCCCCGCGCCCCGCGCCCCGCGCCCCTCGCACAGACGTGCGCGCAGACGGCCCGGCACCGCCGCCCCCATCCACCCGCGGCGCCCGGGGCTCGGGCGGCTCGGCGGGCACTCACCGCGGGGCCCAGGGCGCAGGCGAGGGCGCTGGCCAGCACGCACAGCCAGCGGGCCGGCGGGCTGCTCGGGCGCATGGTCCGCCCCGACCCCGCGGCGGCGGGAGCGGGAGCGGACGAGGCGGGCAGGCGGCGCACGGCGCGGTGGACGGCGGAGAGCCCCGCGAGTGGCGCGGCGCTGGGGCCCCGGCGCCGGGAGGAGCGGCTCGGAGCCGGAGGCGGGCCCGGGGGGCTCGTCTGACGGGCGGCGGGGCTGGCCAATGGGTCGGCAGGGGCGGGGCTGCCGCTCAGGTGTGGGGCGGGGCCGGGGCTCTCCCGCCCGCGCCGAGTCCCTGCGCTCGCCCCGCAGTGCCCCCGCGTCCCGCCCCAGTCGCCAGGCACCTGCAAGCCTTCAGCCCCCGGGCCTGCACCCTCGGGAGTCTCGAGACCCCAGCCCGCCGCGTCCTTCCTGCTCGGCTCCCCCTCCAAGCGCCTGGATGCCGTCTCCCACCCCCACCCGCCCCCTCGGCCCCACCCCAGGACGCTCTCCACGTCCACCTCCAGAGCCACCTCCTCCAGGAAGCCTCCCTGCCAGCCTCTCCGTTTCGCATTTCCGCGCCTCGGAAGACGGTGCAGGCGGGCGGGACTCCGAGACAGGGCATGTCGCTTCTTCCCGACCCCCGCCCCCCCCCCCCCCCCCCCCCCGGCTGTGGGCTGCGGCCTGCGGAAGGTCCCAGGGTGTAAGCGACCCCGAGGTGGGGCGCGTGGTTTGAGCCGTCTCCAATCGCCCCAGCTCATCCCTTTCCCCCGAGGGGACTAGCGAGGCGACACAAGGGCGCGAGTGAGGCCCGGCCCTGGGTTCCTCGGTGCCACCCCCGAGCCCAGGCGACCTGGCAGGAGAGTGAGGTGTCGTGCTTTGGGGAGGACGGCTCGCCCGCGCCCTCGCGCGTCTCAGCCCGGGCACCTCCCGAGGGAGGCCGGGCCGAACTTCCAGCGCCCCCAAGCGGGTTGGGGAGATCCGTCCCCGCGCTCGGGACCGGCTGCACAGCCCAACTAGAACCAAGCAGGAGACTTCCCCCTCCTCCCGCCTTCCCTGCTTTACAGCCCGGGAAACCGCGGTCCAGAGAAAGGCCCGGACTCGGGCCTCCTGCCCCTGGTGCCTCGGGCGCCTCGCTCCCAAGCCTGGGCGGGTCGGCCGCTGGGGGACAACGGACCAGCCTGCTTCCACTTCGCGTCCTTAGGGAGCGATTTTATTCACCCGTAAAACGAGGCAACGTCTCAAGGGCGCCGCGCCTCGGAGGGCTTCTTGTAGGCCAGGAGCCAGTGGCCGCCTTGCGCTCCTTCCGAGGGCTCCGAGGGCTCCGAGGGCGTGCTGGAGGCTGCAGGTGGCGGCGGCCGCGGGGCCAGGGTGGGGAGTGGATGAATGTGATAAGGGGATGACGGGGAGCGCAGGGGCTGGCGTGTGTCTGGGCGCCCCGCCGGCAGCCGGGCTGCTTGACCGAGGTCTAACCCCAGGCGCTGGCTGACTAGCACGTGCGTCAGGGTTTCTTGCACACCCACCTGCGCTTCCCTCCTTACCGCGCGGGAAACCGGGGCCACTGACTTTCTGGGGTGGAATGAGTTATGGGGAGTCAGGGAAAAGGCTGAAGGGGATGAGCTCCCAGCCCCTCCTCAATTTAGGCTTATTTGTGGTGCTAGCATTTGCTTCTTCCTTCTCTCCTTCTCTCCCTCTCTCCTTTGCACATTTATTAATAGTTTGCTGTGTGCCAGGCTCTGTGCTGTGCACTGGGGCAGGGAAGTGGATAAGAAGGCGGGACCTCTTGAGGGTGGAGGACCTGGAGAGCTATTGTACTCCCCATAATTTCCATCTCCTTCCAGATGAGTCTGGACATAAACCCTTCCCCAGATAGGGGAACTGTGGAGATGCCTCTGCTCCTAACCTGACCATTCTAGGGTTTGGACTCAACCCCTTAGCAGAGGATGGGTTTGAAGAATCTTTAGGCTTCTTAGCCATCTCTACTTCTGGGGGCCAGGTTAGGCTCAGGAGCAAGGGGCCTTGCCTCCCTCGTGACCTGACAGAAAGAACTCCTTCTCAGGCCTCTGTTCTCCAGCAGGACAGTGGAATCGGGTCGCAGTTATGGGGAGTCACTTCTGCTGGCACAGTGTCCTAGGAGTCCTAGATGTGAATGGCAAATCCATGGGCTTTGGATGGATTTGCTCACTCTACACACACACACACACACATACACATACCACCTAGCCAGCTGCAGGACACTGAAATCCCATCATTAAAGCTTGGTCTACTAAAGCTTCTTGGTCTACTGAAGTTCTGATCTCTCTGAGGACAGGAATCTTGGGTACTTGAGAGTACATAGAGAGGGGAGTGGTGAAGATTGGGAATTAGAAGGGAGCCAGACCCCACTTTGCCACCTGACACTCTGGCCTAGAAGGTGGCTGGTGGGAGAGGAGACACGGAATCTTAAGGCTCCCAGGCCAGAATGGGCTGCCTTTTCCCTTGCTCTGGAAGGTGGTCCACAAGAAACCTCTTTTGCTGCACGGGCAAGCTAGAGGCAGTGTGGGTGACGGCAGGGCCTCTCCATGCTGTGGCAGTCCCTGGGCTCCCAGGAATGAAGCAGGTGACTAAGGAAGAACACTTTTCCTGCAGATTCTTTGCAATGAAAATTACTCCTTTGTTCTTTCAGAATTGTTCCCCTGGGGGACCCACCCTTCCTTACAGATCAAAAGGCACAAAACAAATTCAGAAGTGAAAGAAGGAGCAGAAAAAGGAAAATAGCAAACACAAACAAAAACTTAAAGAATTCAGCGGAGGTTAGTTTTGACCATGGCTTTATTAACGTTTTGCATTTGTTCTGTGTTCTGAAACACAGGGTAGCAGGGTGGGGTTGGGGGGGTGAGGAGGTAGAGGACATCACCTGAGAGTCCTTGAGGGATCTTATGGCAAAGCCATCCTTTCACCTGTCTGCAGATCTGGGAGGGCTTTGGCGGGGGTGGGGGGGTGGGGGGGTGGCAGCGACGCATATCGGAAGCCTAAAGTTGGGGGGGGGGAAGGGGGCAGTCTACCTGAGGGTGTGAAAAGCAGGGACTTGGTTGGGTCTCTGTTCCCCATTGGGAGTTGGCCTTTGCCTCACCAGTCCAGGCTTGGGGAGGGGGCCACAGCCCCTCTCTGCTCCCTGCTCCCCCATGTCCTTTGACATTGATTCCTGTTCTGAGATGTTCCTTCCTGGATGCCTGGAATCTGTCCCCTGTCTGTGGCCCAAACCCCAGAGCCTTCCCGGCTGCTGCCGGAAATCACAGGGGTGCAGAAGATGGGGGGAAAGAGAGAGAGAAGCAGTCACTTGCCATTCCCCCGTGACGACAGGCAAGGCAGGAAGAATCTGCAGTTACTCATTTGGAGCCTGCCTGGCTTCCTGGCTGCCTGCCTCATGCCTGCACTGGGTGCCACCCTTGCCTCCCCCAGTTCTTCCCCACGTCCCTGAGCCGTGTACTCACTGCTTCAAGGCTCCCAGCTCTGGGACTCACTGGTGGTGAGGTTCCACAGTAGAGTGGAAGGGCCCCTGGGGACCACTGTGTAGTTTTGGCCAGCATGGGAGGTGGGGGTAGGGATTTGGCCTGGGGAGTCACTGTTCCAGGATTCCCCTTCCAGAGCCATCCACATTGCTGTGTGAATACAGCCTCTCTAGGCTTCTGAGTTGCCCTTCTTTGGGGCTAGCTCTTCCTGGGAGAAGATGGATTTTTCTCTCCAGGCTGTGTTTGATGGAGGGCAAGTGGGACCCAGGCAATATCCAGACAGGTATTTAAAGAAGCAACATTTCCTCCATCCTTTCCATGATAGCAGGCAGCAAATAGCATTCCTTTATCCTCTATGTGTCACCTACTTACACTGGTGCTGGCCAGTGATGGGTTCTACAGGTGTCTCAGTGGCTTGGCCATGGGCTGCCCCTCCAGGGGAGCTTAGCATTGCTTGGGTGGGATGCTGGGGGGAACTTCTGGTGGTGCTAGAGTGGCACCTAGGAAGAAAGCAAAGTTCGTGGGAGAACAGGTGATGGAGGGAGAATTTCCCTTACTTGACAGGTGGGGGAATGAAGCTCAGGAACCATTTCTGAAAAGGCCTGTACCATCCCTTGTGATGTAGGAAAGACATTAGTGTTTGGAGCTGACAGCCAAGAAAGAATTCTTGAGAGATCTTTGGTGCAAAAAGGTGATTTTATTAAAGCAGGGGACAAGACCCATGGGCAGAAAGAGCTGTCCCAGCATTGTGAGGAGTGGTTCATTATATACTTCCAAGTTGGGAGAGGGTCAGGGATAGTGTAATTCTCTGAGGATTTTAGAAGCAAGGTTATCAGGACTCTGAGGGGCTGGCTATTGTTGGGAAAAGGTCATTTATTACTGTTTAATAAAACCTTAGTCATGAGGCCCTTCAGATGTGTAGGGGTGGGCCAAATGCTTGGCAGATGATTGCCAACATGTATCTTGGGGGGTAGAGATAAAGGAAATTCTTTTTTTAAGATTTTATTTATTTATTCATGAGAGACCCACAGAGAGAGGCAGAGACACAGGCAGATGGAGAAGCAGGCTCCCCGCGGAGAGCCTGATGCGGGACTCCATCCCAGGGCCCCAGGATCATGACCTGAGCCAAAAGCAGACACTCAACCGCTGAGCCACCCAGGTGTCCTGAGATAAAAGAAATTCCTAAAGTAATTTCTCTATGTTAAAGTAGACTTACAGGATCCTGGAGGCGGGCTAGGATTGCCTGTTGCCTATTGCGATGTTGTAAAGTATTAACATTGAGGCAGGTGAGTCCCTCGAGGAAGGTCACTCTTTCCTGTTGCAAGGACTTGTCAATGGGCTGTAGGGAGTAAGGACATTTAATAACTTTTCTTGAGCCTTTGTTTTGCACATCACCTTGGTCCTGGACGCCAGGATTTAGAGGGAAGGGAGGTGACGGTGCCAACTTCAGGTGTGTCAGTTCAGATCTTCCCGCCAGCAGACCTGAAGATGGAACTAAGTTTGTGGAAGTTTGTGGCATGGCAGGGGAGCCCCACGAAAGATATCAGAGGAGAGAGCAGGATCAAGGAGAGACTCTGGCAACCTGCCAGTGAGCTTTAGGGCAAGGATGGCACAGAGGCCTTAGTGACTTCACTGTGCTCAGTCAATGGCTGTGAGCTGTCTGGGAAGGGCAGGGCCTCAGCTCAGAGGCTGTGACGCATCCTGAAAGTGCCACCTCAAGAAGCTCTCGGCTCACTGTGTTCCTCACAGCTGAATGGCAAGTTCTTTCTTGAGGGGAGGTCCAAGTGGTGCATGTCCAAGCCTAGCACAGGGCGGAAACCAAGGCAATGGAAGATGAAGGGAGTGAGAGAGCCCCTGCTCCAGGAGACAGGAAGAGACTTAGGTCCTACCCTTGGGAGGAGCCTAGTCTGGGCACACAGAGGGATGGCTTGAGAAGGAGCTCCTTCCTTCAGACTCCCAAGGCTCAGCTGAGTCCAGGTTATCAGCAGTCTATTATCATGCAACTCAGCATGCTGGTCATGGTGCAGTGATTCTGGGAGACTCTAGAAGTGAAGAACCTCTCCCCACCCTGGCCCTCCACCAGCACCCATTTGCTCTCTAACAGTAGCCACAGTCTCTTGGTCAAATGCTTACTGCAACATCATTGTGTGTGCGCATGTGAACGTGTCCATCGATAAGGGCGTGTGAGTACGTGTCCTTGTGTGGGCACATGTGCTTCCAGCTGGCATGTCTGAGAGCAGGGCTTGGCCAGTGTGTGCTGGGAGATGGACTACAGAGCAAGGTGCTGGGTAAGTAGGGGCAGAGAGGGGATGAGTGTCATAGAGGGTGCCCAGGAGCTCTGCCTTACAGAGCTTCTTCCTGGGGCAGTGGACTCCCATAGGGGTTGGAGCCCTTCCACCCCAGGGACAGCTCAGACTAACCCTATAGGAGACCTAAATTTCCACTCACCTCCCCACTTCCCAGCCATGTGTTCCTGTGAATCCATGTGTAGCTGATCTTGGGCAGAGATTCTGGAAAAGGAAGATAATGTGGGTGGGACAAGACAGACATGGGGGTAAGTAACACAATCGATGTCATGAGAGAATAGTGCGTGTGTTAAAAATGTAAGGGTATCAACTGAAAAAAATATAGAGGTCTCTGTAACTCCTCAACAGCTAGAAGAAGGAAAAAAAAAAGGAAAATTCTACCAATTCAATAAAAGACCATAGGTACAGGGGGATAGATTAGAGACAAGAATACATGGCAAATAAAAACACAGAATCAAAGATCAGAGATAATTGCAAACATTGATCACCATAGTCGATGTGAATAAAGGAGACTTTGTGATGGAAAACTTAAAAGAAATAGTTCATATTATTAGAATGTTCAGTCTATCAAGAAGATGTTTGGGATTATTACAGGAGAATTCTAACCCCTTAAGGAACAGATGATTTTTATGTAATCAAACTGCTTGAAGCAGACAAAAAAGACAGCCTGTATTCCAAGATATTCTATGAGGTATCATACTGCTGATATTAAAACAAGGCATGGAGAGCACCAGAGAAGAAGATGCTAATTCTGTTTTATAATTTTCTGGATATTAATAAATAAGTACTTTTATGAATTACGTTAATGCATCATTCGATTTCATGTTGAATGTTGAATTCACATTCCTACACCCACATAGAAGCAAAAATGGAGACAAGGGAGGCAAACCATGGTCGCTGAGGCGGGGAACAGTGGGGGCAGTTCTGTCATCGGCTGACGCCCCTCAGACAGGACGCTGCCAGCTATTGTCCAGCCAGGTGGGGGCCCTGGGGCCTGGGAGGTGTTTCTGCAGAGGCCAGCCTTCCCTGCTAGGTGGGTGCTGAGACAGGCTGGTCACACAGAGGCTGCTGTTGATACGTCAGGTGTTCTCAGAAGGGGATGGGCTCAAAGTCAGGCTGGGATGGGCAGAGAAGATGGAGCATCACCTGGGTCTGGAGAATGTCAGGCACGGCCATTATCCTGGTCCTCACAGGGCTGGGGTGAGAGCATCCAGCTGGCTTCCTTTTCCCATCAGTGGGACCTATAGTCTGTCGTGGGGTCTTTGCTGCAGCTACCATGTGATTTGCAGACCGAAAGGTGCGCTCCGGGACTGGGACTGGGCTGTGGTTGAAGACTGGGCAGACAGAGCAAGGGACGTAGGCTAGGTGGGGACAGCCTGTCCTGGTCCCTCTTCTGTCCCCCACCCTAGCCAAAGATGTCTAGCAAAGAGGCTTCTGGGTCTTTATAGCCTGACTCTGCCCGCAGGTGTGTAGCCATCCTCCTTAAATGTATCTCACTATCATCTTTATTACTGCGCTTATTATCAGAACCCCAACCCCAGGCTCTGCCCTCTGGTTTCTCTGGAGAGGGTGTGGACACCCTTCCTGTGAAAACAGGCTGTTTCAGGGTTCCTAGGCCCTCATGAGAGGGTCAGAGACCCTGATGGCACAGCCCACACGCCGTGAAGTAGGCTGGAGAGCCACTGCTGGGCAGGGACCACGGTCCGCAGGCTGTCTGCGGCCAGGCTGGGACTTCACTGAGCCAGAAGCCCTTAGTTCCCTTCCCTGCCGTCCCCTTCACGTGAGTGGGGCTCTCAGTCCATAAAGTCCCGGGTTCATGACATACAGCTCGTCTTAATTTTCTTAGGATTAAAATTAGCATTGACTTTCCTCACACCAGATTGGCAGAAAACCCAACTTGGCCCTTTCTTTGCTTTCCTGAGTGCCTTGTGCTGGGAAAGTATTAGGGAGCCTCTTCCTTCTCTATTCCCCTCTGTTATTGGGCCTTATTGGTTGATTCCAAGACCCTCTCATTGGCTGCCTTTGTGGTGCTTAAGTCTCGGGACCTGAGAGTCCTGGAGGGTACTTGTGTCTATGGGTTCAGCCTCCCAGGAAAGACTGAAGTCCCCTTCTCCAAGTGGGGCACAATGGATGTGGGCAGGGAGTTTATTGCTATTCCAGGAAGACAGCCTCAGAATCCCAAGGAACTCTTCCCCTTCTTCTTCTGCAGGGTCAGCTCCCTCCTAGCTTTGGCCTTGCTCTGCTGGGAGACTTGGTCTGCCCAAGAGAGGACTTACTCCCAGGGAGAAGAGCACTAAAAGCTATGTCGTGGTCTCCTTGCCAGGTTGGGCTCTACTCCACCCTTCCCAAGCTGGGCCAGAACTGCTGAGGTGACTGCTTTGAGGAGAGTAAGTAGCTCCTGCAACAACAACCTTTCTTCTCTGGGGGACACTTGGAGGGGGCAGCCCTCAACTGGGGAGAACAGGCCTGGGAGGTTGGAGGGGGGTGGTGACTGGCATCCCCACCTCAGAGAAGAACCAGCTGGGGGGGACCAGTTGCTCAGGGCTGGGAACCAGGCCAGGAAGATGCTAGCTGGAGAAGGGAGGTGGGAGGAAGAGAATAGAGGAAAGAGAGATGGGGGAGGAGGGATGAGGAAGGGGGGAGGGGCTAGGAGGGGGGCGGTGGAAAGAAATTTTGGAGAGAAGAAAGGAATGAGCAAGGCAGGAGGGGGAAGCCAAATGCTGGAGCCAGGCGGAAGGAAGTCTTACATGGGGGAAGTCCTCTCTGGCAAGCACATCCCTGCTCCACCACCCCCTTCCTGTTTTATTCAGTTCTTCGGAATCTTATCCCTCCCCTGCTCAGGGCAGTAGCTTCCTCATAACCTCCGGCTTCTCCCTGGCCCCCCAACTCTCCAACCTCAGCAGCCAGCTTGATGATGATGACGATGACGACGACGACGACGACGACGATGATGATGATTACCGTTTTTTAATTTATTAAGAGCTACAATATCTACAAAGTGGATAAAATAATGTAATCAGCTCCCTCGTGTCCCCCATCTCTTAGTTAATTCCCTGTGTCCCTATCCCAGCCTTGATCATTTGGAAACAAATCACAGATCTAACATTTTATCTGGAAATATCTCAATATCTCACCCAGGGTGTGATCCTGGAGTCCCGGGATCAAGTCCCACATTGGGCTCCCTGCAAGGAGCCTGCTTCTCCCTCTGCCTGTGTCTCTGCCTTCTCTCTCTCTCTCTCTCTCTGTCTGTTTCTGTTTCTGCCTCTCTCTCTCTCTCCCTGAAGGAAAGGAAGATCCATAAGGGCAGGGATTTTTAGGGGCTTTTGTTCCCAAATTATCTCGAGGTCCTAGAATGGTGCCTGGCACACAGGAAATCTATTCAGATCTACAGAATGAATGAATGATTCCTCCTAAGACCCATATCTGATGCTGCCCTCTGTGTACCAGGTTTCTAATGCAGCCCTCTCATGGCTCTATGGGAAACCTCCCTTCCCCTTCCTTAGCCTGGCCTTGGAGGCTGCTCCTGCCCTACCCAAGCCTTCCAGAATGCCATGCTTTTTGAGCCTCTGTGCCTTTGCTTGGGTTGTTCCTTCTGCCAGAAATGTTTTCCTCCACACTTTGCTTGGGGGTGACTTTGTCATGCTTTCGGGCCTGAGTTCATATCAGTCATCCCTTCTGGGAAGATTTCTGGGGGCCTGTGCTGGGGATAATAGGCCCAGAGCGAGTGTCAGTGAAAGCTGGGAAGCGAGAGAAATGGAGCTCCTCCACGCCTTTCCTGCTTACACCTATTCCGGACTCTAGGCCAGAGCTCACCCTTGACCACAGCTGATCCCTAATTACAATCCTGGGCCTCCACCCAGGGTCACCCATGACCCCAGACTGATCCACAACCCCAGGCTGACCCCTTACTCTTATCATGGGTCTTGATCCGGACTAACCTTTGACACCGATCAGGGATCCCAACCCAGAGTGGCCCATGACCCCGGAGTGATATCTAACTCTGATTGCAGGCCTTATCTCATGAGGCCTGACTTCTGACCCCAGGCTGACCCCTGGCTTTGATTCCCACCACAATCCACATTGCCTGTCTTAGGGAGTGAGAGGGTGTGGCTGGCTACTGGCTGGCAGTGTGTGAGCTTCTGAGTCCACAGGCCCTGGTTGAGGGCCAGAGCCTCAAAGTTGGGAGCTTCTTGTCACCAGGGGGCTATCCTCTACCCATCCTTTCCCTCTGGCTCCCCATCCAGCTGGTACTGCTGACCTGGCAAGAGACTTTGAGGCCAGGCACCAGGGGAGGGGAAAACTGGCCAGACCAGCCCACGCCTCTGTTTGCACAGGTCTGGGTAAAAATAGCCTCAGCTACTACGCAAGCCTCTCTCCCTTCCTCCTGATCCTGGATCCTGCCCAGGCCCAAGTCACTTGCCAGTTGTATCTGCCCCTAGGCCTCTTCTTGCCTGGGATGGGACAGGGGTCCAGACAGCTTCAGTAACTTTGCTACAGCTCAAGTAAACCCTGACATCTGCTGCTGCCTCTGGGAAGCCACCTTGGATTGACTGTTAGCTCTCTTGCTTCCAAGATATGAGATTATTTCTCTCCCTTTGGGATGTATGTGACATATCTATCCTCTGCCTTGAAGAGGGAGGGTCTGGTTGGGGAGAGGAAGCAAAGAGGAAGCCAAGCCTCTACCCTGGGAGCTCCCAGAGTAGTTGGAGACACCAGAATCCTCTATAGGGATGAGTTGGAGTATAAGTGGGGGCTGTAGGCTGGGCTTGGCCTCCTGGAGTGCTGCAGACCAGAGGGAGGGGTTCAGTGGGAACCATGAACTGAAGGGAATGGAGGACCACGGATTGGTGGTCTTGGACTGGTGAAGTAGGAGGAGTGTGTACATGTGTGCACACACACATGTGTGCAAGTATGTAACCTACAGTAGGGGGACAGGAATGAGCTAGAGAGAAGAGGCCTTGTAGGCTGGAGCTGAGACTCCATTTGAGGGTAGCTGGGCACCACCAGAGGACCATGAGAGGGGGTTCTGCCCCAGGGAAGTATAGAACTGTGTGCATTAGAGAAATGTCCCACCCTTGGCCCAGGGAAAGTGCCAACTTGCTTAATTTGGGGCCAGAATTGGTTTGGGGTCTTGGGTTCCCCTCCACATGGATGGCCTGGCTATGTATTACCATGGCCAGACTGCTCTTACCTGGCACTTCAGGTAAGAGGTGGCTTCTCAGCTACTGGAATCATTTACTCAGTCCTCTGTCTGTGTGAAAAAATATCCATGTGGTACACACCCATCAGCATCCAGTGGCTTGCTTATGACAGCCCCTTGGTTGTTGAGGTGGAAACCACAGCTCCTCTACTCTTGCCCTATGCAGTTGAGTGGTTGGGTGGGCTTCATCCTTCACTTTAGCTCCAGCCATAGGTACTTGTCCCAGACCTGGCCAACAAGAGTCAAGCTGATCGGTCACACGCCTCCAGCTGAGCCAATGAGCATCAGCCTTGGAACTTTTGCCAGAACTTTGGGAAAGAAGGGAGGGATTTTTGCTATGATGCCAAAAAAATATAAGCCTGCTGCTGTTGTGGCCATATTTACCTGCTTGAGATTTGAGCCAGTACACACAAAATCAGATCCAAGGGATGATGAAAGATAGATTTCTGATGATATGGTTTGAGTTCCTGGATCCAGCTTCACCAAAAGCCTGTATCTCCATGGAGTTTTTGTTTTCTGAGCCATAAAATCCTCTTTGCTTAAGCCAGCATATGCTGGCTTTCTGTCGCATGAATTGGAAAAAATTCTAGTACTGCAATCCCACCTTCCCCCAGTACCTGAGTTGTTCAGGGAGAGTTCAGGGCAAAAGCCCACCTTGGGGAGGAATGAAAATGTGCCTGTGGCTTGTTTTAGCTCTGACAGGTAGACATTTTGCCTTTGAATCTTCATATTGGCCTCTGCTCCTCATCTATGCAGTCTCTCCTGCATCTGGTGCTTTTTCTTTTTCGATAGTGAGATGCTCTCCTGCATCTCCATATGGCGAGTAGGGTCAGTGGTTCCCCATGCCTCTCCCTGAGACCTGCTCTTTCACAATGAGGAGAGTGGGAGCTGGCTCTCTGCATCTTCTCCAGCCCAGTGTCAGCCTGCTTTTCATGTGGACGAAATGCTAAGAGTCTGTGTGTGGAAGGAAGGCTGTCTTCTCATGGATGATAGTGTAGGCCTCCATTTACTTATTTAATTTGGCAGGAATCATTTCCATATGAATACTGGAGGGAGGGGAAGACATGTGGGAAGAAAGTTTTATTTATTTTTAAAAATTTTATATTAGTATTTTTTCATGTGGGGAAGTTTGAGATGCTGTATCAATTAGGATATAGCTTCAGCTGCTTGTGGTAGAGACCAAAACAACAGTGGTTTCAATAAACAGAAGTTTGTCTTTAGCACATGGAAGCCAGAGCTGGTGTGGAGGGTCCTCACTGAAATGTTAAGGGCCCAGGATCCTTCCATTTGGCTGCCTTGCTATCCCTTGGCTATTCCCTGGATCAGCCATGGCATTAGTTTTTCTTTCTTTCTTTCTTTCTTTCTTTCTTTCTTTCTTTCTTTCTTTCTTTCTTTCTTTCTTTCTTTCTTTCTTTCTTTCTTTCTTTCTTTCTTTTTTAAAAGATTTTATTTATTCATTTATGATAGACAGAGAGAGAGAGAGAGAGAGAGAGGCAGAGACACAGGAAGAGGGAGAAGCAGGCTCCATGCTGGGAGCCTGACGTGGGACTCGATCCCAGGACTCCAGGACCGCGCCCTGGGCCAAAGGCAGGTGCCAAACTGCTGAGGCACCCAGGGATCCCCGGCATTAGTTTTTGAGAGCTGCTGTAACACAGGACCACAAATTGGGTAGCTTTAACAACACAAATTTTTTGTCACTCAGATTCAGAAGCTAGATGTTTGAGGTCAAAGTATCACTGGGGTCAGTTTCTTCTGAGGCTGCAAAAGGGAATCTGTCCCATGCCTCTGGCCTAGCTGCTGGTGGCAGCTGACAATCTCTGGGATTATTTGGCTTGTAGAAGCATCACCCCAATCTTGGCTTTTGACATCACCTGGTGCTCTCTCTGTGGGCATGTCTGTCTCCAAATTGCCCTTTTTATAAGCACATCAGTCAATGACCTCATTTTAACTTGATTACTCTATAAAGCCCCTGTCTCCAAATAACATTAGATTCTGAGGTGTTGGGGGGGTAGGACTTTAACATATGGATTTTAAAAAAAGATTTTATTTATTTATTCATGAAAGACACAGAAAAGAGGCAGAGATATAGGCAGAGGGAGAAGCAGGGTCCCTGCGGGGAGCCGGGATGTGGGACTTAATCCTAGGACCCTGGGATCATGACCTGAGCCAAGGGCAGATGCTCAACCACTGAGCCACCCAGGTGCCTTAACATATGAATTTGAGGGGGATACAATTCAAGCCATAACAGTTATCCAATGTTGTGTAATAAATTATCCTTAAACTTAGTGGCTTAAGTAAATCATTTATTGTCTCTCATCGCTTCTGCAGGTCAGGAATTTAGGAGCAACTCTGCTGGACAGATCTGTCTTGAGAACACCCATGGGGCCGCAGTCATCTTCTCTTCCCCACCCTCACCCCCCGACCTGTCCACAGGGCTGCTTGATGATCCTCACAGCAGTGTCTCACTTCCCCCAGGGTGAGGGGGTCCAAGAGACCAAGACGGAGGAAGCGGCAGTGCCTCTTCTAACTAGCCTTGGAAGTCACACCCAGTCACTTTGCCACATTCTATGGATCACACAGGCCACTCCTGATTCAGTGTGGGAGGATGCTACACAGTGGCGTACAGGCAGGAGGTGAAGATCCTTGTCTACATGGCCCATGGTGGCTCATCAACCACTTCTGCTTTCCAGTCAGTGGGAAGGAGAGGGTGCCCCTTCCTGGTGATGGAGTGACCTGGAGGTAGCACTGTGCCCTCTAGGGATGTGTATGCTGGCTTTCTGTGGGATGTTACTTGCCAAAATGTAGTCCTAGCCACACGTAGCTACAATACACAGCTGGGAAGTGTGGCTTTTATCAGGGGCAGGCATGTGCCCTGCTTCCAACTTCTGTTACTGCATGGCTTAGTTTGAGTCTCTCTGAAAGCAGAACTTGGACAGTGGAAGAAAGCCAGTTTTTCCCTTGCCAGTAGGGAAAACCCCACACCCCCCTTCTTGTGGGTCTCCCTTGCTACTCACATGGAACACTTCCCTTCTGCTGTTTTTGCTCACCCGATGTGTGAGGGTGGTTCCCTACCAAGCAATTCTGACACCAGCTGCGTGTCCTGCAATTTAACTCAATTCTGACACTTCCACCTGAAGATAGCATCGGTTCCCACTGGTTAAGGGCTCAGTCCCACAAAACCACCCCACCACGCTTTCGATGCCATTCACCCAGTCCAGGTTGTCACCTTGCTTCTACTAGTTAGCTGTAAGTCAGAGTTCCCATGACCCCTCCTTGTGTTGGATTAAGTTGATGAAGTGGCTCACAGAATGCAGGGAAACACTCACATTCACCAATTTGTTGAAGGATATGACAAAGGATTCAGATGAATAGCCAGTGAGCCTCACTCACATAGGGTGAGGTCTGGGAGGATGCTGAGTGCAAGAGCTTCTGTCCCCGTGGAGTTGGGGATGTGTTATGCTGCTGGTACATAGATGTATTTGCAAACCTGGAAGCTGTCAGGATGCTGTACTTTTGGGATTCTTTTGGAGTCTTCATTACATGGGCATGATCGATGGATCAATAACTCCATTTTTAGTGCTTCTAATTTTTTTTTAAAAAGATGTATTTGTTTTTCAGAGAGAGAGAGAGAGAGAGAGAGAGAGTGCACAAGTGGGAAGGGCAGATGGAGAGGGAGAGAGAATCTCAAGCAGACTCCACACAGAGTGTGGGGCCCAACACGGGCTCGATCTCATGACCCTGAGGTCATGACTTGAACAGAAATCAAGAGTCAGGTGCCCTTAAATGCTTTTCCTTCTTAAGAAAATGGTAAGCAGGGCTGAAAATTTCAAGTTTCTAATTCCTCTTAGTCTTTCTGGTGACCAGTCCCCATCCAGGTACAATCCAGGAGCATACCAGATTTGTCTCACTAAAACAGAAGTCAAAAAAAATAAAAATAAAAATAAAACAGAAGTCACTCCTATCACCCAGAAAACTCCAAAGCATTTAATACTATGTCAGGAACTGGGGTCAAAGACCAAATATTAGAACTAAAGATGCTCCTAGTGCTCTTGTCACTTAGAAATTACAAGGGTTTTAGGAACTCTGTGCCAGGAACCAGGGATGAAGACCAAATACACATTTTTTATTATAAATCACAACATTAAAAAAAATAAATAAATCACAACATTGCAGGCAGGAAGGTAGATGCAGGTTATTTGGGAGGTGATCCTATGGGGCTGGAGGAAGACAGGGAGGGTGCTGTTGAAGTCTCTGCTTTAGGAGATGGGGGTTCAGCTCAGCATGGACCTCCCAGAGTGGTCATGCTGGGGGTGAAAGCTGGGGCATCTTTATGTGGTTCCCAACCTGAGAAATAAACTGTCCTATACTTCCTGGCTCTATCCACCCTTCATCCCCTGGCTCCATGGCTTCAGAGACAGCACCAGACAGAGGGAGAGGTCTCTGTGCTTTTGAAGTGGGATACTGAGAGCCTGCATAGGATTTTCCACTGTAGCTGGGCTATGATCAGAAGAGGGACCCCCCAAAACATCTGTTCCACTCTAGAAGAAGCAGAGCCACTCTGGCATCTCTGACCTAGATAGCCTGATGATTTTGCCTGTGCCCTACCCAAAGTGCCTGAGCACAGGGATCTATCTGGACTGTGAAGTTGGAAGGCCTGCTATCAGCCCCTGACTCCTTAGGGCCAGTGCTATGGGCTCATTCTAGGGCCCTGTCCTGGAGCTTACTTCTTGGCCTTGTCTCACCAGCCCTGAGTGAAGCCAACCTGGACCATCTCCAGGAAACATGGGGACTTGATCATTCCCAGACCCCCAGCTGGGAAACTGGGGGCTTCCCTGTGGGCTGCCAGCCATTATGTAAAACCCCAATCCAGAGGACCACAAACATGCCCCTCAGGCTCTCACCTTCCACTCCACCAGCTAGGAATCCTCTTCTGCCAAGTTCCATACTGGGCATAATGGAAATATTCAGAAATTGAAGCCATAATACAAGTTAAAGATAAGTAGAAGGAAGAGATGGAATGAAAGCCTTCCGTTAGACTGGCTGCCCAGCTTCTGTCCCAGAACACTCATTTCTAGTACTCCCTGATACCCCTTCCACAAGGGTTGAAAGAGGACCCCTCCTGACTGGAAGTTACCCCTTCCCTCTCCTGTGGGGGTTACTCCATGGAAGGGGCTTGGACCTTGTCACTGTCAGGGACCTTCTGGTGAAGCCTGTAGACTCTGGTTAGGATGATGTTTTTAAAGCATTAAAAATAAAACATAAAGGACTACAAGGGAAATCAATAGAAATTGCAAACAAATTTGTGCCATAGTAATACATATATTTCTTAATTCGTGTATCAAATAATAAGACCTAGCAGCAGGCTGAATAGCTCTAGTGATTTTAAATTTTTTTCTAAGGTTTGTTTATTTATTTTAGAGAGGGGAGGAGGGGTGAAGGCAGAGGAAGAGAGAATCTGAAGCAGACTCCCCGCTGAGTGAGGAGCCAGATCAGGATTTGATTTCAGGACCCTGAGATCATGACCTGAGCTAAAATCAAGAGTCGGATGCTCAACTGACTGATCCACCCAGGAGCCCCTTTAAAATTTTTAATTAATTAATTAATTTGAGAGAGAGAGAGAGTCTAGTGACTTTAAAGCAGGGATGAGTGTGGAGGCTGAGAAAAATCAAGGCCATTCCACCTCAAGTTTAGCATTAGCACAAGTACAGCCATCTTAGGCCCCTGTGAATAAGAGCTGAACTTTACAGGAAAAACTGCAGAATGTCCTCGGCAGGGAATCCCATATCAGAAAGACAACAGAGCCCACGCCAGTGGTAGAAAGTCCCATATTAGAATGAGAACAGAGCTCAATGCCCTTGAAAGTCCCATATCGGAATGTAAACAGAACTTGAGAAATTCCTCCACCCCTTCTGGAAATCCCCTAGACCAGCCCATAAAAACCCAGCTGTAACCCACTTCGGGGTCCAAGTCCCTGCTCCGCTGTTTCGGGCACACTTGGACCCAAGCTCGAGCTTGCAAATAAACCCTCGTGTTCTTGCATCGGTGTTGGCTCCTTGGTGGTTTCTCGGATTTGCAATCTTGAGCACAACATTTGGGGGCTCGTCTGGGATCCGAGAGACCTCCAAGACCCTATCCGGAGGGTCCAACGTGTGGTGAGTGCACTCAACTTTTTCCACCTTTTTGCGCACATATTTTCTGAGAGCTCTAAACTGTACTTTTACCTGTAGGAATTCCAATCTATATTGGGTCGACATTGGTTTAGGCGGACGCGCTGGTGAGCCGACGACCAGGGGTCTTGAGGAGACGTCCCTTGCCCCCACTGGGAGGACAGGGTCCTCATCTGTAAGGAGGATGGGGTCCTCATCTGTAAGGAGGACGGGAGTCTTCATCTGTAAGGAGGGCCGGCTGCCAGCCCTTCGGATTACTTTCTGTTTTGTCTCTGCGGTGGCACTGGAACGTTTGTCTGTGTTACTATGTCCTTGTTAACTGTTTGTGCCTTTGTCTGTGTTACTGTGTCTTTGTTAACTGTCATAACTGTTTACATAAGGAGAGGGAAATTTCAAACTTGCTGCATGTCAGAATGACCAATCTTTGGCATGGGATGGCCCCGAGAAGGAACTTTCCACCTACCTACTATCTTACAGGTTAAGGCCGTGATCTTCAGGGACAAACCGGACAGCCACCCTGACCAGGTGCCCTACATCCTGGTCTGGCAGGTCATGACCGAGAATTCCCCTCCTTGGCTAAAACCATTTTTACTCCCCAAAGCACACAACTCGCTGAAGGTAAGGAGAGACTCCGGGTCCACTGCCAGACTCTAAAGGCAGGTCTCTGGGCTGCTGCGTGCAAGAAGCGGAAGAGCAACATACCAAACTAAGTGACAGGAGACCTGAAACCTGGCCAAGATCTTTCTGGCCACAACCATGGATGACCCACAGGAAAGACGGAGGCACCTCAAGAAGCTGGCTTCAGGGATAGATAAGGAGGATGGCCCTGGTCCCCGTCGGGAGCACCCTAAGATGTACAAAAACCAACTTGCTTATTGCAAAGAAGAAGGCCACTGGGTGAAAGACTGTCTTCACAAAAGACCTAAGGCCCCTGCCAAGATCTTGGAGATGGAGGACCTGGACGACTAGGGGAGTCGGGGTTCGGCACCCCTCCCTGAGCCTAGGGTAACTCTCAGAGTGGAGCGGCAACCTGTTGAACTCCTAGTGGACACTGGGGCACAACATTCGGTTTTATTACAACCCCAAGGGAAATTGGCAAACAAGACTTCATGGGTGCAAGGGGCCACGGGCACCAAACAGTACTCATGGACTACCCGAAAAACTGTGGATCTTGGCATGGGCCAGGTATCCCATTCCTTCATGGTCACCCTTGAGTGTCCCTACCCGTTGTTAGGATGGGATTTGCTCACCAAGATGGGGACACAAATTTGCTTCCACCCAGAAGGGGCAAAAATCCTAAACAAGGAGGGGCACCCTATTCAGGTGCTTGTCCTGAGTTTAGAAGACGAATATTGTCTCCACCAAATGCCCTCAGCCCCAGTGACTGACATTGACCATTGGCTGCGGGAATTTCCCCAAGCATGGGCAGAAACTGGGGGAATTGGGCTGGCCCGGCACCGACCGCCCATCTACATAGAACTAAAGCCGGGGGCAGACCCTGTCAGGGTCCGCCAATACTCCATGCCTCTCATAGCACGTTCAGGAATCACACCCCACATACGGTGACTTACTGGACTCGGGCATATTGAGGCCTTGCCAGTCAGCATGGAACACTCCCTTGCTGCTGGTTCGGAAACTGCACTAACGATTACAGGCCAATCCAGGACTTAAGGGAAGTCAACTGGTAAGTAGAGGATATGCACCCTATGGTCCCAAACCCATACACCCTCCTCTATTTAAAAGATGCCTTTTTCAGCCTGCCTTTAGCACCCAAGAGCCAAGACCTCTTCGCCTTTGAATGGACGGACCCTGAGAAAGGCATCAATGGCCAGCTCACCTGGACTCGACTACCACAAGGATTCAAAAATTCACCGACCATCTTCGATGAGGCCTTACACGAATTGGGTGAGTTCCATTCTGAGCACCCTCATTTGATAACCTGTTGGCGGTGGAGGACCAAGACACATGCCTGTGAAGCACCAGGGATTTGCTCCAAACCATAGCGGCTCTAGGATACTGGGCCTCAGCTAAAAAAGCCCAGATCTGCGGAGCAGAGGTGAGCTACCTTGGGTACAAATTAAAGGATGGACGAAGATGGTTGATGGATGCACGGAAGGAAACCGTCCTAAGGATCCCACAGCCGCAAACTGCCCGGCAGGATGGACAGAGGCATTTCCCACCAAACACGAAACAGCACAGACCGTGACCAAGAAACTGCTGGAAGACATCTTACCGAGGTATGGTTTTTCTGTTAAGATTGGATCAGACAACAGCCCAGGATTCGTCTCTAAGGCAACATGGGGAATGGCACTAGTACTTGGGGCAGATTGAAAATTACATTGTGCATATAGGCCCCAGAGCTCAGGACAGGTAGAGGGGATGAACAGAACATTAAATTAGCCCTGGAGACTGGTGGGGACTGGGCGACTCTCCTCCCCTTCGCCCTATATAGGGTGAGGAACTCCCCATATAAGATGGGACTGACTCCCTACGAGATCATGGTCGGTATTCCTCCACCTATCATCCCCAATTTAAAACCTGAGGTGCTTGCTGAGTTTGATCACCAACTCCTTTTCTCCCTCTAAATGTTACAACGAACCCATGAGCAGGTGTGGCCTAAGCTGAGGGCCCTCTACAAGACTGGGCCACCCCTGGACCCCCATTGATATCGGCCAGGTGACTGGGTGTACGTGCAGAGATACCAACACCAGACACTTCAACCTGATCCTGACCACTCCCACCGCTCTCAAGGTCAACGGGATTACTCCCTGGGTCCACTACACCCACGCCCGGCCAGCTGACCCACACGCCGTTCTCATGGACTTTGTTAAGACTGTGCCGTTCTCACTTACCCCACTAATGTTGCTTATGCTCTGTCCCCTTCATGCCAGAACCAATCCCCATTAGCCATTTAAAAATGTGCACCCAATTCAGCCTTGCTTTTAAAGTCTTTTAAGGTTTAAAAAGATGGGAGCATCTTAACTGTAGAGAGGCTTTTGCAAGCAAGGGTAAGGGGAGGTATGTGCTGCCCCAAATGAGGAATGTTGCTTCTTTACTGACCACTCAGGAATAGTCTGGGAATCTATGGCAAAAGTCAGAAAAGGTTTGGCTAGATGTAAATGGGAGAGAGAACAGCAACAAGGTTGGTTCGAATCCTGGTTTAATCATTCTCCCTTGCTCACTCTGAGAGCAACCAGGACCCATGATTGGGTCCTTTCTTTGGTTCCTCTGAGAGGGGGAAATGTGGAGGCCGAGAAAAATCAAGGCCATTCCACCTCAAGTTTAGAATTAGCACAAGTACAGCCATCTTAGGCCCCTGTGAGTAAGAGCTGAACTTCATAGGAAAAACTGCAGAATGTCCTGGGCAGGGAATCCCGTATCAGAAAGACAACAGAGCTCAGAACTGCCCTAGGCAGAGAATCCCATATCAGAAAGACAACAGAGCCCACGCCAGTGGTAGAAAGTCCCATATTAGAATGAGAACAGAGCTCAATGCCCTTGAAAGCCCCATATCAGAATGTAAACAGAACTTGAGAAATTCCTCCACCCCTTCTGAAAATCCCCTAGACCAGCCCATAAAAACCCAGGTGTAACCCACTTCGGGGTCCAAGTCCCTGCTCCGCTGTGTCGGGCACACTTGGACCCAAGCTCGAACTTGCAAATAAACTCTCGTGCGGTTGCATCGGTGTTGGCTCCTCGGTGGTTTCTTGGATTCGCAATCTTGGGCACAACAATGAGAGTAGGTGACATTTTGAGGCCTCTCTACCAGTGAGGAAGTGAAAGGGAAATATCTGGGATTTCTATTGGTGACTAAGTCACAGCTCCTGCAGATATCACTGTGTTTTGTTGCCTACCTTCATAGTGGAAGAAAACGCTAAATTTCAGTTAAAAGTTAGTGGGAATAAAGTTGTCGTTTTCTCCCACCCAAATATGTGGATCCTCTGATTTCTATTTATGTATTTCTTGGGGGTCAGTGGACCCAGGGATAAGATTCCCTCTTCTCTGGGGAGCCTCACCTGAGATGGGCCACTTTCTTAGGCCTCATGCACTCCGTTGGAGATCCCCTTGTTGCTTGGGCTGGTTGCTGTTGAGCCACTGAGGTCAGGGCAAATGCTAGCCTGTGTGCATCCAGACCCTGGGGACAGGAAGGAAACTCTAGCCTCAGGACGTCGTGACTCTCAAGGCTTCTAGGCCAGGGCAAAGCTGAGTGAGTCAACCCCAGCCACGCACAGGAGCTCAGTCAAGAAGGAAAGGAACATGGAGATAGTGTCACCCTATAAGATGAATGTGGTCAGGGCCACCGACCAGCATGCTGAGGAGCCTTAGGAAAAGGATAGAGAGCATTTTAGATGGGCTTTGGGAAGGTGTCACTGGGACACTGGCCTGTGAAAATCAAGTGTGATTTGCAGGGTGGCAGAGGATATCCCCAACAAGAGACATAGCCAGTTTCTGAGGTTGCTGCTGGAGAGTCAGGGAGGGCAGGACATAAAGAGGCACAGTCACAGAGATAAGCAGGCAGACAGGCTGGGCCCCAGCTCCACAATGCTGAGCCCCCCAGGCATTTCCTTCTGTGGATACTACCGGGAGAGCCAGTCCAGCCACCAGCACACATCTTGGCTTCAGGACAGCTAGACTCAGTAGTGACAGCTGCCAGGCCCTCCGGCTGGAAGCCACTGCCCTTATTAGCTAGTGTGGGATCAGCTGCTCTGCCGCTCAGCAGTCCAGATGTCTTAGAGGTTTGAAAATCGCCAGATTAAAAAACTAATTGCAGCATTTGCCCTAAGCCTGGCTCATTCCTGTCCATGTCCAGTGTTGTTGCATTTCTGATGGGGGCTGCGGAGGCTGCAAGGAGCTCAAGGGGACCCAGACCAAGCCTCAGTCCCAAGGGATGGGGGTGGGGTCTGTGCCCTGGCGGCACTCCCTCTGCCTGCCTCTCAACTGCACCCTTGAATGTACTTCCCAGGAGCCTTTGGAGGAGGAGGAAAGAGCATGCCCAGGGACTGGCTGGGGGCTGTGGACAGGAGGCCCAGACTCCTTCAGCCTCAGCACCCCCTGAGAGGTGATAAGCCTCAGGGACCAGACTGGATCATTTTAATCCAACTCTGATGCTAGAGTTGCTTGCTGGCCTAGGTGGCTCTTTATCAATGTCTTGACTCTGTCTTTTGTCCACTCCCAGCCCATCTACAGGTGCCTGGTTCTGGGTGTCCCCTCTGACACCTCCATCCTCCACAAACCGCCCCAGCCTCCAAGTCTTCCCACAGCCTGCCTCCCCACCCTCCCTGCTGTCCTGTTAGTGAGGGTTTTCCAAAACATACAATGGATTGCGCCTACCTCTGTGCCTCCAGTCAAGGTCTCCCACTGCCCAAAGAGCAGTTTCTCAGACTGACGTCCCAGCTCTCTTACTATTGTAAGTCACAAGTGTGGCAAAACAGTTTAAAACAGAAGGAGTGGGGTG
This sequence comes from Canis lupus familiaris, assembly GCF_011100685.1. Taxonomy (NCBI): domain Eukaryota; kingdom Metazoa; phylum Chordata; class Mammalia; order Carnivora; family Canidae; genus Canis; species Canis lupus. Next base: position 11,850,994 of record NC_049244.1, on the reverse strand, counting down.
GGGTAAGTGGGGGAGCAATGCTTCTTGGCTTGAGTTCCAGCTCTGCCACTTACTGGCTTTATGACTTTGGGGAATGCACTTAGCTTCTTTGCACCTCAATTTCCTCATCTGTAAAAGGGGGAAAGTAATAGTCACCCTATCCTGGAGGGTGTGAGGATTAAATGAGTTAGCTCATGTAAAGCATGTAGCATAGTGCTTGGCACATAGTAAGGGCTCAGTTAGAGGTGGCTGTTATCACCTGCTTCATGCTCTCCTCCCCCCACCCCCACTGCTACCCAATATTTTGTCATCTGCTAGCCACCCTCAACTATCCCAATGACCAGAGGTTCCATTAAGACTTCCCAGTGCAGGGCAGGCCGGGTGGCTCAGCGGTTTAGCGCTGCCTTCAGCCCAGGGCGTGACCCTGGAGTCCCGGGATTGAGTCCCACATCAGGATCCCTGCATGGAGCCTGCTTCTCCCTCTGCTTGTGTCTCTGCCTCTCTTTCTTTTTTTTTTTTTTTCTGCCTCTCTTTCTTTCTGTGTCTCTTATGAATAAATAAATAAAATCTTTTAAAAAAAGAAAAAGAAATGCAGACTCTCAGCTACCTTGACCTCCTGAATCAGAGTCTACATTTTGGAAAAAAAAAAAAAGGACGTCCCAGTGCAGCCCTCTATTCATTATCTATTGTTGTGTGAAAATGACCACAAACCTAGCAGCTTAAGACAATGAACATTTATTATCTCACAGTTTTTGTGGGGTTCGAGTCTAAGCATGGTTCACTGGGTTCACTAACTCAGGGTCTCATGAAGCTGCCATCAAGTTGTAAGCCACGGCTATGGTCTTATCTGAGGCTTAACTGGGGAAGGATTTATTACCAAGAGCACATAGTTGTTGACAGAGTCAAGTTTCTTGTAGCTTAGGACCAAGGACATCATTTTTGTGCTTGCTGCTGGAGGACCTTGGAGGCTGCTAGCTGGAGGCTGTCCTCTGCTCCTAAAGGCTGTCTGGGTTCCTTGCCATGTGATATTTCCCAACATGGCTGCTTGCTCCCTCAAACCCAGGAAGGGAGAGAGATAATAGCAAGATGAGCACTACAATATTTTTCTTTTCTTAAGATTTTATGTATTCATTTGAGAGAGAGAGAGAGAGAACACATGGGGGCAAGGGGCAGAGAGAGAAGGAGAAGCAAAATCCCTGCTGAGCAGTGAGCCCAGGACCCTGAGATCATGACCTGAGCTGAAGGTAGATGCTTAACTGACTGAGCCGCCCAAATGCCCACAAGATGGGCACTGTAATCTTATATTACACACACACACACACACACACACACACACACACACTTTCCATCACCTTTCCTGGTTAGATGCAAGTCACAGTTTCCACCCAAACTCACAGGCAGGGGATCATACAAGATGGCAACACCAGAAGGCAGGGATCTCAGGGGCCACCTGTCTGCCACAGACTCCAACTCTCTATCTTTGCTCTTGCTGCTCCTTCTTTCTGGAAGGCCCTCTGCATTTTAGGGTTCAACTTGCTCCTTTTCTCCCAATGTTTCCTGAGCTACTCCATGCCAGCATCTGGGCTGGATTCTGAGGGTACAGTCCAGCCCATCAAGTTTTCCCTGCCCAGAATTCTCAGCTCATATGTTTAATACAACACTTGTTCCATTGCCATGGGCAATGCCATAATTGTACATGATTTGTGTAAACACTTCTGGCTTGATGGGCTCAGTTTTCTTATGGGAACCTGGCCTCGACAAGGTCAGGCTGAGTCTGAGTCAGGGTTGGGGCTTGGTCTCAGGTCAGGCTTGAGAATAGAGCTCTGAGGACATGTTAGAAAGGGGCTGGGTTTTTTGTTTTTGTTTTGTTTTTCTTAGGTCTACCAATGAGAATTAATCAATTTGTTTTTCAGAAACTAGCACCAATCTTTTCAGAAGCAGTGCATCCAAAGCTATTAAAAACTCTGTTCTGTCCATGAAATACAGTGGCTACTAACTGCAGTGCGAGCTGGAGGTAACAGCTGACAGGAGGGGTTTATTTTTCATACTCAGCAAAGCCTCTCTACTTATCTAGGGGGAATTACAGGTTATTCAGGGGCTGTTCAGTCTCTTTGACCCTTTTGGCTTGGAAAAAGGAGTGCACAATTCCTCTTGGAGCAGGCCTTTGTAGGTGAGGGCTGTGTCTGGGCTTGATCATCCCCCTTAAGATGGAATTCCAGGAATTCCCTGTGAGAAGGCATCAGCTGGCCCAGTTTTCCCTGTGGCATGAGACTTAGAGTGTGACAGATCAGGGGACTGCTGGCACAGGGAACTGAACTGAACAAGTGTTAAGGGGATTCTGGGCTGGCCTCTGGGCAATGTGTATGCTTGTGCCAATTATACTGGTGAGGGAACTGAGGCTGGGGGTGGGGAAAGGCCCTGGGGGAGAGTGCCATAAGGAATTAGGCTGAACATTTCCAGTCCCTGCCCTTACTCCTGCCCTCAGACCCTCCTGTGTACTTTGTGCTTTCCTACCATTCTGGGGAAATGAGACGTTGTTGAGAGATCCAGGTCACCCCAGGATGAAGGAGCACAGTTGCCTTTGAGGAGCTGCAAGGTGTCCACACTTTGGAGAGGGCTGGGGGCTTCAGGCCCCAGGAAGACACCTGATGGTGATATAGTTTGGAATATAGGTGAGGTTTGGTGGGGTGAGGTCTGGAAGTGATGGCCAAGAAAAAACTCTTGAGACATCTTTGGTACAAAAATGGTGGTTTTATAAAAGCATGGGACCTGTGGGCAGAAAAAGCTGCTACCTAGAGGTTGTAAGGGGTGGCTGATTATATATTTGGGAGTTGGGGGAGGTAAGAAAAGGGGAGGTTTTCAAAAGAACTTTCATATTCTAAAGAGGACCTAAAGGATATTGGAGACCTTGCCTCTGTCAAGTTCAGGCTGTTTTCCCCTCTAGCAAGGTATTAACATTAAGACAGTTGAGAGCTTCCTGGAGGACTGTCACGCATATCCCATCTAGGAGTTGGGGAGGGGGCAGGGTTTACAGGGTGTCAACTTGTGCTTTGTCCTCAGCTGGTCTTCTGTTTTTTCTTTCTTTCCTTTAATTAATTAATTAATTAATTAATCAATTTATTTATTTGTATATTTTTTTTAATTGGAGTTCCATTTGCCAACATATACTATAACACTCGGTGCTCATCCCATCAAGTGCCCCGCTCAGGGCCTTCTGCTTTTTCATTAGTGGTTTGGAGGAGGGTTGAAACCTCCAGACCCCACTCCACGGAGGCAGAGCACAGAGCAGGGGATACTTGGGGAGCCAACAGCTGGCAGACCTGGTAGAGCCAGGAGGCAATCTCCAGATGAATAGCCCAAGAGGTGCCTACCTCCGAAGAAGTCAAAACCCAGAGAGGATTCAGAAGATCTTCAAGTTGGGAGTGGGGCTGGGCTAGAACTTGGGGTTCTTTTTCCTCATCTCATGGCCTTTCTCTGGAGGCCCAGGGACCCAGGATATACCCACAAGGCCCTGACCTACACGGGAAGGTTCTCCCTGCTGGCTGATTAAGTTCTGGGTAAATGGATGTTTTGGTTAATGGAAAGAGCTATCACTTAAGCTATAGATGAACTCAGTAAGCCCCACAAAGCCTTACTGGAGGATGGCTAAGCCCTTTCTGTGGAGGTGGTCAGGTCCCATGGCACCTGCGACACCACCACCTACTGCCCTGGTGCGGTGTGGCAATGTGGTGACGTGCTGGAGGGTTACCAGCTCCGGTCCTCTCAGGGCTGTGGGCTGAGGCCTGGAGTATCTGCCTTGAACAAAGGGCACACATTCTGCCTCAGGGGGCGGGTGTGCCGACCAGCCCCACCCACCACACCCACAGGAAGCCTAAAGTTGTATAACAGCTTTTCCTTGGAACCAGAGAGAACTGGCTGGAAGGAGCAGGAGTGAAGGTTTGTCACAGGACAAGTTATTGTTTTTTGCTGCCAAAGACCCAGTGGAAAGGGATAAGAGGCAAACCCACCCTCCTAGGAGCCTAGTTCAAGGTCTGGGTCCTCCTTAGCACCAAGGAGAAGTCAACAGCCTCTTTGTGTTCCAGAGTGGGAGGCTGCCTGGGAGCAGTGTGCTGCCTTTCAGACAGGCTCTCAGAGGAAACTAGATGAAACTGGATTGCCTGAGAACAGGGAGGGTGGAGACTTAGCTTTGAGAGTCAGGCTGTGGGTTGGCAACCAGATTTAGGGAAGTGTGGAATTCCTGGGATTTGAAGCAGTGGGTTGGCCTCAGGGTGGGGTGAGTCTAGTGGGTATATGTGAAAAGCGGAAGTGAACACCCTCAGACTTAAATTTGCTCCATCTGTGGGACTTGAAGGTCCCAGGGATTTGGTGAATCCAGGGGTAGGGGCTTTGGTAGTTTGCTGCACTGGATGACGTGGTGACCTCCCAGATCCCCTTCATTAGACTCTCCACCTCAGCCTCTGTAAATATGGTTCTGATGGCTCACAGCCTTCTCTGGAGAATTCTCTTACACCCGTGGGAACTACATCACATAGAGCATTATACCTCTCACCCCCAGGGACTGTTCAGAGCCAAAGACCAATTCAGAGGATGAAAAAAAAAAAAAAAAAAAAAGTCTGCCTCCTTGCCACTGATGGGACCAACTCTGGTACATTTCCTGCACCAATACCCCTTTAGGGTCAGGCTGAGCTTGACCTGTTGAAACCATTCTTGCTCAGCTCCTCTCCTGCCTCATTCTGCTTCATCTGTTCCCTTCTCATGAGTCCTTCCCTCAGTAAACCCTGTCTCAGGCTATGCTCCTGGGGACTCTGACCTGACAATGACCAATATAAAACTTCTTACCCATCTTAGTGAATGCATTTGAGTCAGAAAACAAGTGAGTGTGAATTAAAAAAAAAAAAAAAAAGATGAAATGACCACGGTGATCCAGTAGGTCATGGAGCAATTTATGGCTATATCAGACTGTAGAAGGGACTTGTAGCCCTGGAGTAGTCTGGTTGATCATGGAGATAGTGCGTTTTCTTGGGGTAAGAGAGTTGAGATCCTTAAAAGGAGAGTTTCCAGGATTTGAGAGCACTTCATCCCTCGGCACTCAGTGGTACACTGCAGCCTGGAGGGGCCAGGGATCCATAGGCCACATCCCACAGCCCTCCTTGGAGGCCTTGTCTGGTGCTGTGTAGACTGCTTTCCTGATGGCCACAGTGGCTCTTCTCTAAGCTGGAGTGAACTGGCTGTCGAGAGACAGAGCGGTTGAATCCTGATCCAAGATTCCTGTTTCCCACCCCAATGAAGGGACTCTCTTGAAGTTAAAGGGATAGGTTGGCTCCTGGCTCTGTGGTTATCTTGGCAATATTGTTGGTTCATCTTCTACCTCTTCTGGACCTCATTGTCCTCCCCTGTGAAATGAGGGCATTTGAGGGAAGGAGAGATAGGGGAGGGAAGAGAGAAGAGTTACAGTTACCAATCTGCTCAAAGTCCCTTGAGCTATTTGTTGGCTTGGAACTTTAACCCATTGGCAGCGTGGGGTGGAGGGCATGCCCTTGCTCATCAATGGGGCATATCTGGTTTGGGGCTCAGGGCTCTGATGTTGAGTATATGGAGGAAGGGAGGATGTATAGAGGGTGACTGAAGGTGGCGCTGAAGACTACTTTGGAACCACCTTTACCATCTCTGCCAGAATGTTTGAATTCAACTTCTCAAGGACAATCTTTCTTTGAATTCTCAGGCATGTAGGCTTAAGTGTCCAAACTGGGACACTTAAAAACACTTTTTATTGTGATAAAATACATATAAGTTTTATCATCTTAACTATTTTTAAGTGTACAGTTCAGTGGTATTAAATATATTCATAATATTGTATAACCATTACCACCATCCATCTACAGAACTCTTTAGATCTTATAAAACTAAAATTCTGGACCCATTAAACAGTAATACCCTTATTACCCCTAGCCTGGCAACCACTATTCTTCTTTCTGCTTTGACTACTCTAAGTATCTCATGTAAGTGGAATCACACAGTATTTGTCTTTTGTGTGATTGACTTATTTCACTTAGCACATAGTCCTCAAGGTTCATTTATGTTGTAGTATAGGTCAGAATTTTCTTCCCTTTTTGGATTGAATGATATTCCATTATATGGATATGCCACATTTTGCCACATTTTGCTTATCCAAGCCATGTACTGATGGACGCTGGGTTTCTTTCATGTTTTAGCTATTTCGAATAACTCCATTATGGACATAGACATACAAATCTCTCTTCTAGGCCCTGCTATCAATTCTTTTGGGTATATATCAGAAGTTGAATTGCTGGATCCTATGGTAGTTCTATTTTTAATTTTTTGAGGAACTGCCATACTGTTTTCCATAGCAGTTGACTCATTTTACATTCCCACCAACAGTGCCCAAGGGTTCTAATTTCTCCACATTCTTGCCAACATTTATTATTATTATTATTATTATTATTATTATTATTATTATTATTTTATAGTAGCCATTCTGACTGGTGTGGGGTGGTATCTCATTATGGTTTTGATTTGCATTTCCCTAATGATGAGTAATGTTGGAGCATTGTTTCATGAGCATCATTTCATTAAATGGCCATTTAAGTAACTATTTTGGAGAAATTTCTATTCAAGTCTTTTGCCCATTTTTGAATTTTTTGGGGAAAACAGAATTTTAGGAGTTCTCTATATATTCTAGATAATATCTTATCATATATGATTTGTAAATATTTTATTCCATTTTGTGGATTGCCTTGTTATTCTGTGGACAGTGTCTTTGGTGTACTAAATTTTAAATTTTTCATAAGGTTCAATATTTCTATTTTTTCTTTTATTGCTGGTGCCTTTTGGTGTCATTCATATCCAAGAAATCATTGCCAATCCAGTGTTGTGAAGCTTTTATCATGTTTTCTTTGAAGAGTTTTGTAGTTTTAAGTATCGCATTTGTAAACTGGGATACTTTTTTTTGAAAAAGATTTATTTGAGAGACAAAAAGAGAGAGACTGAGGGGTGTGTGTGTGTGTGTGTGTGTGTGTGTGAGGGACAGAGGGAGAGGGAGAGAGAGTCCCAAGCAGACTGTGCTGAGCTCAGAGCCTGACACAGGACTATAACCTCATGACCCCTGAGCCAAAACCAAGGGTTGAATGCTTAACCAACTGTGCTATCCAAGTACTCCAAACTGGGACAATTTTGAGACTGAAAGGGGTTGCTTTAAAAAAAATAATAAATCCAATATAATTAACAATAGGGTTGTATTAGTTTCAAATGTACTATATAGTGATTCAACAATTCTTATTTTTTTTTGACTCAACAATTCTATACATTACTCAGTGCTCATCAAAAGTGTACTCTTACTCCTCTTCACCTATTGCACCCATCCTCCACCCACCTCCCCTCTGATAATCACCAGTTTGTTCTCCATAGTTAAGAGTCTCTTTGTCTGTCTCTTTTTTCCTTTGTTCATTTATTTTGCTTCTTAAATTCCACATATGAGTGAAATCATATGGTATTTGTCCTTCTCTCACTGGCTTATTTCATGGGGCATTATACTCTCTAGGTCCATCCATGTTGTTGCAAATGACAATATTTCATTTTTCTTTATGGCTAAGTAATATTCCATTGTGTATCTTCTTTGTTGAATGGGAAGGCTTTAAATAATGATGTACTTAAAAATTATTTATATATTGACCAACAAACTGATTATATTTTATGGCAGACCTGTGTCGTTGTCATTCATGGATTAATTTCAAACATAAAATTCTTTCTAAAAAATAAAAGTAACCCGTGTCCATGTTCATTAGGACAAAACTTCATACTGATTATGTGAACACTAAAAATAGTATAGGGGTTCCTGGCTGGCTCAGTCAATAGAATATGCAACTCTTGATTTCAGGGCCGTGAGTTTGAGCCCCATGTTGGGGGTAGAGCGTATTTAAAAATATAGCATATGCAGGAACACTTGGAGCTGTCACCATATCCACTGTAGTTTCTGGGGCCAGAGTGAGTGCCCAGGTGAAAGGTGCACTCTTCTGGCTGGATATTCCTTCAGAAAAGCAATCATCTCCTCATTCCATCATGGTGAATGAAATGGATTTCACTGCTGGGGAGATGGTAGTGCTTCCAGCACTTACTTAATGCAGTGTTTAGCACTGTATAGCTTCTTGGTGTTCAAAGGACAACCATGCAAAATACTGGAGATGTTAACTCCCCACACTGGAAAGTGGTTCCACCAAGGTTCACTTTGTTGGGACTGACATGTTAACTGGAAGAAGTATAAAGATATTTGCCCTTCTACTCTCAACATGGATATTCCAAATATCAAGAGACATGATTATCAAACATGCTTAAAAAAAATAAAGGGGATCCCTGGGTGGCTCAGAGGTTTAGCACCTGCCTTTGGCCCAGGGCGTGATCCTGGAGTCCCGGATGGGGTCCCACGTCAGGCTCCTGGGATGGAGCCTGCCTCTCTCTCTGCCTATGTCTCTGCCTCTCTCTCTCTCTCTATGTCTATTATGAATAAATAAATAAAATCTTAAAAAAAAAAACCCAGGGGCAGTTAGGTGGCTCATTCTGTTAAGCATCTGCCTTTGGCTCAGGTCATGATCCTGGGGCTCTGGGATTGAGCCTCTCATTGGGCTCCTGCTCAGCAGGGAAGCCTGTTTCTCCCTCTCACTGCCCCCCTGCTCTTGCTCTCTCTTACTATCTCTCTCTCTCTCTCTCAAATAAATATTAAAATCTTTAAAAAATAAAATAAAACCCCACACAAATTACAAAGAGAAAAAAGGCACATATAGAATGGCAAAACCTGCAGATACCACCTTAGCTAAGTGATCAAAGTTAACATCACCAGTAGTGGGGACAAACTGACATCATTTGCCTCCTGTTGTGACCTTGGAGACATATGGTTCATGTAATATTCTTGCCAATAAATGCATTACCTGAATCATGAGGAAGCAATCAAACAAACCAAAATTGAGGGACATTCTGCACAAACAGTGGACCTGTGTTCTTCAAAAATGCCCAAGTCTCAAAAAACAAAGAGTGAAGATTGTTTACAAATTTGACTAAATAGACATGGCAGCCAAATAAATGATCCTGAATTGGATCTTAGAGTTGGGGAAGAAATTGCTCTAAAAGCCATTATTTGCCAGTTTTGTAGACAAAGATAAATCTAAGCAGCATTTGGAAAAGAAGCAATATTAGAACAAAGAAGCTCAGTCTCAGATGTTCTACTCTGAAGTAACTTATTACTGCTTTTTAGAATAACTAGAGACAAATGTGAACAAAGACACTCAGAAACACATTTTCTTCTCAACTCTACCTACTTGTGACATAGGCAAAGGAAGATGACTCAAACTGCGTTTGAGAAAACAAACAGTTATAAGTGGAAACAAGCCCAGTCTCAGAAATTCTTCTCAAAAGTAACTACTTAATGTTTGTCAGAAAACAGACACAAATGTAAGCTTTATCTGGGGGGGGGGGGGGGGGGGGGACAACCCAAGAAATGCATTGTTAACTAACTTTTTTTAAAAAATTGTGAGTTAGAGCCAGTTAAGATGAATCTAGATAGCAATTTTTATTTTGGTATCTGAAAATGTTTTAATTGAATGTTTTATTTTAGGATAATTATAGATTCACATGCAGTTGTAGGAAATAATATAGAGAGATCCCGTGTACCCTTTCTTTACCCAGCCTCCCTCAATGGTAACAACTTATAATACTAGAGAACAATGTTGACCTTGATCTAGTTTGTCCACCCCAAGAATCTCTCCAGTGGACCTTTTATAACTACACCCACTTTCCTCTCTCTCCCTATCCCATTCCTGATCCCCATTCCTGGCAACCACAGATATGTTCTCCATTTCTATAATTTTGTCATTTCAAGAATGTTATATAAATGGAATCATACAGTATGTAACCTTTTGGGTTTTTTTCCCCCACTCAGAATAATTCCCTGGAGATTCATCTAAATTGTGGAGCATATCAAAAGGTCATTCTTTTTTTATTGCTGAGCCATATTTGAAGGTATGTATGTACTAGAGTTTGTTTATTTATCCACTCATTGAAGGACATGAGGGTTGTTTCCAGTTTGGGGCAATTATAAATAAAACTGTCTGAACATGTGCATATAGGTTTTTCTGTTAACATCAAATTTCACTTTTCTCTGATAAATACCCAATACTGCAGTCACAGGGTTTTTCAGTGGTTGCATGCTTAATGTCCTAAGAAACTGGCAACCTGTTTTCCACTGTGGCTCTACCATTTTATGTTCCCACCAACAATGTATGAGTGATCCAGTTTCTCTGCAATTGGTGTTATCACAGTTTTTAAAAAAAATCATTTTAGTCATTTTATTTTGTGGATGTCCAATTGCTCCAGCATCATTTGTTGAAATAATTTGTTTGTCCCTTTCTCCAGCGAATTGCTTTTGTGCCTTTGTAACAAATCAGTTGGGCATATGTGTATGGGTCTATTTCTGGATTCTCTATTCTGTTCCTTTGATCTATGTGTCCATCCGTCTCTAATACCACACTGTCTTGATTACTGTAGCAAGCCTTAACATTGAGTATAGTGATTCTTCCCACTTTATTCTTCTTTTTTTCAAAATTATTTGAGCTATTCTAGGTACTGTGTCTTTCCATATACATTTTAGAATAAACTTGTCTATAAAACAAGTTTTATAAAACTTGCTGGGAATTTTGACAGGAATTGCATTAAACCTATTTTAATATGTTGAATTTTCCATTTCTGAACATAGTACATTTCTCCGTTTATTTAGGTCTTCTTTAATTTCTTTCGTCGGTACTTTAAAATTTTAAGGATATATCCTGTGCATGTTTTGCTAGAGCTACATCTAAATATCTTGTTTTCTTTGGAATGATTGTAAGTGGTACTGTATTTTTAATTTCCATTTCTATATGTGATCATTATTGGGATATCAAAATGTAATTGTTTTTTGTTTATTGATCTTATGTCCTGTGACCTCTCTTAACTCACTTATTAGTTCAAGAAGTTTGTTGTTTATTTTTTGTTTTTAGATTATTTGGGGTTTTTACATAGACAATCATATCATTGCAAATAGGAACATCTTGATTTTTTTCTTTTCAGTTTATATGCTTTTATTTCTTTTCCTTCCCTTCCTGCAGTGGCTAGAAATTCCAGTACTGCAGTAATCGGCATTGGTAAGAGCAGGCATCTTTATCTTGTTCCTGATCTTTTTTTTTTTTTAATTTTTAATTATTTATGATAGTCACACACACAGAGAGAGAGGCAGAGACACAGGCAGAGGGAGAAGCAGGATCCATGCACCGGGAGCCTGATGTGGGATTCGATCCCGGGTCTCCAGGATCACGCCCTGGGCCAAAGGCAGGCGCTAAACCGCTGCGCCACCCAGGGATCCCTCTTGTTTCTGATCTTAAAGAGAAAGTGTTAATGTTCCACCATTAAGTAAGATGTTAGCTGTAGGCTTTTTACGGATGTTCTTTATTGAGTTGAGGAAGTTCTTTATTTATAGTTTTTGAGAGTTTTATCATGAATGGGTGCTGTATTTTGTCAAATGCTTTTTCTATATGTATTGTTATAGTCATGTGTTGTTTTTTCAAGCAGATTGAAATGGTGGAATTGAAATTGAGTGATTTTTGAATGTTGAACCAACTTTGCATACTTAGGATAAATCACATTTGGCCTTGATGCATAATTATTTTTTTACATTGTTGGATTCAATTTGCTAATATTTTGTTAAGAATTTGTGTGCTTATGAGAAATATTGGTTTGTAGTATTCTTTTCTTGTAATGTCTTTGTCTGGTTTTTATCTTAGGGTAATACCAACTTCATAAAATAAATTGGTAAATATTCCTTCCTCTTTGATTTTTTTTTTAGAAAAGATTGGTAAAATTGGTGCCAATTAGAAAAATTGGTAGGATTCTCTCGTGAAACCCTATGCATCTGGATATTTCTTTCTCAGGAGCTTCTAAATTCTATTTCTTTAGTGGTTATAGGACTATTTGAATGATCTATTTCACCTTGGTTAAGCTTTGGCAGTTTGTGTTTTTAAAAGAATTAGTCCATTTCTTCTAAGTAGTTGAATTTATGAGCATAAAGTTGCTTTTAGGATTTCATATCTGACTGGTGATTGGTCTTCTCTTTATCTTTGTCTGTCTTGTTAGAGGTTTATCTTAAAATTTTTTTCAAACAAGTAGCCTTTTGTTTCATTGATTTTACTCTATTTTTAAAATTGATTTCTGCTTTTATATTTATTATTTCCTTTCTTTGGCTCGTTTTGGGTATATTTTGCTCTTCTTTTCTTAGTTTCTTCAAATGGATGCTTAAATTATTGGTCTGAAACTCTTTTTTTCTAATGTAAGCCTCTAGTATTATAAATTTCCTTCTCATTTCTGTTTTAGCTGAATCCTCCATATCTTGATATGTGATATTTTCAGTTTAATTCCGCTTTCTCTTTATATATACACATATTTAAAATTTTCCTTTGAGACTTCTTATTTGATGCATGGATTATTTAGAGTGTGCTATTTACTCTCCAAGTATTTTGCAGGTTTCCTGTTATCTCTTTACTATTGATCTCTGATGTGATTCCATTATGTTCAGAGAACATATTTGTCCTGACCTCAGTTCTTTTAAATTTGCTGAGGTTTATCCTATGGTCCAGGATATGGTTTACCTTGGTAAACATACTGTATGTGCTTATAAATAATGTGTATTTTGCTATTGTTAAGTGGAGTGGCCCACCTTTATATTTTCAGTCTACTAGGGTCATTGTATATGAAGTGAATTTCTTGTAGACAGCCTATGGTTGTATCATCTTTTTAATTTACTCTGTCAGTCTCTGTTTATTGGTATATTTACATTAGTTGGTGATTTGCTTTTTTATCACCTGCGCTCTGTATTTCTTATTCCTTTATTTGTCTTTTCTTGGTTTCTCATGGATGATGTGAACATTTTAATTTTTTTTTAAGTAGGCTCCATCCTGAGCATGGGGCCCAACATGGGCCTTGAACTCTTGACCCTGAGATTAATAACTGAACTGAGATCAAGAGTCAGATGCCTGACTGATTGAGCCACCCAGGCACCCCTGTCTATTTAAAAATTTTTGAACAGAATTAGTTTTCAGAAGTTTAATTATGTCTTGGCATAGGTTTATTTGGGTTTACTCTAGTTGGAAAATGTTGGATCTGTAGGTTTATGTCTTTCAGTGTATTTGGGAAGTTTTCAGCCATTATTTATTCAAATATTTTTGCACTTCCTCTCTCCCCCTCCTCTATTCCTGGGACTCTAACAGTATGATGTTATGTCTTTTGTTATTGTCCTCTAGGTACCCTTCCTCCCCACCCCCAATCTATTCTCTCTGTTGTTAATATTGGGTAAATTCTATTGATCTAATTCTATTTTCCTTCATCCCCACTCTACTATTGAGCCCCTGAAGCAAGCCAGTTATTGTCTTTTTCAGTTCTGTAATTTTCATTTGGTCCTTTAAAAAAAAAAAAAAACCTTTGATTTCATTTGCTGAGATATTTGCCTTTTCTTTTGTTTCAAGATAATTCATTATTATGTGCGGAAACATTTTTTTTTTTTTTTTTTTTTAGTGATAGCTACTTTAAAAATCCCTGTCAGGTAATTCTGATACCTGATTTGTCTCAGTGTTGGGATCTGTATGTTATGTTTTCTCAGTGTTGTGATTTTCTTGGTTCTTGGTATGATGATTAATTTTCTTTCTTTCTTTTTAAGATTTATTTACTTACTTGAGTGAAAGAGAGCACAAGCAGAGGAATCAGCAGGCAGAGGGAGAAGCAGGCTCTCCACTGAGCAGGAATTCCATGTGGGCTGGATCGTAGGACCCTAGGATCATGACATGATCAGATGCTAAATTGATTGAACCACCCAGGCCCCTCTGATGGTTGATTTTCAATTATCTCTTGGATATTTTGGATATCTTAGAAGATGCTGGGTCCTGTTTAATATTTTTTCTTAAATATCTATTTATTTGTTTGTTTATTTATTTATTTATTTATTTATTTATTGGAAGGAGGGAGGGGGGAGAGAGAGAGAGGGAGAGAGAAAGAGAGAGAGAGAGAGAGAGATAAGGGGGAGGGATTAAGAGAGAGAAGCCCAAGCTGACTCCACGCTGAGTGCAGAGCCCAATATTGGGATCAATCTCATGACCCCAAGATCATGACCTGAACAGAAATCAAAAGTTGGATGCTTAACTGACTGAGCCCCTAGTCTTTTTTTTAAATCAGGGAGTCCCTCTGTTTAGCACAGGGGCTGGGAGAGTGTTATGTTCTGCTTCCTACTGTGGTCTGGACAACAGCCACCCTGACAAAAGTGGGACACTGGCTTGTTGGCAGAGATGGGGCGGAAGTTCAGTTGCCCCTGAGCCTCACTGACACAGAAAAAGTGTGGCCCCAGCTCACACTGCCTTGTTGCTTCTGAGTAGAAGTTTAAGCTCAGCTCCCCACTGGGCTGCACAGCTACCATGGAGTTGGAGGGAAATGGACTGACCCATACCACTTTATTGCCACAGGATAGGTGTGGAAGTTCAGCCCCACACTGGGCCCTGATAGCACGTGGGAAGGTGGTGCTGGAGTGCTGACTAGCCCTGCTTTGCACTGCCATTCAGTCTTACTGCTGCTGGGTGCATGTGGAGGTGCACTTCGCACCTGGGCCTTCCTGATACCTGGAATGGAAGGAAAGTGGAGGGATGACTAGCTCCAACTTGCAGGGCCTTGTTGAGTTGCATCGATGCCAGGTGTAGGTGGATGGAGGCTGAGCTCACTGCTGTACCTGGCTGACACCACCTTTTAGGAGAATCAGAATGCTGCCTGCTTCTGCCACACAGGGAATGGAATATTAGCTCCTTCCTCAGACTCACCAATGCTGCTGGCAGAAAAATCAGATTGTGCCTCTTACTTCCGTGGATTGAGGGCGTGGGTGGAAGATCAATCCTTTTACCCCCTTATGTTTCTGCTCAAATTGCCAGGGCAGGGTGTGGTTTTTAAATTGGTGTTTGATTGGAGTAGGGTAGGTACTGCCAAAGTTTTCTGTTGTTAGATCATTTTTTGGTGGGGCGGGGGCCATTTGCCTAGAGAGAACAGGATTTTCTTGAAATTTTTATGGCTGTACCTGTTCATAGTTCTGGGATGGGAGCTTGCACAATACTCTGTCTAGAACATGTGGGAAGTAAGGAGGAAACCCAGGAGACTTACCATAGGATTGATCAAATCTATGGGTCTCTAGGTAATCTGTGTTCTTTCTACCCTTCAGAATCTTCTTATGCTTGTCTGTTGTATTATGTCCAGGGATTTTTAATTGTAAGAAGGAGCAGGGAGAGTGGGACAACTCCATCTTCGTGGAGCTGGAAAACTGCATTGTTGTTTTGAAACAAGACAGCATTAGTGCAAACAAGTTCAGTCTCAGAAATCCTCCTTCAGAGTAATTTCTTATTGCTTGGCAAAATGACCTGTAAGGGGCATCAGCATTACATGAGCAAAATCTGAAAATACACATTCCTGTCAACTACACTGATAAATCTCAGCAGTAAATGTGAAAACAAGCTCAGAGTCACACATTACTCTAAAAAGGAAACTCTTATTTTGAGTTAGAACAAACAAGATAAATCCATGCAGTATTTGTGAAAACTAGCTCCAAGTCACACAGTGTTCTCAAAAGTTTTTTTTTGAAAGTTAAAACAGGTTAAAACAAATCCAACCAGTATTTGTGCAAACAAGTCCAAATTAAAATTGATCTAAGCAGGCTTTGGTATCTGAATATTAAGCCCGGACCTCTTAACTGGACCTGTATCTTGGGCATCATCCTGGTTCTTATGGACCTTGGACCTGGATTTAGACATTTTTTTTGGTCATGAGCTTGGGCGTTCAATCAGCATCTCTATCTTGGAACTGAACAGTAGACCCAGACCTCCGATTTGGACCTTGATCTGAACTTGGATGTGGAGTTTGGTTCTGTACCTCGAACCTGGGCATGGACTTTGGACTGGAACTTGGACTTTAGTCTCTAACTTGTAGTTGATTTCAGACTTGGACATCAGATCTGAAATGACACATGACTATGGATATGAATGTTGGACCAGGATTTCTGACATGAATGTCAACCTTGGATCTAGAGTTTGGACCTTGCTCCTGAACTTTGGTAATGGAATTTTGACTTTGTTCCTGAACCTCAGTCTTGGATATATTCTTCAGATCTAGGCCTCAAACCTGGGCCTGAACATCAAAAGTGAACTTTGTATCTTGGAGTTGGACCTAGAGCCTGTGCCTTACATATGAACCAGGACATGGACAATGGAACTTTGGCCTGAACTTCTGGACTTTGACATGGACTGTGTGATGGGTGTGGCTGTTGGACCAAGACTTTAGATCTCTATAATGTATTCTAATCTTGGATCAGTAACTAAGACCTGGACCTGAGCTTTGTACTTGAAACATAGATCTAACCCTCAGACTTAGACCTTGGTCTTGGGCCAGGATCTGGAAAATGGATCCTGGACAAGGACCTGGTCCTTGGACCAGACTTCATCCTTTGAACTGGATCCTGAATCTTAGTCCTTGGTATAGCCCTTAGATGTGGATTTGGACCTTAGAACAGACATAGGATCTCAATTTTGGCTTTGGATTTTTCTAACATCTTGAACCTTAGATTTTGTTCTTGGTCATGGACCTGGATTTCGGACGTGAATCTTGGACCATGACATTCACTTTGATTTTGGAGCTCAGACCTAGACTTGTACATGATTCTTGACCTTGGAACTTGGACCTGGTACTCAATCCTGAACCAAGGTTGTGGGCCTAAACCTTGGACCTGGACCTTAGACCTGAACATTGGCCTGGTCCTGGATGTTGAACCTGCATTCTGATGTGGTTATGAATTAGACCTGAGAACTAGATTAAGACCTAGACCTTGGAACTATAGCTTGGACCTTACACCTGGACCTCTAAACTTTGGATGGATTTCAGACCTGGAATGCAGACTTGGACCTGGAACTAACCTGGACACTGATTTTGGGCCTGGAATTTGGTCATGGATTTTTCCCAGTTCCTGGACCCACTCTTAGACCTGGAGCTTGAACTTAGATTTGGATCTTACACTTAGATATTAATCTAAACCTAGACAAGGACTTTGACCTTGTCCTTGACTCTCTTTTGTGAACCTACATTTGGGACTGGGATCTTGGACCTGGAACTGGACTTGAACTAAAGTCAACCTTGGATCCTGGACCTGAATTTTAGATCTGGACTTTTAACTCAGACTTCAAACCTAGACTTTGGATCTAAACTTTGATTGCAACTACAGACTTTAAATTTTATCTGTTTTACTTTTATTTCATTTTTAATTTTTTATTTGCTTTTACACCTGGAGATTGGACTTGACCTGGATCTTGGACCTTGACATGAATCTGAACCTTAGACTGAGACCTAGATTTTGGATGTCTGTCCCGGACTTGCATTTGGATCTGTATCTTCAACCCGGAATTGGACTTAGGCCTCTAAAGTCAATCTTAGACCTTGGACTTAAACCCAGATCTGGACCTTAGAATAGGACCTGGACCAGAACCTGGATATAGTTCTGAATGTGGTTATTAGAATTTGGACTTGGACCTGGACCTCACACTTAGAACTTGTATTTGGATGTGCACCCTGAACTAGGATCTTGGACTTTGATTTTTGTCCATGGATTTGGATATTGGACCTTGACTTAGAATTCAAACTGAGCTTTGAATCTTGGAACTTGATCTGGATGTCGGGACTTGGACTCTATGGGAATCAGAACTTGACCTCAGACTTTCATTTTTCCTGTATCTTGGAACTTGACCTGGACCTGGACCTCAGACTTTGAAATATAAACTTTGCATCTTGGACTTTCTCTTGCACTTTTAGCCTGGAATTAAATTTTTACCTTGAGCCTACATCCTTGACCTCACACTGTTACTCAGCTTTGAACCTGTAACTTGGACATGCAGTTTTTCTGGGTCTTGGAAGTATACCTTGCACCTTTGACCTTGACCTTGGACCTGGACTTCTGATCTAGACATAGCTGTTGGACTTGGACACTGAAACTTGGTTTTCCTAGTGGATATAACCTTAGAGCTAGAATTTGAATGTGGCCCTGTATCCTGGATTTGGACCACTAACCTCAGATGTTGACCTGAGGCTTTTACCTCTGTCATGGACCTAGACTTACTTGACTTTGGATGTGGATATGGGATATGAACATGTTATATTTATCCCTTTAATATGGATCTGGATGTGGGATATGGATGTGTACCTTGGACCTAGTCTTTGGAATAGTCTTTTTCTAGTTCCTTGGATCTTACCTTAGACCTGGGAATTGGACTTGGAGCTAGACATTGGCCTTGGACTTTGGCTCTGTATCTGGCTTTGAGCCTGGGACCTGCAGCATGGACTTCTGCACTGGACCTGGACCTCAATTCTGGACATTGGATTAAGGACTCTAATCTTAGACCTGGGCTTCAACCTTAGATGTGGTCTTTGGAACTTGTATTTAGACCTTGGCCCCTGATCTTGGATCTTGCTTTAGCTTAGACATTAGGCTAGATCCTAGACTTAGAAATTGGACATAGACCTAGACCTCTGACTTGAACTTAGACTTGGACTTGGTACTAAGGTTTTGACTTTGATTCTGAGCTTGTTTTCTTTCTCTTTGTACACTTTCTTTCATTTAACTTGCAGTAAGACCATACTTTTGAGAACAGTGTATGAGACTAGTTTATTTACACATTTGGGAAAATGGGAAAATTATTTGTTCTCCCATACACTGCTCTGAATCATCTTAATCGGTTCTAACTTGCAATAAGAAAATAATTTTTTTAAACAATGTGTGATAATGGCTCTTTTACACAAATACTACTTAGAAATACTTTAACTCTCTCTAACTAGCAATAAGAACTTTTGAGAATTCTAGATCTAAGGTCCATTTCTACTGTCCATCTCCAGGCCCCATATCAAGATCCACATCTAAGGTCCTGGCAAATTCATTTCCAAAGATCAAGTCCACGACTATAGATGAGGTCTGAGGTCAAGTCCAAGTACATTCAACAGTTAATATCCCAAAGAGAAAATCCACAAAAAACTAAAACTGCTTTCTCTGACAACTGTATTTTTCTTCTTAAGAGCAAATTGCCTTTCTGGGTCACTTTTAGTCAATTAGCCAATTTGAGAACAAAAAATATGACTCTATGTTCCACAGACTGTAATTTTTACTTTTATAACCCCTTCTTTTGTCCTTGTATACATGATTGATTTCCCTTGATGGCATGTAAATTTTCAGCTGTACTTCAACTAAACATCTCTAAGTTATTCTTTGACAGTTTGGGAGATAATACTAAGATATTGCCCTCTCTCAGAGCTGAGCAAATGATGAACCTGAATGTACACCTCATTGACCCTTTGACTCATGCTTCACTTTCCTTTAACTTCTCTGGTAAGTCTGATAATCAAACTCTTTGTCTCTCAAATATTGAATATGGCCCTGCGTCACATCTGATTCTATTCTGATTCTGTTTTGCACATGGCCATTCCATTTTTCTCTGGAAGTGGCAGAAAAGTGATTTGTTGTTATATTTTTTGACATTTTGTCTTGAGGATTATGCTATATTCTGCATTGGGGGCATTTGTCTATCATTGGGTCCCAAAGCTTTGATTTAGATAGTTAGCAGGTCTCAGCCACAGTGTTGAGATGTCACTTGTGCACTGATACATCATAAACTATCTGTGTCTCTCTCTGTCGTAGTTTGGGGTTCTGAGACAATGCTTGGGTTAATAATTCAGTACAGGGGCCCACAGAACTCAGCAATGCTGTTATATTCATTGTTATGGTTTGTTACAGTGAAAAGACACAGACTAACACCAGCCATGGGAACAGGCACATAAGGCAAGGTTCAGGAGAGACAAGACATGAAGCTCGTAGTCATCCTTCCAAGTTGGAATCACGTGGAAGTTCTTATTTCTCCCAGCAACAATGTGTGAAAATATGTGTAGAGTACTGCCAACACACAAGGCTCACCAGAGCAGTAATGTCCAAAGTTTCCATCAGGGGTGGGTCACATAGACATGGAGGAGTGCATGGGTTGCTGACCTTAGTCTCCTGTCCCCACCCCTTAGAGGTCTAACTCCCATCATAAGCCACATTGCTAACACAGACAATCTATCTCTGGGTAAACAAGACACTCTCTTATCAGGCAGGACATTTCAAAGACCTCAAAGCTTACCTTTCAGGAGCCAGAGGCAAAGGGCCAAATCCTTCTTCGGGCCAGGTTAATTCTTGTTTCCCAACAATTGATAGCATCCTTTGTGTTATTTGCTTGTCTTTGTAGCAGTATGAGCTTAAATCACTAACAAATAGAATTTTGTGCAAAGCAAACATTTGGAAATGGAGAACAGACCTGGATCAAGAAATATCACAGCAAATGCACCTTTGAGATCTTTGGTGTCTTCCTGGCCTTTCTTTGTGGAACTGCTTAACTTACTGGTGAGTTTAGGCTGAGACCCAACAAATTGTTCTCATTGTCAGAGTAGACGACCATTTTCTGAGCTGATAGATGTTACTTGTTGTTAGATATAGGCCGTTGTCTGTCTTTCACATTTTAGAAGTATGAACATCTTGGTCCTTGCCTCCCAGAGGAAGGCTGGCAGACATGCACTTGGACAGTAGGAGTCTAAAACATTCTGGTCCTCTGAGTGGCAGCCTGGCAGACTTGGGTGGATATCCATCTTTCAGTTTAGAGCCTGGAGGCCTGGAATATGTCCCTGCTGTAGTGCCACTGTTTGTGTGTGAAGATCTATGGAAGCCCCAATAAGGCAAGTAGAATAATTGGCCTACAATGTCAGTAATTGATTTTGATGGGTGTTTCAAAAAGGAGACTTCTAGTTCTCTTTGCCTATAATTAACTATCTTCTCCCTTTGTTTGCATTTGTGGTCATCTCTCTTTTTTAGGGGGAGAATTTTAGAGATTAAATGGTCATAGGAGCTTGTCATTTGTGTACACCTTAGGTATGTGAAATTTTATAGCCAACCTGCCATCAAAAGAGAGGAAATGTATACAAAGAGTTAAACAGCTGAAATTGGTTTCACATGATGGAGAGAACAGGGAGCTATAGCTTCTAAGCAAGATTACCTGGTTTGTATAAGAACTGTTTAAATGAGCCTAAATACATGTTTAAGAGTTCAAACCTCAGATGGAATAGAAATAGAAGTTGGTCATTGCATTTGGCTTGTCTAGAACTTCACGGCTGCCATCCCTCCCCACCTTCAATCTGAAGCTTCTAAACACATAATTTCTCCTCTCTCTTTTCTCTTGAAAGTGAAAACTTCTGAGAGCAAACGAATTAGTATATCTTTTCCTCCCTTCAGAGAGAGTCAATAAGATAGATTATAAAGTCTCTCAGATTAAAAAAATTTCTAGAAACTAATAAGCAATTACCTAAATCTAACAGAAATCCACCATTTATTTGTGACGTTAGCCCAGGTTACAAACATTCAAGCTGAGGAAGCTTGACAGACTGTATAACAGACTATATTCATTGGGTCAAGCTATCGTAGATAGGAGGACTTCCCTTGACTATTTTCCAGCTAGCCAAAGGGCTAGAGCTAATACATCTTTTACAATAGCTAAAAGTTACATCTTTTAACTTCTGGGTCAGCACTAAAGGTGGAGCAAAATAATCAGTCGAGTGAGAGAAAAGGACACTTGATTGTTGGCCAATTGATCTTTCTCTCTTGGTGAGAGGTAGGCTTAAAAGGAAACTTGATATGAAATATGAAGTGGGTGTTACTTTTTTTCTTGTGGTATTTGCAAGTACCTTTCTTCTCATCTTATTCTGCTGTCTGTCTCCCAGCATTTAAATGTTATTATACAGCTGTTACCTCAAGCTGGCATCTAGCTGATGGTACAGGGTCAAAAAGAAACAGTGGTCCTACTGGTCTTTTCAGCTACCTAAGTGAGCTCCATTTGGCTGACCAAATGGAAGACTGAGAAGTCATAATGAGAGACATGGAGAGACTACCTGCTTACCTAAGGTGGAGACACCAGCAGAAAGACACTGGCCACCATGAGAGGCAGGTATGCTATCTATACCTGCAGTAGAGCCATCAGGGCTTCTCAGATACTGCACAAAGAACTAAACTGCCTTCCCTAACCCTGCCAGCTTCTTAAGTGCATGCCACATTTCCTGAGGATTTGTGACCAACCATCCTTTCCAAACACAAAATTCAAGTCTCTGTTCATAGAGTCTCTCTCTATGAGTTTTGCACTGTAAATCCTGCCTTTGCCTTTGTTTAGAGTGACAATTTATACATAATTGTGCTTTCTGGTATATGAATACACTTTCAGCTACGTACAAGCTAAATGCCTTTGAGTTATTCTTTGGTGCCTTTTATTGATTTGGCTAGTGAGCTTCTATGCTCCTTAATTCCCAACTACCTCTTTGGATCTTCTTTCTCAGGCTCCTTTCTTAGTTCCCTCTCATCTTGCTGACTTCTAAACCTCCCAGTGCCCCTGATCTCTTTTTGGACCGTTTTCCTTCTCCATCAGTCTTGTTAATCTCCTTCAGACCTACAGCCTCAAATACTTCTCTATATAATAATGACTCTCAAGCCCAGGCTCTTCCATGATCTCTAAGTATATCTCAAGAGCAATTCTGAAATTTCACTGGGGAGATCTTGTGAGTGCCCCTATTGTGGGGTTGAGGAATTCTCTTTGATTATCTTCTTTATTATCCTTGGTTAATCTGAAGTGAGGGTTGAGAATATATTATTCTCTTTGGGGGCTGCATAGATTTCTTAGCTCACTTCCTGCTAAACACATGATTTATACTGAGAGGTCAGTATAAATCTTGAGGACTCATGAAATTCCAGAACTATTATAGTCCAGAACTATTTCTTTTGCAGTTCAAAAACTAAGCAGATTTATTGTCTATTTGATCCCAGCCAGTTCCATGTCATTGAAACCATAAATACAGTTCTTTCCAAAATCTAGTTCTCAGATCACCATATTTCTTTGCCTGCCTCCTCCCCCCACACCCCCCATGCCACCCTGCCTTGTGCTTACTGTGAAGAGGGATACTTTGAGGCCATCAGGCTTCCATGGGAAAGCTCTACTGTTGGTCTGATCTTTCCTGAAAGTCTGAGTTTTTGTAGGCTTTATCAATTTATCTTCTCGGAATTAAGGTCTCCAAACATTTGGCTTTTTTGGTTATATAAACCCCCTGATTTTTTAATTATTTTGATTCATTTTTGTTCCTGATAGCAAATGACTTCTTAAGTGTTTTTTTTTTTCTTGTATTGTCTTGCCAATGAGGCCAATATTACTGGATACTACTGTTATTTTGATTTCCAACCTTTCCCTATAGTTATAAGTTTATTAGTCATGTGGGCTACCTCCCAAGTTATTGCAGTAAATAGTTCTCTCAAGAGTTTTGCCCCTACATAACTTGAGAGTGTCGTCTTTCCCAACCTTCTATATCGATTTCCTTGCTACCTATAGGCTGGCTGTTCAGCTATTTCTTAGGTTTGTTAGAGCAGTATCTTTCTGGTACTGATTTCTTCATTAGTCAGGATTAGCTGACTTATGCTGTGGTAACAAAAATCCCCCAAATCTCAGTGATTTAACACAATAAAAGCCTGCCACATATTGGCAGGAGGCAGGGGGAGAGACTGCTGCACTGTCACTCAGGGTCTCAGGTTAACTGAGGTACCATCATTTTGTAGTTCCCACATCTGGCACCAGTGGCCCAAGGGAAGTGGGAGACAGAACTCTATATGGGGTATTCTTCGTCTCAAACCCAGAATGTTACTTGTCACTACTGTTCACACTTCATTAATCAGAAGTAGTCATATGATCCCCAAATAATGACAAGGAGGCTGAGAATTGAAGTGTTTGTAGACATTATCTACCTCATTGCATTGAGAGTAGTCCTTCAGGCTACTTGAAAACAGGTTTTGGTTTCTTGTTTACTGTGCTTTTATTTTGTCTTTTATATATTTAATGCTATATCCTTAATTCCTGGTGCATACTAAGTGCTTAATAAATATTTAATGAATGGGTGACTGAATAGACTCAGTTTTTTCAGTTAAGCTTAAAGAGAAAGAAAGAAGAAATGAAGGAAAGGAAGGAAGGAAGGAAGGGAGGGAGGAAGGAAGGAAGGAAGGAAGGAAGGAAGGAAGAAATCTCTAGGTCCTCCTAGGAGTTGGAGTTGGAACTGTGTGATGACCCAAGGGATGGGTGGATGTGGACAAAATGCATACCTCAGGCATTGGAGTGTATAATCCCTTCTCAGGGAAAGTTGCTGAGGCCTTCTCTGGGTGTGCCAGGGGGTCAAATACAGAACTGGAATGGTGTTATTTTGCCTGAGTTCTCTAAACAAGAATGGAATCTCAGTCTGGCAGCCCAGGATCCTGGGCTGGAAATGGTCCCTGGGTGGAAACCAAGTTTTCCATTGGTCACTGAGCCATTGCTGCTTGTGTGTATTGGGCTAATTTCACCTGTGGTCTGGGATCCTTGAGCCAGGAAGAAAATTTAAAAACGTATCTGAGAAGCCTTGTGAATGTTCTTAGCGTCTTTGTTCACAAGCCTCAAACTGGAAACAATACCAAATATTCATAAGAGGAAAATGGACACAGAGTTTGTGGTGTATATCACTATTGTATGAATGGGGTCCTACCCAGTAATAAAAAAGGACAAATTACAGATACATACAAAAACATGGATGAATCCTAAAAATCTTTTTTCCCCAAAATATGTTAAATGAAATGTTCTAAACATTAAAAAGTACATACTACGTGATTCCATTTATGGGAATTTCTAGAATAGGCAAAGCTAGTCTATAGTGATACAAATCAAAACAGTGACTGCCTGCCTCTTGGCAGGGGTATGGGATTGACTGGAAAGTTGCACAAAAGCATTATTTGGGGTGATGTAAATCTTCCATTATCTTCATTGGGGGTAGTGGTTACATGGATGTACACATGGGACAATGGACATATCTCATTGATATAAATGATATATTTCTAAAAAGTCATGACAACATAAAAAATTGATTTAAGAAGACAGAAATAAGGTGGATTCTAAGCTGGTGAACTCAGTGGGGAAGAGGCAACTGCAAAACTTGTTGGAGTTGACACTACTGATAGTGAACCCACCTGTTTGGTTCAGACCCACCCCACTGCATTTGACTTCATGACCAACTCTAGCCATGGCCCAGATGATCTAAGTGTGAGTTCATTCCTTTGGAGATTGGTTCAAAAAAGGACATGTTATGTAATTTGAGCCAAAGGAAAATAAGGAAAAGTCTGTTGGGAGTTCCTCTTGGGACAATTTCCATACTTCTGTAAAAGGAAATGTAATGGGACTTTTTTAAAAAGGCTTTATTTATTAATTTGAGAAAGAGAGATATTTGTTTATTCATGAGAGAGAGAGAGAGAGAAGAGATAGCAAGAGAAAACATGAGCTGAGGACAGGGAGAGGAGGGAGAAGCAGGCTCCCCGCTGAGCAGGGAGCCCAATGCAGGGCTTGATCCCAGGACCCTGAGCCAAAGGCAGATGCTTAACTGACAGAACCATCCAGGAACCCCATAATGAGACTTTTTTCCTGTCTCAATTTCATCTGAGGACCTCAACCTCCTCATCTTTAAAATGGAGATAAAAACAGCAGCTTTGCCTGGCATTGATGAGATTTATTCATTTAGTTACAAATAAGTTTTGAGCACTTGCTGTATTCCAGGGACTATTCTAGGAGCTGAAGTATATTTTATTCAGTGAACAAAACTTATGATATCTCCATTCTAAATGAAACATTGAAAGTATAACCCATTACATAGTGTGTAGTCCATGGTAGCCATTACTATGAGACTTAAAAACAAGAGACCCCAATGTTATATTAAAGGATAATTTTCCAAAACTGGTAGAATCATCACTCCCATAAGATATAAACATGAACATGTTAGAGGCTTTATTTAGCTTACTAATGAGAAAACTGGTAAAAATTTCACAAGCATATCAAAGGAGAATCCAAAGAACAGATCCATTTATAGATGGATTGGGAATATTGAAATGAATGTACAAGTGGATTCAAGACTGGATTTTCCACAGAGGAAGGTCACCCTTCCCTTGCATAAAATTTATTTACATGTCCCTAGGCAAGAATTATTTTGCATTGGCATCAGTTGTCTATGATTTACAGAGTTGCAAATTCACTTACATGAAATCAGAATTAGATAACAAGAACAAGTATAGTATAACAAAACAATGCATAGTTTTCCACCAAAGCACACATTTTCAGTTCTATTGACTAAGTTGGTTTCCCATATAAACTCAAAGGACATCTGTAATTGTCAAGCAAAAGTGCAAGCAATGTTCAAGGGGTTCTGGATATGATGGAAGCACGTGCCAGGAGCAGCAGAGTGTCTTATCAGGGCAGGCTTCAAGGAGGAGTTAATACTGAAGCTGTGTAGAAAGACAAGTAGATAGAAGCCAGGCAGACAGCAGGGAAGAGAAGGGCCCACCCCAAGGAGGAAATATACCAGGAAGGGCTGAATTTCTTACAAGTAATAGAAACTGACATGAGTTTGCGATGCTGGTCCCCATTTCCCACCCCAGCTCTCCATTGGATAGTTGCTTCATTTCTCTTGCCAAAGATAAAGCTGGATACTGGTTAACGTGGTGAGGAAAGACTTTATTTGGTCATAACCATTGCAATGAGGAGGAGGTTTCAGTGTGAGCTGAACTCAACTTTGGTTTGTAGAGAGATGACTGGGGGTTTTGAAAGAATGGGGGAGCTAGAGAAGAGACTGAGTTTGCTCATTGGTTATTATCAGATAGAGAAGCAGACTTCTCACATCTTTATGACAGAAGGTGGTGCAAGTTAAAGTAAGGAGCCCAAGAACTGAGAGGGAGAATTGTCTAAGAGGGAGGCAAGAGTTATCCCCTAAGTGTTTGCATTTCAGAGAGATAGCACTCAGGTCCTTGAGAAGATGGTTCTGGTGGTAGAAGATCTATATCTCAAGGGGGACAGAAAGGATTCACAATAGCAAGCTTTCTAAAGTAACTTCGCTAAGTGCGGAGGGGGGGGGGGGGGGGGGGGGCTAGGTTTCCGAACTTGTTTGTCTATTACCAGGTTTTGCCTGAAATGAGCAGTGATTCCCCTGGCAGCCTTGAGCTGTCAGGCAGGCACTTTCAGGGGAGCATCCTAGGGATGCAGCCTTGAGCTACTGGAAACTACCTTAGTGTTTGTTCAGGTCTCTTAGTGCAGGGACGGACAAAACCAGTTGTGCTGAGAGTCTGCAGTTTTTATACGCCAAAGTTGAGGTCTAGTCAAAGCCATCTAAAGTTTGGTCAAGAAGAGAATCTTTGCCACTCTCTCCCCACAGACTGGCTCCCTTTGCTTCTAGTCCATGTGGTAGAATATGGTTGCCTTAGGTGGGTCCCCGAGAAGTAGAACCTGAGATGGATTTGGGTGATCTGTTGGGGGTCGTGTTCTCAAGTGAAGCCTATAATGCAGGGAGGAAGCAGGAACGTGAAGGAGGTGGTCAAGCAGGATTGGTGAAGGGGCCTCTGGGATGCAAATCCACTGCAGAGTTCTTAAGCCTTGAGGCTGGCCTTTTGTATCTCTGTGGCTATGAGGGGGTGGGGGGAGAGGTGAGCTCTTTGTGGCAGCAGGTGATTTTCCAGAGAAAAAGTACCTTTAAAACATTGGCAACTCACACAGCAGGAGGCAAGATGGGTGCGCTCAACCTGGCACAGGAGATCTGGTCAGGGTACCATAACATAGAATTTAGGGCTGCTGCCCACACTTTCTTTATATGGTACCGCTGTCAATCTGATTTTGGAATCTCATATCAATTTCAAACTTGGGGGCTGGGAGCTTTCTGACTAATGCCATTTATTTTTGGAGCCACATCAGATCGATCAACTATGGCCTGGAGATCAGGTCATGGTTGTGAAGATGACTGCCCACCACAATTGCATGGATGGCAGTGGCAGGCATTCTGCAAGGTCCATGAGCCCCCAGAGGCACTCCTCATCTTGTCTATGGAGTTGTGCTCCAGGGATGCCACCCACATAGCATACAGTGTGGAAGCTGCTCTTGGAGTATGTAGCATCAGGCCTTTAGTGTTACGGAGTTGAGGGATTCCAGAACATGCTATCCCCAAATTTGCCTTTTTGGCATATGGATTATTTTGTGGCCATTGAGAGCCAACAGGTGCAGGAAAAGCCCTAGAAACAGGAAAACACATTTTCCTTTGGTAAAGTAAATTTACATTTATTATAAAGGAAATTTCTATTTGTAGAGAAGTGTCTCTCTCCTGTACCAGGAAGTGGACGACCCCTTAACAACTCTTATCAGTGGAGTAGGCACAACTTAAATCTGCATAACAAACTTCACTAAATAACCCTTATTTACCATACTTCTGATCACCTTCCTGTAACTTGCCTCCCCCACCCAGAAACACCAAGCCCCATTTTCTTTACCTAGGACGGCACATAAACTCTTATATCCTTTTGAGTTACTCATCTCTGGGTGTGTTACATGCACGATGGACATGTTAATAAACTTAAGCTCTTTTTTTCTCTGGTTAATCTCTCTTTTGTTACAGAGCCCCAGCCAAGAACCTAGAAGGGTAAAAATAAAGACGATTTTATCTCTTCTACAGGGTTGAAGGGCATGTCCCAGAAAGTGCATTTACAGGGAGCAGCCCAAGAAATAACTACCCACCAAGCATGGAACTGCCCAAGGGTGTGAAGTTGGGCAGAGGGCAGGAGGCTGGACACGTCACAGAATCCAGAACTCAGAGGGCTTTGTATTCCTCATTAAGAATTTTTACCCACCTTCTTCCACTCAAGTGGGGGAGTTGACATAAGAAAAGCCAAATAGGGCAGAATTATAGAAAGGGCTCTAAGTTCAGTGCCCCCACCCAAATCCAACCTTTTTGCGTGAAGCCCTTGCTTTAAGCCCTACTTCTGGATTGCATCTTCCCCATCAAAACTTACCTGAGTTCTGTGTTCCATCCCCTTGACCTTTCTGTTTCCTTGGCAAGCCCTAGCTGACTGGGTAAACACCTAAGACATTGGTGTGTTAATTACACATACAAACTTTGGCATGCATTTATCTCAAAATGCCTTTTCTAGAAGGATAGATTCTAATCGTTGAGAATTGTGAGCCCTCTGGGGACAAAGCTTCTAGAGGGGCTTTGGGAACCTCTAATATTCCATTGGTTAGGCTGTCCATTGGTCCTTCATTCTGAAGATGTGTCCTTTATCTCTGTCCCCTGGTCTTCTCTGGGAGCCCCAGCCACAGGCCATGTGATCACATTACCACCAGGTGGCAGTGGCACCACATTCCTAAGTCCTCAGGCCACCACTCAGCCCAGTGGGTTTACAGGATGTAAATAAAAGGAATAGGGGCGTAAAGCATGGAGCTCCTGCTTTGGAACCACCAAGGTAAGATGGGAACTACTGTTTTGCTACTGAGAGACTCCAGGTCTTGGGGAAGGGCCTGGGTTTGTGCCTCAGTTTCCTTACTCAGAGTCAGAACAAATGTTCTGTGTTGAGAAGATAATAAAATCAGGAGAAATATGAAGATAGATAGATATTTCTTGATCAAGCCACTTGAAAGGCTTGTTGATTTTCCAGAGTTCCTGAACCGTGGACCTAAGACTCCACTGGGAGAGTCTTCCATAAGACAGCAGCATCTTTTACATCTGGGTGAAACAGCTCCTACCACCTACACATTCCTCGTACTCCAGGTCAGAGGGGTCCCTGCATCCTGGCTTCTTAGAGTATGTGGGGGTTTGTGATGGAGGCATTGCTGGCTCTTTTCTGGGGCCATTACTCCCTTTGGGGCCTATCCTGAGTGTCAAAAGCTCATCTCCTAACCGCACTCCCTTCATATATTACTGTATTCCTGCATTCCGGACAGGCCAGTGCTGACATGAAGGATGGCAGGAGCCCCTCTGTGAGGGGCTTGTGACCTTCAAGTTCCCAAAAATGTCTTCGCCCAGGTCTCCCTCACATCACAGGGCCTGTGGCAGTCCTACTCTGGACTTCCTCAGCCCAAGCCTCCCTGTGGCCATCATGCAGAAGAACTCCTACCATGGCTTCCCAGGCTGGAGCTTCAGCTGGTGATCTTGCCAGGCCCTTGAGGTCCAGGTGAGGACAATGTGTCACCCCTGGGGCTCCTCCCCGGAACCCGCCATGTGGAGAATTGGAGCACTTATTGTCTCTGGGTAGGGGGGTTGTAAAATTTTGTGACTACTTTAGAAAATTGCTTGGCAATTACATAAAAAGTTAAATGCCTATCTGTCCTATAACTCAGGCCTGTCTGCCCTATAGTTTTAATTCTAGGTATTTAACAGAGAATAATGTAGAGCGAAGTCCACAAAAAGCCTTGTGCAAGAATACTCTCACAAGCTTTATTTACAGTATCTCAAATCTGGAGAAGACCAGATGTCTCTCAGCAGGTGAATAGATGAGCACATTGTGACTTCATCATGGGGAGCACCATACAGCCCTGTTACACATCACAGGAAGGAATCTCAAATGCAAGGCTGAGTGAAATAGCCCAGACACAAAAGGTTCATGCTCTGTGATTCTGGTTTACATGAAGTTTGAGAAAAATGTGAAACTAACCTGCGGTGGTAGGAATCAGAATGGTGGTTGCTTCA
This sequence comes from Canis lupus familiaris, assembly GCF_011100685.1. NCBI lineage: Eukaryota > Metazoa > Chordata > Mammalia > Carnivora > Canidae > Canis > Canis lupus. The sequence goes on along the minus strand of NC_049244.1, from coordinate 11,820,307 downwards.
AAGTGGGGGTGCAAGGGATGAGGACAATTCCTGAGAACACTTCTGTTCCTCAGCCTCCAGCCTCATGAGCTCTTCGCAGACTCCTTGAGAAGGCACTCACGCTACTTTGTTGGCTCCATCCACAGCAGGGCTGAGGGGAGGGACTTGAGGAAAGGAAAATCTAGTAGAAGTTGATAGTTCTGGGAAATTTGACATTTCAGAGCTAATGTAACAGGGACTGCTCAATAGTCATTTTCTTCTTTCATTCCTAATTGCAGCTGGGCATGTTGTCAACTAGCCAAAAAATTGGTTGCTCCAACCCCTCCTGCAGCAAGATGAGGCCATGTATCTAAGAGGTGGTATGTGTGACTTCCTGCAAGAGTTTAGTTGGCAGCAGGAGGTTGGGGAGCCCACTCTTTTCCCTCTTTCTTCCTGATTGGAACACAGATGTGATGACTGGGGCCCCTGCAGCTATCTTGGACTACAAGTTTGAAACCACCTAGTGGGGCAGAGGGGAGGCTGGGAGGAACTGGCCAGACCAGTCTTGGCCTGTCTACTTCGGGACTTATGTCTCAGTCACTGCTAATTGCGTTTCTCCATAACTTGTTGTTACACCCAAGCCCAAATGATACACGTTGTAGAGGCCATTGAGAGGAGATTGAGAGTGTGGGCTCTGGGGACACCTGGGTGGCTCAGCGGCTGAGCATCTGCCTTTGGCTCAGGACATGATCCCAGACTCCCGGGATCGAGTCCCACATCGGGCTTCCTGCATGGAACCTGCTTCTCCCTCTGCCTATGTCTTTGTCTCTCTCTGTGTCTCTCATGAATAAATAAATAAATAAATCTTTAAGAAAAGAAGAGTGCAGGCTCTGGACTCAAACAGCTATCCTCCTCACACCTGGTTTGTCACTTGCCAGCCAGATGACTTTGAGATGCTCACCTAACTTCTTTGTCTCTGCTTCCTCATCAGGAAAATGGAGATAAAACTACCTACCTTGTAGGGTTGTTGTAAGGATTAGAGGAGTGGACAAAGTCTAGTGCATTTAGAAAGTATTAACATAAGTTATGCAGATAGTCCCTGGTACATAGCAAGTGCTCTATAAAGTGTGGGATTTTACTGTTTTGGCACGGAGGAACAGTGTATGTGTGTGTCTGTGTTTGTGTGTGTGAACTCTGGTCTGGGTGGCACTATCAAGCCATACTGACCTTGTCTGAGGAGAATGCCTCCTACAGGTGGCGGCTGTGTCCTCATTTGGCTTCTGGAAACTTACCCAAGAGCCTGGCTCTGGGACTCCCCCTTATGCAGAGCAAACATTTTTCCTTCTGCTACTGGCCATGGGGCGGCGACGTTCCCAAGGCTGTCCCTTCCCTTGATCTTTCTCATCATACTTACGATGAAGGGGCTTTTTATGGGCTTTTTATGTTTTCCCCGAGAAGGTGAGGAACAAGTAGGGCTGCCAGATTTAGTAAATAAAAATACAGGTCACCTGAATAAATTTGAATTTCAGGTAAACAATGATTGGTTTTTTAGTGTAAATATGTCCCAATATTTCATTTTGTCTAGCAACCTAAGTGTGGGACCCTCTGCCGTAGGACCCCCACCCCTGCCTGAGGTCACTGTCATATTCTGCGCTCCCCTGCAGGTTCTGACGGTGGGTGGAGGAGCAGGGCCATTTTCAGAGGAAAGCCCCAGTGTCCACCTCCCTTGCTGCCTGCACCACTTCCCAGATGTTCTCTCTTCTGCCCTCCTGGGAACTTCTCTCCCGAGCTTGGAAAACTAACTCTGACCTGTCATAGGTCTTCCAAGCTTCTAGATAATCTATGAATTAGGCTCTGAATCCTTCAGTTTCTTACAACCCAAAGCTGACTTTGACATTCAAAAGCCAAGCCATGGTTCTGACTTTTCTCCCATTCTGTCACAAGGGGAGGTTGTCATTGTCGGGGCTGAGAAAGAAGCCAGACATAGGAGGATATGCAGCCAACATTTCCAGGTATTCTCCAGCAACACAAAGGGGGTCTCGTTTAAACATCCCCGCAGTCTTGTCATGATTCCCCATCGCCACCCTGTTCTTTGTTTGGGTGGCCGCAGGGGTGGTCCTTGTTACAGATGTCGGGATATTAAAGGACAGGTATACCTTGTTTGCTCACATCCTCCTCCCCCTGGCATCTGTCAGAAAATACAACAAGTGGCTCCTGGTGCTGCTTCCCAGAGGAGACTGTAATTGAGCGCCCTGTCAGCCGATGCCAGATGCACCGCATGAGAGATGAGAGCTCATCCCTCTGCCGTGTGCTTGGGGCCGAGGAGGGAAGACAGAGGAGGCCGCTGAGACTTTTGAAAACTGAGAAGTGCTTTAGTGTAGTCAAGCACACCTTCTGGCAGATACCATGCAAGTGTCTCCGAGTCCTCCTACCTGGGCATTGCTGATGAACAAGCTTGGAATGCACCCAGCCTAGTCCCCGCAGATTCATTCAGAAGACTGAAGGCACCACTCACGATGTCATTTACCTTCATGGCACAGTGAACCTGCAAGGGAAGTGGGCATTTAATTCTGGCTGGTGTTCTTCTTCAGCCACTAGGCTAAAAATGTACCCATTTGTGTAAGACACAGCCCTTAGTCACTGAGGAAAGTGAATGTGTGATGAAGAGAAGCGTCCTACATTTGGCAAACGTGCTGAGAATTCACACTTCCTGAATCAAAGTCCCTGACATTTTCAGAGAGCCAAATTTAATCAAGGCGTTTTTGAAAGATCCAAACTGAATCAGAAAGACAGGAGGCCCTATTAGCAGCATGAATCTTGATGACTGCTTGGAATTGCATTTGCTCAGAAGTCTAGCTTTCACGACAAATGAGAAATTCCATTTTGCATGGCTTGAGAAGGGGGCCTATTTCAAGCCATGTCATTGGGGTAAAATTTGGAATGAACATTTATGTGTGAGATGCCATGTTGATCTCAAGATGCTCCAAGGGTTTTGGGAATAAAAGTGGGCAGGAGTTTTTTCCTCTCTTGAGGACTATAGGTTCTTTAGCTTTGAGAATTGTAGATTCAAATAAAACCTCATTTAAAGGTCAATAATCAAAATCTAATTGTGATGGGGTGCCTGGGTGGCTCAGTAGATTGAGGGTTGGACCTCTTGATTTGGGCTCAGGTCATGTGCTCAGGATTTTGGGATCGAGCCTACAGTGGGCGTGGAGCTTGCTTGGGATTCTCCGCTCCTGCTCCCATGCTCTCTCTCTCTCTCTCTCTCTCTCTCTGTCTCTCTGTGTCTCTTTCTCTCTCAAAATAACAACAGCAACAACAACAACAACAACAACAACAACAACAAACCTAATAGTGAGCTGCTCTGAGGAGGAGGCCTGGAGGCCCATCTGTCCATTTCTGGTATTTGTCATGTCTTTCTGTCTTATTTCTCCCCAGTTGGAATGTGAGCTTCACATATGCTGGAATTTTTTTCTAATCTACTCACGGCTATATCCCCAGTGTCTTGAACATTGTCAGACCCAGGGTAGGCCTGGGTCTGTATTCACTGAATAAACAAATGAGCACAAAGACCTCTGAGGCTTTGCAAGACACAGCATTTATTACTATTACTAGGAGTACTATTAGCATCTACTCACTGAGTGTGTGCTATCCTGTGTTCCAATAGCATATTGAGCAGTTTGTATGCATGATCTCATTCAATCCTCACAATAAGCCTGGGAAAATGTATTTATGTCCCTGTTCTATAGATAAGGAAAACAAAGGCTTTAAGACGCTAAATAACTTACCTAAAGCCACATGGCTGGGAAGTGGTAGGTATTCAACACAGGCCTGCTTCGTTTGAAGCCTAAGTTCTCCACTGGTCTTCTTTCTCTTTTTCTATTAAAAAACAACAACAACAACAACACAGCTTTATTGAGCTATAATTCATGTGCTATACAATTCACTTATTTAAAATACACACTTCAACTGCCTTTGTATAGTCACAGAGTTGTGCAGCCATCACCACGATTCGTTTGAGGGTATTTCCTTCACTCCAAAAAGAAACCCTGTACCCATCAGTAACCATTCCATGTTTCCCCCAAGTTCTCCCAGCCTTAGGCCACCACTAATCCGCTTTCTCTCTCTATAGATTTGCCTATCCTGGACATTCCATATAAGTAGAATCATATGACATGAGGCCTTTTGTGTCTGGCTTTTCACTTAGCATGTTTTCAAGGATCACACATGTTGTTGCATGAATCACCCTCATTCCTTTTTATTGCTGGTGTTCCATTGTATTCCACCCAGTGTGTACAGTTAGGCCACATGTTGTTGGGTATTTGGGTTGTTTTTACCTCTTGGCTAATGTAATGATGCTACTATGAACCCTCATGTACAAGATTTTGCATGGATCTGTGTTTTCTTTCTCTTAGGTACATACTTAGAGGTGGAATTGCTGTGGCTCATATGGCTTTGGCTCTATGCTTAGCTTTTTGAGGAACTGCTAGACTGTTATTCAAGTAGTTGTACCATTTTATACTCTTACCAATAACAATGTATGAGGGTTCCAATTTCTCCACATCTTTGTCAACACTAGTTCTTATCTGACTTTGAATCTAATCATCCTGGTGGGTATGGCATGGTATCTCATTGTGATTTTTTAAAAAAGATTTTTATCTACGTTGAAGCAAATGGTGGGTATTTGTCGTTTCTAATGGCTGAGTAATATTCCATTGTATACATAAGTCAATCGGAGAAGGACAAACATTATATGGTCTCATTCATTTGGGGAATATAAAAAATAGTGAAAGGGAATAAAGGGGAAAGGAGAAAAAATGAGTGGGAAATATCAGAAAGGGAGACAGAACATGGGAGACTCCTGACTCTGGGAAACGAACTGGGGGTGGTGGAATGGGAGGTGGGCGGGGGGTGGAGGTGACTGGGTGATGGGCACTGAGGGGGGCACTTGATGGGATGAGCACTGGGTGTTATTCTATATGTTGGCAAATTGAACACCAATAAAAATAAATTTATATAAAAAAGATTTTATCTATTTAAGAGACAGAGAGAATGAGAGAGCACAAGAAGGGGAGGTGCTAAGGAAGAGGGAGAAGTAGGCTCCTTGGAGGAGCAGGGAGCCCGATGTGCGGCTTGATCCCAGGACCCTGGGATCATAACATGAGCTGAAGGCAGACACTTAACTGACTGAGCCACCTAGGTCCCCCTCATTGTGGTTTTGACATGCATTTTCCCCATGGCCCATTGACTTCTCCCACCCATGCACGCACCATTTCTCCTGTCGTTGGCTGTCACTTCTGCTCAGCTGCTTCCCCATTGGTATCTCACTGGAGGTGAACCTCATCCTCACCGTGGCTACTGGGAAAAAGCTGTTGTTACTTATAACCTTCCTTCGAAAGGGAGGCGGTGTGTGAGGATCCTAGTAGCTGGAGGACATTTTGTTTGCAAAATATGAGTACTCAAAGTTAACAGAGTAGGCGGAGTTAAATTTGGCAAAGAGTTGGAGCCTGTGAGGGAGAGATGGGAATATAGAGCAGTTGGGGAAAGGTCAGGAGGGAGAGATGCAGCATGGCTGGTGCCCAAGAGGAGAGACCAGGCAGGTGATGTTCAAAGGGGAAGTCTGTCATGAAATGCTGTGTGTCTTACAGTGTGACCTCCTCTGAAACTTCCTACAACATCCTAAGTAAGCTCAGAATGGTCTTGTGGAGTTTTCTTTCTGGGGTGTATGTGTATGTATGTGTGTAGTGATGGACAGTAGGATATGAGGCAGTGCTGAATCAAGCATGAGGGTTGGTGTGGAGTGAAATCAGGAGTTTCATAGGGACAGTCTATGTGCTTGATAAATGCTCGATCCTGGGCCTCCTTCCAGACCTCCTGAGTCAGCATCATTTGGCATGGAACTTGGGAAGCAGCTTATTTATTTATTTATTTATTTATGTATTTATTTATTTATTTATTTATTTATTTAAGTAGGCTCTGCACCCAGTGTGGAGCTAACATGGGGCTTGAACTCAGGACCCTGAGATCATGATCAGAGCTGAGATCAAGAGTTGGATGCTTAACTGACTGCGCTTCCCCGGTGCCCCTGAGAAGCAGTATTTTAAAGAGCTACCCAGGTACGATTCTTGTGCTTCCAATGTCTGAGAACCATCAGAAGGACCCCCAGTAGCCTCCATCAGCTCATACATAGTCTGTTCTGCTTCTAGCTTCTTTGTTTCCAGTGGTGGAGGATGAGGAGCTCATGCAGCCCTTGGTCTTCCGGACATTCTTCTCATGAGCCCAGTACCTTCTGAGCAGTTTGGCTACAGGTCCACCTGGTGGCCTTATTCCATTTGGTTTCCTCTGCATGTTTATTACAGACACTGCACGTTTCTAACCTTTGGTTGGCACCTGGCCAATTTTCCCTAGTTTCACTAGTTTCACAAGTGATTTCAGGAGATAGACAGGAGATGGTCACAACCCTCATCAGGATGCTTCTACCACTCTTCAGGGTTTTCATTTCTCTGGGGTCCTTCCTCTCACCCCTACTGACAAAATCAGGCATGAATTAACGTCTGCCCTTAGATTTGACTGCTTTGATTTGGCAGTTGTGACTTCACAGTTCCCAACCCTCATATTCCTTTTCTACCAATACCTGCACATTCAAGTGAGCATAGAACAGCGAGAGTGTGACATGTATGATGTTGGTTGCAGGGTCACTTTTCCAAAGCCCATGGAGAGCTCTAAACTGTAGAATACATTTTCTTCTTCTTGGTGCAGTAACATTTCAGGCTGTGAACAGTAATAATGATTTAAATATAGCTGAAAATGGTCTGCTCCATAAATACAACTTGTGTCAAAACCAAAATGCAACTTTATTTTTTGTCTCAGATGGTCCTTTTATAATTTTTCAGGAGAATAACTTTCCCTAGCCTCTGAACATTAATATAACTTGTTTCCTACTCTGACCTAGGTCATAGATGGTCTTTCAGTCACTTTTAGCTAATAATGAGGATGCATCCAATTAAGGATATTAATGAAGGCTTCCATCTTCACTTGTTCTAAAATGTAGGTTTTGTTATTATTCAGATACAGTGAGGCCAACAGATCAGGAGGCTGCCATTGAAAAGATAGTTCATGACACTATCCCAAGAGAAGATCCCAAGAGAAGGGGATGTACCTTGTCACAAGGAGCCACACATGGAAGCACAGGGGTCAGGCAGAGGGAGTGAGGAAAAATGTGAGCAAGAGCCTTTACTGTAGTTTCTGTGAGGCTGGGTAAGCAGATTAAGGATTGGCTGGTTTGAATAATTTTAGCAGGCGTTGGTGCATAGGAGCTGTCCCTAGTTGCCTGGTATCTGGCCCTGGGTTGGATAGTGGCCTAGCGTGAGAGTCTGACCAGCACGGTGGTTGTTGGGGGCAGAGGCTCTGGATTGGTTGGTTTGCATAGGAAGGTCCTCTTTTGAAGGCAAGTCTTATTTTTATTTTACTTTTTAAAATATCTCTAAGAATTGGTTAGCCCTTGCAGTCCTCCAGGATCAGCAAGATGTCAAAGCATCCAAAAAATATGGAATAGAAAGACATGGCTCATACAGCACTCAAAGGTAAGACTTCACTCCATGCTAACACCTGTGGTTGGCAGCTATCTCCCACTGGGAAGGAGAAGTGACTTCTGCTTTTCTCTTACCTACCTCTCTCCCACATGCAAGCTGCTGTTTGAGACCCCATCAAAGTACAGTGCATGGAAGTAGGATAGCAATATTGATTCCAAGTGCCATGGTCAGGGTGTCCACTTTTCACAGCTCTCATCCTGTGAGGCCTTGGTCCTCCCAGCTGAATGCTTGAACAAGACTTAACATGGCCCACATCTGGTACACACATCCTTGGTTACCTGGGCAGGAGTACAACTCTAGGCCACATTGGCCCCAACTGCGGAGAACCCAGAAGAAGCCCTCTGGATGTTTCTATTGAAGCCCACTCCCTACAGACCAGAAGCAATGGACATAGCACTCCATCCAGCCCCTCAAGGCATCAGCACAGTTTTCTGCAAAGAATTTCTCCTCCAATCCTATCCCTTCCCACACTCTGATCTTGTTTTCACAACCCTGATCCAGCTGGGGGTTCTCATGTCCTTGGCACATCTCCATATGGGGAGACTGTGGTTCGGATTTCCCTGTCTATCTCACTGGCGTAGGGGAGCATCTTCTGAAACCAAGGCCAGAGGAGTCCTGCTTTCACTTCCTACTGAAGAGGCATCAAGATCATACAACTGCTCAGGCTTCCTTCCCTTTGTGCCTCCTGCCAGGATATTGGAGCTTTAAGACTCATAGAACCAATTTCCACTTTTTTTAGAGCAGAATATAATCACAATTAGCAAGATGCCATTTTCCATGAAAGTATGGAGAGATGTTACTTTCAGGTCCTGTGAACACTTTTGTCTGCTCAGAGCTTTCTGGAGAGGGTCATAGCTGCTCTGATGATGATTACCTCCACCTAAGCTCCTTCATCCTCTTCCTTCAACTTTTTTACTGAAAATATTTCCTACATCAAGGGAAAGCCCAGAGTGCTAGGGGTGGTGGCAAGATAGTGGAGGGCAGATATCTCTGGGGTCACAAATCTTGGGTAGAACTGAGGTTTTTACTCAGATATTCTATCTACTTACCTCCAGGAATCACTCATGTCCACCTGACTTTTAGGTTGGAAACCTGTATTTAAATTCACAAAAGCAGGCTTTCCTGTATCTTCCTACCCAGGATCTGTAGGGAGAAAAATGAGTGGGGGTTTGGAACAGATGTGTCAAAGGTTTGCCATCACTAATAAGATGTATGCCCAGATAGTAAGTTTTCTAGTTTTCCAAAGCTTTTGTGACTTCTTACACACACACACACACACACACACACACACACACACACTCAAGCATTTGATGTTTCTGAAACCCAGCCTTAAACATATCTCAAGTCATGATCACAGAAGCAATGGACTCCCCCCCTGGGGTTGAGGTTCTGTAGGGCATTTCATGATAAATTTATCAAAGCCACAGGAGCCAAAGCTTTATAAATAATTTTGGCATCCTTCATTACTCATTATTTGCTGTTAGCCCGTTGGGGGCAATTAGTCTCCATAGAAAGGAGAGGTTTCCCATTTACAGTTGCATTCACAGCACTTTTATTTTTGTGAACATTTTATTTCCCCAATCTCCAGATGAATTTTTGCAATGTTGGAGATTTTTTATTTACGGAAAGTGAAACCGCTGTATTATAATGGAACCTGAGGATTTATCCATTCATTTGGAGACACCTCCAAACAAATTGCATCCCCAATGTTTACTAGACACTGTGCTAGAAAGGGGGTGCGAATTCCATGCAGACATGTCCCTGGACATGAGCTGGGAAAATTCACAGGAGTGAAATAGAGAATTAGAGTCCAGTGGGAAGAAAGCTGACACAGAGGCCATGAAAAGCAGATGAAGATTAAGGGGAGGATACCAAGGATGGTTGGGTTTGGAAGCATGTAGAGAAGTTGGACAGATACAGAAGGAAAGGTTTTCCAGGCATAGGGAACAGTATGAGTCAAGGTTTTTAAGTTTGAACCTGCATGGAGGTCTGAGAGTTGAGAAGACCTTTCCCACTTCTGGTAGATTCTGGGGAGGCAGTGAGATTTCTGAAGGAGAAGGTTGTGTAGTGCATTCAGATGGAAAGGGTTTGTTTCCTGGTGTTTTGGAGAGTAGAACTATAGGACCCCTGATAGGTCAGCCATTTAGAAAAATATTAAAAACTTAAAATGAATTTCTGCCAATAATATAATCATAGCAATAAAATAAAAATTTAAAGCAAAAGAAAGGAAGACTGATCTCGGGGAAAATGAAAATCAAAATCATGCCAGGAGGTAAAAGAACAGTAACCAGAAGAACAATTTTTTCTTTTTTAAAAGATTTTATTTATTGATTTATTTGAGAGAGAGAGAGTGAGAAAACATAAGCTGGGTGAGGTACAAAGGGAAAGAGAGAAGCAGACACCCTGCTGAGCAGGGAGCCCAACTTGGGGTTCAATCCCAGACCCTGGGATCACGTCCTGAGCCAAAGGCAGATGCTTAACCAGTGAGCCACCTCAGCACCCCCAGAAGAATAACTTCTTGAATTAGATTTGGAAGTGATAATATATATGTGCTATATAATACATGAAGTACATACAGATGTGCATATATGTAATATATATAAAATACATACATATATGGAATATACATGTATTTATAGTGAGTGTATTGTATGTGTATATATATGCCATATACATATATATTTATGTTTTTTTTAATTGAGGTATAAGTTACATACAATAAAATTTTAAATCTTGATTTTGTTAAACTATTACATATGTATATGCCAAGACACAGAACATTTCCACCATGTGAGAATATTCCCCTGTGCCTCTTTTTTAGCCAATCTTCTCATTCCAGAGAGCCCTTCCCCATAGATTACTTTTACCTGTCTTTGAGGTTCATATAAATAGAATTATACAGTATGTGCTCTTCTGTGTCTTGTTTCTTTTGCTCAACACAATGTGTTGTGAGTTTCCATGATCTTGTTGCATACCTGGTGGTCTGGTTTTGTTTTTTTTTATTGCTGTAGTATTCGATGGTATTGAGTATACCACAGTCTGTTTATTCACTTTCCTGTTGACAGACACTTGGGTTGTTTCCAGTTTGGGTTGTTGTGAATAAACGTGCTATGAACATTTCTGTACCCACTTTTTGGACATGTTCTCATTTCTTTTAGGTGTGGAGTGGCAGTCTGAAGTCATTATACCAGTTTACGTTTCCATCAGCATTGAATGAGAGTGAACTGTATTTTCAAGATGGATAATTCAGCTTCAAATAAGTATCCCAGACATATTTTGGAAGACTTGCTAAATGACTATAAGGCTGGAAGTCAGAGTCCATGGATCTAAAGTTCTCACTCTGCCACCCAGCCCTGCATGGTCTCCTGATTTTCCTGTGTCTTCCTTTCTTTGTAACAGAAGTGGTTTAGACCTTGATCTCAAAAGTCACTAGAATTCAGTGTCATACTTAAATGTTTTCTCATGTTTCTCTCTGTATTTCTTCCTCTGCTGATCTCCCACTACCATGCCAATTTGGTCAACAAGGCTCTTCTGTCCCTTGTCTACAGGGAAGAGAAGGCACAGCAGAAAGTAGATAAGAAAGTAGGTAAGACTCCTGGCTTTTGAGATTCAAAAGCCAAACCATTGGCAGGGAGAGGGATGTGCTCAGGCCGGAGTAATTTGAGAGACTACATGATGCATGATGCATGATGTAGAGATTCTAGCTCCCTGGTCGGTACAGTCATGCCCCTCAACCAGCAAAGATTCACTGAAGGGAATCTATGAATACAGATGGAGATGCATAAAGAAAGCAACGACAACGTTGTTGAGAAGGAGTAGCAGCAGCTTAAAACAACGACCATTTTATTTCATCTCAATTTCATAGGCTAGGAATTCAGACTGGGCTCAGCTGGGACTGATGACTGGTACACTTCCATATGGCTTCTCCAGAATGGGGGACTTAGGGTGGTTGTGCTTCTTACATGGTGGCCTAAGGCTTCTAGAAAGCATATTTCAAGCATCAGGAAATTATTGGACTCTTAAGGCCTGGGCCCAGTGATGAGTAAAATCACAGTGTTACTTTTGCTCTGATATATTGTTGAAAGCAATCACAAAGCCCACCCACATTCAAGAACAGGGGACATGAATCTTACTTTAAGGGGAGGAATATCAAAGAATTGGTAGCCATCTGAAATCTACCATAGAAGGGCTCTGAATCCTGCTACTTTTCCCAGGCCTAGATCAGGGAAGAGGAAGGACACAGAAATTTCTAAAGAGATATGTGGGATCTGAGAGCAGATTGGCACCACTTCTGAGGTTGAGCCTGAAGAAATAGAAAGACCTAGAAAAGAGATGGCTGTGTGGTGTGCACATAAAGATGGAGCTTTAGATAGAGTTCCCTGGTCAGTTCCCAGCATGATGTGGGAACAGAGGAGTGGATTCCTTTATGTCCAGGAGCATGGAGGGACACACATACAAAGAGTTGGCCCCAAAAAGGCTGGCATAGGCTGTGTGAAAAGACATCTGAGGACCAGATGGGCTATTGGGCATGTGTGATGCAGTGTAGGTAGATGATAATGAAAAACTGTTGTCATCGTTTCCCCTACCCTCACCTGATGTCTTGGGTTTATGATGACCCCTGGAAATCAGGTATAGCCAGAAGATAGCAAAACGGGACCTTTCGCAGAATGGGTTCCCTGGGCAGAAGATCCTAGGATAGAGCTTAGCCTGCAGGATGGTGTGCCCTCAAGATCAACTCTTCTGGAGAGGAGAGGCTGGAAGCAGGGCTGGGCAAAGGGAGAAGTGGGGTTTGGATGCAGTCCCATTGGAGATCTCAGCCAACTCCATTGGCAGCTCTGGAGTTGGGGTAGACCTTCAGAGTTATTCTGAGTTGGGATAAGGGGGCTGGACCTGTACACCTCTGCACTGATAAGGCATTGGATGCATCCACAGGAGAAGGGAGCATAACCTTGGGTGAGGCAGCTCCCTTCAGCTGGGCTAATCCCCAGAGGGGCTGACAGCTGAGGTCGTCTGCCAGCTTCACAGCCAACAGCTGGAAAAGTGCTTTCTTCACTCCCGAAGGGAGATCTGGAAAGCACATATCAGCCTCCATCACAGGACTTATCACATGAATTATCATGATTTATAAAGTGATCAAGAAAATTACATTGCTTATCACCTGAAGTTGTGTGACTTATGCCTCCAACATACGAATTCCATGGTTTTAAGAACAAGAGCCATATGATATGTTACTCTGATATAAGACAGATAGTCTTCTTCTTCTTCTTCTTCTTCTTCTTCTTCTTCTTCTTCTTCTTCTTCTTCTTTTTTAAAGATTTATTTATTTATTTATGAGAGAGAGAGAGAGAGAGAGGCAGAGACACAGGAGGAAGGAAAAACAGGCTCCATGACAGGAGCCTGACGCGGGACTCGATCCATGGACTCCAGGACAGCGCCCTGGGCCAAAGGCAGGTGCCAAACCACTGAGCCACCCAGGGATCCCGACAGATGGTCTTCTATACGTCTTTTAGAAAGAGGGAAGGTCCCTCATCTTTCCCCACAAACAGAACATAAAACTAGGACTCAAGTAGCTGTTTGCCTCTACACTGCTACATGCCATGTACAAATCAGAGGTTGTTCTTATTTTGTGCTCCCCATTGAACGGCTAGAGAGGCCCTTAAAATAAGAACTCCCTATTTACTGGTTTTCCAAGAGCTATGAATCAACAGGGCAAGGGTAGAGCCTTTGACAACTCCTTTGCCAGTAAATAAGCCCTTTGCCACCTTTTCCAAAGATATGAGATGTTTATCTGATGCCAATGAGTGTTTAGAACTAAATAATATGCTGTGTCTCACTCATTTATATCTCCAAAATAGGGAGACTGACTGTGAAAAGTCAAGGCAGAAAATAAGGTGGGTGCAAGGATCAGATCAGCTGAATCCACCCAGCAACATACTGTGGGAATGAGAACTTTCCTATCTCACAGGCAGAAACACTGGAGAAGAAAAAGGATTTCTTTCTGAGGAGGTCATTGGTCTATCCTGCTGCTCCATAGAGCTTTCTGTGATGATGAGAATGTTTTGTTCTGCTGTGTGCACTATGGTGGCTATTGAAATATGGCTGGTGTGACTGAGAAAGTGAATTTTGAATTGTATATGATTTGGCCTGTGGCTACTGTATAAGGACAATGAGGCCCAAAGTCTTGCTTTCAAAGTATAGTCTGGGGAGGAGTAGCACTGGCATCACCTTGGAGATTGAGACAAAAATGCAGATTCTCAAGTCCCACTCCAGACATGTGACCCAGAATCTTCATTTTGGCAGGATTCTCCAGGGAGTTTGTGTGTCCACTAAGAATGTCTTTAAAAGGATGCCCCTCTTCCCCCAGCCTCCCATTCGATCATCCTATGATTCAATATGAGGGAAAGTGACTAGAGCATTGGAGAATATGGAAAGATACTGGACTTCAGAATGAAGAGCTTGGTGAAACACGGACCAAGTTTCCCCCCAGGGTGGGCAGGAGCATTCTGTGAAGGGGCCAGCATGAGACTAGCACCTGTGGAGATTTTGCTGACAGCATCTAGGAGGGTGGCCTGAATCTAGCAGTAGACCCACCTTTTGTGCTCTCCAAGGACAGTGGGGCTGTGATCAGAATCCTCCAGGATGATCTCCTTACACTCTTAGGCATTCTAGATAGTGGGGGACAGCCTGAAAATCCTCACCACCACCCATCTTACCAAATTTAGAATCTTCCCAAGTCATTGAAAAATATTTTGTGTCCTTCTTTTGGATCAAACACATTTTATTTTATCTTTTGGGTCTCAGATGGCTTCTTTTCTGTTTCCCACCCCATCCCCAATTTCTACTTTAGTTCTAGCTGTCAAGATTGTTATTCCAGCTCATTCCTACTTGTTTTAATTGCTGCCTCAAACTTTTCTTGAGGAAACCAAAAATTACTGTGATTTGTTCTTCTTCCCCCACTCCCCTCCATAGGTTTGATGTCTGTCTTTTTCAACAAGTTCCTCTTGATTTTGTTCTTTCCCTTGGGGCTTTGTGGTTGTTTCCCTCTCTGTTTTTACCTACACTATGTTCCTGCTATTTATCTATAAGAGCTATTGAATCTGAAGTAATAACACTTGCCCATGATGCTCAGCAGCACTGCCCTCTTGTGTTCTCAAGACTGCCACATTTCTTTGAAGGGAAGCTCATGACCATGTCTCATTTCTCTAGGATTTCTCTATTAGCAAAATGGCAAGGCTTTTTGTGACCCACGCTGGAAGCTGGGAACAAGGAAAATTGCTGATGGCACCAGCTGAGCACCTCAAAGTGTACAGGGCAGAGCCACTCAATGTGGGCTTTGGATAAGACATTAAATACCATCCTGCCTGTTCAGTAGGTGTCCATTCATTTATTAAACATGCAGTCCCGAGCTCCTACTGGAGGTTGCAAAGAGAGTTGAACCACAGTCTGGATCCCAGAAGCTGATCATTGACAATATGACACATGCAATGTCCTGCGTTTTTGCTCTCCAGTGGGTTTCACCACTCACCACTCTGGGTTCAGCCATTGGTGTAGGTGTGTACGTTCCAGATGGAGGAAGAATGGGAGTTGGGGGGAGGTGGGGGAGAGAGAGAGAGAGAGAGAATGTGCAGTGGGGCTTTATTTTAAAAAGCTCCCAGATGGGGGTGTCTAGTTGGCTCAGTCAGTTAAGTGTCCAACTCTAGATTTTGACTCAGGTCATGATCTCAGAGTTGTGAGATAAGGGATAAGGCCCCGAATCAGGCTCTATGCTGGGCATGGAGCCTGTTTAAGATTCTCTCTCTCCCTCTGCACCACCTCCCCTAAAAAAAAAAAAAAAAAAAAAGGTTCCCAGATGATTCTGCAGCTGTAGGACTAAACCCGGGGAAGAACAGCCACCAATAGCTGTGGGCCAGCCCTTTGATATGGTGGCAGGAGGCCCCCAGGGTAGTAGGAGAAACACTGGGAGTCACTGCTGGACTGCATGAAAGGCTCTGGTTTTGCTGAGTGGGGTGGAGAAGCTGTGATGAAGAATGGAGTATCCTGGGCCAAGAGGGAAGTGAGGAGGTGGGTTTCAGGAGGGGGTAGAGGAAGGACAGATGTGGCCAAAACAACAGGGAGGAGAAGACTTGAGTGAGGCAGGGGTAGTCTAGTGGGAACATCTAAATAAGTTTTGCTCTCACAACCCAACTTTCCATCCTGCTCCTAAATCTTCAATAAAATCTGCGTAACTCAACAATGCTTGGGAGATTTTTCAACTTTTAATTATAGGATATTTAAATATATACAGAATTGAGAGAATACATATTATGAACCCACATCACTACATGTTGACTATATTCAACCATGGTCAATATCAATACTTCTCACCCCTACCCCAGATATTTTTGGGGAGCAAATCCCAGAAGGTTAAGATTTTTACCTATAAACATTTCACAATTGATCTAAAGGTGGTAAAGATTTCTCTTTTTAAAAAAGATTTTATTTATTTATTCATGAGAGACAGAGAGAGAGAGAGAGGAGCAAAGACATCGGCAGAGGGAGAAGCAGGCTCTCTGCAGGAGCCCAATGTGGGACTTGATCCAGACCCCCGGGATCATGCCCTGAGTCAAAGGCGGATACTCAACCACTGAGCCACCCAGGCATCCTTCTTTTTAAAAACATAACCCCAGTTCCATTGTTGCATCTTGAAGTTAACAATTCCTTGTTACCTATGCTCAGCATTCAGATTTCTTGATTGCTTGCAATTTATTTGAGTTAGCTTATTTCAATCAAGTTCCAAATGGGGCCCATCTGTTCCAGTTAGTTGACATGTCTTTTAATTGGTAGGTTCCTCTTCAACCTCTCTATTCTTTCTTGCAACTGTTTTGTTCAAGAGACTAGGTTGTTCACTTGTTGACTTTTTCATGTTCTAGATTTTGTTGGCTGTTTCTCTATGGTGACATATCACAGGTTCCTCTGTCCCCTGTATTTCTTGAAATTTGGCAGTTTGATAGAGGCTTGACTGGATTCTGATGTCATATTTTTTTTGCAAGATCACTTCACAGATGGTGCTTTTTTCTTTCAAGAAACACATAGTATGTGGCACTCTATTTTTGAGATGTGAGAAATCATTGGTGCCCAACACCCACATCCATTAGTTTGTTAGGGGGTTGCAAACTGATGATGTTCTAATTGCGTCATCTGTTCTTCATTTATTAACTAAAATTCTTCTATAAGGGGAAATTCCTCATCCACTTTTCAGTTTTTTTGAGTTACAGTGTGTGCAGGAGAAGCATGACACATGCTTGATTCTTTTTCTTTGTTAGTTTTCATAACCGTAAGTAGGTGCCCTAGTACTTGGGAATTTGTCTTTGTGGATAACAAATAATTGAATGTGACCTGTGCAGAGGGAGGGTGGAGCCTTTAAATTCTCTTAGTAGCTTTGAAAGAGAGATGTTAATATGCCCATTTTTACAGAGGTGAAATGGAGACTCAGGGGTGGTCCAAGTTAGAAAGCATAGGATCTGGGGTTTTATCTCAGGTCTGCCTGGTTGCAGAGACCAAACTCCTTACTGCATGGCATAGTCCTTTTTGTAGGACTATTGGGAATTCACTTAAACCTGGGTTTGGGCTGACAGCAGACTCTTCCTATTCTGGCTTGCTAGAAATCAACATTCTGTAGTCTGAAAAATGACATGTATATCCTTGAAACCTAAGAACAATCTTCCTTTTTTTTTTCAATCTTCTTTTAGATTGCATTTAATCACAGTCATGACAATGAATTGTTCGATTTCAGAGTACTTTGATGTTAAATAGTTTCCCAAAAGTTGGACCCTAGACTAGCCTGCAATAATCAGATTTATATATTTGTTGTGATATGATATAATATATCATGATTTGCTAATTCTGTGGTACACGAAAACATCACTGTACATAGGAGTAAAGGAACCTTGTATCGGAAGGGGTTTATTTATAAAGGAGTCTGGGAAAGCTGAGGATTAACTGTAGGAATAAAAAGATTTACTGAAACTGAAGGCCAACATTAGGTCATAAAAAGCATTTGTATGGTGACATTATTTGTTTAATTGGTAGTTATGTGAAGAACCATCAAAATAACCAATGAGGGCAGCCCCGGTGGCTCAGCGGTTTAGCGCCGTCTTCAGCCCAGGGCCTGATCCTGGAGACCCAGGATCAAGTCCCACATTGGGCTCCTGCATGGAGCCGCTTCTCCCTCTGCCTGTGTCTCTGCCTCTCTCTCCCTCTCTGTGTCTCGAATGAATAAATAAATAAATAAAAATCTTTAAAAACAAACAAAAAACCGAAAATAACCAATGAATTCATGAAGATTATTCATCAGAGTGCGTTCTGTTGCATGGGGCTCAAACTGGTTTAAGCATGGGCTTACAGGATTTATTTGCTAAGCAGCCCAGGGATAGATCTGACAGGACTTCAGGGCTCACATGCAGTGTTCAGGACTGTGTTTCTCTTTATTTCTGGGCTCTGCTTTCTTTGTGCTGAGTCCATTCTTGCAGAGACTCTCCTCTTTGGCCCCAAGATGGTAACTGCCGGCTTTCTGCTCCTGTGGCTACAGCCTTCTTGTTGTATATCAATAAGAAAGAGGAAAGGGCCTTCCTTTAATTTTCATCGAGTCTTATTGGTTCTAAGCAGGTCCATGTGCCTATTCCTGAGTCAATTACTATAGCTAGGGAATGGAATACGTTGTAGATTAAGTTGTGGGTACAAGTTCACATCTATGCCCATTTTTCAGGGAGATGGTCCACAGCTTTGATTAGATTAATAGGCCAATCCAAAGAGTTGGGTATTCTGAGATAATGTTAGCTATTGAACCACAATGGATTGCTTTTTTAAAACCAGGGCTTCATATTTGTACTGTCTTCTTGAATGCTTTCAATATAAGGTGGAGAGTCTGCTTTTTAGCTGTCCTTTATCGAATGATGGTAGAACTATTGGGGTTATCAGAGATAGTAAATACTGATCAGAATTTACTTCACATCATTTCTTCAAGTTCTAGATGTTATGACTTCTTTTCCCTCCCAAAGAAAGCCGTATGTCTGGGGCCACAGCAGAAGTTGCCCCAAATTGTGTCACAGAGGGTCAGGTCACGGCCATGCTGGAGACCCAGCAACTACCTGAGCAGCTCAGAGTGGGTTTGAGAGATGGAGAGGATGGGGAGCTGCGCATTCTGGGCGAGGAAAAGTTCTTCGGGAATTATTTCCTGATAATGATTCCAAGGCCTCACACAGGATGATATTTTTCTGCTAATCCTGGCCCGGGGACCAGCACGCATGTTGTTGACACCAGATAATGTTAGTCCTCTGGCTGATACTGTGACAGATGAGCAAACATCGGGTGGCGGGCAGAACCCCGACTTCCTGAGTGTCCACAATCACAGATTCATTGAAGTTTAAACACACGGAGACCTATCACCCCCGCCCTTTGCGTTTGCCAGGAGATGAGGTTATCCGTGGGTGATTGTTGTAAACAGCCACTCCTCATTTCCCCCTCCAACTTGCACTTTGGATTTTAATCAGGTTCAAAGCCTGCCTGGCATTTGGCTTGTTTTCCTCATCTGTATGACCCACAGGTGAGTTGAGGGATGCTTCGACTGTAATGTGCCTATGAATCACCCAGGGATCTCGTTCAAATGCAGAGTCCCCCTAGTAAATCTGAGGTGGGACCTGAGATTCTGCTCTCCTAACAAACTCCACATCTAAGAGCAAAAGGCTAGGCTAGGCTAGGCCTGCAGCCTTGGCTGCACATTGGGGTCACTTGGGGAGTTGTAGAAATTCTAATGCCTGGTCCTACTCTCAGATGTGCAGATTTACTTGGTTTGGTTGTGATAATCCAGGTGATTCTGATGTGCGGCCAGGGTTGAGAACCACTGGCTGATCCCTCAGCCTTCAGCCCCTGAAAACACCTCCACTTCCCTCCGCCTTTCTCAAGTGAGCCTGCTAGCTCCTCCTCACCACCAGTCTGGCCTACTCATACCATCTCTGCACTGTGCTCCTAGATACTCCTCTCCCTTGTCCTTGACATTCACTAAGAGCTTACTGTGGAATAGAACTTTCCACACAACCCGATGAGGTCAACACTGCTTATATCCCCATTTTGCAGGCAGAGAAATGGAAGTTCAGAGACTAAAATACCTTGTCCCAGGTCACATAGTCATTAAGTAGCAGCATCAGGACCTACCCAGGTCTTCTTGTGTCTCTGGAGCACAAAAGTAGCAGAGTGTGGGTTAAGAGAATGGCCTCTGGAGCCAGACAGACATGGGACCCACCACTTATTGTCAGTGTGACCTTGGGCAGGTTGCCCAGATCCTACAGACATTAGATACCCCCTCTGTAAAATAGGGGTGATAAGAATACCCACTTCTTAGAGCTATGGGCAACATGTTGTAAATCATGCCCCTAGAGCCCGGGCCACAGGTAAGGTCACTGCCATTTCAATGCTGTGTGTTGTCTCCACAGCACTTGCTGTGAGCCCCTCTTCTTTGGCCTGGGCCACAGGCTTCCAGATTATAACTCTTCTGTGTTCACAGTAACTCTTCAAATAGAAAGTAAATTCCTTCGAGGCAGAAAAAGTACAAGTGTGAAATGTGTGTGAATGTGATTATTTTTTTGATCCGTGGCCTCAAATGGGTTTCCTTTGCCCCGAGGGGCCTAGTGGTAGGAGGCAGTGGATTTACCAGTGTTTGTCAATTGATGGAATTTGTTTGTTAGTCAATGGAAAATAATCATATTGGAAACAGAACTGTTGTATACACATAAATAATCATATTCTGTTGGGGTCATTCATCCATCCATCCATCCATCCATCCATCCATCCATCCATTCATTGTCTTCTGTTCACTCAGACCCAATGGAGTGACTGAAGACAGCTCAGATTTGGCCCCCCAAACTGAGCTGGCTCTGCTGCTATGTCCCCCATCTGTGGTGCAGGTGGGAAGGCTGAGGAGGTGAGGGTTTTATCTCATGTGTATCTCCTGCATTCAAGAAACTACTTTTTAGAGGATCCACACCCAAGACTTTCCCAGTTTTAACACTGAAAGTCCCACATTTCTGGAAATCCTGCAGTCCCAGACAAACAGGCATGGCTGGTCATCCCACCACAACCACACAGATCTGGGGTCCTATTCTTGCCTTTCACAAACCTGACAGGTTCTTAGCCTTTCTTCTTCAGGGAGGGCCCTTTGGTATGAGGTGATTCCTGCTGGCTTTTCTCATCCCTTTTGTAATGTGTGTCCACACGCCCCAGAGTCTGCACCAGGATTGCTGCCTCCCACCATGCCTGGACTTGTAGTCGTGATGGGCCCCCAGCCTGATCCCCGCTCAGCATGTCTCTCTGCTCAGCCTGACGTCTTTCTCCTTACATTTCTGTGCATTGTGGGTTACCAGAGAATCTTTGTCCTGACACGGTCACGAGAAGAGTGTTTATAAAAGAAAACACCTCCACTTCCCTCTCCCTTTCTCAAGGCTGCAAGCACACTTTGCTCAGACAAATGCTCAATGAGTACACAAAATTGGGGCTGTTTTCTTTCTGATGCCATTTCAGATGAAGCTGAATATTTTTAAACTAGGCAAGCAACACCACAGCTAAAAATGCTTGGATTTGAAAATAAACGTGTGGCAGATTTACACCAATCCCTTGAATCAGAGACGTTTTCAGCAGCAAGTGTACCACGTGATTAAAGGGAGTTCACGCAAGAGCTTTTTTTTTTTTTTTTTTTTTTTTTTCCTATGGAAGAAAAAGTCTGGAGACAGGCAATGGCTGATATTGATTTAGGGATCAGTGATGTCAGGTTCTGACTTGGTATCAATGCCATTGTCTTGGTCCCTTCATGTCAAAAAATGTTAGCAGTAACTCCAAACATCATGCTTTGGCAGCTGAGTTCAAAGAGGGAGCAGGGTAGCCTAGAACAGGGACTCCCTCCTTTCTTGCCTCTCTCCCCTGCGGGGAAATTATTCCCAGAAGCCCCTCTTCCCACTCCCCTCCCCTGTAAACTTCCCCTCGCATCCAACCGTCCACAGGGGCAGGTCCCATCTTCTTTGTGGTTCAGGGGTCTCTGCCCAATGCATGAAACAGATTTACAGTTCTTTTTGGGAGGGGGTGGCTTTGGCTGAATGACCAAAAATATATCCCTAGCCCTCTTTCTTGGGAACTCTAAAGCCTTGGGTTCTGGCCCTTGCTCTGTTTCTGTCCTGCTCGGATGTGAATAACATGGTGAACTAGATGCACCTTCTCCAATTCCCAATATGGCCACTCTGCACCACTTGCAAAGGAGGCAGGGAAAGCAAGCTAACAGTGGGGGTTTCTGCATGAAATTGCTTTACACCAGTGATTTCATGGCAGGAAACAATATTGAAAACAGGTGAACCAGATAATTTCAAAAGGAACTCCTTCCTCATTCGTTTCTGAGCATCTACAAGATTGGCTGGCCAATATCTTTTCTTGTCTCTAGGCATTTTTTTTTGCAGACGCTACAGATATAGATGTAGATATTGACAGATACAAATATAATTATAGATTGTGTTATCTGATGGTGTCTGTAGAGTGGATGGGGACCCATCTGTCAGGGAAGGCTCAGAAGTCCAGCCAGGGGCAATGGTTGGGGCAAACTGAGGGCCCTCAGCCCCACGAGAGGAAGTGAGATTCAGAGATTCAGGACTGGCTCCCCATCTCCCAGTGAGAAGTGGCTTGAGTCAGGCTCCAATTCAGGCCTCCTGGCTCCTGTCAGAGACTTGGGACTTGAACCAACCAAACTGATTTCACTGCTGGATTATAACTGACACATGATTCTTTAAAAAAGCAAAGCTGTAGTGGAACACCTGGCAGGGTCTCCCCAGTAGAGTGGAGTGAAAGGCGGTCTGCCTATTCATGCAGGTGTTCCCCACTTGTAGAAGGAGGCATCTCAGCAGCTTTGCTGGAAAGACTTGAGATCAAGGAACAAAGAGATTAATGACTGATGTCTTTCCCTTGCTCACCAGGCCTGGGGGAAGATGAATAGCCAGTGGTTGTGCAGCTGATATTAGCCTGTCTCTGATATTTTTCAGAAAAGTTTGGAGTTGGGGGTGCCTGGGTGGCTCAGTTGGTTGAGTGTCTGACTCTTGATTTTAGCTCAGATCATGATCTTAGGGTCATGGGATCTGGCCCAGCATCGGGCTCCATGCTCTGCATGGAGTCTGCTTGAGATTCTCTCTCTCCCTCTGCTCTCCCTATTGCCCCACTGGCATGCACATGTGCTCTCTCTCTCTCTCTCTCAAAAAATAAAAAAAAAAATAAATAAATAAATAAATAAATAAATAAATCTTAAAAACAATAAAAGAGAGGAAACCTTGGAGTTGGGAAGTCAGTGTGGTGGTAATTAAGCAGCATTCATTTATGACTTTGTTGAATGCTTTTCCTTTACAACTTAGGATATCAACCATTTTACCTTGAGAACTTTGAAGCAAAACCTTTCCCCAAATCTAAGTTGTCCTGCCTAGGAGAAACTCTGTCTACCTCTCTGGGTGGTGAGCATGCTCCTCAACTGCTGTTCTTTCCTGGTCAAATTGTGTCCCATGTATTGTGTTGGAATACCTTTCCTTGGAGAAGGGTAAGGGAAGCAATTTGTTCCCCTCTCTTTTTTTCTTCTTCTCCTTCTCTCCCTTCATTTCCTCCTCTTCCTCTTTCTCCTCCTCCTCCTCTTTTTCTTTACCTCCTTTACTGTCTGCTTCTCCTCCTTTTTCTTATTTTAATATTAAAATGACTACTTATTGGTCACCAACTATGTGCCAGGTGCTGTGTTAAGTATTTTACATACATTTATCTTACTTAATTCTCCAACAAGCCTATGAGGTAGATTTTATACTATCCCCATTTTACAGGTGAAAAATAGAAACAAAAGAAAATATGTTAGATGCTCAAGGTCACATAGCTAGGAAGCCACAGAGCCAGGACTGTCTAACTTTAGAGCCCCGGTTCTTTTTTTAGCCTCTTAAAAACTAGCTTATTTTTCTAGTTAGATGGGAAATGTAATGAACACCAGTGTGCCCCTTGCCAGGTTTTCTGGCTATGAACACCCTGCTACTCCCACTTCATGCCTCTCTCAAAATATACACACATACTCTCTCTCTTTGTGCCAAATCATCTGAAAGTTGACTGCAGACATAATGACATTTTACCCCTAAATATTTCAGTTTGAGTCTCCCAAGAATGAGGATATTTGCCTTCCTAAGCTCAATAGCATTATCACCTCTAAGGAAATCAACTTTATTCCAGTTACGCCATCCAATGCACAGTCCATGCTCAGATGGCCTCCATGGTCCCACAAATGACCTTTACAGCTACTATTTTTCAATCCAGAATGCAGTCAAGGTTTATAAATTGCCTTGGGTGATAATGAAACTTTAGTGCCCCCCAGTGAAGCGCAATAGCCTGCTTCCTTCTGTTCTTCATAAGCCGGGATCCTCTGAAGATGTTAGGACAATTAGTTTTCTTGTAGCTATGTGATCTCAGGCAAGCCATGCCATCTCCTTGAACCTCAGTTTCCTTACCTGAATACTGGGCATCTAATAACCTGTGCATCTCAGCTCTCTCCTGAGAAGGCTACTGTGACTACTAAATAAGATGTAGCATATAAAAGGCTCAGCCTAAATCTAACACAGTAAATGTTCAATAGATGGTGGCTATCATTTTTTGTATGGTATTTATTTTGTATTGAGTAGTAAGAAACTACCTCTTGGGTAATATGGTGAGCTGGGTAAGCAGATCAAAATTGCAAAACAGAACTAAAAATACTGACTAAAAAACTAATTAAGTACATCTATGAGAAACTAAACCAAAACAAAACACAGAAACAAAAATACTTCTCTCTAAAACTCAATGAGTGTGGAATCCAGCTTTTGCCCTCAGGGCATAGCTTTGGGGGGCTTTGGTGAGGAGAGGTGGAGTTTCACAGAAGAGCCCCTGTAGGGCTGGGACTCCAAAGAGCTTTGCACCCAGTGCGGTAACCTAGTCATCCTGTCCTGCAGACTACAAGGGAAATTGCTTGTTTTAAAGTTGGGCATGGAGTGAAGTGGTAGGGGCAGGGGGAAGAGGGGAAGAGCTTTTATTTTCTTTAACAACTCTTCACCACTAGCTGACTGGAAAGCAAAAATAATAGGAATATACCTGCCCAGATCTTTTTGGAATAAGTCCCCAGATTTTACAGGATGTGAAACAAGTATGCTTAATATGGTTTCAAAATGAAGGTGAGGTTAAAAACATGAGTAAAGAAAAAAAACAGACTTGAAAAAAAAAAGAGAAAAAGCAGACTTGAAAAAATAAAATAGAACTTCTAAACACAGAAAATCAAATTAGTGAAATGAAAAACTAAAATCTTGGATTTAAAAGTAGATTGAGGGCAGCCCGGGTGGCTCAGCAGTTTAGCACCTGCCTTCAGCCCGGGGTGTGATCCTGGTGACTCGGGATTGAGTCCCACATCGGGCTCCCTGCATGGAGCCTGCTTCTACCTCTGCCTGTGTCTCTGCCTCTCTCTGTGTGTCTCTCATGAACAAATAGATAAAATCTTAAAAAATAAATAAATAATAATAAAAAATAAAAGCAGATTAAACATACCTGAAGAGAGCATTAGTGAGCTGGAAGATATGCCTGAAGAAATTATCCAAAATGCAGTCTAGACATACAGACATGGAAAAAAGGAGAGATGAGGAACATAAGGATGGGATGAAGTGATAGTGCCTGAAAACCTTTTTTAGAAATAATGAGCGATTCATTGTCAACAGATTCTAGGAGCTCAACAGATTTTAAGTAGGATAAATAAGTTAAAAGAAATCTACATTTGGACCCAGTGGAGTGAAACTGAAGAGCCTGAAGGACAGAGGGAAGCAGCATGCTCAGAGTACTGCTCTGAGCAGCAGGAGAGCAGCATGCTGAACACATGGCTGGAACAGAGCCCTTACCCACTCACTTACCTGCTGGTGACCTTGGACAAGTCATTTCTAAGCTTTGGCTCTTTCCTCATAAAATGGGCATAATAATCACAATAATATTTAACTGTTGGAGAGGTTGTAATGATTAAATGACTGAATTCATACTATTGTCTTAGCCTAGGACCCAACCACATTGGCAGAACTCAAGAAAGACAAGCTACTGTTTTGGAGGAGGTGAAGTTTTCAATCTTTCCAAAGGCACTTGAGCAAGATGGTGCTGGTGGGTAGGGAATGTAAACAACAAAAGAAGGGGCAGAGGCAGAGCTCAGGTATAGTTCACCTTCACCTTGCTGGTGAGCTTCTTGCCCATTGTTTGAGACTCAGTTTCCACATCTTTTCCTCAGTTAAGCCTTCCTAGTCCCCATCCTGCTCCACCTCAGGCATGTGAGGGTTCCCTTCTCTTTGCCCCCACAGAACCATGAAAGGACTTCTATTATGGCACTTATTAAAATGTTGCTGTAATTTTCCCCATTCTCACTGGTGTGAGGTGGTATCTCATTGTGGTTTGGATTTGTATTTCCCTGATGGCAAGTGATGCAGAGCATTTTCTCATGTGCATGTTGGCCATGTCTATGTCTTCCTCTGTGAGATTTCTGTTCATGTCTTATGCCCATTTCATGATTGGATTGTTTGTTTCTTTGGTGTTGAGTTTAATAAGTTCTTTATAGATCTTGGAAACTAGCCCTTTATCTGATACTGTCATTTGCAAATATCTTCTCCCATTCTGTAGGTTGTCTTTGAGTTTTGTTGACTGTATCCTTTGCTGTGCAAAAGCTTCTTATCTTGATGAAGTCCCAATAGTTCATTTTTGCTTTTGTTTCTTTTGCCTTCGTGGATGTATCTTGCAAGAAGTTACTAGTGGCCGAGTTCAAAAAGGGTGTTGCCTGTGTTCTTCTCTAGGATTTTGATGGAATCTTGTCTCACATTTAGATCTTTCATCCATTTTGAGTTTATCTTTGTGTATGGTGAGAGAGAGTGGTCTAGGTTCATTCTTCTGCATGTGGATGTCCAATTTTCCCAGCACCATCTATTGAAGAGACTGTCTTTCTTCCAATGGATAGTCTTTCCTCCTTTATCGAATATTAGTTGACCATAAAGTTCAGGGTCCACTTCTGGGTTCTCTATTCTGTTCCACTGATCTATGTGTCTGTTTTTGTGCCAGTACCACACTGTCTTGATGACCACAGCTTTGTAGTACAACCTGAAATCTGGCATTGTGATGCCCCCAGCTATGGTTTTCTTTTTTAAAATTCCCCTGGCTATTTGGGGTCTTTTCTGATTCCACACAAATCTTAAAATAATTTGTTCTAACTCTCTGAAGAAAGTCCATGGTATTTTGATAGGGATTGCATTAAATGTGTATATTAACAAGGCAGGAAACCACAAATGTTGGAGAGGATGTGGAGAAAAGGGAACCCTCACGACACTGTTGGTGGGAATGTGAACTGGTGCAGCCACTCTGGAAAACTGTGTGGAGGTTCCTCAAACA
Source organism: Canis lupus familiaris (assembly GCF_011100685.1). Classification (NCBI taxonomy): domain Eukaryota; kingdom Metazoa; phylum Chordata; class Mammalia; order Carnivora; family Canidae; genus Canis; species Canis lupus. The sequence goes on along the minus strand of NC_049244.1, from coordinate 11,793,299 downwards.
GTTAAAAATATACCTGCCCTACGACCCAGCAATTGCACTGTTGGGGATTTACCCCAAAGATACAAATGCAATGAAACGCCGGGACACCTGCACCCCGATGTTTATAGCAGCAATGGCCACGATAGCCAAACTGTGGAAGGAGCCTCGGTGTCCAACGAAAGATGAATGGATAAAGAAGATGTGGTTTATGTATACAATGGAATATTACTCAGCTATTAGAAATGACAAATACCCACCATTTGCTTCAACGTGGATGGAACTGGAGGGTATTATGCTGAGTGAAGTAAGCCAGTCGGAGAAGGACAAACATTATATGTTCTCATTCATTTGGGGAATATAAATAATAGTGAAAGGGAATATAAGGGAAGGGGGAAGAAATGTGTGGGAAATATCAGAAAGGGAGACAGAACGTAAAGACTGCTAACTCTGGGAAACGAACTAGGGGTGGTAGAAGGGGAGGAGGGCAGGGGGGTGGGAGTGAATGGGTGACGGGCACTGGGGGTTATTCTGTATGTTAGTAAATTGAACACCAATAAAAAATAAATTAAAAAAAAATAAAACCAAAAAAAAATGTTGCTGTAATTTTTAAAACCTGCTTAGGTATCCCACTATGCTATGAGCTCTTCTTGACATCTCTGGTGCTTGGCACGGTTTTCTGTCACATACTAGGGCATAATAAATATTCTGGGTGAAAAAACATTGCACAGAACCATAAGCAATTGATCTGAGAAAGAGAAGACCCCCACCCCAGCCCCAGTTTACCCAGTATATTAAATTCCGTTGGTAATACAAGACCCATTCTATCCAGTTATGCCCATGATTCAGTAAGGGCAAATGATGGGGTGGCAAACTCTGGTGTCTTTGCCCAAGGTGGCTCCTTTTCAGGAGCGCTTCTTGGTCAATTTTTCTGGCAAAGGTAAATGTCATATAAGGAAGAAAAGGAAATCCTCTTCCCTGTGGAAATTATACCTTTGCTGGAGGTTGTGTGACTGCAGTATCAGCTTGACCAGCCAATTCTGCGCAGTCAATAGGGTGGGTTGTCAATAGGGAGCCAGAGCAGATGGCCAATGTGCTAAGGTCCCAGACAGATGGTTGCCTAGAGACTTGAGGCAGGGCAAGAGTACAGAGTTGAGGGGATGTGTCAGTTATCTATTGCTGTGTAACAATTTCTTTTCTGATAATATGCCTTTTAGAGATTGTAGTTTTTGCAGAGGGGTTATTTATTGATTAGCCTGTAGTTGTGAAAGGCACTTTGGTTCTTGGTTATCCAGTCTCCAGGCCTTGAAGCTATCCTTGAACTACCCCTTCTCTTGTATTTCACCTACATCTGAGTTTTCTGAAAGGTCTCCAAGGCCAAGTGTGCTGGATATTGTCAGAAATGAGGCCTAGCCCATGGACTCACTGGCTCCTGAAAAAGGAAAAAAAGGACTCTTTCATAATAAGCCAAGGAGATGTCTATCACCTGGTCAGCTATTGACTAATGGTTGCTTAGATGGTAGGGGTAGGCTGGACCCATGGTAGCACCTTCTCTGGCTGCGCAGAAAGCTGAAAAGACAAAAAATGGTGTGTAGTATGGTTTCTCAAGGACCAGCTTGAGGGAGAGGAGCCTGGGAGGCTGGAGAGCCTGGGAATTGGACATGGCAGAGATTCTAGGTCTACAGGAGAGGATGTATCTCAGTAGTGCACGTTCTTCAGAACCAACACATTCCTTTCTAACCCCAGAGCACACAGAAGGTCCAGATAACAAGAAGTACATATAATGCCAATTCCCAAGGTCACCACTTTCTCTCTTCATGAAAATTCGGTTTAGGTCATGACCAATGAGGAAAGCATGCTGATGCATCATTTCTGGGAGGGGCATATGACACCAGAGCTCCCGGGATCACGGAAACCTACCAGAGCCACTCCCCAGGAAAACCAGAGGGCTCCTAACAGCAGGAATGTGGGTGTCCCATAAGGGAAATGAATATACCTATTTCACGAGTCTAGGTACACTGGCAGAAGCTTGTTTGGGGGTAATTTTGAAGGACATAAATGTCAGTCTGGCCTTGGGATGAATTTGGTGTGTGAGGAACATCAGGTAAATCAATAGTGATTCAATTACTTTCTATTTTTAGAATAAGCTAAAAAGCCAAACAAGGTGAAATAAGCCAAACACAAAGAGTAAATATTGTATGCTTCCACTTACATGAAATAACCTACAACAAGCAAACTCGCAAAGACAGAAAAATGAAAGGTTACCAGGGGCAGGGAGGAGGCAGGAATGGAGAGCTATTATTTAATGGGTACAGAGCTTCTGTCTGGGTGATGAAAACATTTCGGAAATAGCGGTGATGGTTGCACAACATTGTAGATGTAATGAATGCTACTGAATTATACACTGAGAAACAGTTAAAATCACAAAATTTATGTTACACGTATTTTACCATAGCTTAAAAAATGTAATATTCCCAAAACCATCCAATTGTGTATTCTAAATGGGTTAATTGTATAGAATGAAATATATTTCAACGAAGTTGCTTTATTTTTTTGTTTTCTTATTTTTATTTATTTATTTTTACATTTTTAAATTTAAATTCAATTTAGTTAACACAGTGTATTATTAGTTTCAGGGGTAGAATTTAGTGATTCATCAGTTGCATACAACACTCAGCACTCATTACATCAAGTGACCTCCTTAATGTTCATCATCCAGATACCCCATACCCCCACCTACCTTCCATCCAGCAACCCTCAGTTTATTTCTTAGAGTTAAGAGTCTCTTATGGTTTGCCTCTTTCTCTGTTTTCGTCTAATTTTATTTTTCCTTCGTTTCTCCTATGTTCATCTGTTTTGTTTCCTTAAATTCCACTTATGAGTGAAATCAGATGGTATTTGTCTTTCTCTGAATGACTTATTTTGATTAGCATAATATTCTCTAGTTCCATCCATGTCATTGCAAATGGCAACATTTCATTTTTTTATGGCTGAGTAGTATTCCTGTAGTATTCCTGTGTATATATATTTTATCCAAATGTTCTTTGTTTATTCATCTGTCGGTGGACAGCTGGGCACTTTCCATAGTTTGGCTATTGTGGAGATTGCTGCTATAGACATTGGGGTGCAGGTATCCCTTCAGATCACTACATTTGTATCTTTGGGGTAAATACCTACTAGTGCAATTGCTGGGTCATAGGGTAAATCTATTTTCAACTTTTTGAGAAACCTCCATATTGTTTTCCAGAGTTTCCAAAGCACCAGTTTGCTTTCCTACTAACAGTGTAACAGTACCCTTTTCTCCACATCCTTTCCAACATCTGTGGTTTCCTGACTTGCTAATTTTGGCCACTCTGACAGATGTGAGGTGGTATCTCATTGTAGTTTTGATTTGTATCTCCCTGATGCCAAGTGATATTGAACATTTTTTCATGTGTCTGTTGGCCATTTGTATGTTTTCTTTGGAAAAATGTCTGTTCATGTCTTCTGCCCATTCTTGACTGGATTTTTTTTATTTTGGGGGTGTTGAGTTTGTTAAGTTCTTATAGATTTTGGATACCAGCCCTTTATCTGATATGTCATTTGCAAATATCTTCTCCCATTCCATAGGTTGCCCTTTAGTTTTGTCCACTATTTCTTTTGCTGTGCAGAAGCTTTTTATCCTGATGAAGTCCCAATGTTCATTTTTACTTTTGTTTCCCTTGCCTTGGGAGATGTGTCTATCAAGAAGTTGCTGTGGCTGAGGTCAAAGAGGTTGCTGCCTGTGTTCTCCTCTAGGATTTTGATGGATTCCTGTCTTACATTTAGGTCTTTCATCCATTTTGAGTTTTTAAAAAAGATTTTATTTACTTATTTGACAGTGAGAAAGAGATATTAAGAGAAAGCACAAACGGGGGGCGGGGAGAGGGAGGGGCAGGCTCCCCACTGAGTAGGGAGCCCGATGTGGGACTCAATCTCGGGACCTCAGGATCATGACCTGAGCTGAAGGCAGACACTTAACTGACCTACACCCCAATTTTGAGTTTATTTTTGAGTATGGTGTAAGAAAGTGGTTCAGTTTCATTCTTCTGCATGTGGCTGTCCAATTTTCCCAAAACCATTTGTTGAAGAGACTGTCTTTTTTTCCATTGGATATTCTTCACTGCTTTGTCGAAGATTAGTGACCATAATTGTTGGTTCATTTCTGGATTCTCTCTTCTGTTCTATCGATTCGTATGTCTCTGTTTTTGTGCCAGTACCATACTATCTTGTTGATTATGGCTTTATAATATAGCTTGAAGTCTGGAATTGTGATGTCTCCAGCTTTGATTTTCTTTTTCAACATTCCTTTGGCTATCTGGGGTCTTTTGTGGTTCCATACACATTTTAGGATTGGTTATTCCAGCTTGGTGAAACATATTGATGGTATTTTGATAGAAATTCCATTGAATGTGTAGATTGCTTTGGGTAGCACAGACATTTTAACAATATTTGTTCTTTCAATCCATGAACATGGAATGTTTTTCCATTTCTCTGTGTCTTCCTCAATTTCTTTTTTTTTTTAAAAGATTTTATCTATTTATTCATCACACACACACACACACACACACACAGAGGCAGAGACACAGGCAGAGAAAAGCAGGCTCCATGTCGGGAGACCAATGTGGGACTCAATCCAGGGACTCCAGGATCACGCCCTGGGTGGAAGGCAGGCACTAAACCACTGAGCCACCCAGGGATCCCCCCTCAATTTCTTTCATAAGGGTTTTATAGTTTTCAGAGTAAAATCCCTTACCTTTTTGGTTAGGTTTATTCCTAAGTTTCTTATGGTTTTAGTGCAATTGTAAGTGAGATTGATTCATGGATTTCTCTTTCTTCTGCTTAATTGTTAATGTATAGAAATGCAACTGACTTCTGTGCACTGATTTTATATCCTCTGACTTTGCTGAATTCCTGTATCAGTCCTAGCAATTTCTTGGTGGAGTCTTTTGAGTTTTCTACATACAGCATCATGTTATCAGTGAAGAGTGAGGGTTTGACTTATTCTTTGCCTATTTGATTGCCTTTTATTCCTTTTTGTTGTCTGATTTCTGAGGCTAGGACTTCCAGTACTATGTTGAACAATAGTGGTGAGGGTGGACATCCCTGTTGTGTTCTTAACCTTGGGAAAAAGCTCTCAGTTTTTCCCTGTTGATGATGATATACACTGTGGGTCTTTTGTATATGGCATTTATGTTGTTGAGGTATGCTCCCTTTATCCCTACATGGAGAAGAGTTTTTATCAAGAAAGAATGCTGTATTTTGTCAAATGCTTTGCAAAATCCAAAAGTACATTAAAAGGATTATTCACCATGACCGAGCGGGCTTTATTCCTGGGATGCAGAGGTGGTTCAGTATCTGCAAATCAATCAATGTGATACACCACATTAATAAGAGAAAGGACAAGAGCCATATATGATCTTCTCAATAGATGCAGAAAAAGTATTTGACAAAAACACAGTATCCTTTCTTGAAGTTGTTGTTGTTTTTTCAAAAAGGATGGGACGCCTGGGTGGCCTGGAGGTTGAGTGTCTGCCTTTAGCTCAGGGTGTGCATGATCCTGGGATCAGGGATCGAGTCCCACACCAGGCTCCCTGTGGGGAGACATAGCCTCTGCCTATGTCTCTACCTCTTTCTCTCTGTGTCTCTTATGAATAAATAAATAAATCTTTTTTAAAAAGGGCAACAAAGGGTATGTCAACTGAAAGAGGAATGAAATCCAATTACTGACACACAGAATACTGAATTTTAAATAAAGATAAACACAGAGAAGATCTTTGTTACCCATGAAAGAATTCAAAATGAAAGGGATAGTTCTGATGGTCTCTGCTACTGACCAAGATGGAGAGCCATGAGCTTTTCTCACAACGTGAGTGGGTCAGGGCTACTCAAGACATAACTTAAATTGGATGAATCCAAGAGGAATGGGAAAGCCCTAAGGTGGGCTGGCTTCAGGTACAGCCAGATCCAGAATTCAAATTATGTCACCAGGACTTAGTTTATCTTCGTTTCTTGGCCCTGCTGACTGTCGAGTTGGCTTCATTTTCTGTCTTCTCATGGTGGCCTTTGGCAGTGGCAGGATCAACCTTCACAGTGACACAACCATTTTAGAATCTTGCCTCTTCTCAAAGATTCATGGACACTGGAATATGCTTCTTTTCTAGAAGTTTTTATCAAAATCTTAATCTTCCTTCTGATTAGTGCAGCTTAGGTCACTTAATCATTCCTGAACAAATCATTGTCCCCAGAAGAATGTGATGTGCTGATTGATTTAGGCCTGGTCATGTGCACTCCCTCCTCTCTCTCCCCCACCTCAGAAATATGCATGGAGCCCTCTGTAGATGGTGGGCAAGTGAGGGGTGGGTGCATTGAGGTAGAAAATTTAGAGTGTTCATACTGTGGAGGCAAAGTATGAATCCACCTTACAGAAGTTGGGAGCACTCTCAGTAATGACAGAGACAGACTTGTCCCCAAGAGATGTACATTTAGCACAAAACAAGTGGGAGAATCTTATCTCTTAACATTACTGTTTGGGCTTGCTGCCTTGAGGCTGGTTCTGTTAATCTGTGCACATAAACTTTTCCCTTCCTTTTTGCTCGGCTTACTACATTTTGTTTTTGATGTATGTCTTCCCATTAGCCTGGCAGTTCCTTCAAATTTAAGGGCAGAGGATGTGTCTGGTTCCTCACTGAGCCCACCTTAGATACAGTACATAGTCTATGCTTAATAACTGCTCTTTTAGTGATTGAAAGAATAAGGAAAGGCAGAGAAGTAGGATGTTCCAGTCTGACTGGTGGGAGAGCAATTGTTATGATCATTGTCTAACTTGACAGGTCAGCTAGTTAGTTGTGGAAATCTAAGCACTCTTTCCAATTTTTTAAAATGAATTAGTTCTAGAAAGTTCTCATTTCTTTCATGCAGCGAAGTTGGTCAAAACTTGTTTGGTAGGGCATGCTTTGTATGTGTATATAAGTGTGTATAACTCTAAGCATAAGAACAATTATTCAAAGTCTACTTTCTGCTCTGTCATTAAAACTTTTAAAAATATTTTAATTTTTTTGAATAGGCAATTTATTTATTTGTTTTGAAATCATGGCCAACTGTAATAAATTTCTTGCCTATTTTTCCATATACATAATAAGCAAATATGCATGGATATTACTCTGTTTTGCAAAATGATAGCATACTGAGATACTGATTTGAGGCTCCTTCTAACTTAACAATATTTCATAAATATTTCCATAATAGTATGTGGAGAGCTGATTCCTTGATTCCAAGGCTGAAAAGAATTCCATCCAATGAAATCACTTCATAACTTTTGTAATCAACATCTGTTGATGGAAATATAAGTTATTTTTAATAGTTTCCTATTTTAACCTAATTCATGAATGAATAGGGGTGGCTGTGTTCCAATAAAACCTCATTGTCCATTATAATAATATATAATAATAACAATAACAACAACAACAATAATAATGATAGCATGCTTTGTGCTTTCCAGGGTACTCTAGTGAATGCACTTAAGTCTTGCACAGGAATGGAAATATGGACAAATAATAGTGGAAGTGTGGGGGAGACAGAGGAGGGCTAATAACTAGACCTCCCCTAAAAGAACTCTGTTCCCTTCTTCTGACTCCAGGAGAAGAGACATAGTCCCTCTTGATCAGAGGTTTTCTGAAAAGCATAGGAACTCAGGATTATCTTTGAAAAACTACTTAAAAGTACATAAAGTTGAAAATATTCTACAGTGATGAGTAGTAGTGGTGACTTTTGCAAATTCAGTTGAAGAGTTAAGAGGAAGTAGATATGTGCCATTACTACTGATCTGTCAACTATGCAAATATAAGGCTTTGCCCAGCTGAACCAGGAAAGTTGGTCATTCCAGCTAAGTTAATAATCAAACTTAAGATGAATGCTTTGAAAGACTTGAGAAAAGCAAATTATTAAAAACCATTTTACTAAAGGGATAATTGTGAGTAATTTAAGAAAGTTTAGAAAAATCTTGAAAATCTAGAAAGGAAATCTAGGAGATGTTGCTTTGCTTTATGTCTTTAAGTTCTTGCTTTGCCTTAAAGTTATGGAAACTATAAATGGAATATGGCATCATAAGATTTACACAAAAACCTCAAGCAGTGCTACAGTCCATGACACATATCTTAGAAAAGGCCATCGCTGAAGATTGTTGAACCAATGTGCATTTATGGGTTCATCAATTTAAGTTTTAGTGTTTATGGCCTGTTTCTTTTATGATTCTATATTTTATCACTTTTAATTAATAAACTAATAACCAATAATAATTGAGTCAGCCAGAAGGGCTTCAATGTTTCAAAAGGCTAGCATTATCCTTAGTCATTTCAACATCTTTTAACTCTTTGAGCTAGAAGGGATTTTAAAGATAATCCACATGGGCAGCCTGGGTGGCTCAGCGGTTTAGTGCCGCCTTCAGCCCAGGATGTTGGGCTGGGCTCCCTGCATGGATCCTGCTCTTCCTCTGCCTGTGTCTCTGCTTCCCTCTCTCTCTGTGTTTCTCATGAATAAATAAATAAAATATTTTTTTAAAAAATTTAAAAATATTTTTTTAAAAACCTAGGAGGTTGCCTAGGCTCCAGAGATGATGTCCTTGACCATGACCTCATTATGAATAAAGGAGCAAAATAATGGCTTCTCCCACTGCTCCCTACTATAAGGCAGTTCTGTGGGGGTCCAGATGAACACTCTGATAGGCAGAATAATCATCTCCCAAAGATGTTCACACTCTTACATCTGACACCTCTGAACATGTTATTTACATGGCAAGAAGGACTTTACAGATTAAGGACTTTGAAATGGGGAGATTATCTTGATAGCGTGGGAAGCCAATTTAATCACTTGAGTCCTTATAAGTGAGAGAAAGGTGAGTCAGAGATACAACAATGTAAGAAGAGGCAGGAGGGAGTCAAAGCATGAGAGGGTATTGATCCATCATTGCTGTTTTGAAGATAAGGAAGGGAGGTAGAGCCAAGATGTGCAGACAGCTCCTAGAAGCTGGGAATGGTCCCCAGTTTACAGCTAGCAAGGAAATGGGATCTCAGTCCTATAGCTACCAGGAATTTTATTCTGCCAACAACATGAATGAGCTAGGGAATGAGCTAGGGATCTCTTTTAGGACCCTCAGAAAGGAGCTCAGTCCTACCAATACGATGATTTTAGACTGGTGAGACTCATGTCAGAATTCTGATCTAAACACCAAGGAAATACAAACAATTTTAAAAACATATTATGAACAGCTATACGCCAATAAATTAGGCAATCTAGAAGAAATGGACGCATTCCTGGAAAGCCACAAACTACCAAAACTGGAACAGGAAGAAATAGAAAACATGAACAGGCCAATAACCAGGGAGGAAATTGAAGCAGTCATCAAAAACCTCCCAAAACACAAGAGTCCAGGGCCAGATGGCTTCCCAGGGGAATTCTATCAAACGTTTAAAGAGGAAATCATACCTATTCTACTAAAGCTGTTTGGAAAGATAGAAAGAGATGGAGTACTTCCAAATTCGTTCTATGAGGCCAGCATCACCTTAATTCCAAAACCAGACAAAGACCCCACCAACAAGGAGAATTACAGACCAATATCCCTGATGAACATGGATGCAAAAATTCTCAACAAGATACTAGCCAATAGGATCCAACAATACATTAAGAAAATTATTCACCATGACGAAGTAGGATTTATCCCCAGGACACAAGGCTGGTTCAACACTCGTAAAACAATCAATGTGATTCATCATATCAGCAAGAGAAAAACCAAGAACCATATGATCCTCTCCTTAGATGCAGAGAAAGCATTTGACAAAATACAGCATCCATTCCTGATCAAAACTCTTCAGACTGTAGGGATAGAGGGAACATTCCTCAACATCTTAAAAGCCATCTATGAAAAGCCCACAGCAAATATCATTCTCAATGGGGAAGCACTGGGAGCCTTTCCCCTAAGATCAGGAACAAGACAGGGATGTCCACTCTCACCACTGCTATTCAACATAGTACTGGAAGTCCTAGCCTCAGCAATCAGACAACAAAAAGACATTAAAGGCATTCAAATTGGCAAAGAAGAAGTCAAACTCTCCTTCTTCGCTGATGACATGATACTCTACGTAGAAAACCCAAAAGCCTCCACCCCAAGATTGCTAGAACTCATACAGCAATTTGGTAGCGTGGCAGGATACAAAATCAATGCGCAGAAATCAGTGGCATTTCTATACACTAACAATGAGACTGAAGAAAGAGATATTAAGGAGTCAATCCCATTGACAATTGCACCCAAAAGCATAAGATACCTAGGAATAAACCTAACCAAAGAGGTAAAAGATCTATACCCTAAAAAGTATAGAACACTTCTGAAAGAAATTGAGGAAGACACAAAGAGATGGAAAAATATTCCATGCTCATGGATTGGCAGAATTAATATTGTGAAAATGTCAATGTTACCCAGGGAAATATACACGTTTAATGCAATCCCTATCAAAATACCATGGACTTTCTTCAGAGAGTTAGAACAAATTATTTTAAGATTTGTGTGGAATCAGAAAAGACCCCAAATAGTCAGGGGAATTTTAAAAAAGAAAACCATAGCTGGGGGCATCACAATGCCAGATTTCAGGTTGTACTACAAAGCTGTGGTCATCAAGACAGTGTGGTACTGGCACAAAAACAGACACAGAGATCAATGGAACAGAATAGAGAACCCAGAAGTGGACCCTGAACTTTATGGTCAACTAATATTCGATAAAGGAGGAAAGACTATCCATTGGAAGAAAGACAGTCTCTTCAATAGATGGTGCTGGGAAAATTGGACATCCACATGCAGAAGAATGAAACTAGACCACTCTCCTTCACCATACACAAAGATAAACTCAAAATGGATGAAAGATCTAAATGTGAGACAAGATTCCATCAAAATCCTAGAGGAGAACACAGGCAACACCCCTTTTGAACTTGGCCACAGTAACTTCTTGCAAGATACATCCACGAAGGCAAAAGAAACAAAAGCAAAAATGAACTATTGGGATTTCATCAAGATAAGAAGCTTTTGCACAGCAAAGGATACAGTCAACAAAACTAAAAGACAACCTACAGAATGGGAGAAGATATTTGCAAATGACGTATCAGATAAAGGGCTAGTTTCCAAGATCTATAAAGAACTTCTTAAACTCAACACCCAAGAAACAAACAATCCAATCATGAAATGGGCAAAAGACATGAAGAGAAATCTCACAGAGGAAGACATAGACATGGCCAACATGCATATGAGAAAATGCTCTGCATCACTTGCCATCAGGGAAATACAAATCAAAACCACAATGAGATACCACGTCACACCAGTGAGAAAGGGGAAAATTAACAAGGCAGGAAACCACAAATGTTGGAGAGGATGCAGAGAAAAGGGAACCCTCTTACACTGTTGGTGGGAATGTGAACTGGTGCAGCCACTCTGGAAAACTGTGTGGAGGTTCCTCAAAGAGTTAAAAATAGACCTGCCCTACGACCCAGCAATTGCACTGTTGGGTATTTACCCCAAAGATTCAGATGCAATGAAACGCTGGGACACCTGCACCCCGATGTTTATAGCAGCAATGTCCAAACTGTGGAAGGATCCTCGGTGTCCATCGAAAGGTGAATGGATAAAGAAGATGTGGTCTATGTATACAATGGAATATTCCTCAGCCATTAGAAACGACAAATACCCACCATTTGCTTCGACATGGATGGAACTGGAGGGTATTATGCTGAGTGAAGTAAGTCAATCGGAGAAGGACAAACATTGTATGTTCTCATTCATTTGGGGAATATAAATAATAGTGAAAGGGAATTTAAGGGGAGAAGAAATGTATGGGAAATATCAGAAAAGGAGACAGAACATAAAGACTCCTAACTCTGGGAAATGAACTAGGGTTGGTGGAAGGGGAGGAGGGCGGGGGGTGGGGGTGAATGGGTGACGGGCACTGAGGGGGGCACTGGGATGGGATGAGCACTGGGTGTTATTCTGTATGTTGGTAAATTGAATACCAATAAAAAATAGACCTGCCCTACGACCCAGCAATTGCACTATTGGGGATTTACCCCAAAGATACAGATGCAGTGAAACGCCGGGACACCTGCACCCCGATGTTTCTAGCAGCAATGGCCACGATAGCCAAACTGTGGAAGGAGCCTCGGTGTCCAACGAAAGATGAATGGATAAAGAAGATGTGGTTTATGTATACAATGGAATATTACTCAGCTATTAGAAATGACAAATACCCACCATTTGCTTCAACGTGGATGGAACTGGAGGGTATTATGCTGAGTGAAGTAAGTCAGTCGGAGAAGGACAAAAATAAATTTATTTATTTAAAAAAAAGAATTCTGATCTATAGAACTTTAAGATAATATATTTATGTAGCTTAAGCTTCTAAGTTTGATGTATCTTGGTACAGTAGCAACAGAAAACTAATACATTGCATTGGGGACAGACCCTTCTCTGCTTCAGAATGTTCTGGCACGTAGCAACTGATGTCATAGAAAAGATTCTAGAAGAGCAGGTTATAGAGAAGCACTTGTAGTTTAGAAGCTCTTAGGTGAAGGTAAGTGGGTTATCAAGGAAGTAGAATCTGAAAAGGCCAGGGAACCGAGTGCAGGTAGAGCAACTTCCCTGCGAAAGGTCAAAACTGCTGCAGTTGCCCTTCCCTGAGGAGGCTCTACCTCTGCAGAGGGACTGGTGAACTGGTAAGCTGGTATAGGGTAGGTAGGAATAGGGACAGATATGATGATACCCAGGTGCAGGAGACACTCAGAAAATCCATTTATTGCTTATATGATGACAATTCTGTTAGGAAGAGTTGGCTTTTTCCCCATTCATTCATTCATTCATTCAACAGAGATTCACAAAGCATCTCCTATACACTAGGCTCTAAGTTCTGGGGATAAAGCAGAGAACAAAACAGACCAGGTTTCTGCATTCCTTGTGTTTACACTCTGGTCTAAGACATAAACAAATTAAACAAGGTAATATCTGAAATTTACTTATATTTTGAAGAAAATAGAAATGATTTTCTGTGATAAAGCGGTGATAAGAGAGCCCTATTAGATATGCTGAGCTCACTTTTGAGCTGAGACCATGACCAGAAAGAGCAAGCTCTGTGATGTTCCAGGCAGAAGAAACAACAGGTGCAAAGAACCTATGGTAGGAATGAGATTGGAATGTACAAGAAAAAGAAATGTGATAGGGGAGTGTGGTGGTGTGAAAGTGAACAAGGGCAAGAGAGCTGTGAAAACAGACTAGAGAGGTGCTCAGGGGCTAGAGCAGGAAGGATCTTGTCGGCCAGGTTGAGGAGTTGGGATCTTATTTAAAGTGCCAGGGGAATCTATTGGAGATGGATGATGTGGCTGGATATATGTTTTTAAAGAGGACTTTCTAGTTGCTATGTGGATAATAGGGCATGGGGGAACAGGAGAGGATTGTGGACTATCAGAGTATATCTAGGAGACTCTACAGAAGTCAGAGATGATGGTGATCTGGACTGGGATGATGGCAGAAGGGATGGTGAGAGGTGGATTGGTTTTGAAAGAACAGGGGAAAGGGCTCCCAGTGAATTCACTGCAGGGGAAGAGGGAAGGAGGGAAGACTCAGCATGCCTTTTATGAGTATGTCTGGGAGACAGGTATCACCTGAAAATATCATTTGCTCTACTGGGAAATGTAAACATGGACTTCTCTTCCAATATGCATTAAATTTCAATTATTAAGCTAAGAGCACGGATGTGTGACCATAGTTCAAAAGATAAGTGTTTGCTGGGGATTCAATACTTTGTATATTTCATTCATTTACTTTTAAAGTGAACACAATTAGGTAAGTATTATTTTATTATTTAGATGAGGGAACTGAGGTACAGAGAGGCCGAGTAACTGTTTTAGATCACTCTAGGGATTCCTAAAATCAGAATCTGGATCCAGGCAACCTGACTCCCAAGTCTGAACACTTAAATGTTAGGCCCTCCTCAACAATGTTTTTGGTTTAATGGTGATGTCTGTAACTAATTATGTGACTTGAGAGTTTAAACAAATATTTAAAAGCAAAATTCTTTTAATTCAGGAATACACTTATTTATTTCTAACTTTTCCCCAAGTTAGACATTTAAGTCATTGGTTCACAATAGGGGATGATTTTGTCCTCTAGGAGGTGTTTGGCAATGTATGGAGACATTTTTATTTGTCGCAACTGCGGGGGAGGATGTACTGTATATCTAGAGGCCAGGTGTGCTCCTAAATAAACTCTAGTGCACAGAAGAGCCTCCAGAGCAAAGAATTTTCCAGCCTAAGTGCCAAGGTCAAGAACCCCTTGTGCAGGTGAAGATAAGCTGGAGGACATGCATACACCTGTCAATGATGACAAAGAGGAGGGTCCAGTTAGTTGTCCAGTTGATATATATTTATGCAGTGTTGCAGGCTGTAGGGCATGCCAGGAAGAATATATGTTATAATTTCCAAATGCACATCCTAGTCTGAGGGATAAGACATGGTACAGAACAGGACAATCATCTGCTAGCTGTTCTGGAAGTGATTTTGAGAGCAGTAGGGTCTCAGAGAGGGAATATCCATGCAGGATTGCATCAGGCTTCAAGGAGGTGGCACCTGGAGCAGACACCTGAAGATGGAGCATTTGGTGGAGAAAAGCATGGTAGGGCCTTGTGGATTGGGAAGAGCCATGTGTGGAGAGCTAAGAATTAGCAGAAGCATGGGCAGTGAGGTTTGGGTAGGCAGAGAGGAACAGAGAAGGAGCAACATGGGAATTCAGAGTTCACTGAATTGATTCCTCCTGATGGAGGGAGGGCAGGGTAAGGCCAGGTTATGGAGGGCTCAGAAAGCCAAGTGTGGGTTTGCTATGATGAGGAATAGGGAACTAGCAGCATTCCCAACGTGGCATTGTGCACATGCTTTGGGGACATTCCTCACTCATGTTAGAAAGCACCACCTGGAAGAGGTGGCCAGGAGGAGTGGAGACCAAGAGGCTGGACTATGACTCAACTTGCAGTGATTAGGGTGCAGGGAAGGGGTTACATGAAGGTGATGAAGGGGGTTTAGGGAATAGAGATGAGGGGGATTTAGAGGATGATGATGAGGAAGGTTCAGGGGATGGAAATGAGGGAGCTTTAAGGTGATGAAAATGAGATCAGGGGATGGAGATGAGAGGGGTTTAGGAGACAATGATGAGGGGGGTTTAGGTGGTGACAACAGAAATGGAGGAGAAGCTCAGGAATCAATTCTTTGAGCATCCCACACATGACCCCCCTTTTCACAGATGAGAAAAGAGAGGCCCTATGAGGCTAAGGGCCTTGTCTATTACTGCCAGTGATGAATCCCCCTATGACATGGTAGGTCTGGGCTGGACTGGGGTTTGTCTCCTTGTGTGGACAACCATAGAAAAGCTCAGAGGAGTTTGATCTATAGATAATCTGGAGATAAGACTATGGCAAGGGTAAGACCACAGCTCTGAATGTATTCTAGGATAAAATGCAATGGTGGAAATAATTCAGCGTAACAGTAGTGATTATTCTTGAGTAGTGGGACCACAACAAAGTTTTCCCTTCTTTTTCTGTTTTTCAACATGTATCTAATGGACAAGTTGTACTTTCATAATAAAGGGGAAGAGAAGATTTGAGCATGTGTATCTAACATGAGAGAGAAATGAGTGAGAAGAAAATCAAGCAGAAGCCACTGGGTTTTGCTGGAGGGAAAGAATGTGTGTGTGGGTGGGGTGGGGCGGGGAGGTGACCTTTTCAAGAGCTGTTTCCTTAGAAAATAAGGTGTCCAGAAGAGAAGGGGAGGCAGGGTTTCAGGTGTCTTGGTTTTGGGGTAATGTGAAGCCAAGGATTAGAGTGGGAAGAAGGATCATGGTAAGCCAGGTGGGACTCCCCTTTTTCTGAACACATTAAATCACCCGCCCCCACCCCCAGTGCCCTTCTTTACCCTCAGAGACACTAATGTCCTTGGGATCCTGGCAGGACTCTGTGACTCCACCGGCTTACCCGGCCACTATTGCCTTAAGCTGCCAGGAGCCTGAGAAGATGAAGGCATCTGTGGTTCTCTCCCTCATTGGCTACCTAGTGGTTCCAAGTGGTGCTGCTATCTTGGGGCGCTGCGTGGTAGCTAAGAAGCTCTATGATGGAGGCCTGAATTATTTTGAGGGCTACAGCCTTGAAAACTGTGAGTAGGCTCCTCTCAACCCCGTTCTTCCTCCCCTCCTTTCCCTCTGGCCCCTGC
The DNA here is from genome assembly GCF_011100685.1 of Canis lupus familiaris. Taxonomy (NCBI): domain Eukaryota; kingdom Metazoa; phylum Chordata; class Mammalia; order Carnivora; family Canidae; genus Canis; species Canis lupus. Next base: position 11,777,024 of record NC_049244.1, on the reverse strand, counting down.
CCAGGCATCCCCAACTCCTCCCTCCTCCAAGCCACCCACCTCCTGTTCTATCTTAGGGGTGTGCCTGGCTTATTTTGAGAGCAAGTTCAACCCCATGGCCATCTACGAGAACTTGCCTGGTGGCTACACTGGCTACGGCCTCTTTCAGATTCGCGACTGGGACTGGTGCGACAGGGGCAGGAACCTCTGCCACATGTCCTGCTCTGGTAGGTCCCCCCTACTGACACACTTGGGCACTGGGGGCTGCAGCACAGAGCTCAGAGGCCAGCCTTCCAGGGGGGCCAGAGTTTATAGGTTTGGAGCAGGGAGGCAGAGGGCCTGGCAGGCTTAGTGCTGCACAGCAGAGTACACAGAGAGGAGAGTCGGGTGGTGGCCAGGGACAGAGTCATGGATTCCCCCATCCAGATGGGCAGAAAAGGCATCAGGATGTGGAGAGGTGGTGGGGAGGAGGCTGCAGGCATCAGAGCCCACCTGAGCCTGAAGGGTTCGAGCAGAGGGCTCTGCTCTGCATGGGCCTCATTTCACCCATGCTCAGCCACACACTCTTCTTCAAATGGAATAGATGCTGCCACTTGGACAGGCACAAGGGGTCACTGGGAGGAGGCAGAAGTAGGCCATTCCAAGAGAAGCTTTCCCTGCTGCTCTTAGGGGTCCCAGGTATCTGTAGTCAAGAGGATGCCTGGCCCAAGATCCCCTCCTCCTAGCATTCACTGAATACCTATGAAGTGCCAGGCCTCCTGGAGCTGACATTCTAGTGCTTGCTAACTGCCAGGTACTCCTTTATGCTCTTCATGGGTCTGAGTTCATCTAATCTTCACAAAGATCCCCATGACATGGGCACTGTTATTATCTCACTCTTTAAATGGGGAAACTGAGGCCCAGAGAAGGTAAGTACATGCTCAAAGCCACACAGCTGGTAGGTGTTATTGTTGAGGGGCAAACTCACACAGCATGGCCCCAGAGTCAGAGCCAGACTAATGGGCTGCACAACCATGCCAGAACTCTCTCTGACACCTGAGGCTGTCATTCTGCAGCAGGAGGGTCTGAGAGCCTGGCACTCTCAGGGTCTCCCTAATGAGCAAAGCTCCCTTCCCCATGATGAGTGAGAAATGTTCCAGAACCTGTGCCTTCTGAGCTGGGTCTTTAGGAGACAGAGTGGAGAGGTCATGGTAAAAGCTTTTAACTTTCTTATGTGGTCCAGAAGGAAGCTGCTTGATATTGGGCCCTATGCTTGGCCTTGGGATTCCAGAGAGGAGTAAGATAGTTTCCAGATTCAAGAAGAAGCAGAATTGCAAAGTAGGAGGGAAAGGTGCAGAAAACACATAGGAACCCAGTGAGAATCCTAACGGCCCCCAATATGAGTGAGCTACATGAGCCTGTGTAGGTCCCTTCTCAGAGCTTCCTCATCTGTGAAGTGGGGATGATACTAACTACTTCTTAAGGTTGCTGTGAGCATTAAATGTGATATTGTATGTGAAACACTGTGCAAGGCCCGTAGGAATCATGTGATCAAAGCTAGGGGACACCTACACATTAAGAACATAATTTAATTACTGTGATAGAACATTCAGTATTGCCCTGAGCTTCCTGGTAGCCAAAGAAAAAAGAGAACCCCACTGGGCCCGTAATTTATATCTCATAAGAAGATAGATAGATGATAGATAGATAGGTTGCCAGACTCTGACAGGAGAAACAAATAATTACCTGTAAAGGAAGTGGTACTACTGAGTGCTGTGATAAAAATATGGTGGATTAGATATCCTAAAAAACCCTCCTACTAGACAAAATGGGAAAAAAATTCTGGGTGCCTGGCTGGCTCAGTTGGTAAAGCATGTGACTCTCGAGATTGTGAGTTTAACTCCCATTAGGGCATGTAGCCTACTTAAAAAAAAATTAATTAATCTACTGTAGTATCTGGCTGAGCTGGCAAGAACATAAAATCCTTAAAGGTTAAAATGAGAAGTGAGAATCCAGACAGGTAAGTGAGGATTGAAGTCGATGGTGACCTGGGGGGACATCAGCTGATTCCCTGTGGCCTAAGGCACAGGTTTGACGTCATTGTGTAGATAGGGCCTGAGCAAAATCAGGAGATGCATTGGAGACTCCACCAAAAGCCAAGACCCCAGAAAATCAGCTGAAAGGTGAGCTAGAAAGTCCTGAAAGCAAAGACATTCCAAATGGGGAAGGGTGGGGGGAACAGTCTCCTTGGGAATTTGTCACCACAAGCCAGTAGGACTCACAATGAAGTAAGGTGTCATGGAGAGGTACGAGGCCCTGTGCTAAGTCCTGGGGGGCAGTTCAGAGGAATTGTCTACTGTCCTTGTCCAGCAAAGTGAGGGACAGAGAGAGCACAGGCTTTGAGGCCAGATAGAATCTTGGCTCCACCTCTTACTAGTTCTGAACGTTTGTTTTCTTATCTGTAAAGTAGAGGTAATAATAGTACTTACCTCACAAGGCTTTTCTGAGTTTTTAACATACTACAATGTATATAAAGTGCTGAGTGTAGTGTCGGGTGTACTTCCTGGTGTGTGATTAATACAACTTCATTCAAAGAATTTATAAGGTAGCTGGGGATTAGGGTGTGTGTGCATGCGTGTGTGTGTGTGCATGTAAGCATGTATGCACACGTGTATCTATGTATGCACATATGTATATTTGTATATATGTATTTAACATATTAGTGCTGAATTGAAGTGACATTTTATTCAGAAGAGGGGAGAAGGCACCGTGAGCTATGTGGGCAATGACAGAGTTTTAAGGACTGTCCTTATGAGCAGATGAACATGAACAAAGTCTAGGAAGAGGAACTGCATATGATGCATATGGTTCCCAAGCTGTGGGTATCAGGGGCAGAGCACCCACTTTAAGGGCAGGCGCTAGCTTTGTGTCCTGCCCCTTGGTAGGTCTCTAACGGTGGGGTCATGGAGGAAGGCAATGAAAGGTAAGGTTGTTTTTGTTTCTTTTGCCTTCGTGGATGTATCTTGCAAGAAGTTACTGTGGCTGAGTTCAAAAAGGGTGTTGCCTGTGTTCTCCTCTAGGGTTTTGATGGAATCTTGTCTCACATTTAGATCTTTCATCCATTTTGAGTTTATCTTTGTGTATGGTGAAAGAGAGTGGCCTAGTTTCATTCTTCTGCATGTGGATGTCCAGTTTTCCCAGCACCATTTATTGAAGAGACTGTCTTTCTTCCAATGGATAGTCTTTCCTCCTTTATCGAATATTAGTTGACCATAAAGTTCAGGGTCCACTTCTGGGTTCTCTATTCTGTTCCATTGATCTCTGTGTCTGTTTTTGTGCCAGTACCACACTGTCTTGATGACCACAGCTTTGTAGTACAACCTGAAATCTGGCATTGTGATGCCCCCAGCTATGGTTTTCTTTTTTAAAATTCCCCTGGCTATTCGGGGTCTTTTCTGATTCCACACAAATCTTAAAATAATTTGTTCTAACTCTCTGAAGAAAGTCCATGGTATTTTGATAGGGATTGCATTAAACGTGTATATTGCCCTGGGTAACATTGACATTTTCACAATATTAATTCTGCCAATCCATGAGCATGGAATATTTTTCCATCTCTTTGTGTCTTCCTCAATTTCTTTCAGAAGTGTTCTATAGGTTTTAGGGTATAGATCCTTTACCTCTTTGGTTAGGTTTATTCCTAGGTATCTTATGCTTTTGGGTGCAATTGTCAATGGGATTGACTCCTTAATTTCTCTTTCTTCAGTCTCATTGTTAGTGTATAGAAATGCCATTGATTTCTGGGCATTGATTTTGTATCCTGCCACGCTACCAAATTGCTGTATGAGTTCTAGCAATCTTGGGGTGGAGGCTTTTGGGTTTTCTATGTAGAGTATCATGTCATCGGCGAAGAGGGAGAGTTTGACTTCTTTGCCATTTTGAATGCCTTTAATGTCTTTTTGTTGTCTGATTGCTGAGGCTAGGACTTCCAGTACTATGTTGAATAGCAGTGGTGAGAGTGGACATCCCTGTCTTGTTCCTGATCTTAGGGGAAAGGCTCCCAGTGCTTCCCCATTGAGAATGATATTTGCTGTGGGCTTTTCGTAGATGGCTTTTAAGATGTCGAGGAATGTTCCCTCTATCCCTACACTCTGAAGAGTTTTGATCAGCAATGAATGCTGTATTTTGTCAAATGCTTTCTCTGCATCTCAAAGAGTTAAAAATAGACCTGCCCTACGACCCAGCAATTGCACTGTTGGGGATTTACCCCAAAGATACAGATGCAATGAAATGCCGGGACACCTGCACCCCGATGTTTATAGCAGCAATGGCCACGATAGCCAAACTGTGGAAGGAGCCTCGGTGTCCAACGAAAGATGAATGGATAAAGAAGATGTGGTCTATGTATACAATGGAATATTACTCAGCCATTAGAAGTGACAAATACCCACCATTTGCTTCAACGTGGATGGAACTGGAGGGTATTATGCTGAGTGAAGTAAGTCAATCGGAGATGGACAAACAGTGTATGTTTTCATTCATTTTGGGAATATAAATAACAGTGAAAAGGAATATAAAGGATGGAAGAAGAAAAAGACTCCTAACTCCGGGAAACGAACTAGGGGTGGTGGAAGGGGAAGAGGGCAGGGGGTGGGGGTGAATGGGTGACGGGCACTGAGGGGGGCACTTGACGGGATGAGCACTGGGTGTTATTCTGTATGTTGGTAAATTGAACACCAATAAAAAATAAATTTATTAAAAAAAAAAAAAGGAAGGTAAGGTTGTAGAAGCGGAAAGGCATGTTGGGGCAAAGAGTGAGTAAGCCAAGGGTTTGGGGTTTTGTTTTACCGGCAACTAGGGGGCGCCTAACCAATGTTTTCAGGAAAAGCAATCAGACTGGATTAGGGAAAGGGGAAGATTGATACGCAGTCAAGAAGGAATTGCAGTAATTCAGGTAGGAGGTCTCAGCTTCCATATTCAAAGAAGAGAATGGGATGATGAATGCCTAGTCATGTTGGCCCCTCAGAGGCACCTCTGGGCCATCTCAAATGGTGTTTCTTCTACCTGGAACACTTTTCCTTCTGTGATCCCTCCATCCCTTTTCCTTACCCTGATAGGACTCTTCTAGATGTTCCGTGGCCCAAAACCCTTCCCAACCCTTTGAGTCTGATTGGGTGCCCCCACTTACCACTCCCACATCAAGCTGCATTCCCCCATCATTCCAGGTATCCTTTGTATGATAACTGTCTACGATCTTTATCTCCCCCTTTCAGACTGCAGGTTCTAGGAGGACAGGCTATTGTGGACAGGCTATTGGCTATTGTGGACATTGCTGCTAGAAACATCGGGGTGCAGGTGTCCCGGCGTTTCATTACATCTGTATCTTTGGGGTAAATCCCCAACAGTGCAATTGCTGGGTCATAGGGCAGGTCTATTTTTAACTCTTTGAGGAACCTCCACACAGTTTTCCAGAGTGGCTGCACCAGTTCACATTCCCACCAACAGTGTAAGAGGGTTCCCTTTTCTCCGCATCCTCTCCAACATTTGTGGTTTCCTGCCTTGTTAATTTTCCCCTTTCTCACTGGTGTGACGTGGTATCTCATTGTGGTTTTGATTTGTATTTCCCTGATGGCAAGTGATGCAGAGCATTTTCTCATGTGCGTGTTGGCCATGTCTATGTCTTCCTCTGTGAGATTTCTCTTCATGTCTTTTGCCCATTTCATGATTGGATTATTTGTTTCTTGGGTGTTGAGTTTAAGAAGTTCTTTATAGATCTTGGAAACTAGCCCTTTATCTGATACGTCATTTGCAAATATCTTCTCCCATTCTGTAGGTTGTCTTTTAGTTTTGTTGACTGTATCCTTTGCTGTGCAAAAGCTTCTTATCTTGATGAAATCCCAATAGTTCATTTTTGCTTTTGTTTCTTTTGCCTTCGTGGATGTATCTTGCAAGAAGTTACTATGGCCGAGTTCAAAAAGGGTGTTGCCTGTGTTCTTCTCTAGGGTTTTGATGGAATCTTGTCTCACATTTAGATCTTTCATCCATTTTGAGTTTATCTTTGTGTATGGTGAAAGAGAGTGGTCTAGTTTCATTCTTCTGCATGTGGATGTCCAATTTTCCCAGCACCATTTATTGAAGAGACTGTCTTTCTTCCAATGGATAGTCTTTCCTCCTTTATCGAATATTAGTTGACCATAAAGTTCAGGGTCCACTTCTGGGTTCTCTATTCTGTTCCATTGATCTATGTGTCTGTTTTTGTGCCAGTACCACACTGTCTTGATGACCACAGCTTTGTAGTACAACCTGAAATCTGGCATTGTGATGCCCCCAGATATGGTTTTCTTTTTTAAAATTCAGGACAGGGATATATTGACTGCATTTTCCATTCTACTTCCACTGCTTCTTTACATTGCTTAGCACAGAGTATTCACTATACATATTTTTAATGAAAGTATTATAAGAATTACAAGAGAAAAATCTATAGATTTTGTAAGAGATGACCACATGCTACCATCTTTCAGGGCTTGCCTTAGAAAAATCTAGGCATAGATTTATCCTTGGACTCACATGGAAGCCTCTCTAATGTTAGCACACTAGACCTTCCCTGACATCACTCTAAGTGGTGCCAGTTATAGACTTGTATTGTTCCACTTTATTTTCTCCACAGCTTTACTGAATCCAAATTTGAAGAAGACAATTGAATGTGCCAAGAAAATTGTAAAAGGAAAAGACGGGATGGGAGCATGGTAAGTGGTACATTTTTTAATAGTGTATGTTGATGTCCTCCACCCATTATCTTTAATCCTAATCTTGGCCTAATCTTGGTTTCTGAACATCTGTAGTCTCAAATGAGTGGGATCTTAATCATCATGCTAAGCAGTAGACCACCACTGAGTTCTGCAACCCCAAAGTCTCAGAAGGAAGGACATAATTATCAAATTGCCTTAAGTGGAATGTATTTTTTTCCTTCTTAGATCTTGCTTAGGGTTATACAGAGGGCTAGGATGAGTATCCTTGAAATAAACCTCTGTGGGATGCCTGGGTGGCTCAGCGGTTGAGCATCTGCCTTTGGCTCAGGGTGTGATCCTGGGATCTGGGATTGAGTCCCACATCAGACTTCTTGCAGGGAGCCTGCTTCTCCCTCTGCCTGTGTCTCTGCCCGCCCCCCGCCCTGTCTCTCATGAATAAATAAATAAAATCTTTAAAAAAGAGAATCTTATAGGAATTTAGATGAAAGAAATAATCAGAGATATACACAAATATATGTATTTTTAAGATTTTATTTATTTATTCATGAGAGACACAGAGTCAGAGAGGCAGAGACACAGGCAGAGGGAGAAGCAGCCTCCATGCAGGGAGCCCGATGTGGGACTTGATCCTGGGTCTCCAGGATCACACCCTGGGCAGAAGGCGGCACTAAACCGCTGAGCCACCCAGGCTGCCCTCCTATAAGGTACTTAATGCATGTTGTGAAATAACTCTCCAGCAAGTTTGCACCAATTTATATTCATATTAAGAGTTTAGTAAAATTCTATTTACTGCACTCTCATCAATTATAAATCTTTGCCATTTGAAAGGCATATAACAATTTTATCTTCTTTTGCATTTTGTGATATTTCATTAGGGTGTTTTCCTGTTATGTTTGCTATATATTTATATTATTTTGTGATTTTTTTTCCTGCGGCCCTTGTCCTTTGCTTATTTTTAAATTTCAGGTCCTCATATTTACTTGTAAGAACACCTTACATATTAAGTATTATATTAGGTGTATTAGCAGATAATTATATATTTGCTACCAGAAATAACTGCAGCTCTGATTTCTTCTTTAAGCAGATATTTGCTTCAGAAAGCCATCTAAAATTTACAAGTGGTTGGGCCTGTATTTGACTTCTTTCACTCAATACTTGTTCATACTGTTGTGCATAGTTCTAATTTGTTTGTTCTCATTGCAGTATAATATTCCATTATGTGGATATATCAGTTTATATATCCATTATTCTGTTGGTGAGTATTTGGGTAGTTTTCACTTTTTTAGTGCTGCCATGGACATTCTGTACTTTTCTTTTGGTGAATATATAAATGGATTTCCATTGATTTTACCAAGGAATGAAATCACTGATATTAGGATATGTATATTTTCAGATCTGGTATATTTTACCAAACCACTTTCTAAAGAGATTCTGTTTACACTCCCATCAGCAGTCGCAGTTTTCAGTGGCTCCAAATTATTGAGAATGCTTGGTATTTTTTGTTTATTCTTGTGACTGTAGTGGTATTGCACTGGGTTTTAGTTTGTATTTCCTTGGCAGCTAATGGGATTGAGCACTTTTTCTAATGTTTATTGGCCATTTAGATATCCTTTTATGTGAAGTGCCTATTCAAATCTTTTGTCGGTTTTTCTATTGTATTTGTCTTATTAACTTATCAGGAATTATTTATATATTCTGGATAAAAGTTTTTATTGGATACAAGTATTGCATACATCTTCTTTCATTCTGTGAGTTACCTTCTGCTTTTCTTAATGGAGTCTTGATAAAATGAAATTCTTAATATAGTCTAAATTATTATTACTTTCATTTTATGGTTATTTTAGAGAAATATTTGTCTATTCTTAGGTCATGAGGGTATTCTTAACTTTTTTTTTCTAAAAGCTTTATTTAATCTTTCATATTTGGCTCTACAATACCTTTTTCTTGCTTTATTGCATTGGCTAGGATCACCAGTAAATGTTGAATAGAAGTGATGATAGTGGCATCCTTGCTCATTCCCAATCTCACAGGTAAGTTTGATATTTTATCATTAAGTGTTATATTTTCTTTAAACGTTCTGAGATACTCTTATTCAGATTGAGTGTTCTTTCCATTTCTAGTTTGTTAAAGTTTTTAAAATCATGAATGGGTGTTGAATTTTGGTTATTACATATTTAGTATCTTTTCAATTCTATGTTAGCCTATCCATATTTTTTTTTTAATTCAAGTCTTTGCCTTTTTAATTTCTCTTCTCTTCCATGGCTTTCTCCAGAGGTTATGCCTGGTTACATCTGATTGAGGCTCTCAGTTTTATAAAACTTACTTTTGGATTCTGTAGTATGTTATTCTCATAAAAATGTTTCTCTGAATTTCATGATGATGCCCTTTATCTTATACTAATATTTCCCATAAGTACCATGTTAGTTTTATTTTTCCTTAAATAAGGACAGGTTTACCTATATTTAGTATTTGCCTAATAGACAGGTTATGTGACTTTTTCTTGTTTCAGCTCACTGTTATTTTAGTAGTGGTTCAGACCCACTTCACAAATGTCCATCTGGGCATAGACTGCTGTGCAAGACTTCTGGCCCAGTTTCTGTGTTGCAGATTTTCCTGATATGTGTGCCTAGTCCTCTCTCATAGGCTAAGCCAGTGGAGTACATGAAAACTCCATTTCCAGCATGCACTTCTATCATCTCCATTGATCATGGTGGGCCTACACTATCCACTGTCTAACCACCAATTTCCACCATCTTTTGCCTTTTCTACCCCACATTTCAGAATTGAATGCTTGGTTGTTTCAGGGCACTGTAGTTACCAGTTAGATTTAGAAACAATGTCATATTTCCTCAGTTCAAGATTGTACATCTTAATATTTTTGCTATTAGGGTTTATCCTGCAATAGCTTCCTCCCACAAAAGTTGTTAGTAAATCACTAATGTATTTTACCATAGAAGGAATCTTACAATAGAGGAAATCCTTTCATGATAGCTATAATTTCTTTACTTCTTTCATCTGTAGGCTTTATATATTTACATAAACATCATCATTTAATCCTCTCGAATCCTTGTGCAGTGACTATTCTTATTCCCCATAAAATGAGGACACGGAGGCATAGAGGTACAACAAGCTACACGTGGCCATAGCGTTGGAATTAATTCTAGATCTTTGCTATTCTAGACCTCAGCTTTCACAAGTCTACTCAGAGATGGGGGGTGGTTGGCCTGGGAAATCTGTGCTCCATCATGTGGAAGGCAACTGAAGGACTCTATACAGTTCTTCTGTGGGGGCAACTCATGGCTTCCAAACAAGTCAGTGAGTGCTGGAGGGGCAGACCTGCAGGTAGATTAATTTTACCAGTGGAAATCTTGAGTGGTGTTTCTTACAGTGACCTCTGGGCCCTGTAGGCAGTGGAAACCTCGTTCAGAATGTGGCAACAGGAAGTGTGTCAATCTCAGAGGTCAGCTTTTTGTTGTTGCTTTTTTGTCTTTTTCTGTGCCTTTTGGTGCTAAATTCAGTTGGAGATTTTTGTCTGTTTTTCTTGCCTCTGTCTCCAGCATCTTGCTCTGTGTCTGGCATATAATAGGTATGCCCTAAATATTTGTTGAAAGATCGAGGCTGCATTTGGGCTATTACCTAGAAGCCATTACATTTTTTAAAAGAATTTATCATTTATTATTTCTGAAAATAAAAATAATACATGTGTTTAAAGATGATAATCAAAAAGTAAACTTCTTTCTCTTGTCAGCAGCCTCCTGAAGGTCACAACTATTAATATGTCTTATAAATCAGAGAAAAATGTATAAACATTGAGAATGAGAAAAATATTTTAAAATACACATGAAATCCCAACATATACACTGATTTGCACCTAACTTTTTTTTTCACTTATTAATAAAATCAAATCTTGGTATATCATCAACTAAAGGTCTCTGCCCTCTAAATGCTGCAGGTAATTATCTGCCAGTCCCCTATCAATGAACATTTAGATTTTTTCCCATTTGCCAGGTGCATTTAAATGTGGGTAGAGAGATTGCTAAACTGGCATTCAGAGAGGGGCACCTCCAATATACTGCATGATGGGGCCTGTGTTCCCCCAGCTTGCCAACCTAGAGCAATAAAATTTGTGTGGTTTTTGGAAATTGAGACTTAAATGATGCCATTCTATTTTGCTTTGCAAAATATTTTTAAACTACAAAGAATTTGAGCATCTTCTCGTGTGTTTGTTGGCCATTTTTCTCTAAACTGATTATTCACATGCTTAGCCCATTTTTTTTTTATTTTATTTTTTAAATAATAAATTTATTTTTTATTGGTGTTCAATTTGCCAACATACAGAATAACTCCCAGTGCTCATCCCGTCAAGTGCTCCCCTCAGTGCCCGCCACCCAGTCACCCCCACCCCCTGCCCTCCTCCCCTTCCACCACCCCTAGTTCGTTTCCCAGAGTTAGGAGTCTTTATGTTCTGTCTCCCTTTCTGATATTTCCTACCCATTTCTTCTCCCTTCCCCTCTATTCCCTTTCACTATTATTTATATTCCCCAAATGAATGAGACCATATAATGTTTGTCCTTCTCCGATTGACTCATTTCACTCAGCATAATACCCTCCGCTTCCATCCACGTTGAAGCAAATGGTGGGTATTTGTTGTTTCTAATGGCTGAGGAATATTCCATTGTATACATAGACCACATCTTCTTTATTCATTCATCTTTCGATGGACACCGAGGCTCCTTCCACAGTTTGGCTATTGTGGACATTGCTGCTAGAAACATCGGGGTGCAGGTGTCCCGGCGTTTCATTGCATCTGTATCCTTGGGGTAAATCCCCAGCAGTGCAATTGCTGGGTCGTAGTAGCCCATTTTTCTACTGGGATGTTAATGTTTTCTTTTGTTTTTATTGATTTTAGATGTGTCCTTTATAAATCAGGGTTATTAGACCTTTATCCATGATATCTATGTGAACTACTTTTCTCAGGTTTGCTGTTTGTATTTTTACATTGTCTATGGTATTTTCATATAGGAGTTTTACATTTTCACAGAATCAGATCCTTCAATATTTTGTTTCATGCATGGCTCCTGAATTTATATGAAACTGCACTCCAAGTTTGTAAAGAAATGAAGCTATGTTTTCTTCCATATTAGAACAGTGCCTGCCCATAGGATGCCTGGGTGGCTCAGCAGTTGAGTGTCTGCCTTCAGCCCAGGGCATGATCCTGGAGTCACGAGATCGAGACCCACATTGAGCTCCCTGCATGGAGCTTGCTTCTCTCTCTGCCTGTGTCTCTGCCTCTCTCTCTGTGTGTCTCTCATGAATAAATAAATAAAATCTTTAAAAAAAAAACGTAGAACAGTACCTGCCCAAAATGAGCCCTATAATTGAATTTTTGTTAATAAATTAGAAAAGAGAATTCTCATGGTTTTATGTTTTTATACTTAAATTGCTGACCTTCTTGGAATTTGTTGTCATATAAAAAATGAGGTGTAGGGATCCAGGTTTCTATTTTTCAAATGGTTAATCAGTGTTCTGAATACCACTTATACATTAATCCATTTTCCTTACTAATTTAATGGATTATACTTTAAAGTGGGAGTCCCCTTACTAGTGTGTCTTCCCAGTGTTTAAAATATCTTTCATACAGTCTCTACTCTGCAATTAATTGGAAGCATGGCTGGCTCTCTAGGGTGAGCACTAATGAGCTAAAATCATCTTTATTGTACAACACTAAGTAGAGATATGCTGGGCCAGGCTGATTAAAGCCTTCTCACTTGTTCAGGACTCCCAGCAAAGTGAGCTTTTATTAAACTAATAAGCACCCACGTGCTTTTCAAAGCTCAGATAAAGCAGCTCAGCAGAGTTGAGGCAGACAGAAAAGGAGAAGACCAAGGGCCTGCACACCTACAGGATTCCCTTCTTCAGTGCCTGCCCTGGGCTGTGGAGAGCCCTGCAGTTTCTGAAAATATGTATGTGTGTGTTTTCCCCACTGCTTTATAGTTGTGAGGGGCTAGGGAATCAGATACCCCCACCCCTTTTTTAACTTTTTTTAAAAAATTTTATTTATTCATGAGAGACACACAGAGAGAGGTAGAGACATAGGCACAGGGAGAAGCAAGTTCCTCACAGGGAGCCCGATGTGGGACTCAATCCTAGGACCTCAGGATCATGCCCTGAGATGAAGGCAGATGCTCAACCGCTGAGCCACTCAGGGGTCCTAGAACCCCTTCTTTAACTGTGGGACCCCCTACCCTGGAAGACTCATGGGGGCCTGCCTGGCTAACAGACAGCTTACTAACCAGGATTTCTAATGGCTTGCAGCTGGCCTGGTGAACCCCACAGCTTCTAGGTTGGGATAAGAGGACCTGGGGTTTGGGTGCTGGCATGGGGGCTGAGAATAGAGGAATCACTTTTAGGGGCACGAGGAGAAAAAGTTTGAGAGAAACAGTCTAACTGGCCTAGGCAGGGTTGAGGAGCTAGGGAAGAAGCACGTGCATGGAAAGGTGAAAGAAACCCTGGCTTAAGGTCAAGGATTCCCATTTCAGATCAAGGGCCTGCCAAGGACTCACCACCTGAACCTGGGCAAGTCATGGAACTTCTCTGGTGCTCACTTCAGAGAATTTATGAGTACTTCTCTTATCAAGGGCTAGGGGAGGGTCTCCAAATTCACAGTGTGAGATTTATGGATTTATGGATTGAAGGGGGGCCGGTGGTGTGAGCCTGAGGATTTAGGGGACACTAGCATTCATGCTAGGATGTGCTGGAGTCAGCAAGAGAATCATACTCGAGATGCACAAAAGAAATGTGCATCTGCAGCAGCTGGGTGGCAAGCTCCAACCAATGCTTCAAGGGTCAGGCCAGGGTGTAAATGGGCTGGGTGGGGAGGAGACTGGAACCCTGCAGATCCTGAGCTCAGACACTGGGGAGCCCCTCCTGTTCACTTTCCCTGCTTTCCTCTCTGCAGGCCCTCCTGGTCCCTGAACTGCAGGTTCGCTGACAATCTGGCGCGGTGGTTGGATGGTTGCAGACTTTATCGGCAAGGGTGGCCCCGACAACACTCTCCAGTGGCACCTTCCAAATGAAGATGCTTTTCTGTAAGCTATCTTCCCTCAATCCTGTTGATTATCTCCCCGCTTGGCAGCTCCAGATGGAACAGGACAAATTCTGCTTTATCGGGGGATGCAGAATGCAGAATAAACCAGCTACTTACTCAAAAGGACCAAAGGTGTCCACTTGTCTAATTATACTGTGATTGTTACTAGCATAACCATGGAGGATTTGAAGGAAGGAAACTATCTGGACAAGATGTATCCATGAATGTCAATATTAGGTAGGGAAGGGAAGAAAAGATAACAGTGAAAGAGGGGTCAAAGGCAAGCAGGGCCACCAGTCCCAAGCTGTGCCCATGCTAGGACATGCAGGAGGAAGTGACACTACAAAATCCTCCTTGTACTTCTATGGAGATAATCAAGTGACAGTTGCTCTCTTTTGTAAGAAGTTAAGTTTTTTTTTTATTAAGATTTTTATTTATTTATTCATGACAGACACAGAGAGAGAGAGAGAAGGAGGCAGAGACACAGGCAGAGGGAGAAACAAGCTCCATGCAGGGAGCCTGACACGGGACTCGATCCCAGATCTCCAGGATCATGCCCCGGGCTGAAGGTGGCGCTAACCGCTGGGCCACTGGGGCTGTCTGTAAGAAGTTAAGTTTTAAAAATTTATCAGTAACACATACTTGCATTAGAGAAATTGAAAAGTATAGAAATGAAAAAAAAAAGAAAAAGAAAAACATAGAAATGTTTAAAAAGTCGTCCCATGATCTTAGCTCCCAAAGGAAATAGCTATCATGCTTTGGTTGTTATTCTCTTTGGGTTTATTCTTCCTGTAGAGGAGCCTTTATTCCTTACCAACAGTGCTCTGATAATGTTACAGAGTTTGATACCTCATGTTTTAGAAAGAAAAAGCCATGCTAATAAATTTTAGAAAGAAAAAGGCATGCTAATAAATCTTTCCCCTCCGTGTATTGTGATTTTAAATAGAAAGGGATTTATTTCTGAAGCTTGGAGGCTTATAAAATCCTTGCACCGGGGGCCAGTCTGGGCTTCCAGAGCACCCCTGCCAGAGCCAGGGGAGCAGAAGCAGCAGCAGAGCTATGCTATCTGCTCTTCAGAGGCCGGGTACCCAAGTGTGGAGAGCACAGTTCCTAACCTTTCAGCACTGCACAGGAGGGAAAGAACTGAAGTGGCATTGAGAGAGCTGTCGGCAGCATAGGCTTCACCATGGATGTTAGGGATTCTTTAAAATGAAAAACTTAGTGCCAGTTAATATTCCACTTGTATGAACCCACCATATTTGATTTAACTTCTCCCTACATTAGATTTTTAAATATTGCCATTTTTTAACCATTACAAAGTATGCTGTAGTGCCAGTTTGTGGCTGCCTTTCATTTGTTTACACTTTCAAAATCACATGAGTCACATATTTAATGAAGAAAACTTGGAGAGTACAGATGGTCATAAAGAAGGAAATTAAAAATACCCATCATTCCCCACTGGAAATGGAAGTCTGCATCATTGTGATGCAGCCACAGTCGAGAGCCCTGGGGTAGGGATGGTGTCGGTCTTTTTATGTGTCTGCTTTCCTGACTTTGGTGTGCGCACATACACATTTTTCCTTACAAACATGAACTACCACTGAACAAACAGTTTGTATCTTGCCTTTTTTCATGCAGTATTTTGTGGCCTGGTATTTCCAGGTTTATGATAGGAAACCCAGCACTGTCTTGAACAACCTCACAGCATTCCTGTATGTGGACAAACTAATGGATATCACCTTCCTTTGTTAACTCTGCTCTACCCAGACACCAAGTAACGGACCTCAGGGAATCATGGCCACCAAAAGGCAGGCAGAGCTGAAAGCAAATCAGTCCTTCTTTTTGTTTCTTGGTGCTTTCTGAGGGGGGAGAAGAAACAGCTATAAATCAGAATTTCGGGGCAGAGCTTTGACTAAGTTCAGTAATGATTGATCAGCTTATTGAATTGGTTTTTGTGTGGTATTCTCCCCTGTCTAGGGAAAAAGGTATTCCAGAGTTCCCAACCACAGGGCATGAATCGTACAGTAAAATCCCTGCTGCTGGGTCTACACTTGCAAGGTCTACACTCTGAGACCCTGAGAGCCACTTCCTTATTGAGTTGGGAATCCCATGCTGTTACTGAGGGTGGGCCCGGGAGTGATAATGCACCTGACCTCAACCCAGCCTTTCCCCAGACATTAATGACAACCTGCAATTGATTAAAACACTATCTCCTCAAGTGCCCAATCCAGCGTGCTGCGATCTCCTTCCAGCCCATTACTTGGCCATGGTTTATCACTGGCCTCTAATGGCCACTCTGTCAACATGGGCGTGAGACTCGAGGACAAAGCAAATGTTAGTATATCGATTGGAATAGTCTCTCTGGGGTTTCCCAACATCAACTTCTGGCTTAGCACTCTCAAACCCACTGGTAGTGGGCATTGCGAAGAGCACTCACTCTGGGGCCAGATCTCCCTGCCCGGTGTAGGGAATGATGAATGCTTTATTTAAAAATCTTACTGGTGTTATATGCAACCGATGAATTATTGAAAACCACATCTGAAACTAATGATGTACCATATGTTGGCTAATTGAATTGAAATTTAAAAAAAGTCTCAATGATGACTCCCATTACTATTACTTCTAGTACCAGTGGCTACCATATGAACCCCAACCTTACATATATTACACATAGGCCTTTACATACAAGATTTTCAAACTTTGCAAAACCTTCCAAGGTAGGTATGAATTAGAACCATATCATGGGTGGAAAAACTGAGGCTTGGAGGGACTAAACAACTTGGCTTTATTCCAGCTTGGTAATAGATGGAGATGGAATGGGTATCTCCTCAAAACCTATGGCTCCCCCACAAGACCCACTCCACACCCTAGTTCTGTTAATTTTGGTGTGATGGTGTTAATTTTTCACTCTACCATTAGCTAGAAAATTGATCTCCAGCTCTTCAATGAAGACTTTGCACTGGGGGCACCTGGGTGGCTCAATGGGTTAAGCATCTGCCTTCAGCTCAGGTCATTATCCTGGGGCCTTGGGATGGAGCCCCATATTGGGCTTTCTGCTCAGTGGGGAGTCTGCTTCTCCTTCTCCCTCTTTCCCTACCTCCGCTTGTGTTCTCTCTCTCAAATAAATTAATAAAATATATTTTTTAAAAAAGACTTTGCCGTGAAGAGGTTTTAGGTAACCAGCATGGAACAATGGGCCATTGTCACAGTGTACAATTCACAGGCTGGGAAATTGAGGTCCTAAGAAATGAAGTAACTTTCTCAGCTACATAAAATAAATCAATAGAGAAGGCAGTGTGGTGACTTGCCATGTTTCCCAACTTCTATCATGATGAACATCACCTAGAGTGGCTGTTAAAATGCTGATTCCTGGGTCATACCTCATTTCTACCAAGCCTTGTCTCTAGGTATGGGGCCCCAGAACGTGTCTTTTTAAAAAATATCTCCAGCTTTATCTGATCTTTGGGACACGGGAGAAGCTAGGTGAGTAGCAAGAGTATGGGTTGGGAAGATGCAAAAGACATAGGGTTGTTACTGGGTCAGCACTGACTGTTAGGTCACTCTACTCTCTGAGCCTTATTTTTCCAATCTATAGGGTGAAGTGAATGACCCTGGCTTGGCCAGCCACACAGTGGCCATGTTGAGGGGTGGCAATGAAGTGATGGGGTCTTCTGATTCCTGGGCCCTTTGCCTGTCTTCCAGTGCTACATTGATATGAATGAGCAAAGGTGCTGCTGAAGATCTACCATCAGGAGGGTTTAGGGTGGTGTGTGCATGTGTGTGTCTTCACCATCTGGTGCCATGGGTATCCTTCAGATGACTTGGCCACAACAGTTACTGGAATTGAGAATATTGAGCAATTGACATTGCTCATTCTCAGGACACTGCTTTCTAGAATTCCCATTAAGCGGTGGCTGGTTTTCGTTTTGAAACTCAAATTCTACCTACATCTAGGGTTAGCGGCCAGGCGTCCCTGGCTCCTCATCACTGCTTCCTCCTTCCTCCCTAGACTTCTAGCTCCTTTGAAGCAAGTCTGCCCCTCTATTCTCCTGTCTCTTGGCCTGGCACGCTGTTGTCCACCACTGCTGAAGGCATTCTCAGTAGCCTTAGCATTTTTGTAGACAAGCCACCAGCACCCTGACATTTCATTTCCTTAACATCATTGTCTGTAAAGATCTTGTTCTCAACCACACTTCAGCCACAACCCCTATGGCCATGCATTCCTCAGCCTTGTCATTACTAGTAGCTCTGTCACCTCCAGAGCCTCCATCTTAACCCTACACGCTTTGAACACCACCTCATATCTTTCCATGGCATTCCCTCCCACAGGTCTCCAACTCTGACAATTCTTTGATTCCATTGGAATCTCAAAGGATTGATTTTCTTCCCCTTGCTCTGTTCCTCACCTTTCTTGTGTCCTCACTTGTCTCCTGCCCTGGCTTAGATTTCAAGGCCGCCTTTGTGATGCCAGCATGAATCCACTTCTCCCTTACTCATCTTTCATCTCTCTGACATACCCACCTGGCTACTCAACCTCAGGTAAACCTGACTCTTCACCTGCTCCATGTTTGTGCCCACGTAGCTCTACATACTTAGAGGAGAAGAAAAAGAATCCCACAACACCATGTTGACTGGTGTCACTTTAAACTCTTGCCAACCATTATCAAGTGGGCCTTTACATTTCCAATCTATTTCACACTTTCTCCTGTCTCGTTAAATCTCCAACATCTCCTCCCTAATCCACCCTCTTAACGGATGATGTTGCTTCCTATTTCACGGAGGAAATAGAAGCCTTCAGATAAGACCATCTGCAGGCTCCCACCACACCTGCCCCCACATGCTCCTCCCTCCCTTCTGTGCTCATGGATGAACTGCTGATGCTCTCGGTTAAGGCCAGCCTCTCAACTTGGGTCTTGGATACCACCCCTTCTCGCTTACTCTTAGAGTATACAAGAGACAAGTGATACTGGACTATTATCTTCCTTACAAGATTGCTTTCATCCTCATAAGAACATATTGTAATCTCTCCCATTTAAAAAAAAAATCCCTCTCATGACCTCTCATTTCCTCAAACACTCCTCAAAAGAATTGTCCAGGTTCCCTCCCCTCTCTGCCTTACTGCTCATTCTCTTCTTAATCCAACTCTTTGGAAACACACCTATTGTGGTTATCGATGATCTCCACATTGCCAAATCCTATGATCAATTCTCAGATCACATCTTGCTCTCAGTATCATTTGACATTGTTGATCACTCCTTCTTAGAACACTAAGTTCACTGTCATTGGGCCACCATACACTGCTGGAGCTTCTCCCATCTCATAGGCCACTCCTTCTTCACCTCTTTTGTTGGTATCTCTCCTCTTCCTGGTGGATGTTGGAGGGACCCAGTCTCAGTCTTTGGGCCTCTTCTCTATTTTCACCTACTCCCATGTTACATAACATCAGTATTCATCAGTATGCTTATGACTTCCAAATATGTATATTTCCTCCCTGGTATTCCCCTCAAAACTTCAAATTCACATACAAAAAAATACCTGTTCTACATCTCCACTTGATCATCTAATAGACAGACATCTGTACATCACAACTGCAGTAGAAAATAAATATGAATAAAAAGGAAGCCAAAGGCAGGGGGGAAGGAAGCCAGAGATCTCAGGCAGACTTCTTGTCCTCAAATTTCTGGGTCACATAGGATGCACGTGTCTCCAGGTATATGAAGCATTTCAGTATCAGGAAGCCTACTCACAGTGGGGTATCTTACAGTGGCTGGTCATGTAAGCACACTTCAGCTATGTGATCAGCACTAACCATTCAAATCTGCCCTGCTATCAGAAGTAGGTACAAACCATCAATCTAATTATTTTACTAAATAATGCTGACAGGCTGATTCATCTTGTTCCAAAGTGAATCACTTGTCTTTAGGTAATATATTCTACATCACTGGGCAAGGGTCATTTGTCCATAGACAGGCATGCGATCTAGACCATATGGGATTAACCCGAAATGTTTGCATAACACGACAACAAGAAATCTTTTTAAGCCTATAGTGGAGCTGACTGAAACGCTGCAGGTAGGACAGGCAAATATTCCCATGACTATATAAATAGCTGCCTCCACCATGATGGAAGAGATCCAGTATAATCAACCTCCCAGCAAGTGCACAGCTGGTTCCTCTGGGGAATGGTGTTATATCCAGGACATAGGCAGTAGTCTCTGCTATGGGAAGCTTGGGCAGTTCAGTCTCGGTAAGGAGAAATCCATATTGTTGAGGACATGCATGAACCCCATTCCTCATATCATAGCCACTTGATTTGCTCATTGGGTGTGGCTAGAAAAGAGACTGCCATCATCCACAACCCTTTTTGTTAACCAGATTATTGAAAGCTGCTTCTGCCAGGGGTGCCCTGTGATGAGCATTCACATAGGACACAGATGTCTTTACACTCTGTACCCATTCCAAGAGGTCTATCTGCAAATCTTTCTCAGACTTCTTTGTTACCAGTCTTCCATTTTTGTTCCTCTTGGATTTCTGATCATCGAGCCAAACTCTTAGTACTTCCTGTGAATCACCATAGAGATCTACCTCTAACCATCCTTCTTTCTTTCCTGTAGATGAGACTCGCTGTATTGCTTAAAATTCTGCCCACAGGGAGATTTCTGTCTGTGTGATGCTATAGCAGTCTACACCTCCTTGGGGCAGCACTCTGTGTAGATCCATCCATCAGGTAGGCCCCAGATTTGTCTTCTACAATCACCTGATCATAAAGGACACCCTGTGAAGCCATAGGTGAGGCTGGAGGGAGAAGAGGGACTATGGGAATCTGAGCCTGAGCACCTGCTGAAGCAGCTTTCTCGTGCCTTCAGGACCTGACCAAGCCCAATAGTAGGTCTGTCACTTTTACTCAGTAATGGTGTGCTGCTGCACACTAGAGCCACCCTTGTGGCTTGGACAATCAGAGAGCACGTAGGTCACAATGAGCAGTTCAGCTCACATGGTCACTGGTCTCCTATCGTCAGTCCTACTGGCAACGGAGGAGCTGCTTCTCAAAAGGAAAGCAGTTATTTCTGGAATAGAGCACAGCTTTGCTTTGAAGCCCTTAGGCACTAAGCTGTGACTCTACTAGGGCTTTCCAGAATTAGTTGCTGGAAGAGTTAATGGAGCAAAGTTAGCCACCTCCAGGTTCACCCCTGCAGTTGGGGTACAAGGAGGCAGAAAGTCTAGGCTTCCACTAGCATGCCTAGAATTTGCAGGAAACTGCTTGCTGTCAACTTCTGCAAAAACTTGCAGGTTTGAGTGAGGTGGCCGGGAGCAGAAGATGTAGCCTGACTCAGGAACTTGGCCTGCTGAGTCTCGATATGCACCATTCCAGATGAAGGACAGTCTGTTCCCTCCCTTCTAAATCTCCCTTCAGACTCACTGAGAGTCTATTGCTCAGGGGTGAAGCTTATACTGCAACTGCTTCCCATTGGCATGGGTACCTCTCAGGCCTCTGGCTCCTACAACCCAGGGGAGAACATAGAAATGGGTGTACTGCTTGTTACACTCTCTCTTCCTTGGTAGGGCATTGATTTCCTTGGAAAGAGACAAAAAAGACTGTACAAATCCTAAGATCTGACTTAATGAGGTTAATTTGTTAAGTACTTACTGCAGTGAAAAACATTTAAGTGAATGAAGTTTAATTGTTTCTTTTAATTATTCATTTTTACTTCGAGTTATATAAGCTCATGATTTAAAGAGCAAAATAGGTTTGGCTGTGAAAATCAGCCTTCTCTCATTTTTCTCACCTTCCTCAGGAAAGAAAAAAAAAACAAAACAAAACACTTTCAACTCTTTCAGCCAATACTTTGGTATTTACATCCAATTCTCTGAAGAATGGGCTTTTATCTTGCTCCTTGGTTTGTGTGAAATTGGGGGTCTCCTTATACGAGGAGATAGAGGTTTAATTCTCTTTTGCTCCTTTGTTGCCACCACACATACGGAGCCCGTATGGCTCCCATCCTACCAATATGGTCCAATTATAATTTGGGTTCTTTCAACATTTGGTCTCCATCATGGCTATGCAAATGGTTTTCACAGCTGAGCCGTGGCATCTAGTCTATGATTACTTCTTTTTCCTGGACAACATTCTCTCCTCTTTAAACTGTTTGCTTCATTGTTTGCTTAGTTGCCTAACTACTTCTCACTCGTTCAGCCCCCAACTTTTCCCCAGTTGTCCAATTCTTCTCTCAAAATGGGTAGATTCACTAGATTTTCTTTCTGTTTGTCTTCTTGAAGAACTCTCTCTCTTGGCACATTCTGTTTCAGTCTTTACTAGTATTTTGTCTCCAGCACACCTATTGTTCTGAAATTTTCTTTTAACCACCATCACTTTTATCTCTCTCTGGGTTAGAGCCTTTCTTTCTTGGTTTATTCCCTCATTTTATTGGAGCACATCCTCCATATGCTTCCTTAGACTGAATGGAACTTTTTTGAAGTCTTTTGAGACTTTGTATGTCTGAAAATGTCTTTGTTCCACCCTGACACTTGGCTGATATTTTGGCTGGGCATAGAAATCTAGATCAAAAATAATTTTCCTTTAGAATATTTATTAAATTGCTCTTGATTAGTCTGAAGCTATTCTGATTATGGTTCTTTGTATATGACCTGTATTTTCTTTTGGAAGGTTGTAGGATAGTCCTCAGTATTTCAAAATTTCATGATGACATGCCTCCAGTACTTAAAGTTTCAATATAATGCAACCTTTCAATCTGGAGATCTATGTTCTTCAGTTCTGGGCAATTGTCTTGGATTATTTTGTAGATTGTTTCTTCTTTTCTGATTTCTCTGTTCTCTCTTTCTGGCCTTCCTGGTATAGGGATGCTGTGCATCTTGTATTTTTCATTCATTCATTTAATATTTTCTTTCCATTTTTTTCTCTTTGATTTTTTCATCTTCTTTCTGGAAAGTTTCCTTATCTTTTTTTTTTTTTTCAGAACTTCTATTGATTTTTCATTTTTATTGTCATGCTTTTAACTTCTAAGGGCTTTGTTCTCTGAACTTTTTTTCTTTCCTTTTAGTACCCTGTTCTTGTTTTGAAGATGTAATATGTTTTTTTTTTAATGATGGATTTTGTTGTTACTTTTTTGCAGCATAAAATTTTAAAATTATTTATTTAAAGTTTTTTTTTTCAAATGTCTCTTGATCCCTGCTTGCTGGTTCATGTTTAAGAGTGGGAAAGCAGGATCCCTGGGTGGCTCAGCGGTTTGGCGCCTGCCTTTGGCCCAGGGTGCGATCCTGGAGTCCCGGGATGGAGTCCCACATCGGGCTCCCTGCCTGGAGCCTGCTTCTCCCTCTGCCTGTGTCTCTGCCTCTCTCTCTCTCTCTCATTCTATGTCTATCATATATTAAAAAAAAAAAAAGAGTGGGAAAGCAAGGAGCTGACTGGGAGCTCGAAGGCTGTGGGTGGACTGTTCTTGGAGAGGGTGAGCTTCACCCCAGGATGGTCTGGCTGGGTTGTATCCTTGTGGGCATTACTGGTATCAGGTCTTCAAGTCTGCCTACTTAGGCTGGTCATAGTTCCCAGAGAAGGCTGACAGAGTCTTCTATCTGGAGTGGATAGACCTGGCTGCCCATTCTTGGAGCTAGTTTGGGAAGAAAGTTAAGGAGTGGGCAATGGCTCAGATGTCAAGTATATGTGTTTATTGAAATCCCCTGATTGTGATATGGCACTCACATTCTGAACCATGCCTGATATCCCCAGTCCAGAAACTCAGCCTTGCCTTCCTCAGGTAACAGAATGATGGTTTTCCATGAGAGAGGCAAGGTAGGCATTGGCTGCATGCGTGGAGGGGGAAAGGAGAGGTGGCCTTTAACTGATTCTTAAGCAGACTTTGGGCCATGTTGTTGGGCTGGCGGGATCAAGGGGGATTGGCCCCCACCACCTCCTCCACCTTGTTGCCCCCACCTCAGAACTCTTCCATCACCAGCAGACGGTCATCAGGGGGAGACTGGACCTATGCAGGAAACCTGAACCGTACTTTACCCAGACCCCATATAAGGGGTTATTAAGGCAGTTAATGCCCCATACTAATTTCACCAGTAATATGCCTAATACCTATCACCCCGTACAGACACACAACCCTTAAAAAGTCCTCTTGCCCTCCCCTGCACACGGCTCCCCCAGCCTGCGACTGCCCCGCTCTCTCCCTCCCCTGCAGGCCGCCCAACCTTGCTGGAGAGTGTGTCCGATTAAATGCCTGTTTCAACCAACTTTTGCCTGGCCTCCCTCTCTATTTCATTTCACTATGGATTGGATTAAACCTGACACATGTAGCCCTCCCTTTCTCCACACTCTCAGAGTAATCAGTGGCAGGCATTCCTGGCCTTGACGCTGAGGATCGGCCCAGCCTGCATTTGCTCTGCTGCTGGCGGAAGGCCGGCTTTTTGAGAGCACTCTCAGTCAGTTGCCACAAAACCATTTGCTTTCTCACTTCTAACATGCTGTCAAATGATCTCTTCTGCTTGTCCTGGACAGTTTGTGTATTTTAAAAAATCCATTAAGCTAAAACTGGGGCAGTTTATGGAGAGCAGGGACCTTGGAATGCAGTAGATCTGAGTTCTAGTTCCAGCCCTCTGACTTACCGTAGAAAGTCCTGAAAGGTGATCACTTTTCCAAGCCTTAATTTCCTGATCTGAAGAAATTGGGAAATTTGTAGGGGAGTTGGGAATTAACATAATAATTAGGGTTATATGAGGATAACATGAGATGTACATAGTGCATGGTACACATTAAACAGTCAATAAATTCTAACTAGTATTGTCTCAATTAAAGAAATATTAATTTTTTTGATAATTAAATATCTCTATGACATATAATTTTGAGTAGAGTAAAAGCCTGGTAAGGGATGATTTGTCCAAGACTATCTCTTCCCTGGCACTAAAATTGTCTATAAAGTTTATACACACACACACACACACACACACACAATTTCTGTATTGTTGGGTGTGGACTAATTTAGTACATTCAAAGATGAAGGAATACCTTTCTAAAACTTGTTGAGCAAGAAAATAGAGAAGTGGATCAGTCATAGGGACATTGCAGAGCCTGATCCATAGAAACTATTATTGGTTATTGCTATTAGTAAAATACTTTGTAAATGCAACATTGAGCACCATTCCTGGCACAGAGCAGGTAATCCATAAGTGTTCTCTGACTGTGATCTGTTTTTCTATTTCTTCTGTTTGCTGGAATGTAATTGGCTAGCTCTGTATTGCTACAACTGACATTTAAAAAACTTTATAACTGCTTGTTAGAATACAATGTGATCCAGAGGATGTTTATTTTCCCTGGAAGAAAGCCCTACATTTTAGCTTTATGTGCTTTATAACAAGAAGCACAAGTCTGAGTGGAACCCATTTGGATTCTTTTTTTTTTTTTTTTTTTTTCCCATTTGGATTCTAATGAAAGCCAGTGACTAGAATTCAGCCTTCGGGAGGTGTTTTAAAGGGCAAATGTAAATAACAGTTTGTATTCCTATTTCTTTTGGCAAAGGCAGATTTATTTCTATAGAATTTTATCTACTACAGTGATCTCTGTAAAATGAAATGGGAACTGGCAGA
The DNA here is from genome assembly GCF_011100685.1 of Canis lupus familiaris. Taxonomy (NCBI): domain Eukaryota; kingdom Metazoa; phylum Chordata; class Mammalia; order Carnivora; family Canidae; genus Canis; species Canis lupus. Next base: position 11,751,630 of record NC_049244.1, on the reverse strand, counting down.
GAAGCCAGTAAATCACCCAAGCTTTCCCACAAGCTCTGGTCTTTAAAGTACTTGGGACTTGGGGTCCCTTTTTGTCATTCTAGATAGATTTTCCTTCCAGAAATTTCTAATTTATTATCCCAGCAATAAATTCTGGCTTTTCCCAGATGCACTGTCATTTCAATGTTGGCTTTCATTGTTCCCAGCTTCTTTCAAAGTTCAGAATCAAGTGCAAACTTTAAGCCAGTTGGCTTTGATTGCTCTGTATGGCCAGCAAAGAAAATGGCTCAGCTCAAACCTTTCTCATTATTTTTAAATGTAATTCTTAAATAATTTTTAATGAGTTAATTAAACTCATTAAAATTTTTTTTGAAAATGAATTCATGTAGATTGAAATACTGAAATCTAACAAAGACAAATTCAAGATTTCATCCAGGTCATGAAATAGGCATTTATACAGAGGGTCAAGTTTAAAGAACTGGGAAGGTCCAACATCGGTCACTGTATCAGTTACCTCTTGCCACCATAATGCTTTATAACAAACTATCCATATGTGAGTGAGCTCTAACAATAGGTATTTATTTTTTTCTCTTATGTCTGCCAGTCATCTGGGGCCATCCAATTTAAGCTCAGCAGGGCTCAGCAGTACTTCACTACAGCTCACTGCTGGGTACAAATGTGCTCCATTAATTTTTCATTTTTCTGGAACTACTGAATTACCTTTGGGGGCTCTTCCCATGAAAGCAGCACAGGTAAGCCCAACCATACAAGCACATTTCACTCCATTCATGTCATATCTGCCAACATCCCATTGACCAAAGCCCATAACATGGTCAAATACAAAGTTTAAGGGCAGGGAAGTACACATCAACCATTAAGCCAAAAAAAAGTCACATAACCTAGGCCAACATCAGTGGATCAGGGCAGTTTATTCCTCCCATGGAAGTGTGGTGGGGAGTGTAAATATTTGCTAAACAGTCATCCTTGACCCACCCATGTATCTCAGAAGCTCTGAGAAAGATAAATCCTCTAATCTAGTGGTCTGTTCTTTCAGTCTAGTGGTTCTCAAAGTGTAGTCCTTGGACCAGCAACAGTAGCACCTGGGAACTGGTTAAAAGGTAAATTCTTGGGCCCCACCCTAGACCTGCTGGATCAGAAGCTCTGAGGGTGAGGTACTTATCATACACAGAGAGAATACTCTGATTCTTTAATAAAGGTGGAATGGGTTTACATTATAGAGGGAAGTATTATTTAACATGGCTTGGCTGACCACAACCACTTTCACTAAGGAACTTGGCAAATTCAAGGGTTGCCCAGCTTTGAATTTTATTCACTCCAAGCTTCTTTATAGGAGGCAGAAAGACCCTGAGCATAAACTCTGCTTCACAACTTACCAGTTATGTGACTTCAGGCAAATGACTTACACTCACTGAGTTTCAGTTTACTCACCTGTAAAATAGGGCATTAAATGTTTCCCTCCTTTGGAAAGAATGTCTGAAGTGTAGGCTTAGGCCTTTGGCCATAGTTGATGAATCCAGGGTCGGCACCTGTCCCCAGTGTGATACTCTGATGACTTTTTTGAGGAGTTTGGGATTTTGCAATGAGAAGCACAGAGTCTGGAAGACAGCTGGGCTGAGTCACTTTGATGGCACAGTTCTAGAGATATCTAAGGAAATCACTCTCAGTGCTGAAGTATCTGGATTTTTTTTGTTGGTTCCTGCTCTTCTTCTGGAATCCATGGGCTACCATGACTACTTCCAATAAATATCCCCCTCTGCTTAAGCAAATGTGGTAGATTTAAAATATGGCCCCCCAAATTCTTTGACATTTCCCAAGCCCCCATGTTGAAGGGGAAGCCCAAGCTGCCCACAGAAAAGCTCATGTGGAGAGAAACCAACAACTGGCACCATCTTATCTGCAATATAACTGAACCACTTGGGAAGTACATCTTTGTGCCTCAGTCCAGCTGTCCCAGTTGATTCCATGAAGAGGAGAGATAAACAATCCCTGCTGAACCCAACTTTGCAGATTTGTAAGAAAGGTAAATCATTACTGTTAGTGTAAGCTACTCTATTTAGAATGGCTACTTATGCAACAATAGATGAATGGAATAATCATAGCCAATAACTATAGCTTTGCTTGTTTTTCTTTCTTTTCTGTTGCTTACAACCAGAAGCAGTAGCATAGAGATTAAGCACTTAGATCTGGGCTCAGGTGTCTGGGTCCAAATTCTGCTTTGCCATTTGCTAGTCATGACTTTTGGGCTGGTTGTGACATCTCTCTGTACTTGGATTTTCTCATGTGTTAATTCTTACCAGGTTGTTGTGAGAATTAAGTGAGATAATGCATGCAAAGTATTTAGCGTTGTTCTGAATCCGTACAAATTAACCTCTCTCATTCTTTTTGATACAGTTTTTGGGAATGGGCTGCAAAGTAACAGAGTTTCCCATGTGGAAGCAGCTGAATTGAAATGGGGTGGGAAGAAGTGAGGACTCCCTGATCCCAGCAGGAGATAGGCAGGTCTTTTACATATAGGGTCCAACACAGTCCTACCTCTCTTTGTCAACTTGGGGCCGGACCATGTGGCCAGTGGTTAAGCACTTGGGGGCTGACTAGCAAAATATCAGAGTATTTCAGAAGTTGGAGATCATCTACAGACTTTAGTAAATGCCTCCAGAAAGGGATAAGCTCCAGACAAGCTGGACCACCACCTGAAAGCTGAGTGACAACAGGACAGAGACACTTGCTGCTGATGCTCTGAGGCCATTGGGGGTCAAATAATCATGCCTTGCTAAATTTCAGAGGCTGCTTATTCTGATGCCCCTAAAAGAGTGCCCTGATGAAAATGCAGGCCCCTGGAAGACATAGGCCAGGAAGAAGCCTAGGAAGGCAGGGATGCTGATTTTGCACATATTTCAACACATTCTGCTGGGTCCCTGGAGACTTGCCACCACTACCTCCAGAATTATGGATGAGTCCTCACTACTTTTGTCTACACTGCATGTCCCCACCCCCTTGGCCAATCCTGAGAGTTACAGGAGAGAACTCAATCTTGCTCCATCCACCTTATTCTCTGTCCTTGAACTGAAGGGCCTAGATCTTAGGTTGCTGAGTCATGGTAATGTTGGTACAATGTAGAGGCAGTGAGCAAATCTGCTACGGTGTCCACAGCTTCTGCCCTTTTTCCAACCAGGTTAGCTTTTCCTTTTTTCTCTGTGGGATCCAGCAGGATTTATCCACTGATGACTGCTTTTTATTTAAGCTTCTCTCTTGTTTGCCACCTAAGAAACTTAATGTAAAGGAGATTTTAAAAACAGCAAGACAGCAAACGATCTACTCTATGGTACAGGCACATGGTGATGGCTCAAAAAGATAATACATAGTTAAGTTTACCAGGGCTGTACCTGCACAAAGTAGGTCATCAGTACACTCTCCCTTCAGCCCCTTCCTTCTCTTGGATGCGCTCTGGAGACACACTCATTACCACAAGAGGCCAGACTGCTCTGGATCACTGTTCTCTTGCTTCAGGAGCCTGCAGCCCTCTGCCCATCTCATCTACATGCTAATGCAATTTCTGAGCATGATATATCCTAAGCGTGGCTAAAAATCCTGGGAGATTTATTACGTTTCCTAGTTCTATAGATCAGAGACAATTTTTTATAAATTCTTGCTTTTACTGAACAATTTAATATGCTATTGTCTAGGCAACAGAATTTGCCTCAATTAGATTTTCAGGCTAATATGGGGAGGAATTTTCCCCCTTCCTCTCTAGCAGTATTAGGGAAGGCCATAAGTCCTGCTCAAGAACAAAATTTGCTGCTGCCTTGCGAGGAACTTCAAACCTGACTCTGGCAGCGGTGCTGTATCCTCCCTTCTGCTCCAAGACTGGTGTCTGGTTGGGGTGGTTGAGGCTTTGCCCATGGGAAGAGCCCACTCCCACAGTGGGGACTGGGCACTGGCCATGCAGAGTGACCCCCCCCAGGGGACACTGACCTTGGAGAATGAATCACTACCCGCCCCGGCGTCTGGTCCTCAGCGGCGTAAGCGCTGAAATTCAATCTTTGAAGTCCAGAAGTTATTGATGCTTGAATAAACATTGCCAGTGAGGGACCCAAGATGAGAACAAACCAGAAAGAAAATTTGCTAATTTTAAGCAGACTGAAGGTTCACATCAGCAGGGCCAGCACGTTCTGTCCCTGGGGGAATCACTCCTCAGGAAGCCAAGTTATCCCATGGTGGCTTGGTGAACATGAGACGAGAATATGAGCTTCTCATGGCCCCAGGCTGGCCTGGGCAGAGGGTGTGCAGGCCCTGCCAATGTGCAGCCTCTGCCCCTCCTTGTTTGGGCTTTTGTGGTTCATCAACCTTCATGGAGGGATCTGTTCTTCCTCAAAGGGCTGATTCTTTTGTGGGCCTGAGATTTTTCTGGGGCCTCTACACTTCTGTTCACTCCATCATGAGCTAATTCCTGGCTTAATCTCAAGACAGTCTTAATTTCTTCCTTTCCACACTTGGGGCTCTGTTAGTCACCATGCAGTTGGAATCTTGGTTTTGACTGGACTTGAGAGTAGGCAGGAGGCAGGGGTCAAAGTTGACTCAGGTGATAGATCTGGGTAACAGACTGGCTGGTGGCACCGTCTGAATCAATGCAATAGCCTCTGTTTTAAAGAGTGTTATGCTACAGGCAACAGAATCATTAGCTCATTTAATCTTCCCAAAATACCTACAAGGAAAGTATGAGTATATTTCCCAATTGACTGAACAGTAACTTTGCTGATTTACTTGTTTAGTCTAATTATTTAGTTTTAATTGACCAGTTTTCATTTTGTACTTATAACAACATTTACACAGAGCATTCACTGTGTCCTTGCTCTCATTTCCTCTGCTGCTGCTGGGTCCTAAGGGTGGAGAGAGGGGAAGTGGAGGGAGAGATGAAGTGTAATATATTCTTTAATAAGGAGAGTTTTATGAGCGCATCCTTCACTCATGTTTTCTTATTCATAAGGATAATGTATTTATGAATCTTTATAATAAAAAACACAGTCTTGGGATGCTTGGGTGGTTCAGTGGTTGAACTTCTGCCTTTGGCTCAGGTGATGACCTTGGGGTCCTGGGATCAAGACCCACATCAGGCTCCCCATAGGGAGCCTGCTTCTCCCTCTTCCTATGTTTCTGCCTCTCTCTCTCTGTCTCTCATGAATAAACAAATAAAATCTTAAAAAAAAAAGGACACGATCTCATCAATGTATTCTCCTTATGCCCACCCCCCCTCCACCACCAGCTTGCCTCTCTTTTGTCCCCTCTCTTCCTGTCAACCTCCCCCACCACTCTGTCTTGGCACCTCAGTCTCCAGCTACAGCAGCAGAGAGCTGGGGGAGATAATAGTTCAATATTTCATAAAATCCTGTATGGAGTCAAGATGAACTGATCAATGAAAACAGAATACTTCAAAGGATCAAATTATATACTGAATTGCTTGTTTGGTGGACTAGGTCTCAGTGTTTTGGGAGACCTGTTCATCTGACTTGGCTTTTGGGTAACTATCCAGATGAAGTCACCTGGAGTCATTTTCCAAATGAAGAAGCGGAGGCAATAACAAGTGTTAGATCCACAATTTAAATAGCCTTGTTTGGGGGCACCTGGGTGGTTCAGTCTGTTAAACGTTCAACTCTTGGTTTTGGCTCAGGTCATGAGATAACCTTAGGGCTCCACACTCAGTGTGGAGTCTGCTTAGATTTTCTCTCCCTCTGCCCCTTCCCCACACCACCACCCCCAACAATAAACAAATAAATCTTAAAAAAATAAAATAAAAAGGCTTGCTTGAAGGTTGGTGTCTTTGTGCCATTCAGCAGGACAAGAGCATAGAAGACAGGACAGGATAAAACCCAGGATGTTTTTCCTGTGTCTCTAAAGAACTGTATTGGGGTGGGGAGTTGATTTTCAAGTATCAAAAATGCAAATACCTAAAGAGGCCAGGAAAAGTGAGGAAAAGATTGGCAGGGTAAAGGAATTAGAAAAATCTGATTTACTCTAAAAAACCCCCCAAACATTGCAAAATGTGATAATATGTGGCTCCATCACCTGGCACTAATGATAGGGACAGGTAAGGACTGTGGTGAACTCAAGAGGGAGCTGCCATCCAGTATTATAGATCTTTTGATTTTTCCAAAGCCCTGGAAATCCTGATTTTAACATCAAATCTCCCAAGTTTTAAGTGTAACTTCAAATTACTTTGCAGCACCATGGGGGCCAGTCTAAGAAAATCTGGAGGCTAGATCTGGTCTATAAATTTGCAGCCACGATGGTTAGCATGGAGCTATCACCAAACTGGAAGCTGAGTCAACACCATGGATTCCATGTAGCTGTGGGGGTCTGTAAATTCTGATTATGATGAAGAAGTCAAGAATAATCTCAATGCACACAAGAATAACATTTTACCACCAAAAAGAAATCAGTTTCAAATACGTCACCTGGTATGTGGTGTGCTGAATTTAAAGAGCAGCTTTGAAAACAACAATCTGGTGCTGAATCCCAGCCCTACCACCTACCTGCTGTGCAACCTTGAGCAAATCAATTAGCCTTTATTTCCTCATATATAATTCTTGTGATGCTTCAATGCAATAAGATATGTAAATCTAGATGAGCAGCAGATAGGAGGCTCTCAAGAAATGGTACTTGCTAAAATATTAATAGTGATGATTATAATTGATAATCATGATAATTGTTATCAGTATATATATTTATGAACTCCAAAGGAAGCTCTAATGGAAATTGGCTACTAAAAGTTCTTTTTGTATGTGATTTTTCTGTGAAGTTGGCGAGGCATTTTGATATTTCTTTCTCATTTCATTATGCTTACATTGGAAATCACAAAGCCTTGTACCTTTTTATAATTGTATTAGAAAAGGATTCAGGGAACTCAAATAATCCATTCAAACCCAAACCCAGTGGGAATTTCTGACATTTGGCTTACAAAGCATAAGGCATCTCCAAATACTTCTCTCCACTGACCATTAAGGGAGGCTGTGCCTTGGGAGGATTCACACAGAATTCAGCCTTTCTTACACACACACACACACACACACACACACACACACACACACACCCTTATCCAGCACTCAGGACCAGATCTTTAGCTTTAGCTCTAGGGTGGGAGTGGAGGAGGGTATGTATGGGAAACAGGGACCCTTATGATTTGAAAAGAGTGAGAAAGGTTCTCAATGCAATTCCAAGTTGCTCCAGGTCACACAGAGAGAAATCTGACCTGCTTCACAGTATAACCAACATCCAGGAATGTGGGGCTTGGGCTTCCAGGAACAGTTGATGGCAAATGTCCAGGACTCCTAACATCATTTCTGACTCACTTCCCACCTCCACAGGCTACCTATACCAGCTCCTGACTTTTAGGTTAGACATCCTAATTCTAGTCCAAGCTCAGACCCGATATGACAAATGTGGCTTCCTCTTGATGAGTTTTGGGTCCTTGTAGCAGACCCTATGGGGGGCTCAACTTGACCATTCTCTTGCATGTGGACCCCATGATTTCCAATTTCCAGCAGCTGTAACTTGATGCCTCTTTGGTTACTTAAGCCCACTGAGCAAGCACCAGGAACAAGCTGTGCTGTAGGGTTAAGTCTTGCCCCCCCTTCCAATAGCTCTCAATCAATGATGGATGGGAGTTGGGGTGAATAAATACTCCAACCTCCTCACCTTGTGCAGGACAGAAAACTCAGAAGTTTGTTCTATCCTGTGTCCCAGAGATCCTGGGTGGGGCTGAACTTCAAATGTTCATAAAGTAACCTACATGTTAAAGCACTCAGTATCACTACCATCCCTTTTTTTGACACATGCCCTGCTCTCATACTGATGTTTTCTAGGATCACCTCCCAAAAAAGCATGACTCGGGTCTGCTTCTGGAGTAGCCCAGTCTAAGACAGCCTTCTTCCTTCCCCTATAGACTAGGATACTCACTAACCACCTGATTGTGTCAGACACAATATTTACCTCACATCAGCTCCCCTGAGATGGGTGTCATTATTACTCCTACTTATAAATGAGAAAATGGAGGCCACAGGGGCATCAAGTGGCAGAGTCAGGATTTGAACTCAGATCTTTTTGGTTCCAAAGTTCTGCCTGCCCCATCATATGATATTCATCTGATTTCTTCCATCCTGGATCTCTCTTCTGCCTAATCAAGCCTTGACTACAAGGACAGAAGTAGGCATGACTGACCAGTTACTGTGACACTAATTATCGCCATAAGTAAAAGAGCAGGAAATTATAATTCAGGAACTGAGTGTACCAAGACAGCTGGCTCCAGCCCACAGAGGCAGCAGCATTATTATTTTAAGAATCCTCCTGGGCACAGAAGAGCAGCCTTTGTGTCTGTGGGGGTTGGTACAGGGATGGTGATGCCCTCCCCATCAATAGGCTGTGTAGGAAGACCCATGGAAAATGGAAAAACCCAGCTTGGACCTTTTCCGGTCTGCTACTCCTTGTAAGAAATAGAGGACTAACAATCTGGAGATCTGGCTTCCAAATCTCAACCGTCTGTGTAAATTTTGGCTTCTTGCTTCCCCACACTGGACCTTATTTCATGGGTTATGTGTACTGAATCTATGATGGTCCCATCAAGTGCAGCAGGCCAAGTGAATTTTAAGTTTTGGATGCTTCATTTGGATTTTTCCCATAGTGTTTGGCATGCCTGATCCCAGATCCAACGTCATCTTTGGATAAGGTAAATAAGATGATAATCATGTCCCATTTGGGATCAAAGGAAGCACGTCATTGGCCAAAAATAGATTTCTACTATGTTCTGGCTTGAGATTCTAGAAAAGACGGATATTTGCTCATGCCTGCATTCAAATAACCAATGATACTTTAAAGTACACCTTTGCTCAGCCCTGAGCTTGGCACCAAGCGTTCAAAAATAGCTGATACAAGGCTGTGACCCTAAGTGTCAGGACTGGAAAGTGACTAGCAGAAATGAGTGTGAAAGAAGAGAACCTGGACTCTCTCTGCTTCTCCTGAGAGATGGCCTCAGTGAGTCTCCCTCTAGTGGGGAATAAACTATAGCAGCCCTGCCAAGGAAGGTAAGCTCCATCTGGACCAGGGACAATTGCTTCTAGTACTGGCAGAGGGGAGAGAGCCTCCCAGGAGAATGAGGGAAGTCTTTATAGAGCAGACTGTGTTTGAATGGAGCCTTGAAAGTGGCACAGGACTTCAGCATCTGGAGATCGGAAGTGGATGTTCCAGGCAAAGCAAATGTATGCAAAGTCTCCCCAGACATTGTCCAGGGCACATACTGTTTCAGTTGGATGCCACAGAGGCTGAAAAAAAAAGGGGGGGGGGGAAGGAAGACTGGAATAGACTTCTCAGATCATATGAGAAAGCTTCTGAATTCAGACGAAGGAGTTGGTGGTTTGGTAAGATATTGGTAGATGAGCTCTACCAGTCAGGGTTCTGAGTTATAAGCCACAGAAATCAATCCCAACTAATTTTAGCAAAGAGAAGACTTTATTAGAAGGATACGATAAAGCTCACAGAATTGAAAGAAAAGCTGACCAACTCAACTTTGGAAAATACAGGGAACAGGAAATCTAGAAGGAAATAGTGATAAGGAGCAATGAATGGTGTGATAGTTGGGTATTGCTGCAGTACAGCTACTTAACAAATAGCCCTCAAAGCCCAGTGACTTATGACCATAAACCTTTTATTTTTCTTGTTCATTGTTCTGAGAGTTGGCTGTGTTGGGTCTATTTCAGGCTACAGGTAAGTTCAGGTGTGCAATACATGTCTCTGCATTTTTCTTGGACCAGTGACTGCCTGGGGCTTGTCTTTTCATAACAGAGGGTAGAATAGCAAGCCAAACTATCAAAGAACATTTAAAGTCCCTACTCCTGTCCAGTATTGCTGAGTAATATTCCTTTGGCCAGAGCAAGTCCCATGGAAAAAGAGAAGGGAAAATAAGAAGGAATGGGAATCCACATGATGGGTGGGTACGTGTGTGTGTGTGTGTGTGTGTGTGTGTGTGTGTGTGTGTTTGGGGGGGTGGATCATTTCAAGGTACTATAGCTATTAAATAGGGGCAGTCAGCCAGTAGGATTATAACACTGGAGGTCAGAAGTTTCTGTTTCCCTCAGAAACTCAGTGAATCTAGCTTTTCCCCATTTCTGGCCACATATCTCCTTTTTTTTAAAAAAAATTATTTATTCATTTGAGAGAAAGAGAGAGAGAGAGAGAGCAAGAGCACTAGTGGGGTTAGGGGTAAGAGGAGAGGGAGAAGCAGACTCTCCACCGATCAGGGAGCCCAATATGGGGCTTGATCCCAGGACCCCGGAACCATGATCCGAGCTGAAGTCAGATGCATAACCTCCTGAGCCACCTAGGTGCTCCCACACATCTCCTTCTAGTGATGGACAATGGATGCAGAACACTCTGGAGGTGTTAATTTAACCCTTAACTTCATAGTGGAGCCCCTTGAGAGGTTTTTACACATTCTCAGACCCAAGTGATAAAACTGACCCCCTCTCCTGGAGTATCCCTCATGCCCAAATTCTTGAGTGCAGAATTGAACCCTGTGGCTTCCCAATATTGACCACTGGTAAGCATCAGGGACCCCAAGAGATGGAGTTACCTATCTCAGAAGCTCAGGGGGTGAGAAGTAAGCGAGTTAGAACTTCCTTTCTGAGTTCACATGGAAAGCACTCACCTTCTTGTCATCCAACAGGTTGGGAAGCAAAGCGTCCAGAGGTTGTACCTGAAAACATTCCTCGCCCCGACTCTGCATCAGAGTCCTGAAAACCTGGGGTTCCCCTGGGAGGACTTTTGGCTATGATATCTCAGTAGGTGCTGCGCCTCTGGCTGGTCTCTAGTTAAAAGCTAAAACTTTTTATTCCAACTGGTGATTTTCCTCTCTGGGCCAGGCTGAGGCTCATGTTTCTATAAGCAGAGCCCTGGTTGCTAGGTGACAACCTGGCTCCCAGTTCTGGAGGCTGCAGAGGCAGAAATGAACCAAAGAGATTTGAAGCTTCCACTTTGAAGACAGAATATGAAACCTAAAAGAGGAGATAAGACCCTAACTTAATTGGAGGGTTATATAACAACCAGGCGAGGTTCTCATGTCCTCCCTGCCACCCTGCCAAGACCAGTGGGATATATTTAAATGCATTTTTCAAAATAGGAGAAAAGTAGGAAGTCGAACTGATAAATATAGTTGGCTCTTTTGACTGGGAGAGGAAACTTCTAATTACATCTCTTTTCTAAGCTCCATCAATCAGATCTACACCTTCATTAGCCTCTGAGTCATTAGTGGAACTTATTAAAACAATTAGATCTGCAGAGAACTGCAGCCATCAGCATTTCTGACAGCTGCGTCGGGGATTTAAACTTTTCATTAAAATTGGATGGAGCCTCTTGCAAATCAATAAGAAATAGCTGAGCGTTCCAAGTGAAAAATGAGCAAAGAACGTGAATAGACAATTCACAAAAGAACCACAAGTGGCTGATAAACAAATGAAACATTTTCCAAACTCAATAGCCACCTGCAAAAATACATTAAAACAATAATGAGAAAGATTTCTAAATCTTTCTAAAGACTGACAAGTGGTCTTTAAGCGATAATATACAGTAAATCTGCTATTTTGACATACTATTGGTTGAAATGCAGTTAAAGGAGACCTTTTGGAAAGCAATTTGGCCACATATTGAAAGTCTTAAACATAGACACAACTTTCAGCCAAGCAATGTGGTGTCCTTATTCACAAAGATGTTCACAGAGCATTATTTATAAAAAAGGGAGAGATTTGAAAAAAAATTACATATCTAACAAAGCAAAGGGAAATCATTTAATTATACAAAAACATATTCTCAAGATGGTGAAAGGAAAAAGCAGGTTATAAAGTCAGATGCACTTTATGAGTCCATTTTTGTAAGATGAAAAAGAAAATTGTTTATGCTTCTATAGAATGCACTTAGCTGGGGATTCTCAAACTTTCTTGATTCATGGAACATTTATGCCCCAGGGATTCTTTTATGGAGCCTCTGGATACTGCTCCCTGCCCTGAATTAAAACCTGACAGTTTGGTTTATTAAGTAGTTGGGTCCAAACAATTGAACAGTAGTAGTTTGTATGCTGTTGGATGGAGGTTGCTATGTTTCCATCTGATATTTAAAACACCCAGTAGCACCTTTGTGAGTTTCCTGCTGTGCCTTGGGGGCTCCTCAGCACATCCTTTGGGGTGCAGCAGCCATACAGCTGAAGGTTACCTGTGGCTCAGTCCTAGAACCTGGGCTGCCTGTGTTCGAACATGGGCTCCCTCACTTACTCATGAGTGGCCCATATACAGTAGCTTTTGAGCCTCAGTTTCCTCATCTGTTAAGCGGAGATAACACTAGTACCTTCCTCTCAGGGTTCTTGCAAGCTCTGTGAAATGCTGTGTGCCTGGCTTTCAGTGAGAACTTAGTAAATATTAGCCCCATTTAGCCCTCACAGGGGACAGTAGGTGCCTTGGACTTTTTTCTTTATACTTCTTTTGCATTTCCAAAATGTCATACAGTAAGCATGTATTTCTTTCATAATAAATTCTTTCTTTATTTTTAAATCTGAGAAAGTAGTGTCGTCTACTTCCCCTGTCCTGAGCACTGGGCAGGGGCAGGAGAAAGGGCGGAACAGGTCACACACCCTGACGGCATTCAGGACATTCCCCTTCTGCAGACGAGTGGTGCCTTGGTAATAATGCATCAGGAATGCCCCTCTCTGCTGTCTTGGGCATCTTATTTATTATTAGTGGTAGACAGTGGGCAGCCCAGGTGACTCAGTGGTTTAGCACCGCCTTTGGCCCAGGGTCTGATCCTGGAGACCTGGGATCGAGTCCCATGTCGGACTCCCCGCATGTAGCCTGCTTCTTCCTCTGCCTGTGTCTCTGCCTCTCTCTCTTTCTCTCTCTCTCTCTCATGAATAAATAAAATCTTAAAAAAAAATTTTTAAAAAAGGTAGCACGGCTGCTCCCCTCCACCCTCAGGTGTCTCGGCATTTGCCTGTGCTCCAACTATCTCCTTGCTGGAAGCACCTTCGTGTCTCCTTTGCCTGATTAGTTCCCACACCCTGACCCAGACCCATTCCTCCTGCTCAATCTTGGATGAGCTAGGAAGCCATCCTCAGATGGCCTCAACTTTATTGACATTTTCCTTGTCTGTATCCACTTGCTCTCTCCCCACCTCCCTCTGCCCCACCACTGCATGCTTCTTTGAGGCAAGAGCTGCATGATTTCATCTGTCTGGCATTCAGTGGGTGCTTCATAAATGCTTGTTGATCTGAACATCTTCATGGAAGAGGGAGGGATGTATCAATGGAGATTTATGTTTGTTATTATTGCATTTCTTGGGAACAAGTTACTCTTAGCAGACTCAACTTCTATAAGAAGGTTATGGGTCCTACTAGGGGGTTGGGTGTGGAGATGACTGTCTCCTATGGGGGACACCTTTTAGGGTCATTGGGGCAACCAAGCCTTCATCTTGGGCCTGGAGAGGCACTGACTATTTCTGAGAATGACTAGCTAGCTAGAAGGGGCTGATCACTGGGACATGAGACATCATGTTCACTCACAAGCCATGTGCAACATGTTGCTATCTGCCCACTCAGCAAATGATTACACATCTACTGTAGACATGGCCCTACATGACTAGAAGATCGGCAGGTATGGTTTGAATCTTGAGGGGGAGACACATACACCAGCAACTCTAAGATGTCAGGCCATGGCTGCTGGGACAGAGGCATGAATGAAGCCCTCTGGGGACCAACACAAGTGATAGGGGAGAGTCTAGGGGAAGGAGGAGACTATTGCGGCAAGATAGGTAGTAGAGAGAGAAAAGAAGGGTCACAGGCAGGAGAACAGCAGGAACAGTCAGGAGTGTAAGGTATGTTGAGGATGGAGGGTCCCAATGCAGCAAGAGCACAGCATCCCCCATGCCACCCCCTACTCAAGAGGTGTGTCCAGGTTAGAAGGATGGCCCCAGGCCAACTCCGTGCTCACTGCTCTGCTGAGTCCTAGGCAATGGGGAGTGGTTTCCAAGGGTGGAATCCTGTGAGGTAGATTCAAAAAAAGTCAGGTCAAAGTGTTGACATATGGGAGACACATATGAAGGCCCCCAATCCAGAAGCCTACTTTCTGGAGGTCCTGAGACAAGCCTCCAGGTATAGGATACCAGGGACATGGCATCTCTACTTCCCATTACCCCTCCTAGTATGGACAGAGCCTTTTGTCAAGTGTCTTGGGGAAAGAAAAGAATCTTTCCCCTACTGCTCCTTATTTTACTTCTCATAAGCCTCCAGCAGAGCAGCCTCCAAGAAAATGAGCACATTTAAGAGAATGACATCATCCCAGTTTATATGGAATGGGATTAGAGGGATAAGGATAAGGAATCAGAGTAACTGTTTTGTGTACTTATTAACTTTTAAATTAGTTTTTTCATCATTTCAATATATAATATACATTTATTATGGAAAATTAGAAAAATGCCAACACATAAATGTGAAAAATTAAAACATTGCATTTCTACCATTTATAGATTACTGATGTAACTTCAGTCCAGAGCATACCCTTTGTGGGGGATTAAATTCTTGGTTCCAATTCTCCACTGCCCTGTAGTAGTATTAAATGTCTACACTTCGTCATGGCCTTATAAACAGCTGGCTAAACTACCCTGGCCCTTGATTTCAGGCCTTGCTTTGGCCAATGGGATGTTAGCAGAAATGATGCAATCAATGGCTTGAAGTGTGTTCATGTGGTAGGGTTTTCTAATTTACACTCTTGCCATTCACTAAGAGAAGGACATGCCTCAGGTAGGTGTTGGTCTAAGGAGGAGGAGAAACACATGGCATAGACCTGGCCTCAGCCTGAAGTCCCACCAAAGCCAACCCAGATAATTCCAGATTACTTGCAAATGAGAGAGTGAGGAATAAATACCTATTATTGCACACCACTGAAATTTTCAGGTTATTTTGCACATTTTAAAAAAAGATTTTATTTATTTACTTGAGAGAGACAGCATGAGAGAGACAGTGAACATCAGTAGGATCAGTAGGGGGGGAAGGGTAGAGGGGAGGGAGAAGGAGGCTTCTTGCTCGGTGGGGAGCTCGATGTGAGGCTTGATCTCAGGAACCCAGGATCACGACCTGAGCCAAAGGCAGATGCTTAATCAATCGAACCACCCAGGTGTCCCTATTTTGTGCATTATTGTGGCAACAAATGGCCCATACTCTCTTTGAGACCTTTTCCTAGACACAATTTTTAACCAAAATGAGAGCATAGTTTTGTAGGTCACTTGTTTCTATTCATATACTTAAATAATTTTTATTTTATCTAATACTCAAATCATATCCAAATTTCTCCAGTTGACAAAGAAAATACCCTTTACAGCTGGTTTATCCAAACCAGCTTCAAATCAAGGCTCTGACACAGCATCTAGTTAGGTACCTAAGCTTCTTTAACCTAGCACAGTCCCCTTTGGGATGACAGTGGCATGTTGAAGTTGAACATTGTGCCTAGAGTATGCCATAGGTGATGCCACGTGCTTCAGATTGCTTTGGGAGACCTTAATGTCTGGGTGACGCTTCTGCCAAGCTCTCACAAACTAGGTAAGTCTAAGCCTAGGCTAAGGCCTGACTGATTTGATCAGTAAAGGTACAAGCCCATTGAAATTTAGACAGAATTACTTACTTCACTTAGGCAGTGAAAGGAAATATGCTGAAGGTACCAGCTTGCCATGATCCTTGGCCACATACCAATGGGGACGACTCTGAAGCCACAGGGGCAGTGACTGTGTGGAATCACAGGACCTGCTGGTGGACCAGTTAAACGCAAACTCCAAGCTGAGCAGGGATACATTCTGTATCAGTGTTTGGAGGCAGGTGGCAGCAAGGATGGAACAGAAGGCCCCATTCCTCAGCAGAACCTGGGAGGCCAGGAGAAATGGTTTCCAAAAAGGCCTCCCAGGGGAGAGAGGGAGGCTAGTGGAAGGTGGCCTCATGGCGGCTCCCTACCAGCCTCTCATCCTGTGTTCTGAGATCACAGGACGTTCTGCCAAGACCAGATTAGCTGCTGCTCAAGCCTTTGCCTGTGTAGATACATTCAAGGTCTCATGACTGGACAGAGCTGTCTTCCTATACCTTCCTGAATGATCCTAAGGTTGCCTGTCGAGTGAAGGTGCTCATGGTCGGAATATATCATTATGTGATGATGATACTTTGGCACTTTACAGATGTTCAGTTCCCTATCAATTGTTCATCTGAGGATGGTAGCAACAATGAATAAAGCTTGTTTTAATCAACCATTTTAATAGTGTTGGTGAAACAATGCTCTCTTTCTTCTGCATCTGTTAGCTAGCATTCTTTGAGGAATTAAGCTTTCCTTCTGCCTCTGGGGCTCTCTGGTGCCTCTGAAATTAAGTTCCTACTAAAAATGCGGGATTGATGCTTGATTTTTACAACTGCATATTCCAATTTTTATTATTAAAAAACTCAAAGATATACAAAAGTTTAAAGAATAGAACTGTGAATACACCTATACTCACCACTCAGATTGGAAAACTGTCTACATTTACTGTAGTTGCTTTATCTCTGTGTGTATATGTTATATTTTTGTTGAAAGTAAATTGCAGGGGATCCCTGGGTGGCTCAGTGGTTTAGCACCTGCCTTCGGCCCAGACTGTAGTCCTGGAGTCCCGAGATCGAGTCCTGCGTCAAGCTTCTGCATGGAGCCTACTTCTCCCTCTGCCTGTGTCTCCGCCTCTCTCTCTCTCTCTCTCTGTCTCTCATGAGTCAATAAAATCTTTAAAAAAAAGAAAATAAATTGCAGACATCATTATACTTCACTCCTTATTTCAGCAAGCATTTCCTCAGAATAAGGATATTTTGTTACATAAACACAATGCCCTTAAAACTCCTAAGATGATTAACATTAATCTCCAATATTGTATTCAAAATATAAATATATATAGTTCAACATTAAATTCCAATTTAAATCTCCCATTGTCCCCCAAATGTCTTTTATATCTTTTTTTAAAAACAAAACAAAATAAAACCAGAATCAAATTTCATGCATTACATTGACTATGTCTGGTTACTCTATTTTATTTTCTTTTTTAAGGTTTTATTTACTTATTCGTGAGAAACAGAGAGAGAGAAAGAGAGAGGCAGAGACACAGGAAGAGGGAGAAGCAGGCTCCATGCAGGGAGCCAGACGTGGGACTCAATCCCGGGTCTCCAGGATCACGCCCTAGGCTGAAGGCAGAGCTAAACCATTGAGCCACCCAGGCTGCCCTGGTTACTCTATTTTAATCTAATTAATCCTCTTCTTTTTCTTCAGTGGCATTGATATTTTTAAGAAACTAGGCCAATTGTCTTGTAGAATGTCTCAAATTCTGGATTAACGTAACTGGTTTCTTTATGGGCCACTTGACTTCTACTTCCATGGATTTCTTTCAGATTCAAATTACATCCAAATGCTTGATTGGCTCCAACTTAAATATTTCTGACATCCCCAGGTAATGCTGCATCCATCATATTGCATCTTTTTAGGAGACACATAATGTCAGGCTGTCACACTGTAAGGGGTGCTGCGTTTAGGCTAATGATGCCTATTTAGGTTAGGGATAACCAGATTTCTCCATTGTAAAAGCACATTTCCCCTTAGTGATTAGTAAATAATCTCTGGGATGATACGTTGACACAGTGTGAATGTGTGTTCCTCAACAGCCTTTCACTGATTGGGCTGAGCAGCCAAGAATAACAGGCCATAGAACAAGGGAAGCAGATGCTGCAGTGAAGCATCTACAAGCCAAGAAACACCAAGGACTACCAGTCCCCACCAGCAGCTGGAAGAGGCAAAAAAGGATTCTCTCTACAGGTTTCAGAGGGAGCATAGCCCTGCCAATGCCTTCATTTCAAATTTCTGGCCTCCAGAGCTCAGGGAAACAGTGTCATCTAGAAGAAAGGATGCCACATGGGGAGTCGAAGATCTGGATTTTAACCTTCTTACCAGCAGTGCATCCCTGGGTCTCTGTCTCCTGGTCTATGAAATGGAGCCTATACTTGTCACACTTCTTTCAGAGATGGGGTTGGAAGGATACTATCCATGTGTCACAAGGGGACATTGTTTTCATGGGAAGTACGTAAACCAATAAAGGCTAAAAATGAATCAGTAATTATATAGGGGATTGCAAAATGATGCTTTGCTTTTCTTCTCTGTTTATTAGCTCACATTTATTTTTCTGTAAGGAAGAGCTTTCTCTCATCAAATAGAGATGAGCTAAATAAAGTTCCTACACACACACACACACACACACACACAGAGAGAGAGAGAGAGAAGCAGGGTAAATGTTTTCTTTGTCTTTTGTCAATTTTTAGAATAAGGACTTAATATAATAGTTATCTCCAATAAAGGTGGTTGAATTTTTTCTACCCCCCTTTTAAAAATTATTACTACAGACTCATGTGTCTTTGTGTATTCAATGTTTTAAAATAAATTGCAGTCATTATTCTTTCTTTCTTTTTTTTTGTGCTCCAGTGGTCTCAAGTTGGGCCACTGAGAAGTCTTCAAATTGACTCCCATGACCTGTCCTGGCACATATCTCTTCACGATTCTCATCACTTCAGTGCTTGTAATTAATAGAGCAACGTACCGTGAGTGAATCCCAATCTAAACTATGGACCTTAGGCGATTATGACACATCATTATAAGTTCATCAGTTGTAATAAATGTGCCACTCTGGTGTGGGATGTTGATAGTGGAGGAGGCTGTGAATGTGTAGGGGCAGAAAGTACAGGAGAACTCTTTCTGTAGCTTCTGCTCAATTTTGCTATGAGTCTAAAACTGCTCTTAAAAAAGTATTTTTTAAAGAGATACATTAATTTTTTATTACAAACCAGTAAGCAATTAATAATTATAGAGAATAAAGAAGCAAATAGAGAAATATTATACTCCTGCCTCTGTCTTTCCTTCCTTCCTTCCTCTGTCCCTCTCCTAGCCTCTTCCTGGAGGTAATCACTGGGAACAGAGGATTCTATGGGACATGCATCCATGGTGTGTTATGTGAATGTAAAAAAGAATACGAAAGCCCTTCATGTACCAACATGGAGTGATTGCAAGACATATTGTTAGTGAGAAAAAAAAAAAACCAAAGTGCAGAACAGCATATAAGATGTCAGCTTTTGTAAAAGAAAGATGGAGGGAAAGAATGTACATTAATAACACACTCATATCTACTCTCTTAGCTTTATAGAAAGTAATACTGGGAAGGTAATCTGGAAACTAATAAAAATAGTTGCTCATCGGAGCTGGAATGGGGAAAGTAATGGAGGGATGAGAATGGAAATGTGCCTTCCCTGAATATAGCTTTTTATGTCATTTGGATTTAACTACATAAAAATTTTATATTCACAAAATAAAATTAAATAAGGAAGAAAAAAAGCAAACCTTAAAATTGAAAACAAATTAGGCTAGAGGAACTTAACTGCATAACAAATTAGTAACAGCGATGCCAAGAAAAATGTTTTTCAGACATCTTTGACATGGTTCTTTGGCAGTATGTCCTTTGTGAGATGTATTCCAAGAGAAGAAAGAGCTGCAAGAAAATAGTCGATTTCACTTCACAGTTTTATTAGGAACAGAGCTGTTTTAATTTGGTGACTATTTTAGGTATGTTGTAAGATAAAGCAAAGAAGTAAATACTGGAAAGTATGTATTATGTTTTATAGAGAATAAAACAATTAATTAACCATATTCTAATATTACTAGAGACCTAACATTTTGAGGGTAAGAGAAAAGAGATCCAAATACAAAATAAAATAGATTTAATAGAAAATCTGCATTGTTAAATTTGAATTGGAATAAATATGAACCCATGATTTATATATGTGTACATAAATATGTATAAAGTCCCTAAGGGGCCTGACAGAGTGACTTGTCTCAGTTTTAAAACCAAAAGACATGTGTCCTGTGAACTCCATCAGTTATATATAAAATATGTCTATATCTAAATAAAATAAATGAAAATATAAACATATTTCATATATAATATATGATATGTAAAATACATATATAAACTATATCTACTATATATGATAGTTCTCCTCATTGAAAGGGCCTAGAAGCAATAGTCCCCAAGCCTCTAGATCTTCGATTCTGACCACTATTCCCACTCAAAAGAACCAAGGTTCCTCGGGTTAGGGCTGGGGCAAGGAACAATGAACAGAGTCTGAAACATCTTGTTGGTCCAGAGAACGAGCAAATGTTTAAAGACAGCAGGGGACAATGTTTTCTGGGACATGAGACTTTTCAGTTTGAAAATTAGGACAAGTTGGTCACTCAGTCAAGTCATCTATAGATAGACATTTGGATTACTTCCAATTTTTTGCTATTATAAATAATGTCACAAAAACAAACCTTTTTCATATTTGTTTTGCATTTGTGGATGTACATCAAGAAGGTAGATTCCTGGCAGTGGAATTCTTGGGTTATAAAGTAAGCATCCGTGCTTTTGTTAGATATTGGCAAATTCTCCTCCATGGAAATAGAAATTGTGCTGTTTGGCCTCTCGTTCTGTGCCCTGGTACTTGGACCTGACCCAGCAGGGACGGAACATCTCATGCCATAGTTAGGAGGAGGTGTGCAAATACCTCTGAGAAAGACAAGTGACTGCAATTTATTTCCAGAGAGTCTAAATGACTGCCATTAGCTTTTTCCTAGATAATGGTTTTGAAAGCAGGACAAGGGGCAGGGAGGAAAAGATGTTTTAGCATCTTTGGGAGAGGCCCTAAGTCCAGATTTCCTCTGCACCCCAGTTCTGCTTGGGTTTTTCACATCCTGATACCCAACTCAGGAAAGATAGCACAGTCCAACCCTACAATTCCAAGCCCATTCTCTTTCAATACTCAGGTCCTCATCACTGACTAACACAGGGCATTCTCAGCCCAGTCTGCTCCTTGCGGCCCTCAGCTTATTTGGGCTGTTGAGTTGGTCAGGACACAAGGATCTCAATTCTCCATCCTAGTCCTCTTGTCTCTAACTGGGGCACCATGCTTTTCCCCTTGGCACTGTCAGTAGGACAGGACTGTTCAGTTCATGTAGGATTCAACAGAAGCCTCCCCAGCACAGTTGTTTTCAATTGTGTTTGTTTTCCTCCCAGCAAATATAACATTTACATTTGCATAAGCATAGCCACATTTTATGAAACCTCAAATTCTTTTTTTTGTTTTATTTTATTTTATTTTTTTTTATAAATTTATTTTTTATTGGTGTTCAATTTGCCAACATATAGAATAACACCCAGTGCTCACCCTCAAACAAATTCTGCAAGGAAGTAAAGCAATCGGCATTACAGTTATTTTGTCCCAATCCTCATGGAAACATCTCTTTCAGCTCCATGAAGTTCTAGGCCTGGCTACAGCCCTGCTGAGATAGGCGGTGTCTGCATGACCCTAGGAGCTCTGGATGTAACAATGTCCCCCCTCTCCTCCCAAGAGGGCATGGTGTTAATATGAATGAGCTAGACTTATAAGTGTTTACAGGAATCAATCTCAAAGCATAAAATTGAGTGAAGGGACAATTTGCAAAAGGAAATGGAATATGATAGTATCCATTGAAGACCCACAAAACACTACATCATTCATGGAGACCTATGCGCTGGAGCCGGGTGCAGAGGGCACTGCTGGGAGAGCCCGATGGTTTCTGGCTGGCTACCACTGTGATTGGTGCCATGACCCATGCAAGGGGTTAAATATCTTGATACTGTGTTCCCCTCCAATAATGGCAAAGTGTGAAAGCAAGGGAGAAGTATACAATGTTAGGGCAGTGGGTATTACACATGGTAGGCAGGGAGAGAAAGGATTCACTGGGAAGAGGATTTGGCTTTGCCTCTAACTTACTTTTTCTTTCTCTTTTCTATTTTTAAGGATGTAGAAAAAAATGTGTTCAGATATTAGCAAGTATGTATCTGGATGCTTGTTATATTGTTCTCTCTCTATTTTTTCATACAGTTTAAATATTCTGGAATTGAAATATTTGTGTACATATATATTTTAGGATGAAGAAAAAGTCAGAATGCAAAAGAGTGAGCATGAATGTTGGGAATAGACTTAAAACCTCTCTAATTTATATAAAGGAAGAAGGGGAGAAAGAGGGGGAGTGGTAAGGAGTGAATTCGTTCAGAAACACTTGACTTTTTACTCTATTAATCACAAATTCCCTGCAACCCTGACAGTCAGTAGCAGGCTGGTAACACATCAAGTGTTCACCAATCACTGAGAAGGGTGAAGTCGCCCCCTAAGCCCTGACATGGAAAATCTCCAAGGTGAGAGAAGCAAGCACTGACCCACATTGAGGGTTGTCGATTATCCCCGGTGATTACCTCTGGCAAGGGGTTGGGAGGGACAGAGGGAGTGGTGGAGGACTTCCGCATTTTATCCTGGATAATTGTGCTTAGTTGGGTTTCACGTTTTACAGTCAGATGAATTAAG
The DNA here is from genome assembly GCF_011100685.1 of Canis lupus familiaris. Classification (NCBI taxonomy): domain Eukaryota; kingdom Metazoa; phylum Chordata; class Mammalia; order Carnivora; family Canidae; genus Canis; species Canis lupus. The sequence goes on along the minus strand of NC_049244.1, from coordinate 11,729,135 downwards.
CTATTGCTTTTTAAATTAAAATAATTTTAAGCAGTGAGGATCATAGGAGAGGTGCAAAGAGTCCGAGAGGAAATAAGAAATGCCCCGGGGAGGAGATGGAAGGGCCCCGAGGAATAGTAGGATCTGGAAGACAGAAGTAGGGGAGGAGAAAGACAGCAGGATAGGGGCATCCAGGAAGGAGGTGGTAGTGGCCTCAGGAAGGGAGTTTGGAACTCTCCTGGGAAGGACCCGGTATACAGGCTGGACTTTGACTTTTCAGATTGAGGAGTGTGGCTTCCATCTCTGCCACCTGCCCTCCCCCAAGCAATCAGATTACCGCCCAGAGGGGCTATGGTTGCCCAGGTAGGGCAGGCCCCATATACCGGAGATGAGCTCTGCCCAGAAGTCCCTGGGAGATGGGCCGCGGCAGAGGCTTCTCTGTCATTCTCTGTCTGCAATGGGCAGCCCTGGGTGCCACGTACCTGGAAAAGAGGTGGGTGGGAGAAGGAAGGCGGGCGCACAAGTGCATCCCTACCGAGCTCTGATCAACTGCTGGGCACTCGGCTTGGGGCCTGGAAGGAAACTAGAAAACCATTAATTTATATAATCTGTTAATTAAGCTAATTGTCTGAACAGCACTTTTTTGTATAGTCATCATAAAAAGGCATAATGAGCAGAAAAACAAAGGGTCTTTAATTTTTTTTCATGTCTTAATCATCACTTCAACTGGTTCTTCCCCGCCTGGTTGCTATAATTACAGGCTCTTGGTACAGAAGTGAAGCTGGTTTTCCAGAGGACATTGAGTTCACATCCATGTTCTGCCAGAAAACTGGCCCAATCTTGTAGGAGCTTCTGAAATTAGGAATGCTTCTCTTTGCATGCAGATTTTCTTGGATACCTTTTGATCACACAGAGATGGACATTTCAGAACACCAAGAGACAGAGACAGAAATTCCTCTTTCTACACAATGGAGAAGTCGTATTGTGATAGAAAAACATGGTAGGCGCCATGGATACTAGGCAGTCGGTGTTCCTCAAAAGACTGCAGAACAGAATACAGGGTTCTGTCACTGTGAACCTGGAATGGTCTGGAACCCTTGGTAAGACGCCGGCTTGTAGGTCATGGTAGAAAGATAGGCGGAATGAACCAGGCAGTGCTGTCAGTGCTCACCCTTGGAAATCCTTGCCATTTCTGGGCACACCATAAGCCTGACTTGATTAGCCATCTTCGTTGAAGGGCTACCCATCCAGAGCCCATCTGGTCTGTATCTGGGAAGGAATGGGAAGAACCAGGGAATTAATATCTCTCTTAAGCAATGACTGGCAGATGTGAATGCCCCAGCTCCATCACCCATGGGCCCACATATGTCAGAGCTCTTAGGATTGGCTCCAGGTACCCACTGCAGTAGCTGGCTGAAAGCACACCCTTACGGGCTATCCTCCCTTGCCCAAATACCTTTCTCCTTCACCTTCCCATGCTCTCTCCACCTGCACTTAAATCCTTAATTCAAGATCTTTTTCTGGGATCCCTGGGTGGCGCAGCGGTTTGGCGCCTGCCTTTGGCCCAGGGCGCGATCCTGGAGACCCGGGATCGAATCCCACGTCGGGCTCCCGGTGCATGGAGCCTGCTTCTCCCTCTGCCTGTGTCTCTGCCTCATTCTCTCTCTCTCTGTGACTATCACAAATAAATAAAAATTAAAAAAAAAAAGATCTTTTTCTGGGAGAGCTCAAACCAAGACCCACTGTGCAAACCTTGCTGTGGGAAGTTCCATTCATAAACCATCACATTTGACCATTTGATTCAGCCCAGCTCCTCTGAGTCCTTGCTGACCACTCAGCCTTCTGAACTTGGCTGCTGGTTTCCCACCGTGCTCTGCATCCTTGGAGATGCCTTAGGGACCTCAGTGAGCAGGGGAGTAGGTAGTTCTAGGGTCCTGAACAGTTCTGCTTTAATCTGTTATACCTAAGGATTTAATCTGCAAAAAGGCTTATGCTACTTCCACTAATGGAAAAAAGGTGATAATCACCAAGCAAGCCCAGTGCTCACCCCAACATGAGCTAAGGTGCCCAAGATTTCAAGTTTACAAACCTGCACCTTGGCTGGCCCATTGGGTGTGGGGTGTCATCATGGGAGAGGTCTGCCGCCCTTGCCCCATGGCTGCCACCCTGGCATCACATAGCTGCCCTCACTTCTTGCTGCCTGAGTGAAGAATACGATCCATTGCCATTTATGCCCTCTGAAGAGAATCTATAAAGCATCTGTCTCCTTTCCTGTATCTTTTGCCCACACTTTCATGTCTTCTCTCACACAAACTCCTTCCAATCCAGTGAAATGGACCATTCACTCTTCCTGATTTTCAGGGACACTTCCCTACTGATGCCTGTGTTAAGCAAAATGATGGTCCCCAAAGATGCCCACTCTTGAGTTCTGGGAACCTGTGACTATGTGACCCTTATATGGCCAAAGAGACTTTGTGGGTGTGATTAAATTAATGATCTTGAGCTGGGGAGGATTATCCACATGGGCCCCTGTCATCACAAGAGCCCTTGTAAATGCAAGACCAGAGAAGAGAGAGAGGGGGCAGGGAGTCAGACATGTGCTGGCAGAAGCAGAGCTCAGAATGATGCCATTTCTGGTTTTGCATGTGGAGGGGCCATGAGCCAAGGAATGCACGTAGTCTCTAGAAAATAGAAAAGGTGAGGAAGTGGATTCTAGAGCTTTCATGAAGGAATGCAGCCCTTCTGACATCTGGATTTAAGCCCAATGAGATCCATTTCAGACCTCGGACCTCCAGAACTGTTGAGATGGTAAGCTGTTTTAAACTAAGTTTGTGGTAACTTTATACAGAAGCAATAAGAAACTAACAAATTGTATCTTTATGCTCTTCCCTCTGATCCAAACACCCTCCCATCTTTCACCCCATCCCACCCACCTCCACCAAGCTCCCTACTTCCTGGGTGCCGTGGAACTTCACTTGTTCTTATCTCTGCCCTTAGCAGTCAACCACTTCATGGGAATTTCTCAACACAATCTCCAACTCCCACAGCCCCAGGCCCCAGAGTGTTCTAGTTTTCAAACATTGCAGTCAGTAGAAACAGTTTTTCCGTTTAGCACAACTGGCACAGACTGACATTTTGAAGAGTTTTACTAAAAAGATGGGAGGATGAACTCTGAAAACACAAACATGAGAAAGATTAGTGACGTACTCAAGTACAGATTTTTAGTTTAAAAATCCAGTAGAAACAGCAAAAAGCTGCATTAGGATCCTGGGGTTTTCTGCTGGGAGCCATTCTCAGGCGCTGTTCTGGCTTCCTGCCCTCCTCCTCCCTGTCTACCTCTGTCCATGGCTTCCAGATGGTATCTCACCCTTCTTGGAGCTACCTGAGACCCTCTGAAGACTTCCTCTGTTTCTGGGCTCACACTTTCAAGACTCCATTAGCCCACTCACTCCCAGTCTAAGAGTCTTGACCAGGCGCAGCATTAGGAAGGGCTGACACTCACAATGGCAATGAGCACTGCGTAACTTATAACCCAAACTGAGACACTTTGGGGAGTGAAAGGAGTTATTAATAATTGTGCTTGGGAAAATGATATAAACCTGGCTGTTCTGGGAAAACCAGGCCATTTGGTCACCCTAGCAATGGGCATTCTGACTCCTTGGCTTGGGCTGTTAGAGGACCCAGCTGGGAGACTCGGGGCTGCAAACCTTCTCCATTTCTGCCCACCTCCTAGAACTGACAGAAGGAACAAACCTAACCTCACAGGAAGCACCCAGGCATAGAACACTGACAGTCAGACACTAACAACACTAACCATCCTCAGTGGGCGATTAACCTGAGTTCTAGGGGAAAACAAGTGCTCTGTGCTCAGATAAGGCTGGAAGAGCTGGTTTACATAAAAGTGAGGACGTTTTTGTCTTTAAGTCAGGACTTAAGAACGTTTAATCCTCCAATGTGGGTCATGAAGCTCCAAGGAGAAACTACAGTATGCTATGTTTCCCTCAGAATACCATGGCTACCTTCCAGAAACCCCATATGGCACCTTGAGGGATAATTTGAGGCAGATCTGAAGCATCAGAGTGACTTGTATTCTCTGATTTGGGAAATCCCAGTTACTCTTAATTTGGAAAGACTCCAGAGATGGGTGGCCTATCCCTGAAGAGTCCTTGGGATCTTGCAAGCCATTCTTCTCCAGATGTGGTAGGAGAGCGTGCAAGGAAGGGAGGGGCAGTTCTGAGGCACAAGTTGAATGCACACTTGTATCAGGTAAATTCCATACAGGGTTGGGGCAGGTGTCCTGGCCTCCTCGCTGATGGCTGCTTTAGCAGTAGCTTTATCTTTTGCTAAGAAATCCAAGGGATTGCAGAATGTGAGGCGATAACGCAGGGTGGCATCCTTACCTTCAGTCTCACCCTCGGCCTTGAAGATAAACCTGCCTCTTGTCACAGATTCATTTTTACTGTCTTTCAAGCCCCAGACGACAGCCGCTTGTGGATGATGCTTGAGCTGAGCATTGATTTTGCTTTGGAGGAGCCAGAGTCCCTGCAGTCTGCATATCCATGGTCTTCATCCATCTTTCAGTCATGGGCCTGGAGATCCAAAGCGGAGCGCATTCATGTGATGGTCTGTGTGAGCTGATTACCCACACAGGAAAAATGAACCACATTTCTCCCTGCCCGATTCAGCATTTATCACTACTCTGTTTCAGCCATCACCCCAGGCTTTTATTCCTGTGCAACTTGGTACCTTAGAAATGAATCAAATTCAACTCATATGGGGCAGCCCCGGTGGCTCGGCGGTTTAGCACCGCCTTCAGCCCTGGACGTGATCCTGGAAGACCCGGTATCTAGTCCCACGTTGGGCTCCCTGCATGGAGCCTGCTTCTCCCTCTGCCCGCGTCTCTGCCTCTCTCTCTCTCTCTCTAATAAATAAATAAAATCTTACAAAAAAAAAACAAATTCAACTTATATCAACTGGAAACAGCATACACGCAAGGACTCAGAGGATGGGCATGCGGTGTGGTGGGGAGAGCACTGGCCAGGAGATTGGAAGATCCAGGACTGTCTACAGTTTTCTACCCTTAAAGCTTTGGATCTCAGCTTGTTTGGAGGGCTTTTTTAAAAAAAAATCTATAAAATAAGATATTGAATGATATTATAATAATCAAGTGTCTGGTATAGCATTTGTATCAAATGTAGCTGTACCAAAGTTTACCCACCAAGACTCAGATAAGCATAAAATGTAATTTTCTTTGTGTGTATGTATGCATGCATGTGTGTGATATATATAACCACAATTTGCTTTAGAGTCATTTCTCTCTGGGAGCAGAAGAACATTTGTACTTGCCAATTAAAGGTAATTCTACCTCTTTTCATTTGAATGTCTCTTTTGTGTAAATATTCAATTAATTCTAAGTTCAAGCTTCCTGTCTGGAATTATGATGTCTACCCCCCAAAGAGTTTCTTTACCTCTTTTTCTTTCCAAGGGAAATGCAAATCAAAACTACAGTGAGATGCCACTTAATACCCACTACGGTGACTATAATCAAAATCACAGATAATTACAAGTGTGGGTGAGGATATGGAGAAACTAGAACCTTCCTATATTGCTGATGAGAATGTAGAACAGTGCAGCCACTTTGGGAAGCAGTTTAGCAGTTTCTCAGAAAGTTACACATAGAATTATCATATGACCCAGAAGCTCCACTCCTAGGTATACCCCCAAGAGAAATGAAAACATATGTCCACACAAAAACTTGTATGCAAATGTTTATAGAAGCATTATTCATAATAGCCCCAAAGTAGAAACAATTCAAATGTTCATCAACTAAGAATGGGTAAATAATGTCTATCCACACAATGAAATCTTGTTAGTTAAGAAGAAAGGAGAAAATATTGACACATACTACAATATGGATGAACCTCAAAAGCCTTACACTAAGTAAAAGATGGTTGCAAGGGACCATGTATTGTATGAATTCATCTATGTGAAATGCCTAGAAATCTGTAGAAACAAGAAATAGATTGGTGGTTGTTTAGGGTTTGGGTGGGAGGTGAGGGAAGGGACATAGGGTTTTGTTTTGGGATGATGAAATGTTTCTGGCTGATTGTGATGATGTTGGTAAAACTTTGTGAATATACTAAGAACCACTGGCTTATATAAATGGGTGAACTTTAAGTGGGGGAACTGTTTATTTATTTTTTTAAAAGATTATTTATTTATTTATTTATTTATTTATTTATTTATTTATTTATTTATGAGAGACACACAGAGAGAGAGGCAGAGACACAGGCAGAGGGAGAAGCAGGCTCCATGCAGGGAGCCCGATGGGGGACCCAATTCTGGGTGTCCAGGATCATGCCCTGAGCCAAAGGCAGGCACAAAACCGCTGAGCCACCGTTATACCTGGGGGAACTGTTTAATATCTGAATTATATCCCAAGAAAGCTCTTACAACCTGTCCACCCCCGCCCCCCCCCCCATAAAAGGAGTTGCTCTTTTTCCTCTGATGTTAAGCTGGTAGAGTAAATATTTGAAACTGCTAGTGGCCAAATTAACCTCTCTCTTAATGAGGCCAACATAAAATAAAACAGAGACAAGAAAGGTAAATACAGTTTCCTTTAGATGTTCTTTGAGCCCCTGATTCAGCCATGCCTGAAGCTGTATACGCCTGGTACTTTTTGGTTACATGAACCAATTAATTCCTTTGTTTTGTCTAATAAATTGTGAATTTCTTCCATCTACAAATATCTGACTTGTATGGCAAGATGTGCAACCTGGTTTTGTAGGGTCTACCTTGGATTTGAATCCAACTCTACTTTGGAACAGAACTTTCAGAATTTTCTCAGTTACATAAACTCCAGTGTGGGAAAGAAGTGCCCAACTCTGCACATCGGTGTGCTGGGTCCTGAGAACCAAGATCTCCATCTCTATGGAGCCCCTTCCTCACCCAGGGCTGAGCAGGGCTGGGAGCTTAGTGTCTCAGGGACTTGGAGTCACAGGTTGCTCTGTAACATGAGGCTGACTTGGCAGCAGGAACAGCTATTTCAATTTCTATCACTTCTTGTTTGAATATATATTAGAGCCTTAAACACAATGTGTAGAGTAAGTGACCTCATTAAAACCACAAAACATTTGGTCTGGGAATAAAAAGTTATACAAAACCCAGTTTGTTTCTGAAAAAGTGATGTGAAATTTATTCAAACTATCCAATTTACCAAAAGTAAGACCATACATATAAATGTTTAAGACATTATCTGGCTCAGAGGTTCCTATTTTTACAAACTGAGTTAATAAAAAAGGAAATGAAAAATACTTCCCTTCTTGTTCACTTGAAATAATAGTATTAAGTTCTTATTTCACTAGAAATAAGCCTAGGGTGGCACAAGAAGCCAGATCTCCATGATTGGCTGTCAAAGATGCCATAGATTGGCTATACAATGACTATTGAATGATCTCATTTTCTTATTCAAGCCAGACACCATCATCTTATTAAAACTCACTTTAGAGCAGATTTAAAGCCTCATTTTAAAATTGAATTATACAGTTTGGCTTTGTCAAAAAGTGAGAATTTGAGGTAGACATTGGGCTGCAGACAGGCAGGCAGTTGTCAGGCTCCATACGTGGGCAGAAACAGAGAGAAAAGGAAAGATGTCTGAAGTTCAAGAGGCAAGAAAAGGAGTCCAGGGTCAGTTGAGGGTGGGAGAAGAGAGAAACAAAATCAATCAAGTTTTGTATCCAGGGCTTCAGTAAAAGTAGGAACAAAGGATCTTGGATAGGAAACAAAAAGCTAGGGATCTGGACAAAGGTCTGGGTCAGCAGAGGCCAGGAAGAGGATGGGGGCCTTGGAACCAGGTAGAGCTCAAGGAAAGAAGGAAGGACTCTCCCTTCGGCTGAGAGCCACCTGTCGCAGGCAGGTGGTCCTGGCTGGCTGGGGAGTGAGGGGCCAGTACAGCCTGCACCCCAATGTGGTTCTCCTAAGTGCTCTCCTCCCACTTCAGCCTGGACCCCCTACCCTCCAATACATGTTGTGACTTTGGCACTGGCGCCTGCATTCAGAAGTTGGCATCTATCTCCAGAACAGCCACCTTGCCTGATAGAGCTTTGCTCTCCATTGTAGCTTGCTCTGAGCCCAAACCACGAGTTCTAACCAGGAACCTGCCCAGCACATTGCAGCTCGAGGGGACACATTCAGTCCATGCTCTGAGCTGTTCCTTTCACCCCTAGACTGCCCACAATTGTTAGTCATTTGATTTGTACAAATGTCTTACCTCTCCACTAGAGTAGAAAGTCCCTGAAAGCACATTTCTCACAGCCCTTATGCAATGCCAGATCCACATGTCCATGATACCCCATTGAGTGAATGAAGCCACTGGGTAAAGCTTTCTTTTCAACTGGCTTCCCAGCCTGATTGCAGGAGGCTCTTTTAACAAGCTATTCTAAATAATGTTAGTCCTGCATTTCAGTATTTGGAGTTGCCTATTGGGCTGTTGGTAAAAACAAAACCCAAGGGTGCCTTTTACGTAAAGGACCCAGTGTTTACAGTCCACAGTGAAAATGAAATAATGAATACCCTGGAGGGATCTCCAAGTCAGAGCTGGAATTTCAAATTTGTTAGAATTATTTTTTGTCCAGCTTGAGAGCTATGAAAGCAACTCAGAATGTCTCTTAAATGTAATAAACAACCTCAACTGAGGGAACAGAGGACTATCTCTGGACCAGAGTCACATGGGGAGGGATGTAACTGAGGACACCACCCCTAGCCCAGGTGGAGAGGGTTTACCTTAGTGACATGGAGCTGCTTCTGGGCCAGAGAAACGAGGGGCCAGAGAAAGAAGATGGAAATGCAATGCTTCTTTTTGTAGAAAAGTGCCAGTTAGTAAAATAAACATAAATAACGTTTGATGATATTAGATCATTATCGAGTATTTTTAGGTGAGATAATGGTATTACAGTTATGCTTCTGAGAAAAGAATCCTTATATTTTAGAAATATACACTGAGTGTATATTTACAATGAAGTGATAATCATGGAATTTGCCTAAAAACAAAGGGTGGATGCAGGTAAGTAAGGGGTAAATGAGAATTTGTTATACTATTTCCTTTGCTTCTGCATGTGTTCAAATATCTCCATAAACAAAAGTGAAAATGAAGAATAAAATAATCATAAACAATCTTAACTTGCTGCTTCCTATTGGTTACTGTTGTGGCTTCAGAATTTCTCCATGAGTTGACAGAGGTGGTGGGGCAGGGGCAGCAATTTGGTTGGCACAGGGTGAGGGCCAGCTGAGAAACATGTGTGAAGTGTGTTTGCATAACAAGGGCACTTTTTACTTAGATGGTTAATTTAGGAATGGCCTGGTGACAGGTTGGGGTTGTTACAGGAAGAACGGTAAAGTCCCCCGACAACAGTCTAGTCCTGGGAACATCCAGGTGAGTTTTTTTTCTTGGGAGCATTTGAAATGCACCTGCAGATTTCAGGGCTTGGAGGAGGAAGAGGAACAGTCAGACCACAGCTGCTGCTTCTAGTTCTAGTGGGACTTGTTCTACTCCCATGGTCAAGGCTGTTCCTGCTCTGTAGGATCAAGCACTGGACTCAGAGTTCACAGAGTTTGTTGGTTGACAAATTGATTGATAGACTGATCAGTTGGTGATTGCTGTAGAGTCATGGTACTGGAAGGATTAGTTGGAGCACACTTACTTAGCCTAAGTCTAGGTACATCCAATAAATGGCCATCCCCTCATTCTGACCTCATATGTTATAGATCCCATGTAGATATCAAAGCTGAATAGAGAGGGGCACCTGGGTGGCTCAGTGGTTGAGCATCTGCCTTTGGTTCAGGTTGTGATCCTGGGGTCCTGGGGTCAAGTCTGGCATCAGGGTCCCTGCAGGAGCCTGCTTCTCCCTTTGCTATGTCTCTGCCTCTCTCTGTGTATCTCTCATGAATAAATAAAATCTTCTTTTAAAAAGCTGATTAGAGCAATGCCTGGAGACAGAACCTTTCTCATTTTCATTTCCCTTCTTTGGTCTTTTCATGTTCTGGACTTTGGCATTTCTTTGGCAGTATTTCTTTGGCAGTTAAATTTTTAAAAAGTGGTTTTGGGGAAAATGTACTAAGATGCTACTTAAACTCTACCATGTATTCCTTCCTTTAAATCTATATCTATATCTATACCTATATCTATATCTATATCTATCTATCTATATACATATATGGGGAAATATATATATTAGGGAAAAATACACACACACATGCACACACACAGATGAGCAGTTAACTGAACTCAGGGTCCTGATGATGCAAAGTGAGCATTATTCACTCATAAAGAATATGGGGAATACACACTAAGAGGCCCACTGGGTCATTTGCTTATCCATGGGGAGACCTGTAATTTGAACCTGTATGTGCTCATGATTATCAGTCCACTTCCTAAGACCAAATATCTTCCCCAAGTTCTAGGTCTATATTTCATCGGTCCACTGGGCATCTCCACTCTGGGGTTTTCTTCACAAAACTCAGCTCAGAATTTCCAGTGTTCAATTTATAATTTACTTCCAAACATGTTCCTACATTACCTGACTTGGGACTTGGCCAGGCCAGAAACACTAGTGTCACCACTCTGGCCCCATGCTCCATTGATTCTGTTTTTTGAACACCTCTGTGATCTATCCTATTCACTTTCTTCAATCTGATGATCATTGATGGTTAAAGCCCTCATCATTCCTCTCCTGAATACTGACGACTGACTTACAGTCTTGATACTTCCAAGGGAATGGATTCAAGCTACTTTTTTGAATGACAAGAGGATAGATGATCTCAGGAATGGAGGCAGGGGTCTTTTGGTACCATGATGGGGGCTGGGTCTCTACCCATTCTCTTTCCACTGTCTTTGCCATGTGGGTATAAGGTCCTTTGCCAAGCAGAAGGGCACAGGGCACCGTCCTAGACTTCATAGATCAAAGGGGTATCAAGTAGATACCTTTATTAGTCCTTTAGTCCAGGTAGTATCAAACGGGTACATTAGTTCCACAAAACTTAGGAAGCTTTGCCATAAAGAAATCTGGGAAATGCAGTTTTTAGTTTTCCAGAGGCTGCAAAATAGGAAGACCAGCTGAAGAGGGAAGCATGTGGTGGGTACTGAGTGAGTCTGCCTATAGTATCTGCCCTTACAAGAATGACTTCCCAAGCTCTTCCAGTGAAACTTTCAGGAAAGTGGTCCAAGGAGAAATAAATACTATGAAGGATATGAAGACAAAGTTAAAGCCATGCTCCACTACTCCAGCATTTCTTTGACATCTCATGTTTTGTCTTAAAAATTAATGTTGAGATTGCCTTCTACTCCATAATATGTCTGTTTACATAAAATTGCATTTTTTTCCCTCTGAAGTTTTTGACAAGATTGATGCTCCAAATAAAAGCAGCACTTTTATGTGATACCTGCTCCTACTCCTGAGATGCTGTGGTGTTCCATGCAGGGGGTGGGGGGGTTCTCTGCTCCAGTGTGTAAAACTTGGGATGAAGTCCAATGAGGCAAGCATCAGACACATGCAGGCCTCTGGGGCTCACCCAGGCCCCAATACCACCAGCACATGGAGCCAAGTGTTCCTCACTGCTAGGTTTCCACTCTTACCTTCTGTAGGGTCAGGAACCAGGCAGGAGGACCCATGGTAGGTAGGGGATGCTTTTTGTTGTTCCTTCCCAGAGGAGCTGGGGGAGGCAGAATAGTATGGGTACTCTTGTTAGCTCTAGTTTTTTTCACATGCAATTTGAAAATCACACAGCTCCCTACCCTTTTGCGAATAAATTCGACATCTTTTCATAATGTGACTACTTTCTTTTGGAATTCTCAAGCCCTTACCTGCATAACATTTAACCTTCTTATTAGAGCTTGTTTAAAGATGTCTTCCTTTGATAACGTGGCAATTATCAGCTTTATGGATTGTGCCTCAGGATCATTTATCATCTTACAATCAATGGAATTGATTTAGCTTCTGAGAATGTACATCTGGGTGCTTTCCAGCCAATAGAAGCATCACCAAATGGTGGCAAAGTCATTGTTAGTACAGTGATTAATAAATAAGACTGTGACAGAAATGGGATTCAAGAACACAATGATTCCCTAGAGTCCTTCCTTTCAAGTTTAAGATCGTTAATGGAAAATAGTCCAGATCATGATTTTGCAGTTTCTATTCTCTGCTCTGGGAACCCTGGGACATCCTTGTCAATGCTGCCTAATTGCCTGGTCATGCTTTTTAAACAGTACATCCGTCAGGTCAAGAGAACCATATGCATCCACTATAGTCTCTCCATACAAATCTGTAGAAATTTAAGAAAATATATCTTTAAAAAATTCATAACTATTTTGGAAAGCAAGAGAGGGCACCATTAGTGGACATTATAAGGATGCCTGAAAGTCAGAAGGCAGATGGGGTCAGACGGAGGAAGGAAACCAAATCCCAAAACACGCAAAGGGAGGATTCTTAAAAAGCAGGAAGTTCTAGGAGGATCTCCAAGTTGGAGAGAGGCAGATACAGAGATGTGAAGGGTTCTAGATGGGATGTAGTAGAAGAGGCAGCCAGGTGGTTCAGGCCCTTTTGTCAATTTCCACACTTGTCCCAGCAGTAGGTAACAGGGGGAGCACCACTGATTGGGTGGGAGCAGTGAGTACAGATGCTTACCTCAAGGTAAGCAGTATCCTTCACAGTTGATGACTCAAGAAGCCAGCAGCCCCCACATCCAGAAACCTGGATCCTCCTCGGGAGCTGCATGTCACCCTTGCCTATGTCCATGATGATAAGCTGTGGTAAGTAATGCCACATGCACTTTTCAGGACAGCTCAAATGCAAAAATGAATACACAACCAAAATTTAACAAACACCCAAAGAAAATCAAGCGTACCCAAGAGAGGCCCTAATAAAACAGAGGAATAGACAGCAGAGGAAGCACAATTAATTAGTCAAGCGAACAACACTTGAGATGGATAAGAGACAATTTCATATCAATCAAGAACAAGTTATTAAAAAAAAAAGACCCAATTAGAAAAAATCTAAAAGAGAGAGAGAGAGAGAAAAAAGAACACACACAAGTACTGAATTAGAATAGGAACATGGCTTTAAAAATGGCTCAGTGAGGGGATCCCTGGGTGGCTCAGCGGTTTGGCGCCACCTTCGGCCCACGGTGTGGTCCTGGAGACCGGGGATCAAGTCCAGCATCGGGCTCCCTGCATGGAGCCTGCTTCTCCCTCTGCCTGTGTCTCTGCCTCTCTCTCTCTCTCTCTCTCTCTCTGTCTCTCTCTGTCTATCGTAAATAAATAAATAAAATCTTTTTAAAAAATGGCTCAGTGAGTGAGGCAATAAAACAGGCCTTCTGTCATATTAGGGGACAAAAGGACCAAAAGATGAATCACGAAAGAACAATAGAGAGATGGAAGATGATGTAGACATGTTGATGCGAGTGCCAGTAAGGGACAATGGACAGCTCCATTTCCATCTTGTAGCCAGAAGTGATCATTAGAAATGCAACAGCTAGCTACAGGGCAAGGAATCACGGCCACTAGGCCCCACCAAACACACACAAACAGCTCCAAGATAGTAATACTAACTGCATGCTTAACACCAAAAGGACTACAAGAAGTGCAAGATTTGTTTGCTGTCCTTTTGTTATTATAATATATCTGCTAAGAGATGCAGCCAGCACACTGTGTTCAAAAGTCACTTGATTGTCTGTTCCTGTCAACTTTTATCACCCATGCTAGTTCTACTTTAGGGTTTGCCTTTCTTTCTCATTTATTTTTTAAAAATATGTAAGACATTTACATTGTTCAAAATTCAAGACAATGTGCAAAACTGTTCAGAAAAGTCTCCCTTCTACCCCAGGCACCTCAATCTCTTTCTCCCCTCTGACTTTTCCTTTGCAGTATGTCTTTTAGAAAAATAAGCAAATAATTAATTGTCCTCTCATTTCCTTCTACTCCTTACAGAAAAAGGTAGCAAAACATTGTTCCTATTTGAACCTACTTTTTCACTTACCAGCTTTTTCTAGCAATTACTCCACATGAATACACGGAGTGACTTCATTGTTTTTTACAGCTGGGTACTATTCCATCCTATAGAGGTATCATGGTTCATCCAACTGGCTTCAGATTGATGGACATTAGGGTTGCTTCCGATATTTTTCTACTACAAATAATGTTATAAGAAATAACTTACACATGGGATATTTCACATTTGTGAGAGTGTATCTTGAGGTGGGATGGTTGGTAAAAAGGGAAAGTACAAAATGCCACATACCGTCACAGTCTTCCCCAGAAAGGTCATGCCTTTTTGTATTTCTTCTAGCAATGCCCCTCTATGGTCTTGCTAACAGGGTGCATTGCTGAATTTTTTTGAGGGGGTTGACAATGTGAGAGGGGAGAAATAGTATCTCAAAGAAGTTTTTTCTTTTTTAAGTATAATCCACATACCATAACATTTATCCATTTAAAATGCATGATTCACTGGTTTTTCATATATTCATAAGGTTTCACAACCATTAACACTATCAAATTCCAGAACATTTTGATTACTGCAAAAAAAAAAAAAACCCAACAACTCTAATACTTATTAGTAGTCATTTTCCTCTTTCCTCTTTCCCCAGCTCCCAAGAACCTCTAACCTAAATTTAGTCTGTATAGGCAGCATATAGTTATACATTTTTAAAATTCATCCTGTCAATTTCTGCCTTTTAACTGGGGGGCTTAATTTTTCAGTGTTTTAAATTTAATATGATTGCTAATAAAGTAGGCTTTAGGTTTGCTATTTTGTTATTTATTTTCTATGCATTATGTCTTTTGTTGTGCTATTGTTGTTCCAAAATGCCTCCACTGTACTTTTTTTTGTGTTGGAGATTTTCCAGTGTACTATTTTAATTCTCTTTTAATTTAATTTACTATATATTTTGTGTTATTTTCTTATTGGCTGCTATGGGAAGATAATTAATCTCTTCATTTAGAACAACCTAGTTCGACTAACATCACTTAATTTCAATAGTTTACAAAAACTTTATGCTCCTATATAATTCTATCTTCCTCCCCCTTCTTATGCCATAATTGTGAAACAAATTATATCTTTATACTCTATATGCCCATTAACACAGATTTATTACTGCTTTTAGCAGTTGTCTTATAGATAAAAGGCAAAGATGTTTATACTGTCTTTTATATTCATTTATATGGTTACCTTTATTGGTGTTCTTTATTTATTCTTGTAACTGTATAGTCTCCATTCATTTCAGCCTAAGGACTCCCTCTAATATTTCTTATAAGGAAAGACAGCTAGCAACAAATTCTTTCAGTTTTTCTTTACTTAGGAATATCTTAATTTCTCCTTCATTTTTTTTCAAAAATAGTTTTACAGGGTATAGAATTTTTAGTTGACAGTATTTTTCTTTCAACACTTTAAATATGCCATCCTGCTGCCTTCTGGCCTCTGTGGTTTCTGATAAGAGTTAGCTGTTAATCTTACTGAGAATACCCTGTGTATCACGAGTCTCTTGCTGCTTTCAAGATTTTCTCCTTATCTTTCAATAGTTTGATTATGATGTGTCTAGGTGTGGATTTCTTGAGTGCATCTGACTTAGAATTCATTAACCTTCTTGGATATATGGATTAGTATTTCTCATTAAGTTTGAGAAGTTTGGAGCTATTATTTCATTAAATATTTTTTTCTGTTGCTATGCTTGATGGTGCCTGTATTAGGGTATTCCAAGAAACAAAATCAATAGGAGATAGATAGATGATAGATAGATAGATAGATAGATAGATAGATAGATAGATAGATAATAGATAGAGATAGAGATATATAGTTAAATAGATATATAAAGAGGGAGAGATTTTTTTAGAGGTTTTATTTATCTATTCATGAGACACACACACACACACACACACACACACACACACAGGCAGAGGAAGAAGCAGGGCCCATGCAGGGAGCCTGACATGGGACTCAATCCCAGGTCTCCAGGATCACACCCTGGGTTGAAGGAGGCGCTAAACCGCTGAGCCACCCAAGCTGCCAGAGAGAGAGAGAGATTTATTATAGGAATTGGCTCACATTATTATGGAGGCTGAGAAGTCCCTTGATCTGCCATCTACAAGTGGGAGATCCAAGAAAGATGGTGGTGTAATTCAGTCCAAGTGTATGTATATTTTAGACTCTTTTCAAAGAGTCCTATATGGACATCTTATTCTCCAATCTTTTTCCTTTTAAGTGTTTTGATTAGCCCCCACCCCTCCTTTTATTTTATTATTATTATTATTATTATTATTATTTGGCCCTATTGTTACCTACCATCTCAGGCAGCTGTGATACAAACAGTTGACTTTAATTATTTTTGACAAATGTCCCTGAGGAAAAGACCATTTACACTGGGTAAATTCAGAGTCAGGTCAAATAAAGCCACTTTTATGAGTGGGGTTTTCTCTTTTTTTTTTAGGGCAGTGGAGTGGAGGGAGAGGGAGAAAGAGAATTTTAAGCAAGCTCCATGCCTAGCATGGGTCCCAACACAGGGCTCCAACTCATCATTCTAAGATCATGACCTGAGCCAAAATCAAGAGTTGGATGCTTAACCAGCTAGGCCACCCCAGGGTCCCAGAGGGGTATTCCTCTTAACCATTAAGCAGGTCAAATAATTATAATTTTCTGAGAATAGGGCTTTAAAGAAGCTCCAATCTCATTCTGCTCCCTCCTACGGCTGCCAGGCTGCAGGTATTTACCATGGTTGTGGAGTATTTGTTTTTAAGGTAACTATAAATCTGAGAAGGGGCAATGGAAATACCTAAATTATAATGCCACAAAGCTCCCTATCCTACCAAGATTCAGTCATTTTTCTTGAGTAGACACTCTCTGGATTGCTGTAAGCGTTTGGTAAATTTCCAGAGTTCTGAAAAAGTTAATTCAGATCATCTCAGTGTAGTTTTAATTTGAATTTTTCTTATAATAAATGAAGTTAAATATGGTTTCATATGTTTAAATGCCATTTGCATTTTCTTTTCTGTGAATTGTCAGCAGTGTCTTTTGTCCAGTTTTCTATTAATTTTTTGGACTGTCTTCTTGATTTTAAGAATGTTTATATTAGGGAGATTGGCCCTTTGTACATAATATAAATTAGAAATATTTTTTCTCAAGCTGTCATTTGTCTTTTGACTTTGCCTTTGGTGTTTGTTTTATTTTGTCCTGCAAAAACTTCATAAAACTTTTTTATTTAGTTAAACTTATCAATCTTTTAAAAAATTACATCTTAATTTTAAGTTATAGTCTGGTTTTTTAATTAATCCATATTTCTTTATAGCATTTGGGATTTCATTTTTTATACTTAAGTATGATCTATTTGAAGCTTATACTTGCATATGTATGAAGTATAGGTCCAGTACAGTCTTTTCCCAAATGGTTAGCCAGTTATCTCAAAACCAATTACTAAGCATTTCACCTTCTCCAGTGATATGAAACACCACCTTTATCATGTACTGGGTTGACATGTATATATACTTGGGTCTACTCCAGGTCTTTTTATTTTGCTCCATTGGTCTATCAGGCACCAATACAGTATCAGTTTAAATATTGAGGATTTCTATGGCTGAGTGATAATCCATTGTGTATTTATATATCACATTTTCTTTGTTCATCTAGCAATGGACATTTAGGTTACTTCTATAACTTGGTTATTGTAAATATTGTTGCAATAAACGTAGGGGTGCATATATCTTTTCGAATTAGAGTTTTCGTTTCCTTTGGGGACAACATTGCTGGACCTAGAGGGTATTACGCTAAGTGAAATAAGTCAGAGAAAAACAAATATCATATGATTTCACTCATATGTGGAATATAGAAAACAAAACAAATGAATGAACAGGCCAACAAACAAATAAAAAAAAAAAACAGAAACAGACTCAACTACAGAGAACAAACTTGTGGTTGCCAGAGGAGATGAGAGTGGGGGGGGGGGGGGCGAAATGGGTGAAAGGGATTAAGAGGTACAAACTTCCATTTATAAAATAAATATGTCCATGGGATGAAAAGCAAAGCACAGGGGATATAGTCAATAATACTGTAATAATTTTGTATGGTAACAGATGGTAATTACACTTACCGTGGTGAGCACTGAGTAATATATGGGATTGTTAAATCACTACGTCGTACACTTGAAATTAGTATAACATTATATGTCAACCATACTTCAATAAAAAAATACTGTAGACTTCCAGTATGTTTAAATATATGGTAAGACTAGACTCCATCCCCCAGTACTTTTCTTTTTCTCAGGGTTTTCTTGACAAATTTTTCTCTTTATTTCTCCATGGGAACTTCATATTCATCTTTTCAAGTTCCAGAAGTGGAAAAAAAACTTGGTGTTTTTGTAGAGATCACATTAAATTCTTTAAATAGCCTGAGCAGGATTGACATCTTTATGATGTTGTTTTCCTCCTCAGGAATACATTCCATCTTTCACTGGTTAGGCCTACCTCTTCGACTTTCAGGGGTATTTTAAGTTTGGCACATAAAGGAGTGCACATTTCTTATTTAATTTATTCCTGGATATTTTATCTTTCTGATGCTAAAGAGTGATGGCAATAATTACTTCTTTGCCTTGTTCCTATCTTTAGCAGGATGTCTTTAGTATTTCCCCATTATAAGAAACTGAACTTTGGGTTGAAACAAGTCTACTTCAGAAAGTGCCTTAACTTTTGAAGTAGTCTTTTAGACAGATGAAGAATTTTGTTCCAGAATTTTGTAAACGAAAGGCATGTTTGGAGAATTTTAAGTAATTTTAAAGGATTGTAAGCGGCAGGAGTGTAACTTGTCTGTTATAGGTGAGGCAGGAAATGTGGATGGGGACCATTCAAGACCTCACAGGCTGTGCTAAGGTGCTTGGACTTTCTTTCATAGGTGTAAAAAAAAACTACTGAGAAGTTTTAAGCAGGAGAACAGAATAATCATACTTTAATGAGATTCTTCTAGGGGCAATGGTTGATGATTTCCATTAACAAAGCATTTCAAACACAACTGCAAATCAGACCATACACAACCCAGTGAATAAGCCAGGAGGAAAAGTTGGGTCCAGAAAAACAAGCTGTAGCCATGTCATTATTTTTTTAATGACTTAAATATAATGGAGTTGGTAGATCTACTCAGGAATAAACATGAAAGACTTTTTCTGTTTTTCTATTTTCCAAATCTGAAAGTCCTGCTTGGGAGATTCAGCTACAGGTGACTATGCACTCTTCATCTGACCTAAGTATGAATCAGGATAGGCAGGTCTGGCCAGGAAGTACTGGATCTTAAAGAGACACCCAGCAACATGGTGGGACCTGAGTGACCCTACAGCAAGCCCCAGAATCATTTCCATTCACTGAGGACATGACTTTTTCTGTTTTCCTGAGTGGAGTGCTGGAAATAGTCAAGCACAAAGCACAGCATGGTGGACAAAGAATATGATGTTTGTGTTCATGAAAAATTCAACCCTAATTATACCTCTGGGAGCCAGTGGGAGTTATGAAATAGTGTGCTCAGGGAGTTCATCTTGTTAATAGATGCCAGCCATGGGGTACTTATTTTCTACACCATTTATAAAGACTTTGATGGACAGAAAAAAGCGACTTGCGTCAGTCCACAAAATTATAAGATATAAAGGATATTACAGTAATTCTTTGGGATGATTTTCATTTAGTATCTGGTCTGTGAGAATGCCTTTCCTCTTGTTAGTGCAATATTTCAGCGAATGCAATAGTCAGCTTAGCAGGAACTCTCAAAAGTTTATGCACTAACATCGGCTCAGACACCGGGGATACATTTTGTTGCCATTTAACAGTGACTATTTTTATTTTTATTTATTTATATATTTTTCTGTGTTCAAGATCCTTTTGGGAGAAGGGAGAGGGGAACGTGCACTGGCCATGTGTTACAACTGAGATAAAATCTAACAGCTGTTTTTAAAGGCTCAACCCCAATCCCAAGTGCTGGAAAACCAGAGGCGGGGGAGATGTGTGAGCTTCCACCTCAGTGTTTTACTGAGACCAGTGTTGGCACAGGTGAGGCACACGGAATCCAGCTCTGTTCCCTAGAAGCCATCCACAAGGTTTCCCTTGTAGACATCGTGGCTGTAGACAGTCTGGGTCCTCTTGTCCCGATGGCAACCCTTAGGGCTATTCTGGACAGCGAGGGAGCCCCAGACTGACTTGCCAGGGGCAGCGGCCAGCATGGGCTGCTTGCGGGCGAGGCTGACTTTGAGCTGGAGACTCCACCTGGGTCCCCTTGAGCTCAGCAACGGCCTGATCTGCTGTGTCCATCTTTTCACAGGGGACGAAGGCACAGTTTCTGGGTGGCTCCATGGAGAGGTCAATGATGTTTCCAAAGGGAGAGAGGGCCCCACGAAGGAGGGTGGGCGTCAGTCCTCGCCACACGCCTAGAGTATTCCCCTTCCGAGGGGCCCTGCGTTCAGGGAACGAATCCGACCTGCGGAAAGGGCCCTCTCGTTGTCCCCGTCGCGGTCCCTGTCCCGGTCCGCTCACGACTGTGGGCCCCGCTGGCCCCAGGTCCCGAAGCCGATCACTGGAAGGCACAAAACCCTCATACACAGATTTCCTTTGGGGGCGTCTGGGCGACTCCTGCAGATCGGGAGGGCTGGAAAGTGGGGACTGGCCCCTTCTCAGGGCCCTTTAACTTCCCCCCTAGGGTTGAGAACGCTTGACGCCCCAGTTCTTGGTCTCAGCCTTGGTGGCACTGAAGGCTGCTGACTTCAGCTGCTTTGCCTGCTCTGCAGGGTGGCCAGGTCCACCACAGGCTGTTCCCCCGTGAGCGTTTCCCACCGCCTTGGCTGGCTGTGCTGCTACTACTTTGCTTCTTCAGAGCCAGCAATGCCTTTTTCTTTTTCTTGAGTTTGTTGAATTTCTTCTGCAGAGCTTCCTCCTCCTGGCTCATGGGGTGGGGGGGGATCACCAACACGGTGGCTCCTGAGGGGGTGGTGACCGGGGTCCCAAGGTCTCGGGGGCACCCGCCCTGGCTAAAAGTAATCATTTTTAATATGTTTGTTAAGGAAATGGTTTTTAAATTTTATTTTGGACTCTCAGTTTAAGAGTGATAGCTCCTCAATTTCAATTACATGGACTGACTGACATACAGAAAGTCATGGTGCGACCAACATGACAGCATTCTGGAAACAAGTGAACAGTCAGGTCAGGTGAACACAAAAAAAATGTGAAAAGAGAAAGCTAGCTAGTCCATTTGTTAGGACAAAGAGTATATAAACAAGTTTCTTTGGTCTGAGACCAAAATCAGAAAGTCAACTTTAGAAACTTTCACCAATGTTTATGCAGGTTGAACCATATGAAACTCTTGATAGTCTACTAGTTTTGACCTACAAAATCGTATTTCATATGATTCAACCTGATGCTTTAGGGACAATATCATGTCCACACCCTAGAACTGGGCATAACCTGCAATTGCTTTAACTCTAAAGCCTTAAACTGCCTGACTATATCCTCCTGTCCTTCTAAACCTCTCATGCCCTATTTTTATCTGCAGGCCCATAGAGCCAAAAGTCCCCAGGGCAACTTGGCAAGAAACTTGCAACAATACCTCAGCGTTAGTTTTTGGGTTTTGGTTTTATGTCTTTTGGGTTTTTTTGTTTTGTTTTGTTTTTATGGTTTTTTTTTTTTTTTTTTTTTTTTTTTTCTCTTAACCTCACTGAACCTAGTGACTCACAGCTATTGAAGAGAATGAAGGAGACTGTGGAACTTCTGAGACTGAGTCATGGGAAGCATTGTGGCCTCCATCTTGGTTGAAAGACAAGAAACTCCCAGTGAGAGAAGGCAGAGAGGACTGTGGCAATGAGTCTGTGACTTTGTGAATATCATAAACTCAGTGATGTCCTCTATTGTTTCACCCTTTCAGATGCTCAGGCTGTGACTTGTGGCCAGTAGAATTTGGCCTTGGTTTTTAGCAGAGTCAGCCCTGGGCTGCTTCTGTATCCACCCTTGCTCCCTTGGCAATGCCACTGGGTTTTGTCAGGGCTTTAGACCCTGTCCATGTGCTGATGACCCCAGAATTTCTGTCTCCTCCCCAGCCCTCTCCTCTGAGTTCCAGACCCTTGCCTCCAGCTTTCAACCAGATGTTTTGTCCACACAATGACATCTGAAGCACACTTCCACTGAAGCCCATCATATCCCTCCATATCACTGTAGGAAATGGCACCTTCAACCTTTTCTCAGCTCAAAAGCTTTAGAGGCCTCTTGACTTTTCTTTTCCTCACACCACACTGAGTCAGTTGGTAAATCCTATGAGTTCTCCTGTCACTACATGAACCAGTCTGACCTGTCATCACCCTCATGGAACCTATGAGTTGCCTCGTGTGCCTTGTGTGATATTGGGGCCCTGCCCATACCTCTGTCCAAGGAGGAAAGGGATGAGGCTGCAGGGCAATGTCACAGTCATCACTTCCTCTATGCTTCTCATCCGGAGAGTTTGGGGTTAGGTTTCTTTATCCATAAACAGCCATGAATAAACACTGTTTGAGCTTGAGAGAATCCAAAAATTGTCCTCTACTCTCAGGAGACATGCTACTCAAATTAAAGTGGAGACAGGGGACAGTGTTGTCAGATCTGTTTTGGAAAAGGAGGTGGTGTCTCCTATTCCAGCAGATGGGAGGCCTCTGTGGCCTGAGGGGGAGGAAGCATTTCCAAGTTCTATGCCTGTGCTCCCTACAAGCACATCTCCACAGCTACCTTTCCAACATCCTTAGAAACAAGGATCAGGCAAATGTAGACATCTGCCAGAGGGCAACTGTGATTTTCCATGTGATATCACCACACCCTTGATGGAGAATACCCAGGAAGAGAGGGGTAGGGAAAGGGCTAGTAGAAGAGGGGAGACAAAGGATAGAAAGGTCAGTAGAGAGAGCCACCAACTAGCTTGAGTGAATGGTCCAGGGTGCCAGCTTTGGGGGGCACAGAGGAGAAATGAGAAGCTGGCTTGGATAACAGAGAAGCTGCAAAGTAACCCAGAGGGAGGGGGCAGACTAAGCTATGGCCTAACATGTCAGGAAGAAAGGCTGGGAAGGTGGAGGAAGGCTGGCAAGGGAAGGCTAGACAAGGGCTGCAAAGTCCTGGGATCTTTCTGCCTGTCCCTGCATTGACAGGGATGAGCAATGTGTGCGGTCCCAATAAAGATGGCCACAAAGGATGTCCCTATATCTGAGCAGAGGGACAGGGATGTTTCCTGAGAAGAGGGAGAAGTTAGAACCTATAGGAGGGTCTGCAGGGATGGCCTTCAAGAATGGGGGGCAGGAGAATTCTGCAGGTGGGGGGGCGCCTGCAACTTTCCACCGTGTTCTTGCCTACATGCTCTCGTTTGTGATGCAGTCTGTGATTCTTGAGTATGAGAATGAAAACCTGCATGATAGGGGGCCTCTAATGTCCTTCTTGCCTTCTAACCTTACCCCTCTTTTCTTTCTTTTTTGCAGGACTTTACACCTTGCAAACTTCGACTAGACCATAAGCCACAGGCTTGCAGAAATACTTCTTGGAATATACTATTCTGATGGCATTCGGCTTGCACTGATGACCCTGGGCAAGGAGCCCAGAAACAGGAACAACCTCCGAACTGTGAGTTTCCATTGAATGTGAAAACTGTTATCTACACCCAAACTGCACATCAGTATATTCAGCTTTTCCCTATCCTACAGAAACCCTGACCCTGCTTTAATCTGGGCTCACCTGTCCTTCAGGTACTCTCTGATGTGCATCAGTTGAATAAACTCTTTAATCTTTATTTAAGTCACCTAAAGAACTCTCTTTTGACACCTGATACTCAGAAATATAGTCCTAGAACATTATTTGGGTCATCTGTTCCAAGGCCGTCTTTTAGCAAGTGTCCAGTGGTGTTCAGGGAGGGGGAGATTAGCCTCTCTCCACCATGGCACTGGACTTTGTCATACAATGCTGCTTTCCTGAGCACAGGGCTCTAGAGCACAGGGGGAGTCTGAGGGTGTGCATGGGTGAACAATGGAGCACTGTGGGTATGACTCCTCACCCTGTTGTTTTTCCTGCAGCCCAGCAGAAGAAAGGGACTTGAGTGAGAAGTTAAGTAGAGTCATGGAATATAAAACAAGTTCTAATTCTTGAATTCTTTAGTTCATGAGATGGAATATATACTCAGCACACACTGAAGGAGATTAAACTCTCCTCCTGCCCCTATTCCACACCACTTCTCACTCAAGTCCCTTTCTTCTGCTGGGCTGCAGGAAAAACAACATCTGTCGTTTCTGGGAAATCTTACCCTTTAAGTGGTCTCATTATCCTGGACCTTGCATAGTGCCAAGGCATTGTGGTAGGGGAGGCTATTTGGTCCTTATTCATCAGGCCCACAGTTGTCAATCTGATTGCTTCAGGCCAGGTAGTTCTTTTTTTTTTTAATTTTTATTTATTTATGATAGTCACACAGAGAGAGAGAGAGAGAGGCAGAGACACAGGCAGAGGGAGAAGCAGGCTCCATGCACCGGGAGCCCAACGTGGGATTCGATCCTGGGTCTCCAGGATCGCGCCCTGGGCCAAAGGCAGGCGCTAAACTGCTGCGCCACCCAGGGATCCCCAGGTAGTTCTTGGTGACACCTGTGCCGGGAGTCTCTCTCTCTCTCTCTCTCTCTCTCTCTCTCTCTCTCTCTGGAGCCTTGCTGCCTCCCCATTGGGGCTGCCAGGAAAGAGGGCAGTGCCCCATCCATTCCTGGGACCACAACCTCACTCTTCCTTCTCTTCTGCGCAGTCTAGAGCAATCTATTTTCAGCCTGGGGAGAATCCGTCTCCTTTTATGTTTCTTTGACTGTGATTATTCTCAGGAATTCACTCCTAAGTGTAAAGCCAACATCAGCAGGACTTTCAGAGTGGACCTATTTTTTGCCTTGCCACATGCCTCCCCTGAAGCAACGTGCACTGAGCTGACTTAAATGAGGAGAAGGAAAAGGAAGAAACAGATGGGAAAAGAGTATATACAATTATGTATCTGTGAGAAATCTTCTGGCTTCTCCTTACCTTCCATGTCATCTGCTCTAACGCTGAGGCTGGCAGCCTGGGTTTGGAGTTTGCTAGTTGTGCAAACTCTCCCTGGAGCTGGAGGTGAGTCCAGTCCTTACTCTACAGCTTGGATAGGGATGAGGAGGGAGGTTCTCCAGAGTATTATCATAATGGAGGGAATTAAAGCAGCTGAAAATACTTGGCAGTCTTCTGTGACCTCTCCCTGTTCCATAATGATTAGTTGTTGCTCCTCTGTGTCCCTAGAACTCTTTCCTCTATTGCCACAGACCACAGTCTACTGCAATGCTAGCTTCATTCCTGCCTCCCTCTTCAGACGAGCTGAGGACCTGTATTTGTTCATCTGTGCACCTAAGCCCCTCATAGGTAAAGACTGAGTGAGTAACTCTTGGAAATGCTGTGGAATCTCTGTGCCTGCTGCAGGGGTCTGGCATGCCATGGGTATGAAAATTGTAGATGACAGCAAACAGTGCTGCTCAACAGAATTAGAATCAATAGGTTGAAAGCATGGGCCAAAGCAAGCCAGATAAAATCTAATGCTTAAAAACGTAAAACCATGGACTTGAATTGCAAACTTCAGCTGAGATAGAAGTGACCAGTCCATAAGCAAGATGTAGGGGTTCTAGTTGTGTTCAAGCTCAGTATGAGTTAGTAGTGCTATGTAGTTGACAAAGAGCAACAATCACAACAAAAACAAGTAGTCTGATAAAAGGCTGCATTAAGAGAAGTATGCCATCTAAAACAAAGGTGACAGCCCTCTTCTACTCCTCCCTGCATCCAAGTCAGATCTTTCTGGGGATATAATGTCCAGCCTCATGTACTATGTCTCCTGAGACAGGTGACCAAACAGAATTCCCCCAAACAAAAGTACCAGGAAGGTAGTTACATTTCAAAATTTTATCTTGTCTTTTCTTTAAATGGTGCTGGATTTACTGGATAAACATGTGGGAAAAAATGAACATACATAAAATGAACACACAAATACACAAAATTTAACTCAAAAATGGATCATACACCTAACACAAAACTGAAAACTATAAACTTCAAGAAGAAAACATTAAGAGAAAACTTTTTGCAATATTGGGGTACCCAATATTTCAGGTATTTCCTGGGTGCTCAAGTGGTTCAGTTGGTTAAGTGTCTGCCTTGGGCTCAGGTCATGATCCTAGGGTCCTGGGATCAAGCCCATTTTGGGCTTCCTGTTCAGTGAGGTATCTGCTTCTCCCTCTTCCTCCCTTGCCCTGCCCCTCCCACTGCTCATGCATGCTCTCTCTCTTTCTCTCATAAATAAATAAACAAACAAACAAATAAAATCTTTTTTTAAAAGAATTTTTTAGAACATAAAAAAAACTATGAAGGAGAAAAAGATGAATGGACTTCATCAAAATAAAACCTTTTTTTCTTTGAAATTCACCCATAAGAAAACCAAAATGCAAGCCACAGACTGGGAGAAAATATGTACAGTGCATATGTAAGACAAAGAAGTTGCATCCAAATATGTAAAGAACTCAACTCAATAAGAAGAAGACAAAATAATACAACAAGAAGATGTGCAAAAGATTCAAATACGACACTTCACAAAAAAAGATACATGAATGGCCAATGAGCCAGGAAAAGATGTTCACCATCATTGCTCATTAGGAAAATAAAAATAGAAATACCACATATTTACCAAAATGGCTAAAATTAAAGACACTGACCATACTGAGTGTTGGCAAAGACATGGAGCAACTGGAATTCTCACACATGGCTGGTGGGGATATGAAATGATATACTGCTTTGGAAAACAACATGACAGTTTCTTAAAACATTAAACGTACACTTGCCATATAAGCCAGCCATTCTACAACTATGTATTTTCCCAAGAAAAATGAAAACATACACCTACACAAAGACTTATACATTCGATAACAAGTCTTTATTTGCAATATCAAAAAAAAGCAAAAAAAACTGTGGAAGCAACACAAATGTCCATCATCAGATGAATATATAAAATATTATGATATATTCATACTGTGGAATATTACTCAGCAATAAAAAGGAACATACGGTGTATACACACAACAACATGGGTAAATCTCAAGATCACTATGCTGAACTAAAGAAGCTAGATCAGACTAAAGAAGCTAGATCAGACAGCATGTAAAATACATGCTGTCTGATCCCATTTATATGCAATTATATATATATTTATATACATTGCAGAAACACAAGTTCATCTAACGTGTCAGTATTGTTGGTGCTGATTAAAATGTTTGCCATCTTGATTGGGGTGATGTATACATATGTCAAACTGAACAAACAGTATACTTTAAATATGTGCAATTTCCTGTATTTCAATTATATCTCTATGAAATTGGAGGAGAGCTCTTCTCTTCGGGGAACATAAAACAACATCAGATGTGGCTGGCACTAGTATTGAAAATTGTAGGATTGTAGAGCCAAGAGAATAGTAAAGCGATGCCTGGAAGGCCTGAGGGCTGCATTCAGTGTTCAAGTGCCCAGGGAGAAGAGGTGAGGGTTCTAGAGAAGGGGTCACTTCTTGCATAGGAGAAGATCCTGCTGGATGGTTGCCAAATGCGGGCAGAGAAATTCAGGAAATGATGCCCATTGGGATCCTGCTCCGGAAGGAATCAACTGCAATTTGTTTTCTAGGTTTTGTCAGAAGGTTTCCATTTGTAGCCACCAGTCCAGGGTTTTCCCTGCCAATTTTGTGATTGGGGAGGGCTGTAAGTGGAGGAGAGTTGGCCAAACTAAATGTTAGAGTCTGACACACACTGTGGCAGGGCTGTGTGAACTTCCCCACACAATACAGCTCCAAGTGGCATCCTCGTCACCTTCAGCTGAGGATTCGCACCTGCAGCTCTCCATTCCAGAGCACCACACCACATCCTCCTGATCTTCTGTATCTGAGGAGCAATTTCAAGAGTTAGAACCATAATGTGAGGGCAGCCTGGGTGGCTCAGTGGTTTGGTGCCTCCTTCAGCCCAGGGCATGATCCTGGAGACCTGGGATTGAGTCCCACATTGGGCTCCCTGCATGGGGCCTGCTTCTCCCTCTGCCTGTGTCTCTACCTCTCTCTGTGTGTGTCTCTCATGAATAAATAAACAAAATCTTAAAAAAAAAGAACCATAATGTGATTGTTGTCACCACCTCTAATTAATAACAAGGGCTGGTATTTGTTTAGTAACTGACCATGGATGCGACTGCAGTTAGATGCAAAAATATTCAATGTCCAATAGGCACTAAAATCATAACTTTTGGGGTAACTCTGTTGGATAGAAATCATGCAATATTGATATTCTACTGGATAATAAGGTGACAACTAATTTATTTTTTTCAATTTAAAAAAACAGCTTTATTGAGATAAAGTTCATGTAATATGAAATTTACCTTTTAAAGTGTACAATCAACATCTTTCAGTATATTCATAGAGTCATGCATTAATACCACAATCCATTTTAGAACCTTTGCCTTACCCCAAAAGGAAACCTCATACCTCTTCATTGTTACACAACCTCCTCATCCCCACATCCCCTGGACAGTTAAGCATCTGCCTTCAGCTCATATCATGCATGATCCCAGGAGCCTGGGACAGAACCCCAAAGTGAGCTCCCTGCTCAGTGGGGAGTCTACTTCTTCTCTCTCTGCCCCTCCCCCACCCCACTCATGCTCCCTCTCTCTCTCAAAATAAATAAATAAAATCTTTCTTTAAAAACGTATTCTTAATTGGTGAATTAGTTGAAATATTACTGATTATGCACTTTACACACATTCGTTCTATCTTCAAAACAACCTATGGGATAGGAAGTCATATTACTCTCATTTTACACAGGAGGAGACTGAGACACCAAGAGATATGGGAATAATTACCCAAACTCTGGGTATAAGGCCAAAAAATAAATAAATAAATTCATGATCTAACCTATCAGTGTCAGACAAAGAGCATAGTGCAACAAGCCTCCTAATGATCATATAATTCTTCATGGGGATGTAATTTTGTTTGACCTACTAGGTAGTATTTAGTACAAGTATTTACTTAGTGTTTGATATTTTACCTAAATGGGGGTTTTTGCCCCATTATGAGCTGGCTTTAGAACCTGGCACTCTGGGAGATTGGATACCCCTGTGTTTATCTCAAGTGGGCTGAGTTGTGCTCCCTGCTATCCACCATCTGGGTTACTTGGGTGCAGTAGTGAATTTGCATATTCTTTTTCTTTTTAAGATTAATTTATTTATTATTTGAGAGAGAGGGACAACAGGGGAAGGGGCAGAGGAGAGGGAGAGGGAGAGAAAATCTCCAGCATACTCCCCACTGAACATTGAGCCCCACCAGGGGCTAGATCTTGCAACCCCAGATCATGACCCCAGCAGAAATCAAGAATCAGAAGCTCAAGGACTGAGCCACCCAGGCTCACAGTGAATTAGAATATTAAGAGGAATCAGCCCAGGAGAAAAAAGGGAGTTATCCCGAGTGAAAGAAACAGTTGATTTGAAAGGAAAGAACTCCTGGTGCTCTGGATTCTTCTAGGACCTGAGGTTTCCATCCTACTGAGGGCAGGAGACCGTGTGGAGCTGCTACCTGAGGCTGGAGCCATAGCTAAGGCAGGTCAGGAGGGGACTCGGTGTGAGCCAAATGTCTCTCCAGGGTAAGTACTTGGAAATGAGGGTGGGAGAGGGCCAGGAGGAGAGAGGAACTGGTTGAAGAAAAGGTGACACGAAGCACAGTTAGGGCAGGCTTGGCAAGTTTCTTCTGTACTTCTCAGTAACGGCAAGCTATTACTGAAGACATTTCAAGGTATTAAAAGTGGTATTCCTGTGAATTAATATGACCTGCCCACATAATTCATTTAAAAAATGCCTTTTGAAGTTGTAAACAGAATCAGTATGTCAGCTCCCGTGCTGAAGACTGGAAGAGATGAGGTGGGGATGAAACCACTGGTCAGCCAGCCATCAGAGAAAGGGCCAGCGATGCACCCAGGAGCTTGTGAATCAAGTCCCCGTTCCACCCAATCCATTAAAATTTTCATCGCTAACATGAAAGTACTTGACTTTTTAAAAAATGATAACAGTGCCAAACCCCATTTAGATGGAATAGCAATTAGTATTTTTTAAATGGTGTATCCAGAAGACAGGTGGTGCTGATATGAGGGTAGTTAACCCACTTGCTGAATTAATTGCCACTTTCCTCATCATCTGGGTTGTGAGAAGAGTGTTAGACAAATGGGGGAAACATTGCTGATGAAAGCAGAAATATTAGAATCAACCTAAACTGTAGGTGAATAGTTAAATAATTTTTTTTGAATTCTCTGTACCGGTTTTCAAAATGAGGGGTTCCTGGCATGCCCTGGGAAGATGTGCATGGTTCTCAGTGCCTGCATAGCTGGCAGCACCAAGAAAATAATTATTATGTAAGTGGAGACATTGTTAAGTAAAACATTTACAAAAGTAAACAATACATACAACAAAAATCCATTTATTGTTTTAAAGGGGCTATGTGTGTTCAAAGGTATTTGTTTTTTTTATATTTTTCATATCTATATAAACACAGAAACTATCTTGAAGAATATGTACCAAACTACTATAGTGGCTACTTCTGAAAAAGGGATTGGAAAGACGGGATTTTCCAGTTCAGAAAAATGAAATCAGCTTCTAGAAGATAAGTGTTCTAAAAGGTATGTGAAAATGACAAAAGCGAGAGAGAAAACTTCACATCACATACAATCACACTTTTCTTTCTTCTTCTTTTTAAGATTTTATTTATTTATGTATTTGAGAGAGTGAGAGAGAGAGAGCGAGCACATGAGGTGGTGGAAGGACAGAAGGAAAGCAATAAGCAGACTCCCCCTTGAGCAGTGAACCTGACTCAGGGCTTCATCTCAGGATCCTGGGATCATGACCTGGGGCCAAAGGCAGATACTTAGCCAACTGAGGCACCCCACAATCACACTTTTCTAAGACATCTATCATATATACTCATTTTTTAAAAATAAAAGAATATACAACAAATTAAGAGCAGTTGTCTTTAGATGGTGGGCCATGACTGTTGTTTTCTTGGATGCCTTTTTGCATTTTCCAAAATGTCTACAATATTGGTTTATTATTTTCATTACATACAGATCAATGCTTTTTAAAAAAAATATTTTATTTATCCACAAGTCATCCTCTTGTGGCCTCTTATTTGAGAGAGAGAGCATGAGTGGGGAGTAGAGTAGGGGCAGAGGGAGAAGGAGAAGCAGGCTCTCCACTGAGCAGGGAGCCCGATGCAGGGGCTCGATCCCAGGACGCTGGGATCATGACCTGAGCTGAAGGCAGACACTTAACTGACTAAGCCACCCAGGTATCTAACCTATGTTTTTCAAAAGAAAAGAAAGTGGGGTGCCTAGCTGGCTCAGTTGGTAGAGCATATGACTCTTGATCTTGGGGTCGTGGGTTCAAACCCCATGTTGGGTATAGAGATTACTTTAAAAAAACTAAAAGAAAAAGACGAGTTTTGTTAAGTGTGAAGGTATGCTTCTTATCCTTGTAACTCGGGGGAAATTTGCTGGATTCCCTGCTTATAGAAAAAGGCAACTTCTCCCTGTGGCAGGCAAGGGAGGTCTCACCTAGCAATTCACAGGCTCTCAGTTGCCCAGACTGAAATGGGACAAACCTCAATAACCAAGCTTCCCCAGACTTGCTCAGTCCTCCCTCACTTCATTTAACAATTGGGCTCCTGTGCTGATGGTTTCAGTTCACTCACTGTGATTGTCATCACCTGTCCCAAGGCACAGTGACTTCTGGTTCATTCTACTGCTCCCAGTAGATTGAGGGAGTAGTCAACTTTGAAACAAAACCAGGCAAGTTTGAGATAGATAGGCAAACATCACAAAAATCGAATTCTGTGTGTATGTGTATGTGTATGTGTATGTGTATGTGTATGTATGAGCTTAGCATATCCCAGAAGATGGTGTAGAGTATAGAAAGCAGATTCAAGGATCAGGAACAATGGCCCCTGACAGCCAGGGAGCTTCTCCAGGAAGCATGGGAAGCAGTGGATGAAGACAAATAGGAAGAAAAAGGAAGCCAAAGGGGTACCACATGTCAGTTTGTGAACATAAGAAATATCAGCACTCTGGAGATCCTTCAAAATAAATGGGGGCCACCTTTGAGGGGTAAGTTCTGATATCATACGGCTGTCAAACCAATAGGCATTTTATCCAAATAAGGCTAAATTCTCAAGCAATAAAAGCAAATCATAAGAGATAAAAGGTCCTAACTTTCCTTTTAGAACATTCCATTCCAGAAAACTAAGTAAGGTAACATCAATAGCTGTATGAGAGGTGAACTTTATAAGCTAAGAATGTTGTACTCACCCATTTTGTCTTTCACAAGTGAGGAAAACAGAGATATTCTCTTAAAAGCTTGGACCTATAACCAACAGGGTGTAGATCCAGAGCACCCAAATTTGGGTGGGTGGGGGTATCCCCCACTGCACAGGTGAAAGTCAGGGAATCCCTCCCACACAGCTTATCTGGAAATCTTGGGGTAACGTATCTATTCCAATTCAAGTGTTGAATTAGCAGGGCTAGGACCTTCTTCTCCTGTAGATCCCAGAATAATTTATGAGAGTGGGAGGGAATCTTGTGCAACACCCATGTGTACAGAAAGAAATGAAGTAAAATAGTCGTCCTCTTGTGACTGGTAAAAAAAAAAAAAAAAAAAAAAAAAAACAACCCAAAAGTCATGTTTCAAAAAATATCAAGTATGTGATCTTATTTTTGCAGTATTTTTTAAAATTCTACAATGAAAACAGATTACTAATATAATCAATGGGAAAAGACGTAAAAGATTACTTGGGATGGGCCCAGAACTCTCCATTTTTAAAACTCCTAGATAGGGATCCCTGGGTGGCACAGCGGTTTGGCGCCTGCCTTTGGCCCGGGGCGCGATCCTGGAGACCCGGGATCGAATCCCACGTCGGGCTCCCTGCATATGGAGCCTGCTTCTCCCTCTGCCTGTGTCTCTGCCTCTCTGTCTCTCTCTGTGTAACTATCATGAATAAATAAATAAAATCTTTAAAAAAAAAATAAAACTCCTAGATGACTCTCATTTATACTAGATTTTGAGAATGACTCCTCTAAACCTATTCTTTAAAGTGCTTTTCTTTTTCCAAATTTCAGTTATAATGATCAAAGAAATATAATAAAAAAAAATACAGCACTGCTTGAAGCCTAAGAAAGGATACTGCCCCGTGCCAGAAATATGTGGGAATATCTGAGCTGTAGTGATAGTAGACCAAACCAAGAGGTGAGCTGAGTGAAGCACAACCCATCACAAGTGAGAGAAAGCGTATCTGCAGAGAAATCTAGGGGACCTGCTGCCAGACTGAACCCCAGTGATATCCCTAGGCTGAAGCTGGGAGCAGGGAGGAGCACCTGCCAGCTGCGAGGTGCTTCAGATGCAAACAGTTTCTGGCAAGATCCTCATCATTTTAAGAGAGTTCCTTATATTCCTAGTTTGAGTGTTTTTTAGTTTTCTTTTCTGGAATGAGTTGATTTTTATCAAAACAGGTTTTGTTACCTGGTGCAATGTGCATATGGTTTTCTTCTTTCATAGGCTAATAAAGTGACTGGCATTAAGATTTTCCTCAAGTTGAATCGTGTTTGCCTACCTAGTATAAATCTTATCTTTATGCTGCTGCATTGAATTTGCCTCTTTTTTTTTTTAATTTCAGCTTTATAAAGTGAGCTAAGCTTATAGCTTTCCTTCCCTCCTTCCCTCCCTCCTTCCTTTTTTTTTAAAAAAAGGATTTTATTTACTTATTTAAGAGGGAGAGTGTGTGTGTGCCCACAAGCACAGGGAGGGGCAGAGGGAGAGGGACAAGTAGACTCCCCTGGGCTTGGGAACATTTTAATGTAGATATTGGATTACCTTTCCAATTCCTTCTGTTTTTTATTGGTCTCTATTTATTTTTAAAGATTTTATTTATTTATTCATGAGAGACACAGATTGAGAGACAGAGACACAGGCAGAGGGAGAAGCAGGCTCCACACAGGGAGCCCAACGCAGGAGTCGATCCCTGGACTCCAGGATCACGCCCTGGGCCGAAGGCAGGCGCCAAACTGCTGAGCCACCCAGGGATCCCTTATTGGTCTATATTTCCTACTTCTTTTGTCAATCCTGAGCATTTGATACCTAGAAAATCATGTTTTTTCTCTTTCAAATTTGTTATTATAAAGTTTTATATAATATTCACTTCAATTTTTAAAAATTCTACTGTGTTTGCAGGTACAGCATTTTTATTAGTCTTAATGTTGTTGATTAGTGTTTCTCTGATTTTGTCTTGATTAAACTTGTCATACTTTGTCCATTTTATTTGTGTCCTCCCTCCTCCAGAAGAAAAAACAAACAAACTACTTATTGGGTTCTATTCTTTCATTTCTTGGTTTCTACTTTTATATTTATTATGTACTTATTTGGGGGGATTGCTCTGATGTTCTTTTCTTAGCTTCTTAAACTGGGAGACCAGTTCACTTGTTTTTAAAAAATATTTTATTTCCAAACAAGTGTATTAAAGCTATATTTTTTTTAGTATGACTTTGGCTGCACCCTGCAGATTTTTATATGTAGTGCCTCTTGTCGTTCGTTTCTGACTTATCCATAAGTTCCACTTGGGTTTTTTTTCCCTATATTTCAGGTATTTTGGAAGGGTTATTTCTATTCCAACCAAATGAATAGTTTTGGGGATAGGGGTTGAATTTGATACTTTTTCGTATCATTTGTTAATTGCGAAATTTGTCTGTATAGGTTTTCTTTTTACAATGAGTTGAGATTTGCTTTTAGGCCTAACAAAGCTTATTTTTTAAGAAAATGTTCCACATTTGTTTAGAAAGAATGTATCTTCTTTGAAGTTGTGTACAGAGTTCTTTATGTAGCTGTTACATCAAGCTGCATTACTATGTTGTTCAAATCGTTTAAAGCCTCACTTATTATTTGCTTATTAATTGCTGGGAGATATGTAATAGGCTCTGTATCAACTGGCTATTACTGCAAAACAAACCCCTTGAAACTCAATGGCTTAAAACAGCCATCATTTATTATCACTCACCTGCCCATAGTAAAGGGGGTTCAGAGGACCTATGATGGCTTGGCTGAGTGCCTCTGCTCCAGGCTGTGCAGCCAGGGTTGCTATGGTGGCTGTGCTGCTAACTGCAACGGGGGTGGGTGGGGGGACTGTGGTTGTTGAGATGATTCTGCTCATCATCATCAGTTTGTGGGTTAGCTAGAAGAACTCTGCTCCACGGTGCCTTTGCTAAGCTCTTGCTGGTCCAAGAACCATGACATTTGCAGACGTAATTAAGGATCTTAAAGTGAGATCATCCTAGATTTAGAGTGAGCCCTAAATCCAATGACTGGGTGTCCTTGTAAAGAGACAGCAAAGGAGAAGCCGCAGAGACATACAGAGCAGAAGATGATGTGACAATGCGGCAGAGATAGGAGAGCTATGCTTATAAAGCAAAGAATGCCAAGAAGTGCTGCTAGCCACCAGAAGCTAGGAGAGAGACATGGAACAGATTCTCCCTCGGAGGCTCCAGAAGGAACCAACCTTGATTCAAGCCTCCAGAACTGTGAAAGAATAAATTTATGTTCTTTTAAGCCACTCAGTTTGTGGTAATTTGTTTCAGCAGCCACAAAAAAGCTAATACAATCTGCTCCCACACATGCCCCTACTCTTGCTGACACATAGGCAATACGCTTTAGAAATTTCCTTGAGATGTAAGCTTTTATATTCCCCATCCAGGCTGTGCTGGGATCTGACTCCAGGAAATGAGGACTGGTGGGAGCAAGTCATGAAGAGAATTAGTATCTCTTTGGGAAGCTCCAATTCAACTGAGGTCAGCATGGTCTCCAGGCAAGCAGAAGTGCTTCTCCTCTGGCAGAGGGAGGAGATTGCTTTTGCCAAGGGAGTTTTGGGATTCGAGATTATTGGGTTTCAACACCAAAAAGTTTCCAATCCGGGTATTTTCTGTAGCTCTGTCATCATAATCAAATTCCGGGTCTGATATTCAGCACAATCTGATCTGTGACTGCAGCAGATAAGGCTCTCCTTAAAAGCTACCATACTTATGTTAGAAGTCAGGATAAGGGACACCTGGGTGGCTCAGCAGTTGAGCATCTGCCTTCGGCTCAGGGCGTGATCCACGGTCCCGGGATCGAGTCCCACATCAGGCTCCCTGCATGGAACCTGCTGATCCCTCTGCCTATGTCTCTGCCTGCCTCTCTCTCTGTGTCTCTCATGAATAAATAAATAAATTCTTTAAAAAAAATAAAAGAAGTCAGGATAATAATTCCCTCCCTGGAGACAGGCAATGATTGAAAGAGATCATAAAGAGAGCTTCTGGGTGTTGATAGTTTTAAGAGATCATAAAGAGAGCTTCTGGGTGTTGATAGTTTTATATTTATTAAGTCTGGGGCCTGGCTAGGTGATTGTGCTCACTTGACGGAAATTTCTCAAATCCTGTATTTATAATATGTGCACATATTTATAATATGTGTTATAATATGTAACACTTCAATATTTTATAAATTGAAATTTACAAATTTTTATTTGTAAAAAAATGTCTTAAAAAAGTTTTAAAAAATAATAAAAATAAAAGCTGCTCTAGAGGCTCTCTGACTTTGTAAGTATATTCGTAGTTGGAAGTTGATTGCCCTGAGCTGGTCATCCTCTTTTCATAAGTCCCTAGAATTGTCATAAATAGCCAGACTGTTCCACATTCGTTTTAATTAATATAATTTCCACAGCAATTAGCGAAGTTATTATTTGGTCTCCTAGGACTGCCTCGCTATGGGTCCTTTGGAAATCAGGGTCTGAGGCAAAGATTAAAGTACTAACACTTTATCTGGGAAGGGCAAGCCCAGGAGAGTGAGAGGAGAAAGGGGAAGCATAATAAGGGAACTGTGTGAGGTGCTATAAGGCAAGGGGGTGCATTGGTGCATGGACCACTGCTCCACCAGGAGCCACAAAGAAACCATGAGGCCAGTCTGGATCTGACAATTTTTAACACCACTTCGAATCTTCTTGGTCCTATTTCCTACTCCATCCACCTCTGCAGCAAGTTCTACACAAGTCCCAACCAGTTTCACAGAGTTATGTCTCCTGAGAGTATCTCTCCTCCTGCCCCAGGGCTACTCTCATGCCAGGCTGGGAACTTTTGGGGGGAGCTCATTTAATATCATGTATGCACGACCTGGGAAGAGTTAACAGTCTACAGGGTAATGGCAGCTGTTGGATAGATGCTCCCCTTCCCCAGAAGGGCCGTTCTGAGATGCATTTCACAAAGTTTCTTAGACCATCCCATATCACTGAGCACCAGTCACTAACCATACATAGGTGGTGCCAACTTAAAACTTCTTTGCATTGGCTCTCCCTCCTATTTTGCTCCCCCTATCTCTTGTTTCTGTTCCTTGGGATCACTTCCCTAGTAAATTATCTATATGCCTGGCTTACCTCTGGGTCTGTTTTGGGGGGAACTAACAAGACAAAATCACTCATTGGGACGTTTGCCCAGCATGCATGATGGGTCGCAAGCAGGTACCACACTCTGATGTGAGCCACAGGAGAGAAAGGAGAATTAATCTGCTTGGATTCCCTTTACCTCCCATTTTTTTCACTTTTCCAAACTTAGCTCACAAAAGATAACTCCCAGCCTTTTCATATTATATCACCTAGCTTCTCACCCATCACTCAGGAAATCTGATCTGATGTTTCATGGTGTGGGATGGAAGGGTGACTTCATGGGGTGGGTGCTGATTGATACAGAGAGAGAAGAGGAATGGATAGAGGCAGTGCAATAGGTACACAAGTTGAGCATCGTGTACAAGGGAGGAAACAGTATTTGAGAAGCAAGAGAATTGAAAGTGGACAGAGTTTGAGAGTCTACAGAATATTTATATAGAGAATTCATCCAGAATCTATTGAAGCTTAGATCTGGAGCTTAGGAAAGAGACCAGAGCTATAAATGTGGATTTGGGAACAACCAGGACATAGGGGCCTGACTGAAAATGAGGCCACTCTGAAAGTCACAGAGAAAAGCCAAGGTCAAACCTGGCGACCCAATGGGGGACAAATGTGCAGAAGAAGAGAAGCCAAGGGAGGACAATCTGAGTTAGGAGGAGAGTTGGGAGGGTGTTCTGTTATAGAAGCCAAGGGCAAGAGGGGAAGAGTAGGTGAAATGCTGTGAGGAGGTCATGCAGAATGCAGACTGAGGAAAAATCTGTCCTGTCTGGCAATTAGGAAGTCATCTGTGAGCCCCGTGAAAAATCTGCACCAGCAGAAATGTGGGCATGTAGGTCAGACTGCAGTGGCTGGGGTTGTGGGGAGGGGAGGTGAAGTAGTATGAGCCTCCGTGGATGCTCTTAGAGGAGATTGAGGATGTTGGCAGGAAGGAGAAGGGGCAGAAATGGGGGAGAGCCCTAGTATAATGCTGAGCATGAAGCAAGGGTCTTCTGAATTATGTCCTCACTGACTGTACCCCTAGTCAAGCCTGGAATTTGCACTCAGGATTGCCTGCCTCTGTGAGATTGCCTCTCCATCATCTGCTGGAGAGTGAAGCAAAGCTCTGGGAAGGAAATTTCAGATGGGAGGGACTGGATTTGTGTGCAGTCCGAAAGGAGCCAGAGGAGAGGAAGGGCTGGCAGACACAAATAGGAGGAATATCTTGTGGTGGTGGTCCCCGGAGGAAGTACAGGTGGCAGGTGGCAGGTGGCGGGAGGAGGCCATTGGTAAGTCATCCATCTCAAGACTCAACAAATTACAGAATCGTAGACACATCTTTATTTTGTCTTGGGCTTCTTAATTTTGAATCTCTTAGTTAATAGGTAGCCTTCTGACTTCCTTGCCCAGAAATTAGGATGTGTTGCTCACTAAAATGTGTTGGGCCTGGAGAAGTGGGAGGAGGGGTGCAGGAGGTCTATTAGTCACAGGCCCCAGGCCTAAAATATTTCTCTCTAAGGATGAAAACAAGCTTATATAATGAACAAGAAATACCAGCACTGCTGTGAGAGTGGCAAAATAATGTAATAAAAGTATTTTTTCCTTTGTTTATACTTTTTTACTACTTATGTTGAAATAATTATAGATTCATAGGAGGTGAAATAAATTCTTTTTTAAATGAAAGATTATTTTGGGGGATCCCTGGGTGGCTCAGTGGTTTAGCGCCTGCCTTTGGCCCAGGGTGCAATCCTGGAGTCCCGAGATTGAGTCCCACGTCGGGCTCCCGGCATGGAGCCTGCTTCTCCCTCCTCCTGTGTCTCTGCCTCTCTCTCTCTCTCTCTCTCTCTAATAAATAAATAAATCTTTAAAAAAAAGAAAGATTATTTTTCTATTTTCGATATGTATTTTATTTTATTTTAAGATTTAGTTTATTTATTTGACAGAGAGAGAGAGTGAAAGAGCCCAAGCAGGGGGAGCAGCAGAGGGAGAGAGAAGCAGGCTTCCTGCTGAGCAGAGAGCCTGACGTGGGGCTCAATCCCAGGATCTCAGATCATGACCTGAGCTGAAGGCAGGCGCTTAACCAACTGAACCACCCCGGCGCCCCTTGACATACATTTTAAATGACATAATTTGTAAATGACATATTTTGTAGATGATACATTTTTTTCCTGCCAATTTCCAAAAAATTTATTTATTTATTTATTTTAATTTCCAAAAAATTTAAACCATAATAATATCTAATATTGTCAAGGGTGCAGGGACAGCAGCTTTTTGGAGGACAATTGGGTTGTACCTTTATAATCGAACACAGACGTGCACTTGGAATTTCCAGGTCCATGCGAGAAGTACTCACACACCTGCACAAAGAGGGTAAATGCTTGTCAGTGGGGACACAATATATCAATAAAACGGAATTCCATTCAGCCATTAAGATGAAGAACATGTATGTTAGGAAGTTCTCCAAAAACATTGTTAACTGAAAGAAAACAAAAAACAAAAACAAAAACAAAAACAAAAATGCAAGTTGAAAACAGTACTATAATACAGTATGACCTTATTTATTTAAATATCAAAATGAACACAAAACCAAATTATTTGTGTCTATATAACTACAGTAATGTTGAAGGAGAGGAATGAGATTGGAGGATAATAGAATCAATGTGGAATTTCATTTTATTAGTTTTGTTATTTTGCAATGAGAATATACTCATGTATCATTTGGGCGTTTAATTTTTTTGCTAGAATGAGAACTGCTAGCATGGTAATGACCACATGAGACAGCATCTCCATTCCTCTTCTCGTAAATATCACGTAGAATTCCGTTTTAAACAAAACTGGACTCCTACTGTTCTTACCTGAAATTCAGCAGTTTTTAGTACATATATGCTCCTCAATTCGTTGTTTGCTTTTGGTCCATCCTGAAGCCCTGAAATTATGATTGTTTTTCAATAATTATTTTGTTCAGTTTTATAGTTGTTTCTGGAAGAGAAGGTGTACCAACATTTTACCAGCCATTGCTAGAACTCTTTTCATTTGTATCTGAGTTTGTGATTTTGTTTTTCTGAGCTAATGTTTTCAATTTTTGTAGAGTCTATATAGTTTCCTGGGGGCTACCATAACAAGTTACCAAAAACTGGGTGAGTTAAAACAAATTTATTTTTTCACAAAGAGGCCAGAAGTCAGAACTCAAGGTTTTGGCAAGGCCATGCTCTCTCTGAATTCTCTAAGGGAGAGTCTGTTCCATGTCTCTCTCTTTCTTTCTTTCTTTCTTTCTTTCTTTCTTTCTTTCTTTCTTTCTTTCTTTCTTTCTTTCTTTTCTTTTTTCTTTCTTTCTTTCTTTCTTTCTTCTTTCTTTCTTTCTTTCTTTCTTTCTTTCTTTCTTTTCTTTCTTTCCTTCCTTCCTTCCTTCCTTCTTTCTTTTATTCTTTAGATTTTTATATTTATTTGAAAGGGGGAGAGAGAGAACACAAGTAGGGGGGAGTGCAGAGGGTGAGGGAGAGAAACAGACTCCCTGCTGAACAGGGAGCCCAATGTCATGCAGGGCTTGATTTCATGAATCTGAGATCATGACTTGAATTGAAACCAAGAGTTAGATGTTTAACCAACTGAGCCACCCATGTGCACCTCCATGCCTTTCTTTTAGCTTCTGGTATTGCTGGCATTATTTTTCTTTCTTATAGATTGATCACTCCAGTCTCTGCCTCTCTGGTCACATCGGGTTCTTTTTTTGTGTCTTCATATCATCTTCCCTCTGTGTATGTCTGTCTCTGTGTCTCTTCTTATAAGACACCACCTATATTGGATCAGGGCCCCCCTTAATGATCTCATCTTACCTTGATTACCTCTGCAAAGACCTTATTTCCAGATGAGGTCATATTCATAGATACCTGAGATTAGGACTTCTATGTACCTCCTTGAGGTGCATAATTCAATCTAGAACAGTTAAATATATCAATCTT
The DNA here is from genome assembly GCF_011100685.1 of Canis lupus familiaris. NCBI lineage: Eukaryota > Metazoa > Chordata > Mammalia > Carnivora > Canidae > Canis > Canis lupus. The sequence continues at coordinate 11,687,665 of NC_049244.1, read as the reverse complement.
TTATCTTATGGTGTCTATGTATTAACTTCTCCCTAAGAAAGATCTTCTTCACCTCTTTATGAATAAATATATTTTTATATTGTAACTTCTTACATTTAAATTTCTGAGACATCTGAAATTGTTTGAGTGTAAGGAATGAGATAGATACTCCATTTTATATTTTCATTGTTCTAAAATGATTTTTTACATTGAATAGCAGTGGTGAGAGTGGAAATCCCTGTTGTGTTTCTGATTTTAGGGAAAAGGCTCTCAGTTTTTCCCCATTGAGAATGATATTTACTGTGGGCTTTACATAGATGGCTTTTAAGATGCTGAGGAATGCTCCCTCTATCCCTACATTCTCAAGAGTTTTGATCAGGAATGGATGCTGTATTTTGTCAAATATTTTCTCTGCATCTATTGAGAGGATCATACGGTTCTTGTTTTTTCTCTTGTTGATGTGATTTATCATGTTAGTTGTTTTACAAGTGTTGAACCAACCTTGCATCCCGTGGATAAATCCCACTTAGTCATGGTAAATAATCTTAATGTACTGTTGGATCCTATTGGCTAGTATCTTGTTGAGAATTTTTGCAGCTGTGTTCATCAGGGATATTGGTCTATAATTCTCCTTTTTGGTGGGGTCTTTGTCTGGTTTTGGAATTAAGGTGATGCTGGCCTCATAAAATGAGTTTGGAAGTATTCCGTCCCTTTTTATCCTTTGGAACTGCTTGAGTAGAATAGGTATTATTTCTTCTTTAAATGTTTGATAAATTTCCCCGGGAAACCATCTGGCCCTGGACTTTTGTGTCTTGGGAGGTTTTTAATGACTGCTTCAATTTCCTCCCTGGTTATTGGCCTGTCCAGGTTTTCTATTTCTTCCTGTCCCAGTTTTGGTAATTTGTGGTTTTCCAGAAATGCATCCATTTCTTCTAGATTGCCTAATTTTTTTGGTGTACAGCTGCTCATAATACATTTTTAAAATCCTTTGTATTTACTTGGTATTGGTTGTGATCTGTCCTCTTTCATTCATGATTTTAATAATTTGAGTTTTTTCTCTTTTCTTTTTAATACGGATGGCTAATGGTTTATCTATCTTATTAATTCTTTCAAAGAACAAGCTCCTGATTTTGTTGATCTGTTATACAGTTCTTCTGGTCTCTATTTCATTGAGTTCTGCTCGAATCTTTACTATTTTCTTCTGCTTGGTGTAGGCTTTACTTGCTGTTCTTTCTCTAGTTCCTCTCGGTGTGAGGTTAGCTTGTGTATTTGAGTTTTTTCCAGTTTTTTGAGGGATGCTTGTATTGCGACGTATTTCCCTCTTAGGACTCCTTTTGCTGTATCCCAAAGATTTTGAATGGTTGTATCTTCATTCTCATTAGTTTCCATGAATCTTTTTAATTCTTCTCTAATTTCCTGGTTGACCTATTCATCTTTTAGCAGGATGCTCTTTAACCTCCACGTGTTTGAATTTCTTCCAAATTTCTTCTTGTGATTGAGTTCTAGTTTCAAAGCATTGTGGTCTGAAAATATGCAGAGGACAACCTCAATCTTCTGGTATCGGGTGAGACCTGATTTGTGACCCAGTATGTGGTCTATTCTGGAGAAAGTTCCATGTGCACTTGAGAAGAATGTGTATTCAGTTGCATTCGGATGGAAAGTTCTGTATATATCTGTGAAATCCATCTGGTCCAGTGTATCATTTAGTACCAGAAGTCCTAGCCTCAGCAATCAGACAACAAAAAGAAATAAAAGGCATTCAAATTGGCAAAGAAGAAGTCAAACTTTCCCTCTTCGCAGATGACATGATACCATACATAGAAAACCCCAAAGACTCCACCCCAAGCTTGCTAGAACTCATACAGCAATTCGGCAGTGTGGCAGGATACAAAATCAATGCCCAGAAATCAGTGGCATTTCTATACACTAACAATGATACTGAAGAAAGAGAAATTAAGGAGTCAATCCCATTTACAATTGCACCCAAAAGCATAAGATACGAGGGATTAAAACTAGCCAAAGAGATAAAGGATCTATACCCTAAAAACTATAGATCACTTCTGAAAGAAATTGAGGAAGACACAAAGAAATGGAAAAATATTCCATACTCATGGTTTGGAAGAATTAATATTGTGAAAATGTCTATGCTACCCAGGGCAATTTACACGTTCAATGCAATCCCTATCAAAATATCATGGACTTTCTTCAGAGAGTTGGAACAAATAATCTTAAGATTTGTGTGGAATCAGAAAAGACTCTGAATAGCCAGGGGAATATTGAAAAAGAAAACCATAGCTGGGGGCATCACAATGCCAGATTTCAAATTGTACACAAAGCTGTGGTCATCAAGACAGTGTGGTACTGGCACAAAAACAGACACATAGATCAATGGAACAGAATAGAGAACCCAGAAATGGGCCCTCAACTCTATGGTCAACTAATATTCAACAAAGCAGGAAAGACTGCTTTTTCCACTGGAAAAAGGACAGTCTCTTCAATAAATGGTGCTGGGAAAATTGGACAGCCGCATGCAGAAGAATGAAACTGGACCATTCTCTTACACCATACACAAAGATAAACTCAAAATGGATGAAAGATCTAATTTTAGTATAAGTGCTGCTGAAATGAGCACAGATGAACGATCTAAATGTGAGACAAGAATCTATCAAAATCCTAGAGGAGAACACAGCAAAGTCCTTTTTGAACTTGGCCACAGCAACTTCTTGCAAGATACATCTATAAGGCAAGGGAAACAATAGCAAAAATGAGTTATTGGGACTTAACCAAGATAAAAGCTTCTGCAAGGCAAAAGAAACAGTCACAAAACAAGAAGACAATCTACAGAATGGGAGAAGATATTTACAAATGATATCAGATAAAGGGCTAGTATCCAAGATCTATAAAGAACTTATTAAACTCAACAGCAAAGAAACAAAAAATCCAATCATAAAATGGGCAAAAGGCATGAACAGAAATTTCACCAAAGAAGACATACACATGGCCAAGAAGCACATGAGAAAATACTCCACATCATGCCATCAGGGAAGTACAAATCAAACCACAATGAGATACCACCTCACACCAGTGAGAATGGTGAAAATTAACAAGACAGGAAACAACACATGTTGGAGAGGATGTGGAGAAAGGAGAACCCTCTTGCACTGCTGGTGGAAATGCGAACTGGTATAGCCACTCTGGAAAACTGTGTGGAGGTTCCTCAAAGAGTTAAAAATAGAGCTACCCTATGACCCAGCAATTGCACTACTGGGGATTTACTCCAAAGATACAGATGCAGTGAAAAGCCAAGACACCTGCATCCCAATGTTTCTAGCAGCAATGTCCACAATAGCCAAACTGTGGAAGGAGCCTCGGTGTCCATCGAAAGATGAATGGATAAAGATGTGGTCTATGTATACAATACAATATTACTCAGCCATTTCATTCTCTATGATGAATGCCCACCATTTGCTTCTACATGGATGGAACTGGAGGTATTATGCCAAGTGAAGTAAGTCAGTTGGAGAAGGACAATCATCACATGGTTTCACTCATACGGGGAATATAAAAAAATAGTGAAAGGGATCATAGGGGAAAGGAAAGAAAATGAGTGGGAAAAATCAGAGAGGGTGACAAAACATGAGAGACTCCTAACTCTGGGAAACAAACAAGGGGTAGTGGAAGGGGAGGCAGGCAGGTATGGGGTGACTGAGTGACAGACACTGAGTGGGGCGCTTGACAGGATGAGCACTGGGTGTTATACTATACGTTGGCAAATCAAGCTCCAATAAAAGAATATACAAAAAATGATTTATTGAATGATTCATTCCCTGTCATTGCTTTGAAATGCCACACATCTGACCCAGGAGGCAGAGAGGCTGAAGAACCAGATGCAATGGGAACCCAGCTGCGGCCCTGTGCCAACCTGGTTACTCAGCAGATTGGTGACAACATGTGAGAGCCACCAGAGTGCCTCATGTCCTGCATCAGCCTCCCCAGTGTAAAGGAACATGGTTGTCCCCTCCCATCAGCCTTCCAAATCTTGAGGAAAATGTCTCTGATCCATGGTAACTTGCAGGTAGGCAGAGAAGGGAATTCTTAGCTAGATTGACATAATAGGGTTAGAATGAAAGAATGATGTGATCTAACTTAAATTTTTAAAGAATCACATTGGACATTGGCTGCTATTCCTAATACAGGTGAAACCTGCATATGTCCTAGACCAGGGAGTACTGGGAAGTGGTCATATATTTAAAGAAAAAGCAAAAGGGCTTGCTTATAGATTGGATGTTGAAGACATCCAATGAAGAAAAAAAGACTGGTCAAGGATGGCTCCAAGATTTTTGGGCACAAGCAGCCTAGACTGAGGAACAGGATTGCCATTAATGAAGGTGGGGAGACTGGAGGAAGATCCAAATTTGGGATACTGGAGTTAAGAACTGTGTTTTGCAGGGTGCCTGAGTGGTTCAGATGGTTATGCTTCTGACTGTTGGTTTCAGCACAGATCATGATCTCAAGGTTGTGGGACTGGGCCCTGCATCGAGCCCCATATGGAGCCTAGTGCTCAGTGGGGAGTCCTTGAGATTGTCTCTCTCCCTCTCCCTCTACCCTCCCTCCTGCCACGTGCATTCTCTCTCTCTCTCTCTCTCTCTCTCTCTCTCCCACAAATAAATAAATCTTTTAAAAAGAAGAACTGTTTTTTTTGGTTTGAGGTGCTTACTAGACCTCTAAGTGGACATGTTGTAACCTTGGACTTAGGGATGGATGGTCATTACCTTTGGCATGGAATGAGTGTGTTCCATGTATGGGGAGAAGGATCTATAGAAATATTTGGGTGGCCTGAAGGTTGTAGCAAAGAATGCTATGACTGTTAATATCCAGCCTCACTTTCTTTCTTTAATAAGAGAATCTTGAGTGTTAGTTGACAATTTCCAGCCTTCCTTTCAGCTTTCTGAAATTATACAATCTAGTTTTAGCTAATAAGATAATGGCAGAAGAAATATAAGTCACCTCAGGTCATACTTGTAAAAAGAATGGGTAGCAGAACCATTGAGCCTTTAAATTCTCTGGGAGGTAGATATAAGGGTCAGGCTTACACAGCCATCTTATATTATAAGATGGAAACCACATGTTGAAGACAATGAGGAGTTTTAGCCATATCAAAAAACAGAGATTCTATAGTAAACCCACATATAAATCCATTACTTATATTTAGCAATTAACTTATTGCCATATTACCTTCATTTTTTGTCAATATATTTTAAGTAAAATTACAACAACATACAACATTTCATCCCTAAATTCTTTAGTATGCATCTCTAAAATAGAAGATAATTTTTCTACATGATCAAAGTATCACAATTAATTAAATTAGTGCCAATCCCTTATTATCTCAAACTTATTCTATATTTCTATTTCTCCAATTGCCCCCTTAATAACTTTTAAACTAATTTGGTTGAATAAAGATGCTATCAAGGTCCATTGTATTTGTTGCTGTCTTTTAAATCTCCTTTAATCTAGAACAACCTCACTCTCCCCTTTTTTATTCTTTCATGACGATGGCCAATTGAAGAGACATGGTCAGATGCCCTATAGGATGACCCATCTTTTAAGGCTAAAAGTCAGTTCTAAATTTAGGTTAAAATTTGGAGCAAGAGCATGTCATAGATTAACACTGTGTACTTCATATCGTGTCACATCAGAGGGCACAAAAAGTATGGTTATCCCATTATTAGAGATGCTAAAATCGTAAATTGATTTAAAAATCACTTTATAAAACAAGATAAAATACATAAGAAAGATAAAAAGACATTAACATACTTTAATCCAACAATCCAATTCATGGAATAAACCTTTAACGGAATAATGAACCCAATGTTTTATGAAGATTTTAGGCCCTTACCCCCTTTAAGAAAAAGCTGGAAACAATATGAATGTTAAACGTAGGAACTCTAGTTTACTATGGGCTAGGTACTGGGTTAGGGCCTAGGAACTTAAAGACATATATAGTATGGTCCTTACCTCAGGATCTGCTGGGAGAACATACATAATATATAGACTTTATAGATATAAATATATAGAAAACAGACGTTTACTTCACACTGAGAAGAAAACCACAATAGGGATAATTTCCCATCTTTGATGACCTCAGGGTACTTCCTTCAGTGCCCTTCCACCTCCCCAGTTGAGAAGGCACTCAAAAATTGATTTCCAATTCATTTGACATTAATGTCTAATAGAACTTCAGTGTGGTTTTTAAAAAGATAAGCAAAATGATTTGCAGGCAGCACATATTGATCACCTATAGCCCTGAAACATTGAAGAGTTCCAAGATAGGGGAGATGATATTTGTTCAATAACAGAATTATACCCATCAAGTTTTAATAGCCTGGGAGAGAATGTATCAGGGGGAAATGAGCATGATTTATTTGTAGATATGAATCGTATCCGTTTGTAAAGATTTTTTTTTTCTGTCTCTGAACCTAAACTTATGTCCTAAAGGTAGCTTACTCTATGACAGTGGTCGGTCATGTGTACTGCACCTCCAGCTCCAGGTTAACAGCTAGGTAAGCACACGGGTGCAGATGTGTGAACAGACCCATGTCCCATGTCAGAGGACCTGAGTGCTGCTGACCCTTCTCAACACAAAGGCTTACTGCCACAGTCTCAAAGTGAAGCTTATCAAGTCAGGTTCAGACATTTAAAGATGTTCACCTGATAAGTTAGTCCTCAAAGTATGTTTACTTTAAGATTTTATGATTGAATTAGACCTGAATGAGAATTTAAGATGTTTTTAGTCCATCCCTCTACCTTTCAATGGGACCATGACTACCTCAGCTCATAAAGATAAGAACTTATCTTATTTTTAAAAAGTTAGTAATAATGATAAATGTTCCAAGGGGCAATTTCACCATTTCTGTTACTAATTGGCCCTGTTACTTACAGATATTGGCATTTAAGGGAACCCTCCTACATTCCTTGTACTTCAGTTTAAACTTCGTTCCTTTAGCTCTAATTCTGACTAAGATGAGGTGCCCAGGACCATTCCCTTGTCCACCCTCATCCTCCAATTCATCCACCTAATACCCTGGGATCTACTTGGCTAAATTCTATCGCAAAATCTCCAAATCGCATGCCACCACAGACTAGTATATGGCTTGTTTTTCAAGGGATAGTGAGAGGAAAATATCTAGAAATGTATGCTGTGCACAGTATCCTCTCCCAGCTTGAGTAGCTCAGGGGAGCTGACCCCACCTGTTTTGAGGAGGCAGCACTGTCTTATCTAGACACTTTTCTCAACCTATTTTAAAATTCTTATTAGCAATTCCAGAAAATGTAAACAACACCATAGTGACAAAAACAGATCACTGGTTGCCTGGGGATGGGGAGGGAAGGAGGAAAGGGACACCAGGAAAACTTTTGGGAGAGATGGAAATGTTCCTTATCTTGACTGTGGTGAAAGCTTTAAGGTTGTATGCATATGTCAAATGTGACCAAATTATACATGCTAAATATATGCTGTTTATTTTACATTTATTTTACATTAATTATATGTCAGGAAAGTTGTTTAATGAATTCTTATTAGCTCTTAGTTCTACTTCTTTCACATCTAGCCTAATTTCAGAAGCTTCAGCTAACTAATTTACAAAGCCATGGTCAATACCATGTCCCTCCAATCCCCAGGGCTGGAAACCACTGCAGTAATATCTTCATGCAGGCCCTTCTGTGTAAATCAGTGTTAGTTCCCTATGAGCATGTGATCACTTCATTGTCAGTGAGGCTCAGAGAAATTAAGTTGATTACAGTCTGTTCTCTATGCTTGCCACTCAGCTGTGCGTAGGCTGCTCTATGACATTGGAGGGGCAGACCTTAGTTAATACAATGGACATTCCACAGATGAATATTCTGAAGAGGACATTTGACTTTATGTATATGGACCACCGCCCCCACCAAGATCTCCTCGGGACCATGACTAAGACTTGTCCAGTTGGAATGTGTTTGTTGCTGTGAGGGTGCTTTGGGGTTCACCCTGTTTCTCCTTTCCAGCAGCATTCCAGCCATGTTTTAAAAGGAAGGTGACCTAAGACTCTCCTTCCACATCAGTCCCCATCAGCTCTTTTCCTCTATCCCCTTCATAAGAGAGCAATGAAGAGAGATTGTGGGAATACTGAGCATCTCAGAACAACTCCAGAGCCTTCCAGAACAAAGGCTCCAGTCATGTTGAGCTCTAAGGCAAGCCAGAATAGAGAAGATGAATAATGCCTGTATCCACATCTGAGCTGACTCTTCCACAAGCAATGTGGGTCTTTGGTCCTAATCACAAAGACCCTTCCTAACCCAAGAAAAAAGATGTCTTCTTCCATTCACCTGGGTAAACAAAGCAAGATGGGGTTTTTAAAAGACAGGTTCAGATTTAATTGAATGTGACAAAAGCCTGGTTCAAAAGAGCCTACACAGAATTGGAATTTATTGTCTATCATCACTTGGAGATCCAGTGGTGAGTCTCCTTAGGTACAAATGGATCAAGATGTTGTAGGCTGCTCTCTGACCTCTGTCTCCTTCTCTCTCCTGTCTCAATCTCAGTCCTCTGTGATCGCTGCATTCTCAGGCAGATTCTTGCCTTTTCATGGAAACATGGCCTCTCACAGCTCTTGTTTACAAAGGTCCCTATTGACTCTACTTTATCAAAAAAAGACAGAGACAAGCACTCTTTATGGTAATATATCAAGACTTACACGGGAACTCTGATTGGCTCTACTTGGGTTAAGTGCCAATTTGTGAACAAGTCACTGTGACCAGGTGAATGGGGTGCTGCAATTGGCCAGCCCTACTGCCATGGCACACTCATGAGGGAGGGAGTGAGGTGGGCATCCAAACCACATGGAGTGGTTTCCCCACAATAAAGAGGAGCAGTAAAAAAATAAATTAAAAATAAATAAATAAATAAATAAATAAATAAATAAATAAATAAATAAATAAAAAAAATAAAGAGGAGCAGAACTGGGGGAGGAGATGGCATTCTGGAAGCTGTCACAGTCCACTAGGAAGAGAGAAGGAAATTGCTGGCATCCCAACCAGAAAGGCTTATTATCAGAATAAGAAGGAAAAAAAAAACCCTTCTCCCACTTACTGTCACCTGGAAGGTCACAGAACCTTTCTCTTTTGTGAAACTTTGCGATTTTCATTCATCCAGGGTGAGTGGGGAGGAGGTTCTTCAACTCTGGTGGAAAGGCTAATGCCTTGCCTTTGCCTCTGCTATCTTGCTTCTGCAGCAGGAGGAAAGGCCATTGGACTGCCCTCCCCATTCCCAGGAAAATAATGATGCCAACTTGTAATTTATTCAGAGAAGAGATAAACCTGACCTTCACAGAGAAGAAAATAGCTTGGAGCGGAGATGTATTGATGAATGAAATGTCATAATTCTTGGCCTTGACCTGTAAGACTTTGATATATAGTAATAAACATTCATGGAGAAAAGGGGCACCTGTAATCATCTTCTGTTATGTGCCTGAGGTTTATGTTCTCAGAAAGCCCACAATTTGAGATTCTTCCCCTCCCCTCTTATTCGGTGCTATTCCACCTAAAAGAAAGGAAATTTTAGCTGATATGGCTGTGATTCAAAAGTAAGTCTAGCTTGCACTAAATCTTCTGCTTTTACTATTGAGCCCCTCACCTCCTTGGTTCTGGCTGTGCTATATATTGGCTACGTGACCTTGGGCAAGTATTTTAATCTCTCCAAACTTCTTCTCTCAAGGGTATAATCATACATTGGACAATCCTCTTCAAACTGATTTATAGATTCAACACATGTCTGATCAAAATCCCTGAAGGCTTTTCTTGTAGAAATTGATAAGCTGATTCTAAAATTCATACAGAAATGCAAAGAATCCAAAAAATTTCTGAAGAAGTAAGATTGTAGTGGGTGCTTTTTGTTCTTCTAAGATGCTCTTCTTACCCTTAATGTTCTTCATTTTTTCTCAAAAGTGTCTATATGTGGATTTATCTTTGTCTATCCTACGTGGGTTTTAGTGCTCACTATGAATCCAAGGATTTATGCCTTTCTTTAGTTCTAGAAAGTTCCCAGAATTTTCTTAGAATATTACCCTTTCTTCTCCTTTCTAATTCATTTCTTCTGGAACTCCTTTTAGATGTTTGTTAAAGACTCTCAGTCTAAATTCTTTCTGTGTGTGTTTTATTCTTCTAGTTTCATCCTTAATGACTCACTTCTAATTGATTAATATTAGAGTTTGGTCTGTTGAGCTTTTATTTCATTGACCATATTTTTTATGTCTAAGATTTCTAATTGATCCCTTAGCATATCTACTGGTCTTATTTCATTTCTGTTTGTTTTTGCTCAATAATTTCTTATTTTATAACTGTTTCTTCATCCCCTGAGATTTCTTAGCATAAGTCATTTTCAGATTACTCCATTATTTTTATTTTATGTGATATGAATTCATCTCTTGATTACTGATTTTATTGACTGCCTTTCTTGGAATTAGTTTTTCCTCATGTGTTTTTGAATTTATTTTTAGCTTATCTTGAATTGATTGGTTTCTCCTTTCTTTTTTCTCCCTCTCTCTCCACCCTTCAGTCTCATGTCTTCCTACTAACTGGTCCACTGTTGTTTCCATTTGGTCTTTCAGGATCTGTGATGATGTTAGAGATTTCCCATATCCATTTACATAGGCTTGGACTAGGTCCTGGCTCTGAAGTTCTGTCTTCCTACTTCTGTCCTGGGAAGGTAGATTAAGTAAGCCATACCTCCAGGAAGTGACAGAATGTGATTTTTTTCCTCACCTCTTTTCTAAAACAAAGGAATCCCAGCCCAGCTTGTACCTTCCACAGTGAGCCTGGATCCGGTGTCTTGCCCTGCACGGTGCACTTTTAGCTTCCATTTCCATGAATGATGTGAACTTCTGTTGTTGTTTGCCTCTGTGCTTGAGGACCTGTATCTTTAGCCTGAGCTTATTACTGTACATTTATGTTATGTTCCTGGTTTTGTTTTTAATTGAAAGTATATCATTTAATTTCCCCTTTTTGCATTTTATCTATCATTCTTTAGAGAGGAAAGAAACCCTCAAACAAAAACTAACAAAAGAGAAACAAATTCCCTCAAGGTCATAGAGCTAAGAAACAAAGCCAAATATTGACCTCCCATCTCTGTGAATCCAAAGTGAGTGTTTGATCCACACCATCACAATCACTCATTTTTTCATTGAAAAATATAGTTGTTCTTCCAGCCACCTAAACAAAGATGTTCTTAACTTCCTTATGAGTTACAAATTATTCATTTAGATAACTTTATAAACCTTAAATGAATTTAACAGAGTATCAATCATTTTGGAACCTAAATTGGCATAATAGGTATTTTTCGGTTATCTACTACATTGATGACTTGAATAAATGACACTAATGGCAATTAATAATGATATTGTGAGTTATACCAATAGCACCAGTATTTGCATGTGAGGCACTTGGACATTGAGATATAAAAGGATATAAAACTTGGTCCTTGCTCTCAGGAGCTGGATAGACAATACCTTAAGCTAAAAATGCATATAATACATTAAAAGGTAACTGAAAGGAAAGCTAGAGTAGATGTATGATGGTCTAGGGTTATTAGGAAAGTTGAACTGAGTTGATGGAAGTTAAAAAGAAAGTTTAAGAAAGTGGCATGTTCCCACCTACCTGCATGGTTTATTTCATTTATTCCTGTTGGAAAATGTCTGCTTCAACTGAGGAATACTGAAAACAATTGTCCCTCCAGCAAACTAATATTTCTGCCTGGCTCAACAGTCAGTAATTTTATTAGGGTATGATAAGGTGGCCTAATATTATTTTATTAACCCCTAAAGCCAGAACACAGTCTCAGATACCATCTTCAAATTATGAAAAGATAAACCATGTGGCCAACTTTAATTTCAAGGAATTTCCCAGTCACCCAAGGTCATGAAATAAGGAAGACACTGAAACTGAAATATTCACCTGGAAAAAAATAATAATCCACAGTCCTGATAGCTGGGGAATAAAGGGAAGAATTTGGATCTACATTTTAAATAAGAAGTCGCCCCTCAAACTGAAGATGACTTGAAGTGTTTTCAAATTAAAACCAACAAAAGGGGTAGGATCTGATTTTATTGGTGGATTTTTTTTTCTTTTTTGTGTATCTTACTGATTCCCTCATCATCATCACTTTCCACTCACCTAATCTTTTATGTACTGTCTCCCCATTGAGGGAAATGGGAAGTTTAACAAATTAAAAATCTCTGGACAAATTTCCCATGGATGTTTTGCCATTGCTTTTACTTTCCCTGGTTCAATCCATAAAGCAATAAGGCACCTAAATCAACTGTTTGTCAAAGTATGACCTAAGTCCATGAATGAGACAGGAGTGTCCACAAATTATAAGTCCTTTCTTCAGCTCTAGAAAAAGCATAGAGTACTGGAGTTCTACAAAATTTGAAACAATTAAAAAATAGTTCTTCATATATGTAAGACACTGGAAAGGCATTTCACAGTTATCTCATTTAATTCGCACAATAACCCCAAAGGATAGACACTATTACTATCATTACCCTCATTTTACTGATAAGAAAACTAAGGGTCTGAGGGGATGAATACCTTGTTCAAAGTCTCATAGCTAAGGGAAAGAACCAGTATTTGAAACTGAGCATTCTGGGTTTAGAGCTTGTGCTCTGCAGCACTACACACTACTTCCCTGGTAACTGAGTAACCCAGAGCCACTTCTTATGGTTTCTGTTTGTTTCCATCTTACAAATGTATTCACTCACTCTGTCAATTTTTTCTTTTTAATCTTTACACATATTTTAACAACTCTTAAAGTCCTTGTCTTCTTACCCTTCCATTCACTAATTCCCAGCAATCTTTTCTTTCAAATCTTCAACTTATTTGTGACCATTGTTTTAAGTCTTTTTCTGTTAATTTCAACATCTGGATTGTTACGAGGCGTACTTCTGTTTGATGCCATTTCTATGTTATGGATCTTATTTCCCTGCTTTCCATATCTGTTAATTTTTTTATTATATGTTGAATATTGTAGATGATACATTGTAGGAAGTCTAGATTATGTTGTTTTCCCTTAAATGGTGTTAAATTTTGCTCTGACAAGCGGCTAAATTATTGGTGGACCTTAATGATCTTATCAGGCTATTATTTAGGCTTTGTTAAAGCCACCCAGTTTTGTCATGTCCTAGAGATGTGGTCCTCAATCTAGGATGTGTCCTTATACCTAAAGTAGGTCTGAGATCTTGACTGAATGCTCAAGATACTCAGTAAGATGTCTGAACTCTGGCTATGTTTCCCAGCTCTTCACAACTTCTTGTTGTGAGAGTTAAACATCTATTTAGCTGTCTGTATTCCAGCAGTCTTGCCTTGCTCATACATAGCTTAGACTGCTTCCCCTTGTGTAATCTCTCCTCTTTGGCATCCTGCTCTACTGTTTCCAGCCACCCAGCCACTCCAAATTCATTCTCTGACTCTTCTACCCAGCAAGACTATTAGGTTCCACTTGGACTCAACTTTTCTGCTCAAGTCTGGAAAATGCCCCCAGGCATGGGGCCAGGGAAAATATGAATTTCTTCTCTAAAATATCAGTCTTTCATGGCCTGCTGTTTTATACTGAAAATAGTTGCCTTATTTATTTTATCTAGTTTTAGAATTGCTTACAAGAGGGGCCAATGAACAAAAGAAGTGTTTATTTTGGGGGTAGTTTCTGCCTGTTATTTGCTTAGCATTATAATATGCAAACGTATTTTTCAGGCAATGCAAGCATCTGCTGCTAGTGACTTGGTTCTGTGTCATTTCCAATACATTGTATTTCATAGACCCTAGACTCTATTGATTGCAAAACCACCATTATTTTAGGAATACTGAAGCAAAAAAGGCTGTTGGTTAAACATAATTCTTGATAATCATTTTATATGATGTATATATCAGTCACACCCACCCCTTGTTGCTTTGAAATTTCTTTCATCTATTCTAAGAAATTTGGCAATCTTTGTTACGTATCATTTTTTAGGGATCCCTGGGTGGCGCAGCAGTTTAGCGCCTGCCTTTGGCCCAGGGCGCGATCCTGGAGACCCGGGATCGAATCCCACATCGGGCTCCCGGTGCATGGAGCCTGCTTCTCCCTCTGCCTGTGTCTCTGCCTCTCTCTCTCTCTCTCTCACTGTGTGCCTATCATTAATAAGTAAAATAAAATAAAAAAATTTTTTTAAAAAGTATCATTTTTTAAAGATATTTTATTTATTTATTTATTCATGATAGAGACAGAGAAATCTGTCTGCATAACCCAGCATTACTCAGTTGACATGGCACCAATATGGACAATCAAGGCCAAGTTTGCATTGCATCTGTGTGCAATGACAGTCACAGTCCACCTAGTCTCTACAATAAAGTTCCACCAATGGTAACACAGGTACTGATTTTGGAAATGTTAAAATGTGAAAAAATATCTACCTTATATAATTGATAAAATGTAGTACACAGAAACTATGCATGTATATGCACACTTGTATGAAAGGAAACCATGTCCAAAAAGAAGTAATTTGCTCATAAAAGGTCTTTTAATTGTTGTTCCCATTTTGACAACTTCAAGCACACTTCAAAGTTGCATCACTATTGACCCATTAGTTGGCCTAGTTTTGCAAATTGGACTACAATTTAAGCACACTTCTCGTAAAATGAAAGTTAATTATGGTGTGGGCATTCTGAAGGCCATCCCTTGCTCTCACCAGACACATACCCAATTGCGAGATTGTAAATCATCCTAAATGCATGCTCTTTGCTTCAGGGACTAATGTTAGCTGAAGGTTACCTTCTCAGGCCCAACCATTACTGCAGAAGTCCTGTCCCAAGGATGAGGGGGAAAGACGATGCTCTTGGACTTGTAGCCTCTCTCAGAAGCAGGACCAAGGTAGTTTCCAGGCTAGGCTGAGTCCCACGAGAAGAATCCCACAGATAAGCACAATGCTACACCTTCTCCCCCACCCTCAACCCTGAAAACAGACATGAGTTATATAGGCTCTTTAAAACTGGCTTTCACCCACCATTTACTTCAACATGGATGGAACTGGAGTGTATTATGCTGAGTGAAGTTAGTCAATCGGAGAAGGACAAACATTATATGGTCTCACTCATTCGGGGAATATGAAAAACAGTGAAAGGGATTATAGGAGAAAGGAAAGAAAATGAGTGGGAAATATCAGTGAGGGAGACAGAACATGAGAGACTCCTAACTCTGGGAAATGAACAAGGGGTAGTGGAAAGGGAGGTGGGGGGGATGGGGTGACTGGATGATGGGCACTGAGGGGGGCACTTGATGGGATGAGCACTGGGTGTTATGCTATATGTTGGCAAATTGAACTCCAATTAAAAAATATACAAAAAAAAACTGGCTTTCAGTACATTGAACTTTTCTAAAGTTAGAAACTATTTAGGCAAGGTGAGAGTTTATATCCCAGAGCTAACTGTGAAAGTGCAGTATCTTTTTTTCCCTAATTCTCCAGAAATTTTGTTTAAAAGATTTGGGAAATCCCAAAGAGCACATCTTCAGTAGTGGTGGCAGTAGTTGGCATATGTCACGTACTGGCTGGGGGTTATGTGTTCGGACTCTGTGTGCCTGAGCTAGTCCTGACAGCTACCAAGAGAAGTAGGTGTCATTATGCTATTCATTTTAAAGTTGAAAAACTGATAATCAGAGAGACAGAGTAACGCAGGCAAGGTCACACAGCCAACAGGAGCAAAGCAGGGATTTAAAATTGAGATTGTCTGACACTGAAGCCCATGCTCTTATGATTTAAAGGATCTCTTCCCCTTTCTCCCCCATCTCTGCATTCAAACCTCTTTCAAGTATAACATGTCACCTCAATTAAAAATAGTGCTTCACCCGAGTGACTTTCAGACAAGGTGAAGAATAAATGCTAAGCTCACATCTCAGAGTGCAGAACAAGCCCACAATTGGCAGGAAGTGTCCTCTCCTGGATGAAGGGGAGATGTTCAGGTGGCAGGCACTTCATTTTCCAAACACAACAAGCTTGGTCCACACCTGACTCACCAACATCCCACAGAGTCTGTGGGTTACCAGCTTCCCATTTCCATTGACTTCCTTAAGCTAATGTTAGGTTTAAAAGGTGATATGAGGGGATCCCTGGGTGGCGCAGCGGTTTGGCGCCTGCCTTTGGCCCCGGGCGCGATCCTGGAGACCCGGAATCGAATCCCACGTCGGGCTCCCGGTGCATGGAGCCTGCTTCTCCCTTTGCCTGTGTCTCTGCCTCTCTCTCTCTCTCTCTCTCTCTGTCATGAGTAAATAAATAAATAAATCTTTAAAAAACTAAATAAAATAAAAGGCGATATGAGATTATGCCCTGGATGTGCTTGCCCTGAGTGTAAAAGGCACAATTGGAAAATTCAGTCAACTGTGAGCAGTTGTGATGGGACAGGCCTCAGGGTTAAAATGGAGGGCACCTGGTTAGAGAAACAGTCTTCTGGGAAGCCTGGATGGCTTGGCAGTTTGGCACTGCCTTCAGCCCAGGTCGTGATCCTGGGGACCCGGGATCGAGTCCCGCGTCAGGCTCCCTGCATGGAGCCTGTTTCTCCGTCTGCCTGTGTCTCTGCCTCTCTCTCTCTCTCTCTCTCTGTGTCTCTCATGAATGAATAAATAAAAGAAAATCTTAAAAAAGAGAGAGAGAGAGAGAGAGAAACAGTCTTCCCTAGTTGCCCTTACTCTGGCTTGACCCTAGATCTCAGGTCCAGAGAAGATAGATGTTGGCGAGGCAAGGAAACTGTGAAGTAAGGGAAATGTGGAAGTCACCACCAGAAAGAGCTTCTGAATAGCCCAGTTTTGCAGTGGTTTGTTGCACAGCAATAGATATTGGAAGGGCAGAGGGAAGAAGGGAAGAAGGGAATGAAGGAAGGAAGGGAGGGAGGGAGGAAGGAAGGGAGGGAGGGAGGAAGGGAGGAAGGGAGGGAGGGAGGGAGGGAGGAAGGGAGGGAATGAGGGAGGAAATAAAGGAAGGGAGGAAAGAAGGTTTGGATCTAGAGGCTAGGATAACAGCCTAGGGAAGAATCAATGAAGACCTAAACTATAGGAATTGAGATGGGGGGAAAGTCACCTTTGATTTGGCCCAAAAAACTCAGATCCTCTAAGCCTGGACAGACATGCAAATAGTCCAACATCATAGTCTCCATTGCTGAAGCCTGGGTTGGACAACAAACCAGTAGACATTTTGGTCACTGCCCTAGACAAAGGTCTAGCATCTGTAACCTCTCCCTGAAAGGAAGAGCATGTTTTTATTCCCAGTGGTGGTCAGATCCTGGCTACACAGAGGCTTCATTGATCTCAATGACAAGTCCTTCACAGGAGTGTTCCTGAGAAGTGACTGCTAGGGGAAACAAACGCAGAAGGCCGGAGATGTACAGCAAAGCCTAGTAGCACCTGGCATCCCCTCCCACCCTTTCCTAAATTTCCATCCGATCTTATTTCCCTTTTATAAGGTTTCAAAAATTCACTTATTTTATGTGGACACAATTCCTCCTCCACCTATAAGAAATAATAATAATCTTGGTTTTCCCAGGACTGTCCTTGTACTTGACACCAAGGCAGCTGCTTACAAATAATAGCCTCTAAAGTAACTTTCTCCTATCATTCAAATAATTACATTGGGCCTTTCCTGGGATTGGAATGTCCTTTGGAGTATCTCTGGGCAGGGGAAGAACTTGGCAGTAAGCACGGGGGCTCCTCCTTTGCTTCCAGCGGAGAGAGGCTTTGAAGGACTCACTTAATCATGCTATCTAATGGCATGTGTATGCCCACGTGCATACCCTAAAAATTACCCAGTTGACAGCCAGGAAGAATGAAAAGGCATATTTGCATAGCTCAGTAGTGGGGAGATCTCAAAAGGACACCTGGAACTGTCCAACGGAGCCACACTCCTGCACCTACCTTCTCCCCAGTTCCACTCCTACTGTCTCCACTCCATGGAATTCACTCTAGTCCTGTATCTTGATTTTGTGTAAGAATCACCTGCTGGAATGGACACTGTCTTTGTTCTACCCAGATGCCCTTGGATCTCATTTGTGGTTGCTGTGCTCCCCTGCCCCAGCTTCTAATAGCTTCCACTCATAACTCTATCTAGACAGCTGTGCTCAGGCTACTGGAGTCTCTTTATCTGTACCTCCAGAGAACCAGAAGTGCCAGTGAGCTTGGCTGCCCTTAGCCAATGAGTGACAGGTGCAGAACAAAAGCTCAGCCCCTTGCCTCAAGTAGCAACATCACTAAGATGTAACTTAAATACCAGAGCTCCCCTACCAGATCCAGTGGAGGCTATGTTCTATGGGGCTCTGTCTGGGATACACCTTGTCTTAGCTTCCCCTATTCCTGTCCTGCTTCTCCCACTCTCCTACCAGATGCATCACTCAAGTCGGCTTCTGGGGAGTCCAGCCAAGACATTTCAGGAGCTTGTCAAAAAACACCTTCTTTTGGCCTTATCTTCAGAGGTCCTGATACAGTAGGTGTAAGATGAGGCTCAAACTCTGCCTCTTTAATAAGCACCCTTCATGATTCTGAAGTATGGAATCAATTAATGGACCCTACACTGAGAATGACTAGTCCAAAATAAGTGATTGTGACTTAAGGAAATGCACACTTGGTGTTTCTCATGTGGTCTTAAAAATGGATAAGAGTCCTGATCCTGGGGAGGCCGCTGTATATCCAGCAAATGCTTTGCCAAATTGTGCAAAAAGAAGCTTCTGCAACCCATTCAGATAAACCCTAGTGTCCACATCCATATGTCAGCCTCTAGCCCCAGGAAAAAGTAAACTCTTCGAGGCCCAGTGTACTCCCTTAGCTACCAGGCCTGTGCTGGTCTCTTAGCCACATGGTCCACAGAGAGTTTATTGCCCATTATGGGGTAAACATAAGGAATATTCGTAACTCTAGAATATGACTCAGGTTGATGGAAGCTGAAAATTCAACTATCATAATTTGGGTTTTCCCAGAAGACCTGAACAAAGGCTTTGAGGACAAGTGGTTTATTTGGGAGGCAATCCCAGACAACATGGGAATGGAAATAAGGAAATGAGACAGAGCAAGGAAGGCAGCCAGTGAAAGGAGCATTGTTGAGCATGGTACCACCAAGGGCCTTTGTGGCTGAACCCTCTTGGGGATCTATGGCAGCCAGCATAGAACATGACTTAGGTGAGAGAGGTGGGGACGTGTTCACTGCTTCCCATGAGTTGCTAGTTGAGGGCTGTTCCTGGGGGCCATTAATCCCCAGCACTTGAAGCGCACTTCTGCAGGCAGAACAGGCTTCTCTCACCACCAGAGAGAACGGTGGAGCAAAGGGTCACAAAGGTTGGGAGCTGGAAGTCAGACCCACCCACAAGGCATCCATGGCATCTGATGAAGCATCGATGTCAATATGTGAGGGCCTGCCCTATGAAGGTAAGTTCTTTATAATTACAGTGTCTATTGCATGGTCTCTTTTAAAAAAATAAAATCATAAAATAAAATAAACGAAGAAAGAGAGCAAACAGCTATGGGTGGAAGAAAAAGAAATACAGCCATATTATAAAACCAGCAGCATTTCTCTAGACGAATCCTTTAGACTCCATATGTATCTTCCCAAAGAAAGCAGATTGCTTTGTGAGTTCCAGGGCTTTGGCTGGTGACAAACCAGCTCCTCACTTCTGATTTTCCCAGCTGTGTGTATAGCACAAGCGAATGCCTTTAGCAGCCTGGCAACTCTTGCCGCAATTAGGGTTGCCAAGAAAGAGCTGCACTATCACTCCCGCTCTCTGCATCCGAGATTTCTCTTTAAAATTAGCATCTTGTTATACAAGGGTCATCCATGGGGAGCCCAGAAACTGCCCCCCCCAAAACTTGACAATTTTAGTGGACTTAAACTTTTAGCATGGTTCTCCCTCCACTTTGACTTCAATGGAGCCACTGTTCTCAGAAAGGGGAGTGATAAATTTAGGAGGCTTGGCACAGATCTGTGTAAGTAACACAATCCCAAAACACCTCTCATCTCTACTTACAAATCTGTGTAAGCAACACAATCCCAAAACACCTCTCATCTCTACTCCATCCTCCCATGAGTATCTCCTCCTCAGTATCTTGACCTGAGACCTCCTCCTCCAAAAAGAGCTGAATGTGCAAAAAAGCTGAAAATGCAAGTTTTCTTGTCCCCAAACCCTCACTTCACTCCGCTAAGGTTTATCCCATTAAAAGCTTGCAATGCTCTAGGACATGATTCCTACGCGACTCGTTTGACAGTTGTGCAAACACAGGGTTACAAACCCAAAGTGGTTTGCTCTGAGTTACACAAACCATGGATGGAAGACCCAAGAGTTATGAAATTTCCAGGGTCGGAGAAGAAAAAGAATGGTACTCAGCATGAGAAGGAGGACATGTTTCATGAACATTTCTCCCAGCAAAATATTTATACCCAATGATGCATACATTCCCAAAGAATAGGAACAAAATAGGAAGACTTGTGTGTTTTAACAGTGCATGAATGTAATGAGGTCTTTCCTCAGGTTTGCACTTAGGGGCTGCAGGAGACACTGTTGATGCTTCATACACATCCCCTCCGCCCACTTGAACCCATAAGCAGCTGCATGGGACAGGTTTTCATATAGGCTGGTGGCTGCCTACATCCAACCTGCATCTCTATTCTCAGCCTGTGTTAGGTCCTCCCTGCCTCCAACCCATCGCTGAGCCCTCAAACAATAGGACACATGAGTCCTAGATTAATGCTCCAGTGGGGCAATTATGAGGTGTTTCCTATACAGCCACTCAGAAGGGACCCAGCCAGACTGAGCCCCAGTCTCTCTCACCAGTAACCTTCATTAACCCACACTTACTTGACTTTTCTCTCTTCTCAGACTCATTTTCTAACCTTCTCAGTTCAGCAATCTGGGATGTCCTCCCAAACACACCACCTGCATCATTCTTTGCCTTAGGGTCTGTTTTTTTGGGGTGGGTCCCAAATTAAGACAGGGACCCAAAATATAAACCAATATTCGTTTTTTTTTTAAGATGTACTCATTTATTTGAGAGAAAGAGAGAGCACAAGCAGGAGGGGCAGTGGGAGAGGGAGAGAGAATATGAAGCAGACTCCATGTTGAGTGTGGGGCTTGACATGGGGTTCGATCCCAGGACCCCAAGATCATGACCTGAGCCAGGATCAAGAGCTGGCCACTCAACCGACTGAGCCACACAGGCACTCTGCAAACCAACATTCTTGCTCAAAGACTAAATCTCTTTTTCCTTTCAACTCCCAGCTCCAGAAACTTACATAAGAAACACAATCTGGCAGATAAGATCATATTCTCACTCCTTTGCAAGTCCTCGGCAGCCCCTGGGCCCAGCACCCCAAAGCTCCCCGCTCAGCTGGAGGCCCGTCTGTTGCCAGCCATCTCCAGGGAAGTCACAGAAGCTGGTAAACAAACTCTCTTTCACTCATCATCATGGGTGCTAGGAAAATACATGCGCAGATCCCTCATTTCTGGGCTGCCAATTTTTAACATTTTGTTGCCTATGCTGCAGGTTTGTGCTATTCCTTAAGGAATGAAAATCTAAATAGAACTTTTACATTTATGGTACAAATCCCCAAAGTTCAAATACCACTGCTTTTTAACATGAAATGGTATCCTCTTTTTCCTTTGGGCTACCTGTCCACCAATATGTCCTTTGGACATTGCTCAAAATTATTCTTATGCAAAATAGCCTAACTTGCTTTCCTAAAACCCCAGATCTCTGCCCATTTCAGAGATCTGGAATCCTCAACCTCCTTGTCCACCCTCAGATCTCAGGATTGTCCACAAGAAGTGAGTGCAGGCTGGATATTGCAGTCAAACCCATTGCTCAGTAGCATGGTGAGGAGAGGAAATGTGTGCTTACCCTCTCTCTGCACCACAGCCTGACCTCTTGGCCTCCACACACTTACACACTGCACCCCATCTTTCTGGGACCTCTGCCTTAATCCCTCTCCCAAATTTTGCCCTCTTTCTCCTAATTGAATTAAGATAACAAAAAACAGGTAGAGCAGGCTTTAAACATCCATGCTCCTAAGGCCTAAATCCCAACCTCATCTGACTCAACACCCACTTTGGACAACAAATACTTCACATGCTCTCTTTGCTGTCCTGAAATACCATTTAAAAAAAAAAGATATATTTATTTATTTATTTGACAGAGAAGGAGAGAGCACAAGCAGGAGAAGCAGCAGCAGGAGAGGGAGAAGTAGGCTCCCTGAGGAGCAGGACACAGGGCTCCATCCCAGGACCCTGGGATCATGACCTGAGCTGAAAGCAGATGCATAACTGACTGAGCCACCCAGGGGCCCCCTTTTTAAAAGATGTACTTATTTATTTATTTGATAGAGAGAGAGAGAAAGAGCCTGAAATGTCATTTATAACTCTTACAACACACCTATACACATAATATTTTTAAAATCAAAATTCTGTCACAAATATAACATATTGTAGATAGAAAGTGCCTTCCATAATATCAAAGTAATTTAGAATAAAATGATATGTATCTTAATATGTAAATGATCAGACACAGTTAATTAGAAGACTGGAAATTGTCAGATGTTCACACCTATTTAGAGTGAGTCAGTTTGGCCTTAATACAACTAACACAATTTGCAACTGAATATTACAAACATTTTTCTTTGCATTTCTGATTTGAAATAAAGGTTAAATAATATAGGGATTTGTCTATGGAAAACAGATTTGTGGGCCAGTGTAGGTATGTATAGGGAGCTCAAACACCACAAGTACCCTTGGGACTGGTGACATGATTTTTCAAAATGTGGCCATCTCCTGTTAAAAATCCCAAACATAACAAAAGGCAATCTTCCCCTGATTTAACAGTCCTCACATTCTTGGAAAGTTCAGTGAAAAAAAATATTTTTTTTATGTTGCATGAAGTAATCTCCTAGGCTTGCATAATTTTTAAAAATTATTTATTTATTTATTTATTTATTTATTTATTTATTTATTTATTTATTTTTTATTAGAGAATGAGTGAGTGAGTGAGAGAGAGGACAAGCAGGGGGAGGGAGAGGGAGAAGCAGATTCTCCCTTGAGCAGGGAGCCCGATGAGGGGATGGATTCCAGGACCTCCGAATCATGACCTGAGCCAAAGACAGATGCTCAACGAACTTGAGCCACCCAGGCGCCTCCTAGGCTTGCATCATTATAGACAGGCTTTATTCACCTACTTGAATGTCCAGTGTATCATTCAACATGTGCTTGTCTCTCCAGGGGGTTGCCAGGCACCCAGCATCCTGGTTCCCCCTCCCCAATGCCATCAGGCATTGTGCTCCCTACTATTGTACTGACCCCCAAAAAAAATCCCCATACATTTCCAAAAGTCACCTAGAGGGCAGAACCAGCCACTGGTTGTGTCTCTTACTTTTGCCTCCTACACACATTGGAATTCAAATAGGACCATCGCTCAAAGTTTAAATCCCAGTCATTCAGTGAGGTCAGCTCTCTACATTCAGAGCTAATGCTCTTATGCCGTGGGCATGGCTGAGGAGCTGGCCAAGTAGCTGGAGCTGAAGAATTCATCAGCAAGAAGAGATAAATATGCTGTCCTTGACAGTTGGAAACAATTGCTATGGGTGGGGGGAACTTGGTAATACTTATCAAAATGTTAAATGTACATATCCTTTAATTCTGTAATTCTATAAATTCATGTCATCAGTAATTTTGTACATGTGCAGATTGATGTATATTCAAGAAGCTTCTGTTATAATTAGAAAATACTGGAAACTATTTACATTTTTATCAATAGGGAACTAGCTAGACAAATTATGGCACAGCCATATAAAAGGGATATTCTATAGATTTTGAGGTAGAATTATTCCAACAATACAGTGACTTCAATATATATTTTAAGTAAAAAAAGGTGAAGTATAGAACATTATGTAATATGTGCTTCTATCGGGACATTGTGTGTGTGTGAGAGAGAGAGAGAGAGGGAGAGAGGTGGAGAGACAGAGGGAGAGAGACACTTATTTGATGTACTTGTATGTGCATAGATTCTGGAAGAATTTACTAAAAACTAGAGGAACTCTGTCCCTAAGGAAGAGAAACTGAACGGAAATATGAGGTGAGGGGAAGACTTCATTTTTATTATATACTTTTTTCTACCTTTTCATTTGTGAATTATGTGCCTTTAATACATATTCAAACTATTTTAGTTTATTTTTAAAAACTAAGAGCTTTCCCAATAAGGTCATCCTGGAAAGGCTGTGGCCCTAAGAATTAACTCAGAGGAGGGGAAATTAACTCAGGTGGGCTATTAAGGTGGGCCGTGTCTCTGATGGGTGTTGAGACCACTAGAGGGATACATCCTTGTCCTCTGTCACACGGAGCCCCAGCTTTAGAGGAAAGCTGGATTGGCAGGATTACAAAGACTCCAGACTACTGGTCAAAGAACTTGAGTCTGTTCATTACCTTTTCCTGAGTATGGCCATAGAAGCTTCTTCTAAACCTCTACAAAGGAAAGTGAGCCAAGGGACAGGTCTGAGGACATAGGCAGCCAGTTTCCCCAGCAACTACCATTCATTTTGGCTTTTCAGTATTAGTTTGAAAAGCAAAGGCTTGTTCTGCATGGAGACTAATGGCTGGGAGCTCACCTCTCCCCATTCCTATTATCCATTCATGAGGTGATCTCCTGTTTCTGGCAGCTCTTATATCCCTGGCAAAAAGAAATGGTACTGAAAACAATTCCTGTGACAATTTGGGAGTCAGTGACCAAGCCCAGGGTCAGCCAATGGCTTGTCATTCACCAATAGACAGCTTGTATATCCAGTCCATTGAACTAAGAGTTGTTTACTCAGTAAATGTTTATTGATCACTTCTCATGCATCCAGCACAGAAGTCACAGTCCTGTCTTCTGGCAAATGAGATATTCATATAGATGAAGAGGTCAGTCAATAGATTTATTGAGCAACCGCTATGGACCAAGGACTGTTGTAGGAAATTAAGGTAAAGTATGGTAAGCTCTAATACTGAGTGTCAGCAAAGCATTAGAAGAGTAAATCTGCAGTGTCACTGCCCCACCTATCACCCCTCTGGCCCGACCTACATAGTGTGTGCAGGCTCAGCTTCCAAAACCAGCATCAGTAGCTGTCCCCGTAAGGCCTTCCCATGGGAGCTGGAAACCTCTCTGGCCCATATACCCAGTGGGCCACGAGCACTAGGAAATTAATGCGCCCCTTCTGGGAACCACCCTCAACCAGTGACTGGCTGGAGCTGTTGTATAAATACCCCAGCTCCCACTGGATAAGATAACTCTGAAGTGTGAGTTCTACACTTGCCTGGAGAGTTCCCCAGGAGGATTAACTACCACTCACAAGAGTCTTTTGACATTTATCATTGTGATGTCGCTGTTGCTCTTCTGACCCGTAGCCTGTTTTGCTCACCTGTTGGTGTTTGGGTTTGTGACCCTTGAATGAGAGGTCCCAGGTTTAGGGGATTCCCCAGATTTAAAGGATTTCAGTAACCTTACAGAAATGCCAGTGAAAGGATTTTTCCTCTTTTCCACGCAGGCATGTTGCAGTCTGCTATGGGCTAAATGTTTATGTCCTCCCAAAATTCATATGGATGCCCTAATCCCCACTGTGATGATATTAGGAGATTGGACCTTTGAAGGAAATTAGGTTTAGATGTAATCGTGAGGGCGAGGTCCTCATGCTGGAATTGGTGCCCTAACAAAGAACAAAATCATAGAGCTTGCTCTGTCTCTCTATCATGCGAGGATACGACAGGAAGAGAACCCAGAAAAAAACCTCTCACCAGGCCCCTGACCACGATGGCTCCCTGACCTGGGTCCTCTCAGCCTCCAGGCTATGAGAAATTAATGTGTTTTGTTTAAGCCACCCAGTCTATGGTATTTTGTTATAGCAGCCCAGCTAGTCCCCTTGGCTCCCTGGTAGCTATTCCAACCTCAGCCATCATCCTCTCTCTTCTCTACCTGAGAACTTTCTCTGGCCCTGTAGGAGCAGGGAAGCCGATTTAGAAGTGAAGAGGAAGCCGTCATCCCTGGAGCAGCCCTCAACCAATGGGGCACCAGAGCCGGTGGGTAAATCCCCCAGGCTCTCCTCCCAGCCTCAGGTGGGCTGGTTTTGAGGCATGTTCCATGAGGTATCTCACAGAGACCCCAGTGGGACTGCCCCCACAGCAGGAACCCACTCATCAACATGCACTTGATTGTCCTCTCTCTCCCCTGTCCCCTCACCCTGCTTCCTTAAGATCACTGCCAAATAAATTTCCTGCTCCCAGGTGCCTGTCTGAGCCCTACTTTTGTGAGCACTAAAACTAAGACAAGACATTCTAATGGAGCTCATCATTAAGGAAAGGAAGCACTGTCCCCAATGACCACAGCTACTTCTTGCTTTTCAATCAAATCATTCTGGGTGATAGCAGAAACACTGGCTCTGGGGGCCTTTGAAAGTTTCCAGAACAATTAATGGCATTTCTACCATATGTACCAGGGGAAAACACTTAGGACCCAAAAAGAAGCCTTCAAACCAATGTATTTTGAATCAGAGCCAACAATCTCCTGACCTCCTTTAAAGAGGAATTACTAGTAACAAGTTTAAATTCTGTGAATAATAAATTAGGAGGCTCTAGTACATCCCTGGAAATTCCACTCAGTCTTCTGCAAGTGAAGAATGGACATATGTCTTTGAGATACCTCCCAGGACTAAAAATCCTAATTGCAACAATTCCCTCTCACCACTACTCCCTTTCAAATGCCACATCTGGATATGGTCATGATGCTTTCAGCCCCCTGCATGGCATGAAGGACCTTCCACATGGGCAGTTCGGGGCCTCAGCTGGTGAGCCTCGCTCAGCGGTAAGGAGGTGAGGCGTTGGCAGGTGGGAGACAGAGAGGGCACTATCTGTTTTTTTCCTTTTCCTGAGACAAGAGGATGGGCTTAGGGTGAAACTTAATTACCATCTCACACTTGGTAAAATACAACCACAACCTCCAAACAAGGAAAACTCTCATTACAACCCCCTTTGTGTTCATTTGTACTGAAAAGCAAAACCATTTCTCCTTCACATACCTAGTGAGGTCTATGTATCAAAGAGCCTGAACAGAGGGACGTCAAGCAGGGGTTTGTATATGTTCCTGCAAGTCTTCTGCCCATACCCTCTACTTGATCTACTTCTCTCAGAATCATTTGTGCCCATCGATGACCTATTGCATATACAAGTATTTTTCTTGTTTATTATCTGTCTCCTCCACTAGAATGGAAGCACCACAAACAGAGGGATTTGTCTGTATTGTTCCCCGTTGTATCTCAACAATGCCTAATGGACAGTTGATTTTTTAAGTAGGATTATCTTGAAATTAGAGAAAACTTTGGGGACAAGTGGTTTATTTGAGAGATGACCCCAGATACAAGAAGTGAGGAAATGAGAGGAGTAAGGCAGGGGAGGAGGAAAAGTCAACTGGGGGCACCTTGGTGGGTCAGTAGGTTAAGCATCTGTCTTCGGCTCAGGTCATGATCCCAGGGTCCTGGTTGAGCCACGTATCAGGCTCCCTGCTCAGTGGGGTGTCTGCTTCTCCCTCTCCCTCTTCCTCTGCTCCTCCTGCCCCCCACCTCGTGCTCTCTCTCTGTGTATCTCTTAAATAATAAGTAAATAAAATCTTTAAAAAAGAAAATTCAGCTAAAGGGAGGCTATTGCTAGAGGCAAAGGAACTTTAAGAAGATTCCAGAAGCTTCTGGGAATGGTCCACACAGAGGACCGGAAATGGGCTCCTATCCCCCACTGATTGAGGGTTGTCCTCTGGGATGTTAAGACCCATGTACTTCCAGACTAAACCTCTTCTGGGTTTGAGTTTTGAGGCAGAGAACTGCAAAGGGGTGCTTTAAAAGCTTGAGATGGGAACACTGTCTGAATGCTCAAAATTACCCAGTCCAAATCCAGCTAGGGGTACCTGGGTGGCTCAGTCAGTTAAGCATCTGCCTTTGGCTCACGTCATGATCTCAGGGTCCTGGGATTGAACCCTGCATCTGGCTCCCCCAACAGCCAGAGCCAGAGGTGGGACATTAGCTGTAGTGAAGGCACCAAAAGCATCTACCTTAAGGGGCATTAAGCAAGTACCTTTAGTGAATAAATGGATTCTCCTTAATGCAGATAAACACATGCATTAACTGGAAAAGTGGGGGCCCAGGCACATCTTGCTTTAGAAGTGGTCAGAGTTATTAGTACCCTCTGATCCATTAAGAAGGAAGACTTATTAGTATGGCCATGGAGTTCAGACCCCTTTTAACTTTTTATTTTCCCAGAGAATCTTCTATAATATATCCCTGCTCAGAATTCAATTCCTAGAGGTGAAGTGACTACAACTTTATAGCAAGTTATAAAGGTCCACTGCATAAGCCCTTCTTCCAGCTTCTGATAATCCTTGTCACTTTTGGCTTCTTCTTAAGGCATTTTTACTCTGGTGTCTTGACCACTCCTTCAGACACCTTATTCTGGTGTCTCAGCTCCCTCTTCTCCACTCACCGTCTTGCTCTCGATGTGCCTAGAGGTGTCCACTTATTCACCTGCCCTCCTAGGCACCCGCTAGGCTGGCTGTCACCCTCCACCCAAAGACTCTGGTCCACACTTCCAGTGCCTCTATGTCCTGAGCTTAGGGCTCATTCTCAACCTGTTCCTGGGACATCCACACACAAGCAATGAGTTCAATCTTATATTAGATTACCTACCTCAACCCCATACCCGGCCCTCACACCTGACCTCCTGGTCTTGGGTAACACTCCACCTACCCACTTGTCTCACAACACAGAGCCCCAGTGTCAGCCTCAGTCACCTAGTTTCATTGCCTCTACAAGCTTCTCTGACATCAAGAGGTTAACAGTGGCTGTCCCGGGAAAATGGAATTTTTCCTCTTTTTTCTACTTTTACTGACTTTCTGAATTACCTCTAATGAACACATTGCTTTGATAATGTTTAATATGTTTCATAATAACTAATAGGCTTCATAATCCATTGTAAACCAAAATATAAATCTATCTTTATCCCATCTGGCCCTCCTAATAGATCCAGACTTACAGCTTCTCCCCACTTGGAATGCTTCTCACATTACAACCAGACTCATCTTTCTAAAATCAGGGTCTCCTTCCTCTGCTCCCCCTCAACAAAACATTTCTCTAGGGGACACCTGGGTGGCTCTGTCAGTTGAGCGACTGTATCTTGATTTTGGCTCAGGTCTTGATCTTAGGGTCCTGGGATGGAGCCCCCTGCTGAGCATGGAGCCTGCTTGAGGATTTCTCTCTCTCTCTCCTTCTTCCTCTGCCCCTCCCTCCCCACCCTAAAGCACTCACTTGTGGCCCCCCCTCAAATAAATAAATAAATAAATATTTTTAAAAAACCCAAAAAATACTTCTCTGGGATCATCTCCCAACTCCTGCACCACGATAGTCCCTCAAATACATCAGAATCACTAGAGGGTTGTCTGTTTACTTTTTTTGCTGCTCCCCCATCATATTGTCATCATTGTTCATGCTGCATCCCCAATGCCTGGCACAAAGCAACTGTTCAATAAATATTAATTATTAATTAAGTGGATGGAAGGAAGGGTGTTAAGTCACTGGCTTACCACAAGGAAATTCTATAGCAGTGGTTCTTAAAGTGCATTCAGGGGCTCACCAGCAGGCGCATCATTGGGGAACTTGTTAGAGCGGGAGATTCTTGGGCCCCACCTCAGAATCAGAGACTCAGGATATCTGAACAAGCCTTTTAGGTGATTCTGTTTTGTAGCAAGTTTATGTTCCCAGAAATACCTTGGCCACAGTCACAAATAAAACTAGTTCCTGCAACTGAACTACACACCCCTTAGCAGCCTTGTGGAAAAACCACTGGAAAACATCTTACTTGCTGCTGTTTCAAAAATGTTGCCTGTAGGTTGCAGAAATACAGCAGCCTCTAGAGTTTAGAAAAGGGGATGCAACCAGAAGTGTCTCCCCACCAAGCTCTCCCAGCCACCTCCATGCCCCCATGCTAGAGTCCTCACAGTCCTGCCCATGTAGGGAACCCTACAGCTGAGTACAGGTGCCAGTTTTGAAAAAGGCACTTCCAAGTCCTTCTTGAGGGAAAGGAGGAGAGGAATGAAGGGCTCCGGGGCTGGACAAGGGACAGATGTGACCCCGAGGTCTCGGGCTGGGAAGATTCTTTTTTTTTTTTTAAAAGATCTTATTTGTTTATTCATGAGAGACACAGAGAGAGGCAGAGACACAGCCAAGGGAGAAGCAGGCTCCCTGCGGGGACCCGATGCGGGACTCCATCCCCCGCCCGCGGATCGCACCCTGGGCCGAAGCAGCCGCTCACCACTGAGCCACCCAACCAGGCGCCCCCCGGGAGGACTCTGCCGCACGGCCAGGGCAGTCCCGGCTGGCGCAGCTCTTCGAGCCTCGGTTTGCCATCTGTGAAATGGGGTTGGCAGTGCCTTTCGCCCAGACGGGTTGGCCGAGATGGTTTGGCCGCCAGGGCGCCCCGGCTCGGGTGGCCTCGCTCGGCAGCCCGGGGCGCGACGGCACCGGGAAGGACGCGGGGGGCCCGCGGGGTGTGAGTGCTCGGCGGCCGGGGAGAGGGGATGGGGTGCGGCGCAGGGCTCTTCGGGGCACTCTGGCGCCACTGGTCGGCGACCGGGGGCTAATTCGACCGCGACCCGGAGGCAAACGGCCCTTTCCCAAGCTCCGAGCGAAGTCCCGAGGTGTCACCGTCGCTCCACAGCTGCATGAACAGAGCCCCGGGACCCCAAGGGCCCGCCGAGGCCAAGGCCCTTTCACTGACCCGGGAACACCTGCCCTCGGAATCCTGGGGAACCTCCAGGGCTTCTCACCGGGCCGAGAAGAAAGTGAGGACCTCCCCCCCCCCCCAAGAAGCCCACTCAGTGATCCAAAAAAACAAAACACCAAAAAAGACAAAAAAACAAAAAACAAACAACAAAAAAAAACCCACAACATGCCCAGAGCAGCCTGAGCTGCTCCAGGCGGGGCGCAACCCCCCTCGCCCCCCCCCACCCCCACCCCCACCCCCACCCCCAGCTCCGAATTACACTTTGCAGACACCCAGCCCGGTCCAGTTCCCCAGCCCGCCCCTGGCCTCCTCGGGGCGCCTCCGGTCCCCAGGGCCGACCTAACTGGGCAGCTCCTCCATCCCGACACCTAGGCGTCCCGTCCTGGAGCAGGAAAGGGCGAGGGGGCGGGACGGAACCGGGACGGGCAGCCCCCCGGCCGGAGAGGCGGGCTGGACCCCGGGGCGGGGCGGGTCTCCGCGGGCCACCGCCCCTCCGCTCCCCGAGCCCCGCCGCCGCTCGGCGCCCCAGCGGCCGCCCCCTGAGCGCCTGCTGCCGCGGGGCTGCGTCACGTGGCCGGCGGCGCCGGGAGGGCCTATTTAAGGGGCGGCCGCCGGCCCACCTGCACCTGGCTCGGCTCCCCCGCCGCTCCCGGGCTGCGCCACCGCCGACCGCCGCGTCTACGCTCCTAGCCCACGAGGTAGGTCCCCGGCCCTCGAGGTGGTGTGAGAATGCGGTCCGCGGTCTTGTGCCCCTTCACCGCATTTCCCTGTTTTCTGCATCTTCTTCCCGACAGACAGCTCGGAAGACCTGTCTCGGAGTCAGAACAGCAGAGGGGGCTGGGCGGGCAGAGCGGCGGGGGGACTTCCGAGCCGGCTTCGTCCCCGTCCCCGTGCCCGTCCCCGTGCCCGTCCCCTGCCCCGTCCCTGTGCCCGTCCCCGTCCCCGTCCCCGTCCCCGTGCCCGTCCCCGTGCCCTGCCCGTGCCCTGCCCCGTCCCCGTCCCCGTGCCCGTCCCCGTGCCCTGCCCCGTCTCCGTCCCCGTGCCCTGCCCGTGCCGCGCCGGGATAGCTATTTGCTAGGAATTAGCCCGCGCCCAGGGCTTTGCTGGATGTTACACGGAGGTGCGGTGCACCCGGCCGTCTCCTCAAATAGACTCCCAAGGGGCTTTAAGATTTAAATTCACTTTCTAAATATTGCAGGAAATTTCAAGGCTTTGGGGATAGAAAAGTGCGGGTGTCGTATCTGCTCGTGGATCTCGAAGGCGACGGCGCTTTGCCAACGACGGAAGACCAAGCGCTTATTTCTGATTCTAAAAAGCCCTTTGGGTTTTGCATCGTAGTTTGTTGCCGGTTCCCGTGTGCACCTTAAAGAAACTTCAGAAACACGGCTTTAATTTCTTGCTCCTGCATTTTAAGCTGCGCTCCTCCCTTCTTCACCCTTTATTTTCCCCCACTGAGAGCTTCTTGGCTCCCGGGGGTCTGGTTTCTCCCAGCTTTAACTCTTGCTTTTCCAGTTACAAGACGGGCGCTCTAACAACACTTTCTGAAACTCAAGGAAAACAGAAGACGTTTCTTCTGCCAGCCCAGGCGGAAGGCTGGGTCCCCGGGACTCCACGGGGTGTGGCCGCCGCGTGCCCCCGCGGCGCCTGGCGAGCCCCTGCCTTGCACCGGCGGGCGCGGCCGGAGCCCCGCGCGCCTGCACTGAGCCCCCGGTGCCTCCGCCAGAGCCCGCGAGGCCCCCGCCTTGTCGTTCACGTCCCCTGTCCCATTGCTGTCCCGCAGCCATGAACGGCGGCGTGTGCCTGTGCGTGCTGCTGGCGGTACTGGCGGCGGGCGCCCTGGCGCAGCCCGTCCCGGCCGACCCGGCGGGCCCGGGGGCGCAGCGGGAGGACGAGGCGCCCCGGAGGCAGCTGAGGGCAGTGCAGAAGGTGGACGGCGAGCCCCGCGCGCACCTGGGCGCCCTGCTGGCCAGGTACATCCAGCAGGCCCGGAAAGGTACGGATGCTCATTCGCCTACGGGGTCCTTATTCCTCTGACCCCGCCTGCGGCTCCCCATCCTGACCCTGTTCCCCAGCGTCCTGCTGATGGAGGTGGGTAGCCCCTGGGAAGGAAACAGGCGGTGCCTTAAGCCGAAAGGTTTCTTCACTTTCGCCCTCTCCCCCCCGCCCGCCCCCCCCCCCCATTGCACTGCGCTGGACAGTACGGTTTTCTGGCCTCCTTTGTAGAAAACTGAGAGCGAATGCGGTGGATTCAATTAATTAAGGAAAACCTTTTTAAAAGAGCTTTCTTGAACTAGTGTTGGCCCGTGTTGCTGCTTAAGTTCAACGCTGTATTATGAAGATATTAAAAGGTAATTATGAAGCAAATTACTGACTCTAAAAGACTTTGCAGATCTACCAAATACCCAATACTGGAAATGCAGAGGAACCGGGAGCCACCCAGGTGTGACACTTGGAAACCCCCTAGCAGGAAGGCATTGATGCTGAGAAAGCTCTTGCGTCCTGACAACAGTGGAAAAAACAGTGACGATGTGTCAGTTTTCACCAAAGAATGTAACAGGAGGAAAGAATCAGTAGCAGTTTTGAGTTCTCCTTGGCAGTGATTTAAAATGATTACTCAAGAGACCTGTTTGTTTTTATTTTGCTGTTAGAGAGGTGGTCCCAATTGCAGCAGGACTGTGCAAGCCAGGTTTCTCAGCATTGATGTCTGTCTGCAGGATTATGGTGATTTGGTGGCTCACTAGCAGGGTGACATACTGACAGCCCTGTCCCTTTCCTGGGCCTGTCTCGTCTGTAAAGCACAGAGAAAGCTAGAGTTCCCTAGGTCCCTTCTAGCATTCTGTGTGATTCCGAGGGAGGCTCATTTGTCTGTAGGCTCCTTAGGAATCATGATTGGGACTGAAACAGTTTTTTTTTTTTTTTTTCAACCAACTTGATCCGCTGTGACATGGATGGCTGTGGGGTGGTGTGCTAAACTAGACCAATGCAGCCAGCCAATAAACCACAGAAAATGCTATTGGGAAGGGTAGAGGGTGGACCCCTTTCCCATGAGGCTTTCTGACCGTCCCATGTGCCAGGGAGGCTTTCCTTGACTAAACAAGGAAAAAATGATGGGCTTGGCTTTCCAGAGTCTCTGATGGTTTCATATGAAGGTAAGATCAAAAGTTTTTCGACCAGGGGAATTCAGAAGGAGAAAAAAAAAAAAAAGATGATTTAAGATGATTTGTTATATTTTGTCCGCTCTTTGGGAAATTGTCCCAGCTACCATCTTCTGTTTTGCTTTCTAACTAAAATTAAATTAAGAGATGTTGGAAATATTAGTCAGATGACAGAGAAAGTCTGAAAACTTCTTGAATTCCTATTGATTATCTGTCTCAAAGTAATTTAATATCTGTCCTTGGATGTCAGTTGAACTTCAGCCAGACCAGTCCGAAATATCATAGGTTTTTCACTGAGCTGTCATCTGGAACCCCCTCCCCATCATCAGGAAAGAGCCACGAGAAACAGGTCTGAGAAACAAGCCAGTTGCCAAACTACTTCCCCAGAACTGACACTTGGCAGTGGCTTTATACTACAAATCTTAGCTGGAAGTTTGTCCCTAGCATCTCTGCTCAGCCACTTTCTCCCTTTGCCTTTAGAATGCTGTACCACACAAGCCCATGCGGGAATGGCAGCCCCTCGGGACTTCAGCTGCCAACACCCACAACCGGCACGAGGCAGAAAATAATCCTACTCGCCTATTTAACAAATATGAACCAGGAAGAAATATTTATACCTATCCTTGAATATTTTACACATTTTGAGATCATACTGGATATGTACTCAACTACAGTACTTATGCTTACAGATTCTAAACACGATAATGTACTCTTCGAGGAGTGCTCAAGAGTTTATTGTTAGAAATTAATTGTCTGCAGAGCTTTCAGTGATTGAGAAGCGATTCTATTGGGGGCAGGGGACATCTAGCATACACCTGCCCCATGCCCAACAAAGCTCTAATGCTACATCTGTAACATCTGTACTGTCTGTTACTCCTCGCTGAAGCCCTGGTTAGTAAGTTCCATTAGGCTCTGGGAGAATATATAACCTACATGACTTTGCACACCTGACACTCTGTTCAAGCCCTGCCCTCCCCAGCGGGACTGGAAGCCAGTCATCTTCCCAGCTGTACTGCCCATTCGGGGGGTTTTAAAGTTTAAAGGAGGCAGGACCTTCAATTCAATTCTGTAAACCAGGTGTAGTTCCTACTTTGTGTCACACTGGAGAAGCGAGTGAGGACCCAGGTAAATGCACACACTGTGAGCACAGAACTGTGTGTGGAATGGAGGGATTGAGGTGTGAAACCAGCACAGCTACCAGGGCTGAATGTGATTCCTGCACCACCCCCCTCCCCCACCCAAGCCCAACAAACCTAGGCTGCTTATGCACCTCGAAGCTGCCGCTTTGCCTTCATTAACTGGAACTTGGGGCTATGCCCAGCCCTTCATGGTGGCATTCATCATCACCAGGCAGAAGAATGGGCTACATTTCTATAACTGGGTACAAATAACTGGATATGCAAGGTTTTTTTGAATGCAAAGACTAGTATTTCACCTGAAAAATGTTGAACAATGAAACAGCCAGGTCTGTTTTCCTTTTGCATAGCTGGAGATACCTGCAAAGAGGCAGGAATGTCTGGATTGACTTTTGATCCCAAGGCTGGGAAGGGATTGAGGTGGGGATGTCAGGAGAAGAATGGGTGGGGACATTACTCTGTATAATTGTTTCTGGTTTTTAATTTAGCTAGCTTCACTTGGTTATCCAATAAGACAGAGAAACTGCTCCTGCAAGGTCATTTATCAATAAATAAGTCATAGTCTGACTCCTTGCAGCCTGTGGGCAGGAGCTGGCAAGGGCAGTCTCATACAGGAGGGTTCGATGCCAGCATCCAGAGCAGTGGGGTCACAGGGGCCCTCATACGATAGGAACCATGGAGCAGTCCTCCATCACTCTGCTCTTAAAGTCCCCTGGGCTTTCCCCCTTTGAGGTCCCTGAGGGACATTTCTTGCCTCTTAGCTTGCACAAAAGAAGGCATTATACTGATTTCACATCCAGAAGGTCACTGTCTGTGATCTGTGGGCTAGGACTGTGTCATATGTCTCCAAAGAAACTGCTTCTTCATGTCCCTGTTCGCTCAATGTGAATTACACGTGAGAATCATCCTGTTCCTGACGACTTAACTCCTGAAGGTCCATTTTTCATTCAGTTATTGCATTTTGGTCAAAAGGGATGAATTAACCTCCTTATTACCTCTCTGCCCACTCTTCTTTGAATGCCACTGACGTAAGATTTTAATCTGACAGTGTGTCTTACTCTCATTATCATTTTGAAAAAGAAGGTAGTTTCAAATTAATTTGTACACAGTATTTGTCTAGCAGTGGAACTTGACTCTATTTTTTAAACCATTCTAACATCAAAATATTGTAACTAAAAAAAAAACCAAAATATTGTAACTGCGTCACCTTAACAATAGTCAGGTATGCTCGGGATATCAAGGGGCAAATTCCAGAAATGGGTAAGTACCAAGGAAACCCTTGCTTGGCATCTACTGAGGGCCAGCTACCACGGTGGAAACACCCCAAGGAGTAGGAAAACTAAGGCATATCTAAGCTGTGGAAGGCCACAAATCTGTGGATTCACTTAAATCCTTATAGATTGGAAGCCATACCCATGGCTAGTAAATACTACTCTCTCTAGTGACACAGACTTGGGTCCTTCTCTTAGATTTTGGTCTAGTAATCCATCCCACTGTTGGAACAGCTCTTTGATACCTTTAAGGAGGAGCTTTTGTATTGTCTGGCTTTTCCCATTGTTCTCCTTTACAGATTGAAATAGTGATGCTCTTAGATGTAATGGCCCTGCTTCCTTTGCCCCTGCCCCTTGTAGCTCCTTCTGGCCGAATGTCCGTCATTAAGAACCTGCAGAACCTGGACCCCAGTCACAGGATAAGCGACCGGGACTACATGGGCTGGATGGATTTTGGCCGGCGTAGTGCTGAGGAGTATGAATACCCCTCCTAAGGGACCCTGCCTTTGTCGGCACACCAGGAAGCAACCGCCTGGCTCAGAAGAGGCAGAAAAAGAAAACAATCACACTCATAAGTCATTGTCTCTGAAGTTTGACATTTTCATTATCTATTTATTAAGTTTTCAATGTGAAAAATGTCTGTAAGATTGTCCAGTGCAACCTCACACCTCACCAGAATTGTACAAATGGAAAGCAAAACATTTTCCTCGTCTGTGATGCGTGGTCCTAAAGTGTTGCTATGCTATTAAAATAATTTCATTCTGCTCCCTAGTCCGCTGTGTCTATCGAGCGCAAAGGGTTCCATATAATCCACAGGACCTTCAAGGAGGAAAGCCTGAGATAATACCCAAGGACAAACCCCTGGCATAGATGGTCCCAGAAAGGGCTCG
The DNA here is from genome assembly GCF_011100685.1 of Canis lupus familiaris. Taxonomy (NCBI): domain Eukaryota; kingdom Metazoa; phylum Chordata; class Mammalia; order Carnivora; family Canidae; genus Canis; species Canis lupus. The sequence goes on along the minus strand of NC_049244.1, from coordinate 11,650,373 downwards.
AGAGATGAGGGTTGGACATGAGGTTAACTTCTCTACTGCCAGGCAAAATGGCCAGTAAAAGGACCTTCTGGGTCAGTTCCATGGCCCAGCTCTGGCCACCCTGGGTGTGGGGCCCCTGCTGGGCTTCACTGCAAAAAGAAAACATGCCCTGCTTGCACTGAGCACTCATTTGTCTGGGTAAAGACCAGAGATGCAGCTTGGGTTGGAGCCTCCCACCTGCCCATCCCTGTAGGATGTAGTAACCCCATCCCTCACCAGGACTTCTTTGGGATTCTCTTGGCCTTTAAACAAATTATGGGGCAAATGCTAGTCAGTGCTTTCACATCCCTTGGATCTCTCCATGGCCCTGTGGCACCGAGGTTATTGTCCTTTTACAGATGAGGAAACAGGTCCCAAGAGGTAAAAGTGACTGGCCCACAGTTCCCCAGCTAATGAGATTCACAGACTTGATTGCTCCCAGTAGCATGACCTCCATCACCCGAGCCCTTCCAGACTCTGGAGTACATGTGAATCACCAGGGAATCTTATAACTCACACATTCTGACTCAACAAGTCTGGCCTTGGGCCTGAGCAAGCTCCCAGGTGAAACCAGTGTGGTGGGTCCTGGACCACACTTGGGGTGGCAGTGGTCTAGGGAGGAGCCTGTGATTACAATCCCCTGGGTCTAACCATATTTCAGAGACATATTTCATAGCATGTTGGGTGATTCTAGTAGCTACCTGAAGCAGAAACTCTCCTTTCTTGGGCCAATCCCTCCATTGGGTCTCTGTAGGGGTCCAGAAAAGAAATTATTTCAAGGGGACACCCAGAGATAATCTGACACCAGCTACCCAAGGTACAGTCCTTCTATGCCTCTTAGCCAAGGCTTTCAGGAACCTCAGGTTCCTATACAGCAAAGGCCCCATGTGGCCTGATGCAGCAGGGCATGCAGCCCCAAAGGAAAAGACATTGGAAAGAATGCTGGCGAATCTATAACTGGTCCCAGATGGTTCGTTCTCAGTCCAGGGCTACCCTGCAGGCACATAGTGCCATCTCCCTTGGTGGTAGAAAAATGACACCAGTCCTCTTTCTCTGAGGACTTTACAATTCTTTAACTTGAAGTTAGCATTCAGTGCAAAACTTAGACTCTGAATAGACAACACATTATATTGTTCCTTTGTGAGGTCATTTCCTCATTCAGTCCCTACAATATGGCCTCTGCTTTGTATCTCAGGGGTCCAAGCCCTGGCCAAATACTCAGATGCATATGTTTTTAGTGCAGAACACACACATCTCACAAAAAAACAAAACAAACAAACAAACAAACAAAAAAAAAACCCTTTTTTTCCAGGTAGGTAAGGGTAATTGGGTATAGATGATGACCTGTGTGTGTTGTGTGTGTGTGTGTGTGTGTGTGTGTGTGTGTGTGTGTGTTGGGGTGAAGGCTGGTGAAAGACTTAGAATTTAATATTAAGTTAGCAGTGGGGACTGGGTGAGAGAGGTCTGATCTGAATTAATAATTTATAAGTCATCAGAGAAGTAGATGGTAAAGTATCATTTTCAGAAATAAAGATGGGAATCATACAAATATAAATGAACATATATCAAAGATGTTATTTTACTCATTAATAAAGGACCAGTAAGATGTCCTATCATTTCAAAGGAGAATCTAAAGGACAGACACATAGAGGCAGTCAAGAATGCTGAAATGATGGGGCACCTGGTTGGCTCACTGGTTGAGTGTCTACCTTCGGCTCAGGTCGTAATCCCAGGGTCCTGGAATCAAGTCCCAAATCAAGCTCCCCCAGGGAGCCTACTTCTCCGTCTGCCAATGTTTCTGCCTCTATCTGTGTCTCTCATGGATAAATACATAAAATCTTTAAAAAAATAGTACTGAAATGAATATCCTGATGGACACAAAACTGGGTTGTATAGTTAGGCCAATAAAATGGCATGTGCAGAATAATCTGCTATCCAGGGCAGAAATAAGTTGTATTTTGGGGGGACAATATTCGCTTACATTTCTATAGACAAGAAGTATTTGCAGGACTGTCAGTTTTCTGTGGCTTACAAAGTAGCCCAGTCGGAAACACAGACCTTCAACAGCATCTGATCACTACCTGGAGTCCCACTGAGAGGACACCCACTAGTCCCCTTCACTCATTTCAAAGTCTCACAGTTTTTCCTAATGCAGGAAAGGGGAAGGAAAAGAACATTTTCTGGCCTCCTCAGGGGTGCAGGACTCTGTACAAGGCAACTCGTGAGCACCAGTTCAGGATGCTGTCCCAATCCTGCAAGCAAGGTGACCCCATTTTTCAAAGAGGAAGCTGGAGCTCAGAGAGGCTCAGTGACTTATCTTGCACTCTGCTCACACATGGCTGTGCCAGGGTTGAAGCAGTCAATTCTGAACTTTTTATGAGGTCATCTAGAGCAGACACTTTGAGTCTGGCAGAGAAGGGGCTTGGAGACTCATCTGGAAATGTGTCTCCGTGAGTCTGAATTAGACTGAATTAGGGTTTGTGGTGGCTTTGATGGCACCCAGTGGGGTATACTGGGTCGGAGTGGGGAGCCTAAACATCTGTGCCCCAATCCCTCTCAGAGTCGCCACTGGATTCAGGCCAGTCTCCTTCTACTGCCATGTACTGCTCTTGTCTCTATGCCACTTGCTGACACAGGGACCTAGGAGCCAGGATTGTATAACCTAGCTCTCCCTCAGCCCTTCCTTGGGGATCACATCGGGCTTCTGTAACTAAGATGAGTAAGTGTCCCCCCAGAAGAGCCCACAGTTCCTCAAGCCCTGCTTCACAGAAGCCTGGGGAATGCACACACATTGGAAAGCCATGGTGCTCCCTTCCTTCCCTCCTCGTCCTCTCCCACTGCCTCCTCCCCACTCACACCTCTCCACCCTCAGGAGCCCCTCACCATCCCCCTCCATTGCCAGCTGCTCCTCTTGAATCCCTTCTGCTTTCAAACCTCCAACCCAGACCATGGCCTCCTGCTGCTCACACTCTCAGTTCTGCTAATTAAGGCTGCTCTAAGGGTTCCTTTTTGTCAATCCATTGGAATTTACAAGTGGAAAAGGCCAATGACTATCATTCTAGCCCAACACACACTCTCCTCTACCCCAACTCCGATTTTATAGGTAATAAACTTACTGAAGATCACACACTGAATTAGTGGCAGAACCTATAGCCCTCTCTGGAATTAGTTCCTTGCTTCCCTGCTGGTTCTTGCATTTGCTCACACCTCTGGCCCTCTGGTTTAAGAGATCCAACCGGCCTGCTCTGACCCGTGACCACTCAAGCCTCAACAAGACCAGCAGCCACAGTGAACAGAATTCACTTTCCCAAGATTTGCTTTGCCAAAATCTGCCTGTAACATATCTCTCCTATAAAGTGAGGAAATCTTTACACGGTGTACCTCAACCTACAGAGACCAAATGGCATCTTTGTTCTCTTGTTCAGCCAATCACAGATAAAAGGAAAGGGAAGATGGGAGAATGATATTATACATTCATTCTTTTAACAACAACACAAAAACATCATCCTTTCTTGTCTCAGGTTGAAGAGCCAAAGGAAAGAATCTTGACTTCTTGGTTAGATCCAAGTACCCTGAGTATTTTCTTTTTCAGCATCTTCAAATTATTGTGAGTCCTGAAAATAAATAAAGCAGAGGTCAAGCAAAAAAGAGAAAAAAATTGCCTCACTAATTTCCCCTTGGCTCTGGAGTCTGAAAGGATATATTAAAATGATCTGTTTGTGTCTTTCTCTTGCTCTAAGATGTGTCCTCCCAGAGCACCAGGATCAGGGGCCCTAGATGAGGGAGTGCCTGCCCCAGATTCTCCACCAAACACAATGCCCTTGCTGGACAGACCTTCCCCTAGACATCCTCATTATCAGTCCCACCTCTCTGACCTCATCTCTTAACAGGAACCCCTCACTCACTCATTATACTCCAGTCTCGTTGCCTTCCTTGCTATTCCTTGGAAACACTAGACTCACTCCTACCCTAGGGCCTTTGCACCTACTGCTTCCTATGCTTGGCTCATTCTTTTTCCAAAAAGCATGGACTAGATCTCTCAGCTCGTTCAACTCCAACATCATCTGTTCAGAGACTGGCCCTGACCATTCTCCTAAAAAGCTCCTCCATTGGTCTCTATCCTTTTCCTTGCTTCTTACAAGAGAAATTCTTGTGCTTATCATCACTTGGAATTGCATTACTTAATTTGTTTATTGGTTCTGTTTTACCTACGAAGACATCAGATCTGCTAGGGTAGAGATTTTTGTCTGTTTATTTCTTAATTCCCAGTATCTACCACAATGTCAGGTACATGGTAGATACTCAATAAATATTTGTCTAATTAATTAATCAATAAGGGGAAAATATCTCTGGTTTTCTTCTAGTCAGGTTATATATTGGTTTTAGAAGCAACTTCATCCAAACACTTATTTTAAAAATCAGAGAAGTAAAGCAGGCTCAGTTGACACTACCATGTCTTTCCAAGATGGGCATAAAGATGAGAAACTGAAAAACATGGGATCCCTGGGTGGCGCAGCGGTTTGGCCCCTGCCTTTGGCCCAGGGCACGATCCTGGAGATCCGGGATCGAATCCCACGTCGGGCTCCCTGCATGGAGCCTGCTTCTCCCTCTGCCTGTGTCTCTGCCTCTCTCTCTCTCATTGTGTGCCTATCATGAATAAATAAATAAATAAATAAATAAATAAATAAATAAATAAGAGAAACTGAAAAACAGATGATGTACACAAACATGGCTGACAACATGCATAACATCCATGGAGATTGACATGGAGAGTATACTTTTAAAATATACCCCACCCCAGGGGTACTGGGTGGCTCAGTTAGTTAAGTGCTGGACTCTCGGTTTTGGGAGGTCATGGTCTCAGGATTATGAGATCAAGCCTCGCATCTGGCTCTGTCTTGGGCATGGAGCTTGCTTAAGACTCTCTCTCTTTCTCCTTCCTCCTCTCTAAAAATAAAATAATAAACTAAATCTGACTCCCAAACACACACACACACACACACACACACACACACATCCAGCCCTATTTCTTTTGCTGTAAGTTAAAATCCAGAAAGAATAGAGCAATTTCAAAGAAGGAAAAAGAAGAATGTTTATGGTTTTTGTTGCATTTACTCAGAATATCAAAGAAGTGGAAACGATCTAAATGCTCCACAGTGAGGGAGTCGCTAAAGAAATGAATGTATATCCAGCTAGTGGACCACTAAGTAGCTATTTAATGAGTATCAGGATGGTGTAGGAACATGGAAAATGACTATGATCTGTGCAAAATGAAAAGGTCCTCTGATCCCATTAAGTTTATTTTCCTTTTAATAAGATTATGTGAAAATGAAAATGATCGTGTGAGGGTCATAGAATCACAGATATTTTTCTTCCTATTCTCCAAACTTCTGTACTCTTTGTAGATCATCTTTACAATAACTTAGCTCATATTTTTCAGGTTGTGCCAGTCTACAAAGAGACACAGAGTCAGAAGAAAGCCATGAAATTAGTTCTTCCATCACCTTTACCAAGAAAATACCCCCAGCTCTCCTCAGATGACTTTAACAATCACTTGTGTAGCCACCCACAGTATCTACCATTTTGCCCTCCAGCCCTGAAACTCCCTGAAGATGCCACCTCTACTACTGGAGATAAGAGTATTCCAGCTGCTGTGCTCATCCCCAGGTTCAGGCCCAGTGTCTAGAATGTTCTGATACCTTCTGTCCTCAGTGTGTGAGCCCGGGCCGCACTGGTACCATTTTGTTCTCATTGGGTCTCAACAGTTCTCTGTGGGACCTGGATACCAGTTATCATCAAAGTCACCAGTTGCTCCAGGCAGGTGGGTGTATTGCCTCCCCTGAGTGTGCAAGTCCATTATTCTACTCACAGTTTTCAGAAACATCATTTGCCTCTGAAGGTCACTTTGTATATTGAAGTCTCTGCATTTATTTTGTAAATTGAAAAATGAGCAACATACACCTGCTGGGTAAGTTAGGCTCAGCAGGGTAGCAATGATGCAGTGAGGCCATGAGTTCAGCTGTTGGGGTGGAACCAGAGCATTACCCTTCTTTCTAAAGAACTTTATCAGTTCTTCTATAGCAGATTTGCTGCTATGAACTCCCTTAGTTTTCCTTCATTGGAGAGCATCTTTATTTCACCTTCCTTCCTGAGGGATATTTTCACTGGATTTAGAATTCCAGGTTGACAGTTCTTTTCTTTCATACTTTCAAAATACTTTATCGCTTCCTATGGCCTCCATGGTTTCTGCTGAGAAACCTGCCGTATTAAATCATGATTCCCCTATAGATGAGTCCTTTTTCTCCAGCTAATGTCAAGGTATCCTCTTTGCCTTAGGACTTCAGTACTTTGTTTATGATGTATTTGGGTGTGTATTTCTTTCCATTTATCCTGTTTGGGATTTGTTTAGCTTCTTGAATCTGTAAGTTTATCTCTTTCACCAAACTTGGGGACTTTTCAATCATTATTTCTTCAAATATTTTTCCAGCATCATACTCGACTTCTGGGATTTTGATGCAACAAATGTTCAATCTTTTGTTGTTGTTGTTCCACATGTCCCAGAGGCTCTATTCATTGCTTTTTCTCTGTGGCTTACAATGGATAATTTCTATTTATCAATTCTGGTTCACTCACTCTTTCTCTGTCATTTCCATTCTGCTAATGAGTCCCATCTACTGAATTTCTTAGTATAGTTTTTGTATTTCTCAGTTCTAAAGTTTCCATGTATATCTTCTACTTCCTTGTGAAGATTTTCCATTTTAACAATAGTCTCAAAGATGTTTGTAATTACTCATTTGAGCATTTTTATAACAGCTGCTTTAAAGTCTTCGATAATTCCAGCATCTGTGAAATCTCATCATTGGTGTCTGTTGATTCTCTTTTCTGAGAAAAATTGAAAATTTTATGTTTCTTTGTATGCTCAGTAATTTTGGATTGTGTCCTGGACAATTTGAATATTACATATGAGACTCTGGATCCTAAGTCTTACCAAAAAAAAAAATGTTGATATTTTTGTTTTAACAGGTGCAACCTGGTTAGATTCAGTCTGGAAGTTCCAGCCACCTTTTGTGGGCTGTGGCTCCAATGATAATTCAGTTTTCAATGAAGTTATACTACTCTCTGGTTCCATTTCAGGTGTGCATCCCAGTGATCACTGCGGTGACTGGGTGGTGCTCTATGCATTACTTTAGTTCTCAAAATCTTTGGTGTGCTCATTAGGACCCAGTCCAGACATACATGGCTCAGGAGTTCATAAATAATGATGCAGAGTCATTCTCCTAAGCTTCTCCCTGTCTGCAATCTCCTCTGCACTTTTCAGTTTCCTGGGGCTCCCCTTAGGGTCCTCCACCCAGAAATTCATGGCTCTGATACCCTGTTCTATCACACACTTCCACATTTGAGCCCATATTCAGGTGGCAGGAAAACAGAAAAAAGCCAGGGTCGGCTGGCCTCACCCTCCTGGGATCACAGTTCCTCTCATCAAAGAGCAAGTTTCACCTTCCTTAGGGTTTAGGCTCCTACTACATCACTGACAGCCACCACTGCACTGTGGGTTTGCCTGGGGCTGTGGCATGTGAGAAAAGAGAAAGAGAAGAAAGAGAAAACCAGGAATGCTCATGCTCTCTGGGCCATTAGGAGCTCCCTTTTTCACTCCTCAAGCCAGAACTAAAAGGCATCTTCTGGAGCTGTCTGTGCCTGAGACCCCACTTCCTGTTTCCAATGTGTAAAGTTTAAGAAAAGCACCACCATAGCCTTCAAGGCTCTTCCCCTGACTTCTTTCAGCCTGCCAGGTTCTGGCACTTCCTACCGGAACTGTAGGATCTTGGATGTGATATCATCTCAAAATGTGTTGAAAATTTTAAATCCAGTCATTACTAGCATCAGGCTATTCTGTAAGAAGGGGTGGCTTGTTTTATTATCTTAATTTTAAATTGTTTAATATGACTCCCAAGGGGCTTCTGGTTTGGAAAATCTCAAATGAGGACAGGAGTTACTGACACTTGGAATGTTACATCTAATCAAGCTCCTAGACCTTTTTTACCTTCTCCTTTCCACGGCTCACGTGCTGGTCTGGGCAAATAGGAGCAGCCATACTTGGCAGTAGCTCAAGCCTTACCTGCCAGACACCTCTGGACTGCAGCCAAAGTGACTTCCATGTGTTTGATCTTTCTCTAAGTTCCATTTTGGAAAGGATTCAACTGCTCTCTTGTATCAACTTGGGTGGACTGTTACAAACTCTTCACTGGCTTATTATGCATGGAAATGTGCCCATGTGCCAGGCACTGTGTTGATGCGGTAGGTACAGAGACCCAGCCAGGTGGGAGATTCAGAAAATCATAGTGCAATGCACCAGGAACTGTGACAGGTAATATGCAGAGGCTGGGAGAAAGCAGAGCAGCCGAATTAAGGGGCCAGCCAGCCAGGCAGCTGCCCAAGGGTGCCCGTCTTCAAGTGACATCAAACCACTACTGAGGCAAGTTGGGAATCCCAAGGTCGGTGAAGTTCTTCATGCTTAACAGGTTACCTGACTGGAGAAAGGAGATTGGTTCCACCCCCACAGTAGACAACAGCGCCCTCAAGTGGACAGTTTTAAAAACACACACTCCTCTGGGAGCCAACCTCTGCAAAGACAATTGTGCCCATTTCGAAATCTGCAGAATCAGGCCCATTTCTCCTGGCCACCCTACTGGTTATCCCACCTAGTCGGCTGCGATTTTAAAGCCAGAGAACTCAGGGTATGGTACTGTTTTCTAAGCATGGGTGGTTTCTTATATTATTTTAATGATACCTTTAACATGGCTGCTAAAAGTCTCTCGGATTTGGAAAGCCACCCGATGAAACTGAAGACAGAATAAGAACCATTGGCAAGTGAATTGCTTTTTTTTTTTTTTTTTTTTTTTTTTTTTAGAATTAAAACCAAGAAAAAACAAACTCTCAGATACGTTGTGAAGGCAACTTGGTAACTATGGTTACCTCTAATTAGTGAACACCTTATGCTTCCCAGATTCGAGTGGAGAAAAATTGAAAGGCAAAACAATTTCAGATATATAAACATTTAATTTCCACCATGTGCTTGTATTCTTGTATTCTTAACATAAAGGATGAGATATGGAAGTTTATTCTCTGCACCTTGACCTTCTGTGTCTCTCCTGGCATAATGAGGATTCATTAGGCTGAACTGGGGGTTAAGGAAGTGTCCTTGCAAGGGGTGGCACCAGAAGCCAGGGTGCAGAAGGACAGGCAGCTCACTGCAGAGTCAGACCTATGCAGGAGTTCTAACTGGGGCTGAATTAGGGTAAACGTACACAGGATCCAAACTAGCTCCTCTTGTTCCCTGTTGGACCTCCAGGACAGGTTGAATCTGGCCGTGGTCCCAATCAGGAGTGACCAATAGGGGAATCATTATTATTTGGACTTGAACAGAGAGGGAAGCCCCAAGAGAAGGTATTCTGGAGTCCATCTCAGGTGTTCTGACAGGAAGAAGGACAACATGAAAAAAATACCCATACTGGGGACGCCTGGGTGGCTCAGCAGTTGAGCACTTCGACCCAGGGCGTGATCCCAGGGTCCTGGAATCGAGTACCCCATTGGGCTCCCCGCAGGGAGCCTGCTTCTCCCTTTGCCTGTGTCTCTGTGTCTCTCATGAATAAAATAAATAAAATCTTTGTAAGAAAAAAATACCCATATTGAAAGGGAGAAGAGAGGTGGGCACCCACTCTGCACACCTCAGTCCTCTCAGCCTCACCACAGCTGCCTATCTGACCCAGTTTCCAGCTGAATTCCGCCTGGAGCAAACTTATCACAGGAGAGGGAAAGCTCCTGTCTTTGAGGGGTTCCTCTACATCAAGGAAGAAAGATTTCATCTACAATTAATGAAGTCATAAGATAGGTTTCCAATGAACACTAGGCACAGCATGCAGAATAAAATTATTATTCTCTTGCACTGTCTGGAAAAGAATTGTGGGGTTAGAGTCTGGGTAAAATGAACTTTGGCCTATGTAGGAATCCACTGAAGTTATTGATTTATTTTTTCATCCTTTCATTCAAAAGAGATGACTGTGGTCCAAGCACAGCGCTGAGCATCAGACATTCCAGAATGAGACACCCGGGCACAGAGACATTGGGCATTCATGTCCTAGTCAGAGGTGAAAAATTGGGTCCAAAGGCAAAGATTTAGGAATCACTTTCTCTTGGATACCTAGTGGATACCTCAATCTCAGTAAGTCCAAACTTGGACTGATGACCTTCCCCTTCCAATCTTCTCCACCCAATGCCTGAATTCTCACTTGGCTGATGGCAACCCCATCCACCCAGTTGTTCAGGTGAAAATCCTTGCAGCAATCTTTGACTCCTCTTGCCTTCATGCCTCTCTTTGAAAGCATTGGCAAATCTTGCTGTCTTTATTTCAAAAAGTATTTAGAAGCCACCCACTTTTTACAACCTCCACTGTCACCACTTTACTCTGAGCCACGTTATCCCTCCCCTGGATTACTGGAACAGCTCGCTAACTTTGTCCGTGCATGTTATAAATGTTCTTCTACCCTACAGTTTATATACATAATCACAGCACTATGGGCAGATACTGAAACCATTAAGCAAAAGGTTAACAAGACTACTTGCAGCTGCAAACCAATAGGCAGGATGCAGCTTTCACTCAGACCTTTTTCATTTGCCTTGAAATATCCCTGACTCCCCTCCTTCAGGGAGGCAGATTTGAGGCTGCCTCTCAAATAAACCCTTTCCTTGCTGCACACTCCATCTCAGGGATTGTTTTCGCTGTGCTTCTTTCAGGCAGAGGAACTTGGATTCAATGACAAATGTGGTCCACCAGCCAGAGCTCTTTGTTGACCCCTAGCCAATAAAGGGAGTCTGATAACCACTCCAGCTGATAGCCTAGGATCCCGTCCTGGGGACCATCCCTGGGGCCCCACCATGGCTGGATACCCCTAATCTTTGGTGCTTAATTTAAGTATTGTGGCAAGAAAATGGTTTTTGGATTCAGTTTGACTAGACATCTCTTGATGAGCATTTTGTGTGTGACAGTAGGTGAGCTCATTTCTTCCTCCCATTCAGCTGCCTCCAGATAGGGAGTTTGGGTTCTCTTAGCCTCTTTTTCTTGCTTGGTTAAGAACAGATTGAACAGGAAGCTCTTTGATTCAGTTGGTGAAGCTCTGACTTTTAGGGAAGAACTAGAAAGTGGGAAGCCAGAGCTTCAGTGGATGACCCCAACTTTTGAAGAGGAGCCAACACTCACGGAGGTATTCTGGGTTTCATTTGGTTGGTTTGTTGCTCCATTTTTTAGTGTCTTTGAGTAAAACTAGCTATGTTCTAATTGGAAAATGGGAAATGACAATTTATCCCCACATGCTACCCTTTAGGCTGTATCCTCCCAAACTGGGCAATCCTTTCTCTTTTTTGCAACACTCCTTGGCCACAATATTCATTAGACTCCGGAGAAAAATGACCAATTAACGGATCCATAAACAATACCATCCTACAATTGGATTTGTTTTATAAAAGGGAGATATTTGGGAAGATTTGGTTTGCATCTTGTTTATTTGCCCTTATATGTTGTAAATGTGAGATCTTTCCTCTACCTCTGGATGGTATTGCTAAAATTTGTAAAAGCTCTATTAGTTGGTTGAAAGTAAGTACTTAAAACAATTAGGCATTGTGGGATGCCTGGGTGGCTCAGGGGTTGAGCATCTGCCTTTGGCTCAGATTGTGATCCTGGAGTCCTGGGATCGAGTCCTGCATCAGGCTTCCCACAGGGAGCCTGCTTCTCCCTCTGCCTATGTCTCTGCCTCTCTCTCTTTCATAAATAAATAAAATCCTAAAAAAAAAAAGAATTAGGCATTGTAATTCAAATATAGAAACAGATGTTTTAAAAGTTCACATGATCTGGGAAAATATTTGCTATGAAAGCTAACTTAAGGTTGGTTTAATTAAAATGGACATGTCTTTAGAATTATCAGCATTAAATATGAAACTTATTCTGCCCATGCTTATTGAAAGTCAAATAAGTTCACGTTGTCTCTATTGCAAAAGTTGTCAGAAAAGGGAAAAAAACAAACTCTCAGAACTTTGTCTAGTGCCTTGTGAAGTTCTATGGGTAATCTAAGAACAAAGAAACAGGTATAAATAATTCTAATGTTAAGACTACTGAAAATAAGGAGGACAATTCTGTATGCCAGGAAAGTGAGACTGGTTATTTAAGAGGGTGAACTTAGGCCAAAATCTGAATTTAAAAATGAAAGTTGTAGATCTGTGAGAAGGGCATCTTTGGAAAGGAATATTGCATGGTCAGGATGAAGATGATGGAGGCCAGTATGTTAAAAAAAAAAAAAAAAGTTTATTAGGGAGTGATCAGCACCCAGGGAAGAGAAGGGAGAGTAAGAGAGAAGATTAGGCAGACATTGACCAGTGATGCAATATCAAAAGAAGCCTAACTGATTTTCTGACAAGTTCCAAAAGAACCTAAATTGGGACAAAGGTTGGATTTTTAGGACATGGCTAAAAAGGAAGAGAGCATGTCTTTTGCAAGGCAGCTGTCTTTAGTCAAGGCAATCCTTAATGGCTTCTGAGAATTGATGACAGTTGACAGCATCCCCATAGCTGAGGGTCCTTCGTTCCTGATGGAGATTCTGGTCCACACATCCCAGTACTCACCCCAAGAACACAGGTCTGTGCAGCACGCTGGGTGTCCTTGTCTCAATACCAACATGGAAGATAAGCAGGGAAGAGGTGGGACTGCACACATTAAAAAAAAAATTCAGCCTGTTGGAATGAATGAGTTTTAAAATCAGATGTACATTGTTATAGGATTGGAATTTCGGTTTTCTCTGTTAAAATGACACTTTTCTTAGATAATTGGTCTAACTTGTAAACAAAAGTCTGTGTCTCTGCCTCTGTGTGTGTGTGTGTGTGTCTCTCATGAATAAATAAATAAAATCTTAAAAAAAAAACACTAACCTGTGTGGCCAATCACTATTCTTGCTGTCCTTATATAAATGATTAGGTCAAGATGGTTAAAATTGGATTTATTTTACAAATGAATTAGTTTAATTTGGCTGTCTTTGGAAATGAAGGTGATTTTATAGAAATTATTTTCGCAACACCTTTGTGTTTTTTTAAATAATAAATTTATTTTTTATTGGTGTTCAATTTGTCAACATACAGAATAACACCCAGTGCTCATCCCGTCAAGTGCCCCCCTCAGTGCCCGCCACCCAGTCACCCCCACCTCCCGCCCTCCTCCCCTTCCACCACCCCTAGTTCGTTTCCCAGAGTTAAGAGTCTTCCATGTTCTGTCTCCCTCTTTGATATGATGTTAGGTTCTAGTTCTGATTAACTGTCTTTGGACTGGGTCCTTATTTCCTCAAATGTCTGTCTATGACTCTTCAAACTAAGGTTTCCAATTTTCTCCCATTCTCTTAATTTGGAATCAATGAGAACTAAAAAAAACTTTTTTCTGAAGCCTTCCAAACTGAACCTGGACAACCTGAGATTAGTTTTAGAGAAATATTGCCATAATGACCCATGTTTATTTTATTTTTTTTAAAGATTTTATTTATTTACTCATAGAGACAGAGAGAGAGAGGCAGAGACACAGGCAGAGGGAGAAGCAGGCTCCATGCAGAGAGCCTGATGTGGGACTCGATCCAGGGTCTCCAGGATCATGCCCTGGGCTGCAGGTGGCGCTAAACTGCTATGCCAATGGAGCTACCCAATGACCCATGTTTAGACAAACTTCATGCCTGTTGCTGCATAGGCCGCTCAAAGATCACCAGAGGCATACAGATAATTGAACAAGTTTATCCTAGCTATCCAGATTTGCTGGATCTGCCATTGGAAAATCTAGAGCTTGAGATGTCATGGATACAAGCAGTTTTACAGATTAAGGACAACAAAGAGCTGGATGCAGTGGTGACTCATCAGCTCTTGTCCCTGGCCATGGACACCAGAAATCAGACTGTTTGCCCAAGAGAGAACCAAAGTACAAAAATCTTGATAATGCAATATGTTGGATTCCAACCTAGAACTTAAGAGTATTTCTGAGTGCAGAATGATTCCATTCCTATAACCTCGATTTTCATTGCAGCAGGTCATAACTAGAATGGTCCTTGTCCTAATTCCCTCAAGAAGAAGGAATGACCAAAAGACAGTGGGGAGTGAAACCAGCAATGAAAAGGATAACAGGGACTGCTCACAGCTGCAGACAAATAAGCACAGGAGCAACTGTTTACCTTTCTTGTTTGCCCCTAAATATCCCTGACTCTCCTCCTTTCCCAGAGATCAGGTGGATTCAAGGGTTGCCCTTCTATCTTTTCATTTGGCTGCCTCTCAAGTAAACCCTTTCCCTGCTACATACTTGATGTCTCAGTGATTGTCTTTGCGCATCAGACAGACTTGGGTTCAGTTACAATACTAGAGGCCTTGTTTCTGAACAGATCATAAGGCTGTAGTTGGTAATCATAATGTCCTTCCTTCACTGAGTATCCCACATTCTCTGCAAATCAACTAGGCATGGCCACTAGTGATATTTCAGATGGTTCCCAAATGAAATTTTGCATTATTCCCACTGAGTAAAGAATTTTGACCAGCTGAGGACAAAAGGAACATGAAGGAGGTGGTGGAGGAATGAAGTTCTGATTACCAGAAACAACAGCTACCATGCTGGCCTTTTCAACAGAAAAGCAGAATATAGAGAATTGAACAGGTGTTGGAAATTTGAAAAAGCAAAAGGGAACATGGGATAACCTAGTGATATTAACAGCAGGAAGTAGAGCCCCACCTCTGCAGGGCTGGGGGAACAAGGGAGGAGATTTGGATTCATTAAATTTAGAAGCTTGGGGAAGTGGTGCTTAGGAAATGGAACTCAGGCTTCAGAGGAGAGTGTTACCTGCTATTATCATGGAGCAGGGTGTGTGTGTGTGTGTGTGTGTGTGTGTGTGTGTGTGTGTGTGTGTGAGAGAGAGAGAGAGAGAGAGAGAGAGAGAAAGAGAGAGAGAGAGAGAAAGGGAGAGTGAATGATGAAGTTGGTTCAGAGAATGAGGAAAAAGAAAAAGACTTAACTGGAATCAGCTTCTGCTTCCAGGGTGAAGAAGTGTTGCTGGTTGACACTGACAGGAAAGGTGCACAGACAGGAAGTGAAGGGCCTTGTCTCCCTCCTCCATAGTTTACAGGGTCCCAGCCCCAGGCATGGATAAAATGGTGAGTTCAGAGCTGAGAAACAATAGCTTAAAAACTGGCACAGTTGACTTTCCCTACTCTTTCACATAAGATGTGTTAAATGGCTAACGTTGCAATGCATCCACAGATTCAGTACATCAAGACCAGGCCAGGATGGAACAAGATAAGATCGGCGCATATCCTGTAGATCCTGAAATTTCCTTTATTTTTTTTTAATTCCCTTTAAAGAAGGCCATGCATTTATTATTTGTAGAAGGGACAGCTGTATTGTGTTAATGGAAGTCCTGTTGCTAATGAGGTTTATGTTTTGAAGTAAGGAAAAAGATGTAATTAAGTGTTGGACAGCCAGGGGGTGGACTGTGGGGGACATTCAACATTCCCTCAGTCTATTCAGCACCTTTGAACATCCCTCCTGTTTGGGAATTCTCTACAACCCCCAAGTAGGAGCCAGAGGCTTTTTTCCCCCTGGCCTCTTTTGCAGCTGGGGCATGGGCTTGTGAAGCTGGCCCCACCAATTGTACACAGCATCAGCAGTACAGACTCCAGTGGCTCTCCTGCAGTGGGCTGGTGACATGGTTTGGAAGTGTTCCTACCTCCATGGCTTCTAGTCCTGGTTCTCTGTCCTTAAGAGATTCTGTAATCCTATTATTCCTTACTGAGCCTGTTTTCTCCCCTAAACCATCTACAGCAATTTTCTCGTTTGTAACTAAGAGCCCTGACTGATGCAGATGGTAAGAACATACTGTGTGTTATGTAACTCTTTGCTCTAATTTTGAAACTCTTCATAAAGGTGGTTTTTAAAGTACAGGTGAGTGAGGGCATAATGGATGAAGTAAGGGCCCAGGAGAAGGAGGGAGAGGCTGAGTTCTATAAGATTGGTGGAGACATGAGGTTTATGTACACGGCATCAGCAGTATGGACTCCATACTATTCTCCTATATAACAGAAGGTACAGAGAAAACAATGAGTGTGCTTTAGCAAGTCTACAGTTTGGTCACAGAAAATTGAGACCATTCCTGTGTGATTATAGTTAATATAGTTTATATTAGTTTCAAGTGTACAATATAGAGATGCAATAATTCTGTACATTACCCAGTTCTCATCATGATAAGTGTTCTCTAGTCCCCTTTTCTATTTCACCCATCCTCCCACTCACCTCCCCTCTGGTAACCATCAGTTTGCTCTCTATAGTAAAGACTCTGTTTTTTGGTTTATCTCTTTTTTTCTTTTTTCATTTGTTTTATTTCTTAAACTCCACATAGGAGTGAAATTATATGGTGTTTGTCTTTCTCTGACTTATGTCACTTAGCATTATACTCTCTAGCTCCATCCATGTCATTGCAAATGGCAAGATTTCAGTAATATTCCATTGTGATATGTCACATCTTCTTTATCCATTTACCTATTGAAGGACACTTGAGCTGCTTCCATAGTTCAACTATTATAAATAATGCTAAAATAAACATAGAAGTGCCTGTATTCCTTTGAATTAGTGGATTTTTTAAATTTGGGGGGTAAATGCCCAGGAATGTAATTACTAGATCATATGGTAGTTCTATTTTTTATTTTTTGAGGGAACTCCACACTATTTTCCACAGTGGCTACACCAGTTTGCAGTCCCACTAATAGTGCATGAAGGTTCCTTATTCACATTCTCATCAACACTTATTGTTTCTTGTGTGTTTGATTTTAGCCATTCTGATTGGTGTCAGGTAATATCTCATTATAGTTTTGATTTGCATTTCCCTGATAATGAGTGATGTTCAGAATCTTTTCATGTGTTTGTTGACCATCTGTATGACTTCTTTGGAGAAATGTCTATTCATGTCTTCTGCCCGTTTTCTAATTGGATTATCTGGACTTTGGGTATTGAGCTGTATCAGTTCTTTATATATTTTGGATACTAACCCTTTACCAGATATGTCATTTGCAAATATCTTCTCCCATTCAGTAGATTTCCCTTTAATTTTGTTGATTGTTTCTTTCACTGTGCAGAGACTTTATTTTGATGTAGTCCCATTAGTTTATTTTTGGTTTTATTTCCCTTGCCTAAGGAGACATAGCTAGAAAAATTTTGCTACAGCCAATATCAGAGAGATTACTGCTTATACTCTCTTCCAGGATTTATATAGTTTGAGGTCTCATATTTAGGTTTTTAATCCATTTTGAGATTATTTTTGTGTATGGTATAAGAAAGGCTCAATCTTTTACACGTGGCTGTCCAGTTTTCCCAACACAATTTTTTGAAAAGACTGTCTTTTCCCATTGTATATTTATGCCACCTTTGTAGGAAATTAACTGACCATATAATCGTGAGTTTATTTTTGGGTTTTCTGTTCTATTCCATTGATCAATGTGTCTATTTTTATGCTGGCATCATACTGTTTTAATTACTACTGTTTTGTAACATACCTTGAAAACTGGAGTTGTGATACTGTTGGTTTTGTTTTGTTTTGTTTTTCAAAGCTGCTGAGGTCTTTTGTGGTTCCATACAAATTTTAAGATTGTTTGATCTAGTTCCGTGCAAAATGCTGTGCTATTTTGATAGGGATTGCATTTAATGTGTAGATTGCTTTGTGTAGTATAGACATCTCAACAATATTTGTTCTTCCAATCCATGAGCACAGAGTGTCTACCCATCTCTTTGAATCATCTTGAATTTCTTTCATAAGTGTTTTATAGTTTTCAGAGTACAGATCTTTCACCTCTTTGGTTAGGCTTATTCCTTCTTTAAAAAAAATTTATGTATTTATTCATGAGAGACAGAGAGAGAGAAAGGCAGAGGGAGAGGCAGGCTCCCTGTGGAGCAGGAAGCCCGATGCGGGACTTGATCCCAGGACCCTGAGATCATGACCCAAGCTGAAGTTTAGGTTTATTCCTACAAATTGTTTTCAGTGCAATTATAAATGGGATTGTTTTCTTAATACCATTTTTTGATATTTCATTATTAGTGTATAGGAATGCAACAGATTCCTGTACATTGATTTTGTATCCAATAACTTCACCAAATTCATTTATCAGTCCTAGGAATATTTGGTGGAGTTTTTAGGGTTTTATCTATATAGCATCATGTTATTTGCATCATGTCAAATGTGAGAGTTTTACTTCTTCCTTATCAATTTGGATGATTTTTCTTTCTTTCTGTTGTCTGATTGTTGAGGCTAGGACTTCCAGTACTATGTTGAATAAAATTGGTGAGAGTGGATATCTTTGTCTTGTTCCTGACCTTAGGAGAAAAGCTCAATTTTTTTTACCATTGAGTATGATTTTGGCTGTGGGTTTCTTCGTATAAGACCTGTATTATGTTGAGGTATGTTCTCTTTAACCCTGTTTTGTTGAGGGTTTTTATCATGAATGGATGTTGTACTTTGTCAAATGCTTTTTCTGCATCTATTGAAACAATCATATGGTTCTTATCCTTTCTCTTACTGATGTGATGTATCAATTTGATTGTTTTGTGAATATTGAACCACCTTTGCATCCCAGAGAGAAATCCACTTGATCGTGGTGTATGATTTTTTAAGGTACTGTTGCTAATGTTAATGGTTTGCTAATGTTTTGTGGATAATTTCTGTAGTTCTATAGTTCTCTTTTTTGTGTTGTGTGGTGTCTTTATCTAGTTTTGGTATCAGAGTGACACTGGCCTCAGAGAATGAAACTGGGAGATTCCTTCCTCTTGTATTTTTTGGAATAGTCTGAGAAGAATAAGTATTAACTCATCTTTAAATGTTTGGAAGAATTTGACTGTGAAGCCATCTGGTCTTGGACTTTTGTTTGGGAGGTTTTTTTTAAATTACTGATTCAATTTAATTGCTAGTAATTGGTCTGTTCAAATTTTCTATTTTTTCCTGCTTTAGTTTTGGGATGCTATATGTTTCTAGGAATTTATCCATTTCTTCTAAGATGTCCAGTTTGTTGTCATATAGGTTTTCATAATATTCTGTTACAATTGTTTGTATTTCTGTGGTGGTGGTTGTTATCTTTCCTCTTCCATTAGTGATTTTGTTTACTTAGGTTCTCTCTCTCTTTCTTTTATGAGCCTGGCCAGAGGTTAATCAATTTTGTTGATCTTTTCAAAGAACCAACTCCTGGTTTCATTGATCTGCTCTATTGTTTTTTAGTTTCTATATCATTTATTTCTGCTTTAATCTTTATTATTATGTCTTTAATATATGTTAGATCCACCTGGTTCAAAATATCATTCAAAGCCACTGTTTCCTTGTTGATTTTTCTGTTTGGATAATCTACCCATTAATGTAAGTAAGTTCCCTACTATTATTGTATTACTATTGATCACTTCCATAATGTTTGTTAATAGTTGCTTTATGTACTTGGGTGCTCTCATGTTGGGTGCATAAATATTTACAATTGGTATATCTTCTTGTTGGATTATTCCCTTATTATATTGTGTCCTTTGTTGTTTTAAAGTCTATGTTGTATAATATAAACATTGCTACCCTGGCTTCCTTTTCACTTCCATTTGCACGATAAATGCTTTTCCCTCCCTTCACTTTTAATCTGCATGTGTCTTTTTAGGTCTATAATGAGTCTCTTATAGGCAGCATGTAGCTGGGTCTTATTTTTTTTTTAAGATTTTATTTATTTATTCATGAGAAACACACACACACACACACACACATACAGATGCAGAGACACAGGCAGAGGGAGAAGCAGGCTCCACGCAGGAAGCCTGATGTGGGACTCAATCCTGGGTCTCCAGGATCACATCCAGAGCTGAAGGCAGTGCTAAACCGCTGAGCCACCAGGGCTGCCCTGGGTCTTATTTATTAATCTACTCTGTCAGCCTATGTCTTTTGATTGGGGCACTTAGTCCATTTATTTTCAAAGTAATTATTGATAGGTATATACTTACTGCTATTTTGTTATTTTATGGTTGTTTTTTGTAGTTCTTCTCTGTTCCTTTTCTTTCTCTTTTCTCTCATGATTTGTTGCCTTTCTTTGTAATATAAAGAAATATATTTATATATATATATATAATATATATATAATATAAAGAAATATATTGGTTCTGGTGTACCTAGGTGGCCCAGTTGGTTGAGCGTCTAACTCTTGATCTCAGCTCAGGTCTTGATCTCAGGGCCATGGGTTCAAGCCCTACGATGCGCCCCACACTGGGTGTGATGACTACTTTTAAAAATTGGGTTCCAGATGATGAATTCTTTTACAGGCATTATATGTTGTGTACTCCGTTACTTTATGTCTCAGTTTTAATTGAACATTAAGGGAATGCAGTATTTTAATTGTAACTCTGCCAATATCTTTATCTAGAGGCCTGTTGCCATTTTTGTCTTTTATATTTTTGTCGCCAAGAAACGCAGGATTACATTTTTTTTTTCCAGATGGAGTTGGTGTAGTGTATTCTTGGTTATCAAAATACTCATAGTTTGGGGACTTTGACATGATAAATATTCATGGTGTGTAAAAGCATGATACATAACTGTACGATCTTACCTAAAAGGCTTAACTTGTGTAGATAGATACACACACGGGACCTAGAAGTCAAACTGTAAACTGCTTGTGATTATGGATGACTTTGTTCTTTGCTTCTTGTGTTTTTCAGTTTCCTTTCATACACATATTAACTTTTAAAAAATAAATTTTTAAAAAACCTAAAAAAAAAAAAAATTGGGTTCTGGGCAGCCCCGGTGGCGCAGAGGTTTAGCGCCGCCTGCAGCCCAGGGCGTGATCCTGGAGACCGTGGATCGAGTCCCACCTCGGGCTCTCTGCATGGAGCCTGCTTCTCCCTCTGCCTGTGTCTCTGCCTCTCTCTCTCTCTCTCTGCATCTCTATGAATAAATAAATAAAATGTTTAAAAAAAAGAACTAGATTAAAAAAATAAAAATAAAAATAAATAAAAATTGGGTTCCTTTCTTTTTATTTTTACATATCTATTACTGGGTTTTGATTTATGGTTATCATCAGATTTATGTATCACATCTTTGATGTATAGTATATTAAGTTGATGGTCGCTTAAATTTGAACCCATTCTTTACTCCTCCCCCTCCTCCACATGTTAGGCATACTGTTGTACTTTGCATCCTTTTATTTTGTGAATCCTTTGACTGATATTTATAGTTACACTTAATTTTACTGCTTTTGTGCTTCCTACATTTCTTATTCCTACTTAGGATCTTTTCTTTCCAAACAGTTCCCTTTAACATTGCTTATAGGGCTGGTTCAATGGTCATGAACTCCTTTAACTTTTGTCTGGGAAAACTCTTTATCTCTCCTTTTACTCTGAATATAGACTTGCTGGATAGAGTATTCTTGGTTGCAGGAGTTTTTTTCCTCTCAAATGTATCTTTGAATATATTATGCCACTTTCTTCTGGCCTGCAAAGTTTCTGCCAAAAATCTGCTGATAGCTTTATGGGGTTTCCCTTGTATATAACTATTTTCTTTCCTCTTGCTGCTTTAAAAATTCTCTCTTCATCACTACTTTTTGCCATTTTAATTACTATGGGTCTTAATGTAGACCACCCTGGGGTTTTATTGGGGGCTCTCTCTGCCTTCTTGATCTGGATTTCTGTTTCCTTCCCCAGATTTGGGAAGTTTTCAGGTATTATTTCTTAAAATAATTTTTCTGCCCCCTTTTCTCCTTCTCCTCCTTCTGTGATCTTTATAATGCAAATGTTATTTGCTTGGTGGTGTTACTGAGTTCTCAGAGTCTATTTTCTTTTTTTTTTCTCTCTTCCATTTAGCTTGATTAATTTCCATTACTCTGCCACCCCGATTGCTGATCCATTCTTCTGTTTCCTCTAATCTACTATTTATTCCATTTGGTGTGTTTTTAATTTCAGTTATTGAGTTCTTTATCTCTGGTTCTTTTATGTGTTTTTTATCTCTTTGTTGTGGAACTCACCGAGGTCTTCCACTCTTTTCTCAAATCCAGTGAGTATCTTTGACCATTACTTTTAATACTCTATCAGACATATTACTTATCTTTGTTTCATTAAGCTTTCTTGATATGATTTTGTCCTGTTCTTTCATTTGGGACATATTTCTCTCTGTGTATCTCTTTCTATGTGTTAGGAAAGTCAGTTATTTCTCCTGTTCTTTAAAGCAGTGGTCTTTAAAGAAGAAGGGGTCCTGTAGTTCCCTGCAGTAAGATGCCCCATGCTCACCTAGCACTTCAGAACTATCTCCTATGTGTGCTGTGTGTGCCCTACTCTTGTGTCTTGGCTGCTTTTTCCTTCAGTCCAGTCATCTACAGTGGCTCTTTTTGCCTGTCATGGACAGGGTTTTGTCTCTGTATTGTTAGGAGACCAGTCTGGGGCCAGCTTGGGCTTGAGTTAGTCAGACCAGGCATTTACCAGAAATACAGTAGGCACCAAACTACAGGATGCTTTCCCTGGGGTGTTCCCTGAGAAGCTTTTGTTGGTGGGCAGGGTCTACAGTCAGATCAGGTATCTGCCCCAACCCATTGTAGTCGGATTAGGGTGTATGGGTTATCTTGCCCTATCCTTGGTGCAGGAGTCACTTGGGAGTAGTGTTGGCCCCTACTGGGGCTGCTTGCATACTGCTAGGCTTATAGCACTACTTTGGATGGGCTCTGATCAAGAGTGTACTGGGGGGGGGGGGGCATGTCTGTAGGAGAATGGAGGGGTGGGATGCTCTTAGCAGTTAGGTAGCAGGTGTTGGCACATCCCAACGGATGTCCCTGTGTCTAGGCTGGGGAGTGGTAAAGGGAAATGACCCCCACTAGCTCCTTTGTAGTTGAAGAAGTCTCCCATGTCAGTCTCCTTGACCCCCCAGCACATGTTCTGAGATTAGTAAATAAATGTCCCTCCCCTATACCCCAGGCAGTTTATCAAACTCCTGCCCCCATGCTGTATCTCAGCAGGGTTGTCTTTTGTGCTATCTCTTTAAGAATGGTAACTCCATTTCCTCTCACCCTCCCTACTCTAAGTTCCAGGGGTTAAGCTCCGTTAGTTGTAATAACTCATGAAATTATGCCCCTCTGGTTTTCAAAGCCCAATATTATGAAGATTCATTTTCCCCCTGTAGGTCCCTGGTGCCTGGGGTTCCTGGTGGGGGAGTTTGTTTCTCCCCCTCTCTGTTACCCTGGCACCTCTCCCTCCCATGGATAGTCCTATGGCTTCACACAGCTCTCTACTGGTTTTCTCCCTTCCTGCCCTCTTTGATGTGGCCTCTTCTTTACATTTATCCTTTTCTGCCAGTGTTTTCTGGATTATTTGCAGTGATGTCGGTGTTACTCCTTGTGTCCATAGGATGAGGTGAGGTTAGGGTCCTCTTACTCCATCATCTTCCCTGAAGTCTCTGTAGTGCTTTTTTTTTTTTTTTTGCCAGAATTTGCAGATTGTAAAATAAGCCCCACTAAAATTATTTGTCAAGAAGTTACTTGAAAAATCTTGCATTCCTTTCCTGTCAATATTCCTTCTCTGAGTCTGGGATCTCTATGGTGGGTGTTAGTAAAAGAATAAATGGAAGTATTGTAGATATACCCTATTCCCTGCAAGGAGCATGCTTGTCAATCTGAATCAGCTGAGATAAAATAAAAGACTCCAACTCACTTGCCACCTTAAAGAACTTGATATAGTGTTCATTCCTAGTGAGCATATACGTGCTTAATATGGAAAATCACTACTTATAACTGTTTAGTTATGATTACAGAATGACAAAGTTGAGTATAATAATGAGTCCCTATATTAAGTGTTGTATGTGTACTTTCAATGAATAACATGCATTATTTTCATAATTGGATTTTCCCTATATTCTTATATTCTTGAAATGTAACTTAATGTCTTGAATCTAGTAATTTAGAAGTTGGTTTAGTATTTTTGTTGTATTTGACAAATACTGGCCCATAGGGATTGATTTAAAGCAAACCAACCAATCCTTCACCACTAAGAAGTGAGAAGCATGAGAAGCACCATTTTACATGTTTATAAAGTCCCAGATGCTTGGCTGGCTCTTGACACCTGGCTCAGTGACCCCCTGTTCATCCCTGTGTATTCATGTGGGATCAGGACTCCAGCTTTGACAAGGCAGCCTAGGAGGGACCAGAAATTGGATATTAGCTGATGAGGGTGGAGGTACCTACTTACCTAGTTCCTGAGCTAGCCAGGTACCTTGTCTCTTCGGTGAGTCAGTTCTATAGCTTCTGCAGGACTGGGGGAACCCTCTCAGAAAGGCTGAGCACACAATGCAATTACTTCTCCTCTCACAAGCTATGACCCAAGGCTAGTGAAGCCGCTGCTGGCTGGAAGTCAGGCAACCAGGAGAGTCAGGGGTCACATGGAGCCATTGCTACACTGGGTCTTAGCATCACAGTGAAAAATAGAGACCCCAGGGAGGACTAAGGGCTTATCTACTTGGGACCTTGGGAGAACAACACATCTGTTTTTTTCTTTTCTCTTATTTTTCCCTTCCTTCCTTCCTTCCTTCCTTCCTTCCTTCCTTCCTTCCTTCCTTCCTTCCTTCCTTCCTTTTATTTTCTTTCCTTTTCTTTTCTTTCCTTTTCTTTTTTCTTTTCTTTGTTTTCTTTTCTCTTTTCTTTTTTTTCTTTTCTTTTCTTTTCTTTTCTTTTCTTTTCTTTTCTTTTCTTTTCTTTTCTTTTCTTTTCTTTTCTTTCTTTTCTGTAAGCTCCATGCCCAGTATGGAGCCCAACACAGGACTTGAAATCACGACCCTGAGATAAGACCTGAGCTGAGATCAAGAGTCCAACTCTTAACCGACTGAGCCACTTAAGTGCCCCTGTTTTTTCTCTTCTGTAAAGATGTCCCTAAACTTCTTTGGCCTGCTGCTTGCAAGTCACCTCTCCTGGTGGTCCTTCAGGGATGCAGCTGCCTGGCCATGGGAAACTCGGCTGGATTCGGCCCTGTTCATGGTTGGCACCAGGTTCCTGTCTTGCTTCCTTTCCCTGGGTCTCTCAGGTCTACTCACAGGTATTGCTGAGCCTCCATGGTGCTGGTTTAAGCTAAAGAGCCTACTTTCCCTCTCTGGTCTTTGGGACCTGAGAGCAGTATCAGCCTGAACTTTGAGTATTACACATGGTGAATGCCCAAGTGCCACCAGACACTTCCTCCAACCCTGGATTCAGTCACTGTGCGGCAGCTCTGTCAAGCTTAGGAGACATGGGCTAATGAAGAGTAAAGAGGCATAGTATCTACAGCCCACTCTCAAATGTCTTGGGGAAAAGCAAGGAACAAAAATTATTTTTAAAAGGAAGGTACATTAAGAGGGGGTGGATTAATTTCCAAAAGTGGAAAGACCCTAATATATAATGTTTTGTGAATATATATGTGTATATATATGTACATGTACACATATATATGTGTGAATATATATGTATATATATTTAGATTTATATAAACACCCTAATATATATGTTTTGCTTTCTCCTGTCTCCTGAGTATGGCATGATATAGGAAGTGGCTACCTTTCTTTACCAATACCCCAAGCCTGTGCGTGTGCTGACCCCTTGGCCCGGAATGCCTCCTTCCAGTATACCTGGTTGACTGAGACCATGCCTCCTGACTTCCCTCAATGTCTCTGTTCATCCCGGTTGCCTTCCCTGAATTGCTTTCCAGGGAAAAGCAAACCCACATAAATTCAGAATTGGATCCTCAGGGTAGATTCTTTCAGGTCTTCTGCTGTCTTAAAGTGCCCTCTACTGGCTACAGAAAATAAATCCTCCCAGGATATGTTTTCCAGCCAGGAGCCCACATGAGCACAAAATTAATTTTCTAAATTCCCAATCCATTTAGGTAATCAGAAGAACTTTCCACCTCCACAGACTTCTCCTTACATGAATCAAAGTTCTGAGTGACAGCACTCATAGGAGCTTTGGGGGAGGCAGGTGTCTACTTTCTTCCCCCTGTTGGAAAGGCCCCCTAGGGTATACCTGCCTCTCTGTTCCCAGGCAATGTTTAGAAGTGAATCCTTTATCTGTCTGGTGCCGGATACTTGGAGATCCCCCGGGGATCTCTCTAGGGAGCCCCACTTGCCCTTTCTACTTTTGTGTGGTCATTGCCTGAGTAGGGGTGAGGAGCTGGTACGGTATTCTGGAATATCTTCACTTTCTTGGCCCCCAATGTGAAACTAGCTCATCTGTACTTGGATCCTCAGACTCCTCTGGGGCTTCTCCTAAGACTCTAGAGTTGGCCCAGGGTCAGGGAAGGTGAAGCGCCCCCATGTTAGTTGTGGGTTAGAGCCCTTTCCAATGCTCTCCTTCATGTACCAGCTTGGAGAAACTGTTGGGCCATCGGGGTAGTGGAGAGTCAATACGCAGTAAAAAGAGAAACTGGCCCAGTAGGTTTCATAACAAATCTTTTTTTTTCAAAGGTTTTTATTTATTTGAGAGAGAGAGAGAGAGAGCACAGATGGTGAGGAGGGATAGAGGGAGAGAGAGAAGCAGACTCTCTGCTGAGCAGGGAGCCCAACATAGCGCTGGATCCCAGGACCCTGAGATCATGATGTGAACCAAAGGCAGATGTTTAACTGACTGAGCCACCCAGGTGCCCCCTGAATCTTTTGATCTTAAAACATTTAGTCAGCTTTTTCTGTACTCATAATCTAAAATACCAAGAATTTGACATCTGTGTTTCCTGGTCCCATCAACTGCCTCTTTGACAACTTCCTCTTGGGCCACAGTGCCTTCTGGTTGAGCTACCTGGGCTGGAGGTAGGGTTCAGGATATACATGAAGAAATTTAACACAGAACAGGGAGGAGAAAATAAGCCACCCCACCAAGTGTCTTCCTGCCGCATGCCACAGCCACAAAAAAGAAGAATGCATTTATTCTTATAGCTTATAAGGTATTAGGGTACTTCCCACCTTTTAAGGGTTCCTTTTCTTGCATTTTTAAAAAGACTTTATTTATTTTGAGAGAGAGAGAGTGCATGTATATGAGTGGGGTGGGGGTGGGAGGAAGAGGAGGGAGAGAGAGAGAGAGGATCTAAAGCAGACTCCACACTGAGCATGGAATCTGACTCAGGGCTTGATCTCACAACCAGTAGATCATGACCTGAGCCAAAACCAAGGGTCAGACACTTAACTGACTGAGCCACCCAGGCTCACCAAATATTTTTTTTTATAGAATACAAATAAAAGTCTATTGTACAAAATTGAGGCCTTCATATTTCATAGTTCAATAAGGCTAAACAAAAACTAGGTTATTTTTTAAAATTCACAAAAATTTCTCTTTCACTCCCCCGCATCCCAACTATTAAAATGGCCTGACCAAATGTTATCAAAACAAACACTTTAAATAACACCAAGTCCTTTAAAGACAACTATGCCATACGTTATTTTTTGGCATATGTGATCTTCATGGCATGGGACGGTGTGATTTTAAATCCCTGTAAAGCATCCCTGGCAGCTCCAGCCTGTCCATCATTTTCAAATTCAACAAAGCAATGTCATGCCTTCCGGGTACCAAACGTACTTCTTTGAAGCCCGGAAACTGATTAAACAGCATAGACATCATCTCATTAGTCTCTCCTGGTAAATTGTTGAGAAATAAAATATAGTTTGGAGGGTAATCAGAGACCTTAGGATTTGGTGTTGAATTTTCTTGGGTATTTGCTGCATTTGGTATTCCCCGACCAGGCTTTTTGTTTGCAATGGTTGCAGTCTGTTCCACAGTTTTTGCCTTTTTCTTTTCTTTCTTCTTTTCTTTGTCAGCAAAAGTGCCACGCATTTTAGATATTATATCCGAGCCTGTTTTTGCATACTGGATTCGCATTGGTTTACCATAAAATGGAAATCCTTGTAACTGTCTCAAGGCATTTGTGGATGAGCCAATTCCTTAAAAATAACAAAGCCTTGCCCCCTCATCTTTATGGTCTCTAAAGCTATAATATCTACCACATGGCCAAACTGAGAAAACAGGGCATATAGGGATCTCTTCAATTCTTCTTTTTTAATTTTGTCATTCATATTGTTAATGTAAATTGTATGATTGGGTCTGATATCCATGTTTGCAGTTAAACTGTTCAAACTGCCTGAGGCCTGCATTTGTCCCGTCCCAAATCTTTTTCTTAATTAAGCTCTATGACCAACTTGGGGCTCATGACCCCAAGATCAAGAGTCAAATGCTCTACCAACTGAGCCAGCCAGGCACCTGCCTCACATCTTCTTTTTAGAAAAAAGTATTTGCTTTTTCCAGAAACATCTGAAAATACTTGCAGACAGACTTCAGGCCCCTTTATCTTAATCCTTTAGTTAGTACCTCCTAAGAAATAGGACAAGCTTTTACACAGTGACAGCATAACTAAATTCAATGAAATTTAATATTGATATGCTTTAAAATATATTCAATATTCAAATATCTCTGATTATCCCCACATCTTTAATAGGATGTTTTTCAGTTCAGAATCATGAATTGCATTAGTTGTCTTTTTATTCTCCTTTATTCTGATACAGTTCCTTGGTCTTTCTTTTATGACATTGACATTTTTCAAGGGAAGAGTTACATTGTTTTAGAAAATGTCCTTGGGACGCCTGGGTGGCTCAGTCGGTTAAGCATCTACCTTCAGCTCAGGTCACATCCCAAAGTCCTGGGATGGAGCCCCACATTGAAGGAGGGGGGGTCCCTGCTCAGTGGAGAGTCTGAATCTCCCTCTGCCCCTTCCCCTGCTCATGCTGTCTCTCAAACAAATAAAATTTTTGAAAAAAAGAACATGTTCTTAATTTGGGTTAGTCCCTTTGTCAACCTCATAATTCAGGTGTTGCAATTCTGGTAGAACAGCACAGAAGTGGTGTGTCCTTCCCAGTACATCACATAAGGAAGGTACCTGCTATGTTTGTCTCATTTGGATAATGTTAAATTTAATGACTTGTTGACAGTGGTACATAGCAGGTTTCTCCACTGCAAAGGTACTTTTCCCCCTTTGCAAATTAACCTTCTATGGGAAAATAGGTGTGTAACTATCCCGCTACCTAACAAACTCTCACCCATTGGTTTTGGTGTCTGTTGTCAAGATGAATTTTAGCTTTATGGTGGGTTTTCTAACTCTATTGCCTCCTCTGTATTTTATCGGTTACTATGGTATGGTAAGGGAGGGCCTAGAAAAATGAATTATGCTCTGATGTTTTCCCATTTCTCCTTTACGTCTTTAACCTCTGCTTGAAATGCCTTCCCCCTTTGGGGCAAATCCTGCCCATTCTTGAAGCCCAGATCCAGAGTCACCTTGTCTCAAAGCCTTTCCCGCCCCAGTTGGGGAGATAAAGCCCTTATTCTGCCTCTCCCCTTCAAGCAGGGTGGGCCACAGCTGTCTGGCCTTCTCAAGACCCCAGGACAGGGAAACTATGGAGGGAAAACCCTCCCCTCCCTTAGCAAGACTCCCACTCCAACACCACCTGACCCAGCACAGTGCTTCTCAAACTTTAGCCCCCGAATCACCAGGAGGACTTGATAAAACAGATGCCTGGGCTCTACACTGGATTCTGATGCACTGCCCTAGAATCTCACTGGCTTAACAAGTTTGTTTCCCCTTCAGATCACATGCAAAATGCAGGTTGGCAGGGAGTCAGGCCACCATGGTTCTTGGGCAACCCAAGGTGATGGAGGCTGCACCAACACAAACCACCATTTCGATATGGGCTTCAGGGGAAAGGACAGGCATAGAGAGTCTTGCATGGATTTCTCTCTGCTCACAGCCCACAGGCCAGAGCCAATCGCATGCCTTGTCCAAGGCGGGGTGGCTGGGAAGCGTGGGGATTGGCAGGACCATTTGGTGAGAACACTGGCTTCCCTGTCACAACCCACTCCCCTTTGTCAGCCAGCCAGATGGGTCATCTTTCTGCTCCTCAAACACACCAAACACTTTTCCAGCCTTCGTACCTTTGCACTGGCTGCTCTCTGCCCACATGGTCTTGTGCCAGATCCCACACAGTTGTCTCAAATGCCACCTCCCCGGAGAGGCCTTCCCTGACTGCTATCCACTCGTCACAACCCCTGAGTATAGTTCTCTGCATGGTCAGGCCATGTTTGGTGCCATCTCTCTCCCAGTAACAGGCTGTATGTACACCCTACAAGAACAGAAGCTACTCAGTTCCCTACTACCTAGAATCTACACCTAGAACAATGCCTGGCACACAATGGATATCCAAGACAAATTTAATGAATTAACCCTGAGGTATATCACTGTTCACATTCTGTAGGTTAAGAGGCCCCAAACACAGTAAGAGGCTTGCCCAAAGCCACACCATGACCAATGGTAGCAACTGATTTTAAATCCACCCACTACTATATTTGCCTGCATGATTTCACTGCTTACACATACAGAGGTGGCATAATTAATTTTATCCCTTTTCTCTCAATTCTGATGACCCTCTGCTGTCCTTGTTTTAAAAAAAAATTTTTTTTTTTAAGGATTTTATTTCAGAGGAGTGGGGAGGAGGGGCACGGGGTGAGGGGAGAGAGAATCCCAAGCAGGTTTTGCACTGAGCACAGAGCCCGACTCAGGGCTCGATCCCACAGCCCTGAGATGACAACCTGAGCTGAAACCAAGAGCCAGATGCTTAGCTGTGCCACCCACGTGCCCTCAAAGATTTAACACAAGTCTATGGAGGGCAATTTGGTAATATCTAGGAATTCATCACACACATGGAAAATTACACGCATGCAATGTTTTTTCATTCTAGTGCTGTGACAGAAGAGGCCAGAAGTAACTCTGTGTGCAGCCATAGGGGGCTCGTCCATGGGCGCACGAATGTACTCCCCCGGGCACGTCGGCACATGGCGGAACAGCACACGGGCCTGAAAAGTAGGAAAGCTCTTCAGGTTGCAACTGCACAGTTGTCTAAGGAATAGCATTGCGTGAGAAGGGGTGGCTGGAACAGGACGTAAAGTAGATGGCTTTCATTTAATCTTTTCGAAGAGCTGAAGAGCTTTACATCTCACATAAATGAAAAAGACAAAAATGATAAATGAAAATGATAAAAATGAAATACAAGCCAGAATGCCAGTGTGGTTTCCATCGTTTGAACTTCTTTTATTGATAACCATTAGAGAATAAAATTTTATTGTTTTTTGATGCATTACAACACACTTTGTTGGTAGTGGTTGCACAAGGTTGATCATTAACTATACTAAATACTGCAACCTCCGAATTGCTGATTTTTACACTGGTATTTCCTTTGTGGTGATGGGTGGCTCCTCTCTGAATACATAAAGTGGTCCGTTCACTTTGTGGTTTTCATATTCCTTTGTTACTCTACCTACTACTTTAAAATACATTCAAATAAAAAGAATTTCCTTGCAGTGAGTGCACACATACCACCACGAGGAGAGCTGAAACACCCTCGTGTTGAGAATAAATAAAATTGTGGGACTGAAGCTTGCTCCTTTGAGACTTTCTCAAAGACCCTTCAGTGGGGGTGTTTACACTCAACTGGACACAGGGGTTGGGGAAGGGGAGGGGAACAGGGGATGGCAACGTGACAATTTCATCTGCATATGATGTCACCCTTCCACAGATGCCTGTACAAAGGACCATGGAACACTGTGATGGGCAGTGCAGCCCTCAGGTTAGAATAAATAAGTTACCTGCTTGGAGTGGCATGCCACAGACACACTGTGACCAGAACTGGAAAGGACAGCGGATGTTTGTGGAAAAGATGGCGTGCACACACTTGCACACACACACACACACACACACACACACAATAAATAAAAGTCCAAAACTTGGTCAGTGACAGCAACAGGACTGGGCTCCCTTGTTCATTTACGGTTCTTCCCACAAGCACCTCTATCTTTTCCTAGGGATAAACAGTAGACACAGAGACCAAGGCTTGGGGGTGGGGTGGCTGGAGAAAAGATCTTGTTGAGACCACTCTGTCCTGAAACAGGAGGGCTGGATGTGGGGACAGTGACTGTCTGCATGAAGACCACATGGGTGCGAGCACAGGGGCCAGCCTCGGACATCACAGTAAGAACTGGAACGAGCAGAATGCCAAAGCCTTGTTGCTCCCGTGAACCAGGTGGCTATTACATTTGGTGGTGGTTCTTTTTCCTTCTACCGTTGACAAATCCCACCCACACCCTTCGCCCCCAGCCCCTTTCCTTTTAATCCTATTGCTAAAACTGTCTGGGGTCTGGTCTTAATTCGGTTGTGACCCCAGGCCCCAAAACTCTGCTGCAATCTCATTAGTGACTGGGCATGTTTGAAACTCATTTCAGTGTCCTGGAATCACAGAGAGAACACAGACTGTGACTTTCCGTCTAGTACCATTACTTCCCTGCGTATAAAAAAAAAAAAAAAAAGGAAAAAAAGGAAAAAAGAGGACCTCACACGCAACAGACGGGGATGGCTGCACGGCGCAGCGGGAGCGTGAATACATTCTTTCAGGTCAGACGTTTGGCCTGACGACAGAACATCGAAGGATGATTCGGGTCGAAGGCATGGAAAGAAAAAAGTCACACCTCAAAAAAGCAGCGACTCTCCAT
Source organism: Canis lupus familiaris (assembly GCF_011100685.1). Classification (NCBI taxonomy): domain Eukaryota; kingdom Metazoa; phylum Chordata; class Mammalia; order Carnivora; family Canidae; genus Canis; species Canis lupus. The sequence goes on along the minus strand of NC_049244.1, from coordinate 11,617,727 downwards.
TGAAGCAAGAGTGGTGGAAGGTCTTGAGGAAGCTGGGCCACCCAGAAGGAAGAGCGGCCCTGGCCTCCTGAAAGCTACATCAGCTGCGTGTGGCCGCGGGGGGGCCCCCGGTGCTCTGACCGGCGGGCGAGGTGAAGTGCCCAGCGACGCCGGCTGGCAGAGGCGCTGTGCCCCGGGCCGCGTGCCAGCTCACGATGCACAGCACTGGGAGCCAGCCACAAATTCACTGGTTTCCTATCCATGGGATAAGAACGCACTTGGGAGTTTCAGTGCTTCTCAAGGGAAAGAAGGAGAAAAGGACCTCCCCGGCTGCCCCTGCCCCAGGCTAGCACAGGCGAAGTCCTGGTGACAGTGGTGACCGTGCTGGGGCGCCTCCCGTGGGATCGGGAGAGGGCAGGTGGACACGAGGTCTCCGAGTCCTATGTACACACTTACAAAGTCTCCGCTCTTCCCCCATTAGGCACGAGGTTGATTTGTCTAGCTCAAGAGGGGAGGGACAGAGGAGGAAAGAGGGAGAGCGCGCAGTGCAGGGGGGAAGAGAGGGAGGCAGGAGTAAGACGGGTCTCCTCCAGGGGAACGGCCCCCCTCCCATCCTCACCGTAAGCTAGTTTGTTTGGGGAGCTTAGCACCCATCAAGATGCCCGAGGTGAGAGTCACAGGGGCCTTCATCTGCATGCTGGACCCCACCATGGTGGGGAAGCTGCGGTTCCTCCGGATGCCACTGTTGAGCTGCAGCCCGCCGATGGCGCTGGTGACAGTGGGGCATCCGAGAGGCAGGCTCTCAGGGACCAGGCCTCCGGGGACGAGGGCCTGGGCCGGGCCCGGGGGCCCGCAGAGGAGTGGTCCCTGATCCTCAGTCAAGGTGGGGACGTGGGCTCGCCCTGAGTTCACCACTTTGGCCACGCCAAACCTCCTGACTTTGTCCACGAGGTTGAGGTTGGAGACAGACACGTCTGTCTGGCTCTCACTGCTCCGGACATTCTTCTTCTCCCTCACCTCCCTCAGGATGGAGCTGGCCGGCTTGGAGGCCAGGAAGTTGTCATAGGGAGGGCTCGTGCACTTGAACTCAAAGGAGGGCGGGGAGGACGTGGGTGTCTGCATAGGTGAGTTGGGGGGGGTGGAGGGGATCACGGCCATCCTCGGAGTGTAGGAGTGCAGGAGGGAGCCCCGGGCGGCCCTGTCCCAGCTCTGAGGATCGTACACGGCCGCAGAGATGCCCCGCTCCTTCAGCAGCCACACCAGCCCCAGAGACGTGCTCATGGTGGTCGTGGACTCCCGGACGTTGGTGAAGGACTCGGCCAGGCTCAGTCTGCGCGGAGTGCACGGGGTGGCCACCGGCGTGGACTTCAAGTGGCTGGCGCTGCCACAAGCTGGAGTTGGAGCCGAGTTAAGGCTGACGAGAAAAGACAAGAGGTCATTCATCCGGAAACGCCCACGAGCCCCAGGAAAAGGTCAGTGGCCAGTCTCCTGCAGGGGCGCAGGGAGGACTCCCCTAGCTCAGGCTCCCCAGATGCCTCCTTCCCTGCCTGCTCCTCCCTCATACCCAAGGCGGCCTGGGGTTCCCTGTGCCAGGGACACAGTTTAAAGTTAACAAGCTGCACGTGATCCCCAGGGGGCGGGGATAACCTTCCTCCCCACAGGTGAGGGAGGTCAGACTCGGGTTGGATGGCCAGTCAATATCACGCTGGGCGGTTAAGTAGAAGACCCAGGATTCGAGCCCAAGTCTGAATGACCCCAAAAATGCTGAGGGGCTTGCTTTCCCTACCAAATTTACTCAGATTTCAGGCATTCCTTCCTAATAACTGCTTTTCTGAGGCAAGGGGTTAACCAGGGACTACGGGATCTGAGCTCAGCGCAGGAATGGCCTCCGTGGAACGTCAGGTACAGACAGGGCCCTTAGGTGATGGGAGGCTGAGGGTGTGTATCACGTCAGTGGAGGAGCCCAGCCTCCTGACTCCCACCATCATGCTCTTTCCTGTGTGCCATGCTATCCCTTAGCCCCTCTCCTGTGCCTGCCAATTCCACCCCAAGGAGGGGAGATGTGGGGTCAGAGGCAGCCATGTCATGTATTCTCAGGCCTACATCTGTGGAGTGATCTAGAAAAGGCTCATGGGCTATACAGAACCTGTGTCACCAAAGGAAAACTGTGAGATTCCTTCATCCACTCCTGTCATGTTGGGTGAGGACCTGTGATGTTCCAGAAGCTGGGGTCCAGCAGTAACGGGAGTTACAGCAGGATAATATAACAGGGGGTGTAGGGAGAAAGGCAGTGCTATCTGCTTGAAAACCAGGAAAGGCCCTCTCTTAACAACTGGTACAGGGCTGGGGCGAGGCTGCATAGGCACAGAGGCCCTTCACGGTGGCTGGATGAGCCACCAGGGGCAGAGCAGCACGCCCTCTCCTTGCAGTCTTATGAGACCTGCCGTGGGACCCACCCAAGGACATGGAGGGGCTGCAGGTACCCCGTGGAGCAGGCCAGCTGGGTGGTTCCCAGGAGCTGGAGGACCCTCTGTCCCCAGCCTGGCCAGGGGAGGACAAAACACTAACTAGGGGAATAGGCAGGAGGGGGCCTCCTGCTGTGGGAGGGATGTTCCCAAGCAAGTGAGCTAAGGCATCATTTGGCTCCACACCCAGGTGACCTTGTGGCTGGCTGGTCAGCCCAGGGGGAGAAACCCAGAACAGGCCCATCTCACACAAGCTCAGGGGTGGGGATGCTGGAGGGTCAGGAGCACTCAGAGAGACACAAGATTAGCAGACACAGCAAATTCCTAAGGTTAAAAAGTGGATTCTTCAACAGGCACAGGTGGGATTCTACAAAACCAGTCTACAAGCAATAGAGGGCAAAAACACACTGGACTTCAAGTCTTGTTTGCAGGGCCCTTCTTGGGGAGATCTCTGATTTTGTTTCAAGTGTCATTCTTTCACAGTCAGGCAAAAAGCCTTCTCTTGCTACTGACTGCCAGGCCTTTTCGGTCCCTGACAAGAGATGGGGACAGATGTGCATTCAGAGTCCTCTGGCTTCCAGTGGAAGAGCACCCAGGACCAGCCTCTCCCAAGAGACACCCTACTGCACGGTAAGAACATTGAACTCTTCCAACATAGAGCCACGGGGTGGGGGCGGGGGCGGGTTCTCCGGTGGCAGGAAGGGAGACAGAGAAGACCAGCCCAAACTTAGAATCCCCTTCTGCTGAGGACTTCCGTTAGGCCTTATTAGTGCTGGCACTCGGCTCCACTGAGCATTTAGAGGGGTTAGGGGTATCCACTGTCAAGGCCCACATTAGCCAGGCACAACCACAGAGACACATCCACGCCTAAGTCCTGGGTTAGTGGCGGCCACACGTGCACACATAGCTCCCTTCCAGGGGGCCCTGCCAGGGCAGGCACCACTGGCGGTGTGCTCACCCCCTGCCTTGCCCGAGGGCTCACTCTCTGCCCTACATCTCCTCTCAGCTCAACAGGGTATAGGGCCGCTTCGTCGTCCTCCTCACATGACCTGCGGAGAATTATTCATAGTTTAAGGTGTTCCCTGGGGCATCTGCTCCCTTGGAGCTGGCCTCCTTGCCTCCCTCCCTTTCTGCTTTACCTTCCATTCACCCAAGCATGTTGCTCAACTGCACAGCCAATGGCTGAGGGGGCTGCTTTGCCATGGGGAGGGAGACAGTTTTCCCTTTCACTGGGAGCCATGGAAGGCCTGCGCTCAAGCCAGACCGACCACCCTCATGCCACACAAGTCCTCCTGCCAGGTGGTGTCAACCTCCAGCACTTCTGGAAGGCACCAAAGGGAAGTGGACTGTGCAGGGCACAGGGCTCAGTCTTCAAGTGTTATCATGTCAGCCATTCTCATGTGGCCGTGGGGCATGGTTCCTGGGGTCTATTCCAGAGGCACAAGGGATTCCACAGGGCTCAGTAACTCTATTCTGGGAAGGAACATCATGCTCTACTGACAAACTTGAGGGCAAAATGCCAACAAACTTGGCCTTACGACCTGGGGTAGCGTCAGCTTCACCTGGAGAAGAAGGCACCTGAGAATCTTCTGTGGCCAATGGAAAGGGCAACTCTAAATACATCCAGCTCTCTCTCTCTGTGGTGGATCTCAATCAACAGAGGCCTCAATTCGAGAGTAAAGATGGGACCCCCAGCCAGGTGACAGCAAGTGCTACGAGACGCCTGAGCTGGCCAGAGTTGGTTTAGAATGAGCCTCTTTCCTTGACTTTTCTTGATCGTAAGTCCTGCAGGAAGTACCCCAACCTCATTCCATCCTTACCCACCCCAGGGCTGGAGTCCCTTACCTTGGCGTGACCCGCGTGAGCTCGTCTGAAGGATGCAGGATGCGGCATGTGGTGAAGGTGAAGGTGGAGTTGGTCTGTGACATGCACTTCCCAGGGTGGTGTGCTAAATGGGGAGGGGGAGGAACAGAACATATTCCTTGCATCCAAGTAAACCCATGAGAAGAGTCAAATTCCAGCATGGCTCTTGACAGATGTAAGAAGTGATGAGCTACCTTGTTAATGGATCTGGGCCAGGAAGGTGTAAGGCAAACGTTCTGGATCGAAGGTGGCCTTTCAAAAATAACCACACTTTTGAGCACTGCTGTGCAGTGCATTGAATTCCAGCTTCCGACCCAATCCAGACAGGGTTCCCCATCAGCGTGCTTTGGCCAGTAGTGGATCCAGTTTGAGGAGCTAATGAGCCCTTGGGGATAATTGGATTTCCCTCCTAGGGGTCAGAATCGGCTTCTTTCTTGTGGTGCTTCACACTTCTTTGCATTGGCAAACAGGTGCCGAGTTCTGCCAAGGAGACAGGAGAGGCACCGGGTGGGGAGGGGCCTTGCTGCCTGGAAACAGGGCAAGGCCCACATGGCTCCCTTTCCAGATTACACGAAAAGGGGCTTGGGGAAGCTGGTTCCACTACTGTCTATCTGTGGAGGGCAGGGGGGCGGGAAGATGGGGCTTCAGCTGCCTCAGCAACAGAGGGGTAAGACTCTCAGAGCCTGGGACTGTCTTCAGCTCCAGGATCAGGTGTGGTCTGATGCACTCGAACCTGTGCAGTCCCTGTCTCCCAGGCCACTTTCTTGCCATCTCCAAGATGTCTGACTTCTCACAAAAATAAGACAGCAACAAGCTGTACTCAGTTTATTTCCTTTTAAAGCTCTAAAGAGCTGTTGTTAAGGCAGCTGAAGACTATGATTTGGTGCAGAGTGAATCACAGAAGCGTTAGGACCATGCATCAGAAAGCTGGCGAATGGCAGAGTAATGAGTGATAGAGTCTATGGGAGACATCATGATTGTAGAGGTCACCCTCATTCATAACTCAAATGCAAAAAAAAAAAAAAAAAAAGAAGAAGAAGAAAAAAAGGGGGGGGGGAACGGGGGGAAGATGCTGCTCTGAATAACATGCACAGTGAGGTACTGGGACAACCCCCCACCCTGCCCGTCCCACCACCCCTGCAGCAGCTCAGCCCCCAGAGACCTCTTGGGGGAAACACATTTGGTTCTCAGATGCCATGAGCACTCTGAAGATTCAGAAGGCTGGGAACTAGAATCTTCTGGCTCGTTAAGGCAAGTTTTCTTTCGGATTTGACAAAAAGGAAAACAAAACAGAAGTGATTGGTGCCCCAAACCTACAGATCCACACACAGCTGACTGTGTCTTTAAAAAAACAAAAACAAAAAGCCCCAGAAACCAAATGCAACAAAATATGCTGGAGACAGGTAGGTTGAAGGCAGGCAGGACAAAGCCAGAGCACAAAAATGGTGGCAGTGACTAGAAGACCAATGTAAGACTGCTTTGCCCCAATTATGATGGTCCAACCCGTGTCTCTGGGCCCAGGCAGGTGCCTGTGGCCCCTGGCGTGGCAGCCAGCACCCAAGCCACCAGAGCAAACTCTCAAGCACAGGGAGCGCCAGGCAGAGCAGGAATGGGGGGGAAAAAACCACACATGAAAACAGCCTTTATGAATCTTTGCATCTCAACCAATAAATGTGATGGCTTAGGAAACTGAGTAACTGGAAAACTGCTGCAAACAAAATGAAAATGGAATAAGCTATGAAGAAAAGGCAACCGAACAATCACGATTCTCTGACTGCAATCAGGTCTAGAAACAAAAGCAACAAAAAGCCTGAGAGAAGCATCCCAAATAACAAGCAGGAGGGATTATTTGGGGGAGATAAAGGGAAGAAAAATGCAGTAAAGAGAGGTAACTAAGACAAAACAGTGGAAGAGAGAACCTTAAAAAAATAAATAAATCAAAAGCAAGGCTGGATTTAAAATTAGAAGTGTGTCCCCATTTAAACACATGGCCAGAATATCAAATCAAAAGGTCACACAAAGGTCCACTCCTCCTCCACCCCATCACATATTGGATCTTCAATTGCAACAGGTAGAGCGAGATGGACACTTTAGAGACACGGTGGCATCAGCAGAAGCGAAACCCATCTGACGAGAATGGGTTTAGGGGACAGGAAAAGGCTGCTAAAATTCAGAAGTCATCATTCCCCAGAAGCAATGGAGAAGAAGATCAACAGGAATCAAAAGTGCCAAGCCAGAGGTTCGGCCCCTCCCCAATACCACTGGGATGCCTGGCCCTCCAGCTCTCCGCGCGTCACCACTGCCCGCCGGGCTGCTGCAGCACTTCCCTTCCTTGGGACACAACACAGAGACAGTGAGTCGCCTGAGGCCCCTTGTACTTGCCTCGGAGCAGCTAGCAGGCTGGTTCCTAAAGCCCTGCCTGCAGGAGTGAGCAGTTTCTCAAAGGGTGCATTCTCCTCCGCAGGGACAGGAGGCTGGGGTGGATTAGTTCCCTGTCCCGACAGCGACAGCGACAGCGCAAGGATGCCCTGCCTCAGGCGCTGTGCGTCCACCTCCTGCTGCCCCCTGGGAGGGACAGTTTCTTGGATCCACTGCTCCAGCTTCCTACTTCAGACCTTTTCCTTAGTCTGGAATGTGGGGGGGGAGGGCAGGGGGGCTCTCAGTGTTGCGAGGAGAGAGCATTACACGGGTTAGAGTATTCACACTGAAAAGGGCTCCATCAAGCATCCTCTAATCCTTCATTATTTTTATTTTATAACCTCTTCCACCAGGTTCTGACACCTATACAAGATCCTAATCTATCAAAGAGAACCTATAAACTTAGTTAATCCTCAATCATTCAAGATCGTCTGTGTTGGTGAACCACATACAGGTGGCTAGCCTGCAAAATTTTTTTTCCTGGAAACAGGCTGTGTGTGCAGGCACACCCTTTGGCTAGCTGCTGGTGGCGGCATACGAGTGCTTTCTAAGGGTGAGGGTCACCCTGCTCCCTTGCTCTCCGATCTGATCCTGTGGGCCTTCTGCCTGGAATAGGTGCACTTGGTAAATTGTTCTGGTTGGCTGTGCTCCTCTGGGTGCAGGGGGGGAGGGTGGGGGCACAGGGTGCCCAAGACTGACTGCAAACTGGGTACTTGAGATCCTAAAGCTGCAACCAGTGACGGTGGGTGCCCTGACAGGGCACACAGTATCCAGTGAGCTGGGGCTTCCTCCCTGGGTGGGTCCTGGGTCTACACTATGGGGTATCTGCAAGCATGCTATGCGGGTCTAGGTCATGGCTGCTCAGTGGAATGTTCGGGCCTCCAGGGAACATGGCCAGGAAAGCCCACTGCTCTCCCCAGGGCCCCTTGCTCTAATTATGAGGAGGGAAAAGGAGCACAGACAAGGCTGGGATGCTCTGGTGGGGACCCAAAGCATCACCTAGACTCTGCCAGTCTCCCATCCACATGATGGGATTTGTAGATACCAACTCATGCATTTTAGTCCATTCAAACCACCTTTCCTTTTCCTACCCACAGGGAAGGCAGACTGGTACTGTGCTGGGAGGAGTAACTTACCCCTCTGAAGGCCATCACGGCACCCAGCCCTTAAAAGAGCCCTCACATGAGCCCACATAGATGCCAAAATGTATACCTGCATCTAGAGGTTTCTAAGGGAAGTTGCAAAATACACACCTGTACGACGATGCTTTCAAGGGGATTTCTGAGGATGGAGAAACCTAGCATGCCACACACCCAACTTATTTCTTTTTTTTTTTTTTTTTTTTTTTGCTAACACAAATAATTTCTTAAAAATAAAAATTACAAATGCATCTCCAAATCTTGAAAAAAGAGTACTGTCTTTGGGATGCACTGAATGCTTCCCATGTTCTCTTCACCCTCCTCATGCCAAGTGGCCAAATCTGTGTAAAATGAACCAAATGCCCCTGACAAATTTCCTTTTCTTAACTTCAACACCTAGTGTGAAGCTGCTGTCACATGATTTGGATATGCTTTGCAATTTAGCAACCCCCCCCCCACACACACACACACTCACTCTCTCCCCCCTCTGCCCCCTACAGTCCAGTGGCTGCCACCACATCAACAGGGGTGCCCACAGGCCCACCTTTTTCTCTGCAAGCAAAACAGAACCCACTGGCCATCTAGTTTATGGGTGTGGCTTGAACTAAGAGCATCTATACCTTTTTTGGTGCTTTTTGTTTTGACCTTTTTACTAGTTTCTAATGCCTTTGTTACTTTTTTGTTCAAAGAGTAATCACGTTGTGTGTTTGTGGGGGATGGGGAGGACAAGGGGGGTCTTTGCCTGTCAGATACTTGTCCATTATAAAAAGGCAAAAGCAATGCTTTTGAATTCTTCCTTAAAGACTAAAATGTCAGAACACAGAAAAATCCTTTAAAAGACTTTTTCTGTCACTTTAAAAAAAATGATTTATTTATTCATGAGAGACACTCAGAGAGAGGCAGAGACAGGCTGAGAGAGAAGCAGGCTCCCCACATGGAGCTCAATGTGAGAATCCCAGGATCCCAGGATCATGGCCTTAGCCAAAGGCAAATGCTCAACCACTGGGCCACCCAGGTGTCCCTCTGTCACTTCTTTATATTACTCTGCCCATGAATTTTTCTGGGGAAAAAAAAAGTTCCGTGACGAGTGCATATGGGCAAAGCTCCACAGAGCCTTTGTGTGCCTACGGCTTCACCATTAATATCAATACTGTGTCTGGGCTTCACGCTGCTCTAACAAGTGTTTTCCTCTGGGGGATGAGGAATCAAGAACAGTTTCTGATAAAGTAGCATAATTTTCTCCCTTTAAAAAAAAATAAGGGTGCCTGGGTGACTCAGTCAGTTAAACACCTGCCTTTGGCTCAGGTCATGATCTCGGGGTCCTAGGATCGAGAGCCTGTCTGGCTCCCTGCCCAGTGGGAGTCTGCTTCTCCCTCTCCTTTGGCCCCTTCTGCCCCAGCTCATGCTCTAACCCTCTCTCTTGCTTGCGCTCAATCTCCCCGCCAAATAAATAAAATCTTAAAAAAAAAAAAAAAAAAAGATAAAAGTGTTTTTAAGCCAAACAGTGTTACAGTGTGGTATTTTTTTAACCTTTAGTTCCAGGCTTAACATGGACTTGCTAACTCTCTTTCTCTGCCTTTTGAACATTTCTTCAACATAGCCCTCATCTGGTCCTACAGCTTGACAGGGACCTCCGAGCCCCTGATGCAGACACAGACCTGCAGGCACTGGGAGGTTTCTATCATAGAGATTTTTGAAACACATAACATCTTTTTCTGGTTTCTGTACAACTTATTTTTGGTTCTTGCAAATTAAAATAATTAAGTCAATTTTTCCCACTGTGCCAAGCTGTCTACTCCCTGTTTCATCTAAGTAGTATGTAATTTAACAGATGAACAATCTAACAGCATCGTGCAGAGAAGGACAGAAATTCCCACAAGTGGCCACTAAAATATCTTCTGGAGAAAAAGGGATTCTTTAAGAATGTGGTTGAAATGTAAAAGGGGCAAAATGCAAAAGATCCTTTGGATGCCAACAAAGCCGAACTCCTACCTATACCCTGATCTCTTGTCCCTCCTTCTGTGGCAGATGCCCACCGGTGGGAGAGCTGGCCTGGCTAAGCTAAGACCCATTCGTGCTAAGTGCCTTCCACACCAGTTCAGGAGTGTGCTTCCCCACCCGCCTCTAGGCAGTACCACTGGAGAGCTCACTCACTGGTCAACACCCACTCCAGGGCTCCCTCCTACACAGACAAGAGTCAGCCACCTGTGCACACTCCTCAGCAGTCCATGCAGGTGCTCCTAGAGGAGCTTAGGGTCCTCCTATGGGTTTTCAGAGGTGAGGATGCCATCAAAAAAGCATTCCAGGAGAGCAGGCTCATTCAGGAAAGTGTAAGCAGGGTGGACTCCAATTGTTGGTTTGGGAGGAGTGAATGACCTCTCTTCATTCATTTTTCTACTTCCAGGTTGCAGCTCTCCTGTTTTGCTCTGGTTTTATAGGTATCCTGATGCAAGGGCACAGGGGCTTCCCTTAGCACTGCCGAACACAGGTGGGTATGAGCAGACCTTCTGCCCTGTCCACAAGGACCAAACTCTTATAACCGCTCCAGAACAAAGGCTGGGTTGGAAAGTCTTCCCACCAGAGTGGGAATGTATTGTCAGCTCTCTCTGCGGAGACAAAAGGGAACCTTCCAGGGTGCCTGGGTGGCTCAGCAGTTGAGCATCTGCCTTCAGCTCAGATCATGATCCCAGGGTCCTGGGATCAAGTCCTGCATTAGGCTCCTCACAGGGAGCCTGCTTCTTCTCTCTCTGCCTGTCTCTGCCTCTCTCTGTGTCTCTCATGAATAAATAACATCTTAAAAAAAAAAAAAAGGAACCTTCCTACACCTGAGGATCTGTGAATCGAAGGGAATTTTCCTTTCCTTCCAGACCTGTCAGGCCCCCATGTCCAATCTCCCTCAGGACCCACCTGGGACCTGGGACAGAAAGGATAGCACTGGGCTATGGGGCTCTGCTCAAACCTGCTCCTGGCCTGCATAGGCACTGAGGTAATATGCAGCTGGCCCAACTGCCCCTCTGGCTCCTTTCCCCTATATGCTCTTCCTTCTCTGGCCTTGCTCAGCAGCCACCACTGAAGAGAACCTGGACCTAAGCATCAAGTAAGGAAGCTTCAAAGGAGCTAATTCCTGGCCTTTGCCTGGGGTGCTGGGGGAGTAGGGGGAGGGGAATGGGTCCACATGCTGTAGCTTCAGGGGATTTTTCAAGGACTGTTTGACCAAATGTGATTTTTGCTTTCAGCACTCACCTTTGCACCTCAGCCCCAATGATGACATTGCAGGGCCACTGCCAGACGGGCACCGTGACTGGTATGAACCTGCTTCAGGTCCCCCCACCCGAGTGGCCTTCATGTGTATGAGTATGAAAATAAACTGACCTTCACTTTCTTCTATGTTGCTCTAATCCTATTTCTTACTCCCCTTTAAGGATCGATCACATGGCATCCCAAAAAATTCAGCTAAACTGTCCAACCAACCATCTCCCAACTTAACTGCATGACTTTAAAACTCTGATATCTTAATCCTATCCTGCATGCTGATTCTTTCCTACACATAAATACTTAAAATGCAGAACATGGACAGTACAATAACTCATTCTGATACACTGCATGCACTTTCTATATGAGTTAATACATAAAACATCACTGAAAAAGTAAAACTATAATCTAAAAATTGTTTTAAACAATCCATTTTAATCATCTAAATTATTTACAAATATAAAAACAAGGAATCATGCTTTTTAAGACAGGGGATTATAAAAATCAGCAAAGAGTGATACAATACATTAAAATATATTAATAAATTTTTTTCAGTACCCAGAACTCTTTCACCATGAGCTAACAGGTGCTAGATAACAGGTCTCCCCAGTTTCCTTCCAAAGTATCAGTTGTAAGAAAAAAAGGCTACACCTCTGCCTTCAGAGTTTGTCCCTACTCAGTATTTCCAGGTGGTAGCTCCCAGAACTGTGCTGTCTGGCAACAGAAAAGCCTAAGCATCAAGGGTGAACCAAGGCAGGGACCAGACTAGCCTGAGTATAAATCTCAAGACAGACAATGCCCCAGTCCTTCTTGCTGAAGCTCATCTATTTACCTGTGGCTTCACGACTGTGTATATAATGCCACGTGGAGCCTCTGGGGTGATTTACTTTGAGTGACATGTTTCTTACCTTCTAGTCATCAAAAGGGTCCTATTACTCCCAATAGGGCAAAAAGAGCCAAATCACTGTTGGCACTGATCCCCTCAGCACTGAGCTTTTAACAAGTCTGACCTAGAAGACAAGCCCAAAAGAACTCTGGTCTAAATGATCAGGCCTTGCCTGAGTTACTTTCAGCAATCTATAGAACTCTTTTTGATTGCATACTTCCCACGTGGGATCCCTCTAAGTTTCAACTCTCTAGATTTGTATGCCTCTCCTCAAAGTTGCCGGGATGAGTTTGCTGCAGGTTTGAGGAAGGAGGAAAGAAGCAATAAACACATCTTTGTTTATGGTAAGGAAAGTGGTCAGGACTTCTGTCATTCTGGTCCCTTCTCTCCCTCTGACCTCTGAGAGAAGTTCTTAGCTAACTTCATGGTAAATTTTATTCCTTCTGTACAACTTCTTGAAGACACACCTCATAGTGCTTCTTTAAAGTTCTAGCCTTTATCTTCTGGTCCACCTGCAGGACTGCAGGGAGGGGTCATCACACCTGACATGATTCCTACCCTTTCGGCCACCAAACTCAGCAGACACTGGGTTTCCTGGACCACTGTCTGCCTTCCTGAAGGACAATGGTGCTGAGAACAAGGGGAAGTAACAATACCATGGCTGGTCTCCCTCTTTTCAGTGCAAATATATTAAATAAGAAACATTTTCATTCCATTGCAAGCTTACTCTGGCAACTTAATTGCTAAAGACTAAATAAATAAACCATAAACTTATGGGCTAAATCAATTCTTTTTACTTGGTGATATCTCTAAAGTTTATGTCAAAGGAAACAGAAACATTGGATTCAAATTAAGTCCCTTGGCACAGGCACCTGGACCTAGCCTGGGAAGTGCCATCATGCACCTCGGCTCTCTTGCCCTGTACTTCATGGGAGCACTGTGACCTCCATGGATGAAAGTTCTGAATCACAAAGATACAGGTCCTCTCAAATCTAGTAACTCTGGGATGCCCTCAGGATGACGACCATTGGGTGAATTCATCTTTTTCAGAGTCTCTGCCCTGATCTCACAAGAGAGCCTCCTCATCTTCTTAGCACTGTAGTGTGTGGGGCGGGGGGGGCAGGCAGGAAGTCTGGGGCAAATAGTAATGACATGACCCCTGTGGTCCCCAGGTCCCTGAGCCCAAAGCATTTCACCCCAATGATGCCTAGAGTATAATTCTGCAAACTCGTGGTCATATCTTTAATGGGGCAGCAGGGGTGGGTAACCAGCTGGAGCTCTTCTCCAGATTTATCTGGGGTCCTGTCTCTGGAAAACCTTACTGACATTCCCCTCGGGTTTGTTGGGTCAAAGAGCTTTGCTAAAACACTTTTGAAAAATCCACTTTGAACACATGTATAAGCTGGAAAGAAGTTCCTTCATTGAAGTTAGAAACGTGAAAAGGCTGATCTATCCCCGTGTTGTCTGGAAATCCTGAACACTTTCCAGCCTTCCTCCTATTTCGATGCTCCTCATAGGTAACAGATTCTCTCACTCACCATCTGAGTGATCCAGTGCTCCTGATTTCCCCTTAAAATGCCCAACCCTACTCAGCTCAGTTTGGAAATCACTGCGGGACTCAGGAATCTGCCCCCCACCCCAGACTCGGGGAGACACCCGCAGCAGGAACAGAGGAGCTGATGTACGAGGCAGGCTGGGAGGCAACAATCCACTTCTGTTTAGCAGCCTTTCCTGCTCCCCCATCAGGAGACCCACTGGGCCATCACCTCCAAGACAGGCAGAGAGCTACACCCATTCGCTACAAAAAGGAGGCACTGGATTCTTCATTAAAAAAAACAAAACTGCATGATGGGAAAACTTTCATCATCACCCACACAGACGAGCGGAAGCTACAGACAGAGAGCCACTACGGATGGTACTCGGAACAGAGGTGAGAATGGCCCAGAACTTGGCCTCTGGTAAAGGTGCCAGGTTTACAGGACCTATTGCGGTGCCCTCACCAGACCCCTCCTCCTCCTCCTCCTCCTTCTCGGCCGCTGGCGGCTCTTGCATCTCCTCGGGGAAAGCCTGAGGCCGGCGTGGGTAACTTCTGCTGCCTGAGACAGTCACGCGTGCTCGGGACCCCTCACCTGAGGTCTCTGGGTGCTGAACTGGCGTGGAGGTAGCTAGGCCCGGGAGGGAAATGTGGTCACCTGTGTCGTCTTCTTCAAAGTCGTTAAGGCAGTACACTTCGTCCAGGTCAACGTCCAGTGTCCGGAAGCCTTTGGTGACCACACCAGGCCGGGGGTCCAGGATGCCCCCGAGGTGGGGCTGAGCCAGCTGCTGCCAGTGGTGAAGGGTGGCGGAGCCTTGCAGGAGAAAGGGCAGGTGGGGGGCAGGTGGGGGATACGGGGGACAGGGAGAAGAGAGGGTTAGGATGGAAGTCTAAGCCGATGGCTGTCACCACCCTTGGAGTGTGGAAGCTGACCCCTGGCAGGCCCTGAGCCCGATGGGTGAACTCTGGTGGGGACACTGGTGGAGTGGCCCCGGCCCTGGCTACTGTGCCCCTGAGTCATCACAGGGGCTGATGACTCACCACGCCTGGGAGGGGCACTAAGTCAAGGAATCAAAAACTCATCTTTTCACAAAGTAAAACTCATGCCATATGGTGTGGCAAATTTGGTGACAAACTTTTTTAGCCTAGTGATGTCAATCCCCAGATCCAACACCCCATCAATCATAGGAACAGAGAGGAAAAATGAGCAAGACAAGTTCAAAACAGGGTGCCTACGTCCTGATTCTGTGCCAAGTGCCTGCTGCTGGGGCCAGGCGAGACGCCAGCAGAGGTGGAGCAAGACAATATTGCACGGACCCTGGGACACACAAGAGAAAAGTAAAAGGAAACTGGAGTAGCACACAGGGGTAAGCCATAGGCATGACCTTCGCCTCCTTTACTTATTAGGGTTTCGGCCTTCTGCCAGCATCCCAAACCCTGCAGGTTTGGGAGAGGGCATGATGCTACCCGGGTGTGATTGGCGAGCACATGAAGTCCACACAGATCTCCTCAGTGACACCAGACCCCGAGACTCAGATGACATTCACGCAAGGTCTGTAATAACACCGGAGAGGTGTCCCTGAGGACCTCACGGCTATCATGGACACTCACAAAGAGAGGCGTTCCAGGAATGAGTACGCTTAGCAAACCTGGGTTGAGAAGCAGAGGTACTAAGGAGCGTCCAGAGCCTTCAGTATGTTGCATGTCCTGGGATTCTGTACAATCCATTTGCCAGAGCAACTCTTCTTCCCTTTGGGACATTTCTTATACCTCACATAGCCCATGAGCCTAGGTGTCTATCCCCGTTCTACAGGTGAATTACTTAGCCACACAGATGAACACTCTACGTTCATGAGTGAGACTCTGAGAGCGGTTCTCAGGTGTGGGAAAGAAGGAGCCTTCCGCACAAATGCCTCCCAGTTACCACTGGTTTATGAAGTCTGTCCTCTGTAGGGCAGACAAGAACCTCTCCAGGGCATGTCAGAAAGGGGGGGCCAGGGGAGCCAGGGATGCCAGGAGCTGGCAGCTCAGGTGTCAACAGAAAAGGGAAGGGAATGGTGGCAGGCGTTGGGATCAGGGACATGAACTAGATGCAGAGAACCCCCTCAATGGGCGCTGTGGATGCTCTGGTGTGCCCAGTGAGCGTGCTATCCTCAAAATACTGTCAGGAAGGAACTTTCTGGGAAGCAACCTCAGCCAACGAGTCTTGAAAGGATTTTGGAAGTGGGCAATCTCACATTCACTTTATAGAGAAATGTTGTACACACCGCCAACACATGTTTAGGGAAGTCTCAACATACCCACTTGGAGGTCTGTCCCAGATTTAAGTGTGCACAAGTACAACGGCAACCTACTTAGCCTGAATCTATTGCATATAAGTAGAAAAATATTCTAAATACAAAAGAAACGAGATAATAAGAGGGTAACTATGACAAAAGAGCATCACAAGCCTGTTCTCTCACTAGATGCTAAGATACATCTGGAGCAATAATTCTCATCTAGGGATGGTTTTGCCCCAAACAGGACATGTGATAAACAGATGGAGACTTTTTGGGTTGTCACAACTGTGGGGAAACAGGGAGTGCTAATGGCATTGAATGGGTGGGGCCAGGGATCAACAACTCCCAGCACCCAATGAGGGGACTGAGGTTCACTGAACTTAATTTTCCAAAGTCCCTGAGTCATGGTGGCAGAGCCAGGGTTCCGTGCCCAAGGCCAGGTTCTTTTCGTAAGCTCACATGGCCTGCTGCCCAAAGTCTACAGGTCTGTCAACAAGCAAGGACATCAGTGCTCCAGCTGGGAACCCACACTAAGTGAGAAGCATCAATGGTGGGCAGCGAAAGTTGTAGGTGGCTGTCCAAGGCCTACCAGAACACACATGACACTGCTGCTGCTGGAGTTTCTCAACCCACCTCTGGAGACCCCCATTCGTGATACATAATGAGCCCCCTGTTTGTGTGTCCGCTGGACACACAGCCACATTCCTGGCTAAAATACTAAGACTACAGTCTTAACAAGGCACTGTGACATCCAGCTCAGGACTCACATGCTCTTATGAGGAGGATGACAAATCTCCAGGTACGGTGTGGCCACGTCACCTCTACTTTTGAAAGGGGAGGAGAGGGAAAGTTGACAGATGCTGGAAAGTCAAGTGCTGAAGGCGTTCACCCTTCTGAAGGGGGCTGAGGTGTTTACAGTACACTGGGATAGAACTCAGGGAGGCTGGAGGTCCAAGGCTGGAAAGCAGGCCCGTGGGCCTTGGTCCTCCATCTGTTTAGCAAACTGCCCGTATCTCTCCCCCCACCCCAGGCATGGCCTCGAGAGAGAAACAAGGATACAGAGGGTTTGCTGTTTGGAATTCAAGATGCTGCAGAAGTTCGTGGGGTTATTTGCCTTCCCTGAATATGCAGAGCCCAAAGGAATTTCATGAGATTACAATGGAAAGATTATGCTGAGAGATACATTGGAATTGTATTTTTACCACCCCCCTGGCCAGCCCCATCCCACCTCAGGCATCCCTTACTCGGGTAGAAAACAGCCAACCTTTACTGAGCACTTGCTAGGTGCTGGGCACCCCTCTTAAGAGGCCTACATTTATTAACTCAATCATCATGATAACCCTGTTGTCCTCATTTTACAGATGAGGTGAGTGAACACAGGGAGGTCATGTAACTTGCCAGAGGTTGCACAGCTGGCAGGTGGCTAACTGGGATTCAGATCCCTGCTGGCTCCAGTGTTCATCTTCCTAATCATATACACTGTCTCTGCGCCTGCAGTGAGGAGGTCTTCCCTGTGTGTGTCTCAGACACCAGGTCAATAACACATCTGACTGGCTTTTTCAATCCTCATACAGGTGTCTTCCATCCTGCAAAAGTGAGCATCGGCGAAAGCCGCTACAACCCCATTATTTGAGTTACATCAGGCTGTGGGGCTCACAGACCATTTCCATTCCCAACTGGTTCTAAGGCCCCAGGAGGGTTTCCTGAGTCCAGGACCCAGGCAAAAGGGCTCACACCTCACTCCCTTCCCCTGCCACTGCCTGGAACGTCATAGGAATCCTACTGATCTCCTGGCTGCCTGAGGTTCCGCCTTTAATACAAGATGGAGCACAGATTAAAATTTAAATATGAACACCATCCTCTTCAGAGCTTTAGCTGCCTCTTTCCTATCCTCCTCTCCCTGGCCTGGCTTCCTTTATTTGTCAAGCACAAAGCAGAAGAATCACTGTACTATTAGCCACCTCCCATTACCACCCCCTCGCTCCCTCCCTCCCACCCTGGCGAGGAGGCAGCTGGGGTCAGGGAAAGAGAGGAGCCTCCATGTTCCTAGTTGGCACCAAGATAAAGCTCTGTGAAACAAGGGCATGGACAGCAGAGAAAACAATTATGGTCACCATGCCTTTCCCTGTTTGCTTTCCTTCCATAGGCCACTGTTCTAAAAGTTGTTGTATCATCAAAAGGAGAAAACCAAATTCATGTATGTCAGAGGAGTACCGGGGTTAAAGTTTAGAACTACCCTGCTGGACAAATGTCTAGCTTAACTGAGAAGTGTATGTTTTCCTCTAATTACATATTAACTTGTTTATTGGAAAATAACCATCTTGATTTTAATTAATCACAAAGAAAGAGCAAAATATAGGGGGAAAATACTGTCTGACTCATCTTTTTCATGCTGCTCTCTCTCCTCTAGTCTGAAAAGGTTTGTTTTCTTCGCTTGCTTAAAAACCCTAAGGTAAGATGAAGAGACAAGAGTGCTAACCTTCTTAAACACCTAGCCCAGCTATTTTGGCTGACACCAATAAGCAGATAGCAAGATGAATTAAATAGGTAAGGGAGACACAGATGGAAGACCCAGATTGGCTATCTACTGTGATCCCAGCCAACATTCTCCAGGGACCTCACCTCAGGTACATTTACCTGAGCCATTGAAGACCAAGGGAATCCTATCAGTTTCTGAATGGGCCAGTGGAAAAGGATGATGTAAGAACATGGCCCCAGCACAATGCTGGTTTGGGTTCTCAACACTGGTAAGGCCATCCTTCAGACCTGAGCTGCTGAAACAGGGGCAAGTGTGGGGAACCTAAGCTTTAATTAGTACTCATTAGGCGCTAGGCATAATCACATTTACTCCTCACCACAATTTTGTGTGGCAGATATAAGCCCTATTTCACAAATAAGTTACCCTTTTGAGCCTTCTTTCCCTTATCTACTGCCATAGTTAGAGCTACATTGAACCCCATGTCAGGCAGACTTCTGTGTCAGCAGTCCATCTTGTCAAATTAAACAAAGTAATCAAAATATAATTGTGGAGGTAAGGAAGAAAAAATACGCATTGTATTTTAAATAGCTGAGAAGTCAGAGAACTACAGAATGAAGGAGAGGGATCTCTATCATGAGATGTATTACAGTCCATAGTGATATGACATGACTTCTTAATAATGGTGGTGATTTAGCTTCCTGATGAGCAGGGTACTACAGATGAAACTGACCTAGCATATCTAATGGGATTTCCTCTTATTCCATTAACACAAAAAATACTGCTAAGTCACAAGATTAAGAGAAAAAAAAAAGATGAATTGGTTGAAATAAATTTTTAAAAATCTCTTCCTGCAATATGCTTGGAAAATAAATCCAAAGACATATTATTGGATGATCTAACAAAACACAAAGTCAAATACAGAAATCAGACGAAATAGAGATGATAAATTCCAATGAGCTTTAAGAGACAAAGGAGAAAAAAGAAAAGAAAGGCAGAAAGTAAAATTGCAGAAATGGAAGATTTTATTGAACGAAAAACAGACATAATTATGGATCAGGAAACAATCACCAAGCTCACAACTGAATAAACAATTAAAAAAAAGAAAGAGCCATTCCTTTTCTGAAATCTAATAAGGGCCTAAATTATACAATCAAAAAATAATCATGAAGAAAGAACATCAGTCCACCCTCTTCCTTCTTCTGGAGACTACGGAACCCAGCAAATCTTGGGTCTTTAACAAGCATACCCTCATTTTACATCGCACATTCACAACAAGGATAATACTGCCCCCTATGAGGGTCGAAAACAGGTTCTTATGGGGTGAAAAAAATAAAAAAAAATCCCACTCTTTTTAGGCAGAGAGCAAAGATACAGCACATCAATACTATATTTGTGGTATTAAATTGCAGGGGGAGTAGCTAAGAATATATGTGTAAGCCTAACACGGGAAATGCAGCCTTACAGAAATTCCAATTTGGCTTTGCATCAGAAATGTAACAGAATCCTAATACAGGAGCACCTGGGTGGCTCAGTGGTTGAGCATCTGCCTTTGGCTCAGGTTGTAATCCTGGGGTCCTGGGATTGAGTCCCATATCGGGCTCCCCAGAGGGAGCCTGCTTCTCCCTCTGCCTATGTCTCTACCTCTCTGTGTCTTTCATAAATAAATTTAAAAAAAAAAATCCTTAAAATACCTTCTAAAACTCACATGGGTTTCCAAACTAAAGGAGTCAAAAATGAGAAATACAAACACTTGGTGGCTCTTAACAGGGTAAGTGGGTAAGTAAAGGGAAGACATTTTATAATGCCTGGAAGAAAAAGAAAAGAAAAAAAGTGAATTCTTCCAGGAGTTTAATCATCTGGGGTGTCCCTGGTACTACCAAAAAGTAGACTACCCCTGGGAAAGGCAAGTTTAAGGAGGTACAGAACTCACTGGCCTCCATGGCCATCCCTGCTCCAGACTGTGGAAGCCTCACTCAGAACGCATGGCACTGGAAGAAAGGCACGCCCTCTTGACTTGAAGATGGAAGCAAAACCCATCAGCCCACAGACTGCAGATCACTCTCCCGCGGTCCCTGAATAAACAACTTCCAGCCTTTGCTCTGCACTCCTCCCTGACACCAACGTTTCTGAGAGGTGACAGCAATGATTTTCTGCACTTCTCAGACCCCAGGCACGACCTAATTAACTTTTTAATATGTTATCAGTGCCTCTTCCTCTCAAAATGCTTTCCTTCTAAGGTCCTAAATGCAAAAGAAAGAGGACTAGGAAACTCTTGGGAACATGCTCATTCCTTTTCTTTGGCCTGGTGGGCTGAGGTCACTCCCTGCCCGCCTGCACGCTCCCACGCTCCCCCCCTTTCCCCGCCCCCACAGGGGATGGAGGCCCAAGCTGGGCACCGTCAGAGGAACTCAAACCAGCATCGCGGGAGGCTATCTCTGAAGAAAAAGGAGTAGGCATTACAGAGGCTGCCCCCTTGCTGGTGGTGGATCAGGGCCCACAGGCGGTCGCCGAGGAGGGTGGAGAGGGGCTGAGGCCCCCGGTGATCACCTTCCAGCGGCTTCACGATCTGGAGTTTCTCGGGCAGGTAGGAGCGGCTGCTGAAGGACATGCCCGAGAAGCCGGTGAACTCGGAGAAGCGCGAGTGGGTGCCGAGGGACATGATGCTCTCCGTGGGCGTAAGCGAGCCGCTGAGCAGCTCGCCCTTCTCCGCCAGCTCCCTGAGCTTCCGCTCCTGCTCCTCCTCGAAGAACCTGCGCTCCGAGAGGTAGTTCTCCCGGCGGAGGGACAGCCGCCGCAGGGCCGTCTCCAGGTCATGGGAGCCCGGGGTGCCCGGCGTGCCCGGCTTCTTGCTCCGCTCGTCGCTCCTGCAAGGAGGGAGATGGGGCTGAGCGCGGCGCCCCAGCAGCAGGCACATGCAAGGTACACAGTCCGAGGAAGGCCTCGCTGCTAGGTGGCCAGGGGTGGACACGTCTGGGGGCCGCAGGACTGTTGCCAGGGAAGCCAACAGGGCAAGCCGCTGAAATTTAGGCAAAAATGGGCAAGGCCATGCCTGCCTGGAAGAACTAGTTCTCGCTGTTGGGTGTTTTGCTGGGAACTAGGAGAGCACTAAGGTGTAATGAAAATTTGCACCCACAATGCAAAAAAATTCCGTTCTCAGGAGCATGTTCCTTGTGAGCCCTGAGGATGGATACCTGGTTGGCACAGTGGTTGAGCATCTCCCTTTGGCTTAGGTCACAATCCCCGGGTACTGGGATCGAGTCTAGCATAGGGCTCTCTGCATGGAACCTGCTTCTCTCTCTGCCTATGTCTCTGCCTCTCTGTGTGTCTCTCATGAATAAATAAATTAAAAAAAAAAAAAAAAAAAAGACGGCGGCTTGTCGGCTTCTTCAGGCTACAGTCCTAGTCACCAGAGAGGATACTGGTTCGACAGGCATTTCTCTTTCCTCTGGAATTAAAAGAGCTATTCTGATCAAGCAGCTTCCCCTCTGACCCAACTGGTCAGAGCACCGATTTCACTGTCACAGAAGAAGGGTGTACAACACAGCTGCCTATGTGTGTGTGCGTTTGTGGGGGGATGTGTCTGCAGGGCTTCAGGACAAAGAGGGACTGCCCACTGCCCACTCCAGGGGCAGGAGGTGTGTCTGGCACCTGCAGGGAGCCTACCTTTAAGCAAGCTAGATTCTGGTCACAGGACAGAGCCTGAGTCCTCCTCAGCCTTTCAAACACCCAAGCTACAAAGCGGTCCCTGAAACAAACATCCATTCTGTAGCCCAACAGTGAGGATTAACAGAAAAAATACTCATGTATCCTCCCCTTCAACATTTGATGGAAAAGCAGACTTCCTGTTGTACATCCTTCCACTGGTGAAAATATGCCCTTGATTCTGATCAAGGGCTGGCAACTCAGAGGGCTGGCAAAACAGATTAAGAGAACTGAAAGGTCTATGCTTTTCAGGCAATTCTGTATCAGCCTCCCTCTTCTGATAGCTGAACCCATATCTGATCCACACCACCTGTCTCCAAAACACAAAGAGTAAAAACTCCCAGTTGGCTCACCCCAGGTCGGCTGCCTCTGCTTCCAGGATGATGCTGTTGGTCTTGTTGTCCAGGACGATGTTGCCAACGTCACTGCCATAGAAGCTGGACCGGGGGGTGCTGACGCAGCTGGACAGGAGGGAGTTCACGGCTGAGGACTGGTTGGAGCCAGGGATGTTCATGGGGGACGGGGTCAGAGACCTCTGCTTGACGACTTGGTTGATGTTTCTCACAGTCTCAAAGACTCGCTTTTGGTGACTGGTGGGGGGAAAAGGGGGTATGCACAATATCCATGAATAAACAAATGCAGGAATGACTGTGGAGTTCAATCCTCCAAAAACTACCATCAGAGGAGCCAAAAGGCAGCTGACCCACGCTGAGCCCCCAAGCAACCTGCCACCCTGTGCCTTCCACATGTTTTTTAAGACTGTTGGCTGGAAGGCAAGAGACTCAATGCCCACTGAATTCAGAGCTCTAATTTGTGGTTGTGTCCTAAAGGTGATGCTAGCAAGATGATCAATGCTTTTCGCTCCCTTAGGCTTGACCCACAAATAAAAATACTTAAGCAGGGCTTTTTGTCTCCCAGCTATTTTTCCTCTTTTATGATGATCACTTAGAATACAAAGTCCAAGAGGGCAGTGTTCACTGTTCAGCACATAACAGAGAACCATAAATATCTGTAGAATGAGTATTTGCTGACTATTCACATATATATATATATATATATATGAAGCAAGACAAAGTCTTAAACTTCTATAATGAGATGATAAATACCACATGAATCTTTTTTTAGAAATTGCTAGTTCTAAGAGTGGAACCTCCCTTTGATGCTCATTTTTTCCCCTTTTTTGCGGGGAGGGGGAGAGAGCAGAGGGAGAGAGAAAGAGAGAGAGAAAACAAACACAAGTGGGAGAGGAACAGAGGGGGGGAGAGAGAGAGAGAGAGAGAGAATCCCAAGCAGACTCCATGCCCAATGCAGAGCCCAACATGGGGCTCGATCTCACAATCCTGAGATCACGATCTGAGATGAAATCATGAGTCAGATGCTTAACCAACTAAGCCACGCAGATGCCCCCTCCTCATTTGCTCCTTTTTAAGGAGACAAAGGTAGGCACATTGCTATAATGGCCCCTTCCTTCTGGGATACATAGAGCTTCACCTCTGGTCACCCCCAGGATCCCATTTCAGTTCTGGCTGTGGGCTTTGGGTACAGAAAATACACAATGAAATTGGATCCACAGGTTCCTTAGAAACACCTCGGGGGAGGCCTAGTGCAAAGTCCCACATTAGGAAGAGAGTTGATAGAGGCCAATATTCGTAAATGTATCCAGACGAGAAGCAGAGGCCTTGTGCACACCCCTCAAAGAGCCGCCTCTGTATCTCCTACTGCATCCTATTTTTGTTTTTCAAACAGACATTAAACATTTTTAAAGTACTGTTTTTCACCAAAAGAAAAGATAAAAATGGTGTTAATAATAAAAGATGTTAATAATACATCTTTAAAATCCAGTAAGGGGAACTGGAGGATATTACTGGCTGTGTTCTATCTCTCTTAATCTGGACCCAAGTATGTGGAAGCACCACAGTGATCCCTGCTGGTGTCTGAAGCCCACACGTTGCTAGTTTTGATGACCACGGGTATGAAGCAGTCTCTGGGAAGTTTAGAACCAGGCCATACGCGATATCTGGAGACTCAGGCTCTTCCAGCTGCAGTTCTTTGCGCATGGTTCCCTCAATCTCTGCTGCCAAGGAGTCCTGAGAAAAGCCAGAAAACACACTGGGTGAACAGCAATTCAAGTCTCTAACAGAGGCTCACGGCTGGCTAGCCATAGGAATGTCAACTGAGGTTCTCAGAAGCCTGCAAACTACCCATGACACCAGGCTGACAACATTCGTCACTGTTGGAACCCCTGCCACGCAATCCCCATGGCGGATTCTGAATGGAGCCATCCTAGTGGGCACTGAGAGTAAAGCCCCTATACCCCCAGGCAGCTAAGGGTCTGAGAGCAACGTCATGTCTCTTGGCCTTACCATAGAGCTGTGACTCTACCCATAAGGAGAGGCGGGGACTTTATGGAGGAGACGACCTCTGTTGTGAGCACTATCATCCAAGCCTCTGTCCTCCTGCCCCCCAGCCCCCAGCAAGAAAAGCTCCTCTTCCCACTGACCCATTGCCTACCCACCTTTAGTAGCCAGCCCACACCTCTACAAATCCACTACTATTACTACTATCAGTAGTTCCCACTATTAATCCTCCATTCCTCCTCCAAGAAAGACACCAAACACATGAAGTCCCCACACAGTTAGCTCACTTAAATCTTTCTCCAGCTAGGTCGTGGATTTTGTGGGTTAGGGGAAGGCCCAAGCTGAGACTCACCAATTTTGGCTGCCTGATGGGTGCCCCGCTCCCTGAATGACCCACCACTCCTCACCTCTCTTTGAGGCAGAGCCTAACAAGCAATCCCACACACAGACACAGGTCAATGCCAGCAGGAAGACCAGATGTGTGCAGAAAAGCACCTGTTGGGGCCTCAGAGGAGGACACTACTCAGGACAGCCTGAGGGAAGGGCTAACTCTGTGCTAATTAAAGAGACCTCCTGTGATGATAGGAATGCTCTTTCTGCACTGTCCTGCTGCGGGAGCCACAGGCCCCAAGCGAGCACTTGAAACATGGCCAGCGTGACTGAGAACCTGAATTAACTGAACTAATTTTAACGGACTTAAATTTACATAGCCACCCATGGCCAACAGCTTCCCAGCAGCCAGACCAAGGGAACTCCAGAGCATCCCCCTCCATGGCCCAACGGTCAAAGAACAATGCTCCAGTCTGAAAGCTGGAACCAGGTGGGTACACATGACAGGAGCTGGCAAGAAGCTGAGTCCAGGAAGGTTTTGTGGGCTTCTTTTCAACTCCTATTTCTAAATATGCAGTTTTATTTTATGAATTTTACCCACAGACTGCAATTCAACATCACCCATGTTGTAAGAGGGTTCCTTGGGTGAGCTCTTCTGAAGCTGGTTTAACTTTTCTTCATACCCTAATTCACCATATAGTTTACATTCGGAATTCTGCATGAGGAAACGTAGGAGAGATGACATACCAAACTACTAACTTCAAGGCTATGCTGGGAGAAAGCTGCAGGCTGGCTCCATGACTTTTTTTTGGCCCTGAATATCCTAGGAATCTGGGAAAGCCATGGGCCTCTTCTCAGAATAATATTTTTAACTGAATAAAATAATTAGGACCGAAAGGAAGCCAGATAGACTGAACTAGTCACTAGACTAATAACAACAATCATGATGGAGTAACACACAGGGTCTGGCTTCAGGCCTGGTAATTACTGCCACCTTGAAGAGAAGATTAGCACAAATGGGATTTTGAGATATCTTACAACTGAAAACACGCCATGAAAGCAGCTGTGATTTTAGCTGGTGACAAAGTCACAGGGATGCTAATAATGCTGTGGCTTGTGGCCCACCTTCATATGAGAAGGAAACACTGTAACACTGTGTACGAGGGAATAAAATAAAAGGTGTGACTTCCCTTAAATTCATGGGTCCCCTGAACCCTGTCTGAGGATCCCAGATTAGGAACTCTTGCCATAGGCAAGAGAGCTGGGAATGTACTCCTCGGGCAGAAACTGTTACTCACGGTTTGATTCAGCAATTACAAAGGCTGGGAGCAGGAGCAGCAGATTTGGGCGTTCTGCTCCACAAACATGGGCACAGCACCACTCAGGGTGCCTTAAATACCTTTAATACATAGTGTACTTTAAAAATAGCCATCTTCAAAATCTGAACCATGCCAACAGTTACAGAAAAAGGCAAGCAAAAGCTCCATCTCAGCAAATACGAAAGCTGAGAATCTGCAGAAGAAACCCAAATGTAGATTTTCAGTTTGGCTTTTCTGTGTCATGGTTTTGTCTTAAAACAGGGTCTGTCCCTGAGAGTGGGGAATGCAGTGGAGTGAATCCTAAGTGCACGGGAAATAAGATGCCCCAAGGAGGCCACCACACCAAGATGGGAAGCCAGGAAGTAGGTAAACTGAGGCAGAGAGCATACATCGCTACATAGGCCAGTCTGTGAGCTGCGTGTCATGGGCTCCAGATCGAGGAATCAGGGGCACAGAATGTTCTTTGCTGCCTTTGCTGGGATTTCTGAACATACTGGATCACCAATCTGCTCCTTGGAAGGCTATGTTAATATCTTTCGTTTTGGTTTCACTAGGTTTCAATCAAGTTGAGAGAGAGAGATTGTTCTGCCTGATTTTGATATATAAAAGGAAAGGAGATCATGATTTAGAAAAAGTGAACCAGAAAACAAGGGTCAGGGTGGAAGGGCCAGGGCAGTGTCAGCAACAGGGGTGGGGAGGAGGATGAGAGGAAAGAGCCCTACAGCAAGACCAGTCCAAAGGAACAAAGTTTTAGAAATTGGAGGCACCATCCACTCATATCTCATTTGGGAATGCTTCTCTCAAAAGTTCTTGTCTCCTCAAGGAGGATTTGGTGTTTCAAGAAACCACAGAAACAGAGCCTCAATATAAAAGTTCTTGGTCTTATGTTCTTCCGTCTGTCTGTCCACCCATCCAAATCTCGTACCTACTGAGTAGGTGTAATTCTGTGACACAACAAGCACCGAGTAGATAGAGTATTACAGAGAGGGAAGGAGGAAAGTAGCAAATAAGACATGGTCCCCGCCGCCTTCAGGGAGCTTCTGTTGGCTAGGAGAAGATGCAAGGAGGAAGCTCAGCAAATGCCAGGGGAAAAAGACCAGCAGAGCAGGCCTGCCCTGTGCTGCGAACCTCCAGCAGGGAGAGCTCACCTGGAAGATCCCCTTCTCAACCATGTTTCCTTAAGGCCCAAGCATGCAATAGATCAGGCCAGAGCTAAGAAATAAGAGTGCAGGGAAATCATTTTGTAGAAATAGAAACACCACTCTTTGTGGAGAGAGAGATTTTTTCAGATCACAGATATTGAAAGCCCCCAAGAAGACGATTACTAAGCCTAGAAAGAACCAGCAGAACTGTATGGGCAATTTAAGAATTCTAGAATGCACTGTGAAGCCAAAATAGCTCGTAGTCTCATAAGGTCAGAAAAATAATAATGTATGAATAACATCCTCCAAGTATCTGAGGTTCCTACTAAGTTTACCAATTAAGGATACGAGGAGAAAAAAATGGACTGAGTCAGAGGGAAGGCAGAGGAGGCATCGATCTGCCTCATGTAGTCACAGAGCCACCAGCTGGGCATACAAGCCCCTGACTCAGATCTAGATCTAAGCTGCAGAATGAGAAGCCACCCACAAAGACTCCCCTCCAGACCCCACCTCCCTATCAGGCCCCGTGGGCTGGAAGCGGGGGCACAGGGCACGAAGCAAGCGGGCACTCACCATGGGGAACAGGCCCAGCGAGTGGTAGCGCCGGGATGTGGTGTTGGGCATGGTCTTGTTGCGGAGGTTCTTGAGCTCCTCCTGTGCCTCGTGAAGCATCTCCATGCACTCCGCATACTTGTCCTCCAGCTCACGCAGCTGCGGAACACCAGAAAGGCACACAGGGTCAGGGGCCGGTCAGGAGCCCTGTGCCTCCAGGTTGACACCGAAGAATACTTGAGGCTCAGTGCTTATAGCCTCAGAAACCTCCCAAATTCTAACAATGGGCAACTGAGGAAATAGGCTTCCAGTTACGGAATGTGTAAATCATGGGGATGAAAGACCAATGGTACGGTGACAGTAGTACGCTGACAGATGTGGCTGCACTGTGGTGAGCACAGCATAGCGTACAGAGATGTCAAATCACTACTTATACACCTAGACCTAATATAACACTGCGTGCCAATGATACTCAAAGAAAAAAATAATTAAAAAAAAAAAAAAAGCAACTTGACGCGAATGGGAGAGCAAAGTGTCACACCCTCGTCTCCAGCCACATCTCTGCGTGGGCTCCTTCCTACGGTGAACCCTGTGCCATTTCACTTACTGGACATTTAGCAGGAGGCGGGCTGTGCAGGGCCCGGCCTCCCAGGAATTTAC
This sequence comes from Canis lupus familiaris, assembly GCF_011100685.1. Taxonomy (NCBI): domain Eukaryota; kingdom Metazoa; phylum Chordata; class Mammalia; order Carnivora; family Canidae; genus Canis; species Canis lupus. The sequence continues at coordinate 11,589,371 of NC_049244.1, read as the reverse complement.
GAGTAAGAATGACTTTTGATTCAGAATTAAAAACAGCTAGTGAGGTGGACATGACCCTGAGAGCGGGGCCCAGCAGAGGGAGGCTGATGGCACGAACTGGGAAGGGCCTGGTGAAAGTGGGATGAGAGGAGCCACTCACCTCGGCCGTGAGCTGCCGCTGGGCATCCTTAGCAGCCCCCAGGTGCTGGACCAGCTCTTCATTTTCCACCGCGCACTGCAACATGGCAAAGGCCACTCAGCTTCTCTTTTAAGATACTTAGAGACATCTCACTGCTTTCCTCTCACTACTAATCTGTTCCGATCCTACCACACCTCCATGATGAAACTTTTAGGCCAGAGTAAAATTTTGCCTTTTACGTAATTTTGAAGGCAGCCTTTCCTACATCTGGGCTTAACTTGGGTATCACATAACTCCGGTATTCCAGTAGAAAGCCGAAATCAAAATTAACTGTCCATCTCGGTGAGAAATTAGTCCATTCTGTATCCCCGCCTTATGCCCGCCTCCATAGACACGGCCCCGACCCAGGCACACTTCACCTCATGCTTCTAGCAAAGGCCTGACATGGGAACCTAAATTCTGTTTTGTTGTTTTCCTGCTGCTCCATCTTAAATCTAAAGGGGAAATTATTCTGCAGCAGAACACACTAGGTACACTGTGTAAAAACAAATCCTAGACCAGAAAATTCATGAGTTAAATTTCAGAACTCTGCAGCTCAGCACCTTTCTTAACGAATTCTATTAATGTGCAGATTATTTTTAGGAGATCAGTGGTTATATGATCCCTCCCCAGTTCAGGGCAATGAGCTCTATTCTATTGATTTTGCTAATAAGCCTTTTCTCCAAAGGGGCAGGACAAACTCCTAAACTATGAAACCAAAGGGCACAGTCTTCAGGGGCAAATGCCAACTGCATCAACCCGAGAAACAGAAGCCTTACAGCTTTTGCCTTCTTCTGCAAGTCAACTATCTGCGACAGCAGGTGTGTGATCTCCTCTTGCTGGCGGGCAGCATCTTCGGTCTTCTTAGCCAGCTCCTCTGAGATACTGGCAATCTGCACATTGGCATCCCCTTTAACCAAGAAATGACAACAAGAGGAAGTTAGAGCCAAAGAGAATGGTTTCTTTGTGGTTTGCACAAGAAAAAGTATCTTTTTTACCAGGCAGGGGGAGGAGTGGAGAGCGGAGAGTGAAGAAGGAACAGCCTCTGTTTTCCTGCATGGGCTCTGTCAAGAGAAGGAGCAGGCCCCCAGGTGTGGCTCCCAGGCCCAGTGTGGGGAGCCCAACCCCACGGACCAAGGCTACTTCCCTTAGAGGAAGTCAGGTAAGTTTTGGGCGTCAGTCGGGAGATACCACACCACACAAAGGTGCCCCAATCCCCACAGTCATGCATGAACAGATCCACATCATTAACAGGAATCCCTGCTGCGCCCTGTTCTAGAAGGAACTGCTGCCTGCACAGTATAATTCCCTTGGGTGTTTTCCACCCATATTCAGGGTCATAACTCATTTTACTAGATTGGACCACAGGGTGTGTTTCATTTATTAAGTGTCTTGCTGAAACTCAAAATGCTGTCTGCCCTTTTGTCTTAACTTGTAAACTGATGATAGAGAAGGTGGGAAAGGTACTTGTCCTGCAAAGTGGAGAACTCTGGCCTCAACCTTCACATGTCAGTTACGAGAAACCATAATTGATTAGTTTTTGCACAGGGACATGAGAACTCTATAACTGGGCTTAACTTGGGTATCACATAACTCCGGTATTCCAGTAGAAAGCCGAAATCAAAATTAACTGTCCATCTCGGTGAGAAATTAGGACAACACATGGCTGACAACCTAGCACCCAATTTCTCACGAGTCAGAGTGAGGGCTGCCACGCAAGGTCAGGAGAAAACTCTAGTTTTCAGAAAAAGTGCTACGGAGCCCAAGCCACCAGGGAGACTGCACTGCATACAAATCTGCTCACAAGATGGCAGAAAGTAAAAAGAGGCGGTGAGGGTGGAGCAAGAGGACCAGGACATACTCAGCTCCTTCACGCAGTCGTTGACCAGCTGCTGTTCCTTCTCTTCGTAGGTAATGGTCTCCGTCTTCAGTTGGCAGGCCTGTGGACAAGGCTCAGGTCAGAGGCCCCACATTCACAGCTGAACGGGTAGGGTGGGCAAGGCTTGGGGCCCGGGGCAAGGATAAACTGGAGTCCAGGAAGCTGCCTTCCGTCCCCCCCCTCCCCTCCCCGCCATCCATTACACCCTCAAATACAGGAAGCTCATCAAAATGCCCTGCTCAGGTAAGGAATCACCAATCCTCAAAGCCAAACAGCTGAAAAATGTGTACCACCAGAGGGCGCCACACAAGGGGATACGCGCTCTGCAAGTGCCACCCTCATGTCTACTGGTGTCTGTCCCAGCTCATAGACATGGACCTTTGTGACTCCAGCGGGTCTAAGACTCAGCTCTTCCAACCACAGGCATTCTAAGGATGACCACAGGAATAGCTAACACTTGTCATGTACCTGCTTTATGCAAGGCACTACCGTCCTAGGAGGTCTGAGTCAGAGTTAGATCTACTGTATTCACTTAGTAAAGACAAGGTACAAGACCAAAGCATTAAAATCCAGAATCCCAAGAGCTATCTCAGGACTCTGGATAGCCAGCTGACAAGGTTGGAAAACAGAGATCCAAAGAAGAAAATATCCGAGGGACACCTGGGTGGCTCAGTGGTTGAGTGTCTGCCATTGGCTCAGGTCATGATCCCAGGATTCTGGGATTGAGTCCAAAATCAGTCTCTCTCTGCCTCTTTCTGTCTCATGAATGAATAAAATCTTTTTTTAAAAAAAAGGAAAGAAAAGAAAGTATCCAAGGCAGAGAAGGGGTATCTCTGAGCCCTCAGGCCCTGGCCCCTGGGAGACACTACACTCCTGAAAACTGATGTGGAATCTGTAGCTGGAATTAGGTTCCTTCCACGTGCTTTAGGTGAACCCTCTGACAGGGGGACAAATTACTGCATACCTAGGACTAGTGCATTTACCTGAGGTAGACAGTGGAAAGGAAAGCTCTGGCCAGGACTCTTGACTTGGCCACTGCCTGGCAGAGAAAGCCTGGACAACCCTCTTGGTGGCTCTGGGTTTGTGCTGCCCACTAGTCAATGAGGACTAGAAGAGGTAAGGTCTAAGAACATGACCCTTCCCTCGTGCACAGCCCTGATAAGCCCAGACATGAGGCTCTTTCCACCTTGGGGGCAAATTCAAGGTGGTCTGCCTTACTACAGGGGCTTGAGGAAGCCCTGGGCCAGCTCGGGTGGGTGTGCAGTCCAAACTTAAAGCATACCTCTGGCTGGAGAGCATCAACTCACTGACAAGACAAAAAGTACTAAACTTGCATGCGTCGGTGTTTCTAGGTAGGGGCAGCGGGTGAAGGGAAGTAATGTGGGGGTCAGAGTCCCAGAGCCTTGCAAATCCCAGCTTTGTCATTCCCTAACTTGTGCCATGCTGGAAAATCAAACACCTAGCAGCCTGGGTCCTGGCTTCCTCACTGTAAATGACAAGCAAAGTAACAGACTTCCAGCCTTGCTGCAAAATTTGAAAAAACAAACAAACAAACCGAACACAGGCAGGGGTGCCTGGGTGGCTCAGTCAGTTAAGCATCTGCCTTTGGCTCAGGTTGTGGTCACGGAGTCCTGGGATCAAGACCCAAGTCAGGCTCCCTGCTCAGTGGGGAGTCTGCTTCTCCCTCTGCCCCTCCCCTCACTCATGTTCTCTGTCTTTCAAATGAATAAATATTAAAAAAATAAAAAAAACAGGTAAGCATCTGGCACAGTGACTTGCCAGTCAGAAATACTCAAAAGCATGAGTTGCCAAGTTGTCTCAACTATCTTTTTAAGTTAATTGTCTAAGAATTATGTCTCCAAGTTGTCACGTACTATCCCTTAGAACAGATCTGACTGGCAGCAACCTGCTTCCATGTCATTTCCATGGAGAGACCCCACCCACAGAGCCCTGCTGTGAGCAGGAGGACGGGGAGGGCCTGGCCACAGTTGCCTACTCACACAGAGGATCCATGAGTCCTCAGCCCCACCCATCCCTCACCGACAGGGAGCATCTGTGCTCCCCAGCACATGAGTGAGGCTATGAGCACCACACAGGTGGCTCCCCTACAGTCACCCTCGGGAATAACGCTGCAGGCACAGCCCCTCCTGTCAGATAAGGCAAAGGGGTCCACCACCCTCCAGAGGGTACAAAGGCAGGGAGCACACTTCACCTCCGACCGGAGTACCACGTTCTCCTCTTCGAGGTCCTTGAGCTTCTTCTGAAGAGAATCCAGATGAAAGTAATTCTGCACTGAGGACGATGACTCATTCCTCTTCAGTCTGGGAGAGAAAGTACAATCTCGTTCTAGGGAGAGACATTGGCTCCCTGCCTCCAGCAAACCCAGGGAAGCACAAAGGGCCTTTGCAGGGAGGAACCATGAAACCCACAGGTGCAAAAGGGGCCCCCTGGAGAGCAGGGGCAGCAGCACACAGCCTCACCACCGCTCAGGATCTGCAGTCGCCACATGGCCTCACAATTCAGCAGAAGCAACTACTTGAAAACACACACTTCCAGAGGCCTAGAAATTTATTTAATATTTGCACTGCCATCCTATGTGCCCAGAACAGTTTTCAGTACTCTACAGGGATTAAGGCAATTAATGCTCATAATCCTATGAATAAAGCACTAGCAGTAGTCCCATTTTACAAACAAGCAAACAAGCACAGAGTGGTTAAGTAATGTAGTCAAGAGAACACAGCTAGGAAACCACAGAGCAACAGTCTGAACTCAGGCCACTGGGCTCTCGAGTTCATGCTCCTAAAGTGAGGCTCCACTGACTCTCAGGGAAGTCCCCCACACCTTCTGCTCCAAGGGTCCACCATGGCACCTCTGGCTCCAGAACCCAATATGACCCTCTCACTGCAGGGCTCACCCTGTGCCCAGTGACCAGGCCGGAGCAACCGAAATTGACGAACAACCCTGTCCTCCCATGTCCTGCTACAACAGTACAATTAATTTGAGGCCTGTGGACTTGCTGGGTCTGGGGAAGGCTGGGAGCAGTGGACCTACTGCTGGTGATGTAGCCCTGCCTAGGTAACTCCAAGGACATGGATGACAGCCAGCCGCCTGTGTCCTGGCCCCAGTGACATGGCCCTCTGGAGACTTACGGGGTGGAGCACACGGACTCAGGCTCGCTCTCCTCTGCGGCGCTGGTGTAGAACTGGAGCAGCTCATCCTTCATGGACAGCTCATGCCGGAGCTGAGATACCTGTACAGACACAACAGGAGGCCCCTCCATCATGCTCAAACATGTGCTGCTGGGTGGCAATGTTTGTTGAATTCCTCACCAAAAGTAAAGCCATGTAATTGATTTTTGTGCTTTTCAAGGATAAGAGGCTACATTTGATCACATTTAAGAAAAACACAGTCAACTATGTTTTGATAGAAAATCCTCTGCCTAAATTTATGGTTTTTACTTGGGTTCAGAGAGGAGGTGAGAGGAGACTAGAAGGCTCTGGAATGATGTTGGGTGGGGAGGAGGGAAAGACAATATAGCATATGGGCTTTGCAAGTAGCCAGATGACCAGCTGGGCAAATGGCCGGAGAAAAAGATCCTGTTATCAAATGAAAGAAGAGGCCATTCACTTCTGCTGAAACCAAATGCCACCCTGGACTGGGCCCCTGGCAATGCCAGCTCTGGGTGGGCAGCTACAAGCAGCTCATCCACCCTTGCTGGCACACTCGGCACACTCACAGCCTCACCCTGTGACTGCTACACCCTCACAGGGCTCTGAGCCAAGCCTGGCCAGACTCTGCTCTGTACTCAGTGATCATAAGATAGCAATTTCAGACATAGGGAGAAAGGACGCAGTCATCAGGAAGTGGCCAGACTGATACTGCTAGGTCAGTTTTTGCAAACTGCCTTATTTATGCTTAACATCTTAAGCAAACAAACCTATGCCATAAAATTTTTCACTTCCCTTTCACCACTCACAACTGATGAACAAAGAACTAGTGCTGTGAGCAAGAATTACAATTTAATTCTTTGCCTCTAATTTGATTTGGGGTCTATGGTTTATTCCAGCTTTCCTACACAACACAGTATTTATGACTTCCACAGAGAAGAAAATTTTATCTGCACAAAAGCTTTAGTTTCAACATCTAGACTGACAGTTTAATGATGTGTGTCATTATGTGCTCAAGGGGAACATATTACAGTTTCTAATTTCAAAGCTTTTCCAAGAAAAAAGAGGCATTTCCACGTCCAAAGATTTGGGTGCTGTTTGTAGGAGGTGAGGAAGCCCCACACAAGGGCAATAATGTAGAGGAAAAGCATGTGACAGACAATGGGTGACCGTTTACTGGTTCCCAGGTGGCATGTTTCTCTGCTCAGAAAACTAGGTTGACCTGGCACACTCTAATGCCTGAGAGAAGGGAAATTCAGGTCATGATGCTGGGGACAAGGGAAACAGGGGTTGACTTCTCCAAAACTCAACCATATTCTACTGTATCATCTTTCAAAGGAAGCCCAGGATGAAAACTTTTCTTATACACTGGCAACCCTGTTTCATCAATATTAAAACCATTATTAAACCCAGACACGATGGCTGGGAACAGCTTTAAGGGGGAAAAGTCTGAATATATCTAAGAGACAAGAGTAAGGGTATCCCCTCCCACTTAGAAAGTTTCTGGTAGAAAATAAGGGAGAAGAAACCAGGAGAAGAAGAAAGTCAAGTGAAGATCCTCACAGCTAAAATGTGCAGTTACAAGAACAGGATGATGGGAAAAAAACTACAAAGGAGGGCCTGGCTCTAACTGCTAAGCCTTGTTTCAGCGACCCCTCCATCTCTGCAGAGCCTTCCTCGTCCTGCCCATAACCACAACCTTCCAGAAAGTCAGTGTTGCTCCTATGAAACCTTAGCCACTTAAGATAAGACCTAAGCATTCAGACCCCACCCCCTGATCACCGGTGCCCTTCAGCCAAGATCTGTATCATGAAAATAACAGGTCTCCTGTCAGGACAACAGTAGCCTATTTTTTTCTTTTGTTTTACAAACATAAAATTATATTGGAATGAAGAATGTGCAGCCGCTGCCCTACTCTGCAGCACAGGCTGGCCTCCTCCTGACAGGGCTCCCCTCTGGCCTGCCCGTGCCCACCTGCCCCAGGAACACCTGCTCACTGCCATCTTAGCCTGCGTATGCTCCTTCCACATGCTCAGTCTCTCCCAGTCTCTGTGAGGCTCTGGACTCTGGGGGGATGGGGACTGGGGCTGGTCCAGGCCTGGTAGGACTGGACACTCACGGCCTCATGAGCAGGTGAAGGCTGTTCCTACCCCAGCTGGTGCTGTCTACACTGCTGGAAAGAGGGTCATGGATAGAAGCAGCAGCCGTCCCGGAAGAGCGGCTCTGGGGGCTGAGCCCAAGCCCACCCGGCTGTGGCCACTGCCACCAGCTCCTCACCTCCTCTCTGATGTGTTCCACTTGCTCCTCCAGCAGCTCGTTCCTCTCAGTTAGGGTCTTGTTCTTCTTCAACAACGACTGGCCAATCCGAGCAGCCAGTTCTAAATCCCGCTCTTTCTATGAAAGGCAAAAGGGAGAATAGACATTCAAAACACCTGTGTTTCCTGAAGGAGCCAGGAGTGCTCAGTGTCAACTGAGGAAAACAGGGCATTTAGAAATAACAAAGGTATTAACAATTCACCATCCATGCACCCACCTTTGATACCTGTTCAGAGAAGGGAAACGCTCTGCCCACGTAATGTAGAGCTACGCAGACCTCAGGCAATGGGAGGCAAGCTTTAAATCCAATGAAAACAAGTCTCTGTTCCTATGGGAGAAACATGCTTTCCAAAGCATTTCTCTGCAGTTGCTTTTGGCATCTGTGAAATCACTTGATAATCTGTCCACCTGAGCACTGGGCTATTGTATTGCCAGGGCCTGGCACGTGGAAATATTCAGTTAACTGCTTGTTGGTTGAATGAGCGAGCACAGAAATTTCACAATGCTTTTGCAATAGAGCCAAGAGCTGACGCAGGGAGGCAGGCTTCTTAGAACATATGAAGCAGGAATTTACTGAGCTCCCTATATTTACTTCATATGAAACAAAAACGTAAAGTTACTCTGAAATACAAGAGCATGTTTCTTTTACTCAATGGAGGCTATTTGGGTTTATTTTTATTATTATTTTAAGATTTATTTGGTAGAAAAAGAGCATCAGTGGGAGGATCCAAGAGAGAGAGAGGGAGAGAGAATCTGAAGCAGACACCCACTGAGCATGGAGCCCAACAGGGGGCTCGATTCTAATGACCTGAGCCGAAACCAAGAGTTGGATGCTCAACCAGCTGAGCCACGCAGGTGCCCCTACTGAGATTTACTTTAAAAAAATACTTTCAAGTGGTGCCTGGCTGGCTCAGTGGGAGGAACGTGCAACTTTTGATCACAGGGTCGTGGGGTTGAGCCCTATATGTGGGTAGAGATTACTAAAAATAATAACAAACTTAAAAAAATTTTTTTAAATACTTTCAAAATGGAGATAATGCATAAAATTGCCCTACTTCAGAGACAAAGACTGTGTTAAAAACAGAAGTTTCTGTTAGTTCAGCTGATGACATCACTTATACGTAGCAGAGTGGTACACAAAGGAAGATCGTTAGTGGCATATAAAAGGTACAGCTGCTGGGGCGCCTGGGTGGTTCAGTCAGTTGGGCAACCAAATCCTGATTTTGGCCGAGGTCATGATCTCAGGGTCATGAGGTTGAGCCCAGTGCTGGGCTCCATGCTCAGCAGGGAGACTGCTTGAGATTCTCTCCCTCTCCCTCTGCCACTCCCCCTCTGCTTGTGTGTATCTAAAATAAATACACAAATCTTTTTAAAAAATAAATAAATAGGGATGCCTGGGTGGCTCAGCAGTTGAGCAACTGCCTTCGGCTCAGGGCATGATCCCAGGGTCCTGGGATCAAGTCCCACATCAGACTCCCCACAGGGAGCCTGCTTCTCCCTCTGGCTATGTCTGCCTCTCTCTATGTCTCTTGTGAATAAATAAGTACAATATTTTTAAAAATAAATATAAATAAATAAAGGTACAATTGCCTCTATGAGAGGAAAGATGTTCCTTGGCAGTGCAGACAGCAGGACAGATGCCATCACCAAATGCAGACTCACCCATGCCTGAGAGACTGTTTGCCACTGTGGTTAGATTCAACTTGCTCCCTTGTAGGGATTTAGCAAGGGGAGAACTCTGGAAAACTAAATCATTTGAGAAGCTTCTACTAATTATTCTGTCCAGCTGGTGTAAAAAGCAGGCAAATGGGAACATGTAGTTTAGAGCAGGAAAAAGGCTGGGGAGGAGTCTTAGCTTCAGACCAGCTACTAACAACAGGGCCTTGGGCCAATGGCTTCCACTTAACAAGGATTAGGTACACACACTCCAGGTTAGCTTTTTCCAAACATAGGGTATAAACCATCAGTAGGTTGAGAATCATTTTTGTAAAGGCAACTGATATTTTGTTTCAAATGAAATTCAACAGCACTAAATTGAAATACCGACGTGCATTCTACATAATAAGGGCATCAGTTCACGTTTATGCTCTGGCTTGTCATATATTTATTTGAGTACTGAGTCAAACGCAACCTGAGATGCGTTTCTTACAGTGGGTATCACTCAAAGGTTTACCTGCTCCGGGCAAACCCTTCAACTCCAGACCTGTGAGATCAAGGTCTGACTGAATATCCCTGGGACCCAGTTGTCTCATCTGTTAGATGGAGAGGGGTGGTGGGGCAGACTGGCTGGGCTATCCTTGAAAAAATCTTCTAGCATTATGATTCAGAATTGTATGAGATTTTTTTTAAATGGCAGTTTTTATTTCTAACTTCTTATATATCCACCAAATGATTCCGCGCACTAGCAGCACATCTTCCCTTGCTTATCCAAGAGTTTCACTGACATATGAGCTGAGCAGTGGAGGTCTAAGTACAGCCTGAGAAGACTCTGGATTTCAGGAATCTGGCCCTCTGTCCCACGCGTGGGATAATGGTGACTTTCCTCAGTTTCCCACAATTCCGAAACCTGTCACTTCTCCCACTGCTGCCCCAGAAGCCAGCCAGGTGTCACAGCATGGGAGCCACAAATACTTCCAACTTATTCCATAATGTGTGCCTCCTCGTACGCCTGCCAAGGAACAAAGGGGAGCAGTGACTGCCCAGTGAACTGAGATGCTCATCTCTGTGTACTCATCCCTCCTGGTTAGTGTCTTCCAAGGAGGGTTTTCATTCAGCTCAGTGGCCCTTTATCACTTCTGAGACTCAACATGTGTGCTTATTTGGTACGCGGAGGAAAGGACTCAAAGGAATTGTGGGAGGGAACCTCTCTCCAGGCCGACTTAAAATTAGCATCTTGTTCAAATAGTTTCGGCTGGCTAACACTCAATTAAAACTGCAATACCAGTGTCCATTTCTCTTTGGAAGTGGTCTCCACAAACCTAACTCAAGTCAATGAAATCTCTCTACCACAACAAATTCTCAGGTTGAATACCCAGCCAAGTGTTTAATGTCACAGGCTTCACTGTTCTCCACTGCCATCATGCATCCATCATGACATGCATCATATTAAGTTCCAACGAGCACAGACATTCTGTATGCCTTAGCTACATTCTGTGTGCAGACTTCACGGCAAACAAACCAAGCAAAAATTATAATTATGAAAGCCTGCTGGGTGAGGCCAGCTGGAGCACCCGAAGAATGGTGAAGACTTCCCAAAGCACATAGAGGCCAAAACCCAAGAGCAACGGGCAGGGGGAGAAAAACCAATGGGCTGTGCACTCAGTGAAGCCCCACACCTTCCCCATGACACCCCAAACCTCACACCTGGGGGCTCCTCAACCTCCCTGCCCCATGGTGGAGCAGCTCTCACCTCATCTACACCAAAAATCTCATCTTTATAGTAATATAAACAAAAACTCTCTACTGGGGTGGGGGGGAGCAAGAACTTCTAGTAAAAATATTTATGGATGAAATGAAAAAAATTAAACAAGTTACATGGTGTCTAAAAGTTATCGAAGAGGGGGCATTTGGCTGGCTCAGTCAGTAGAGCATGTGACTCTTGATCTCAGGGTTGTGGGTTCGAATGGCTTGTGGGTGTGGAGATTACTTAAAAGTCATCTAAAAATAGTTCAGCTACAAGTTACAATAACTAAAAACTTATTGTAGTGGCTCTGGTTTTTCTTTACTAAGAGGACAGGTTGGTTTTCTCCTGGAGGATTACAGGAACGAAAACATTCCCAATTGCTACAACCAGCCAACATATGAAAAGTGTTTACTACTAAAAACAGGAAAACAGCTAGGAAATGACCCCAGGGTTGAACTACAGTGGGAATGAGAGATCACAAATAATTTAGGCCCTTGAAAATGAACTATTAAAAGAGCTGGTTCCCTCATTCGTCAGGAAAATGTGGCCAGGTGGATGGAGCTCGTTCCAGTTGCTCGCTCCCTCTTCCTGTCTGTGTTCTCTTTTGCCAGTGGCACTTGTGCTGTCTGACACAGCCCTCGGAGATGCAGAGCAGCAAGCCTCCCACTTCATGGCTGACTCATCTCATTCACCAATCTCAGGATAAAAAGCATGACTAAGGGGCCCTCGGAACAACCCTCTCCAAACTGGGGCGTGGGCTGGGTGAGGCAAGCTCTGCCCAAAGGTAAATCCAAAGGCAGGAAGCCAAGGCAAGCTGCAGCATCGGCTTCCCCTGAAAGGCAGAAGCAAAAAGTTCCCCGCTGGCCCCAGGCTTTGGCATCCTGTGTACATCTCCCCAGCGCCCAGCCTGTGTGTGGCAGGCCTAGGAACCAAAGCCAAGCCAAGCCAAGCAAAACACAGCACGTACGAAGTCACGTGACCGAAGCAGTTAAACTTTAACCGGGAATCCGCCTAGTTCCTAAGAAAGGCAGTGACTCAGAGGTGGTCCTTATCACGACAAGAAGAATGGCATTATAGATAAAACACAGATACACACAGACTACAGCCAAGGTGAGCTGCTAAAAATAAAGAGAACAAAGAAGGCACAACAAAACCACCTGAAGAAAGTGTCCCACAAATATTCTTTCCAACAGCTCAGTTTTTAAAAAAAGATGATTGCATGCTTTCTGCAGCATGACACTTGCTTGGGAGATTGCCGGGGGGGGGGGGGGGGGGGGGGGGGGGGGGGGGGGTGGGAAGGACTACGGACACCTAGTATCTGCACGAAGGGCTATAATCCCAAGATCCTTCGGGAGCAACCCTCGGACTTCCAAGCAGAGACAGGTCTTGGCCTGTGGAGGGATCACCAGGCCCTGCCAGTTCCACCCCAGCAGAAGCCAAGAACTGGGGGCAGTGGAGGCAGCATCTCATAAAAAAAAAATATTATCTGGTTTGTGCTTTTAAAGTAAAAATGTCCCTCCAACAACCAACAGGCCATACTCTCCAAAACTAAATAAAAAGAGCAGCCCAGGTGGCTCACCGGTTTAGTGCCACCTTCAGCCCAGGACATGATCCTGGAATCCCAGGATTGAGACCCATGTCAGGCTCCCTGCATGGAGCCTGCTTCTCCCTCTGCCTGTGTCTCTGCCTCTCTCTCTCTCTCTCTCTCATGAATAAATAGATTTTAAAAAGGGTTTTTTTTTCTTTAAAAAAAAAAAAACAAAAACCCTAAATAGGGGAGTGAATGCATTGCCAAATGCAAGTGTCATACGCATCACAGTTACCAGCCTGGGTGGAAAGCAGCTGTGCAGCCATGAAGGCATCTTCTGTCCTCTGGTTCAGGTCCCTTTGAGAATGGGACAAGCAGTTGCACTTCTGGCTAAGAGCTACCACAGAACTGATGAGATGATGCAGGGACAACAAATGGCTTTCAGTAAAAATCTACCCTCAATAACAGGCATGACAACAGCTGCAGACATTTATGAAAGGCCTGTCGTTTCCAAGGTAAGAAGAGAAAAGAGGGATCCCTGGGTGGCGCAGCGGTTTGGCGCCTGCCTTTGGCCCAGGGCGCGATCCTGGAGTCCCGGGATCGAATCCCACGTCGGGCTCCCAGTGTATGGAGCCTGCTTCTCCCTCTGCCTATGTCTCTGCTTCTCTCTCTCTGTGTGTGGCTATCATAAATAAAAATTAAAAAAAAAATAAAAAAATAATTAAAAAAAAAAAAAAGAAGAGAAAAGAAACCACCCAGATGGTCCCCGCCTTGGAAAAGCTTCTAGGTAATCCAGCTGTGTGAACAAGACAAAGGGACCTGCAGGATGACTCCTGTGCTGGAGGCTCAGGGGGGTACAGACCATTGGGGGCCGTGGTGATGGTCAGCTTCGAAGGTCCCCATGAGCCCAACAGCATAGAGCTCAAGGCCAGGGAAAGACGGGGCAGGTCCCTGGCGACAAGCTAGAGGAGATTTCAGAACATGATCAGTGTGTGCCTTTGGACACCACAGTGAGGACTTCTAAGTGTCTTTAAGTGTGTGTATGGGGGCGTGGGGCAAAGTGGTCACCACAGGCTTGGGTTGGGGGGCAGCTGTAGAGAGAAACAGAAACCTGACAGCTGAGGCTCTGGGGACCAGAGGAGTGGAATCACCTTGGAATGAAAAGAATGGTCCTGATGTAGCCCTCTCAGAAGACCTAACAGACTAACAGTGTGGGGTGAGTTATGGATGCTGGAAATACTAGGGAAATACTAGAGGATGTGGACAGCCTGGCACTGTTGGGGGAAAGGACACAGTGGGAAGGGGTCTGTGAAGAACCATTTTCAAAAGTCAGTGGTGTCAGGGGCACCTGGGTGGCTCAGCAGTTGAGTGTCTGCCTTTGGCTCAGGCCAATTCTGGGGTCCTGGGATCAAGTCTCGCATCAGACCCCCTACTGGGAGCCTGCTTCTCTCTCTGCCTATGTCTCTACCTCTCTCTGTGTCTCTCATGAATAAATAAGTAAAATTTTGAAGGAAAAAAAAAAAAAAAGTCAGTGGTGCCAACCAAGCTAGCCTCCCAAGTACCTAATGCCAGCCCATATGGCAGCAACGAGAGTACCACCAGAAGGCCTGTGTCCTAAAATGCCTCACATTGGCCCTGTCACACAGCCCAAAACCTAACATCACTTATTTGGGGTTGAGTTGTTGGTACTGCCATGACATGCAGGTGGCCAGGCAGTCTCAGCTCTTGCCCACATTCTACCTGGCTATGGAGGGCTGGCTATAGGGGAAGGAGAGGAGCAGACTGCTGGGGGCAGGTGAGCCCTGGGGAACTCAGGGGAGAATCCAGAGAGTCTAGCCCTCAGAATATAAGAATACTGGATGTACAGATGCGAAAAACAGAGGGAAAGAGAGACATAAAAAATGGGATACATAGATGTCTCCCGAAACTCCAGGTCCCACCACTCCTGTTCCGTCCTATGTTTCAACCTTGTCCTGCCACTGGCTGAAAATGACAACAATGATTTCTGTGTCTTGCACATTATTCTACTCTTGTTCTGGAGATGAGCTAGTGACTGGTGACATGATCCAAAGTCAATCTTGGTTCCAGAGCAGAAACAAGGGTCTAGGTAAGTACCGGTGCCATCAAGGACTGACAACGTTTAGAGATGGGCACTTACTCAATATATACCTAGAAGAACCTGCTGTGTTCTGGCGAGTTCTAGGCATGAGGGTGCACACATGGTGCTCATCTGTCTGTAGAGGTGTGCACAGGACCAGGATTCCCAACTGTCAACAGAATGCTAAGAAGAAACCGAGAAAACCAAAGTCTTTGAAATACTAGCAGCTCATCCAATCCTAAGCAAGTTTTCTCATTTCTTTTCCCCATGGTGATTTTGATTATTTCTATGCTGCATAATCTCTCCTTAACCTCATGTAAGTTAAAAAAAATTACAAAGATAGACTAATGATGTATTTTTCTGACACTTGCAGATATCCTTAAAATACAGTGTTAAATGTAAGGAAAAATCTCACACTGGGTTTTCTAGCAAATATTCCTATTTTGTGTCATTAAAACATTCCTTTTAAAATCTAACATACCTTGGACAAAGTTACAGCTACAAAGACCTGTAGAGCTACCAGTTCAAAAAGTAAAGCCATGGTACCATACCCTGGGAGGGCCCCGTTTTGGGGATTTTTCACGGAGAAGACAATAATGTATGCTTTAATCAACAGAAGTTATAACCAGTCAATCATAAATGGCTCTCTGCCTCCCCGGAAACACTTACCTCCTCAAGAAGCCGAGTGACAGCATCTATGTCATTATATGTCTTAGTCATCTGGCCAACTCTTTCAGCACATAAAACTGCAAGAAAAAAAAAGTGGTGATGAACTCCTGATGTCACAAACCAGCCAAGCAAATGACCCCCCCTAAAAAAGCGGCCCTCATGTCGTGCCTGCATGTTGAGCACAAAGGGTCGCTGGTTCTGCCAGGTTCAACCCACATGAGCTGAGCAGCACTGGATTTTGTTTCCGAGTTTCAGGGAAGAGCCTCAGGGGGGCTCCAGGGATGGGGTAACTCTGGATCCTGCAAGGTTCTGACTGTGTGTGTATGCGCATGCACTTGTGTGCACACTTAGAGGTGGCGCTGAGGACAAGGCACTGGAGAAGGGGTTCTGGCCTCATATAAATTCAGCAAACTGAAATGGGTCGGCCGCAGGGCCCCCACTGTGTGAATTATCAGAATCACAGGGTCTCTTGCTAACCATAGAGACCCAACCACATGGACAGAGTGGGGTCCTTCAGAAAGCGGCTATTGGTATAGTTAGCAAATAGCAATCCCAGCTGATCATTTCATCATGGTGCAGCCCCTCCCCTCCCCCTGCAAATGGCCTAAATTCTAAGGCTATGCAACCAGTTTCTCTACCATGAAAACTAGGGTCGTAGATTCTTTTTAATCAACACCAAAAAGGCCGATACCATTCCTGCCATACACAAACACACGTGTTTGTGACGGAGTGATATTTCACCACATATATAATTTCTTGTGGTCGTAAGAGGCTACATGCAGGCCACTTTAGGACATGTGGGCCTTTGTTCTCCTGTTGAAGAAAAAGGTTGTGCGATGAAGGAACACTTTAGTCCTAGGCTAAAAAAATAGCAGGGTGGTTTTATTTTAAATCAATGACAAGGAATTGATTTGCAATTCCACAAACACCAAGAAAGTAGCATAGGTTTTATTCTGTAGAGGAAGGAATGAATGTAAATGGGTTTAGGACTCAAGCAGTAAACATTTTTAGACTTGCCACTTTTGCAATAAGTAACATCTAAGTAACTCTTTATAATTAAGACTCTACAAAATAATTCCTTAAGAGGTGAAGACATGCTTCAGCTTTGACAATGACCCACATTCAGTAACAGCCCAAGCAAGGCAGTTGAGAATTAAGTGTATTACTAAGCTAACCTCCATAGCCTTGCTAATGGCAAGCTGTAACTGGAATCCGATAGGTCTCTAAATATTTTATTAAATGCAAGTACAGATCATCCTAGTGAAGGAGCTCAGAGAAATCCGATCCATTGGAATGATTTTCTAGCTTAAGGAGACCTGAAATCTGGTTCCAAATCTGAAACCCCCTTCCAGCTTTCTCCTGAACTCAACAGTTCTCTGGGAGCTGGGAGGAAATGCACTGCCTCAAGCACTTTTGCACTTTCATTCCTTCAACCTCCAGTGGGGCTGACTTCAGGAAAAGCAAGAGTTGGTTTAAACCAGAATTTAATTGGATGGAGGTGGAGTCCAGCTCAAATTGCTGTAAATTGTTCAACAGCTCGGGGTCATGAGAAATCCTTAAGGGAGGATTCCTGCACCCCTGCAGGAGTTAGTTTTCATGCTGGACAACTGTGCTCCAGCAGTATTGTAGGAAAAGATGCAGAAGGGCCCCCAGCCCGCCTGCTGGCCCCGCAGGCAACCATCAGCAGGCCTGGCTCATTAACCAGAAACAGACCCCAGCAGTAACAAAAGGCCTCTGTGCTGAAACCGGTGTTGTGACTAGGGGGCCTGCTTAGTGCCCACCTCTTACCCCCTAACTTAGAGAACAGAGTCCTCTGCTGTTGTAGAGAAAAAGAAAACCCAGCTCGACTTTAATTAATCCGGCTCCACATCACTGTAACATAATAAAGAGAGCAGGATTCAGAGCTGCTTTTTCCTCCAGGATTGTAGTCATCAGAAATCATACTCACATTTTTTAAGCTAATTTTTAAAATTAATCATGTGTCGATAATCACATGCAGATATAAGAAGTAATACAGAGATCCCTTACACCCTTCACCCAGTTCCCGTGGTGGTAACATTTTGTAAAATTATATCACAACCAGGGCACTAACATTGATACAGTCCATGAATCTGATTCAGATCTTCTCTTATTAACTCCTGCTCATCTGAGTGTGCATGTGTGCACCTGCTGTGACTAGTAAGTAAGCTCTAACAATCATATTACCTATGCATGTAGGTTTGTGTATCCACCGCCACAAAGATCCCTCATGCTTCCTTTTAAGAAGCTTTAACATGCTTTAACCATTGATCCAATAAGATGTACCCTTGGACCAGTGGTTTGCTTTCTAGCATTAACCAGTCAGACACATATTATTGCCGTGTGTGCAGTGACAGGAGGGCAGGTGTAACCTTTCATGTTCAGTTAGGGCTGCAGATTGTGAGGTAGAGACCTTCCAAAAATCCCCAGGCCTTTGAGAGATCCCAGCTTCAGAAGTCAGAGTCACAGATGAAAAACCATGGTTGACCATGAGTATGTGCATTGTTATTCCAGTTATATTTAAAAAAAAAAATACATTTAATCCCAATGGGGACAAGAGGGACTGATTTATAGTAAATACACAGTGGAAAAAAATCAGGATAGCCATAAAAATATTGACATTTCGATGGCATTATAAATTTTAACTTTTTTTGTAGTGACCATGCATAGTGATGGGGAAAAATTACTTAAAATATTTTTCAGAAAATATACAGTTGACTATAATATAAGGTCCTGGAATCCTCCCTGATGCAACTTTTTAGAGAAATCAGTAACAGAAGCAGCAGACCTTTACTGAGCACATTTCCTGTGGCCATGTTCAATAGCCCTCTCTTCGGATTATTGATAAATACGACAGGATAGGAACTTAAACTAACCCCATTTTATAAACGGGAACCTGAGGCCCAGAGAAGTTAAGTAACTCCTCTGGTGTCATACGGCTAGCAAATGGCAAATGTCAACATAAGAAGAGGATCCCAGCAGGGCTGCAGTTAACATTTATAGAGTACCTGCTATGTCTGGGGATTTTATGTGTTTTTTCCTGAATCCTCACAGCAACCCTACAGGGTAGGTGCTGTCATGATGACCATTCCACAGATGAGAAAACAGATGTTAAAGGACCCAACCAAGATCACAGCCAATGAGTCTGCATGGCAAGGACTGCACTTAGGTCAGTCTGGCTTGCATCTTAAGCTAGGGAGCCACAGAGGATACAAGGGTGAGGCTGAGGCCAGCACACATCGACGACATTCAAGAAGCATAAACAGAACAAGAAACATCTGTGGTGTAAGGGAGAGATCCCTGGCACTGGGGCTCTGAGGCTTAGGTTTCCATAGGGGACTCTACCAAGGTCATGAGGCCCCAGACAAGACCTGCCATGTGTGTCTTGGGTTTCTCTTCCAAGAAATGAGAGGGCAGGGTTGAGAACAATGAGGTGGGAAAGCAACCAACAATGCCCTTAAACAGTAAGATAAGTACAGGCTGCACCTCCCAAGCACTGACTTTCTAGATACTCAATCTACAATAAACCATGGTCTTGTTTCTCTCTCCATGGGAACAACATTCCAAATGGAGGTTCCAATTCAGACCAAGGGGGTGCTAACAAATCAACCCACTTCCACTCAGAGGATGTTCAAAAAAACAAAACAAAAAAAAAAGCCACAGTAGCAGATCTCTGGGTGGCTCAGTGGTTTAGCACTGCCTTCAGCCCAGGGCGTGATCCTGGAGATCAGGGATTGAGTCCCACATCGGGCTCCCTGCATGGAGCCTGCTTCTCCCTCTGCCTGTGTCTCTGCCTCTCTCCGTGTGTGTGTGTCTCTCATGAATAAATAAATAAAATCTTTAAAAGAAAAAAAAAAAGCCACAGTAAAAGAACAGCTGTAAACCTCTATAGTAACATGAGAAAACTAGGGTCTAAGACTCTAGAAAGAGAAGTATAACCTACACAGGCAAAGCAGATATACCGTACACACAGCACAGTTCTTGCAGTATCACACTAAAGTGCATCCCATGTGCAGCAGGCTCTGTGCTGACCAGGAGAGAAGACCTATGCCTTCTGAGGGCACCCAGAAAACACACAGCCCATGTGCCCCATCAGGGCAACCTTGGGCAGGGGCCCAGCATGTGTGAGGCCTGGCAAGTCCCTTTAAGGAGTCTGGACTTTCACGATGGGACAGCAAAAGCCACTGGAGGGTTCTCAAAGAGGGAGTGTTCTGGCTACAGTAAAGAGAAATGGGGTAGGGATGGGGGGGCAGGGTTGTGGTCAAGGCTGTTGATTAATTCAAAGAAGTGGCTGTGAAAATGGAGAGGAGTGGTCTCTTGAGAGAGTTGAGACAGGACGGTAAATCAGATAAGATCTGGGCTTCTCACTGGGACAGAGGGTACATGAGCACTCTGTTTCCTAGGTCTACTGCACCACCCCACCCCATCCACTCCCATCCCTGCCCCCAGCAAGACAGGCACATGCATTGGAAGGCCAGAAGCACAATGGGGTTGACCTAGTGCAAACACCGGCAAAGGGGACAGGGGTTGAGATCCCCATGGAATAATGTGCCATGTCGTGTACAATGCCCTGCAGCAGGAGGCCCCCTACAGGAGGAACACCCTCCCAGAAGCTGGAGGTACTAAGTCATGGTTCCAAAGGATCCAACTTGCAATGAGAAAAGAATCAAACACTTGAGTGGGCAGGTGGAATCATGAAGGCAGATTCAGATGAGTGGCCCTGGGCTGGCTGGGCAGGGGGAGGGAGGCCCGTACTGGGCTGTCAGCTAACTGGAGGAGGGAGGAGGGTGCCGCTCTGGGGTGAGAGGTGCAGGCAGGCCACTTTGGCTGAAAATCAGGAACGCAAGCTTTATGCAAAGTAAACCACCCCCAAAACAATTTTGAGAATAAATGCTGGCAGCCATTTTACAGTTCCTGTTCATAGACAGAAGATGCCAGCCAAGAAATCCCCAATATCTACAGAGAGCAGGCCCTGAATAGAAACCAGTCCCTGCCTAATGCAGAGATGATGATGCCAGGGAAGGGAGCTCAGGGGTGATGACCTGAGGCCCAAGGAAACACACACAGGGAAGAAAACAATGGGGTGGGGGGGCCTCCAGGGTCAGGCCAGACTGGGCATCCAAAGGAGCCCCAGGGCATGCGTGGGAGAAGTGGGCAGGGGCAGTGCAGGTGGTGGAGCAGCCAAAGCAGGAGGTCAGAGGTGGAACGCAGGAAGCCTGGCCAAGGAAATGGATGGCAAGAAGGTTCCAGCACACAACCCGCTCTCCCTAGGAACTTGTGCCTTCTCATCACATTAACAGGCTTGACAAGGCCCCCTTGACATTTTGGCTTTATCAGACTTCTCTGAGAAAATACGGTTGACAGCCCTCACTACTCATTTATATACTGGGTTGTGGTGGAAAGATTCTCCTAAAGTTGTATAAACAATTAGCTCTCACCACTTCTTAACCTAATTTTGATGATATTTCTCCTATGTCAGTTTTACATATTTTTGGAGCAAATAAATATTTTGCACACATACAAGTATGTATGTATACAACCATAAATGCACATTTACATAAAACTAAATTATAAAAATATATACGTGTGTGTGTGTGTCTATGCCAAGACCTCAGGAGACACAGCTCCCTTATAATAACACGAAGACCAAGTCACCAATATCCATGAATGGAGAGAAGATATTCATAACTGTCCATTATATTTGCATTTTGCATTGTTTGGCTATGTGTTCCAGCCTATTTGTAGGTCATTTCTTTAATTAATTAGAACACTGTTTTTCAACTTTTTTTAGAACCTGATTTCAGTCCCTCTCCTTGATAATTTCTCCTCTTACCTTAAAATTTTTTGAAAAGTAAATTTTATTTTCTATAATATTTATAAAAACCATAAACCTATCGAATAACTTCCAAAATGCCCAGTTGAGACAGGAGCTGGCAGTTAGGTGTCAGAGAAGAGAATGGTCCACAAATCAGTGGGTTATCCCTCTCTTCTGTGAGCAGGAATAGCAGTTGTCAGTTGAAAAAGCATCCTCAGGGATGCCTGGGTGGCTCAGTGTTGTGCCTTCAGCTCAGGGCATGATCCTGGGGTCCAGGATCTGGTCCCACATTGGGCTCCCTGCATGGAGCCTGCTTCTCCCTCTGCCTGTGTCTCTGCCTCTCTCTGTGTGTCTCTCATGAATAAATAAATAAATAAAATCTAAAAGAAAAAGAAAGAAAAAGCATCCCTACATTTGGCCCCCAATCCTCCAGGAAGTAAACCTAATAAGTACTGCCCTGCTCCTGGCAAGGGCTGGAAGGCTCAGAACCTGAAAGCCAAGGCTAAAAAGATCCCCATGAAATCCTAAATGAGTCACAACTGGTGCTAAATTTCCAGGCATTGCAAAACAAATGTCCTTTATTTAAAGCTTTGTCTACACATTTTTGAATTTAGTCAATGTTCTGCTTTAAAAATCCTCACCAGCTCTGCCACTACCAACAAACAGCAACCTCAATTCATATATATATATATATATATATATATATATATATATATATGACATATCAGAACCATCCTTACCTGGCTCCTAGCCTGCCACCCATGGCCATTCTCCATCATAGCTCATGCTCACCCTACGATGCCATTCTTGGTATCTGGCTTGGAGCCACATGTGCCTATTTCCTTCTGCAGGGACCATCTCTCTCCTGCTCCTCCCTGTGGCCCAGCAGGACAATAGTCCACCATTGTAAAAACTGTGCCTTTCGGGACACCTGGGTGGCTCAGCGGTTGAGTGTCTGCCTTCAGCTCAGGGTGTGATCCCGGGGTCACAGGATTGAGCCCCACATCCACTCCTTGCAGAGAGCTTGCTTCTCCCTGTGCCTGTGTCTCTGTTTCTCTGTGACTCTCATGAATAAATAAATAAAATCTTAAAAACAAAAAACAAAAACTGTGCCTTTCCCAGTCAGCCTTCCCTTGGAGGGCAGCTAGCTCGCAGACACCCAGACCTGGCTGATTTGGCAAAGCATTTTGATGAAAGCAACATCTTTATTATTTATTTATTTATTTGAGAGAGAGAGAGAGAGAGAGAGAGAGAGAGAACATGCAGAGCAAGTGAGAGAGAACATGAGTGCAGGGAGGAGCAGAGGAGAAGCAGGCTCCTCGCTGAGCAGGGAACCCAATGCAGGCCTTGATCCCAGAACCCTGACATCATGACCTGAACCAAAGGCAGACACTTAACCCAACTGAGCCACCCAGGTGCCCTGAGGGCAGGGGGACATCTGTAAATGGCTATTCTTCCCCAGCCATACAGCAGCAACCAACCCCTGCGTACCCAGGCCTGACACCATGCCAGTAGGTTAGACACGTGTCCCCATACTTTATGGCAGGGGACCTCAGGCTCTGAGAAGTTAGATGAATGGCCTAAGGTCACAGACTTTAGAAGTCCCCTATGCCCCTATGGAAGAGGAAGAAAAAAAACCCATGTCCACACAAAGCTGCAAAGTATGCAAATGCCTACGGCAGCATTACTCCTGACAGTCAGAATGTGGAAACAACCCAAAGGAACCTCTCCTGATGAATGGATAAACAAAATGTGGTAGTCTGTGCCTGTCGAGTTCTACAGCCATAGAAAGGAATGCAGGTTTGGTACACGCAGCAACGTGGAGAGGCCTGCTTAGAAGCAGCCCAACACAAAAGACCACAAGCTGTAGGATTCCTTCCTGTGCAGTATCCCATAGAAGCAAGTGAGAGAGAAAGCAGATTCGTGGAGTCCTTGGGTTGGGAGCGGGAATGGGACTAGCCATGAACGGGCATGAAGGAGCTCACACGGGTAGGGCGTTCAGACGTTCTAGAACTGGACTAGGGTGATAGCTAAACAACTCAAAGAATTTCCTCAAAAGCATTACACTGTTCAAAGTAGCTGAGTTTTACACTATTTTAAGTTATATCCCAATATTTTAAGTTACCCAAACAACACGTAGCTACATAAACTGGAACTAGACAGACTGTATTCCAAGCACTTCCCCGCTACACAGCAATGTAAAAGCCTTCGTTTGTTATCTTGATCCCCAACCGAGCCCTCCTCAGACCACAACTGTGTAGCCACAGCAATCCCTCACCTCAAAATCAGCACTAATAAAAGGCACATAAATGGACTAGTTCACCCCACAGAGACCACGTCTGCTTAGATGACTGTCAGTAAAATTAGCTCTCATGATACACTGGTAAAGAAACCAAGAGCCACCTCTCTCCAGTTTTTGAAAAGAGGGACTCTGGACTGTCTTCCCCAGGCATGACACATCCATTCTCTTTCCAAGGTAGAGTCTCATCCCTGGCATCGCTGTTCTCCTTCAACATCTATCTTCAAAATAATTTAGACTTGGCCCAACAGTGCAAGTGGATTAACTACTAAGACCCATAAGACACATGTTATTTGGGGGGACACCTAGGTGGCTCAGTGGTTGAGTGTCTGCCTTTGGCTCAGGGCATGATCCTAGAGTCCTGGGACTGAGTCCCGCATCAGGCTTCCTGCATGAAGCCTGCTTCTCCCTCTGCCTATGTCTCTGCCTCTCTGTGTCTCTCATGAATAAATAAAAATCTTTAAAAAAAAAAGAAGACACACATTATAACTTTTATAACACAAAATAACTATTATATATATATATATAATATATATATATATATATATATCACAAAATAACTATTTTGATGCAGCCCTTGAAGTGGGTATAGGAAGAGGGTGAAGACCCACCCAAAATGGCCATGGCCACAACCATAACGGACATAAGTCTTACAAATGTCCCATGTCCCCTCCCACCTGGGCTATGTAGGTCCCGTGAAGGCAATGCAGTCTTATTTGGAAACCAACACATAACTGATACTCAAAAAACAATAATAATAATAAAAAGGAAGATTCTGTTTTCTCCCAGACCAGTCTTTGGAAAAAAAAGGCTCATGTCTAACTAACACCCCAGAGAGGGGTGAAAACAAGGCCCCAGTGTATATTTTGTCACCCCAAGATAAGCAAATGTCCTAGAGAATCACCTCCCCTTTCCTCCCAGCTTCCTGGGGGGGGGGGGGGGCAGAGAGAGAGAGAAGCCATCTAGAAATGGGCCATATCAAGTCTAGTGTGGCACAAAGAGATAATGAAGTAGGAAACTTCTAAGAAAGAAGCCGTGTTAAAAAGAAAGGCATCAACTCATAAGTAGCAGTGGTCTTAAGCCAGAAAGCAGATGGGCCGACTTCCTTACTGATTTCCAGTTAGGGCTCAACACCTGAAAACTGCCCTTTGTGCCAAAGACTGATGTAGCCACTCACATCCTGGCCATCAGCAGCTACCTCTGAGGACAGAACACAGGCTCTCCTGCAGCCATGGGCTCAGAAAACCAAAAACCCCAGAGGATTCCATACACTCTTTTCAAATGCCGCCAGCTGCCAGGAATCGGGTAAGGAATCTTGCAGTTGGGTAACAACCTCAGGAGCGTCCAGATGAGGAGAAATTACGAGATCAGGCTTCCTTGGGCACTCCTTTGAGAATGTGGTACGAATCTGCCACACAGGAAACGATAAGGAAGTGACCACAAAACTTGACTATCTTCGCCAGTGTTTTCCTGGTGGCTGGTGCCAACACCCTGCTGGGCGCAGAGGGGGCATGATCTGCAACCCCACTCCCAGCGGCATGGAGATGTACCCCCTGCCTGCTCTCGCCCCGAGGCAGAGGGTACCAGGACAAACAAGCAGAGCCCTCCTCTGAGAACGCCACACAGCCCAAAAGTGCTTGAGGTCAATTCTGTTTCTGCACTGTTCAAGGCCTCCGTGGCCAGAAGACACAGAGCTGAGACATGTTCTCTGCAGAGGACAGTGAGAGCCAAGCTGCCTCTCGCAGCTGCCTGGTGTGAGCAAGCTGCTTCTCCCGGAAGCCCGGTCGCCCTATGAGCACCCACTCTGTGCGTTAAAACGATTAAATGAGATGCCAGGAAGGGCCCTGAACTCCATCAGCTTCATGCCTGGGTGTGGTGGAAGGCAGACCCCCAGGCAGGGTGACATGGGTGGAACTCTGGACAGGACAATCTAGCTGGGCCTCAGTTGCTTGGACTGCAAACGGGAATAGCATTTATTTCAAAGGCTGTTTTGAAGGTTGAAGGGTGACATTACAAAGTGCCTATCACCCTCACAAGGTGACTGGAAGAAAATAAACGTCTCCTGTATTCACAGGTCTTAGAACAATCCAAATATTAAATCCGTCCTTCAGCTGTCAACCAAAAGCACTTCTTTTTTGTTTTTTGGTTTGTTTTTTAAATTCTTCTTGAAATTTTTTTTTAAAGATTTTATTTATTCACGACACATACAGAGAGAGAGGCAGAGACACAGGCAGAGGGAGAAGCAGGCTCCTGCAGGGAGCCTGATGCAGACTCAATCTCAGGACTTCAGGATCACGATCTGAGCCAAAGGCAGACACTCAATCACTGAGCCACCCAGAAGTCCCCAGAAGCACCTCTTTTAGATCAGTTAGCAGGGAAGAAAACCACCTAAACCAGCTCAGAATCCAGGGAACAGTTATGGCCACATCCTGCAAATAATTTCATTATTCGAGAGCACTTCTCTTCCACACACACACTTGCTTCCCTTAACTCAAGACCCAGGTGGTGTGACGGTGTCGGAGAAAAGCAAGGTCCTGCCCAGCAAGTGGCTTGCTCTGGGACACAGGACTGGCCACAGGAACCAAACCTTCCAAAGCAACCTCTATCTTGTGATCTATGCCCCAGATTTCCTTCAGGCTAGAAGCCTGTCTCATGAATTTGATTTTACAAAGAAAACTGAGCATGTTGGCAATAAACTTTTTTTTTTTTTTTAGCCTACTGTCTTGAAATTATTGACAATTCACCCCTATAAGAGAGCTAAACTTTTTTTTTTTTTTTTTTTTTAAAGAATTATGTATTAAGGGGGAAAGGGAGAGAGAGAGTCCCAAGCGGACTCCACACTAAATACTGAGCCTGGTGCAGGGCTCAATCTCAGGACTCTGAGATCATGACCTGAGCTGAAAACAAGAGTCAGTTGCTTAACTGACTGAGCCTCCTAGGCACCCCACGACAGCTAAACATTTTACTGGAGAAAGGAAGGAGGTAGTAGGGTGGGAAAAAACAAAAGAGAAGAGAATGTAATCCTAAGATGGCAAATACAGAGCAGTGCCCACTTGAATATGATCATAAAGTAGGGACATTGTGTTAGGGGATGTCAACAAAAAGAAGCCACCTCCAGTTGACCTGTGAACTGGACTCAGGCATTTGGAGGCTCCCCTTCCCTGTCCTTGGAATGTGAGTTCAGCTTGCCTTTCCTGCTCCCAGAGGCAGCTCCAGGGACTCGGCCTTGAGAAGATAATGTGGTGTGGAGAACACCTGCATGGTATGCGTGACTGAACCCAGTTAAAGCCTCTATATCAACTTCTAAGGTTTGGCAGGTGGGTGCCGAGATCCACTCTCTTGTTGCCACCCAAGATAAGCCTTGTATGAAAGTTCTCTTTGCTTATTAAACATGTCACCTACCAATCTGGAGTGGCCTGCCCTCTTCATCAATCCCTACCCATGGAGTATGGGGGCGGGTTTCAGATTACACCGGGAACCTCCACAGGGAGTTGCAAACCAACACCCATGGTTATCTATGAGATGTGGACCAGCACAGGACAATGTACACTGGAATCAGCTGGAGGGCGTGTTAAGACCCAGTCGGCTAGGCTCCACCCCAGGGTGTCTGGCTCAGCAGGTCTGAGGACAGGGCCTGAGAATGTGTATTTCTGACACAATCCTGGGCAATGCTGATGCTCCTGGGACGGGACCCCACTTTGAGAACTGTTAGCATAATGGTTAAGAGCAGAGGGCCCTTGAGCCATTCTACTCAGGATGAAATCATTACTAGCTCTGTGACTCTGGACAAGGTCACTTAAGCTTTCTCTTATAAACCTATAAAGTGGAAAATTATAATAGCACTTAACCTCATTTAGTTGTTTTAAGGATTAAATGCACAAATTCACATAAAGTACCTAGAATGGTGCCTGGCACACACAGTAAGTACACAATAAACACTGGATCTCATCATCATCATCTGGCTCACCGTTTGTTTTTTTTTTCTTAAAGTTAAAAATATGGATATAGGAAATATTTGAAATACAATTTTTTTTCTTCTCTTGACTAGGCTATAAGACACTGCTCCAGAATCTTGTGTAGCCTTTAATTTAGAATCATATGGTTCAATGACTGGTTTCTCAAATCATCTTACTAATAAGCTCTATGGGCAGTCACACTTTCATATGCACGGGAATCTCCAGAAGATCTTGTTAAAAGGTGGGTTGTGACTCCATGGGCCTGGGGCCTGAGAGTTTGCAGCACTAACCAGTTCCCAGGTGATGTGGGCACATGGGCTACATGCTGGGTTGCACAGTCATAAGGAACATTAGCTGATCCAGGTAAACCCGGGCTGGTCCTGGCTCCACAGGAGCACATGGATACCTTTCTCCTGAGCATTTCCAGGAACCCGACTAATGCATAGTCTCCATCGGCCAGCCACTCCTCCTTTTACCCCCACTAGCTCCTTTGCAAAAGGACCAGGTGAAGCACCAGGCCTCAGCATGGAGCCCCCTGGCTCTCTTCTGGCTGTTCCCTTTCCCTGCTTTCTCCAGTGCAATGTTTTTAACTTCCTGTAGGTAAAACGTTAATAATTACCAGAATAGAAACCTCAAAAGAAAAACACTTTTGGTATACAGCTGATTATAAATAATTTTTAAAATAAAAGTTGAGACATGAAAATAAATCATCACAGAGCAGAATTTTGAGAAGGTATTCAGATTGTTTTTACCCAAGACCTAAAGAACACACATGCAGTCACTGCTTAAACATCCAGTTGTACCCCCAAAATCCCTTGCTCTGGGCTGTGAGTGAAAGCCACATTAGCCCAACTAGGAAACTCACACCAAGCTTTTGGGCCTATCATTAACACCCTGAGACTTGTCCAAAAACAGCATCTCTCTGATAGAACCCAATGGTGGGTACTCAGGTGATTTCAACATCAGCCCTTATACTTTTATATTTGAAATAATCCTAGGGGCAACTGGGTGGCTCAGTGGGTTAAGCATCCAACTCTTGATCTCAGCTTAGGTCTTGATCACAGGATTGAGTTCAGGCCCCACATTGAGCTCTATGCTGGGGATGGAGCCTTCTTTTAAAAAGTTAAAAAAAAAAAAAAAAAAAAGAATAACCACTTTGGGGCACCTGGGTGGCTCAGGCAGTTAAGCATCCACCTCTTGATTTTGGCTTGGGTCATGATCCTGGCATCAAGTTCCACACTGGGCTCCATTCCCAGCAAGAAGTCTGCTTCAGATTCTCTCTGCCCCTTCCCACACCAACCCCCTGCCTTGCACGCACTCACTCATTCTCTCAAATAAATAATCCTTAGGGACGCCTGGGTGGCTCAATGAGTGTCTGCCTTTGGCTCAGGGCGTGATCCTGGAGTCCTGGGATCGAGTCTCATATCAGGCTCCTCTTGGGGAGCCTGCTTCTCCCTCTACCTGTGTCTCTGCCTCCCTCTGTGTATCTCTCATGAATAAATAATTAAAATCTTTTTTTTAAATTCTTTAAAAATCCTAAGTTTAAAACAAAATCCCTATTTCAAATATGATTTTTAAAAAAATAAATGCCAGTGCAAAAACACACTTCATTTAATGACTCAGTCTCTTGCCCACCAATTTACCCAAACCCATTCAGTCACAATAAAACAACTAAACTTCTTAAAGCAGAGTACTGGAATGCCAGAAAGGGGAAAAAACAAACAAAAATCCCAGACAACTACAGATATTTGCAATGATGTGTATGAATTGGTTAAGCCACAGGAGCCAGACAAAATAATGCACATTATTTGATTCCATCTACATAGAACAAGAACAAAGGAGCAAACAAATCTAAGGTGACAGAAGCCAGGACAATGATCTCCCTCCTGGGGTGCAAGGGGACTTCTCAGGGCACTGGACATGCTGCATGTGGTTTTATGTGGGGGTCATTATTCAAGCCATTCACCATGGAAGATCTGTGTAGTTGAAGTTATACCTCAATAGGAAAATAAAAGAGTGCTGTGAGATGAGTAAAACAGCCAGGCCTGGGATCCCTGGGTGGCGCAGCGGTTTAGCGCCTGCCTTTGGCCCAGGGCGCGATCCTGGAGACCCGGGATCGAATCCCACGTCGGGCTCCTGGTGCATGGAGCCTGCTTCTCCCTCTGCCTGTGTCTCTGCCTCTCTCTCTCTCTCTCTCTCTCTCTCTCTGTGACTACCATAAATAAATAAAAATTAAAACAGCCAGGCCTACTTAGACACTAACAAGTAAAGGGTTAGATTTGAACAAAGTACAGAATTTACCCTCTTCCAAGAGGTCCAGGCTTTCATGCCGCTCACAGGTGGGCTTCCTCTCTTCATCCTGGTAGTCATATTCAAAATACCCTTCTTCCCTTCCCACATCGCTCAGGGACATTGCTGAAGTCACCCCAAAGCCCAAACATTGCCCTAAGGGGCGGTTCTTGGGGTAGCTCCCAGCTGTCTGCCCAGAGGAGCCATGGGAACCAGAGCTCCTGGGGTACACGCTGGGCCCTGGACGGGGCAGAGGACATTCCCTGGCTGAGCTGGAGTGGAGGGTGTGCACAGGGCCATTGGCCCAGCGTCACCCACGACAGACCCGGAAGGGGGTGGCTCCCAGAAGCCAGGGGAGGGCCAGGGTGGGGCGTGGCAGGAGAAGCACCTGCCAGAATGGGAATGCCCTGCCTGCCCCAGCGTGACCTTGCCAGATGCTGTGGACTCAGACAGGAGGCAGGCAGGCAGGTGTAGGACTTCAGGTAAGCTCTCCACCTCCAGAGTCTTCTCCCTACTTTTCCTCCCCCCAGAAGCAATGAGGAATGGTAGCTTCCTGGAAGTTTCATAGCAACTGCACAGGGCAATACCAAACAAGCCTTAAGCAGGTACACCTGTCTAAAGGTAGGACTCCAGCAGAGGAGCTGCCCTGGTGAATCATTGCCCAATGCCTCAGATGAGAGAATTTTGGTCTGTGTTCTGAGACCAATCTGACTTTTTTTTTAAGATTTTATTTATTTATTTTGAGAGAGAGAGAGCATGAGCAAGGGCCATAGGGGCAGAGGGAGAGAGAAGCAGACTCTCTGCTGAGCAGGGAGCCAGACATGGGGCTCGATCCCAGGACCTTGGGATCATGAACTGAGCTGAAGGCAGACACTTAACTGACTGAGCCCCTGAGACCAATCTGAGTAACAGCCTGCCACAGTGCTAAACAGGGAAGAAAGTGATCATTCTAATTACTAGCAGAAGGGGAAAAAAAGGCAGCAACCACTACCTGTTTTAAGCTTAATTCAGTCTTTCTTTGGTAATACATTGCATTTGCTCTTTTTAAATCTGCATTTTATAACCCCCACTCTCCTCCTAAATCTGTGTTGTATACAGTCAGACTTACAAATTCTAATTGCTAGGATAAGGAGGAAAAATTCTAAAGCCTAAGAGTTTACACTGTTGCCTGGAAGAAGAATCCATGGTTTAATTGTGTATCTCAATACCAATTCCTCTGTAGTGTTTGATTTTTGCCTTTAAAAGTGAAAATGGCAGGTTCTTCCATCAAACCCACTGGAAGGTGGCCCCGAGTGCTGGCAGCTAAGAACTGCAGCACATTCCGCAATGTCTGTGCTTCAGCTGCTTCCCAGCTACACTGTGGCAGGTCTCCCAGTTCCTAAGAGCCACACCAGGAGACCTATTCCACCTCTCTGCTGATTTGCCTCCCCTAGGTAACCGAGAGGGAGGCTTTGCACAGAGGCAAGACCATCATACAGAAGTCTCTGCCCAGGTTCAGGTGATAGTTCTTATTCATCTTTGGATCCTTAGGGCTGAGGATCCTGTTTTGAGAGCTAAAAATGTCTGCTACCGTGAATTGCTACCTCCATAAGAATGTAAGATCATATGAGTGCCTCAAATAGAAAACCAGAACAGAATAAAAATGCTATTTAAAAATAAAACCCTAGAGACATATGCATTGTCTGGTTAATATTTTGGAACCTGAAAAATGATTATTACATTTTACAACGTTAAAGATGGGTTCTTTATAAAAAGGAGGCTTAGCAGAATTCAGTGGCAGAGGGTTTAAAATCACATTTTGAAAATCTGCATAAGTTTTAAATACAATGTTTATGAGGACACACACTTGGGGAAAAATGCCATTTAATCGCAATAAATGGGATCAAATTAGACTTAATTCAATTCAAATGACCATAAGTCTGAAGCCCTGGCAAGGGAATGAGGGAGGGCGGGAGGATCTCCACCTTGTGCATTATTCATTCAGCAAATATCAGACTGACTCTAAGATGTGTAGGATACTGTACTCGGCCACGGCGTGTACAAATGAAAACAAAAGCTGATCTCATGTATTTGAGAATACTCTCAAGTGATGACTCATAACCAAGTTGTTTATACTTAGCTTTTAACTCGAATCTAGGTTATCCTTAACAAATGATGTCCAAGTCTGTATATATTATATAATAAACATTTAGGACATGGCATTTTGAACACCAAACCATCTTACACTCTTCATGGCACCCCATATTTCTGGGTTTAGTCCTTCAGGATATTCCCTGCCTCCCACTCCAAATCTCTCCTCTGTGCCCTCTCCCAGGGATGTTAAGGAATTCTCAAACCTTATCCACACGTGCATTCATTTCAAGGTTAAAGGCAGAGACAGGCCAAAAAACAGCTTCTCTGACAGAGCAATTTCTTCAAAAGCCAGAGCCAAGAAAGCCCAGGAATCCCTGTGCCAAGTGGGAGATCCTGGACCTCTGGATGTGAAGCCTTTGAGAAGGAGCTTGGCCTC
The DNA here is from genome assembly GCF_011100685.1 of Canis lupus familiaris. Classification (NCBI taxonomy): domain Eukaryota; kingdom Metazoa; phylum Chordata; class Mammalia; order Carnivora; family Canidae; genus Canis; species Canis lupus. Next base: position 11,557,268 of record NC_049244.1, on the reverse strand, counting down.
AGGAAGAGCCAAGTAGCAAGGGTGTGTGCTGTCCTAGAGGCAAGGACCAGACACTGGGGCTCGGGCAGGGAGGCAGAGACTGAGTTCTGGACTGTCCCTAGAAACACTGCACAGGAAGACCATAAGTGGAAGGTGTCACCTCTTGCAGGGATGGAAGGGCATCCTTCCTGTGTGTCCCTCTCCAGATCTACTCAATATACCATCAGAGAAGTCACTGCCCCAATTTCTAGCAAAAGGAAAAAAAGCTCTACCATGCACTGTCCCAAGAGTGGCCAAAATCCATTGGGGTTATTTACATTCAATTTTAAATTAATTAAAATTAAATAAAATCCGGGGTACCTGGGTGGCTCAGTTGGTTAAGTGCCTGCTTTCAGCTCAGGTCATGATCCCAGAGTCCTGGGATGGAGCCCCAAGTTGGGCTCCCTGCTCAGCAGGGAGTCTGCTTATCCCTCTGCTCCTCCCCTTCTGCTTGTGTGCTCTCTCTCTCTCTCTCTCACTCTCTCTTGCTGTATCTCAAATAAATAAAATCCTTAAAAAATAATAAATTATAATTAAATAAAATCCAAAATTCAGTCATGTTCACCACATTTCCAGTGCTCCAGAGCCAGATGTGGCTATTGGCTACCATACTGGACAGCACAGCACAGCTCAGAGTGTTGCCACTGTCAAAAGTCCCACTGGACCACAGCCCTCTAGAGGGTACCTCCCCGTTTCAAGATGTGAGCTGTACACTTCCTGACCTCCATGGTCTGTGCCTAGTCTGCTGCCCCTTGCCTGCACCTGACCCCACTGCACCCTCCTGCCACCATTGTCCTTCTGCCCTCTTCTCCCAGTGCCATCCACTGTGCAGACTTCTCCCAGTGCTTCAAGCACCTCCCCTCCTTTCACTTCTTAGTTCCATTGGAACAGAGCACCCATTTCTGAAGGTCAGGATCCAAACACCTTGCTTCTACAATTAAAAAAAAAGGGGGGGGGGACATCATGCTCCAAAACCCGGGCTCTGGGCTTGCATCTCCACCTGAGAGAGGGCATTACTGCTACTTTACCAAAGCCACTTACAGAACTGACAATTACATTATGCATTTATAATTAATTCCTTTTTTTTTTTTTTTTAAGATTTTATTTGAGAGAGCGCATGCACTCATAAATGAGCAGGGGGAGGGGGAGAGGTAGGGCAGAGGGAGAAGCAGACTCGCCACTAAACAGGGATCCCTATTCGGGACTCGATTCCAGGCCTCCGGGATCATGACCTGAGCCGAAGACAGATGCTTAACCTACTGAGCCGCCCAGGCACCCCACTTATTTTTTTTTAAAGTCACTTTTATAGCCATTCAGAAGGGCGCTGCATCTGGAAAGGGAAAAGCCATCTGTCCCTTTTGAAGGTGCATCCCCCAATAAACACCAAGTGAACAAATGACAGCCTGTTTGAGTTGTTTGACACGAAGTGCAGGAACATTAGAAAATCATCTCGAAAACCTAGGAACAGCTTTTCAACTAGTGTTTCAAATACCTCCAGCAAAATTTTACTCCCAAATTAGCCAAGCCTCACCTTGGGGTGCCATTTTAGGGGTCCCTGCAATCAAGCGAGTAACAGCACCTGACTTTTCACTGTGGAGTAAGAAGCCCAAGGAACAAGTCCATCAGCCGTCTACTAGAGCATTCCCAGGGGAAGATCAATATTAGCATGAGCAAGACCATCCCCCCACCAGACATTCACATCTACAATGTTGTACTGCGGGCAATGAGGGTGCCAGGTTACAAAAGAAACTGTAGCAAAAAACAGGTAGTAGTAAAGATACTACTATATCTTGTTCAAAATGCCACTTGTCTTCTAAAAAGGATTTTTTTAATATTTTATTTATTTATTCATAGAGACAGAGAGAGAGAGAGGCAGAGACACAGGCAGAGGGAGAAGCAGGCATCATACAGAGAGAGAGCCTGACGTGGGACTCGATCCAGGGTCTCCAGAATCATGCCCTGGCCTGCAGCGCTAAACCGCTGCGCCACCGGGGCTGCCCCTAAAAAGGATTTTTAAAAAGAATTTACCAACTAGACCATCTCTGAGACAATAAAATTAAGCACTGGCCTAGCACATCACCATTTACGAAAAGTTTTTACAGCTGACCTTGAACAACTGGGTTTGAACTTCGATAATTACTGTGAACACGTTTTTCTCTTCCTTAGGATCTTCTTAATAACATTTTCTTTCCTCTAGCTTACTTTATTCTAAGAATACTATATAAGAATACTACATATTATACTACACTTACTATAATACTATACGAAGAAAAATACATACAATATACAAAACGTGTTAATCAACTGTTTATGATTCTTGTCAAGGCTTTGGTTGACAGTAGGCTATTAGTAGTTAAGTGGTGAGGGAGTCAAAGGTTCCACATAAATTTGCATCGTGTGTGTGTGTGGGGGGGGGTTGGTACCCCAAACTCCCATGTTGTTCAAGGGTCAACTGTACTTTATATTCCTTATACTCTTCACTATGCCTCTTGTCAGTGTGGCTATCCCCATTTTCCAGATGGGGCATCTGATTTGACAGAGGCTCACAGACATCCCAGGATGTGCCCAAACCACAGAGCCATGCAGAGTGAAAAGTGGGCCTCAGAAACTCCAGGCCAGCGCACTTTCTGGCGATATATGTACTTCTAGAGTCATTATAGAAGGACATGCTCTTTCTTTAGCTTAAAGACATATACTTGACCCCAAGTCTCTTTAAATATTAAAAAGGCCTCAGTTTTTAAAAGCATACTTTAAAAAAAAAAAAATAGTCATCAGCATAGCCAAGAAGGAACATGAAATTCTTTAACAGACCTAAAGAATGATTTTCCAGACCCCTGTTCCTGGGGCTGGTCTCCACTGACACTGGCACAGTTTCTCAAACACACCTGATGTAAAGAATCACCTAAAGTATGTGCTAAAAATTCAGATTTCTCAGGACCTCTCTGGGTCTGGAGTAAAGCTGAGAATCTTCTTTTTAAACAACTGGGTGATTTTCACAATCCACCAGGCTTTAGAGGCAGGACACATCCAATGTAGGCAGCCATGACTCCATCTGACACCATAGTTTAAACAGGAGGCACTGGTTTATCTGCACAAATTCTGCGAAGGCCATGCTACATGTGTCGAGAGCTGGCTGGTTCAAATCTCTAAAAATTACTTGAAGGTAATGGGCAACCAACCCCCCTCCAGTTTCTCATTATTCTAAGTCCCTGCCCCATGCCCCTTGTTACACCCTCTGGGGGTCTTACTGTTGTTGTTTGGGGGGTGGGAAAGATAGTAAGATTCCATAACTACCACTGATAAAAGGGAAGGATCCGGTCATTCAACACGGAATGAAGCTCTCCCACACCTCCAGAGATAAAAGAAAACAGCAGCTATTTTTTTTATTCCAGTTTTAAAAGAGGGATCCTCATTGTCCTGCCATCTATATTCCCACCCATACATGTATTACTTTTCAGTGCTAACCCTGCAACTGAAGCGTGAGTCACTAACTCGGACATAAATGATGATTTTGCATCTTTTTCAAAGCATTTGACTCATCTTTTGTTATTAGCATAGAAAGTTCCCTAGAAGTTTCCCTCATTAAAGATTCAAATGCCAAATGATAAGAGAGACAAAGCAGTGCTGTGTGTCTACTACCTGGCCACCTCACCGGGTTGGTCGGGTCTGGGAGATGAAAGGGCTATTTCATTTGCAATTTTAAAGACGCACGTATAAACAAAGGCAAACTGCATTTCCAGACTAACTGTAGAGGCCAGGTAAGAACTCAACTGGTCAGAAATGAGTAAGCGAGTTAACTACAAAATTAGCATTTACTTGAAATCCCAATCCCCTGGGTTTCCTAAACTAGATGATTTCTGGGTATCTGTCCCTTTTATTCTGTTTCGCTAACTATTTTTAAAACCCAGATTATGAAAATGCCAGTTGTCCCAGTAAAGTCTGTCCCAATAGCCTTTCCCCTTCATCCAAATTGGAATGGAGGGTCATGGCAAGTATTTCGCTCAACATTCAGACAGTAACTGCAATCAACACTGATTTACCCTTGGATAGAGAAGTCGCTTCTCCTTCCATTTTCCTTTCCGTTGGAAGAAGAGAGATCTGGCTGCCTCCAGGCCAAAAGACTCAACTGAGAAATGGCTGGGTAAGAAAGTCCATCTGACAGACACCCAGATAAGAGTCAGCCAGCCTCCTCTCACCCCTCAGACTGCCTACCACAAGCCACTGGCTTTATCCCCAAGGACGAGGGTATAAAGAGGGCTGGATGGTGTAGCAATTAGGGTCAAGATAGTAAGAAACCTTCCTCCCCCACTTCTAGGAGGGATCCGTGGGAGCCACAGCCACACCCAACTCATCCACAGCCTGGGACAGGCTCTGTGCTGAAACTAATCCTCCCCATTCCAGTGATCCACCAAGGAGGTCCATACTCCAAAAAGTTAGGGAGGGCTCAGTGAGTCACTATCACCACGGAAATTCTTAAGAGTTCAGTGACAGTTCTGAAAAGAAGCATCCCTATCATTGCCTCTTGGAGTGGGGCGACAGGAACTGGCTTCAAAACAACGTATCCAAAGAGAAGGATTCAGTCACCTTTTCCCCTGAAGTCGCTTGGAGCTGCCCACCACCACCATTACTCAGGATATTTTAAAATGCACAGGGACTCCACATGACACCATCTTCACCTAAGGCTGGGGGGCAGTGGGACTCACCAGGGGAAGTTTCTCAGCACGTTTACATACCCATTCACCCTCTCCAAGAAAGTCTCTTGGTCCCTCCCCTGTGTAGCCCTGGGTCAAGACAGAAATTAAAAAAAAAAAAAAAAAAAAAAGACAGAAATCAGCAGATAAGAGACAATTATGTAGTTCTTCAGCTTACTAAGGAGGCCAGCTCCCAGCCTGCTACATCATTCAGGTTAATCAAATGTGGTCATGGTTAGGGCAGTCTGAAACTCCCGATTCAATTAAAAAACAGTTACCTTACCTATTAGTGGTTCGTGTGGGGCTGGGAACATACTATCATCAGGGAAGAGACCCTCAAACTGTACATATTAATTGTATTTTTTTCATGTATGTGTGTGTGTGTGTAAGAGACATGTGATTTGAGGGTTATTTTGAAGAAGAAATTAAAGATGACAGATTAACTGTGTCATACACGATTCTGATGCCCAACACCACAGGAAGCCCTCTCCCGTGGCCCCTCTGAGAATGCACCTCAGTGCTATTGCCATGTACCTGAAACCTCCCGAGACCTGTCCAGCCCAGTCTCCTATGGAATGTGCCACACCCTCCCTGCACAAACTGAGCGGGTGACCGAAGGAGACAGTCTCTCCTTGCCCCTCCCAACATCTCCCCACCCCCATCTCTGTGGGATCCCACAGGCAAAATTCATTTGAATTGCCTGCTGGGTGGGAAGCTGCTTCTGCATGTTCTCCAGCCTTCCCACATCTCCCCCCACCCCCACCCCCACCCCCACCCCACCACGTCTGGGTTCAGGGAAGGGAGGATTTTTCCAGGCCTGCTGCCAACAGTTCTGAATATACTATTCCCCAGCCCCGCCAATAGCACAGAGGTCACTGAACACATCTCCCCCTTGCACACACACGCACGCGTGCGCGCACACACACACACGCATCAACACCACGCTCACGCCTCACCCCAGAGAGAATTCGATCCAAGAGAAGTATGATGCTCATAAGCCCTGCATACCAATACCATCAGCCCTTCTGAGCAAAGACCGACTAACCGCAGAGGAGTATCCATGACCCTGCCCACCTGCCATCTCCTCCACCGTGCCTTCAGACCTGTCAGAGCCATGCATGCCTGCGGCAGTGTGGGTTCCAGTGCCCCCACGACAGGTTTCAGGACCACCACCCCACCCCGGAGGGAGACAATGTCCCTCCACATTCCTGCTCTGTTTTGCGGGGAGCCATAATTACCGTCCGAGCATTCTTCATAATACCAGTCTAGTTCATAATAATCCGCTTCAATAAATTTCTGCATAGTCAGTATTCTTGCAGAGGAAAGAACGGACTTCACAGCGCCATCAACATCAAGTAAAACACTGCCATGCCTCCCTGCCCTTCCAGAACACTGGGCAGAAGAGCATCCCGAAACACACCGGAATTAAGCTGTGCATTCTTAATGACAGTCTGCAGCCAAACAGAAAAGAGGCAGTGAAAAGAAGAATTCTGGTGGGGCGAGGACCGGAAGAGCAGAAAGGGAGGCAATTTGCAGAGCTCTCGGAGCCCCCAACAGCCCTGCTAATAAAGCGGCAGTGGCCAGCAGCCCTGAATGGGAGTATCCGGAATTGTCCTATCCAGACGCGAGGAAGGTGACGTCAGGGACACACACCACCACCCAGAGGTCTCACTCGAGCCTCGCCTCCTGCTTGCTGCTCATCTTTCAATCTAACAGTTGCCATAGAAACTGGCCATCTCTGAAAAATGATGCAGAGATGGAGGCAATGTCTTCCAAGAATGCTGGGAGCAGGGGCTGAGAGGTGCCACCCAGGGAGAAAGGAGGGTGCGGGCCAGGGGGCCTCGCTACCATGGTCACTTCCAACAAACATAAGGACAAGAATATCTGCTCGCTTCTGGGCCACTCACTACACAGTCTGCTTTTGAAAAATGCCCACCTTCTAAAATCTGCAACCATTACTTTTAATTTTCACTCACCAATCTGATTTAACACATTAAACATCTTTTCTGAAAATCTGACCACCACCTCAAGGAAACGCAAATTATTTAGAAAATGGAAATGTTTTTCACTGAGATGCAGTTCTGCTCGCTGTTCATGCCTTTGCTCAAACTTCTGAAAAAACAGCCTACAACATACCAACAGGGGAGGATGCCATGACAAAGGGGCCCAAGCAATGCGATATACTGTTTCTTGGGCACTTACACGTGTGATCAAAGTACAAACAGCAGAACAAAACAGCCCACCTGCAAGATAATAGCTGCCTCTAGGGAAGGAGAGGAAGGGAGCTTTGCAACTGTCCTAAATGCGTCTGTAATGTGTTATATCCTAAGGGAAAAAAAAACGGAGTTAACATTTACTAGTTGTTTTTTTTTAAGATTTTATTTATTTATTCATGAGAGACACAGAGAGAGACAGAGAGAGAGAGAGAGAGAGAGAGAGAGAGAAGGAGAGAGAGGCAGAGACACAGACAGAGGGAGAAGCAGGCTCCAAGCAGGGAGCCCAATGTGGGACTCAATCCCAGGACTCCAGGATCACGCCCTGGGCTGAAAGCAGACGCTAAACCGCTGAGCCACCCAGGCTTCTCGACATTTACTATTTCTAAGTGTTTGACATGTTTTAAGTATTTCATTCAAATGAGTACGGGATAATTAGATTTTGGATGTACTATAGGGTACTATAGGGTAACTCCATCCTCTAAAGCAGGATTTCTCAACTTCAGCACAACTGCTGACATTTAAGGTCAGATCATTCTTTGCTGTGGGTGGGCTGTCCTGGGCATAGCAGGGTGTTTAGCAGCACTGTTGGCATCTACCCACTTAGATGCCAGAAGCACCATCCTCTCCTTATCAATACAAAAACCAAAAAATGTCTCCATACACTGCCAAATGTCCTCTGGGGGCAAAAATCTCCCTCCAAAACCAATGCCCTTAAACAAAACTACCTATAGAACCTCACCAGCCTGTTGGCCGAATACCATAACTAATCTGCGGATGTCAACAGCAGCAGCGTGGGCTTTGTTCGTTTTTTTCTCTTAATTTTCTACTCAAGACCATGTAATTTATGAATGAATAATAGTAAAAGGGTCTCTTTTCCACTATGAGAGGAATGACTGCTACAATGACTGAACAGGGATAATTTCCCTTTATTCTTCCAATTGCATATGATGCCTCAGTTAACAAACGTGGAGACACATCGCTCGAGGGCAGGGCTTCCGGGAGTTAATGTGCATGTGAATCACCCAGAGCTCTTGCTAAAATGCAGATTCTGCTGCGGCAGGTCTGTGGCAGGCCCAAGATTCTGCATTACTAACAAGCTCTCACGTGATGGCAATGCTTCTGGTCCCCAGATCACATTTGAATGGTGAGGTATTTCAACAGGATGGATAAATTGGGGTGGGTAATATATACAGTGTGTGTGTGTATCTCTCTCTCTGCATTTGAGTAAAAAAAAATGTAAGAAAACTATGTGTACATATATACATACACACACATATACAAACACACACAATTACAAACCCTATATATAGACTCTTGGGCAGAATCTGTACCATGTATAAATCTATCTCAGCCTTTCTAAATCATGAGAAGCAGATGAGCCTTTTAATGTTGTGTTGTGAGGTCCCCAGAGCTGGCTTCCTGTCCCCTGTGTAGGTTCCAGAAGCTTTTCCCAGCTCCAGGTACACGCCCTCCCCAGGGCCCTATGCTTTTACCAGGTCATGCTTGTACACCAGCATGAGATGCTACAAGCAGATCTTCCCACTTGCCAGGTGGCCAACTGAGCTCGCTTGGCCCAGCCTGCACATGGTGAGGGCATGTCCTACCCCGTGTGGAAAGCGGGGTTCCTGCCTCTTTAGCAACATCAAATAGAGGAACCTCCTTGAGTCTCAGAAGAGTAAAGGAAAGTTAAAGGCAGCTGGTGATGAATCTTGGCTTGAGCCATAAGCAAGCTTTTGGGAAGTCTGGAAAATGTACGGTGCCAGGAAATGGGACTGTCCCTGGTCAGGCTGTTCCCCAGCTGTCACCTATACCCCGGAGGACCTGCCCCCCTCACCACCCAATTCCAAATTCTTCCTGGTCCAAGTAGGGAGCAGACCCCCATCATCTCCCTCCCTTAGTTTAATCCCTGACCTTCCCTCTTCCTGACCCCAACTTAGATACACATTTAAGATTTTCTAGGACATTTGCCTATTTAAAGTCAGCAGCCAATGATTTTCATTCCAGCTCTACCTGTCCTCATTATCTGAACATCCCTCACCCTTTGGTCCTCTACCAAGTCTCTCTCCTATAAGGACAGCAGTTCTCTGCAGCCCCATGGCAATCCCGGCTTCCCCCCCTCCTCCCCCCCCCCCCACCGTGGCCCTCCCACTGTCATTCCTCATGAGACATGAGCAGAGGCTGGTGCCGCAAGGTTTTCTGAGGTTTTGTTTAACGTTCCTTAAGGTGTTTCAATTAGAAAGATGGCCCTAGGCCGCCAGTCAACAATGAACATGTTCCTCAAATATCAGCACGCTCACCAGGTTCAACCCACTATGGCTGGGGAAAAGGTTCAAGGTCCAATATGAATTTGCAAAATGAGGGGTAATGAACAAACGGGAAATGCAAATTCTGTAAAGTGTCACAGAAAGTCAGATGTGGGTAGAAACCCTTTAAACAAAGGCATGGCACATTTACCTTCCAGTGCTATGAATTTTTAAACATACTTTATTATAACACATCATCATAAAAGCAAAAAATAATGGATGGATGGATAGATGGACACACAGACAACAGATTAATAGTGGCAGTTTAATTTTTTTTTAAAAATGTTTTAATTATTTATTCATGAGAGACACAGAGAGAGGCAGAGACACAGGCAGAGGGAGAAGCAGGCTCCATGCAGGGAGCCCGACGCGGGACTCGATCCCAGAACCCTGAGATCAGAACCTGAGCTGAAGGTAGAGGCTCAACCACTGGGCCCCTCAAGCATCCTGTAGGCAGTTCAATGTCATAGTTAAGAGCTTGAGCTTTTGGAGTAAGATGGCCTGAGGTTTAGTCCAGGCTCCTCATCCATCTCTGTGACCCTCTTAGACACCTGAGTCTTATCTGCTAAATGGGGTGATTATAGTACCTGCCTCTGAGACAAGGCCACGTTTTAATTAATTAGCGGATGGCAGAGCACTCAGAACAGTGCCTGGGACAAAATGAGTTTGCAATAAGCATTAGTTTGTGATCATCCTCATTACTCAAAATTCTTTAAAAACATAAGTAAGCCAGTACGGGCAATTAAAAAGAGAGTACAATTTTCTAAGCTATAATTAGGGAAATGAGGTAGAAACATCATGTCTTGGCTTGTCCCTGCATAATTAATGAAAAGGCACTGAGTTCACAGTAATAAGCCAGAGTGACAGTCAGCGGGGGACAGGGTGGGGGGATGTCTTTCTAAGCAGTCATATATTTGATGTAAGTCAACTTACATCAAGTGCAAAAACTGTACATGTCCAATTCATGTTTTAAGAAAATGGGAAAGAAGACAGAGTATCAACAAATACAAAAAAAAAAAAAAACAAATACAAAGGAAACTGCAGCACTTATGGGTGACTTCCATGGGCTTCAAGCAGGATTCAAAGTGAACATCCACACCAAAACTCCTATTTTATAGGCTCAGAAGGACAGAGCAATCTGTCCACAGCTCTGCAGAGATGGTGCTGAGGTTAAGATCTAGGTGCATCTGCCTTCAGATTCACATTTTCCTCTATGAGTCCCATGGCCCCCAGGGGTCCTAGTCTTCCCTCCCTCAGGGCTTCTTGCAGCTGAAAAAGCAAGCTCCCCGCACCCCATCACTACCATGCCTGGGCTGCCCCCATCACTGCTCCACCCTGGGAGAACCAGGATCAGGGACAAGTCCCAGAAGCAGCCTCGGAAGCCACCTCTCACTCACCCTCATCACTGGATATCATTTAGGAAAATGCAGGCTGCACACCAGGCAGCCAGGACTTTCTAGCTCACTCACTCCTCAGACCTGGCTACCTAACTACCAGCCCCCTCGATGTGCAGATGGGGGATGTGGCGGGGCAGGGGGTGGGGCAAAAAGTTTAAGCTGCTAGCCTCGGATCACTCAGCAATAAGAGCATGTGGATATAAACCAGGCATGGTCCACCTCTGAAGTCTTCCCATCAATAGCTAAGAAAACATCTAAAAATTATTTACACATGAAACATGAAAGGAAAAAAATAGAAGGGATTCAGTTACAGGAAATAAAAACCCTAACTGGCATCTCACAGCAAAAATACTGTGTTTTTTTTTTTTTTTAAAAGAATAAAAATTGATCAGGAAAGAGTTAAATTGAAAATATCAATGGGACTTCATGATATTAAAAAGAAATACTAGTTCCAGGGGTGCTTGGGTGGGTCAGTTGGTTAATTAAGCATCTGCTTTCAGCTCAGGTCATGATCCTGGGGTCCTGGTATGGAGCGCCATATTGGGCTCACTACTCAGCAAGGAGTCTGCTTCTCCTTCTCCCTCTGCCCTCCTCCCACTTGTGCTTGCTTGCTTTCTCTCTCTCTCTCTCTCTCTCTCAAATAAATAAAATCTTAAAAAAAAAAAAAAAAAAAAACTATTTCCAGCTCTGTTAAGAAAAGTGGCCCAGCAAGGATACCACTCCACCAACGACATGCAGGTCAATACTTTGGTGTCCAGCTCTGGGTGAAATGTCAACAGGGCTCCTTGGAGAGCTGTTAATTCCATGTCTTGGGGCAGGAAAAAATCAAGATGCACCTATAACACCAGCTGGCAAGAAAGCAAAGATAGCTTAACAAGGTCTTGGAGTAGAAGTGATAAGGTGCAGAAGCTGGCATAAAAGGATGGTCCAGGGCCAGGCAATTTGAACATCAAAAACAGAATATAATTAATAACATTGTTTTAAAAGATGTTATTTACTTATTCATGAGAGACACACAGAGACATAGGCGGAGGGAGAAGCAGGCTCCCCAGGGGAAGCCCAATGTGGACTCGATCCCAGGACCCTGGGATCACGCCTTGAGCCAAAGGGAGATGCTCAACCACTGAGCCACCAGGTGTCCCTCAGTTAATAACATTTAAAGGGAATAAGTGGAGTCTGTGAAAGCCGTGAAATCAGGGAACACCAAAACTAAAGGACAAACAAGTGAACAAGGCAACTGATAGATAAAGGAAAGAAGATAATAGGAAGATATTTTTAAACCATCTTAAGAAGTAGGGGAGAGTAGGCGTGTATGACTCTTCTGTCTCTGCCACTAATATCTTTTATAAAGCATTTCATGAACATTTCTCTAAGTAGGGAGGCTATGAATAAGCCAACCGGATATGGAATGAGGAGGCAGGTGAAAGACTAGGTAGGCCTAACGCTGTGGTCACAAACTATATCCAGGCAGGAGGAGGATTGGGTCCTATGCTGCAAGGTGAGCTGTAAGTTCTCTTTTGCAAGCACTTAAGAGAATCTAATAGAGTTGGCCTGCTGCACCAAGGGTAATCTATTACATACATTTGTAATCAAATTTTAATGTTTAAAAGAATTTAATCTCTGGGATGCCTGAGTGGCTCAGTGGTGAGCATCTGCCTTCAGCTCAGGGCGTGATCCCAAGGTCCTGGGATCGAGTCCCACATCAGGCTCCTTGCAGAGACCCTGCTTCTCCCTCTGCCTATGTCTCTGCTTCTGTGTCTCTCATGAATAAGTAAATAAAATCTTCTTTATTTTTTTTTAAAGATTTTATTTATTTATTCATGAGAGACACAGAGACAGAGAGAGGCAGAGACACAGGCAGAGGGAGAAGCAGGCTCCATGCAGGGAGCTGGATATGGGACTCGATCTGGTGTCTCCAAGATCATGGCCTGGGCCGAAGGCAGCGCTAAACCGCTGAGCCACCAGGGCTTCCCATAAAATCTTTTTTTAAAAGAAGAATTAAATTTCTAATTTTCTGATTATTAGTTGTGTGAGCATATGAATTAAATGTTCATACACATATGAACGATTTTAAGTATATACTTGAACGTATACATATATATACATAATTTTGAATAGTTATTCAATACATTTAAAAGATGAGTAAACATTAACAATTACAGCACAAATAACACAGGAGTTTGCCCCAAAGTATCTGAACATTATGGAACCTGCCACATGCCACTTTCCTCTGTGCCTCTCGGTGACTGGCACAAGGCATGTCCTGCCAACCAATTAAGCATGTGGGTAAAAGGATGGCTCCCTGTGTGCTTCTCTCCTGCTTGGAAGCAGAAACATTCAACAGCCCCAATTCCCTCTGGAATATGTTCCCAGTCTCTAGAGCTTTCCTTCCCTTCAGGAAATAGTGTGGCTAGCCTGTCTGCACCCAGTGGTGGCTAGGAGCCTAAAGACAGAGAAGGGAAGACCCAAAATGGACTTCCATGCTAGAGAGGGCTGGTGGAACTCCCATGAAACACAGTCTTACAAACAGACCTTCCTCCCACCTGCTACAGAAAATTGACAGAGACGAGGCTTCTGTGCCCCTCTCTTTTTAAAAAAAAAAAAAAAAAAAAACATCGCCACTGCCAGTCACTGAGCTCCTGTGGCAGAAGGCAGGCTGCTAGCAAACAGCTTGCTGTCAACTACGCCCTCCCAAACCATCTCTACCTCATTTCAGGCACAGGAAAAGCAGGCACCCATGCCACTTCCAGAGTTCTCTGGGGCAGAACGAAGTCTGGCTTTTAGAGACACATCCAAAGGCGGGGAGATAGCATTCAACAGAGCACTGCAGAGCCAACGTGCAGCCAGGCCTTGATGCAGTTATTAAAATCACCTGTATATCTAAGACGGACACAGAGAAGAAACAGCTTGGATGTGTTTCCACAGTTCCCAGTTTGCTTCCTGCAGTGTTGGGGAGCTGCATGGGACATTTCACTCCCAGGACCAGCGGGTCATACGGCAGACGTTGCAGGCTTCAAAATGCACACCAGAAGCTCCACCAATCCCCAATTCTGCTCCTGCCATAACTCTGAGTCTCTGTGGCCTGAGCACATCCCCCAGGAGGAGCCGATGGGGTGCAAGCTGAGCTGTCATATCAATTTCCCACCTGAGTCTGTTCCAACTTTGTCTTAGACGTGCTGGATTGACATGAAAAGGAAAACAGTCAATCTGTACAGAACTGCTTGCCAAGCATTTTTGGTCTTAAAAGAAAAGATACTCAACATTGGAATCTGGTTTATTGAGGGAAAAAAAAAAACTGGCAGGTGGCAGATGCCAAAGTAAGCTTAGCTACTAAGCTTAGCTTAGTGGGTAGACTGTCCCCGGGATGAGTACCTGGCTATCCTGCTGACCAGGCACTGTGTCCAGAGCTGCAGGTGCTATCAGGTGCACCAGCATATGGCTGCTCTACACCACCTCTCAGGCACTCGTCCTCCAGTTCTATCGCCTGAGGCCTGGGCCCACACCTGGGTGGAGATGCTGTGGCCAGGTATGGCTCACATGTGGGGAGTGTCCATACAGCCAGCTTCTCTGCTCTCGCCTCTGACCTTGCAGACACCTGGGTAGCTAAAAGCAGTGACAATGCACCCAAGGAAGAGTCCACTTGAGTGAGGGTTGAGCAAGAGAGGGGAGAAGGCATAACACAGGGTTCATTTGGATGCTCACCTGTAAGCAACATGGCTTCAGGTTTTGGGAATGGCAGAAGGACACGGCCAAAATGTGGGCATTTACAGGAGAGAAATTCATGGCAACTATTCATAAATATAATGCATGCTTTTGGTATCTTTTTTGTTAGCAAATGAAAATGAGAAGTTTTCCCTGGTTGCAGATCTCTTTTCCATTCCAACACATCCTCCACCCAACCCTATAATTTACCTTTACTCCCCTCACATGACCCTACCGACCACACACAACACCTGGGTAAGAATAGATCCCCAGGGTTCTGCAGGGCAACTCCCCACCATGTTTTCTCCTATGCCACCACCTCATATTAACTATCAACCCCCTTCTTCAGAAAGTCAGCACTGGGTGCCATTTATCCATTTCATTTGTTGAGGATTAGAGCATATTGCAGTGCCTCTATTTTTGCTGCACTTAGGATTTTAATCAGATGAAGGCAATCTTTGGAAGGTAGCAAAAACCAAAATGATCTCTGTATTCCATATGCAGTTTTTTTTTGTTTGTTTTTATCAAAAAAAAAAGAGGAGGAAAAGTTTAACTTAAAAACATGTATCTTTTCATTTTCTGTTACTTAAGAAGCATTTATTAAACATTTATTAATTTTTTTAAAACATTTTATTTATTTACTCATGAGAGAGACACAGAGAAAGAGAGAGACAGAGACACAGGCAGAGGGAGAAACAGGCTCCATGCAGGGAGCCCGATGCAAGACTCGATCCCGGAACCCCAGGATCATGCCCCGGGCCGAAGGCAGGCGCCAAACCGCTGAGCCACCCAGGGATCTCCTTAAACATTTATTTAATGCAAGGCACTGAGCTGAGGCTTTGGCCCATTCAAACGTGATGCAGACACGGGCTCTGCCCCCTTGGGATTTATTCAATGAATACAGAAATTATTTCCAATAGCTTGTAGTCTCTTAGAACATAAGCCTTGCAGAGATCTAAATCTTAATGAGGAAAGTTGTAGGCAATTTAAAACATGCCTGGAGAATTAGGCCAATATTTCTATAGTATTCTGTCTGAGAATTCTTTATGATTTTCCCTAGAATTATCACCTGAGAGCAAAAGCACTTTTATTTAAAAAAGCAAATACTACTTTTATATATATATTTATTAAACTGGTTTTACTTTTTAACAATTTCTTAAAACTGAAAATTAAAGCCCCAAGTCTCATAATTCCTGTTAAATAATACAGAAAAAAATTGCAATAAAACAAAAACAAGAAATAACAAGAGAACTTTGTCATGGGATACCTTTGACAAAAGAGTAAAATGCTCTCAATGACATATTCAGAGAGTCACAGAATGTTTAATGCTGACTAATTTCCAGATAAAAAATCTGAGTCCCAAAGAGACTCTGAGATTTGCTCAAGGTCACACATGGAATTGGTAGATGAGGGGAGTGAGGCCCTCAAACATGGGGATGACTGCTGGGTCTCTCACGACTTTTCTTCTCTAAGAACCTCTCAGAATGATGTCCTTCGACAGATGAATGGATAAAGAAGATGTGAATGGAATATTATTCAGCCATCAGAAAAGATGAACCTATCATTTACTTCGACGTAGATGGAACTGGAGAGTATTATGCTAACTGAAAGAAGTCAATCAAATAAAGACAATCATCATATGGTTTCACACATATGTGAAATACAAGAAAAAGTGAAAGGAATCATAAGGGATAGGAGGGTAACGGACTGGGGGAAAAAAACAGAGAGGAAGACAAACCATGACAGACTTCTAACTCTGGGGAACAAACAAAGGGTTTCAGAAGGGGAGGTGGGTGGGGGATGGGGTAACAACTGGGTGACAGGCACTAAGGAGGGCATGTGATGTGATGAGCATTGGGTGTTGTACTATATGTTGGCAAGCTGAATTTAAATAAAATATTAAAAAAAAAAGAACCACTCAGAAAAAGAAAACCTTTACCATATAGGAAGGCTACCTAAACCCTAAATAGACATCACTACCCCACACAGATAAGCTGCACCTCTCAATTCTAGCTAAACTTCTACAGATAACGTGCATTATTGTTCCCTCATTAAGCTGTCCTTGGTGAAAATTCTAAGGTGATCCCATGATAACACTTTGAATTAAAAAAATACACACACACACACACACACAATTGTCTACTTCCATCATTTTCTTCAGGCCTTTACCTATTATTGTCATTTTCTAAACATTCATTAATGGGTAGCCACCTGTACAAGCCAAGAAAAGGCTAAGACATTCTTCCTCAGGTGTCTTATAAGAAAACATACAACGGACTTTTTCCAGTCTTCTTAAAGACCAAAAGCAGTGTTTTCAGGCAAAGTGCATCTGAGTACTGCCCAGCCTGATGTCTTGGAAATAAAAAGATAGGGTTGAAGATGAGAAGATCATAAGTCAGAGCTGGGGAGAGGTGAAATGCTCTCCCACTTAAGCACCGCAAAAGCACGGAAGACCTTTTCAAACCCTAGATAGTAAGGTGTGGGCTACCCTGTGGATATCATACTGTGGAAGAGAATGGGCTTGGTCTAGCTGGGCTCAGACCCTGCTTCTTGCCCATCCTGTGTGACCCTGGGCTGACACTGGAGGGTCTCCTCTGAATCTCAGCCTCCTCACTTTCAAAATGGACAGTCTCCCCCTCTGAGCACTACAGGGGGACTCAGAGTGCCCAGAATGTGATAAACACCTGATGGATGTCCTTTTCATTTATCATTAACCATCACCACGTAGAAACCATCCAACAGAAATTAGAGATGAAACACAAAAAGAATTCTGAATCCAAACAATGAGGCATCCACCAAATCTCTGGATCTCTACCGACCATTCTCAGGTGAGCAAAAAAACATCAGGAAGTTTATGAACTCTTAGAACCTTATGGAATGGTGCCCTACCCATTCACTCACTCAACATGTATTCCTCAGGGTTCCCAATGACTTCTTGACTTAGTGTCTGCTCACCAAGAATGGGCTGCTTCTGTTGCGGTAAGTTAACATTTAATCTAAGAGTGAGTAATAACATAGTTCAAAGAAACATAAAAATCACCACATTCTCAAGTTGAGTAAATTTCTAAAAGCACACTTTAAGGAAATCATGAGTGGGGTGTACACATACTGATGTAGAAGGGCGTTCGCTAGCATGTCATCTGAGAAAAAATTAGAAACAGCCCAGATTCCCAATAACAGATCAATGATTAGATATAAATGACAGTATATTAAGCAACAATGAAAATTGTGTTTTTCAAGAATTTTAACGCCATGGGGAAATGGTCAACATACACAATTAACTAAAAAAGCATTATGTTCCCAGATATGTAATATATTTGTGGGAGGAAAAAAAATCCACTAAAAATATTTCAACAAAAATTGAGAAGTGGTTGCTAAGGCTGTTAGTCATCTTTTTGTCCTAATTTTTGCTAAATTATCTATAATTAGCACACTTTTATGTACTTTTATGTATTATTTTTAAAATCTCACTCCCTTTAGAGGCCATTTATGTTCACTACACAGCCAGATGCTAAAAGATGAGACATGGAGTGGGCTCCATGATTCTGTCAAACAGTGACAAGCATCCCTGCTTCCTCTACCCCGAAAATCAGAAGTGGACACTATCTCTCAAGGCAATGGGTGCCTCTGAGGACACAACAGATGGGACGAGGCATGGGCAGCTGCCAAGTGCCTTGGGGTCTCCGTGGAAGTCAGGCAGCTGGTAAGAAAGGCAGGCGTGAAGATGACAAACTTGTGTTCAGCTTATGTGAGACTCCATCCTGTGGGTAGAGAGAGAGATGTAGACACCGCCTCCAGAGACACAATGACCAAAGCAAAGGATGGTGGGGGGAGGCAGGAGAACCTAAGAAAAAAGACTGACAAGCATCCACTGTTAAGCAGAGGAAGGAGAAAAGAGATTTTTACCAAAAATGAAAAATAACCAAACCAGAGATGGCAGGTCTGAAGGGAGGCAGAACTACATTGCCAGGCACAATTCAGCTGCTCACAGATACACATTATAAATAAAAGTTCCAGTGGGAAATACTCAAATCAGGATGTTTCCTATTTGATCTTCACCTGGGTACCCCTCGAACATGAACACTTCAAAGACCACATCTCGTGATGAGGAGACTTCTTGTCTTGGCTAAAAAGAAGGGATGTGCTACAAGCTTCTCTATTCCCAACTCCTAGTTGACCTGTAGCCAAAATAAGAGCCTGTGGCCCCCAGAAAGTCCACTGCCTGCTGCCACTGCCCGCCAGCCAGCCACTGTCTCTCGAGCCTGGGCATATGGGCTCTTAGGAATCATGCTCTTTCCCTACCAATTGTCATGGGTGTTTGTTCCCAAACCTGTTCATTTCTGTTTTGCTTGTTAATGTAATCACGCAATTACGTTTATCATTTCATGAATAACACCAAAAAAGAGCTGTATCTATGAAAGTTAAGTTTAATACCTTAAAAACTAAATTAAGGATTAAATAGCCAATCCAGTTTGGATACACCAGTGCATTGTATCTGAAAAAAATCATTTAACAAAGAGGGGATCACAATCCAGTGTGTGTGTCCTAATGGACTCATGAAGGTAAAGCGTTTAGCACAAGCTCAGCAAACAGGAAGCACTCCATAAAGGTGACTCTGTATTATTATTGTTTGCATTATCACAATGTAAGCAAACAGGGAGATGAGAGCCATGAAGGCAGCAGAAAGGAATGGGGAGGGACATCACAGATTGGTGCTCAAGGAAGGCTTCGGGGGGAAGGCTACTCTGAAGAGGGCACATTGGTGCTGAGAATTAGAGAACAGGAAAGAAAGAGGAGGGGTTCAGAGGGAGCCTCTGTGAGGCAAGGGTGGCGTGTCCACAGTGGGGCTGGTACAAGGTTAAGAAGGTGCAATGAGGCTGGCTGGAGAGAGGCCAAGAGCCAAGTCACAGGGTCCTAGAAGACTCTGCCTTTTATTGAAAGAGCAGTGAGAAGCAAAGTAGCAGCATAACCTGAGTGGATCTCGAGACAAGGCCAGCCGGGCTGCTGATATAAAAGAGAGTAGTAGAAAAGTAAAGTTTCAGCAGCCCAGGAATGGGACGGCACTGGCTTCCCCCATGACAGTGGCAGCAGGGTCAGAGGAGGGATCTGAGATACACACGCAAGAAGAATTAACAGAGCTGGCTAACAGCCAGCAGGATGCAGAAATGGGGGGAAATCATGTCACATTTATCAAGACAAACGTGTAAGGAGGGGCGGAAATATTGACAGTGGATGTGCTAAGTTAATGACTACATATGGGAGCCTGGAGCTGGGAAGGGAAGGTGGGAAAGGGGAATCAGAACTGGACAGAAATTTGGGAGTAGCTAGCATGTAGCTGGTACTTAAGCCTTGGGAGGGGAGCACACAGGGAGATGCAGGCTGGGCGTCCTGACATTTACAGCAGCACATCACACTTACCTGGACATTTGAATTACGGGCTTAAATACCATTTCAAGAAGGGCTTATTTTTAAAAGCTCTCTCAGTTCATCAGGATCGAACAACCACTGATTTAGCTCAGAAGAAGAGAAAAACCCAGTGAGAGAGGTTGGAAGGACCGGCCCGAAAGACAGGAGGGCAAGTGTCCAGAAAGGAGTGGTTGCTACGTCAGCCCTGCTCCAGGAGCATCAAGACATCCAGGGCCAGCCCACGCTCTGGCCAGTGAGACCCCTGCAGATGCTCTGGGCCTTCATGGCTCGTCCCCGAGCAGACTCCCTGCTGACCCGCAACAAGTCCTAAGATGGTAAAGCGTGACACATAGGCTTGTACAAACACTCATGACGCCTGGGACCATGTGGACACAAGTGAATGATACAGTGGAAATGCGTGGAAATGTGTATGATTATTGACTGTGGGTTGCACTCACTCCTCCACGGACACAACCCCAGAGCGCCGGGGTGCGGAGTAGGGGGACCCACACACGACCCCTAGCCCACGCAAGGTAGACACCATGCATGACCTTAGGGACAGCCACTTTGCCATAGGCCTTGGGTGCTCCAGCAACGGTTGTGAATTTTTTGTTTAAGTTAAACTTTAAAAAATTAAAATGGGGGATCCCTGGGTGGCTCAGTGGTTTAGCGCCTGCCTTTGGCCCAGGGCGCGATCCTGGAGTCCCGGGATCGAGTCCCACGTCGCCTCCGGCATGGAGCCTACTTCTCCCTCCTCCTGTGTCTCTGCCCAACCCCCCCCATCATGAATAAATAAATAGACAAATCTTTTTTAAAAAAATTTAAAATGGCACAGGGACCTGGTTGAATGTGGAAGTCCCCGGACCCTATTGGCTTCTCCCGAATAAGCAAGGCAAGCCACCCCGTGCAGGATGCCAGCAGAGGCCTTGAGGGCTTCCTGGGTTAGCCCGAGCCAGTGGCAAAGTCTCTGCTTAGGTAAGGGAAGAAAATCAATAATCCAAGAGATGTTTTCACTTCCTTAGCCAGAAAACCTCAGCTGGAACTCAAACAAGTCAAGTTCACAAAGGATTACAGGTGCGTACCAGGCGCTCAGTAAATACTTGTTGGCTGATTGAGATTACTTTACAGCAAAAGTAAACAATAGAACAATGTCTTGAAACTCTTATTTGCCTTATGACCTTCTCTTCTCCTCAGGAAAAAAGATTATTCCAGGTAAAGTCAGAGGTGAAATGGCCAGAGAATCCTATGCACTTGAGACATAAAGAGATTTCTTTTCTTTTCTTTTGACCGAGTTGTCTCCTTAACCAAAGAGATACAGAGAGGGACGCCTGGGTGGCTCAGCAGTTGATCATCTGCCTTCGGCTCAGGGCCTGATCCCGGAATCCGGGACCAAGTCCCACATCGGGCTCCCTGAGAAGAGCCTGCCTCTCTCTCTCTCTCTCTCTTTCTCTCTCTCTCTCCCCACCTCCCCCTCTCTGTATGTCTCTCATGAATAAATAAATCTTAAAATCTTAAAAAAAAAAAAAAAAAGTTACAGAGAGCAGGCCCTGGAAATGAGGACCACAGCCACCTGGCACCAACACAGCTGCCTTCATGTCTGGTGTCTGCAGAATGCTGTGTGGCAAGAAAGGTCCACAGCACCCACAAGTCATTTCCACCAGAGATGGGGAAGCATGACCTCCAGACCACAGGACAGAGACAAAACCACAGGGAAGAAGGGAGGAAACCTCAAGTTGAAATTAAGTTATATCTGGCTGATTGTCGCTTGGGACACCGACCTTTATGGGGAAAAAACAAAAGTTGAATTTTGAATATGTGGGACACACATTTTATAAATAAATAGTTCCTGATACAGTCAAACTGAGGGTTTGCTCTTTGTATCATGTTTTCCAAGTAAGCTTTATTCTTAAATGGTTTTCTCATTTTGCTCTTCTGAGAAAGTAAAGCATGCAGTCAAACCAGACAACGTAGGTTTGAAATTCAGCACCCCACTGTGCTAGCTGTGTGACCTTGGGCAAGCGTCTTAACTTCCCTGTGCCTCAGTGTCCTCACCTGCAGGATGGGGACAGCAAGACTCTCTCCCAGAGGTCACTGTGAGAACTGAATGAGATACATGTAAGGAATTAGGAGCAGTGCCTGATACCGGCAAGGGCTACACGTTGACTGTTCTTTCTTCCTCCTAGACCACTTAGTCCTAAATGTCCCCTATCTATGGGTACGTTTGCTGTGTGAATCATTTTCATGTTCTGTGTTTCCCACACTCCCCGGAGTCAAAAAATCAACCTGTTAAATATTTGCCTGAAAGGGTCATTCTACCACCTGGTAAAGGTAGACCCCCAAAAAGGTAGACACCTCTTCTTAACAAGCCAGGTGAGGGACACCTGGCTGGCTCAATGGGCAAAGCATATGACTCCTAATCTCGGGGTTGGGAGCTCAAGCCCCACATTAAGCACAGAGGCTACTGAAAATAAAAAAAATAGGGGATCCCTGGGTGGCGCAGCGGTTTAGCGCCTGCCTTTGGCCCAGGGCGCGATCCTGGAGACCCGGGATCGAATCCCACGTCGGGCTCCCGGTGCATGGAGCCTGCTTCTCCCTCTGCCTCTCTCTCTCTCTCTCTCTCTCTCTGTGACTATCATAAATAAATAAAAATTTAAAAAAAAAAAAAAAAAAAAAAAAAAAATGAAAATAAAAAAATAAAAGTACTCACTTTGGCAGTACATATACTAAAAAACAAAACAAACAAAAACAACAGGCCAGATAAGGGCCAGATTTAAAAGGCAAAGTGTAATTTCTCTACTCTGAGGGACAGCCTGTAAGGAAGGGGACTGAGTTTTACCTCATCTCCCATTATCAAAATCTCTAGGGTCTCTTCTCCCCACTCCCACCCATAACAGAGAACCACTGTCCTAACTGATAAGAAAATAAACCTAAGAGGAAACAGCTCTGTTATCTTCTCACACACCTCACAACTGATTTAACACACACAGGTGAGTCACTGTGTCGTGGCCAGAGCATCTCCTAGTTACGCACGTGTAAACAAACAATGAAACCCAAAGAGGACACCATGCACAGAGCAGGGCCCCTGATCTGTGCTTTCCACTGACCTCTCAGCCAGCTTGGCAAGGCTCACGCACCCCTCCTTAGAAGAAAGAGATGAAGGTAGCCCGGGTGGCTCAGCGGTTTAGTGCCGCCTTCGGCCAGGGGCGTGATCCTGGAGACCTGGGATCGAGTCCCACATTGGGCTCCCTGCAAGGAGCCTCCTCCTCCCTCTGCCTGTGTCTCTGTGTCTCTCATGAATAAATAAATAAAATTAAAAAAAAAAAGAATAAACAGTTGAAAACATAACATAAAATACAAAGGACTACAAAAGGAAACCAATTGTATTACAATGCAGTTATTAAAACTTGCAAAAAGTCTGTGCTATAAGAGCTTCATTATCAATGTATTAGATAGCAAGGGCTATCGGCATGCCTAATAATGAATGTAATTTCAAAGCAGTGATGAGTAAAGGTGGTATTTCAAAGTATCTGTTTCCACTGCAACATGACATGAAAATCTTGATTTCTATTGGTGAAAAAGTCACAGGTCCTGCTAATACCACCATTTTTTGTTTTCTATCTTCACAGTGACAGGAAATGCTGCATTTCAGTTAGAAGTTAGTGAAAATAAAGACATCGTTTCATTCCTTTAGAACTTCACAGAATCCCCAATTTCCCTCTACAGACTTTTTGGGGGTCCTAGGACCTCAGTTTGAAATCCCTGCTGAGGAGTGTGCTATATGTAAGAGCTAACCCTGATCATTCATTTAATCAAGTTAGCAAATACCTACTTTGCTCTAAGTGCAAGTATCACAGAAGAAAATACAGAATTAAGGTCAGACTTGGGGCAAACTATGCTCTAAGCACCTTTAGAACCTCTGCTCAGCATTTACTTTGTTTCTTCTAATCTTAGTATAATTTGTTTTATCCACTGCCAAATCCATCATATTTTTTTTCTCCCTCCCTTAAATATGTAACTGGGGCACCTAGGTGGTTCAGTTGGTTAAGAGTGTTCCATTCCTGATTTCAGCTCAGGTCATGATCACAGGGTCCTAGGATCAACTGCAATCAAGCCCCCAGTTCAGGCTCTACACACAGCAGGGAGTCCGCTTGGGATTCTCTCTCTCCCTTGCCCCTACCCCCGACCTGCACACATGCTCTCCTGCACACATCCTCTTTGTCTAAAATAAATAGATAGATGATAGATAGATAGATATAGATAGATGATGATGATAGATAGATACGATCTTAAAAATAAATAAATAAAAACAGAACGAACAAACAGAAATAAGCCACAGTGTCTGTTCAAGTCTGCTGTTGCAAGTATTTGAAAAGATGGGAGATCAGTACTATGGAATAAATTCTATGCTTCTACTTCCTTGAGAATCAAACCAGCCCTGCCCAAACTGCAGACATTTCACAGGGATGAAAGGAGCAATTCATAGGAAAATTCTACAAAAACAGTGAAGTACTCCCTGTGGATGGTTCCCACTATGCTGTGAATGTAAGTGGTTAATCTGTGTATGAGAAGGGATCCAGGAGCCTCCGGTGACAGAAACAGCCAAGCAGGGTCCAACAGAATCACACAATCTCTTAAGGAAGATTAAGTAACACACGAGGAGTTTTGAAAAAATAGTTCTGCTGTGAATTATACCGTGAAGCAGTCTGAAGGAACCAAATACAGAACCTGCCAAGGACGTGACTCCGGACAGTTTTCTACCCACCACCACATCTCTTGGTGTAACAGATACCGTGCGTCAACAGAAGTGACTGCCAAAGAGCTTCCTATATGCTACCAGACACATCAGAAATTCTAAAGCTCCAATGTGAACACTGGTACAAGTCTAACATGCTTCATATCTGCCCTGGTATGGACTATTCTATTTTTATTCCTGTTGAAATGGATTATCTGCTGTGTTCACAAAGACCGTAGGATTTGTCTTAGGTATAAAACACAGGTCAGTCTAAACAAAATTCCTTCCTCATTAACATCTAATAGAGAAAATGTGAAAATAGCCCCAGATACTTTCTAAAAGAGAAACTTGTAGTTCCAACTCATTATAAGTGATTTCCCAAATTTAAGAACACTGGAGATCATTCTGTATTGAGGCAATAATTACAGAAAACTTACTGCTGTTATAAGCTCGTTTTGAACCATGTTACCATCAAGTAGAAGCAAGATTGCTATACTTTTTATTTTTAAAGGTGACATAATGATACACAGGTATGTAAATGATGTCACTTCCAAAGTGACATCACTAATTTAGACTAGGCTAAAGTTGACTGGAATTTTAAAGTCAGAAGTTTTAAGACAAAGGAGAGCTGGTCTGTCCTACCCATCTCATAGGGCTGCAGTGAATTTCTAAAGAGTAAAATTATTTCTACAAAGGCACCTCTTGAATGAACATCAGAAACATCATTAGCATGAATTTTTAAAATTATCACGTTTTCTAAATCTGCAAAATCAGGTTTCACACACTGGGAAGTGGGGGGCGGGGTGGGGGGAGAGAACCCACCTAGTGTACTGCTCACCCTACCAGGTGTCAGCCCAAGGCAGAACTAGTTTGTCACTGGAGCAGCCTTTTGATTTTCCTGAATAACCAGCTTAGTGGGCTTTCATACAGAAATCATTAGCCTTGGAAAACTAAGTTCACAGATATAGAAAACAGACAGGTGGTTGCCAGAGGCAGGAAGGTTGGGGAGGTAGAAGAAACAAGTGAAGGGGGTCAAAGGTACAAACTTCCAGTTATAAAATGAATATGTCATGGGAATAAAATGTACAGCATGGTGACCACAGTTAATATTATGTATTGCATATTTGAAAATTGCTAAGAGAGCAGATCTCAAAAGTTCTCCCCATGAGAAAAAAATTTTTTTCTAACTCTGTATGGGGACAGATGTTAACAAGACTTATTGTGGTGGTGCATTCTGTAACGTGGACAAATATCAAGTCATTATGTTGTACATCTAAAATTAATATAATGTTATATATCAATTATACTTCAATTTTTTAAAAAAGAAGAAAAATTGTCAGCCTTGTTATACATGTTTTGCTATGTCCTATAAATAATACTAAGCAGCCAAGAATTCCCAGTACCTTTGGTTTAAATGCAAACTCCTTCTCAGGGAGTTTCTAAGGATTCAGATGGTATTTTGGTAAGAGGGGGGAAATGGGAGCATTTTCAAATTCTTCTCTACAGTTATGAGAAAACTGGTTCAAATGAAATTTCGTACTTGGTCCCTGATACACTAAAATGTCTATTCATAACACTCAAAATCAAGGCCATGTGTGAGACTAAACCCTACAGCCACATTTCCTGGAGCACCCTTCCATGAATGGTAGGCTGTAAGACCTGCTAACCAGTACAAAGGTCCCATGCAGGGCCACAGCTAAGAAGCATGGGCCATTGCAGTGCCTCACCAAACAAAAGGAACTACTCACGGAAGTACTTCAGCGTCTCTTCAATTTGCTCGGTTGTAAGGTCAATGTTGGCATCTGGAGAAATGAGGGGTGTATGGAGCCAGTCGTCGTGGTCATAACCGTAGATGGTGTCGGCTCTTAACTTATAATGGGGCAGCTGCTCCTCCAGCAGGCTAATGATCTCGACTTCCGGAAGATCGGTGCTGTTGCACACGTCTGGAGAGAAGAAAATAGGGAAATGAGAGCCCAGAAATGGTTTTGGCCTTGCTGCTGCCAGCTAACTGGCCTTGTGGCCTCAACAGATACCTTCAGCTACTTACCCACAGCATGGAGAGGCCAGCTACGGCCACATCAGAGATCTTTTTTGCCAATTTAAAATCCATTCTTGAAACTTACAAGACCTACCCAAAATAGTTCCTATACCATTTAGCGGCCCACTTCATTCGAAGTAAAGCCACAATTCGTGTGCTTTCTGGGCTCATTCTTCCCAACTATTTCTCTGACCATTCTCTTTCAATCACTTGATGCATAAACCAAAGCAGTTACAATTTCACCAATATGTCTAATTTCTTCCTGCTACTCTTAACCAGTCAAGCCATCCCTTCATCTGGGATTTTGCCTTCATTTAATTCCCCGAATTGTGGATCGGCCTGTATTTCTTTCCATTCATCCACCCAAATACATCCTGAGTCCCAGGGACACAGGAGATGCAACAGTAACACAACAGTCGTGGTCCTGCTCTTGCAGTGCTTGTATTCTTGTGGGACTTCCACCCATTAAAGCAACAAATGCTCCTCCATTGAAGGCAGAGCTGGATCATCCCAGAAATGTTGGTGTTTTGAGCACGTCATGCAGTCATGCAGAATTAACCTCTCTCCTCCCTTCTATATTAATACAGTGTTTTGGCAGTGTTACATTCTATCTTCTATCTATCTATTCTATTTTAGTATCCAACACATTCCCCTGTGAGATGGCAAATTTCCATCAGCAGTTGTTCTCAATCTATCACCGTACCCCTCATAGGTCCTGGCCTAGACTGTGCTCAAAAGATGCCCCATAATGCTTATGAAGGTAAATCAACCCATATAAAGCACACTACAACAGAGGCCTTTTAATTAAACTGTAAACACAACACCACAGCAAATGTACCCAGGACAAGACCAGTCTTCCACAATTTCTCTACCCCTGAGAACAGTGAAGTAAAATAAATGCTAATGGATGCATGTTGATGATCTCTCCACTAATTTTGACATCAGTCACCATACTGGGCCAGTTCACAGAGAGTATTCATGACTCATGATGGTAAATGGCAGGTGGGAGCAGTGGAGGTCTTGGGAACCCATAAATAAACCGAAGCACCTGTGGTCCTCATGGCTGGGCAAGAGAGTTAACTGGGTCTTTCATTCGAGGAATGAGGCTTCAATGAGAAAAATCACTTGAAAGATAAAGAAGAATGCAGTAAGAGCAATTAAGAAGGTTATTGCACAGTGTCCTTGCCTTGAAGTAGTAAACAAAGGCGGGGGCCAGGATCAAGGTGGAGAGCAGAGCATGAGATTCGGACTCCTGTCCCTCTCCAAAGTGCAGGGAGAGGCAGGAGGAGAAAATCCTCTCAAGAACCAGGAAACCACACATGGGCAAGGTAAAGTAAGGAAGAGGTGCTGATGAGAGATCACAGTCATGAGTCATTTGAGGACGTGGAAGGTGGCATCAAAGGAGGGAGGCCCCGTCTGAACACCCACGGAGGAAGTGAGTGGTGCAAATAGTGGGAGCGAATCCCAGGGTGTGGCCAGCAGGAAGGGGAGGTGGTAGGAAGAGCCCCAGGCAGGTGTTCAGGAGTTCACTGGAGAAACAAAGCCAGCACAGCAGGGAAGATCAGTCCCTTTGCTGCTCCTGGCCTGAACCAAAGCAAAGGCAAGCAGCAAGGCAGTGCCTACAGAGCCGCTCACACTCAAGTAGAATACGGAGCCTCCCATGCCCAGAACAGCTATGCCAGAGACTTACCAAAATCCCTCTGTCCTTCATGGTTTATGCTACATGGCAGGCAAAAAAATACCAAATCACAGGTAAAGGGAGCATTCAGTGACCAAGTGTCTCCCTTTGAGCAAGACCCCACTGAATGCACCTGTCAGACTCCTCTTATCTCCTTCTCGCTCCCCACACACCCTCTTGCACCCCTCTTCCCCCGCACAACCCCTTTTCGCTCAACTTAATATGCAAAGCTTCACTGCAGAACATTTCAATTCAGGAAGTCAGTGTGGTTTCGCAAGCACTAAGGAAAGAGAAGAAAAATAAGTACAAAGTGAAGACATTTAGAATTTTTCTTAGATAGGGACTGGAGGGGGGATAACATCTGAACACTTGGATTCTCTGCGTTGTGTGGGAAATGTCACTGGGAGCGCTCCTGGCATTTCAGCCAGCTGAAAAGCAGACCAGAGCCCCTCTGCCACTTTGCAAAGGTCTGCTGGGAACAGAAGTTGCCTCCTCCCGGAGGCCAGAGCCAACAGCCCAACCTCAAGACAGAGGTCTTGTGTTTCTTCTCACCTCCCACCACCAACAAAACGCCACCCAAGAGGCTCAAGATGGGCTCATAATTAAGCAATCGGTTTCTCCCCTCACAATCAAGTGACAAGTTTCCACAAAGCTCATTTTGAAAGGCTGCCTCGTGGTTATAAAATGGCAGCCTTGTGACTGAGGGGACGTGGGGTCACCCCCAACTGGAGGCGTCTCTTAACTGAGCACAGATTGGTTCCACAAAAGGCATTGCCAGCCTATGCCTAGGAGAACAGGCAGAGGACCAACACATTCCTGCATGACTCACCCTCGCAACAGGCTAGAATCTTCTGGTGTCACTGCTTTTGGTGGTGGGGAAGGCAACAATCTCAAACAAAAGTCCCTTCTAAGAATACCATGTCACTTCTGAGCACGTTGGCAGCTGCTCAAACTCTGAGACTTGACCTGTCCTTCCACATTTCCGGGGCTGAAGGGCAACCTATTTACAGTGTGGGTCTTTATGTCCAAGAGAGATTGTTTCGCTCAGAGCATGTGATGACAGGTGAGATAAAATATTGAAAGGTGAGACTGAGCCAAAATGCCTTTTTAAAAAGAAAACACTGTATTTGATTTTGCCATAATGGGACCAGCCATATGAACACAGCAAGTTACCAGCCGCCTGAAAGGCCCAGAGAATCAGAACATAGGGAAGGATTACAGAGACCCAGGGAGCATTCCTCAACCTGACCTGGGCTGCAGGACCAAAGGCCCAGGGGTCCTCCTTTGGAGGGGAGCACCACATTTGCCTCACGGAGAAGACATATCGCAGGCCTGAGGTTGGATAAACATAGCATGAGAACCTTCAAGAATTCCCCAGGAATGCCTGCACTGTTGCAAGCCCCAAGCCTGCGGGGCACTCTCTGACCCTCTGAGCAACCTGGGACAGGTTATATTTGTTCTGTTTTGCAGATGAGGAAGCAGAGATTCACAGGAGCAGTTGAATATCTTGTTGGTCAAGGCCACGCAGCTATTATTTGGCAGCCTGAGAAGCCTCAACTGTCTGTCTGAAATCTATACCCTTCCCCTCTGCCACCTGTCTCCCAGGCAGGCACACAAGAAATACTGGGGAATCCCCAGAATATTCTAATCAGGAAGGTTCTGTTCTCAGCAGGAAGATGGCTCCACAAGCATATAGGGATGTGCAGTTAAACACACTGACAAATGAGGGAGGCAGGAGAATGATTTTCTCTTCTAGAGCACAGGAAGTGAAGTAACTTGTCTGCAGAACCAGGAAGGATCAGGGGCCCCAGAAGGCCCTGCCCCCTCTCCTGGAGCTTATTCAAGCTCATGGTATAAAAGGGCACTTTTGGCCCAACCTGGAAGCAAGGACCCCATTATACATATAATGACAGTCGTCATTTCTCCACCGATCCAACTCACATCAATTTTTTTTTTAAGTTTCTTTATTTGAGAGAGAGAGCATGGCGAGAGGGGCAAAGGGGAGGGAGAAGAGAAGCAGAACTGAAAACCTAATGACAGGGGCTTGATCCCAGGACCCTGAGTTCATGACCTGAGCCAGAACCAAGAGTTGGATGCTTAACCAACTAAGCCACCCAGGTGCACCCCCCACAACTTACATTATTAACAAGCTATAAAAACATGTCCTCAGATAAACCTCAAATAAAGGGCATCAGCCTGCTGATTGAACTCAGATCCAAACAGGTCCTTGGCTTCAGTCAGATGTGCAGCAACCATAGCTGGGAACCCACTAATGCCCAGCCTGTCAAACTATCAAAAGGCCAGGCTCACCCAGGCAGTCAGGGTAGATCTCCTCCTTCTTGAGTTACTACAACAGCCCCGTGGTTGCTGGCCACATGGCCACTGGTGCCATCTGTGGAAAGAGGATGCTTTTTGAAAACATGGTACTGCCCTGCTTTACAAACCTCCTGGCTCTCTATAAAGTGCTTCATGTTTCAGCCCACGCTTTCCTAAGATAGAAGCCGATGGGACAGAGGTTTCCCAATATCCAATTTCTGCTTCTTCCTTTCGGTAATGGAATTCCCAAGGTGTGGCTAGGCACAGGGCCACCTGGCCGAAAACTACATTTCCCATCTTCCCTTGCAGTAAGGTTATGTCCCCAAGTCCGGGTAACAGGATGTGAACAGAGCTTCTAGGCCATGGCTTCTCCAGCTGTCACATACAGAGAGGTAGCTGGTGCTGAAACCATCTTCAATCACCCAAGTAGGGCAGCCCGGCTGGCTCAGCGGTTTAGCACCGCCTTCAGCCCAGGGCATGATCCTGGAGACCTGGGATCGAGTCCCACATCAGGCTCCCTGCATGGAGCCTGCTCCTCCCTCTGCCTGTGACTCTGCCCCTCTCTCTCTCTCTGTGTCTCTGATGAATAAGTAAATAAAATCTTAAAAAAATAAAAATAAAAAATGTTTTAAAAATATTTTTTAAAAAAATCATACAAGTAAAGGCAACGCCCAAGCAACCCTGGGTGCCTGGGACCATCTACCTGATGGAGTCTACCCTTCCCCTGGGACTTTGAGGAGGGAAAGAAAGGTCTACCTTGTGGAAGCCACTATTATCTCGGTCTCTGTTAAAACATCCTCTCTTATCAAGTGCAGGCTCTGCTGTTTTATCCAAGACCTCTTTGGTTAAGCCACATCAACTTCTCACCATTTGCTAAAGATACTTTTTCACAAATCTTGGTTTTTATACCAGCTGTCCTCACTGCCTAGAAAGCCCTTCACTGCGCAGCAAACTCCATCACAAAATACCACTTAAAGGTCACCCTGTATTTCAAGCTTTCCTGGACTCCAGTCCTGTGGCTATGTACATGGTACATTGAGTGTTTTGCTACAATGTTGAGTGTTTTCTGCAATCCCTTCTGCACTAACTATGAGCCCCTCAGGAGAAAGAACTGAGTTAGCCACCTTTACATCCAGCTGGGCAACAAACAGTAAGTGCTAGCTGAGTGCTGGATAAATAATGGGGACAAAGGCAAGGAAAAATGAGCAGTGGGTGCAGGGCTAGTCTGTCAGCCCTGTGTCCCCAGGATGGACCAACGCCCAGCCTTCAGCACAGGGGAGGTGGCTCCATCTAGTGCCAAGTGTTTTCGCGCCCCTCCTGGCTTGCCCCTAGGCTTTCATTCAGCATGGAGGCAAGTCCCACGGGGAAGTGATTATCCTCTCAGTCACTCAGCAAACACAGATTCAATCCAATACCCCCTATTCTTATGGCACCACTTTGGGAGCAAACCACAGTGGGTCTCTTCACCTGTTCAGAACTCCAATCCCTCCTAGGCTTTCTCCAAGACATAAGCTTTGGAGTGGGTCCTCCTACCTGAGGATGAGGGCTACATCTAGGGCTGCCTGGGAGGTGGGGCAGGGTGCTGGAGACTGCTAGATATCTGGAAGGTCTGGGGTGATAGGTGCAGCTATGTCCACCCCACATCTGACTTGGGCTAGATCCTCATTCCCACAGAGGGGCTCGAAGGAGGCCCCTCTGATACACAGGTGACATGCCAGCTTCATGGAATTTGCCAGGCACCCAAGATAATGTTTAACATTTCATAGCAGAGGGAGAAACTCTACATTAAGGCCTGACATTTTAAAATTAGGGAGTCTCATGTAAAGACACAGATCCTTGACCTCTCAGAAGAAATCAGTGTATCCAAGGACCATGCACTTACATGCTCTGAGTGGTGGCCACCCCCAGATCAGGGAGGGAGGGTGGCTCCACTGGAGTTTCTGGGCCTCCTGCCTGGAGCACTGAAGCTGGAAGGCTAGGCCCAGGAGAGGAGAGAATTGCACAGATGCAGGGGAGAAGCAACCTACACACTCACCCAGTCTCCAGGAAATCCAGGGGCAACAGCAAGGGAAGAAGAAAGAACAAAAAGAGAGGGGGAATAGCGCTGGATAAAGAGGAGAGGTTTTTTTTTTTTTTTAATTTTTATTTATTTACGATAGTCACACAGAGAGAGAGAGAGAGAGGCGCAGAGACACAGGCAGAGGGAGAAGCAGGCTCCATGCACCGGGAGCCCGACGTGGGATTCGATCCCGGGTCTCCAGGATCGCACCCTGGGCCAAAGGCAGGCGCCAAACCGCTGCGCCACCCAGGGATCCCAAGAGGAGAGTTTCATGAGAAGAACGTAGCAAAATCAGGGGAACACAGGGTCAAGTCAGGGAAGAGATAGACGGTGAGTGAGGCAAGCCAGCAGCATGACTGCCACCTGCTGGAGGGTGCCTGGGACCCAACTATGGCAGCAGCATTGTTCCAAGAGTTTGAAGGAGGGGACCCCAGGCCTGGTTCTGTCCCCAACTTCTCCCTTTCACTCCAGCAGGTCCTATCTTCATCCGTCTGTAACTCAGTTTCTGCATCTACTGAACAAAAGCATGAGGTTGCAGAAGAGTTCTATCCCTGCCCTAAACATGTCTGAGCAGCCAGGTCAAGGGCTGTGAGTACATCACATCCTACTCCACCCAAGAGGTGCTCATGGCGCCAGACATGCTGATTTCTTCTGAGAGGACAGGAATCTGCATTTTTACATGAGATTTCTTGAACTTTAAATGTTAGATACTCACTTTGAATTTTGTAAACATCCAAGGGCCACATTAAAACGTGTGTGTGCCTCCTGTTTGTGCTCTGGGATTTCCCATCTTCGTGTCTCACTCTAGGCCTTGGGAGAATGTTCTAGACTATAGTAAAGGTGACGATCAAAGGAAAAGTAAAGGAACCTTAACTCAACATACCTGGCCATATTCTAAAAGCTAATCTATTTTCTATTTTTGCCTCCCCTACCCTAATCCATTCCATTTCTTTACCCACCATGTTTCCACTTGGCCACATCAGTGGTAACTGAGGAGTGTGACCCCAGGTCTGTGCTTGGGGAAGTTCTGGAGAGGAGTAAGCCTCTTACCATCATTATGCTCGGCAGTGACAGTAAACCCACAACAATGTTTTAAAAACTGCACAAGATGAGACCTTTCTCCTACTCAGCCATTTGTAAACCACTTGTACAGACTTGTAAATAATTCATTTTTCTTGAAATTATTAAGATAAAAGAGTGCAGATGCAAAGATTTACAGGCCATACTGGTGCCAGAGACATGCCTGATACTTTTTAATTGGTGTCTTTCTAGAAAATTCCTATTATAGGGTCACACAGTTAAGAGCCTTACCTAAGCATCTTCAGGGAAATCAGTAGTTATGCTCTACATGACAAAAGTTATGATTTCACAAACTCAAAGGGACCACTAGAGCTAAAAATTACTGGCTCAACTGCCTCACCTAATGGAAGGGGAGACTATCCTCAGAGAGGCTGAGGTGGTGCCTAAATGTTACTGAGCAACTAGCCGCAGACACAAGTCTGGTGCATAGCCCACACATGAGACGCCTCAGAAAGTGACAGTGCCATCTTGAATGCTGATCTATCCCTCGCTGTTTAGGCAGCACCCTCCCTGGTAAACAGTAAGTGCTCAATAAACATGCGCTGAATGATGCAAAGCATGTGTCCCTATTCCAGAATTTCATCTATTCGTATTCTCACAAACCAGCAGCCCATGCAGGGTGAGAATTAAGAACACATTTTACAAACAAGGAAACCAAAGTCTCAGATTATGTGAGGAGCCCAAGTGAGTCTGCTAGTAAGTGGCTGTGCTGGCCCCCCACATCCTAGTCTACTTCCTCCTAACCCTAATTCACACATGGCTCACTCCCAGTCTAGTGGGTCCTGGCAAGGACTCTCCAGGGAAGGAATCTCCCATGAATTGTACATGGGGGTGATGTTGCCAACAGGCAGGCTTCTCTATGAGGGACCTTTAGATGACCCCCAAGGCTCCACTCTAGACTTCCTGTACCAGGATCTATGTGGTACAATCCAGGAACTGACTTCTAAGTCAAGCCCTACAAGGGGTTTTTGCACACCAACATTTGAGAGTTGACACTTAGCCCCTCGTGGTCTTGACTAACTGAACCTGCTTTCTTTAAAAACAAAATCAGTTAAGTAAGGCATGTGGCTCAACATTCAAACAGTATGCAAGGGCAAGGAGGTCTCTCTGCAGGCTCCATCCGGCCCACACCTCCACCCTGTCCCTACTTGCACACAAGACCATTCTCAGACTCCCCATGAGAACTAGTGTGGGCCCCCTGCGGGCACATCCTTGTCCTCTCATTCTCCTTACACAGGGGAAAGGCCTACGAAGTTCAGGGCAGCAAGGAGGTCTCATGGCTAAGCTGTAGGGGGTCCAGAGATGAGGCCCTGCTGTCTCCCTGAAGCACAGTGGCTCACACTCCAGCCCTGGAAGGCACAAACACGAGTCCTCCTTCCCCTCCTCTCCTGCTTCTCCCCCACTGAGGGCCAGCTCCCTTGCTGGCAGCAGCGCAAATGGGTCTACAGGAGAGGCAAGGCCACACAGAGAAACCCATACGGGAACGTAAAGAAAAGGCCAACTACAGAAAGAAAAACCTACACTGGGGAGTTCTCAGCAATGGCTGTGACCCTAACTGCCAGCAGAAGCACCTCTTTCTAAAAAAAAAAAAGGATAAACAATTACACGAGGTAGATTCCACATACACTGGGTGTCAGGTTCTGAGTTACCACGTAATCACACGTGAACACCAGCTTAGAGGACACCTACCAGCCAGGAGCACTGCAGCAGAGACTGCCGATCTGAAAGAGGGCCAGTTCACAAGCAGGAGCTCCAACAGGACAGGACCCAAGGCAATCTTGTGCAACTGACCTTTGTTGTGCAAAGATTCTTTTTTGTGCAAGAAGAGAGGGCAAGAGGTGGCAGGGCAAAGCAAAGGAGGCGGATCCTGCTGGGGAGCCTCCTAAAATGGCAGAACCAAATCCAGTTTTTCAGAAATAGGACCTCTGATGGGCTTTGTATAGAAATCTACAGGGATGCCTGGGTGACTCGGTTGGGCATCAGCCTTTGGCCCAGCTCAGCTCATGAACCCAGGATCCACATAGGGCTCCCTGCTCAGTGGGGAGCCTGCTTTCCCTCTCCCTCTACCCCTCCCTCTGCTCCTGTGCTCCTGCTTGCTCTCTCATGTGCGAACATTCTCTCTTTCTCAAATAAATAAATAAAATCTAAAAAAAAAAAAAAAATCTACAAAAGCAGATGATACTACATTACAGGTCGAATTGATTCTAATACTGAGACATACAGCTTGAACTCTATGGAAATTTATTTTAAAAGGCAAAATTAATGTGCATAAATTCAGTCCAAAGCTAAACCTGCACAGAAAATAGGGAGCATTACAACCCATCGGGATGTTTTATCATGTGATAAACCCAAAAAATACTTTGGTCTTGGGATGCCTGAGTGGCTCAGTGGTTCAGCATCTGCCTTAGGCTCAGGGTGTGATCCAGGGTCTCGGCAATGAGTCCCACATAGGGCTCCCTGCGAGGATCCTGCTTCTGCTTCTCCCTCTGCCTATGTCTCTGCCTCTGTGTCTCTCATAAATAAATAAATAAAATATTTTTAAAAATTACTTTGGTCTTCTAATTTCCTTGATAATTTCTCTTAAAAGTGTATATTTTATAATTGTTAAATTACCAGGGGGGGAGGATAATTTTACATGAAAATAGCCAGGAGGGCAGCCCAGGTGGCTCAGCGGTTTAGCGCCGCCTTTGGCCCAGACCATGATCCTGGAGACCCGGGATCGAGTCCCAAATCGGGCTTCCTGCATGGAGCCTGCTTCTCCCTGTGCCTGTGTCTCTGTCTCTCTCTCCTCTCTCTGTGTATTCTTATGAATAAATAAAATCTTTAAAAAAAAAAAAAAAGAAAGAAAGAAAGAAAATAGCCAGGGTCAATGTGATGATTGCAATTAAAGTGCTCACAGCTGAATTAGTGTTTAAACAGATGGAGCTGGTATAAATTGGAACAACACTGGCAGTAAACAGCTTGACAGCATGTTGAGAGAACCAAAAAATGTGTCATGACCCTCAAACCAGTACTCTCACATATAGGATTAAAACTAAGAAAGGAATCCAAAAAAAATCTAAAGCGCAAAATATATAATCATGTTTACAGTGCATCTGATAAAAACATGCATAACCAGTTTCCTCAAAAGAGTTAAACACAGAACTACCTTATGATACAACAATTTCAAATCTGGGTATATATCCAGAAGTGACTGCAGCGACTCGAACAGATACTTGTACATCCATGTTCATAGCAGCACTATTCACAACAGCTAAAAAGGCAGAAGCAACCCAAGCGGTCATGGATAAATGAATGAACATCGAAATGCAGTCTATACACACAGCAGCATATCATTCAGCCTTAAATAGGAAGAATATTCTGGCACATGTTACAACATGGATGAACCTTGAAGACATTATACAAAGTAAGACATTGTAAGACATTATACGAAATAAGTCACAGCTAAGAGGGCGAGCACTGAATGCTTCCTCTTATGTGAGGTACCTAGAGTAGCAAATTCATGGGGATAGAGAGCAGAATGGTGGTGACCTAGGCTGAGGGATGGGGGGGGATGGGCGGTTGGTGTTTAGAGGGTACAGAGTTTCAGCTGGGGAAAATGACAAAGTTCTAGGAAAGGATGAAGGCAGTACTTGCTCAACACTGGAGAGGTAACTATACCCTTAAAATAGCTAAAATGATAAGTTTTATGTTATGTATGTTTTATCACTTTTTTTTTTTTTTTTAAGAAATAAACGACAGTCACAGCATTAGGGATTTCCTTTTCTCTCTCAGACTGGGGACCTGGGGACCTCAGCACCTCAGGGGCAAGAAACGATACACGTGGACCAGATGTTGAAGAACATACAAAAGAACCAAGCATACCATCTGGATGGTAGCTGACGCCAGAAGGGAAGGGAAGGGAGCAGGTGGAGGGGTAGGTTGAGCAAGGGTGCCCATTTGTCTTGGCTTGCCCAAGACAGCCCCAGTTCATGCCTGCTGTTCCTGTGTATTAGTATTAGTATCACTCTCTATCATACTTGAGGGTGCCCCTTCTAGAAAACAGTGTGGCAGTTGTTGAGTAAGTTAAACACAGAATCATGATCTGACCCTGCAATTCCACTCCGGGGTTATACCCAAAAGCACTAAAAGTGGGTATTCACACAAAATCTTGTCCACAGCTACCCTCTTCCCAGTAGCCAAAAGGTGGAAACAACCCAATGTTGACCAACCAATGAACTGACAGAGAAAATGTAGTACATCGATACAACGGAATGTTATTTGTCCATAAAAAGGATACCTGCTACAAAACATCATGCTAAGTGAAAGAAGCCACTCACAAAAGACTACATATGATATGGTTCCATTTATATGAAATATCCAGAACACATAAAGCCATAGAGATAGAAAGCAGATCAGTAGTTGCCAGAGGGTAAGAGGAGGGAAGAACAGGAGTGAGCACTAACAGGTAGGAAGCTCCCTTTGGGGGAGATGAAATGTTCCAGAAATAGATGGTGCTTACACACATTTGAATGCACCAAATGCCACTGAATAACACACTTTAAAAATGGATAAGTGGGAAATGTTACATACATTTTAACAAATTAAAAAAAAACCCAAATAACAAAAGTGTCCCTGATGATAAACCTCAACGCGATACCACTACACACTCATTAAAATGTCTATAACAGAAAAGACACACAGTGGATTGAGTTAGAGGGGATGTGAAGCAACTAGAACCCTTATACACTGCAGGCGGGAATGGGAAATGGTACAGCTACTCTGGCAGTAGTACAACTCTAAATCTACTCAAAATATCTCCAAATTGCATACTTACAATGGGGGAATTATATGGTTATGTAAATTATACCTCGACAAAGCTGTTAAAAATTGTCCTTGCCTGAACAATTATCACCCTAACTTGGGCCAACTACTTAGGAGATCCGAAGTTAAAACGACAAAAGCTCATCAAATACAAATGGGGTCATAATACCTGTAAATTATTTCTGCACATTTCCTATATATTAACAGTTCCATCTTCAACACACTTTTTAAAAGATGTTCACTGCAAAAAAAATAAACAAAAAACAGACTCTTAAATTCAGAGAATAAACTGGGTTGCCACAGGAGAGGTGGGTGGGGGATGAAATAGATAAAGCAGATTAAAAGTACATTGATCTCAATGAGCAGTGAGGAATGTAAAGAACTGTTGGCTCATTATATTGTACACCTGAAACTAATGCTATAAGTTATTTATATTTGAATTTTAAAATTCTTAATTTTAAAAATTAAAAAAGATATTCATTGCATTGCCAAATACAACCTTCATGTCTAGCAAAAGGGCAGTATTTACGTAAATCATACCAACTTAATGGAATTTTTTGTAAAAGATTTTATTTGTTTATTTATTTATTTATGAAAGACACAGAGAGAGAGACAGGCAGAGACACAGGCAGAGGGAGAACCAGGCTCCATGCAGGGAGAGCAATGCAGGACTCAATCCCAGCACTCCAGGATCCTGGGCCAAAGGCAGATGCTAAACCGCTGTTCCCTATTCCATCAGGGATCCCCGATGGAATATTATAAAGCCACAAATATCAATTATTTGTTCATTTCTAGGGAAAGGTCACTGGAGCAGAAACTGGAATGAAGATCTAGGGGTACAGTATTCTAACACAGGGAAGAATAAAATAAAAAAAATAAATAAATAAAAAGGCCAGCGGCATCCAGTGTGGCTGGAGCCAGGGGAGGTAGAGCAATGCAGGTGAGGGGAGACAGTCCATAGCTCCCAGAACCTTTAGTCCATGGCAGGAGGTCTGACCTTACTGTGACAAGAGTGCCATGATCTGACTCAAGTATTAAACAGGTCTCTCTGGCTGCTGTGTGGACAGATTGAAGGGACTCCCAGTTGGGGCTAAGCCAGGATGCTACAGTCCAGGCGAGAATGACACAGGCAGGTAGAAGTGGCTAGATTCAGGAAACACTCTGAAGGCAGAGGTACCAGTACTTGATGATCGATGAGAATTTCACAAGTGAGTTTGCCAGAGATTTAAAAGGAGAAGAAAGAAAAACGTCCAAAAGCACCGGACACAGTTATTAATTCCAAAACACTCTGAAAAATCTCTTTTCTATTTCCTGTGATTTTATTTCTACCCCCTCCACATGCCTTAGAAAATTCACTGGCGATGTTATCAATTTATCACTAGCATCTCTCCAAGGCAATAAATTCTGATCCACCTCCTTTTTCAGGGCTGAGTAGGATTCCACTTTCAGCATATAACACAATTCACAGTTATGTAATTCCTTACCCATAAACATTTCATATCTGTGCAGTTAAAGAACACTGAAATAAATATCCTTTCTTTAGTGGCTGCACCAATCTACATTCCCATCAACAGCGCACAAGGGATCCCTTTTTGCCACATCCTCACCAACACCAGCTGTTTCTTCTTTCCCATACTGGCCGTTCTAACAGCTGTGAGTTGATCTCTCGTTGTGGTTTGGGTTTGCATTTCCCTCCAGACTGGTGATGCTGAACACCTTTTCATGTACATGCTGGCCAGTAGCATTTATTTCTTAATAATACTCAACATCTTTTCATGGACATATTGGCCATTAATAGTTCTTTTACAGGATGCTCATAAATATTTTTTCTTGCTTATCTCTTCTTTACTGCCAATATACACAGAGGAACTTTATATTAACCCTTTGTCAATCAAATATAATGCAATTGTTCCCATGCCCCACCCACCTCCCAGCTTGTCCCTGGTCTTGCAAGCCTACTCGTGTTTTCTGGCTTTCCCCACACAGCCTTATGTGCTGCTACAGGACTTTCTACTGGGAGCTTATATGCCGATGGTAAGTAGGGAAGTGCTCTTATATTGCACAGGCAGGAGCCCTTTCAGCTCTATTTTAAAGAGGTTTTTTTTTTTAAATTATTTATTTATGATAGTCACAGAGAGAGAGAGAGAGAGAGGCAGAGACATAGGCAGAGGGAGAAGCAGGCTCCATGCACCGGGAGCCTGATGTGGGACTCGATCCAGGGTCTCCAGGATTGCGCCCTGGGCCAAAGGCAGGTGCCAAACCGCTGCGCCACCCAGGGATCCCTTAAAGAGATTTAAAATATGTGCTACAAGTAGAGCTCTATTCCTAAGAAGGTGTGTCGCAGCCTTGCATGGCTCTCTGCTTGCAGAGGCTGCATCTCCTCCTGTGCCCCCCTTCATGGGAGCGGAAGGCCCCAGACCCTCCCCCTCCTGCATGCCTCCTAGCCTTTGGTCCGCCTCAACTTATCTCCCACCTCAACTTATCTCCCACCGTACAGTTTGTGCTTTGTAGCACAATGTTCTGGTTAATGTTTTTAATGTTCTGGTTACAAAGTCGCCAAATAATTCCTGTTATTTCTGGCCAACAATTTTGCAGAACATGCAAGCTTTTCAGGAACAGGCACATCGTCTTACAGCAAGAATCCCTGTGTAAGGCTTAATTTTTAAATAGTCAAAGTGATCCATCATTCTTTTATAGTATCAGGCTTTAGCATGGCGCTGCCAGCCTCAAGATTATTAAAATGTCCAGTAATAATTTACTTCTTCCACTTTTATGGCTTCATTCTTGACATTCTATCTTCGAGTGATCTGGATTTTACTGGGTGTGAAAGTTATGTAGGGATCCAGCTGTACTTTTTACAATGATAACAAACAACAGTAATAATAACACAAACATTCCTGGAGAGCTACCATCACTAAATAAATCCTACCAGGTGAAGCCGCTGTTCTGTGCAGCCAAACCCAATCCTTACTGATATGGGTAGTTACCTTTAAGCCATTTGGAGGTAAAGCTATATTTTCTGATTCTCCATAACAAAAATAAAGTAGATTATACTTTATCTCACCAATCTCCCTCTTTACCTCTTAACTCTTGTCGCTCTAATTTGTAGGTTCAGGTGCAATCTCTCCTGTTATGAAATTTTTAACTTTTTACACTTACAATTGCTTTCTGTTTTCCAAAAACCCGGTACTTATAGTTACCCTCTCTAAAACTTTCAAGGCAGCTTGAGCTGAGGAGCTGCCAGAGTTCTAGGTCCACATCCTCCCTAAAATTAGCTTTTACTATGGAATGAAAGTCAATTAGTGTTGAAGGTTAAACTCTGAGAAAAACAGTCAGATGTTGAATCAGGAAAACTTTATATTATTAATAGAACACAA
Source organism: Canis lupus familiaris (assembly GCF_011100685.1). NCBI lineage: Eukaryota > Metazoa > Chordata > Mammalia > Carnivora > Canidae > Canis > Canis lupus. The sequence goes on along the minus strand of NC_049244.1, from coordinate 11,515,452 downwards.
TTTTGTAAAATCATAATGCCTACTGTGCCTCTTCCATTAAATGCAGTTTGCTGCTTTATTGTTCATCTAAATTATTTCCTAGGCAGGAAATTCTGGTTATAGGCGAACAATGGTTACTTTTTCAAAACATGAAGTGAGATCATCTGGATATTAAAAGACTAAAAACTCATCCCTAAAACCATGACTACAGCCCAACAATAAGCAGTAAGGCGAAATAGATAAAACGAATAAAACACTTGAGTGTGAAACACGTTACTTGACCAGGTCTCAAACCAACACACATGTATATTCAAAAAGCAGAAAATTGCAAAGGGCAACTCCTCCAAAGCAGAATACAAATGAAGAAATAACCAGGTATAATAAAAGACAAAAGTTAAAGCTATATTACCAGGTGATATAGTTCTGATGCACACATGTTAGAGGCAATGTAAGTCTCTATTGGGTGTATACTTGCAGAGCACAGTGAGCATTCAAGAAGCTCCCTCACTCTGTTCTCCAAGGCCAGGGCTGAGCCTGTTAGGGCCAAGAAACAAGGGCAGCAGATTCCAAAAGGTGACCCTCAAAAGCTCATTAAAAATTCAGCCACATTGGGAGGGGTAGATGGGAGCGGATTGGAGGTGACAGCTAAAGGATCTGGAGTTTCCTTTGGGGGTGATGAAAATGTTCTAAAATTGATTTGTGGTAATAATTGCACAACCCTGTGAACAAACTAAAAGCCATCAAGTTATAGATTCTATATGGGTGAATTATATCTCAATGAAGTGGTTACACATACAAAAATATAATCACAAGAGAAAGTAGGGTCACTGAGCACACCTACTGCCCCTACTTAGGCACACCTCAAAGTCCTCTGCCAAAAACACTGTGAAAGATAATACTGAATCCACCAGGAAGGTGGAAATCGCCTTCCCCATCATCCTTGGAAAGACCAAGGATCTTCTACTCCCTTTACAGAAATTTTCATGGAAAATAAGTTAAGCAGAATGAGGTTTCATATTTAGAGACAATAAGCTTTGGCTGTCTAGAAAATTCAATGCCACGGAACACTGTTTACAGCTAACAATGCTGAATGGTGGGTGGGGTATTATTGGACTCAACAGCAGCTTCCCAACTAACAAGGCGGTATTACTCTCTTATTGTTGACAGCCTGATAGAAATCAGGGCTTGACTCTAAACGAGGAGTCCACCAACTATGATCCACGGTCAAATCCAGCCCCTGTTTATATTCATAAATAACGATTTTACTGAAACCCAGCTGCACACCCATTCCTCTAGGTATTGTCTACAGCTGTTTGTATCCATAACCGCAGAAGCCAGGAGTTGCAACACAGATCCTATGACCCAAAAACCTGAAATACATACTCTCTGGCTTTGAGGGAAAGGTCTGCCAATTCCTGCCTATTCCAGGCATAGGAGAGATGGCTGATCCCCTGAGGCTTCCCGAAGGCCACCTTTGAGGGAAAGGTCTGCCAATTCCTGCCTATTCCAGGCCATAGGAGAGATGGCTGATCCCCTGAGGCTTCCCGAAGGCCACCTCTGGGCTTCAGCCACTTGAGGATCTTCTAAAATTCAGCTATTTGTTTTATTCACAATTCTTCCTCCTTCACTACCTACCCTTGCTTTGGTTTGGGTTCACTGTGAACAAAGTACCACTTTGCAGTTCTGTGACTTTGAGCTGGGCCACAGAACTTGCCCTGGCCAATTTGGAATGTGAGTGGCCGTCACTTACTGCATATCCAACCAGAGACTCTGAATGTGTTGGCTGAGTTTGTCCATGTATGCCCTGTCCTCTGATAGGTGGAAGGTATGGCCTGAGACAGCTCCTGTCCCTTGAGCCCAATTCCTCAAATGAGAGATAAGGGGAGCTGACCTGAATTAAAGCCCAGGCAATCCTCAGGTGACCTATACCCAAGATCTCAGAATAAACATTGTAATAGCCACTGTGGATATGGGAGTGGTTTGTTACCCAGCAAAATCTGACTCAGTTTAAAACATATACATAAAGTACATAAAGTAAAATACTAAAGTACGATGACTGAGAGCTAGAAGAATAAATCATTGAAATCACACCACCATCAGAATCTCTTAACAGGGATCCCTGGGTGGCTCAGTGGTTTGGCGCCTGTCTTTGGCCCAGGGCGTGATGCTGGAGTGCCAGGGATCAAGTCCCACATTGGGCTCCCTGCATGGAGCCTGCTTCTCCCTCTGCCTGTGTCTCTGCCTCTCTTTCTCTCTCTGTCATGAATAGATAAAAAAAATCTTTTTTAAAAAAAGAATCTGGGCAGCCCGGGTGGCTCAGCTGTTTAGCACTGCCTTCAGCCCAGGGCGTGATCCTGGAGACCCTGTCAGGCTCCTTGCATGGAGCCTGCTTCTCCCTCTGCCTGTGTCTCTGCCTCTCTGTCTCTGTCTCTGTCTCTCTCTCTCTCTCATAAATAAATAAAATTTAAAAAAATTAAAAAAAGAATCTCCTAATGGTCCAAGCAGGAAAGGCATGATCACACTTGGCTCTCAGAATACTCTCCCGCTTGCAAAAACAATTTCTGGAATTAACTCCAGCAAACAGCAGATGAGGATCACTAAAACAAAGGTGGAAGGAACAAGACTGAGGAGGCATGGAGGGATGGACGGAGACTTGTTTTGTTCTACACAACTGAAGCTATCTGCCTTACGTGTTGGATTCTCTGGACAATTAACTTCCTCTTCCCTTCAGTCCCTTTCAGAAGCTGTGAACCCAGGACACTGTGGGTATTCTGGTCTCTGGGTTAAGGCTGCTACTCCTGTTGCTGGTGGTTCCCTGATCCACTAGAGGGTGCTGCATGCACACCTGTGGGGGGAAGCGGGGCACTCCCAGCCTCCCAGGCAGGTAAGAGGAGCCTGGGCATCAGAAGAATTCCACACCCTTTCTCAAGCTCAGATCTGTGGCTTCCCATTTCTACTCACCACAGACCCCCACATCAATAGGGAGAAATGGACCTGAAATAACACTGAGCAATGGAGTTCACACCTGCAGTTAGGATAATCTGAATTGACAGGTGTAACGGTTTTTCTTGATATAGGAAAAGAAATGCACTGATATTTATCAGATAAGCTGAAAGTTAGCATGTTAGGAATTCTGTTCTCATTTTCAACCCATCGAGAGAAGAGAAGGAATGTCTGGGTCGCCATGCCCCTACGCTTATAGCCTTATCGTCATCTTTCCAATCATTACAAAGCAAGAAGGAAGAGGGAGAGAACTTTCCCACTAGGAAAGTTCAGTTTGGCCCACACACATGTTCCATCAGACAGATCAAGATCCAGGAAGGCTGAAAAACTTCTAGAAGATGAACATTCAAGTCTTGCCCTGAGCTGGTTCACCTGATCTGGAGTTAGTGTGGGCATTCTCCGGCTCCTCTAGCCACAACTGGTTCATTTTCTTCCACTTGCTCTTACCCTTGCTCACTTGAGACTCACACCACCCTGTGCTCACGCTCATCTCTCCACTTCCCAGTCCCTCCAGTCTTGACATGGGGCTTGCAGCCATCTTCCCCACCATGCTCAGGGGGTCACCCAGGCTGCTGTCAGCACCTCCCAGCTCCTCCCCTGTACTGCACGCTCCACCTCTGCCAGCCACGCCTCGGCCACCTCTGAAACCTGAAATTCAGAGGCCCCCTCCCTGACAAGGACCACCCCCTCCAGCCCCCTCCCCTCATAGCGCTCCCTCATTTATCCCTGCTACACCACATCAAGACCACTACCCCGTGACCCCTCCACTTTGCCTTCATCGTGCCCTTCCCTACGGCTTGAATCCCATAGCCTTTTGCTTCAACTACCCCTCCTCCATCCATCCAACCATGTGCACCATGGTTCATGGTGCACAGCAGACCCAACCCAATTCTGCAGGACAACAAGTGTCCACCTCACCCTGCCCTATACCTGGGCTCCCAGAGGCACTAGGGTAAATCACAAAGTACCATGGGGCTGGTGGAAAGGCCCAGAAGGCTGAGGACTCCCATGCTCAGGGGGGCCACCATGCCCAGCACCCCATCTCCTATTCTGCCACAGTGCTGGGGTGGCAGGGGTGGGAGGATGAGGGAGGACGGGTAAGGTCTGAAACAGCCTCTCCGCAGGGCCATAACTCAGGGTAAAACCACCTTCCAGCAGCTTCCAGTCTCCCAGAGGATGAGTGGCCAGTTCTTTGCATGCTCTTCCTCCTTCCTTCTCTTTCCCAGGGGTCAGCTCTGAAGACTTCCAGAGCTCACATCCTAATGCTCAGCGATCCCTTCCTGGTTAGCTGCATCTGAGAATTCTCTAGACCTACTGACTGCATACACAGTGCTTAAGGTCCAGTTCCTTCTCTTGTCTGTTCGCTCACCTGCACACTCAGCGGCGTGTCTGGGAAACACCTTTGCTAATCTTCCTCTTCTAGCTAGACCCCAGCGTATCATAAATCAGCATTAGGTAGCCTCCTGTATTATCCCAGGATGGGTCAGGTAACAGAAGAGGATGCCTGTTACCCAGACAAGAGAAAGGACTCGTTTACCACAGGCCACCTCATCTCCTCTGTGTGCCAGAAAAGCACTAAAGAACATTAACCCAGCAGAGTCTGTAACCTGTTGTCTTTACCTAAGTGGTTCTGGTTGAATGTGGCACAGCTTCCAGAGTCTGCCTGCCGAGATCCACCCCTGCTTTAAAATGTTTAGAAAAAGAAAAAAACGGGCACCTGGATGGCTCAGTTGGTTAAGCAACGACTCTTGATTTTGGCTCAGGTCAAGATCTTAGGGTTGTGAGATCGAGGTCCAGGTTGGGCTCTATGCTCAGTGGGGAGTTTGCTGGAGATCCTCTCTCTCCCTCTCCTTCTGCCCTTCCTCCCATGCACTAGTACACGTGCACGCTCTCTCTCAAAATAAATAAATATTTTTTAAAAGAAAAAAAGAAACAGTTTCTCTTATGGTTGGGGGAGCAGGGGAAGGAGAGGAGAAGGGGAGTGAAGAGGGAGGGCAGGGGAGGGGCAGAGAGGGAGGGCGGACAAAGAGAGGAGAGGAAGGAAGGGGAGAAGATTTAAAAGATAGAAAGCAAAACTGAAAATGTAAGTCCTCGGAACTGGTCCTCTGGAAACAGGATGCCCACTGGTTCCTGGCTCTGAGGCAGTTCATGGCAGGACTATGGCTTAAAACATCAGAGCCCTTCCCAGAGCTGCTCAGACTGACCGCTACCAGCATGTGTGTGTTCAGTCTGTTTCCCAGGACAGGCATCTAGGGAATGTAAAGACTCAAATCACCAAATGCAAGGTGATCTATTTGTATAAGGCACAGGGCACCCCCAGTGGATGATCCAAAGCCTGGCTCCTTGCCTCTGGAATTCAAAATCAATCAGTGAACTGCCAGAGGAGGACAATGGGCAAGGATTGCACCAGATTTCATGGCAAACCGGGCTGGCTGAGGCAGCTTCATAGAAATGGGAATTAAGCAGAGGCTCTAAATAGAAAGAGTCACTAAACCTTACCAAACACCTTCCATGCACCACTGTACTAAGTACTTAATAGGAATCACCACACTGAGTACCAACAACAACCCTGAGGTTCTTACTGTCACCCCATTTTAGAGATGCAGAAACAGGTCAGAGATTAGCTGACCTGCCCCAGGTCACACTGTAAATACTGTAGCTGTAAAACACACCCAGATGTCTCTGCCCCAAAGCCAACATGCTTTAGGCCCAGAACACCCCCGGAAGCCACACTGCTACTGTCGGCATCTATTCTGGCTAAAACATGGAGGTGGGTGGACTTCTCACTGGAGCAAGCTCATGGCACCCTGAGAAAGCACAGGGGGCCAACATCCATTTATTTCCTCTTCAACCCCGTGTAAGTCCACTAAGGTTTCAAGAGAACTATGTTAGAGTAAGTATAAAAGAAGAGCACTCTATGTATCTTACTAAATAGAAGGAGACAGGAGTAGGCAAGGACAGTTTTAACAGAATAGCTACTCAGTGAAAACCTAAGGCAATTGAGCTTCCTAGAAGCCAAAGTAAAAAGAGGCCTTTCCCTACACACACACCAAAAAATTCCCTCATTATCTAATAAAAAGAAACATCTATTAGTAGGAAAGAAAAGACTTCTAGCAAGGACCCCAAGAGTTCATCAAGAAATTTTTTTTAAGATTTTTTTATTTGTGGGGGATCCCTGGATGGCTCAGTGGTTTAGTGCCTGCCTTTGGCCCAGGGCATGGTCCTGGAGTCTCCGGATGGAGTCCCACATCAGGCTCCCTGCATGGAGCCTGCTTCTCTCTCTGCCTATGTCTCTGCGCCTCTCTCTCTCTCTCTCTCTCTCTGTCTCTCATGAATAAATAAATAAAATCTTAAAAAAAAAAAGAATTTTTATTTGTGAGGCACCTGGGTGGCTCAGTTAAGTGTCCGACTCTTGATTTCAGCTCAGGTCCTGATCTCAGGGTCGTGAGACTGAGCATCAGGCTCCACGTTCAGTAGAAAGTCTGCTTGAGATTCTTTCTCTCCTTCTGTCCCTCCCACTGTTCACGTTCTCCCTGCCTCTCTAAATAAGTAAAATATTTTTTTTAATATTTTTTCTTTATTTGAGAAAGAGAAAGAGAAGGAGAGAGAAGAGAGGAGCAGAGTGAGATGGAGAAGCAGACTCCCTGCTGAGCAAGGAGCCTAATCGATCCCAGGACCCCGAGATCATGACCTGAGCTGAAAGCAGATGCTTAACTGACTGAGCCACCCAGGCGCCCAGAGTTCATCAAGAAATTTTTGAGATAAATATTCAACGATGAAAAAAAAAATATTCAACAATGGGGAAGTATCTTCAAAATCATTTTTTTACAAATGATGCAGAGATACCAGTCACTTCTACAATCAACTAAAAATTTAAAAAAAAGAGAGAGAGAGAGATCATATGCTAAAAGTCTAAAAAGTTTAATTGAGAAACATTTCCATCACTCTAGAAGGTTCTACTGGACTTCCTGTAGAGCTTCAGGCTTTTCCAAGTATTTCACAAATATCTGTCACTTGCTCCCCCCAATAAAGCCACCATTCCCACTAGACAGGTAGAGAAACAAATTCCGCCTCCCTGACACGCCAATAAATTCCACCTCCTCCAAGGCCTGTCCCTCCCAGAGGCCACATGGCAAGGCCTCCCAGTGACTGGAGCCAAATCCCACCCAGCTTGGCACTCCCTGCAGAGCCGGAGCCAAATCCCTCCCAGCTTGGCACTGTGCACAGAGCCGGCCCCTGAACAAGGAGAGCAGTTAAAGGAACAAAACAGAAGAACAAACCCAGATGGCCAAAGAAAGGAAGAAATGAGCGAAGAGCCATGAGTGGGTGAAAGATAAGCACGTTTCTGAGAGAGGGATGGGAGCACGCTGATGTAAGAAAGAACAGAGTAAGCCTGAGGCCCAGAACACGTAGAGGGCCCGTGGGCCTATCTCAGAGACAGCAAGACAGACAGAAGATGGGCAAGGGGCCTGCCAACCACTCGGGAGTGGAAAGGCAACATGTGAAACAACTGTGCCACCTGCTGTTCTTCCTTCCCCTCTACCCTCCACCATTCACCCACCCAGCTGCGGGCAGCCCAGGGTTTCCTCCCGGCTGACTGCACATAGATGAACAAACAAAGGATAGACGATAGACAGACTGCAGGCAACAAAGAAACTGGCTAACTGAACACTTACTATGTGCCAGCAGCTCAGTACTCCGCGTGCAGTGACTCAGTTGGTCCTCACGGCCATCCAGTGAGGCAGCCTTCCGCCTCAGCTAGGCCTTCTCTACCATTGGCAAATAAAGAAAGGAAAGTACAAATAACTATTCTCTTACATGGAATTATGGAAATAACTACTCCATGGGCTAAAACCAGAAACTGTTAAGGCATTTATTTCAGATCACATAAAATAAAAATAAAAACTCCCTCTACGTACAGTGAGGAATATAAATTGAGACCATCTGTGCTCTTGTTCTCACACCTCCATTGGCAAAGTGCAAGGCGTTTGCTAATACCTGGAGTGCAGGAGGGGGCCCAGGGGGCCAACACCCCCTTTATCTGAACAATACAAAAATACGACCTCTCTGGCAACATCCATCAAGACTAAAATTTCAACTCCAGAAATTCTCCTGCCAAGTGTATTCATTGCATAGTAGTTCAAATATCTGGGAACATCAGGACACATGGGTGGCTCAGTGGTTGAGCGTCTGCCCTTGGCTCAGGGTATGATCTTGGGGTCCTAGGATCAAGTCCTACATCGGGCTCCCTACATGGAGCCTGCTTCTCCCTCTGCCTGTGTCTCTGCCTCTCTCTGTGTGTCTCTCATGAATAAATAGATAAAATCTTAAAAACAAAAATCTGGGAACGGTGATATCCCCTGCAGCCTTTGGCATCATCCTGAGAGATCCTGAGCTAGAACCACCAAGCTAAGCTACTCCTAAATTCTCAACCCACAGAAATATGTGAGACTATAAATGTTTGCTGTTCTAAATGGCTGAGGTTTGGGGAAGTATGGTGCATAAGTAATACATGAGACTTAAATTCAGGTGGATATAAAAGGATATTCTACTTCAAATAATGTCTAGTACATAGTAAGTGCTCTATCATTGCTAGCTATCCATAATCTTCCCACCACAGGACCTTTGCTCATGCTGTCTTCACTGCTGAGAATGCTCTTCCCCCATCCCCACCCTGCTAACTCCTATAGACATCTTCTTAAATACTGCTTTCCCATAGAAAACTTCTTGGAAATGCCACTTCAGAAATCACCTTTATACAATCTTTTATCATCCTCTGCTTCTCCTATGAATATCAAATAAATAGTAATAGCAGTTAAATAGTAATTCCTGTTACTATTTTTAAGATATTTTTCCTCTTCTCAAGTGTAAAAGAATCTCAACTTGGCACACTGCCCTATCCTCTATACACACAATAGAAACACAATTATACCTCTTAAAGGTCAACAACCAATTAGAAAAAATGACCAAAGACAAAAGAAAACCCAGGCTGTTTGCAGAAAATAAAATACAACAGGAAAGAGGTGCATTTATTCATAATGAAAAAGATACAAAATAAAATGAAGTACCCTTTTTAATTACCATCCGATTAATGGAGATGAAAAGGGTTGATAATGCCCAGAGCTGGTAAAAAACGGCCACTCCCTCACACTCACGCTAGGCCCTTAATGTGTACAGGCTCTCTGGAGGGCAGTGTCGTGATTAGACTAAATCCTATATGCACACTCCCTGTTACCTTACACACACGTAGATAAGTGACCCAAAAGATACACATGCAAGAATGTTCCTTGGAGCACTGTTAAAGTGTAAACCCTGGAAATAATTTTAAGGCTCCAAACAGAAGGGGTCTGCCCCAAAGAGTGGCTCTCACTTGGATCTTAACTGTCCAGCACACAGTCAGCTACCTTGGCAGGTGCACCTTCATGGTGATTCTACCTGCAGGGGCCAGACCTGACTGCTCGTCATGCACCCTGAGGCGGCCATGTGCACGCAGTCCCAGCCGAAATCCAGGTTACAGCAGTTTGTTCAGCTTCTTGTTTACATTACAGTAAGGCATTACACTGGTTCTTTTAAAATTATCTTTAGAAGGCTTAGTGGTCTATTCATTTGCAGTTTATAAAGGTGGAATTAAAAAGTATGTTATAAAAGGAACATTACACCTGATAACTGCTGGATTAAAAAAATGACAATGATAATGATAAGCAATAGGAGATTTTGTAGCTTTTGTTTTTTAAGATTTTATTTATTTGAGAGATAGCATGAGTGGGGGCAGGGGTGGAGAGAAAGGAGAAGTAGACTCCACACTGAGCAGAAAGCCTAATGCAGGGCTCAACTCTGGGACCCTGAGATCATGACCTAAGCCAAAGGCAGATGCTTAACCAACTGAGCCACCCAGGAGCCCTGAGGCAATTGTAAAGAATAAGGCAATATTATATGTACTTAATGAAACATTCACAAGTAGTACTGTCAACTTTTTAAAAATGCGTATCAGGGTAGAGGGTATGGTCCCAAAATTTAGGAAAAAAACTTAGAATGTTTTTTTTTAAAAAACATTAAACTATATAGACGGCAGAGTAACTGTTATTCTACATTGCTATGCTTTGGTACAATCTGAGTGTTACCATTTGCATGTATTATTTTTATAATTTGAAACCCAAGTTAAATCAAATTATTTTTTAAAAATTTCACAATGGAGGAAGTTCATTGAAATAGGTTCAGCAAACTACATGACTGGGTCAAGCCCCAAGGACCCCTATCATGAGAGGACAACTCTGCACCTCCTTAAAGGTGTGGATGATAAGTGCCCCCTCCCCCACCAGCAGGGTTGTGCTGAGGACAAAATGGGTTTCCACAGCAGTGCTTGGAAGCCTGCCAGGCACAGAGCAACTACTCACCGTCAGCCTGTGTTAGCATTTGTGATGGCTAACTGTCAACTTGACCGAGTCGTGGGATGCCCAGGTGGTTTTTTTTAAGTTTTATTTATTTATTTGACAGAGACAGAGAGTACAAACGGGGAAACAGCAAGCAGAGGGAGAGGCAGACTCCCTCTGAGCAGAGAGCCTAATATGGGGCTCAATCCCATGACCCTGGGATTATGACCTGAGCCAAAGGCAGATGCTTAATCCACTGAGCCACCCAGGATGCCCAGGTATTTGGCCAAACATTATTCTGGGTGTTTCTGTGAGAGTATTTTTGGAAGCGATTAACATTTAGATCAGTAGACAGAGTAAAGCAGACTGCCCTCCTTAAGTGGGTGGGCCTTATCCAATCTGGTGAAGGCTGGAAAAGATCAGAGAAACCATCCTCCCTAGAGTAAGAAAATTCCTCCCACCTGACTGCCTTGGAGCTGACATCAACTTTTTCCTGCCTTTGGACTCAAACTGAAACACTGGCTCTCCCTAGATTGCAAGCTGTCGGTCTTTGGCCTGGAGCTGCACCACAGGCTCTCCTGGGTCTTCATTTTGCTGACTGCAGACCTTGGGACTTGTCAGCCTCCATAATCCTGTGAGTCAATTCTTCATAATAAACCACTTTTTATATGCATATCCTGTTAGTACTGTTTCTCTGGAGAGCCCTGACTAATACATGATTTATGAAATTTGATTTATTCCAGGTATAATTACAGCTTTAAAGTTCCAGTTCATGATAGTTTCAATGTGAGGGGCTCAAATCTGTCAATGTTCACACCAGATTGGGGCTCAGAGAACACAGACAAGTTTCTCCGGGCCACAATTCCCAGAGTCATGACTGTAAGCATAGATAGGGGAACATCTGAGCCCAGCAACACATCTTGCACCCTCTCTTGCTGAGGCCCTGGCAAGCCCCTCCAGCAGACCCTGGCCAAAGAGGAATCCAAGGTCCTGAGGCCAGAGGCCCACACCTGGCCCCTTAGCTAGCAAGGACCCCTGAGCCCTGGTCTGGTCCCATCGAAAAAAGAGCACCTTGACAAAGCCTGTAGAAAGCAACCCTCACTCTGACACCTGCAAATCAAGTTAATGTAAGTCCACTAGGAAAACATAGCATCTGAAGGAATGCCATGAGGAATGCTACTTGCAGATGGGATCAATGTTCTGAAGCCTCTAAAAAGCATGCCTGATTAATACTTTAAGATAAGATTGCTTTTTAATTTTTTAAATACAATTTACTATTTTTGAATATATTTTACCTAAATTTTATAATGTATGTCAAAGACCCTGTGTCCCTCTAATGATGAGGGACTGAGGGGGGGTTAGGAGGATCAGTTGGGGGCCTCCACAATCATTCACATGGCACATTTAAAAGACAGATGTGAATGTTTGCGTGTTTTGCTGAAGATTAAATGTTAGCTCTAGAAATCAGCATATGAGGCCCTCCTCCTGCATTCCATGTGTGAAAACCAACTGTTAAACCGAGCAGATTTTACAAAGAAGCAGCAAAGAATCTTTCCAAGTTATGAGTTTAGAAAACATGTGTGATTCCCTAGATTCTAGTTCACATTTTCTCACCCCATGAAAGAAAGGATATTTCACTCTCCATTCTTTTCTGTTTCATTCAGCCAAGCACCATTGAAGTTATAACTTTTCAATAGAAAACATATGAGGAATTTTATACTAGACAAGAACTGATAAGCAAGACATCAAACTTAATTCATAAAAGACATCCATAATATTTTCTTTGAGCATGTTTTCAGAGGATAAGCCATCAAGTCCGATAGCTTAGGCTAGTGATAGAAAAGGAACAAATCCTAAACGGAGGCCCTGTGATGGGGAGGATGCCCCTGCAGGGCTGCTCCCAAAGCAGAGTGGGAGCAATTCTTGTAGGGCCACCGCTGGCCGTCTACACCTTCGCCCGCCTCCAGTGCCCTGGGCCAGAGCCAGTTCTCATGCTGGAGCCCCACAAAAGGCTAGCCTCCAGTAGCTACTGGTTGAACAGAATCATGGAACACTCCTGAAGAAGCTTTACATAGCCCCCCAACATACAGTCACAGCCCAAACTCTTGTCCAAACTCATATGTCCCAAAAAAAAAAAAAAAAACAAACTCATATGTCCCGAACACTGAACCACTTCAACAGGCCAAGAGGGGCTTCCCTCTCAGGAGTTTACTGGGTTTGGGCCCAGACAGCTCTTGGTAACAACACGTACAACACAGGACAGACACCAGACGCTCATCCACCGTCGGACTCTGATCAGCCCTGCAGCAGGGGAGACAAGCCAGAGCAGAACTGATTTGCAAGCTCTCCAGCACTGAGGTGTGGATCAGAAGTACGGGGCCAAGCACATTTAGTAAAAGGAATGAAAAAAAAAAAAAAAAGTAAAGGCAGGAAAGAGAGGAAGAAGAAGGGAGACATTAACTCTGTTCTTCACCTTTCAAAAAAGTCCTCGCTGACCCAAATGCCAGGTGAGGTGCTGAGAACCAGGATGAAGACACAGGATTAGGACAAACTGAAGAGCTGGAGTGGCCAGAGGGGGGCTTGGAGACCCTCCCCATTTAGCTGCTGCAAAGCACCCCAAAAGGGAAAGTGGTGGAAGTCTGAGAGGCCCAGTCCCAGCTGCTCCTCACGGCCCCCCGGTGCTGCCCCTACTGAGCTGGGATGAGGGGACGAGGTGGGAGCAGGCCCTAAGGACCCTCGGCTCTGCCCTTCAATGATTCAATATTGCAATTTCCCCACCACATGGCCAAGGGCGACCTGCCAAGCAGAACAGAGCAGGAGAGACACCACTTCTCCTGTGGTCTCTTCTGCTTTCCGGCCACACCACAAACAAAACAAACAGCGGAAAACTTACCACATGAGTTTGTCTGAACGAGCCTGCCTTGGCAGAGTCCTGGCAGAGGCTGGGCCCTGACAGGCTGCCCGAACTGAAGTACCAAGGCCATGTACACAAATCGACTCCAAAGGCAAGTCAGAGAGAAAAGGGATTCTCCATGAGAACCCAGATGGGGCAGGACCTCGGCACAGCCACCCGCCTGCGCCTTCCTCAGCAGCTTTGTCGGTTTGCCTGTTGGGGCAAATCCTAAGATTGCGAGCTGCCCTGGAAGCACAATGGGTTACGTAACTCCGGGCAGCCTGGGCACCCTATCGGCTCATCTTGTTAAGCCACCCCAAAGAGAAAATGACGCACCCCAAAATGTGATATCCCTAAGCGAAGGGGTGGGGGAGGAGCAGGGGAGCAGGGCTTTGTGCTGGGCATTTGGCTTTGCCTGAAAATTAAAGAGGAACAAAAAGTCTGCTGTTCATCTCGCTGCTCACTGGGAACCGGGGGCGGGGGATATTTATCAGAGGCCTGAGGCCAAGTGGGCTCCCAGGACTACACTTGGCAGGGCCCCTGGAGCCAAATGTGCATTCTTGGGGACACTCCAGGGCTCTCTGAGAATATTTTTCACTCTGTGTCCTCCTCTCAGTGACCATCTAGAAAACCTTTAACCTGAGACTGTCCTGCATCATCTGGCCACCCAGCACCCTCAATGCGTAATGGGGCCTGTGCTTACACTCCTGTTTACTAAGCCACTGCCAAACGTGATGGCGCTGAGCTCTGCTTCTCAGCTGTCCTCCCACTGATGTCCAGCAAACAGCCTCCAGGCACCACGCCCTGTGGGGTTTGAAGTTTCAGCACCACATTCTACCATTTCTTTGTCTTTGTTTGTCACGTTTGGAGAAAGTGAAACTACTTCAACAGGCTGCATGTTTCCTGGATTTCGCTGGCACAGATGCCACTGGAAGCCCCAGGGTTAGTTCCCATGCTTGGGCAAATGAGAACACAGCTGGGACTCTGCCTCCTCCAGGAAGCCCTCTCGGTGCTCCCCCAAACTTTTCCCTCCAAGACTCGTACCCTTAGTGTGCTCTCATGTGACCATGCTTAACACTGTGCCAACCATGGCACATTGTCAATTTTCCTTCGCTCATCTGTCCATCCCACTGGACTGTATTCTGGGGGTGCTAAGAACTCCCGTCCTGGGATCATGACCTACATACAAATATCACCCCTCAGAGCTCAGGAAGCTCAGGCAGGATGCCGAACCTCTCATGATTTACTCTCTTTACCAGTAAAAAAGGGAGTAATAGACCCCACTTGCCAAGCACTGGCCACATGAGGTGCTATTTCAGTCATTGGAATACAGGGCTGCACAAAGTCCTTGTCCTCAAAACACATAGTAGCTCATGACTAAGTCTGGGGAGGAAAATATGGCAGGAAAGGGAGAAAGAGAAAGGAAATGGTGGACCACTCTATTCAGGGAATTCACAAAAAGGCTTCTAATGTAATGCCATCTGGAGAAAGTGAAGAGGGAATCACAAGGACATGGGGCGGAGTAGGGGTTGGGGGGTAGGCGATCCAGGTGCTGGGCAGCAGCAAGAACAAAGGCCCTGAGGCAGCACATTCCTGGTGAGTCCAAGGATTAGCAAGGAGGCCAAAGTGTCTGGGGTGGAGTGGGCACAGATGAGATAGTCAGAGGGGTGGGAAAGCCCTGTCACTTAAACCGCCACAGGCCATGGTCAGGTAAGAGTCCACTGGAGATTTGGAGCAGAAGAGTTAAATCACCTGTTTAAAAAGCCTCTTTGGTGGCGTGGAACAGGGTACATGCCACGGGGCTGGTAAGAAACCATAAAACTCTGGACACACTGAAAACAGAGCCAACAGACTTTCCAGGAAACCAGGGTGTGAAAGAAACACAGGGGTCATGAATGCCTCCAAGGGGTTTGGCCTGAGCCACTGAAGGACAGAAGTACTGTCTCTAAAGACAGGACAGACCACAGGAAAAGCAGGAAGAGGTGCACATCAGTTCCTTGTTGGCTGTTTCAGTCTGAGATGCCCAGAGGCATCCCAGGGAAGATGTACGTGGAGTCAGACCAACATGTCTGGCCTCCAGGGGAGAGGTTTAGTCTAAGGACAGAAGCTAGACAGTGGTCAGCATACGGCAGATTTTAAATCCTAGAGACTGGGGAAGATCACCCGAGGCCTGGGTGTTTATGAGAGAGTGAGGGGCTGGAAGGACTGAGCCTGAGACCCTGCAACATTCCCAGGCTTGGGGAGAGCAGCAGCCAGAAAAGTCAGAGAATGGGAGAATGGGGACTCGAAGCCAAGAGAGATCTTCCAGGAGAAGAGAGTGGTCAGCAGTGTCAACTCCTGCTGAAAAGGCAAGAAGATGAAGGCTAAGGACTGACCCCTACACCGGACAAGGCCCTCAGGGCAGGGGGAGCGATGGGGTCGCAGCCTGCTCACACTGGATGCAGGTGAGAACAGAAAAGAAAATGCAGTGTGTACACAGAGGAGCAGAGACTGGCTGTGGGGGCCACCAATGAATCTTTTAATAAAGGGAGAGGTCACAGTGTGTTTCTGTGCTAACACAAGAGATCCATGAGCAAAAGGAAACAGATAATGTAGAGGGAGAGGAGATGTAGGAAATGTCTCCTTCTGGAAGTGGGCAGGCAAGCAGGTGTGGGATTCCGTGCACGAGCAGATAGAGGGCCATTCGTGGGGCTGGAGCTCAGCACAAGGGCTGGGCACCCAGACTGGGATCCTGGGCCACCTGGGTGCCCCTCTGTACTTAGGACACTCTTGACACACAGGAGGTCCTCAATGCTTATCTGTGAAACAGAACAATACAAAGCTGCTGGAATCTGCACATTTTAAGCTGTCACTGGGCATTATTTCAATCAGGAGGAGAAAAGTAAATGCTGCAGACAAGACAACAACTGGGGCAAACTTTGAGAGGAATGTTTCTGGATGTAACTCTAACAGCGCTCCTTGCTGCTTCTGCTCACACCAGTCCACATCATGTCTGCTCAGAGCCCTTGAGTGCACTGGCTCCAAGTACTTGTCTCAATGATGATCCCTCAGGGCTGGGGGGAAAAGAACAAGCAAGAGCTCTAGTATGATTAACTCTGCTCCTGGGACATGAGGAAGGTGTGACTGGTGCAGGCATCTCTAAGAAGCCATGTCTGTGCAAGTCTTGGCAGTACACGAAGGGCCCTGCAAACAGTTCCCCAAGTTTGCAGCCCACAACGCAGCCATGTGTGATTTCCACCACACCTGTCTGTATGCATGAATCAGCAACTGAGCTTCAGCGAGAGGAGGAGGCACCAAACTACATTGAGCATCACTAAAGGCTTGTCTTCACCTTATGTTGGTTCTGGATGGCAGGTCTCAAAATCCCAAAGCTCAGACTCTTTGTACTCAGACATTTCCCCCCTGGCCATTCACACCTCACCCAGACACACTGCTGTGGCCACGGCCTCCCCCAGTCCTCATTCACTGAGACCTCCCCCCTGCCCCACAGGAAAGGGCTCCCCTTACCGGTGATGGTGCAGGCATCCCGGTACCCTTTGCAGCTGGGAGCATCTTCCACAGCCTCGCTTACATAGTGCTCCTCAGGGATGCCCGGGCTGCAGGCTAGGACTGCATGGTTGCACGCCTCCAAAGGGGGCACAGAGTTGGCCAAAGTGTCGTCGTTCGGAGCTGTGGCGTCCAGCTTGGCAGGTTTCACGGGGAGGTGCCCACTGCCATCGGGGGCCCCGTTGCCGGAGTCTGGGGCAGTCGGGTGGACAGCCCCCGGTCGGTCTGGCACACCAGCAGGGGCTTCTTACAGGGAATCTACGGGACAATCCAGAGAGAAGAGTAAGTTAGTAGCACCTCTCAAAAAAGGACAATAAAAATGGGCCCTGAGATGATGAGGGTTCAGACCACAAATTCTGAAAAGCATTTCCTTCAAGTCAAGGTATTTCCAATCAAATTCTTCAGTTTTGATAAAGGAAACCGCAATAATTTGCGGACATACTTTAGCACAACAGTTCTCAAAGTGTGATCTGAGAACCATGGGGTTCCCTGAGACCAGTATGAAGTGTCAGAATGATTTTCTAAGCATAGTGGAGTTTTCTAGAGACCACACAATGTGTGGTGACACCTTGCCCTGAAGGCTTAATAGTGAAATCTGTATTTCTGTATCCTTGTAGCTTAAATTTTTGTTTTGATTTCTAGCACAATATATGTGAATCAGTGTGACACCTATGAACATAGCCTCTTTGGGATCCTCAATAATTTTTAATGGGTCCTGAGACCAAGAAAGTTTGAGAATTACTGCTCCAGTATTAAACACCTAGAGTTTGTTTTAAGAAAGAAAACAAAAATATGGGAAAGTTAACACTTTACCCAACAAAGTACAGTCAGTTCTGACATATAACTACAATCCTAGGCCTGTGACCTTTTCCCTCCATATGTACCACAGTACACCAAGAGTTCCTATTAGATATAAATGAATTCAGCTCTCATTAAAACGAACACACAAATATAAAGTGGGAAGGAGGGGAGAACCTGTATATATCCCTGGTGAAAAGTGAAAGGCAACCAGAGGTAAGACTGTAACATCTAGTCAGTGATTCAAATACAAACGGATGGGGATCCCTGGGTGGCTCAGTGGTTTAGCGCCTGCTTTCGGCCCAAGGCGTGATCCTGGAGTCCCGGGATCGAGTCCCACGTCGGGCTCCCTGCATGGACCCTGCTTCTCCCTCTGCCTGTGTCTCTGGCTCTCTCTCTCTCTATCATGAATAAATAAATAAATAAGATCTCTTAAAAAAAAAAAAAACCCAAATACAAACAGATAAGCAACCTGATAAGAAAAAGCCTGGAATTCCCAAGCAGAACCCCAAAAATATTGTGGGCAGCAGAGGCCTGAGGAGACAGACCAGAGACCTCCAGAAATGACCAGTGAATCAATTAAGCTACTGTTCTATACAAAGACAACAGAAAGACACTGTCTGATATTTAAGAACTTAAAGATTGGACCCTGAATAATCCTGGGGAAGCTCCAGCCAAGTATGTTGACCACAACCTTATAGCTCTCACTAATGAACAGATCAATGGAAAAAACTTGAAGGTGAGGAAGGGCTGCTATAGCAAGAATGGCAGTGAAATTAAACCAGGGACACGTAGAATTAATGTCTAAATAATGCACATGATTCACAAACCTGAAGCAAGGGGCACCTGGGAGGCTCAGTCGGTTAAGCGTCTGCCTTCATCTCAGGTCATGATCCCAGGGTCTGGGATTGAGCCCCACAGTTGGGCTCCCCACTTCATGGGGAGTCTGCTTCTCTCTTCCCTTCTGTCCCACCCCCTGCTCATTGCCTCTCTCAATTTTTAAAAAAAAATCTTAAAAAAACAAAAAACAAAAAACCTGAAGCAAATAGCTCAAAAGGAAAAATGGTCAAAGGATATAAAGATTCTCCAGTCCCCAAAAAAGAAATACACAAACACACACACACCAAACATGTTAAGGAAACTTAACAGTGATCCAAAAAAAAAAAAAAAATCTATCAGACTGACAAAGATTTAAAAATTATAACAAGGTTCAACTCAGCAAAGTTTTAAGAAACTCACAGTTGTATGCATTACTTGGGGTGGGAGGGGTGGTAATAAATTCAGAAGGGCAGCCAGGCTAAACATATGTGTCCCTCTGGCTTGGGTGGACGTGGGCCAAGGATGTTTATCGTCATGAAATGCAAGAACAACCCAATGTGCTAGAGAGAGCAGAGAGTCGATTAGAGCTGTACCACAGAGAAGGCAACCATGAAGCCATGAGAAGTTTCTGAGCTGCTATGAATTTACCATCATTGGAAACTGCTCTACCCAGAGAAATAATGAACATGGCCTTCAAAAAGTTTTAAACATGTTAACAGACTGAACCTTCACTCAAATCTTCTGTAATCTATACTCAGATGCATTCTTTAGGATCCTAACAGAGAAGTTTGAAATACTTTGTCCCTTTGCAAAATGCCACCATTCTACTGAAAGCTAGAAAAATTTTGTTCAAATCGATATATTTTTTTAAATAAGCAGTCTTAAAGATATACAGATTTCTTTTTTTTTTTTTTTAATATACAGAGTTCTTAAAGAGGACTGCAACCACAGATTCTACAACTTTTGCTTTCACAGTCCATAAGGTGAGGGGATTGGCCTAAATCCTGACGGCAAGCCCTAAATTGCTACTGTCCTGCCTCCTGGCGCCTTTGCTTCAATTTACAGTAGTCATACACTCAACCCAGAAGTATACTGTTATAAAACGAATAGCTCAATGGTGCCTGGGTGGCTCAGGCAAGTCTCTGCCTTTGGCTCAGGTCATGATCTCAGGGTCCTGAATTGAGCCCCACATCTGGATTCCTTGCTCAACGGGGAGTCTGCTTCTCTGTCTCCTTCTGCCCCTCCCCCTGCTCGTGCTGTTTCTCTCTCTCTCAAATAAATAAATAAAATCTTTAAAAAAAACACACAAACTAATAGCTCAAGTATAAGCACTTTCTAAAAAAAAAAAACGTATTTTGGACACATCAGCAAATGCTCACTCAAGCCTCAAAAGGGAACACAAGCAACTATTTTGAAGTACAAAGTATACTTATTATTTGCTGCAACTGGCAAAGCCTTCAGAAGCTTGAGAGGCCTCTCTTCTTAGGTAAAACAGAACTACTCCAATTTATTTTCTCATCTCAAACCCCAATGAAAATAATTAAAGATACAAGCAGGTGCATTCCTATGCACACTGCACTTGAGGTACATCATATCCCATAATCTGTGATTTTTAATTCTCACTGTATGACTTCCTTTGGGCATATTTTTGTTTTGTCGCGGCAAAACAAAAGCAAAAACAAAAAAACCCACAAAACATAAAATGTACCCTCTTAATCATTTTTTAAGTGTAAAGTTCAGTAGTGCCAAGTACATTTGTGTTGTTGTGCAACCAATCTCCAGAATACTTTTCCTCTTGCAGAACTGAAACTCTGCATCCATTAAATGATCCCCCATTCTCTCCCTCCTGCCAAAACCTGGCAACAGCCATCTACCTTCTATTATCCTATGAATGCACTACTCGAAGTGCCTCCTGTGAGTGGAACCATACTTTGTCTTTTTGAAACTGGCTGCTGTCACTTAGCAGAATATCCTCAAAGTTTATCCATGTTGTAGCATATGTCAGAATTCCATTCTTTTTAAAGGCTGAATAATATTCCACTGTATTCAGAAGCCCTCCTTGAAATGAAGAGACCAATCTCCAGCCCATGAACTGGGCACCTGGGTGGCTCAGTCAGCTAAGCGTCTACCTTTGGCTCAGGTGATGATCCCAGGGTCCCCTGATGGAGCCCTGTGTCAGGCCCCCTGCTCAGGTGCACGTCTGCTTCCCCTCTCCCTCTGCCCTTCCCCCACACATACACACATGCTCTCTAGCTCTGCTCTCTGCTCTCAATAAAACCTTTAAATTAATCAATAAAATCAAATAAAAAACAATCTAGAACTTCTATCAGTACAGAAACAGTTATAATTACAGCCAACCCAAACTACTGAATGCTGTAAGATGAGATAATCTGTATAAGACACACACCTCCATGCCAGGTACATCTAACATTCTAAAAAATAATCAGATTCTACCGTAACACTCAGATGCCAGCATTTCCAATCCTATTTCACCATGAAACCTTTCTCCTCATGATACCTACTTGCACGCCATTTACTGAATAGAGTGCACTTTGGGAAAAGCTTCCCTGTATCTGACACAACCTCCATGCCTTTGTCATCACTTGTCCCAGACACATGTCTCCCACATATTGTGAGCATTTGAAAGCACGGGCTGGTCCTGGCACCTGCTGAATACTAAGTAAATATTCACAGAATAAACAATAACGAGTGAACAACAAGGGATTTGGCCCAAATGATGCTGAGGATCTGCTAAAGCTCTGAAGGTATAGTTCTGTGATCCATATAGGAACCAAAGGGCCTGAACTCCCAAGTTACAACTCCAGATGCTAACCTTGAGGACTAACAAATCAACAGAAAACCTTCGGAAGCACTCTCCTGAGGTGTTCCCGGGATAAGGACCACACTCCGTGGGCTCTCCAAATGGCTCCAAATTAACCTCACTGCGTCCTTTCCATTACTGACCAATACACACCAAATGCGATTTCGTGTAAGATGACCCACAGACAACAATTCAGGAATCAGGAAGCCTCATTTATAAACCACTCAAAAGCTGGCTTGCATGTCCCTCACCCAGTTTCTAGCTTGAAGAAAGTCACAACACAGCCGTCTAGGGAGACTTGGGGATGGTGGGGGAGGGGTGACGACTCTTCTCTCCTTCCCCAAGGCGCAGCCAGGTGAATCATGCTGGGAGAGACACCCTAACATTTCAAAATCAGTTTTCCCAGGACAGTTGTTTCGCAGCATTTTTACTCATAATGCAGTATTCTGCTGGTAATTCTGGATCTCTAAGACCTCGACGATCAGAAATAATTAGGGCCAGGCATCTAATCAGACTCAGGAGGCAAGCAGCCACTGCAGAGGAGACCACCCAGCATGGGACCCCAACAACCCCAAAGCATCATGTGGGGGAAAAGGAGAGATGAGTTCCCGTAGGTCTCAGAACCTCAGATTCCACCTCTCTGAGGCAATAATATCCACATCTCTCAGATTGTTAAACAGATTATAGACATGGATGCAAGTACCCAGCACCATGCTAAGCACAGAGCAAACCCTCCAGTTTTTACAAACTCTCAAACTGCCCCCCTAAATTATTTGTTTACTGTGTAGAAGTGATCCTTAGAATGTTCCTACATGTGCACAATTTGAACACCAGTATTCTGTAAGGCAATGCATAAAATCTTAACAATATCGACTTTTTTTTAAAGATTTTATTTGTGAGAGAGAGCACTCAAAAGAGAGCATGGAGGGGCTGGTAGGAGGGAGAAGCTGACTCCCACTGAACAGGGAGCCTGATGCAGGGCTTGATCACAGGACCTCAAGATCATGACTTGAGCTGAAGGCAGATGCTTAAATGACTGAGCCACCCAGGTGTTCCAACAATATCAACTTTATTAAGGGCTGGTAGTGTGTGCCTGGCCCTGTGTCTAGAGCACTTTGGAAGCTCTAACCACCCAGCACCACCTCTGTCTCCTTGCTGGGGTACCGTTACCAGCCCCATTTTACAGTTAAGGAAAAGAATGCTCAGAGAGGTTCAACAACTTTCCAAAGGTCACAGAGCTAGTAATCCAGGTCTTAATTGAGACAAGCGATGGAAACCCAACATGAACACAATTCCTGACACCTAGTCTCTTGCCTTCCCCTCCGACTACCGGACGCAGGCATTTCTGAGGCTCCACGGGGTTCAGGAACAAAACAGCCACAGCCCTGGGTGCTCTCTGGCTCTGGCAAACCCTGGCACACCAAGCAAAAGGCCTCTTTCAGGCAGAAGAAACAAACAGGGCTTAAGCAAAGTGAGAGTGGATGGTCCTGAGCAAAGAAAGCGCCTCTGTTTCACTGCCTGGATTCTGCTTGTGGAGACTTTGGGAAGGAGGGATTTTTCTCAGCAGAGGAGTGAGAAATCTGCAACCTGGTCAATTTTCCAGCAAAAGAGGTGCCAGGAAAAGAAGTAGGAGAAAGTACACACACAGAGGCGGCTCTCCATTTGAGCTGAGAGAATTCTCTGGCCCAGGGCCCCAGGCCCTTGCCCAAGGTTCCCCTGCCTCCCTCTTCCTCTTAACTGTGGTCAACAACCCAGCCCCCCAGGTTATCAGAGGATGCGACAGGCCACTCCAGTTTGTTGCTGACAAAGTACACATGTGCAAGTCCATGCCCCTCCAGCACGTAATTTTGGGGAACCTGAACTAAAATCCAGAGAGCTGTGTGACACTGAGGCAGTGGTGTTGCCTCTCTGGCACCCAGATGCCTCATCCAAGACAATCTCCCTGTCTTAAAGTCATGTGATCAGTAACCTTAAATTCAACTGCAAGCTTTTTTGTGACAGAACCTAGGTTAGTACTGGACTGATTAAAGCCAAGGGACAGCCATCTTGAAAGAAGGACTTTAGAATTTTTGCCTCCCACAAGGGCCTTTGGTTCCGAAAGCACAGTACACTTCAGGAGCCCCTGTGTTGCCCCCAAGCCTGGTGAGAAGGTAAACCAGAGTCAGCCCAGACCCTCTCAGCCCCACAGGAAGGTGATTTAGACCCAACACTGGGGACCAAACAGGCCTGAATTCAGTCCTGGCTCTGCCACCATCCACTAACTCCCTGATCAAGTTCCAAAATGTCCCTCATCCGTAAAATGCAGGTGCCACCTACTGGTTGTCAAGCAGCTAGAAGGAAGCGGACACGATGAAAACAGATGGCCTGCCAGGCCTGGACAAGAGTCTAAGCATTAGCACTTGAACATACAGTGGAGGCATATTTATAACACACTGTTTTCCTCTCAAGAATGCGCACACAGGGCCAGGTAACTTGCAGGCTATGGACTCAGGGCACCCACTCCCGGGCCCAGACCCTCACTGGAGGCTGACTCACTCACAAAGGTCCCTGGCTAAGATGCGACAGGCACAAGGCGCACCCCACTCTCAGGCCAGCCATGAAACAGCTGCTTCTATGAGCAAACTGCTGGGTTCCTCAAAGGTGGTGAGACCTACATATGCTCTTTCAGAACGCAGACAGCCTCAGCACTCCTGTCATTGTGAAAGGAGCCCACAGGCCTGGCACTCGGCTTGGTAGTTTACATGCATGATCTTGTTTATTGCTCACCAACCTATAAAAATAATATCAGTATCTGCCTTTTACAGGAAAGGAACAGCCTCAGAGAGATTAAATAACTTGTCCAGGATTTGAACCTAGATCTGAATGGCACTAAAGACGCTGCTCTATTACAGTTGTGAGTAATCCTGTGTGACTGTGTCATTCACGGTCAAGTGAAGAATCATATCCCACATGATCTCTCACCACTGACCATTCTCCTCTTTCCACTGTCACTCAAAACCACCCTCCTGGGGTACCTGGGAGGCACAGTCAGTTAAGCATCCACCTCTTGGTTTCAGCTTGGGTTGTGATCCTGGGGTCATGAGATCGAATGCCATGTTGGGCTCCACACTCAGCATGGAGGCTGCTTAAAACTCTCTCTTCCTCTCCCTCTGCCCCCCCCCAAAAAACAAAACAAAAAATAACTCTCTTGCCATAAGGGGGCAAACAAACTCAAAGTGAAGACCCCACTGAAGCCTCAAGTGCACATAAGAAATATGTACACCCCCCCATAGCCAGCCCAAGGTGGGGTCTGATCTCTGGGGCCATGCCAAGCAGGCGGGCAGACAGCTGAAGGGTGACCACAGAAGTCTGGTCCTACCTTACTTCTCCATCTTACTGCTCTCTCCCTACCTCATCTGGTCTTTCTGCCACTCCCAGGAGCCCCAGCCAGCTCCTTAAATAACTGAACAAGCAGCTAAGTAGTGGGGAATATTATGCACAATTGGAACAGTTGGAGGATGAGGAGGGGGTGAGTTGCAGTTTTGCAGCGATGGTGCCACGTGAGAGAAAGACCACAGGGGCCCAGAAGCAGCCACTGACCCCGCAGGACGATACAACTCACTGCAGGCTTTCCCACGCTGGAAGCCCTTTGTCCCATCAAACCGAACTGGTGCTAGAGCCTGCTGGAGCCGTTCTCATTTAGTGAAGCACGGGGTGGGGGACACGGCTAAGTGCCTTGCCCAAAGTTTCATCTTGGATAAGAGCAGAAGTGGGACTGGGAAGCACTTCTTATTTACACAAAAACTTCAACTATCGTTACACCACACCATAAAGGGAAGGAGACATCCTGGAAGAGAGCAGGTGGGACAACCCGCAGAATGAGAAAGAACATTTGGAGGAGTCGGTGTCGGCCACCACAGCCAGGGAGTCAGCCACTCCGGGCCACCCCAAGGCACAGGAAAGGAGATGCCATATGGTCTCAAGGATGACTGTCACAGCCTCTTGTGGCCTCTTATGAGAAGTCTGGAAAAGGGGCCCTGGAAAGGGAGAGGCCAGGACTGGGGACAGCTGGGGACTGCAGGCGGGCACTGTCATGGTTTCCGCTAGCAAGGCCATGAAGGCGTGGACTAGGAGCCGCACTCAAGCGCCTACCATGCATGTCTTTCTCCCTGGCACCCACTTTCCCATGCTCTCATGCTCACACACACGCATGCACACGTACACACATGAAATAAATGCCATTTTCAAGGCTGTACCATTCTCTGGTTCCAAAGAAAGTGAATCCCTCTAACAGCTTCTAAAAGAAAATCAAGAATCAAAGAAAATGTTTATAACTCCAGAAAAAAAAATCTGGTGTCTGGTCCTATCGCTCAGCCTTGTCTTTTCTAAACCTTGAACAGAAGCAAACCCACCCACACACAGCACTGCCCCCCCAGTCAATGCTATGAAGGACAGGCCCCTTTCATAGATTGGGTCTCATGAATGAAAAACTGCTGTCGTGTGACCAGATCCCCCAGTTTCCAAAAATAACCCCGCTGCACTGGAGAGAACAGAAATGCCCAGCCATGCTGCCTCCCAGCCCTGTCTCCCAGAAGGAGGCAGGCAAGGGAATAAAAGACTGAGCTGACAGCCTTACGTAACAGTCCCAGCTCTCCCTAGCTGGCGGCTGCAGATTTATAACACACCAGAAATAGCTACCTCTCCTGCAAAAGGGGACCGGCCTGGGAGGCTGAGCAGCAGAGCCTCGCCTACAGCCTGCCTCTCCCCTTTGGTCTGCAGAGGAACCTTTCTATGCCTTCCAGCACAAAGCGAGTTCAGTGAGCCCACAGCCAAGGCCTTGCACAGACATGTGTCACCTGAGACCTGCCAGCCCCAAATGCTGGAGAAGACATTCAAAGCATAGCTGTGGGTCCCTCAGAGACAGCGCTCCCAGGCCAGGGGAGGAACAGTAACTCTAGTATGTTGCTCTGCAGAGAAGCTTCTCTAGCACAACAGAGTCGCTTTGCATTCCCAGATCAACTCAGGACAGAGAGTGGCCTTTGGACACTTTCTCCTGCCAGCCACTGGAGTAGGAGGCCAGCCCGACAGGTGGCAGGCCCTGCCCCCACTTCAAATCCCAATCAGAAAATCTGAAACGGAGGCAGCAGAGATCTCTTCACATTACCAGGACACCAGGAGGAGTTCTGGAGGCTGGCCAAAGCTGGGGAGGGTGGCAAGAGTGGTAACCTCATCCAAAAATCACTGTGGGATGGCTTGCTGGCAATCTCTGAGATTCCAGGCTGGAGGGCTGCTGCTATTAACAGGAAATGCTCCCTGAGAAGAGCCAGATGTCCTCATCAGAAAGCCCTGCAGCCCAAATGCATGTGTCATCACTTCGAAGGAGCAAGGGGTCTCTGGGGAGCAAAAAATGTGGGTTGGAAGAGAGTGTAGATCCTTGGAGAAGGCAAGCCCACAAGGCCTCACCTGCCCTCTCAATGTATAGGCCTGAATTAGTAATAAACCTTGCCCAGGTCAGAATAGCAGCTGCCAAGCTGTCATGCTCCGGGATAAAGTTAATACAGTAACCAGAGTGGGAAGGAGGCCCAGGAATGTGAGACAAGGGTGGGAAATGAGGGGAGAAGGAAGTTCTCTGTGCATGACCTCTCCTAAGGTCCTGGCTTTTACTGCACTCACTCCCTGGGAGGAGTCTGGCTTTAAAAAAAAAAAAAAAAAACATAATGGTCTCAACAAGGAAAAGAGTATTAATGGCTCCTAGTTACTGCAGAATGACCATGTGCCTGGCCAGGGCTGGGTGCCTTATCCCCAGAAGTGGTGACATAAAACTCACAGAGGCCTAAGGAGGCTGCACAGGAGCCCCTGTCAGCTTGCTGCTGGTGAAAGTGGGGCTAGCAAAAACTCACCCACAGTCCAGAACCTGGAGGTAGGACTGGTATTGAACCCAAGCCTGTTTACAAAGCATGCAGCAAATGTGTTGCACACAGCAAATGCCAATAAATGTATAAGATAAACATCAGCTTTGTTCATGGTATTCCTCTCTTACCACTTACATAGAGCTGAAGTTTTTCAGAATGGTTAGGACAGAAGAAGAGCATCCTTCGGGAAAAAGAAATTAATATTACAAGATAATGCCAATTTTGCGACAAATGCATTCAAAAAAATGAAGATCATTTTATACTAAAAAATGTTAACATCCCCAGCAAAAATGCGTATGTATGAATCTTTTTTTTTTAAGATTTTGTTTATTTATTCATGAGAGACACAGAGAGAGAGGCAGAGCACAGGCATAGGGAGAAGCAGGCTCCATGCAAGGAGCCCAATGTGGGACTCGATCCCAGGTCTCCAGGATCACACCCTGGGCCGAAGGCGGCGCTAAACCGCTGAGCCACCCAGGCTGCCCTGTATGAATCTTTAATAAAGGAAATTCAGTAAGTTTTCAGGAGAAAAAAAAAATTCACAAAAAAATCAAAGAAATTTAAAAAAAAATCAAAGAAATGACAATTAAAACATGAAATACTATCTTATTATCTATCAAATAGGCACACCTCCCCCCCACACCCATAGCCTACACTGCTAACAAGGGTGCAGATAATGAGCTAGCTCACATCCGGGGGCATGCATCAAAAGCAATTCCACTTCTACAAGTATTAACTAGGGAAAAATCACAACTGTGTTCGGACAGAGAACTTTCCCCTTAGCACTGAACAGAGAACAGCTAGTATGAAAATGTCTAAGAAAAAAAAAGAAAATGTCTAATAATATGGATCTCAAGTCAATAAATTAGCATGGCCCACTCATATAACACATTCGTACACTTCTGACCATAACACCATTTCTAATATCAGTGCAGAGAGACATATGGTGGCCAAGCCAAGATACTCAGGACAGACTAGGTGGGAAAATGGCAGACTACAAAAGTAGGTGCAGAATACAGGGTATCTGTTTTAATAAAAATGCAGCACAGGCAAATATAATAAGGATAAGTCATCTTCATAGGCGTCCCAACCTTGTGCCCCAGCCCCACCCACAGAACTACACCCAACAGTCCTCTGCTACCCCTCCCTTATTAGGTCCCTGGCTGCCCTCCCGCATGACAGTGTGGTCCTCACCTCTCGATGGCTGGTGGAGCTTTAGCACCACTGCACCATCCCAGATGCCCACACTCATGAACAGCCTGAATATAATAAGTACATTTTCTTACCACAGCCAGAGGAACACCACAGGAACAAATGCATTTCCAACAGCACTTCTCCTATAAGCTCAATTTCTTTGAAAGAGTCACCATTAGTCACTGTGTGAAGTTGGGCAAGTTAATGTTCGCCTCTATAAATCTCAGTTCTTTCCTCTGTTAAATGGAACATTGTAACAGTATCTAACTGTACAGGGTTGTCCTAAGGTTTAATGAGATAATAGTTAAATGAGATAATATGGTCAAATCAAATGAACTCTAAGCACGCAGAATAAATGCTCAGTGACAGCTCCGCTAATGGGAGTTAACTTGTTGGGAAAGTGGGGACCCTATTTCAGAGAGCATTTCATATATATATATATATATGAAAAAAATATATAAAAACATAAAAATTCAAGTACACATGGCTTATAGTCTATGCTTTATATCATATGGACAGAAGCTGATCAAAATGAAGGCTCATTTCTGTTCACTGCTGTGTCTTCAGTGTCTGGAATATAATAAAGGTTCTGTCAATGTGGAAAATTAGATGACTCGCCCAACTAAATATAACCAACCCAAACTTCTGACTTAATTACAACTACATAACAAGCTAATCACAATTGTGGTGAATATAAAGGACAATGGATTTGCACTAAGTCATCGTCATATTAGAATGAGAAGAGAATGTTTGAGGGACTTCCTGAATGAAGGAATTAAGGTCAGTTTCCGAAACTGACCCACAGAACCTGAAAGCTTGAAAGAAGAAAAAAAAATTCTCATCTAAGCATCAAAGGAGGACAGAAAATTTTTATTTTCAACTGTATTTTTGAATAAAGCTTCCTTCCCATTTCCATATCAGCTTCTCAATGTGCACCAAACTACAATGAAATCATAGCCTTGTGTTTTTGAAAACAGATTCCGTAGCTATAGTAACACAAGTTGTCACTATTCTGACTTCACTTGCAGGATCAACTGAGAAGAAACAGCTCTCAGCTTGGACACAGCTAATCAGCTCTAGAGATTGTTCTTCTCAATAAAATGTGCTTAACCATAATTAATAAAGCCCTTAAACTCTAAATTCTCTGGACAAGTTGTACCACATAAAAGTTCCTTTAGCTAACGATTCATGCTTAGGTACATACACACAAAAATACCCTATTCCTAGGTTTATTCATTCTAAATAATCCCCAAGAGGAAAGTGAATGGTCCACATTAAAAATCAGTTCTGGACTTAAACCATCCTGCCAGCAAAGAAGAATTTTTCTACAAAACATTAACATAGGCATCTGCCCAGAAGTGGGAAACCATGACTCAATTTTTATCCACTTTTAGTAAGTAATCCAAAACAGACTTTGGGATTACTCAAGAAGTAGCACAAATAATTAGGAATGTATGGCATTGAGAGTAGAAGCCAAAAGTTTCTGTATGAGAATATCACAGGAAGAAAAAAGAATATCACAGAAGGCAGTGAGGTCAGAGACCATAGATACCAAGGGGCTAAAAGGAAGCACATTCCCTCCCCCCAGGAAAAAGCACCCAGGGGTGACTGGGTGACTCAGTTGGTTAAGTATCTGACTCTCGATTTCGGCTCAGGTCTTGATCTCAAGGTCATGAGTTCAAGCCCCATGCTGGGCTCCAGGCTGGACATGGAGCCTACTTAAAACACACACACACATACACACAGCACCCAATTAGTCTTTCTGAAATTAACAGAGCTGCCACTAGGGAATTTTTTGAACAGCAATGAACACACTAAATGAATAAAAATAGCTAGTTTGCAGTCATCATGTAGTTTCAGGGATGATAATATCTCCTTAGGGTGAAGGGGCCATGATAACCACAACACATAGAGGTAATAGCAAGATAGGAAACAGGAGGAAACATACTGGCTAGGAACTAGATGGGTCAGGGGCGGGGAGGACTGAGTCATCTCCAAGCAAGGAACCAGTAATTCCTCATTGGTCCCCGCCAGTCACTGCCCTCAGGGGTGCCAACAGTGGAGGTCCCACAGAGGCACCAATTCTGCACTGTTCATGACCCCACTTTGGGGGATCAATCCCCACATGCCACTTTCCCAAGTTGGGCTCCTCCTCTCCCTTATCTTTCCAGTACAAGTGGCATCTGTCCACGACCTTGGTGAGTCTAACACACCCCGGACCTTCTTCTTCATAACTGCAAGTTTAACAGCAGACACAAGGAAGACAGCTTGCTCACAACTTCAAAACCACACCACCCACATGGCCCTGGGAGAACTGATGGGGTCACATTTTCACAACTCTATTTTATCTGGCCTATACTGTGTTGTTAATGTTTGAACTAATTGCCAAGTGTTAAAAGTCAAAAGTCTTCACATTTAAAAAATCTGGATTTCTCAGCTCCCCAATAAAAGTTTGAAGATCTGGCAATATCAGGTTCACAGTCCTAAGAAGCAGAAGTTGGTCCGGAATAGGGAGCCAGTACCCTCCATGTGCCACAGTTGCCACCACTCCCCTGGTATCTGATGCCCAGCTGGTTTACCTCTTTGTGTTACCTGCCTGGCCTCTACCAGCTGTTATACGGTAACAAAGGCAACGCTCTGGAATAGCTTTGCCTTTAATACAGGATGAGTCCGATCTTGGGAGGTTCCCTTTTTCTATCATTTTGCAAAATTCCAATCTCTGGAAAAGGGACTAGTTTTAAATAAATTCCTGGTTAGCTTATTGTTTATACTTATAATAGAGAATGTATAACCCATCATAGAAGTTTTTAAATAAATCCTTAAACTTCCCACAATGAAAATTTTCTTCATCAAACTCTACGATTTAATTTACAATCAGAATTTCATAGGGGAATTCTAGTAGACATTCAAAGACCAGATAATCCCAAGTACATTTACATTATTCCCAGGCACATTAAAAAAACAAAAAACAACAAACAAAATGAGAAAACATACACACATCATGGGATCTATTATCTATTCCAGGAGCTGATCAACATTTAAAAATCCATTAATATAATCTACCATATTACTAAGTCTAAGGAGAAAAATGATTATAAATGCTAAAAAACTTCAATATAGTTCAACAATCTATCTAGTAAAAAATAGTCCACAGGAGCACCTGGGTGGCTCAGTTGTTTGAACATCTGCCTTTGGCTCGGGTCATGAGCCCAGGGCTCTGGTACCTCCATTACTACGTAACAATATGTTGGGGGTGTCAGCTAACACAATTAGACAAAAGAACAATTAGCAGCATCAGAATGGGAAAAGAAGTAGTAAAATGGCCTCTTTGTAGATGATATGATTATAATATCTAGAACAAGAGAAATAATAAATAAAGGAAGTTGGTAAAGTAGCAAGATATATTAGCACTAAAGTCAACAGCCTTCATATCCACGAACAATAACCAGTTGGAAGATACAAAAGCAGATGAAATCTCATATAGGACAGCAAAATAAACCACTCTGAAATAAACTGAATAAGTTATATGTACAACATAAGAGAACATTTTAAAAAATCATGCAAAGTTATTCATCATGACACAAATTATAAGAGGGAAACATCAGAAGCAGCCTAAACATTTATATAAAAGTTTGTTCAACCAAACAATGGAATCCCACACAACAGTAAAGAAAAAAAATATATCTACAAGGAAGATTTCCATAAACAGATTACAAAATAGTCTCTGAAATATATTGCTAATTGCAAGAAGAAAGTTATACAAGGTTACTACTTTTTGTACAAGAAAGAAGGGGAAATAAAACATTCACATACAAGTTGCTGTGTTTTTTTTTTTAAGATTTTATTTATTGGGGTGGGGGGGAGAACAAGAGCTGGGGGAGGGTCAGAAGGAGAGAAGCAGGCTCCCGGTTGAGCACTATGTGGGTGGATCCCAGAACCCCGATATCATGACCTGAGCTGATGGCAGATGCTGAACCGACTGAGCCACTCAGGCGCCCCATTGCCGTTCATTTTTATATACACAAACACTGGAGGAACAAACAACTGAAAACTAGTTATCTTTCTAGGCGGGTAGGAACAGGGTGAAAGTAATGTGCGCTGTCTCTGGATGTACTTTTTCCTACGGCTTTGGACTCCAGGTCATGTTAGCATTTTATATAATCAAAAAATTAAGTCAATGAAGATGGGAGATGGATACTGCATGTAAACAGAAGGAAAAGAACACAGTCACAGAGCAAATGAGTAACATTAGCACTGGAAGAAGAAATCATCAAAGTCACTCCTGCTCACAATACTCTGTACACACTCAACGAGATACAATCTGAGGACAAAAAGAACTACACAAAACCAATCTTATTTCATAGGTATGTTGATGGTATGAGCGTGGCCAATTTTAAAATTATTTGGGGTGCAATGTGTGAATATGTTGGTGTTGTTATAATCCCAGCTATTGTTAATAACAAGGTGGGTGGGTGGGGATTATTCATTTAATTGGAAGAGCAGGGAAAGTAAAAGTAAGAAAACCCTAAAAAGGTTCAATGTGGGTAGAACTCAAGATGCTAGGCATAGGGCAGCCCGGGTGGCTCAGCGTTTTAGTGCTACCTTCAGCTCAGGGCATGATCCTGGAGGCTAGGGATCAAGTCCCATGTCAGGCTCCCTGCATAGAGCCTGCTTTTCCCTCTGCCTGTGTTTCTGCTTCTGTGTGTGTGTGTGTGTGTGTGTGTGTGTGTGTGTGTGTGTGTGTGTTTCTCATGAATAAATAAATAAAATCTTAAAAAAAAAAAGATGCTAGGGATAAAGCTAGAGACGCAGGGGCAGGTGTAGGCCATATCATCACATAGCTCTAGGGGGGCACCGCTCACTATAATATATATAATTGTACACTAAGACAGCCCTGGCCTGCCTGCCCCATGCTATAAAGTGCTTGGTCTTTATCCAGTAGGCAAAGAATTCACCATGGAAGACATGCTCTGGGCTGCAAGTTCATCCTGAGATGCCTAGTGAGTTAAGAGAGAGCTTCATGGCCAGAGGGCTCAGGAAGGCTCAGTGCAAACAAGTGCCATAGATTTAGATCTGCAGAAAGGCACGTGTTTTAAAAACCTATTCCATGGGATCCCTGGGTGGCTCAGCGGTTTAGCGCCTGCCTTTGGCCCAGGGCGCTATTCTGTGGTCCCGGGATCGAGTCCCACGTCGGGCTCCAGCATGGAGCCTGCTTCTCCCTCTCCCTCTGCCTATGTCTATCATGAATGAATGAATAAGATCTTTAAAAATAAATAAATACATACATACATACATACATACATACCTATTCCAGCCCTTCCAACAATTCCTCTGATTAGCATCAACAGTATCCAACTGAACAGCCATACCCAATGTGACTGCTGGGGGAAAAAAACACACCTCATTCATACACACACAAGCACACACACGCACACAAGCATGCAAGCACTTAACTCCCTGAAAATAAACCCTTAATATTCCAAGGTAAGAGCATCTCACAAATCATTTTCAAAAAAGCTTTCATTTCCAAGAAGCCTTAACACAAACATTTTAACTTCAGTATTTCAGGAACCATTCTGTAAGCTGCTTAAAATGCTTATCATTCACTTGCTTTTTCCATGAGAAGCTCATAATAAAGCAACATCCATTCTCTAATTAGTCTAGAATCACATGATAGCTTCCCAAATTCCAGTTGATAATATTTTAGAATTCTTCAGATTTACATTGGGGTAACTCCCCCAGATGGCAAATCCAAAAGTCTGTTTCATACCTCAAAGTACTCAGGCACTGACGTGGGACTGTCTGAAAATTCACATTTTTGTGATGTGTCACTACTACCCAATCTAGAAGGCATCTGTGGCCTCTCCCCCAGGTGTTATCTCACCTTGGTCTCACATATCTCTTGTACAACAAACCACCACAGAACACACTTGCTAAAAACAAGGATGGACTATCTCTCCTAATTCTGTGGGAATAGGATAGGCTTGGTTGGGTGGTCCTTCTGCTGTTCTCAACTGGGTCTCTCATGACGTTGCTCAGATGGTAACAAGGATTAGAGCATTTAGAATAGGTTCACTCATGTCTAGCATTGTGGCAGGGATGACAGAAAGGCTGGGAACTCTCCCTTATGTGGCAACATGCTATTTCCATGTGGCTCCTCGGGCTTCTCATAGGGCTGCTGGATCTTCCTAGAAAGTGGTGTTCAAGGTCTGAGGCAGAAATCCCAGATCTCTCTAGACTGGGTCTTGAAAGTTACAGAGTATCACTTCTGCCACTATCCACTGGTGAAAAAAAAAATAAATCACAAGTCCAGCCTGCATTCCAGGGGAAGGAGAGAAACTCTACCTCTCCACAGAAGCATGGCAACAATCTGTGGCCCACCACATGGGCAACCTATCAGGCCCCTGAGACAGTAAGGACAGCTGCCTTGCCCCACCTGCTTTGACTTTGTTCACAGTAAAACTCAGCCACAAAGGCTTTCCTGGAAGACAAAGTCCAATGGCACAAAGAACTTGAATGCATTTTCAGCTATGGACTGTGACAAGGGCTGCCAAACTTTCTCTTCAGTTGAAGGGCAAGATAGCAATTTTCCAGGCTTTGAAGGCAAGTATGGTCTCTGTCACGACTCAACTCTGCCTTTGTAGCAGGAGAACAACCCTTGGCAGTGTGTAAATGAATAGGGGTGGCTGTATGCCAATAAAAATTTAATTTAATGACAGGTGGTAGGATGCAGTATTTTGCAGACCCTTGGTCCAGGAGCACTGGATTTGGGAATGGAAAATCAGAAATTCTGACTTCACTATTCACTACCCATATGACCTTGGTTTAACTTTCTGGTTTATTTTCTACATCTACAACACAGCGATGATATCATGCATCTCCCATGATGGCTGTGGGCAAGGATCCACGTGAAACTGCACAGCACCCCCTGCCCCAGTAAAACAAGCATGCCTTAGTTCTAGCCTGCAGGGCCTGAAGAACAACTCCTTGGAGGGAGTCATGGGGAAATCCAGCTGGGCAGGAGAGAAGGGACTATCCTGCACTGTTTTTCAATGAAATGGAACCTTTACTGTGAAAATTATATTTCACACCAGACTGAACACTGTTTGTTAAAGACCTGGCACTGTTTTGCTCTTTCTCAATAGCAAAATACCTTAATTTAAGGCATGAAGACAGTCTTGAGACACAAACAAGTAGCATACATGGTCAATGAGAAGAAAGGGGGAAAAAAAACAAAATGAGCAAAAGAAGTATTTTACTCAAACACAAAGTTGGTTCAGAAGCACAGCAATATATTTATACTGTACTTAAGCTGGTTTTATAACTTCTGAGAGGTTAAGCAGAAAACAGTCTCTGAGACACTTATGTATATATATATATTTTTTTTTTTTTTTTTAATTTGAGAGACAGCATGAGTAGGGGGCAGAGGCAGAGGGAGAAGCAGACTCCCCACTGAGCAGGGAACCTGTTGAGGTTACAGGGGTCAACCTCAGGACCTCAAGATCATGACCTGAGCCAAAGGCAAACGCTTAACCAACTGAGCCACCCAAAATATACATACATATTTAATGATAAAAGTATAACTGGCATTTTTCAAACATGTGAATACAGCTTTATTTTCCTGAAATTGGCCCTGATGGGGAAAAAAAAAATGAATTCAAAGTGTTTTTTTAAAACTTTATCCATAGCCAAAAGGAATTAAAAGCATTAAAAAAAAACAACTTTCTTTGCATCTCCACTAATAGGGCAATATCATACCCATAGTCCTCTGCGAGAGTAACAGATTTCCCATAAATAACTGGCAACATTCTACTCCTATGTCTGGAAAATTCCATTTTGTTACTGTCCAAATCTTGTTCACTACGGATATCTCTGCTGCACACACCTGAGCAGGATCTTGATCACCACTTGTTTTGCAATTTCACATTCCTTTCTCCCACAGCTGGGCAGCCATGGTCAGTAGCACCCGTCCCACAGCCTCCATGAGAGACAGCTGCATTCCAGTGTGATGGTGTCAGGAACATCCTAGAAGGGTGTGGGTTCTCTCCTAAGCCCCAGAGTGAGTGCCAACGGCTGTCATCGTTTGGATTGAATGTCCATTTCTAAAACAACCTGTACCACTTCCAGAACAAAGTTCTACTAAACAAAGTTAAAATCCAGGCAAATGGATGGATGAATGGCCTCATCACTCCTGGTTCAGAAATTAGTAAACTGGTATATCTTGTTGGTCTTCAGATTCAGAAATTAGACGGGACAGAAGTGGGATGACTTAGCATTAAGAGAAGCAAAAGCAAATGCTTCCAAATTCTCTTGTATTTGTACTTGAGCAGAATGGAATTCTCACATGATAGCTGGGAGGTCTATATTAAGTATCCGAGGCCAATCTTCTCCTAAATAAAGTTCAAGAGGCACTGAGTTCACATGATACTCGGAGCTCTCCAGACAGCTGATTGTTCCCCCATATCTCATGCTTTGGAACTTGAGCTTCAAAGTAGTTCCTTGCCTGCTTTTGCCACAGCCAGAGTCCATTATGTACCTAGGAGGTGTGATGGTGATGAGCTACCAGGGGACCGAGTGGTAACAGACCTGCCTCTCTCATACAGGTGTGTGCATATGGGTGTATGCGCACATGTGCATGCATATGTGCACACAAGTGCAGACTGCTGAAGGTCACTGGTCACATAAGATACTAACATCAGGGGAAGCTGGATCAAGGCTGTATGAGAACTCTCTGTACTCTCTTTGCAACTTCTCAGCAAATCTAAAATTATACCATTATAAAGAGTTTTTTAAAAAACAAAATAAACTTTAGGTCAGCTTGAAGGCCTGAGTGGTGCTTCTAGTCTTCAGAGGATCCTTTTGTATTAGCCATTAAATCCCTCAGAAGGCCAGTTTGTATAGCCCCAAAATGAAGCTCATGAGACTTCCAAGGGATTGCAAAATATGCCTGACAAAAATGTATGAACATTCAACATTAAGATTCAGGCTTTTCTCCCATGACAGGCTGCAACTACCACCCAACAAGACCATTAAGTGAAGCCAGGCCTGGAGGGCAGGCAGCATTTGCTCTATGCTACTATACCACCCTACATGTCAATGCTACTGCATTTCCACCCTCCCAAATGCAAAGGGACAACACTTGGGGACTCTTTGGTAGCTCTTCGACATTTTAAGGGCACTGAAAATATTTTTTATTTAGTCTTCACTAAACGGAACTAAATGGTTGTCTATTCCATATTTAAATGAATACACTTTAAAATAAGTCATGTAATATCAGCATCCTCTATTCCTCGAAACTCTGGGACTTTGTACATGTTCCTTCTACCTGGAACCTCCTCCCCCAGGTATCCTCAAGGCCTTTTGTCTCACCTTTTGTCAGATCCTACTGACTTCAACCCCTCAGAGAGCCCTTTCCTGACTACCCTGTTTAAAACTGCACACCTTTCCCAATGCTCAATATCTTCTTCCCTTTTTATTTTTCTTCTTAGAAGTCATTCCTTCTAATAAACTGTAATTTACTCATTTGTTGAGGGCCTATATTTCTCAAATGGAAATCATGCTCCACACAAGTAAAGTTTCTGTATGTTCTGTGCACTGATAGTGCAATTCTTAGGAACCCTTTATGGAGAGATATTCCATGTTCATGGACAGGAAGACTCAATATTGTCCAGATGTTACTTCTTCCCAATTTGATCTATAGATTCAATGCAATCCCAATCAAAATCTCAGCAAATTATTTTGTAGAAATTGACAAACTGATTCTAAGGTTTATATGAAGAGGCAAAAGGCCCAGAATAGCCATCACAGTACTGAAGGAAAAAAACAAACCTGGAGGACTGGCGTTACATGAGTTCAAGACCTCTATCAATCTACAGTACTCAACACAATGTGATAGTGGGGAAAGGATAGGCAGATCGACAGAACAGAATAGAGAGCACACAAATAGACCTCCATAAATATAGTCAACTGATTATAGACAAAGGAACAAAGATGGTCTCTTCAACAAATGGTTCTAGAACAACTGGACATCCACATGCAAAAAAAAAAAAAAAAAAAAAAAAGAATTTAAACACAGACCTTAAACCATTCATAAAACATTAACTCAAAACTGATAACTGTAAAACGCAAAACTATAAAAACTCTGAGAATACAACATGGAAGAAAACTTAAATGGCATCAGGTGTGGCTATCACTTTTCAGATACAACAGAAAAGCACAATCCATGAAAGAATCCATGATCAGCCGGACCTTCATTAAAATTAAAAACTTGTGCCCTGCAATATCAAGAGAATGAGAAGAGAAACTACTCAGAGGAAATATTTGGAAACGACACTTCTGATAAAGGACTGTTATCCAAATACAAAGAACTCTTAAAACTCAACAATAAGAAAACAAATTCCAATTAAAAAATGGGCCAGTGATCTCAGCAGACACCTTACCAAAGAAGATACATGGTGGTAATTAAGCATATGAAAAAATGCTCAAAATCCTATGTCATCAGGAAAACTGTGAAATACCACTACACCTACTGGAATGGCAACACCAAATGCTGTCAAGGATATGGAGCAATAGGAACTCTCATTCATTGCTGGGAATACAAAATGGCACAGCCACTTTGGAAGATAGGCAGCTTCTTACAAAATTAAATATACTCTTACCATGTGATCCAGCAATCAAGCTCCAAAGGAATCCAAAACTTGCACTCATACAAAAACCTGCACACAGGGATCCCTGGGTGGCGCAGTGGTTTAGCGCCTGCCTTTGGCCCAGGGCGCGATCCTGGAGACCCGGGATCGAGTCCCATGTCGGGCTCCCGGTGCATGGAGCCTGCTTCTCCCTCTGCCTGTGTCTCTGCCTCTCTCTCTCTCTCTGTGTGACTATCATAAATAATTTAAAAAAAAAATTAAAAAAAAAAAACCTGCACACAGATGTTTATAGAAGCTTTATACATAACTGCCAAAACTTGGAAATAACCAAGACGCTCTTCAGTAGGTGAATGGATAAACTGTAGTACGTCCACACAATCGAGTATTATTAACTCCTATGAAGGAATGAGTTATCAAGCACAAAAAGAGATGGAGAAACGCATATTATTAAGTAAAAAAGCCAATATGAAAAGCTACAAACTATAAGATTCCAACTATATAACATTCTGGAATAGGCAAAACTATGGAGACAGTAAAAAGATCACTGGTTGCCAGGGGTGAGAGGTGGGGAGAAGGGAAGAATAAGCAAAACACAAGGAAATTTTAGAGCAATGAAATATCCTGTGTGATATTATAATGATGGATACATACATGTTATTATCCATTTGTCCAGACCCACAGACTGTACAAATCCAAGAATGAATGCTAAGGTAAACTGGATTTGGGATGATCCTGATGTGTCCATGTAGTTTCATCAATTATAACAAATGTATTATGCTAGATATGGCATGGTGGCATCTAAAGAAATACCTTAAATACATATAAATTGCTTTGCCAAGAGCCACTGAGGTATGAGAGATAAACTCAACAACTCAGGTGGCCAAACAAATGATGAGCAAGGACAGGCTGGATGTCAGGGGAGATGCTTGCATCAGGCAGGACTGGGTGACTTTAAGGGTTCCTCTGGTCCTCAGTGACCATCATGAAGATGAACAAGACAAAAGAGAGTTTAAACAATCCTTATTTTATGTAATCATCATAACTGCCAGATGACATGAGAATGATCCACATTTTAAACATGAAGAGAGAGGGTCAGAGGAGTTACTTGTCCAAAAGCTGGACACAGGTCTGACTTCCCATCAAAATACCACTACCCCTCCCCAATCATGCAGAGCAGTAAGAAAAACGTAAGTAAAACCAAGAGAGCCAAAGGTGCAAGGACAATTCCAATACACATTGGGCAGAGGAGGGAATGAAGGAGGAAGTGAAGTCTGAGCTCAGCCTTAAATGACATGCTCAGGTTTACTGGCATTAAAACAAAACAAAACAAAAAAAGATCTTTCAGTTGGTTTTACCTTCCAGTTTCTTCAAATACTTCTGATTAACAAGGGGCGGGGCAAGGAGCAGATTAAACAGGGTGAATTCTCAAAGCTATAAGGTGCTTTATGGAGAAGGGACGTATGGCCTGCATGAGAGGCAATGAATCAGAGTCAACCCCATTATCCGTGTGTCCCTCCTGTTCCATGGAGGCACATGCACAATGTCAGTGTCTGCAGGCAGGCTGGTTCTCCTCAGATAGCTAGGGGAGGGCAATAGGTACAGGGTCGCTGCAGACATGACAATGTCCAGGGGAAGGAGAGAAGCAGTCTTCATGTGTCCCTTTGTCTGTCTTCTCCCAAAAGAACTTTCCTTAGGAGGCTGAAGCAAATTTGTCCTAATTGCTACAGCCCATGTCAAAACCATGGCAGGGAGAATGGGACCACAGTGACAGGCCTATGTTAATCAGCACCCCATCTATCTTCCCATCCCCATCCCATACACTGCAAAGGAAGCTAAAGAGAGTGGCACAAAATCCAGAAGAAAATGTGGTGGAAAATGGGTATATGGGTTGGCAAGCAGTTTCTGCTACTTCCATCACCTATTCATCTGTTTGCCTGTTCATTCATCCAAGCACCACTCTGAGTTTGTCAGTCTATGTAGAAAAAAAAACACCTACCCAAAACTGAATTCTAGGCTCCCAGGAGCTTATGGTTCAGCCATATTTACATAAGAATATTCCATCTCCTTGATATTTGAAGTAGCACTGGACATCCCAGGTAGTCTAAATATCAAAAAGTAATACAGCCACAGCAACTTCTTGCTGAACAAGTCTCCAAAGGCAAGAGAAACAGAAGCAAAAGTGAACTGTTGGGACTTCATCAAGATAAAAAGCTTTTGCACAGCAAATAGTCAACAAAACTAAAAGGCAACCTATGGAATGTAAAAAGACATTGCAAATGTCTTATCAGATGAAGGGTTAGTATCCAAAATCTATAAAGAACCTATCAAACTCAATATCCAAACAAATAAGCCAATCAAGAAAGGGGCAGAAGACATGAACAAACATTTCTTCAAAGACAACATTCAAATGGCCAACAGACACAGGAGAAAATGCTCAACATCATTAGGCATCAGGGAAATACAAATCAAAACCAAGAGAGATACTACCTCACACCAGTCAGAATGGCTAAAATGAACAACTCAGGAAACAACAGATGTTGTCGAGGATGCAGAGAAAAGGGAATCCTCATACACTATTGCTGGAAATGCAAGCTGATACAGCCACTCTGGAAAACAGAATGGAGGTTCCTCAAAAAGTTAAAAATACAGCTACGCTATGACCCAGCAACTATACTACTAGGAATTTATCCAAATGATACAAATATAGTGATTCGAAGGGGCAATGCACCCCAATGTTTATAGCAGCAATGTCCACAATAGCCAAACTATGGAAAGAACTCAGATGTCCATAATAAATGAATGGATAAAGAAGATGTGAGTACATATGTACAATGGAATATTACTCAGCCATAAAAAGAATGAAATCTTGCCATTTGCTATGACATGGATGGAACTAGAGGGTATTATGCCAAGCAAAATAAGTCAGAGAAAGACAAATACCATATGACTTCACTCACATGTGGAATTTAAGAAACAAAACACAAGAACATAGGGGAAGGGAAGGAAATAGAAGTAAAATAAAAAGAGAGGGAGGCAACCCACAAAAGACTCTTAACTCTTGGAAACAAACTGAGGGTTGCTGGAGAGGAGAGGACTGAGGGGCAGGGGTAACTGGGTGATGAGCATTAAGGAGGGCATGTGATGTAATGAGCACTGGTGTTCTATGCAACTGATGTCACTAAATTCTACTTCTGAAACTAATAAAAAAAATCAAAGAGTAATATAACAGTGATACACTGATTTTAGTTAGTATACCTTAAGACACACCACTGCTCTACTTCCCATCATCATGATCACAGGTAGCTAGGAAGTGGTTCAATCTGAGGTGGCTAAGGCAGCAGAAGGTGCCCTTCACAGGGCCCGTTCTATTAATAGCAGTTCAGCATGACTCAGGTTACCAGTTCGTTCAAACCCATACACAACTGGCTCCTCTGAATGAGGCACTTTTGGTACTTTTGTTTCTCACATGAGATTTTTCTGTTTTACACTAAATTGGAGGGGCCCCTGGGTGGCTCAGGGATTAAGCATCGGCCTTTGGCTCAGGTCGTGATCCCTGTGGGGAGCCTGCTTCTCCCTCTGCCTACATCTCTTTGTCTCTCATGAATAAATAAATAAAATTTTAAAAAATTAAATAAAACCATAGATTGGAAATAGAAATGTCAATGAAGGTATTAAAAAGAGTAGAGAGCAGGGATCCCTGGGTGGCGCAGTGGTTTGGCGCGGGCCTTTGGCCCAGGGCGCGATCCTGGAGACCCGGGATCGAATCCCACGTCGGGCTCCCGGTGCATGGAGCCTGCTTCTCCCTCTGCCTGTGTCTCTGCCTCTCTCTCTCTCTCTGTGACTATCATAAATAATAAAAATTATCATAAATAATTAAAAATTTAAAAAAAAAAAATAAAATAAAATAAAATAAAAAGAGTAGAGAGCAGTCTATTATCACAATCAGGGCCAGAAAAAAAGTTTAAGACCTTGTGAATATATATGTATATATACACACACATATGTATATATACATAAACACATATATACACACACACATATATATACATATATATCTTCCAAGTTTTCAATATTGTATTCAATATTATGTACTTGTGAGACACACATTTAAGCTTAAGATATAAAAAAAATAGGGGATCCCTGGGTGGCTCAGCGGTTTAGCACCTGCCTTTGGCCTGGGGCATGATCCTGGAGTCCCGGGATCGAGTCCCGCATCCGGCTCCCTGCATGGAGCCTGTTTCTCCCTCTGCCTGTGTCTCTGCTTCTTTCTCTGTGTCTTTCATGAATAAATAAAATCTTTAAAAATATATATATATAAAAAAACACTTTTATGATGTATTTGAGACATTAAAAAGCAGGATCTTTTCTATAAGATTTCTAAGTGAACAGGACAAAAAAGAATGCTTTTAATTTTATAATTTCTAATACTCATTTGGTGAAATAACCTATTTAACATTAGTTATATGTCTGCTACATATAATTTAAAGATCAATGATATAAAAGGGTAGACTTCTGTTTATGTTGAAATATTTTAGTCATTTACTGGATATTCAACCAAGATATATTTTAATTAACAAAATAATTTCACAAGTTTGTGTGACAAATGGCCAATAAGCACATGAAGAGATGCTCAAAATCAGCAGCCATCAGGAAAATGCAAATCAAAACCACAATGAGCTACTACATCCCACCCACTGGGATGGTTAAAATCAGAAAGATAAATAATAGCAAATGTTGGTAAGCTGATGGACAAGTTGGAAGCCTCAAATGCTGCTTCTAGGAAATTGCAAAATGGAGCAGCCACTTTGGGAAGCGTCAGGCAATTTCTCAAAAGGTTACCATATCTATGATTTAGCAATTACACTCA
Source organism: Canis lupus familiaris (assembly GCF_011100685.1). Lineage (NCBI taxonomy): Eukaryota > Metazoa > Chordata > Mammalia > Carnivora > Canidae > Canis > Canis lupus. The sequence goes on along the minus strand of NC_049244.1, from coordinate 11,471,625 downwards.
TAGCTAGCCCTTCAAGAGAAGTAAAAAGATATGTCTATGCAAAAACTTGTTTATGAATGTTCATAGCTGCATTATTCATAATAACCAAAAAGTGGAAACAATCCAAAAGTTGAATTGATGAAAGAATACACAAAATATAGCCTATGCAGACAATGGAGTAACATCCAGCAGTAAAAAGGAATGAAGTATTGACACATGCTACCACACTGATGAGCCTGGAAAACATGATGCTAAGTGACAAAAGCCAAATGCCAAGGACCACATATGATTTCATTTATATGAAATGTCCAGAATAGGCAAATCCATAGGAACAGAAAGCGGATAGTGGTCACCTGCAGCTGGAGGACTAGAGGCAGATGGGGAGCCACTGCTAGTGGTACAGGGTTTCTTTCCGGGGTAATGGAAACATTCCAAAATTGATTATGGTGATGATGGCTGAACAACTCCATGAATAGACCAAAAACCTGTGAATTCTATAAAGGTGTGAATTGTATGGTAGGTACATTGTTATCTGAATAAGGCCATTATTTTTAAAAAGAAAAAATGTTTAGTCTATGGAAGCAAGGGATTAGGAAGGAACAGGGCAGTATCTTTGGGGTAACAGAACTACTTTATATCTTAGTGGTGGCCAGCAACTCTACATTTTTGTTAAAATTCACAGAATTGGACACCAAAAGAAAAATGTCCATTTTGCCATACAGCAATTTGAAAAATAAGAATTTTTTCACAAATCTATAGCTTTGGGCATCCACAGCTGACCTGTTAGGAAGCAATGTTCAGATGTGATCATGTCAACGATTAGTCTGGAAAGAGGGAAGGATTCTGCTGACTCAGCTGTATCTGCTACAGTGCATAAAACAACCAAGTCCTCAACACGTTCCACCATAATAAACCCTAACATACTTTAGAAATGTTTCAACCATGCTGGGAACAAGTATGATGGTGGTAAAACAGCAGAAGGCCATTTTAGGAAGAAAGTGAGTCCCCCAATATAACACTGAATCTTCTAGTCACCAGGTGAGCAGTGGGAGGTCCTTGATTCTTGGTCTTGGTGTACAACTGCTTAGCTGTGAGCAGGTGACCTGGGCTGAGTTATTTCTAAGCCTTCTGCTTAAACCCGCCCACAGCTTCTCATCTTTGCTAAAACAAGACCCAAGCTCCCAATTCTGGCCTGCAAGGCTCTCTCTGTGCAGCATGTATCTGACTCTCCATCCCGGCGAGAGGCCAGGACAAGGGAGGACAGCAGGGTGGGCCATGAAACCAGCCAGGCCTGTCTCTCCAGCCAGAGGAAGAACTAAAGGAGGTCACTCACTCCACAAGTACTTATTGATTATGGTGACTAAGCGCTTAGCTTGGCACATAATGTGTCCTCAATAAATGGTAGCTATTGTTTCTGTTAAAGACACACACACACACATACACACACACGCGCGCGCGCGCGCGCTCGAATGTTAGCTTAAGGACAGGTCCCGTCTATGCTGTGTCAATACCCAATGGCAATGACACCAGACACTCAGTTAACACACTGACTCCTTGAAACTAGTCTTAGAGAACCAAGGGAAGATTCTTCAGAAAAAGCCAAAGTATTTAGAGAAATTTCTACTAAAAATTATAGCAGATGTTTATGCATCCCAGTATCTTTTGTCATAGCTGAAGTTAGTGTCAGGGTAGGGTAGGCTGTCTGCAGGGATATAGATTTTGATTCCCTACTGGGTGAGTAATAAATCCAACACCAAGCTTGGCAAAAGCAAATGGAGGTCTGGGGTCTCACTTTGCTCAGGGAAGACAAACCAAGAAGGGAGGAAGGGCAACATCTCAGGTGTCAGGATATCTCTTTGCTCAGGCCAGTTTAAGCCTGCACAACCTGCTGAGCCAGGTCAAGCAGGGTCAGTGTGAACTTCACTCAGAGCAGGACCAGAGCACAGGCACCTACCCAGCTTTTGCTGGCTCCTCTGAGCCTGCATTTCAGGGCCAAGGGCAAAGAGGCAGCAGCTCCTCTGGATTTCTCCAATCTTTGCCTGGGTCCAGGAAGAGAGAAGACTACCCCACAGAATGTGGACCCTAGCAGAGCACACCTAGCTCCCCACCAAGAGGAGACACTCCCCCGGTCCCACAGCATCCACCTGCCCTAAGGGTTCTCTTTTACTGTCTTCCCTTGCTACCAACTTGATTCTTTACTCTGAAGGATCTGTGGTATTTTCTCTCCATAGTGTCTTTTTTTTTTTTTTTCTGGGAAATGAGGGAATGCCATGATCCACCTTTTTCTTTGTTCAAAGAATGAGTCGGCTATCACACTACACTAACTGTAAACATCAGATAAAAGTCAACTAGACAGAGCCCATAAGGTCCACCAGCTTAAACAAATGGAAAAGAAAAGTTTCATTGTATGGGACATTGCCTGGGAGAAGCAGGAACTCATAGAAACAGCCATTGTTTGGGAGGAAAGAATCAAGCGGCTTATTCCCAGCAGCACATGAAAAAGCAACATTCAGCCGGCTTGCAGTGTCAGGGAATCTGAATGGCAATGGAGTGGCCCGGCCAGTTGGCTCCCTCTGCTACTCCCCCTTAACAGAAGGTTCAAGAGGAGCCAGGAGCACCAGCAACCCCAAATACCATGGGGGAAAATGACTTCTTGAGGGCCTGTGCACCTAGCACACACTTTTCTCAGAGCGTGGATAGGTGCTGCTGACAACCAGAACTCAAAGCCTGGGGCCACTTGCTGCCTCAGCCCTTAGACAGTGGTGTCTAGGGCTCTTTCCTGATGGCTTGGGGAGCAGGTGAGGGACATAATACAGAACATTCCACACAGGGTACATGCAGTGCAAGCTCAGCGAGGTGAAATATACATCCCAGAGCCATATGCACACAGAAGAAAGATTGGAAGGAAATCCCCAGAATGCCAACTGTTTGTATAACCTGTATCCACACACGCACTAACCTGTATCTACACGCGCACATGTACATGCACGCACCCCTCATTAGTTCTTCACATGATGCAGGTTAAAACAAGTTATTTTTTTCCTTCAAGATTTAACCATGCTTTTGGTCCAGTTTGCTACTTTCCCAAATCACAGGCTGAAACTGCTCAACAATGGCATAGGGGCCTTAGGTAGTGATGCTGTAGGGATACTTCCCACAGGAAGCCTCAGGTGAGATTACCACTCCTGTGGGAGAGAGATTTGTAGGCTTTGTGTCACTAACCCCCACGTCCACAGGACTGACTTTGATGTGAACCTATAAGATCATCTAAACCAGCAAGCATGTGTCAGAACCTTCTGGAGGGCTTGTTAGAACAAAGCTTGCTGGACCCCCATCCCTGAGTTTCTCCAGCGCGGAATAAGATACAAGAATTTACATTTCAGACAAGTACCCAGGTAAGGCTGCCACTGCTGCTTGTGGACCATAATCTGAGCCACTGCTCTCAACCCACAAGTCATTTCAAGCCAAGCATCCCTCAGACACCAACATGCTGAATTCTTCAACATGGGGCAAATGCGCCCTAGAACCCTGCCCAGGAGGGGTACTTTTGACTTTTAATTATCTTTGAAAAATTTTGTGTGAGTTTGGATCTACTTCACTGATGCCTCCTCCTTGCTTCTGAGGAAGCCAGCGGGTATCATAACTCCAAAGCTGGGCACCAGCTCAGCTATCGTATCACAAGGTCATAGGGCAGCTGCAAGTCACAAAAGGTTTCCAAATGAGTCACCAGGGTGTCACCAGGCAGTAGAGAATCGGATTAGAAGGGAGAGAATAAATTCAATACAGAAAAAAAAATCTGTCACATTTAGACAGCCACCAGACCTGTGTTCTTGAGAACAGGGGATAAAGCAGCTAGAACTCCACTGTCTTTCATGATTTAAAAGATAAGGGTCTCACAGTCTTTGAGGTCACATACGTATCACCCATCACTGCCCTTCCCTCCTAATTTTCCCTCATCCAACTGCAGTGGCAGAGAGCTAGCCATCCTCTATAGGACTTTAGAAGGTCAGTTCCCTTAGCTCTTGGGCCATCAAATAGCTACTCAGGCTGGTCCTTAAGTACACACCGGAGCCAAAACAGGAAAATACCACAGCAGGCTGAAAAGCAAGCTGCAGATAAAGGGGAAGTCCCCAATAAGGGAGCCCCTGAAACATGAATAGGGTTAATCTTATTCCCACTGCAGGGGAAAATGAGAAGGCATGGATCCCACTGAGCTACCTACCTGTCTTCCTGCCTGCCTTGGAAGGAAGGTTCCCTAGTGATTATCAAAGCACAGGCCACAGAAAGATGTGCACCACCCTCATGCTCACTGTTAACTCACTCAGAAGGCTGGAGCCTCTGGCTGGGCTGGTGAACACTGGGATATATGAGGAGATCTGCCACCACTTGGAAGATGATAGCTAAAGTTGCCTCTAAACTGGACTAATAGTAGAATGTTAGCTTTTCTGTATGTAAAAATAAAATTTTGCCTTCAAAATAAAGTCAGCCAGAGGGCTTTTGACTTTAGTACCCTAAGTCCCACAAGGAAGAAAATGTTTGCTATAATAAACTATAAAGACAAAGAAAATGGGAGAGAAAACATGAAAAATTTCAATGAAGTTTCATAAGATGAAAAGCAGCAGGACCTAGCTTTACCTGCCTTAGCAGAGCAGAAGCAACTGCAAAAAGTGCCTCCGGGGGCGGGGGTGTCCCAAGGAGAAGCAAGGAACTCTGAAAAGGCTCAGGACCTTAGGAACTGAACTGTGGGGGATGGTGAGAGAGAACAAGTTTGGGATTAGCAGAAGGTTCATAAATGAGCAATCTGACACCTTCCCAACCCCCATGGATCCTGCTGACCTGCCTGAACATTCGGGCAATAGTTCTCTCTTCATTCCAGCAGAAAACTGGAGTCAGAGGGGTTGACCCACAGAAGTACTGGACCCTAGAACACCAGGCAGGGCTGAGATGGGATCAAATATAGGGGAGTATGTGTAAGTTCCTCCCATTCACTTCCCCAACTCAATTCACAGAATACTAGCCACCAGGCAGGAGACCAAGGGTTCTCCTCTGGGGAAACAGACCAGCACCAAAGGAAACAACCACAAATACCCAGAATCCCCAGTACAAATGCTATGTCCCATCACTCATAATACTTATAATAACCAACAACCCCACTCTCCATATAGAACTCCAATCAGGATTGAAGTCCCCCAAATATGGAAAACCAAAGACCACCAGACATTTGAAAAAAAAACCTCTCACTTGGAAACAGAGACCAAAACAAACAGAAAAAAGAAATTCAAAGGTAACAGAGACAATGCAGGGAACAGAAGCAAATTTCAAAATATCATCATTAATGCCCTCAGAGAGAGAAGACATTGTCTCCAAAATATACAAATAGGACACTATTCCAAAAAAAATGGGAGGGAGACATTCAGAGAATAAAAATGGGCTTTCATAAATTAATACTGGAAATTAACATATAGCAGAAATAAGAAATTAAAGAACTAAGAATAAAGCTGAGGAAATCTCAAAAAAAAGAATAAGAATTAATAAGAGAGAGGGCAGCCCCCGTGGTGCAGCGGTTTAGCGCCGCCTGCAGCCCAGGGCGTGATCCTGGAGACCCTGGATCGAGTCCTACATCAGGCTCCCTGCATGGAGTCTGCTTCTCCCTCAGCCTGTGTCTCTGCCTCTCTCTCTCTCTCTCTGTCTCTATGAATAAATAAATAAAGTCTTAAAAAAAAAAGAATTAATAAGAGAGAAAAATAGATAAGAAAAAGAGGTGACCAATCCCAGGGGTAAAACAGCCAATAAAAGGAGCTCCAGAATAGCGGGAAAAATGGGAAAGTAACAAGAAGTTATCAAAAAACTATGTAAAGATTATACAAAAATTATATATATGATTATATTGTGGATTTATACATAATTATATCTATACTTTTGTCATATATAATAAATATTTCCTTATATTTATATTATACATAAAAATTGTGTTTGCTAGAACCAAAGAATATACATTTCAACTGGAAGGGGTCCACTGAATGACCAGTGTAATGAATGGAAAACATCCTACACATCATCTTGAAATTTCAGGAGCTTCTAAAAAATTGAGTGACATGCAAAGGATCAGGAATCAGAGTGGTCAAAGACTTCCCAACAATAATGCTAAAGGTTAAAAGACAGAGAGCACGGCCCTCAGAATTCTGAGGAAAGTTATCTCAACCGAGAATTCTATACCCATTCCAACTACCAATCAAGTGTGAGAATCAAGTAAACATACAAGGATAACTTAGAACTATAAAAGAAAGTTGAGAAGAAAAAATTGAGAGCTTGTGACTTCTAGGGAATAAGATAGAGAGCTGAACAGGTGGGCATGGAAAATACAGTTGTTTTCATTGGCCTCTTAGTGTTACTTGACTTTTTAGAAACCATGTACATAAAATTGGCAGGAAATATACTGGACTGAAGACCATGTTGAGTTGTACTTTGAGTGTGCACACAAGTAAAGTCATTTCAGAGCTGTGGTCAATACACCAGCCCAATGAACTGGGTTATTCAATAAACCAAGAGGAAGAGGAAGCGAAGGAAGAAAAAATCTGGATATTAAAAGACTTCATATACATCTCATGTTTCTAGGGGCCCCTGGGTGGCTCAGTCTGTTAAGCATCAGACTCTTGATTTTTGGCTCAGGTCATGATCTCAGGGTCGTGAGATCAAGCCCCGCATCATAGAGCCCATTTAAGATTCTCTCTCTCCTCTTTCTGCCCCTCCCCCAACCCCTACTCTTGTACACTCTCTAAAAAAAAGGTTTTAAAAAATAGGCCAAAAAAATTATGGTGCCCAGTGATTATGAAAAAAGTCTGGACAGCAGTTACCTTTAGAGGGGGGGTAAGAGGGGCTTTTGCAGAAGCTGACAAAGTTATACTTCCTGAACTGGGCCGTCACTATAGAATATATTTACCTAGTCATAATTCACTGTGCTAGTCATGGTTTTGTGTGGTTTTCTATATCTATGTTTGATTTTATAACAAAAAAGATTTTTTCAAAAAGTTATGTGCATATATTTGTCTTGATAAAAATGAATTATAAAAAAAAAAAATCAGTGGACCTCACACACAAAGGAGATTTTCTGGCAAGATGTTCTCTGTGTATCAACACTGAGTATTTCTGAGCAGTATGAGCTGGAATGTTCTCTTGCTTTCATCTGTTCCACTCTCAATCACAGAACCTTAAAAACTGACCATTTCACAAAAAAGAGAATCAAATTTTTTTTAATATTATTTGAGAGAGAGGAAGATAGAACATGACCGAGGTGAGGAGCAGAGGGAGACACAGACTCCATGCTGAGGAGAGAGTACCACGTGGGGCTCAATCTTAGGACTCTGAGATCATGACCTGAGCCAAAGGCAGATGTTTAACCAAGTGAGCCACCCAGGTGCCCCTGAGAGTCAATATTTTTAACCTAAAAAGTCAACCATAAATATCTATGGGCTAATCTTTCAAATTTGAGGGTTCCAGAGCTTTCTTCTTTTCTCTCCACCTGATTAATGGCAAACTCAGAATTGAAGGATAGAAATGGGTTAAAGTAAATCTTAAATGAGCCCATTTTTCTTTCAGATCTGCCAAAAGACTGGCTTGTATGGGACCATTTACATTCCTCCTTGTTGCCACTGAATATAGGAGAATAACTCAGGGATATAATAATCATGAATTTTTAAATCTGCTTTACTTTTATTTTCTTAAAAAGCAACCTAATATTTTGGCCACATTTAATGTAAAGAATGAATTTAAATATTAGGCAATAAAATGTTATTCTGAATTAGGTAACATGTATATACAAATACTTCCCATTTCAAAGTTTGTACTGTCTCTTAAAAACTAAATGAAATCAAGGCCATCCAATTTAACAAAAAATAGTTACTTCAGGGCCCTCAGAAATACCAAAACTCATCTCTCTCTGTCTCATGAATAAATAAAATCTTAAAAAAAAAAATACCAAAACTCACAATATTCAGAATGGACAATCAAAAAGCATACACTTCTGTTAAGAAAAAGAGGAGGGGGTGCCTGGGTGGCTCAGTCAGTTGAGCGGCCAACTCTTGATTTTTGGCTCAGGTCATGATCTCAGGGTCATGGGATGAAGCCCCAAGTCAGGTTCCACGCTCAGCACAGAGTGGGCTTGAGATTCTCTCTCTCCCTCTTCCCTCTACCCCTCCCACCGCTTGTGCAAGCACACACCCGTGCACAGGTTCTCTCTTCCCTCTTTCTCTCTCTCAAATAAATCTTAAAAAAAGAGGAGGGGAGAAGGGGAGGAGGAGGGGGAGAAAGAAGAGGAGAAAACTACTCAATTAACACCAGAAAAATGACCCATTAGTGTTTGATGGGTTTATGGATCAGGAGTTAGTCTTATCAGAAAACATTTACATTTATTCCTCCCAAGACAAGTACTACAAATTCTAGCAGACACTGTGCCTTCTAGTCTAAATTCAAACTTAACTGTAAAGACGTTGATTCATTTTCCCTCTCCCAGAAGGGCTCCAAGCACTCAATAGACATCCTCTGAATTCCATGTTCCTAGGAGTGGGATACTAGAGCCAGAGGAACTCCTGGCACCAGTTGGTTTATCCTCCCAGCTGGTCAGATGAGCCAATAATCTCCTCCAGAGGGGGAAGATCTTATATAAGCCAGACAAGGCAGCAGAGGGGCCCAGACCAGAACCCTCATATGCTCTCACCAGGTGGACTCTAACCTGGCTTCCCAAGCTATGGCCTTCAGAGGGTCTCCTGGGAGTTCCTGAATGGTACGAAAATTACATTTTTTTCCCCCAAGTATGCTCTATGGCAAATTTGAATCAACAAAAAGAAAGAAAATTGCAAAAGTTGCTCAGTCGAATCCATGATTATCAAGGTAAAGCCTCCAGTTCCAAATTTGGTATCTGCAACCCAAGTTAATTAAGTCCCTGGTTTTTATTTGTCATTCGGTTTGGGGACCACTGACTGTCCCAGAACACACATTACTAAGACCATACTGGCAGAGGAGGGATGTTAACAGGGAAAGACAGCAATTCTTCGCAGGCTCAGAGACATGTAGGCACAAGGATTCCACTCGTATGATACACTGAATTGTCTAAATTCTAAAATTCACATAACCCAAAAGCTCAAATACACAGATTTTTAAAGTCACCATTATATGTAATGGGTGATTATAACAGCAGCCCAGGGGGATGGGTTTGATTCAGAAGTACCTACTCACCAAGAGATACTATGAAGGGTTTCAGTTTACTAAATACAATGGCCTGATTTCTAATCATCCCAGGTGAAGGCAATTTGGTTCAGGGTGGAAACCAGGTGGCATGGCCTCAGGATCACAGGACAATTGAAGACCAGAGTAGAAACTGGATCCCAGTCTGGGGCCCAATCATGCAAAGAACCAAGATTTCAGTGGACTCACTTGAAGTGTAAGTCTTAGGCAAAGGATTGAGTCACAGTTACCCCACCTCACAGAGAGCATTCAGCTTGTGTCTAAACGAATCGAACAATGACACGAGTCTACCTTGAAAACTCTACTCCAAAACAGTTTGCACGGTGAGGTTCTTTTAAATAAAGGTAGGAGTCCAGCTTCTAAAGGTTATAAAATGAAAAGATATACATTTATGGAGATGTAATGTGCTATAAAATGGGTCCTTCCGAGTCGAAGTTTATGGTAGCAACAGGTTCCTGCTTTGAGAAATTTAAATCATCACATTTCAGAATGGCCACATCTTTAAAAAAAAAAAAAAAAAGGGGGGGTGCTTTTAAGAAACACACAGGCATAGCTGGTAGAGATTTTATTTCCTTCAACTAAATTGGTTTTGCAGCTTTAATTTCTTAGGCTGGGCGAACTTAAAAATCTAGAGGAATTCATGAAATTCAAGTGAAAAAACAGAGCACAAGAAAGAAAATAAAGAAAACTGGCAACCAGCTCAAGGCTGTTTTAATGGCTGACCTCTGTAACTAAATATTCATAATAACAAATACACGGTGTTTATTAATAGGCACTTAACTGGCAGCACTCCCTCCCCTTACCCTAACTGTCCCATGAAGAAGGCATCTCATCTCAGCCCCACCCAGGAGGAGACCGCAACTCTAGGAGAAACAGCCCACACAGCAGGCAGGTGGCACAGATGGGGCTTGAACCTGGGCGGTCTGGCTCTGGAGCCCAGCCTTTTGGCACAGCAAGACCAAACTTGTACTGGCAAATCCAATTTATTGACTACTTTCTAGGAAACTTGCCCTCTTTACAGAAAAAACGTCCACATAACACAAACAATAGTCAAGTGACCTTAAAAAAAAAAAAAAAAAAAAGCCTGAAAAGTATGGAGGTGAGGGGGCAAGATACCCACGCAGAACTGATAAACATTATTTTTAAATTCCCACATCAGTTTTAAGGTCCAAAATCTAAGTCGACTCAGTACCTAGGGCCACCTGAAAGGTAAACTTCTAGCCCAGGACATCTGGGTTCCAGCAAATCAAAAGAACTAGCTAGTCAGCACTACCCTTTCCATCCCAAGCCAACCCACTTCTGCAGACCAGGGCAAAGAATCACAACCAGATGGCGAACTCCCATTTTCAAAATATTAAACTCCCATTTTCAAGCTCCCATTTTCAAAATATTAAACTATGACCACAGTAATCATTTTGTTTTATTTAAAATATACTGTCTCCCACCAATCAAAAGCATTTTAAAGGGCCGGTAAGAAGGCTGCCCATCAAGTCATCAAGAACTATGAGAGGCCACAGCACTATCCTCTTTCAAATCTTCCAACTCGAGTCTCCTGGGGATGGTGGGGGAGGAGCTCTGCCACCCTCAAGAGGTCACAGTGAGAACTAAGGATGCAGAAAAGCAAAGGCAGGGACTGGCTCAGAAATGGCTAGATCCTGCAGACAGAGTCTGTCTGAGGCCATGAAAACTGGGTTCCCCTTGACTCCCCACATTCGTTCATGGAGAAAATAGGCCACAGGGTCTCGAGGTGGAAAAATCCACAGGCGAAAAGCCAAAAACAACATCCATCAGAAACTAGAGAGATTTGTTCAAAGGGCAGAAGGGGATTAGGGGAGGTGAGGGGAGCCAGGGGTCACAATAAGGACAAAGGATTCCCAAGACAAAGGGGGAAGCAGGAGGGCGAGGGTCAGGGGGAGAGGACTAGAAAGGGAACAAAAGGGGCCAGGAGAAAGGAGGGAAGGGGGTGGGAAGGGGGAGGGATGGGGGGATGGGACAGAAGGAAGAGGAATGGGAAGACCAGAGGAGAGCTGAGGCGAAGGACAGGGAAGAGGAGAGGGGAGTGGGGGAGGGGAGTGGGAGAAGAGGGAAGGCAGGAGGAGGAGGGTGACAAGCAGAGACAAACTGAGACAGCTGAGTGCCATGAAACGGTTGCTAAGCTGCTGCCCATAAACCCACAATAATGGCTGCAGATACACTAATCCTTACCCCCAAAAGGGGGAGGCAAGATCAGCAAGAACACTAAAGCAGAGTTCCCAGGGATCAAATTCCACATAAGCATCCTTCCTAATGTATTCTTTACAAAGGAGGCCAACATTCTCTGGTAATAAGAACCCAGGATCATCATTCTTTTTAAAGACAAGAAGATCAGTATAATGAGGAACACTTCCAGACCCTGGCAGGTCAGGGTCCACTTAAATATTAGAGACAGCAGCCATAGCAGTGGCAACAGGAGATGATCAGCCCTAGAAGAGTGGGACAGCCCTCTTGCCTTCAGCATGAAGAACTGTATTTCTTCTCTGGAACACAGACTAGGAAGCAATCACTTTCATGGGTTCATTTTCCAAAAGAAAAGGAACAAAGGACTTTATTTCAGTGAAAAACAATGTATAAACAGAAGCAATTTTTACTCAGAAGTCTCTATTTCAAGAGTATTTTCATTTAATGGAAGTCCTAAAAAATAAGTAATGAAGTAATAATCTGAAAATCATTTACTGTAATATACCATTCTAATAAAGGACAAAAACCACAGGACCATCTCAAAAGATGCCAGAAAAACTACTGACAAAATTCAACATCCTTTCATGATAAAACACTCAACAAACTAGAAATAAAGGAGAACTTCCTCAACGTGATAAAGAGCATCTATGAATAACCCACAACTAACATCACATTTACTGATGAAAGAATGAACGTTTCCCCTGTGATCTGGAACAAGGCAAGGATGCCTGCTCTTGCCATTTCTGTTCAACACAAACAGAAACTGTACTGGAGGTTTTAGCCAGAGCACATAGGCAAGAAAATGAAATAAACAACACTCATACTGGAAAGGCAGAAGTAAAGCTGCTCTTTCTATTTGCATATGAGATGATCTTACATATAAAAAATCCTAAGGAACCCACTAAAAACCTATTAGAACTAATAAACAGGTTTGGCAAGGTTGCAGGATCAAACAATATACAAAAATCAGTTATATTTCTATATACCAGTGAGGAACATTCTAAAAATGAAATTAGGAAAATTATCACATTTATAATAGCATCTAAAAGAATAAAAAACTGAGGTATTAAGAAGTGTAACACTTGTATACTAAAAACTGTATTGTGGAAAGAAGTGGAGAATATCTAAATGGATAAGGAAAGAAGTGGAGAATATCTAAATAGATAAGAAGACATCTCATGATAAGGAAGACTTACTATTTTAAGATAGAAATAGTCCCAAAATTGATCTATAGTTTCCATGCAACCCCTATCAAAATCCCAGTTGCCTTTTTTTTGCAGAAATTAAAAGCTCGGGATTCCCGGGTGGCTCAGTGGTTTGGCACCTGCCTTCGGCCCAGGGTGTGATCCTGAAGTCCTGGGATCAAGTCCCACATCAGGCTCCCTGCCTGCATGGAGCCTGCTTCTCCCTCTGCCTTTCTCTCTCTCTCATGAATAAATAAATAAAATTAAAAAAAAAAAGAAATTAAAAGCTCATCTTAAAATTCAAATGGAAATATAAGAGATCCAGAATAGCCAAAATAATCTTGATAAAGGAAAATAAAGTTGGAGTACCCACACTATCTGATTTCAAAACTTACCATAAAGCTGTGGTTAATCCAAAGAGAGTAGTACTGCCATAATGCTACAGATCAGTGGAACAGAACTGAGAACCCAGAAACAAACCCTTAGGCGTATGGACAACTAACTTTCAACAAGACAATCCAAGGTGGAAATAAAGTCTTTCCAACAAATGGTGCTGGGAATGATAACCTATATATGCAAACCAGCAAACTTGGGACTCCTACTCACACCATATACAAAAATTAACTTGAAATGGATCACAGCCCTAAATGTATGAGCTAAAATTATAAAACTCTTAAAAGAAAATATAGATCTTCATGACCTTAAGTTAGGCAATGGTTTCTTAGTCATAACATGATAAACACAAGTAACCAAAAAAGAAATAAATTAGGCTTCATCAAGGTTAAAAGTTTTAGGCTGCAAATGACAGCACCAAGAAAGTGAAAAAGACAACACAGAACAGATAACTCAATTGCACAGCAAGGCAGTTCAAAACAAGACAAAACAATGTATCCTTGATATTTTGGTCCAGGTAAATGGACCAAAATGGACCAGTAAGTGGACCACTTCAGCATTCCTAACCCTATCCCAACACCCCTGCACCACCTCTAGGAGCAGACTCTAATTGAAAGATTTCAACTCGAGTTACCCAGTGGGCTGTGAACCTCTCTCTGCCACACCCCACTCCCAGCCTCCCCTCCACTTGCGGTCCCCATTATAAAAAGTGGTTGACCTCTCTGAACCACACCCTTGTCAGGCAACGTGCTAAGGATGCCATAACCATGTCTTTTGCTTACACAAGGTCCAATGGCTCTCCCTGTGGCAACCCTTAAAGACACCTCTTGGGAATCCAGGACTGGCCACCCTTCTGGCACCTTCTACCACACACGGCTTGCCTCTGGAAGGGGGAGAAGCATGGACACGAGTGAAAATGTCTGAACTCAAACCCCTCAATTCAGACCAGCGACTCAACTTCCAATGGTTCGCCAGGATCCACCTCAGCAAAGTCACTGGGAGCATAAAATCCTATAATCCACGTAAACACTCACTCAATGTCGCCTGTTGTTCTCACCGAGAAAGGAAAGGCAGGTGTTAGAGTCCACTTTTAGAGACCGAAAGAGAGTCCTCTAACATGATTCCCCAACATGGGTCCTGCTGCTCCCTCCACGTGAACCAGCCCTGCCCCTCCCTTCAGCTAGATACCTCTGGACCCTGTTCTCAAACTCCCGAGGCCAAAAAGCTCCTGTAACAGTCCTCTGAGCACACCGGCCTCCCAGTCACTGCTACAACGCTACATTCCTGTGTGAGATTTCATTAATTTCTGTCTATACCACCAGATGATAAACTCCAGGGGGCAGGGGCTACACGTCTGCTCACCATCCTCAGCTCCCTGCCTGCCATGCCTTCAACAGAAACTCTCTGCCAGGCACTGTGCCAGGTCCTGAGCACCCCCCAGTGAACATCACAGATGAGACTCCCAACCTCCAGCAGCTTCCGTTCTCCTTGGGGGAAGGCTAGGAATAAAGCCCATAAACCAGCAAATAAGATCATTAGAAAAATGGGCACACTATAAATATCTCACCAGTACATGAATGACAAAAGAACTGTATCCATTTAGTTACTTGAGTCCTACAACCAGGAAAGCATCTTCTGTTTGCGTCATGCACAACGGCAGGTTCCTGCCTTCTGGTACCACAGCGCTATCTGCAGTGCCCTGCTAGGTCAATTCCTAAGGACCATAAACTCCCCAGAAGGTTAAAAGTCACTTCGACGTGTATAGTCAGGTCGAGTCTGTTTCTCAAGATCAGAAGCACATCAATTTTCCCCAGTTGCCACATGAGTCAGAGCAGCCACAGCTATCTCATGACCCAGGAATTCTGTTACATGGCTCTGGTGATTACAACTTGTGATTTTTAAAAGGTTCACAAACATACTACAAGAGAGTACAGAGAGGCCACAGAGAAAGTCCACTCCAAGGGGCCGCTGCCATTTCCAAATCCATGTCCACCTATCAGACTGGCAGATGAACAGAGCAATTTAAACCTGCATCATGAAAACTGAACGAGATCGAAAGGCTCACGTCTGCTCCTCAGTCACTGGGTATTTATTGAGAACCTACCCTGTGCCAGGAACTGCTGCCTACCTCTCATAGTACTGGGAACATTGGGAGAAATGAATTGAACAAAAGTCTCTGCCCTGGTGGAACCTGCAAACCACTGGGAAGAATGCTCTACCCCTTATGATACACAGACAAGAACAGCCCTCTGGGTCAAGTGCGACCTGTCAGAACAGATGTCTGCATGCCCTCCACTGTCCAATGGGAGCCTCTCGCAGACATTCTTTACCTCCAAGGGGCCACAGACAAAAATATCAGCAGCGATAGGCCACCGGGAAAAAGTGCTGATACAGAAGGGTTACCTGGGGTCAGAAAAGGCTTCTACTGCCAGCCTCCCATCAGACCTAAAAAGCGAGCTGGAATTAGCCAAACTGCCAGAGCAGGCTGCACAGGGAGCGGGTTCAGGGTATAGGCTCTACAGGCAGAGCTAACAGCACAAGCAAAGTCCAGGAGGAGGAAGAGAAAGCAGGGCCCAGGGAGGGGACTGAAAAGCCCTGAAGGGCTTTAGCAAGGGAAGGAGGGGCAGCAGCAGCCTCTTTGGCCCCATGGGGAGTTCCCAAATGGGTTGACAGGTTATAAGCAAGTGAAAGGATCTGACATATGCTTTCGAAAGGTCACCTTAGGGACAGAGTAGAGAAAACATTAGAGCAGCCAAGCCCAGAGGGCATTCAGAAAGATCTAGGAGGCAGATACCCAGGGGAAGGGGCAGGGGTGAGAGAAATGGAGAGGCAGGGAAAGGTCCAGGTTCCAGCCCGAGCAGCTGGGAACGGTGCTAACCTCCATGTGACTGGGCTCACAGGCAGACCCCTTTCTTGGTAGGGAGGAGGTGGGGGATAGGGCAAGCAAGTAGTGACCGTGGTAATGAGCAGGGGTCATGTTTGTGCATCCCAAAATGGAGATGTGCAGTGGGCAGGCAGGTAGGGTAGGTAGGTAGGTAGCTAAATGGGTCCAAGAGCTCAGCAGACAAGATCTGGGTAATAATGGCAAATGAGGCCACAGGCATGGTGACCACCAGTGGCAAGGTGCTCAGCTGAGGTGACACACCCTGAGGACACACACCACCACTCAAAGGCTACATGGTGGCAGAGGAGCCTGTAGCCTACAAGGCAGGGTGGTGGAAGGCGTGGGAAGAAAGCCAGAAGGGAGCAGCTTTTGAGAAGCCCAGGGAATAGAGTATTTCAAGAAAGAAAGAATGGGAGTACAGAGACTGTGATGTCAAAGGTCAAGACTGCCAGGACTGGGTGTGCCCTGGACTTAGCACCAAATTCAGCACTCTTGGTGATGGAATAATGGGCTCAGGTGCCTGAGGGCAACAGGGCAAGGGAGGAGGGGCCAATTTCAGTGAGACAGGCTGTGAAGGGGAAGAAAGAGCAATGGCCGCAGAGACCAGGGGTCTAGAAAGAGGGGAGAGAAGTGAGTATGTCCCAGGAAGTGGGATAGCATGAGGCTGAAGACACAGAAAGAAGGACTAGTTTTCCAAGCGTCACTCCTGTGGAGGTAGGAGGGAATGGGAGCCACTGGCTGAAACAAATCCGCCTCAGTCAGGAAGAGGGTCCCTCCTTCACTCCCAGGAGCCAACATCTGGACGTGAAGGCTGGGAGGCAGCAAGTCTGCTTGCTCCTGCTCACCCTGGGCGGGGGTAAGATGTTTAGGAAAGCCATGGAAAGTCAAGAACAGTCATGGTGGCTCAAGGCAGAGAGAGAAACCTCAAGAAACATACACAAACATGGGAGGCCTGGGTGGCTCAGTGGTTGAGCATCTGCCTTCAGCTCAGGGTGAGATTCTGGAGAACCGGGATCAAGTCCCACATCGGGCTCCCTGCAGGGAGCCTGCTTCTCCCTCTGCCTTGTGTCTCTGCCTCTCTATGTTTCTCACAAATAAATAAATAAAACCTTTAAAAAAAAACATTTACAAATAAGCAGGCAGAGCCTGTGACCCAGCTGAAGATGCTTTACAGGGTCAACACTCGGGCCGACAGGTGATTCTGTAACTTCTCCAGCAGCCCTCGGAAGGCAGGCACAGAGTTCTGCTGGGTGGCCCAAAGGAAGGACAACAGGTGCTCAGTGACCATAGGCCAGGGTGGAGGGGGAGATGCCAGGAACCTGGATGAGGCAACACAAGTGTGCAAAGGCCAAGAAAGTCTGGAGTTCAAAGAACAGGGTAGTGATGTTGAGGGTTTCAGAGGTGGGACAGGTAATTTCAGGAGATGACACAGACCCAGTCCAGGCTGAGACTAGGGCAGTGGATAAAGTAGGGAGGAGAGGCCACCAGTGGAGAGGAGATGGTCAAGGTGTTGGGTGAGTCATCAGAGTCTCGAATGATGCATCATCAGGGGAAGATGACCAGAAGCCAAATGTCTCAGTCTTCCATGATGGAGGCAGAGAGCCTGGGAGTGGAAGGAGAGGACAATATACGGAAGTGTCAGGAACCCCAAAAGAGTGAATCTCAGAGCTCCCCTCGCTGAGTGCCTGCTGCATGCTGCCAACAAGCAAAAAAGAGCCAGACCTTCCTATACCTCATCTTAGTGAATCCCCACAATCATGCTCCCCAGTCTTATTCTATAGATGGAAAAACGGAGGCTTATTGGCTAAGAACTTTACCAAGGTCACAAAGCCTAAACATGTGGGACCCAGATTATGAGGTTCAGGCATCCAAAGATAAGTCTGCTCAGCCCGCCATACGCACAGAGAGACAGGGTAGATTGCATTATTTATGCCTCACCAATCACTTATCCCCATGCAAGGGCTCTCTAATTGTGCCTCACACCATCTCCAAGGAGGAGGGGTCAGGGGCCATCAGCTGCCAGCTAATAAGCAACTGGCTATCCTCCTGAATGGCTTACTGTACTCGCTGAGATGGGAGGCCACGGTAATTACCCAGAGCCCATTAAAAAGAGCCCAGAATGTGATGTGCCAATAGTTCCAGAACAAACACACTGAAATATATTTTAAGGAAACCCTAGCCCAGAATTTATACTTCTGAAAGAGCTGACTTGATGATATTCTACAGGAAAAATCCCTTCCTTCCCACATTTCCGAACAAAGCAGCCAGTGTTTTAATTCAATGACAATGGAGTTTCATTTTAAGGAGGACAGCAGCCTACTACACTTGTTTTGAGATGTTAAAAATATTGGTGCCACAGTCTTGGGGTGATAGAAAAGACTTGAAGAAGTAAAATAGGACAAGTCTTATAATAAGGGAAATGGCCGTTGGCATTAATTTGGTTCCTAATAAATTGGTATCTATTTATTCAGATGCCAACAAGACATAGTGGAAAGGCCTAGAAGAGAAGTGCTCAGAGGTGTGAAAGAAGCCCTTGAGTGTTGACACATGGAGGTGAATTTGAGCAATATCCTGGGGCTTCACACCATACTTGGCAAGATGGCCAAGCCATGATGAGTATGGGGTGACAGGCAGCTCCTCTGTGCTACACAGGCTAAGACTAGGGCAGTGGATAAAGTAGGGAGGAGAGGCCACCAAGATGGTAAGCAAGATGCAAGATGGCAGCACCTTCTGGAATAACCAGGCAAGCCCAACTCATCCTCACCTACTGCAATCCCAAATAAACCCAGCTCGAGTGTCAATTATTCTTGCCATACCCTACCAGAAAGCAGCAAGATCTTCTGTCCTTAAATATTTCAGATTCCAAGAGAATGCACCTTCCAGATTCTTTATTGATAACCTCAGTGGCTGATGGGCTTGAAGCTTCAGCACATGCTTTTCAAAGGAGGCTGCTCAGCATTCCTAACCCAGTCCCTGCAGGTGAAAGAGCGGAATCCTCTCACTTCCCAGGAGCTGTGGCAAAGTCGGATCTTCTCCCCGTGCCAAGGTTCAAGGTCAGGCCTTCCAGGGAGAAAAATCATCTCAGATTATGAGGTAAGCAAGAGTGATAATGATAAACCTGGGATTAGCTATTTAATATTTCTGTAACCTTGAAATTCTGATCCTCACCGGGGGAAAATGCTATCGTCCACACTGTGAGGGAACAGGCAACGTGCCTGAGATCACCCCACTCTAATTTATAAGAGAAGCATTTTTAAAATGGTGAAGTTCAAGTAGGGCACCGTATCCAGACACAGACTAAGCCAACTGGCAAAGTACACAAAGAAAATATTACAGAATCACTTGAAGAATCTTCAGGATTTTTTCAATGTTGAAAATTCAATTCGCTATGGTTTACTATAATCAGTTGTTACTGATGCTCTACCCTGAAGCACACTGTTCCTTTTCTTCTCCATAATCTGTTCAACAGTTACTTCATGCTCCTTGATTTGGGATGAAGTCGGAGATTCACCTCATTCCCCCTGCCAAGGAGAGCGTAACTTGTGAGCTATGAAAGAACACAGCCTTCTCCTTCCTCTCGGCCTTTAGCTCAGGCTTAAGACGAAGATGCCTCCACTCACTTCATAGATGTTGGGCAAACTTTAACTCCAGCAGTCCCGACTAACCCCTGACCAAAAAATTACATAGAATGGCTTTTAACATCAGGAATTTTAAATTATGTGAACGTTTTCCAGTGTTAAGAGTTCCATTCAGAATATATGAAATCTAAGACATCACATTAAACTCTTCCTTGCCGCAGCTCCTCACATCCACAGCCAGGTGTCCTGAGCCTCTACCCCAACACATCACATCCTTTACCCTGGCCTGGAGCTGCACCACTCTGCCTGGGCCTGCACCAACACAGAACTCTTTCCCCCTCTCCCTACTCCCACACTCTGGCTCTCCACACAGCAGCTGGGGAACCCATGCAAAAAAAGTAGATCCATTCATGTCACATCCCTGCTCAGCATCCTCCAGCAGCTTCCTTCCCACCATACTCAAAATAAAATCTCAACTGCTGACCACAGCCAGGCAGGCCAGTAGGACACAGGCCTGTCCTGACCATGCTCTGCCTGAGAGGATGCTGTGTTCATATATTTTCCATGGCTCATCCTATTATTGGGTCTCTACTCATCCATAACCTTCCTAAGGAGGCCTTCAGAGACACTCCACCCTCTGTCACCCCTCCGTCCCCATCACCCCTAGTCACTACCTGGCATTACAGCTTACACCTGCTACTCATTTGCATCTCTCTCACCTGCCCCCAGACCTGGTTTAATTTACTGTCACACCTCAGTACCTGGCCCAGGGAGGCCACTCAACACATACTTACAATCACTCTTCTAACCAGATCTCCAGCTCCCCATCCTACCAACAAGTCACTGACTCCAGCCGAAGCTGACTCTTACCTGCCGAAGACCTAGGAAATCAGAACCAACCACATTTCTGGAATAAGCGTAAACCACTCAGCAAACACGATGAGATGCAGCACATATATACACCTGTCCCTGTTGCCCCACAGCTAGAGCCACGGCACCTGTCCCCACCAGTCTGCAAGAGCTGGAGTGGGCACCATGCAAAATCCTACTTAATGATTCCCCTTCTTCAGATAAAGTTAGGGAAGTGAGAAAAGGCCATTCTTGGTTTTATTTCCCAATCTCTAAATTAGCAGAGAAACCAGTAAGAACAATGAGGTGCCCAGCTCAGTAACTCTCTCCCCATGCTGATCTCACTCTACAGTTTGGCTTTGGGCTTATTATTTTTAATACTTTCTGCAGAACAAAATAATTTTTAAAATCCAAAAAAAAGTACTTTCTAAAATAGTTACATTTACTTTCCTTTGAAGAGAAATGCCAAGGTTATAGAAGCTCTCCTTAAAATCTATTTCTGACAGTTGTAGCCATGATTAGAGTGAGATAGGACACTGATCTATGTATTATTTCATTATTCTTGAAATTAAAATAGGATCAATTTGTTGTAGCTACAAAATTAATGTAATATCTCAAAACATCAGTGCTCAGAAAGAGTAGGAAACTTCTATAATGAAGCTTGCATCACTTTGAGCTTTAAAGCATAAACATAGAGTCCTAGTACATAACAGCACATTCCCTGTAGAGATTCAGTCCCCCCCACCCAGTGCCCTCCCCGCACCATAAGTCGATTTGATACTGATTCTACCTTGTGTTTCCAAGCTGAGACGGGTTACTATAAAAATGAGGGACGAGGGAAGGGCTGCACGAAGCTTCCTGATAAAAGTTGGTCAGGGGGACCCAGGACAATGGTGGTGGGAGGTCGTCAGCTGATCCCACACACAAACCGTGTGCAAAAATGGACATTAGTAACCAGTGCCCTGGCTGGCTCCTTAGTCTGTCCGGGCCACAGTGGCCCTAAGGCCACTACTGCGCCCCTGGAGCCGAGAAGCAAAGCGAAGGTGCAGCTGTGGGACAGGCTCTGGAGCAGACCCTCTCCAGCGTCCTCACCCTCGGACTTACCTGCGCTCCTTACACTTTCTAGGAAACGCCGAGGCTCACTTCTAATCTAAAATGGGCAAACTTTCTTCTCGGGCCACTCTGTCCTGCCCTAGTCCCACACTGGGTTTAACTACCAGGGCCTCCACGCAGAAAAGAAGGAAGTACCAGAGGGAGGGACAGGGAGAGGGCTGGGGGGAGCGGGAACAGGGCAGAAAGAGACAGACAGACAGACAGACAGAGGCAAACAGCAGGGAGCGAGAGGAGGACAAAGGACAGAGACAAGAAACAGAAAACACACACAAAGGGCAAGAAAAAGATAAGGAACGAGAGGGAGAGAAAAAAAAAGGCACAAAGGGAGAGAGAAAGAGAAGGAAAAAAGTTCAGGGGGGGAAGGAGTGATGTGTTTCATGGAAAAGCTATTGGTTAGCGAGTGGCTCCTTTTCCATGTACTGTATTAGGCCATATGTGGGAAGCGAACGAGGCTGGAACTCCGCCTAAGAACATCTGCCACGGACTTTAAAAGCCCTAATAATAGCACAGCTGGTGTCCCCAGCCTAATGAGCTCACCGCCCACGTGACCGCTCCTTCCCCGGCAGCTCCTCCCCGGAGAGGAGGCCGCCAGCCCGGCCGGGCCCCAGCTCTCCCCCGGCTCCCTCCCCGCCTTCCCCCCCTTCCCCTTCCCCTTCCTGCCCCGCCGCTCCCTGAAACCACCCCCCGCGCTGCCCTGAGCTCAGCTACCCTGATCCAGCCCTTCCTTTGCACGGAGACCTTAACGCCCAAGGCGCAGATCGGAAACAAAAGATAGGCCACCACTACAAATCTTCTCAATAATTGAAAGGATAATGATTATGCCAATAAATTCAACAGCTCGGGTGACACAGATCCAGTCCGTGAAGTACACAGCCTACTAAAACTAACACAAGAGGAAAGAAGAGACCTCAACAACCCAGTATGTATTAAAGCAATAGAACTCTTTTTTAAAAAAAGGATTATATTTATCTGAGAGAGAGCACAAGTGGGGAGAGGGGGGAAGAGAGAGAGAGAGAGAGAAGCAGGCTCCCCGCTGAACAAGGAGCCCCACCTGGATGTGAGGCTGGATCCCAGGACTCCAGGATCATGTCCCAAGCCAAAGGCAGATGCTCAACCAACTGAGCCACCCAGGTGCCCCAAAGCAACAGATTCCTAATGATAAACTTTTACAGACCCAAAGAAAGTCCAGTGTGCCATCACAGGTGTGCCATGCTGCCAGGGTACAGGGCACAGGCCCCTGCAGGTGCCCTAGTGACTGGGGAAGATGGTCCCTGGCAGGGAGGCTCTCAGCCAGCTTGACTTTCCCACTGACCACTGCGTGTTGCTAGGAGAAAACTATGCCCAGCAAAATTGGCAAGGGGGCGGGGAGAATGTGAACAAAGAAGTGAGCTTTTCAAGGCGGGGAATTTTTAACCGTCTTCGGTGTAATTTTTTGAAAGTAATTCCCATATAAGACACTTTGAAAAGTCCTCTAATACTTGGAAGAACCTATACCTTAGCATCAGGAAGGACAAGCATTTCAGCTTCTGAGGGGACAGTTGACACTGATACCGTATCCATAGCAATTGGAAGAGGTGCTGAAATATCTGGGACCCCCCGCCCCGCCCCCCCCCCCCCCCAGCTCTT
Source organism: Canis lupus familiaris (assembly GCF_011100685.1). NCBI lineage: Eukaryota > Metazoa > Chordata > Mammalia > Carnivora > Canidae > Canis > Canis lupus. The sequence goes on along the minus strand of NC_049244.1, from coordinate 11,448,562 downwards.
TCTCAGTCCAGGCAACACATCCTGATCACAAAGAAGAGCCAAATGGACATGATGCATGGGCCTTTTTCACCAGAAAAAGACAAAAAGGAGGCCACATTTCAGAAACCATGCTCGGGAACATACAATAGCATGGATGTGTTTGTAAGCAAGCAGTATGGAGGCTAGCAAATTATTAGATTCCACCCTGCCTATGAGGGAATTATATCAATAGCAATCACATGATTAGCTAAAAGGTGGGTAATAATGAATTTTTCTACTATTAAAGACTGCTACACACTAAAAGACAATGTTTTTTTTTTTAATTTTTTTTATTTATTTATGATAGTCACATAGAGAGAGAGAGAGAGAGAGAGAGAGAGAGAGGCAGAGACACAGGCAGAGGGAGAAGCAGGCTCCATGCACCGGGAGCCCGACGTGGGATTCGATCCCGGGTCTCCAGGATCGCGCCCTGGGCCAAAGGCAGGCGCCAAACCGCTGCGCCACCCAGGGATCCCAAAGACAATGTTTTATATCTCATTAATGCCACAAATTATCTGAGCCTTGACAATTTCCTGTTTTGATTTAGAACATCAAGCCACTCTTGCCATAAGTTAACACTACAAAATTCACAAAAACTTAAAAGAACAATGACAGTCTCTGAAGGACCATCCTAAGTGCTTTTATACATTATACCCTCTTGTCAGAATGTTTAATATACTGAGAAGAATCCTTTCCAAGTCACAAGTTTCCATTCACAAAACACTGAAAAGCATGAACAGAATCAACTGCCATTCAGTTTTTATCAACCTGCCTTTTCACTTTTTATTCTCTTGAATCAGACATCCAGGCCAAGACTATGGTTCTCAAACCTCACACTCCTCCTGCTCCATCTTCAGGCCCATGATGTGCCCTGCCAGGCCACATGGGAGCATGAGGCAAGAGGAAAAATCAGTAATAACGATTCTGTCTTTATTACAAATATTGATGCTTTGTTCATCATAGATTTCTTTGCGCTTTTTTTTTTTTAAGAAATTCTGCACTAAAATATTATTTCTCTTGATTACTTAAATTATGGACCTGAGAAAGGTAATTACCTCTATCACATCACCCGAGGCCTGGCCCTGGGCCACAGTAATAACACCACACCCTTCATGAACCAAGGAAAATGAGTAAACACCCAGGCTTCATTAACTACCCTAAAGACTGGACAACAGCGGCCTTAAGGCCCAGGTACTAGGGGTGCATATGTTCCAAATGGATCCATGGATGTGGAGTGGGGGAAGGCAATGGGATGAAAACCACAGGTTAGGGCACTGTTACATTCTGTAGAACAATTATCTTACTTCATGTTGCATTAAAATAGTTGCCAAATTAACTAGAATTTTTCATTGTCTTATGCATCCAGCGCCGTTAGTTTTTCCTTATAGACCCACCTTGCATCGTCAATACCTCCTTGTAGGTAAACTCTGCTCTTCTCACCCTTATAATATGATAGTTTTACCTGTATGTGAACTTCTTGAACACAGAATCCTATGGAGTATACTTCCTTGTCTGGTCTCTTCACCTTAATGTTTTATCTGTAACATTCATCTGTTTGTTGCATGTCAATAATTCATTCCTTTTTAAATTGTTGAGTAGTATTCCATTGTATGGAAAAAGCACGATTTTGTTAATAGATATCTGGGTTTCTCCACCTGGGGGCTGACATGAGTAAAGCTGCTACTAAGAAGACAGCACACGTTTCTGTTGAATATATGTCCAGGAGTGAATCTTGGGATCATAATGTATATGGTCAGCTTTAGGGAATATTGCCAATCTTCCAAGTGGTTGTTGTTTGTGTATGATGCATGAGGCTTCCACCTGGTCCACATCTTCCCCAGTGGTAAGTATTGCTAATTGCTTATTTGATCCATTGTGATGGGGCTGCAGAAGTCACCTTGGCTAAAATAAGCAATTTCTAACTCCCTCCAATTTTACCATGACTCCACAGCTCCAATAGTACAAAATGTAAAACCTCAAGTTACAAACATAAGATTCTCAAGAAAGTGCAGTAAAATCTTTAATTCTGAGCTCACTAATTTCAGAAATTCATTAAATACAGACACCCCTGAGATAAGCACACATGATACTTGGCACAGAAACCTGCAAATGTTTCTGAAGGCCGCAAGAATCCTCACAGTCAACATGTTACTATGATTACAGGCTAAGCCAGCATCTCCTGATACAATTCTACAAATATTTGCATGCCAACTAAGTATAAATAAACCCAAAGAATATTTTAGCTGTTATCTTATTTGACCTATCACAGCAGAGAGGCCCCATGAACCTCATTCCTCCCTGCAGGAACACTCTCTTCCCCCAGCACTTCTCATCTCCTCCGGCGACCTCTGGGAGTTCTCCTTCACATGACATTACTGCTGTCTATTCGGGGGATGGTCCCCAGACACCCTCCCCTCACACACAGATCTCCCTTCTAAGCCTCAGGCCCAGATGTTCCATTGCCCTAAACGCCTCCACTAGGAAATCTCACAAACACATCAAACCCAGGACATCCAAAACAGGATCCTGCATATCCTAACCCTTGTACAACTGAGTTATCACAATTGATTGAAGCAACTCAAAAATCTCAGCCTCATCCTTGAGGCCAGCCCTCCCTAACTTTACCACCATCTCTTCAAAGAGCAAGCCACATCTCCTCAAGGTCGCCCAAAGGAATCCACTTTATCCAGACTATCACTGGCCACCCAGCCGCAGCCATCACCCCCTCTCATGTGTAGCCAAGCCAGAGCTCCAATGAAGGTCTGTCATTCCGGTGGTTGGTAGGGCTTGGGACCACACACCTGCCTGAGCATGCTTGAGGAGGGAAGATGGCCGCGTCCCCTCATGACACCTGGGCCCTGCCATGGTCTTCTCTTCAGTCTCCATACTGCATCCCTGCTCTGCCCTACTGAACAAATGTGCCTGCAACTTCTGAGTCTGTGAGGGAAATCCTCACATTTGATTGTGCTGAATCCTCTGCCATGTGGCCTCTTCAATCAGGATACCATAAAGAATTACCAAAAAGGATAAAAGGCTGGTGATAAAATAGCCAAACTCTCTTCTTTATTCTTTGTTCTCTTCTATAGGAGTATCTTTTCTACTATCAAGAGACTTAACTAAAAGTTTTTCAAGCTAACATTCAACAGTTGCTATGTACTCCTCTTACAATCTCTTTTAATACAAACCATTTTCCTATCATCCAAGTACAGCATAAACACACCTACTGCGTCAGTCAACAGTTCATAGCCTATTTTCCCAGTGATTTGCTTGTCATACCTTTTATCTGTTATAATAGTAAGAATGTTCTGCTTGTCTTCTCACACAGAAAGATATTTTCTCAAATACTTCACACCATACTCCTTCCAACAGAGACTTTGGAAATGTCAAGTCCCAAGGGATTTCTCTGATGCCTTGGGATCCTTGCGAGTGAACCATTTCTCCTCAAAGCTAAAGAAGGGAAGTTCATTGCCAGGTGAGCAAAATCTGCAGCCACATCACTCCCTCAAGTCATGGGGGCTCTTCCTGTGAGGACCATAAGGACAAAGGGCAACACATACCCCTGGGGCATGGCACAGGGGACATGCTCTGAAATTATTTGTGGATGAACACGTCATAAGGAGTTCAAAACAATAATAATGGCTAACACAAAATGTTTACTGTGAGCCACACATACACATTAACTCACGCAATCCCTTTAATAACCATATGAGGTTATCATACAAGGTAATGATTCAGAATTGACTGCTATAAACAGGAGTTTTTACCAGGTTCAACACCTCTAACCCTGGGAAAGCATCCATCTTAAAGGGGGAAAAAAAGAACATGGCTTTAAACCTATCAATAGCATGCTACAGTTTATCCCTACAAATTGGTAAATCTGAAGGATTTTATTTTTTAACAAGTGAATGGAATAAGTCTATGTCCCACTTAAGCATGTAAAGCAAAACTGTACAATTTCCAAAGGATCCATCCTTTCTTTTTTTTTCTTTTTTTTTTTTTTTTTTTTTTTTTTAGGATCCATCCTTTCATTTAAAAACATCTTCTAGATGCAAAGGTTGAAATGGAATACCCACCGTCTGGATGACACTGTTTTCTTCCCTACTACCAAAGCCAGTAAACCAATTGTCTCAAAAATTCTGCGTCCAACTGGAACACTCACAGACACAACACCAGTGACTCATGTGTGTAACAAATTGCTCATTTTCCTTCTCCCCATCTTCCCTCAAAATCATTAGGTTGCTATTCCTGAATCATACGTTTGGTTTTTTGTTGGTTGGTTCATATTTTTAATCCCTTGGCACAAAGTTCATCAATTCCAACCATGTACCATGACAAGAATCTGCCTGACACTTGAGTTTAAATAAATCTCTGATATTCTTCCCAGGTTTGAAATTCTGCAATGTAGGCAAGGCCCTCAGGCGTGACAACTGTGTTGCCAGATTTCTGCAAATGCAAGCCTGCCAAACACCTCCACTCGGAGCCAAGGGCCAATGGGCAAACCAAATTTATTCTTAGAACCCTGGACTCAGGGACGCCTGGGTGGATCAGGTTAAGTGTCTGCCTTCGGCTCAGGTCGTGATGCCCAGGGTCCTGGAATCGAGTCCTGCGTCAGGCCCTGCCTATGTCTCTGCCTCTCTCATGAATAAATAAAACATGTTTAAAAAAAAAAAAAAAAAAAAGAATCCTGGACACAGAATTGCCTTTACACTATTGTCCTCCTGACTCCCCCAACTCACACACCCAAATTCCCATTCAAAATAAAAAAGGAGAGGGAAGCATGAAAGGAAAGACCATCAAGTCACAGACTCGAAAACACTAGCAGCTCCTAGAAACCTTATTAATCTGAGTCTCACCACACTTAGTAAGTAAATTCAATATGATGCCTACAGAGTAAAACAGAAATCAGGAGCAAGGACTGAAGTAAGAGTCCCACTTTTTAGGAATTCTCCACAGCTCCAAGCCAGACAAAGACTGTGGCTAGTGTTGGGAGAATATCAGAATAAAGAAAAGCAACTCAAAAGAAATAACCACATCAGGGCTGTCTGGCGGGCTCAGTTGGTTAAGCATCTGTCTTCAGCTCACGTCATGATATCAGGGTCTTGGGATCGAGTTCCCGCATCAGGCTCCCTACTCAGCGGGAGTCTGCTTCTCCCTCTACCCCTCCCAACACTCATGACTTGTCTCTCTCTCTCAAATAAATAAATAAAATCTTGAAAGAAGGAAAGAAAGCAAGAAAGAAAGAACCACATCATACCTATTAGGATGGCTATTATCAAAGAAAGAAAGAACAAAAACTCAGAAGTGTTGGTGAGAATGTGGATAAATTGGAACACCTGTATGTTCCTGGTAGGAAAATAAAGTGGCTCAGCCATTCAGAAAAATGGTATGGCTCTTCCTCAAAAATTAAACAGAATTACCACAGGATCCAGCAATTCCATTTGTGGGTATGCACCCAAAAGAAGGTAAAAGCAAGGACTCAAGCAGATAGCTGTACACCCACATTCAGAGCAGCATTATTCACAACAGCCAAAAAGGTGGAAGCAACACAAGTGTCCAAAGATGGATAAATGGATAAACAAAATGTAGCACATACACAAAATGGAATACTATTCAGGCTTAAATGGACGGAAATTTTGGTACATGATACAACAAGGATGAACCCGGAAGATATGTAAGAAAAGCCAGATAAAAAAACCAAAACAGGGATCCCTGGGTGGCGCAGCGGTTTGGCGCCTGCCTTTGGCCCAGGGCGCGATCCTGGAGACCCAGGATCGAATCCCACGTCGGCTCCCAGGTGCATGGAGCCTGCTTCTCCCTCTGCCTGTGTCTCTGCCTCTCTCTCTCTCTCTCTCTCTCTCTCTGTGTGTGACTATCATAAATAAATAATTAAAAAAAAAAAACAGTACAATCCCTCTTATATGAGGTACCTGGAACGGTAAATTTATAGAGACAGAATTTAGAATGGTTGCCCCAAAGGTAGAGGGATGGGGGCATAGGGAGTTGGAGTTTAATGGGTATAGCCTGGTAGCTAGGGAAGATGAAAAAGTTCTGGGGACAGATGAAGGTGGTATTGGCACAACAATGTGAATGTGTTTAATGTCACAAACCTGTACACTGAAAAATGGCTAACATGGCAAATTTTGCTGTATAGATTATACCACAACTTTTTAAAAAGAATAGAAGCTGATCAGTATATTAGCAATTTCATCTCTCAGACTGGGATCTTGGGCACTTCATGGGCAAGAAAAGAAGAATTTTGTAAAGGCAGCTTCCCTGCACCCATCCCTATGTGCAATTACAAGAAGACCACCCTGGGCCAAGAGCTCTGTACCTGCTAGGAAGGCAGGAGGGAAGAAGGGTGGGTGAGAAAGGCTATCTATACACTGGGGGTCAGATCCACCTACCTTCTCTCTAGTTTCCACCTTGTCTAGTCATGTCCTATGCATATGACTTGGTACTTCCAATCTGCTCAACAAAAATGGAGATAAATGTGTGGAGAGTTAGTTCAACTATATGGCTAGAGCTTAGGGAGAACCACCTATTCCCTGTTTTGGTGTATTTTTAAGAATTTGAAACGTCACCCAATGTTCTAGGTGTGGGTTGTGGTAGGGAGGGTTAATAACTGAACACATCTAGGACTGCTTTTCTTCACTACTGATAGAGAATAGCAGTTTGCCTTGTCCCCCCATGGGGAAGGATTGGGTTCAGCAAACTTCTGAGAAACCCCAGTCTCTTTCCTTTCAGGAGAGGACTAACGGTGGAATCCAGCTTTGAGCATCAACTGTCCCAAGTGGGGCAGGGAACAAGTGTGTACTGGCCACTTTGTTCTTCACACCATATGCAAAGTCTGGCCTTGTGTGTGGGGAAAGAACATTCTGGGGAACCACGAGGAGGTGAAGAGGTCTCTGGGCATCAATACCACCTGGAGATATGTTTAAAATGGAGATTCTGGGGCACCTGGGTGGCTTAGTTGTTAAGATCAGACTTTTGATCTTAGCTCAGATCATGATCTCTCAGTCGTGGAGCCTACTTAAAAATAAAAAATAAAATAAAATAATAAAATGCAGATTCACATTTAGCAAGTCAGGGTCTGCGGTTCTGCAAGTCTAACAAGCTCCCAGGTAATGCTGACAGGCTACAGGCCCACCTGCCACAGGTTGGGTAGTGAATCCTTACACTCCTGCAACTAGCTGGAGCCAGGACAGCAGGGAGCAAAAGTCAGGCACAAAGAGCACCACTGGGATCTTTGTCTCATGAGCATCATTCACCTCCACTCAGGCCAAGTGGTCCCACCATGAACCTGGACTCTCGGTCCCCTTTGGCATAAATAGCAAAAATGAAGTTTTTCCTCCCCACTTCCCCAGGAAAAATTTTCTAAAGATCTTCCAACAACTTCAATGGTGGCTTCTGCACTCATTGCCCACCTGCTCCCCCTGGTTCAAATTCATGATCCGCTAACACAAGTGAAGCCAAACCTATTCTAACATTTTAGGGAGACGGTTGATGTTTGGCCAAATCTGCAACTGGAAATTATTTGATAAGGAGCATAATAAAAGGAGACAAGCCTATACTAGATCCTGCCTTCTTTACTTTTTTGCAAAACTTGAAAAGTGAGAGCTTATGGAATGTTACCATCAAAAAAATCTAGGCCCACAGCATACACCACTGATGTGAAGAACTGCCTGGAAGGACTTCTTGATTTTACCAAAACCACCAGAGGAACTGATAGAGAACCTCAAAAATCCCAGGGCTCTTCGTGTGTAAAGATGCTTTTTCTCTCTAAACCTGGAGAAGAAAAATCAAAATCCTTACCCTTATTCTAATTAATACCCATTTTAAATGACACATACAAACCTGTATCTATGCAATCCAATGTAGGATTTGCTAATAAACATTCTGTGTGAACATAATTCAGGAGACCACATCTTTAATCAACATAATCTCACTATCTAGGAACTAAGTCTAGTCACTGAGGAGAAGTACAATAAAGAATGAAGTGTTCTGAATGGTATGCTACAGGGGATACTTTTCAGAAAAAGTCAAACCACTTTATCCACAAGTTCACAGTTATCTTCAACAAATTCTTGGGGGTAAAAAACGATCTCAAAGTCCCCTGAATACTCAAGAGCATGGTCCTGCTTAACGTTCAAAATCCAGATAATTTATACTCTGGTGGTTCTTTGATCCCTAACATACCCTTGGATATTGGAGCACCCTCTTCAGCTGTTAATAAAAATCCATCTCGGAGAGGACTTTCTGCTTTCAAAAGTCCTCACATATCATGAAGTCTGGAACTAGCAGAGCCCCTAGAAATAATCCAGCTCCAAGATTTCCAAATCGGCGTACATATACTTTTGCTGCAGGAAACCACGAGAGCCTCAGGGAAAATAAGGTGCATCATCCTTGAGTGCTTTTTTAATCCAGACAACAATTTAAAGCATTTTTATATTAAAACAAACAGATGGATCCTGCCTTCTAGTCTCCATCAAAGGAATCGCTGAACACACACTGAAACAGATTCCTCTGACCTGAAGATTTGGGGGCAGGTTTAAGAAGCATCAATATAATCCACTTTACAGCTTGAGACATGGCTGCGAGGAGCTGCCAGGAGAAGTCACTGCTATGTGCTAGTCCTCAAAGAGATTTACAGCCCTCCTCCCACAAACCAGGAGAAGCTGGGAGCAGCCCTTCCTCAAATGGAGAACCAGAAGCTCAAACAAGGATGTGTGCCACCTGTGTGTCACCCTCTTCCACCTCACGTGCACTCCTAACAAACACATAATTAAATGAGCTTCTCAGTGAATGATAAAGCCACAGGTCCCTCCATAAAACATGTCAAAGCATTTAAGCCAGCTGCACATCACTGGCATTATATGTAGCTTAGAGGCATCCAGATTTACACATAGGCTAGTAGTTACTATCTCTTCACTAAAACGTTGAATTCTTCAGCACTGACGTGGCCTCCATTTGGATACACCTAATAACGAGGCAAGTCAGAATGGGTAGCATTTGTTCCAAAAAACAGGGGTGGGAGGGGAAGGAACCAGAAGGCCCATTCAGCAGTGTATCTCTAGACAAAAGACACCGTAGACTGAAAAATAAAATCTAAGAACCTATGTGAGATGGTCAGCTCAAGAGTCATCTAGTGATTACAGAGACCTACTGTGTGTAAGATCAGAGGCTAGGGCTCAGAGCAATGACTAGAAGAGAGTCCACATCAAATGCCAGTCAGGTGCTGTTGGTTTGGAAACTGAAAGTTTAGTAACTGCTTTCAATGCAAATATTGCTCTCTTATTTTCAAAGCCCTCTTGGGGAGGGGGAACAGAGGGAGAATCTTTTTTTAAGATTTTATTTAATTATTCATGAGAGACACAGAGAGAGAGAGGCAGAGACAAAGGCGGAGGGAGAAGCAGGCTCCATGCAGGGAGCCCAACGTGGGACTTGATCCCGGGACCCCATCATCACACCCTAGGCTGAAGGCAGGCGCTAAACCACTGAGCCACCCAGGGATCCCGAGAAGGAGAATCTTAAGCAGGCTCTAGCCCATCGCAGAGGCTGCTGTGGGGCTCAAACTCATGACCCTGAGCCAAAATCAAGAGTCAGTCACTTAATTGACTGAACCACCCAGGTGCCCCTCTAAGCCCCTTCACCTGATCTGATTTGACCTTCACAGCAAACTTGTAAGAAAGATTAATAATTAGTATTATAATATCTGCTTTATTATCCCTGTCAGGGCTGAAAAAGGTTACCTAGTAAAAAGGTTACCTTTCACACACCTAGTCCTGCTGGAATGAGACCTGAAAACCCTCCCCTATCCTATAGCCAAACTTTTACAAACACTTTCATTTAAAACACTTTTTAAGCCTTGTAAGAATCCAATGAGGTCTGTTTGCTCCAGAGTGGCAGGCAATCCCAGAGAGGGGAAACCCAGGTCAGAGAGGTTAAGGAAGGGCCCAAGGTCACAAAGCCAATAAAGAGAGAGGAACTGGAATTTGAATCCAGGTTTCCCACTCAAAGGCCTGTGACCTGGAGCGCTGGGTGTCTCAGTCGATTGAACAGCCAACTCTTGATTTAGGCTCAGGTCATGGTCTCCCAGTCCTGCCTGGGATCCAGCTTGGATAGGGCTCAGTGCTCAGTGGGAAATCTGCTTGAAGATTCTCTTTCCCCCACCCTCTGCACCCCCCTCCCATGCTCTCACACATGCGTGTGTGCGTGCACTCTCTAATAAATAAATAAATATTAAAAAAAAAAAAAAAAAGGCCTGTGTCCTTTTCAGAAGGAACATCAGCAACACAGCCAGGGTAGAGACACCCTCCAGGAAGAGCTGGGGATGGGAAACCAAATCTCACAGGCCTCAAGGGAGTCAAACAGGAACCGGCTCATGCTGGGGCCAAGCTGAGACCCAAGTCTTGCCAAAGCTGCTGTACATGGACATGGGCTTTCTAACCCAGTTCAGCACCCCGAGCCCTGCTCAGTTCCCCGGATGGCTCAGTCTGGGCACCCCTGTGATACAACTGGGGTCAGATATCAAAGGGCACACAAGTGTGATCTTTCCAGACCAACAGAGAGAGAAAGGTGCCATCTGTCACTCCAGGTCCAACTCTGAACCTGCCAGGCAAACTCCCTGCCTGTCATCCTCCCCTGGACGTGGGGAGACCCTCCGCCGTGCAGACTGCTCAGGGCTGGCAATTGCTCAGTCAGGCCACCTCCCTCTCTGCTGGAAACTGAAAAGGACCCTGTTCCCAAGCAAGTTCTGAGCTTGCTTCCCTATCACTCGCTGCCACAAACAAAAGATGCTGTAGGAAAGGGTACCCATCCTGCCAGACGACGTTTACACATTTCTTTGATGCAATTAAGTCCTAGTGAAAAATATCAGAAAACAACTTTTTACAGAAGAAGTCAGAGGCCTAGACACTCATACTTGGGAGACGCTCAAAGTGAACGCTGATTTCAGTCTCTGAGCAAGTGCGGGGAAGGAAGGGCTTCAAACACAGAGGCTGACCCGCCGGTGTGCACCCAGCGCCTGCCCCAGAAGCAGCTGGGCTCTTGACCTGTGCTTCCCTTAACCCAACTTTACAAAAGAAGAGACCACGTTTCCTTTCATTTGTTTTTACCTGCAGGAGGCTGACCTTGGCGATTCGGAAGGGATTTAAAAAAAGTGACAGAAGTAAACTTGTTAACTCTCAAAATGGAAAGGAAGGTTCCTAAAAGGCACCGGTCGGGGTCCCAGACACGCTCCGAAGATGTGACTCACATGAGTTGCGCGGGTGAGTGGGGCCCGGGGCTCCCTGAAGGTCGGAGCCCGCAATCCAGGCCACGCGGCGCGCCCCGCGCGGGGCTCCCCCAGGTGCACGCCGGAGGGCTCCTCCCCGCTCGGGGGCCCGGAGGCCGGCCCCCCCCCCCCGCCGCCGCCGCCGCATCACGCGCCCACGCTCCGCGAACACGCGTGTCCCTCCCTCCCCGTCCGCGGGCCGGAGGCGCGGACCCCGGTCTTACCCCGAGCAGGCGCGGCCCCGGGGGCCTCCCGCGCGGGGCTCCCGGGCGCCCGGCTCCGCTGGCTGCCTCCGCTTCGCTGTCCTCGGCCGGGCCCCGGCCGCCCGGCGGCTCCGCTTCCCTCCGCAGCAGGCGGCCGGGCAGCACCGGGGCGCACGCGGCGGGCTCGGGCTCCGGCCCCGGCTCCGGCCCCGGCTCCGGCGCCCCCTCCTCCCGCCGCCCGCCGCCGACCTGGCGCTCGCGGGCTCGGGGTCCGCGGCTCCGGGGCGCGGGGGTCGTGGGGTGCTCCGGCTGCCCCGCGCTCCCTCCCGCGCGGCCCCTCTCGCGGGGGCGCCTCGCTCGCGGCGCGCGGGCGTCACGGGCTCGGGGCGCGGGGGGACGGCGACGGCGCGGGCCCCGGGGCGGCGGGCGGGGGCGCTGCTGCGGACGGGGGCACTGATGCGGGCGCCGCGGCGCGGCCTCTCGCCATGGCTCCCCCGCGGGCGGGCGGCTCGCGCCTCCCCTCCGCGCTGCCGTCACCGCCCGACGCGCGCCGAGCCCTCCCCTTGCCCGGCCCCGCCCGCGCGCCGGCCCGCGCCGCCACCTGCGAGCCGCCCTCCGGGATGCTCGCCCGACGGAGCGCGCCCGGGACGCAGCGAGCCGCTGCCGGAGGCCCGCCGTGCGCTTGCACCTGCGCCGCGGGGCTCGGAGAGGAACCCGGCGCAGTGCTCCGTGGGGGAACTGCCGCGCCCCGCCGCCCCCGCCGCCCCCGCCGCCCCCGCCGCGCCCCGCCCCGCGCGCTCACTGAACTCGGGCGCCTTTCGGCGCGCGCCTAGGGTCAGTCTGAGGGGCACACGGGACTCTCGCGTGCACCGTTGGCCACTAAAGCAACGAAGGCCAGGCTTTCCTGCAGCTCGGAAGTCTAGGAAAGCAACCCTGAGGCTTAAGCTGGGGGAGGACAGAGCGGGGGGCGGGGGCGGGGGCGAGGGGGGCTTGTGGATGGACCGTCTGAAAAAATGCCACCGACGGACGGGCGGGGGGGGGCGGGGCGGAATCAGAAAAGGATCCAGGAAGTCGGTGCTCACAAGCCACTGTATTATGCAAATCACTAGTGGACGGTTTAACGCGAAACAACCCGGATTAGCTCACTTCCAGTTGGGGCTGCTGAGTGTACTCCTTGGGCCCGGTCTCTGCCCAAAGGTCGCAGAGGACATTGGGAAGACACGGAGAGGACTCTGACCCGAGCCAAAGACGCAAGAAAGCTGAACCATAGAAAACCTGGTGTCAAATACTGGAAGGGGACTTGAAGTCTACAGTCAAGATTAGTTCAGGCAAGAATCCCTGGATGCCAACACTAGAGCGGATTTTACTGGAGAGCAGATATTTGCTCGGCTTGATTTGTCTCTCCGTAGATCATTTAGGCTCATTAATAACAAGGAAGAAACATTTACAGAGAAGCAGGTGGACCACACCTTGGCCAGGTGATCAAAATTAACATTATCAACGAGAGTAGATGGATACCGTGTCCTCAGTACACATCACCTAGGCGGTATTCCAGGGAGAACGCATAACCTGAATCTAATGATGATGAAACCTCAGACAAAGGCAAAATGAGGAACATTTAGCAAAAAGGGGCAGGGGCTGTATTCTTCAAACATGTCAACGTCACAAAAGACAAAAGAGGGGCATCGGAGTGACTTAGTTCATTAAGCGTCTGACTTGATTTCGGTTTAGGTCTTGATCGCAGAGTAGTGAGTCCCAGCCCCACATTGGGTTCCATGCTGCACAAAGAACAAAGGAGGCTCAATGTTCCAGATTAAACGTTGCTAAAAAGGCATGACAACTTAATATGATACCTTGTCCTAGACTGGATCCTATACTGGAGGTGGGGAAATGCTAGCAGGGATATCTCAGTGGACAAAGCTAGAATCCTTTTTTATTGAAGATTTTTTATTTATTTGAGAGAAGGGGAGAGAGAGAGAGAGAATGAGCAGGGGGAGGGGCAGAGGGAAGTAGACTCCCTGCTGAGAAGAGCACCCAACCCAGCTGAATCCCAGGGCCCTGAGTATATGACAGGGCAAGGAGGCAGAGGCTCAACCAACTGAGTCACCCAGGGGCCCCCAAAGTTCGAATCCTGATAGTACATTAAAGTATTGGATCAATGTTAAATTTGCTGCTGTTAATAACTTGTACTATGGTTATGTAGAAGAATACCCATATTCTTAGAAGTACACATTGAAGTATTGTCCAGGCATGATGTATGTAACTTCAAGTGATTCAGAAAAAAAAAAAAAAATGTTGATAAGAAAAACGATAAAGGAAGTGGGCAAAATATGAAGTCAGTGAATCTAGGTACAATGTGTACTAAAACATTTCAGTGTGTTTGAAATTATTTCCAAATAAAAAGATCTTTGAGAAACAAAGTAGGAGATGAGGTTCAATGGGAGGAAGGCAAGGTATGTTTGTAAAAGGGCAACACACGAGATCCTTCTGGTTTTAGAACTTGTGGTCTTCGAGCAGGTGGTTGAATTTATATAGAACTTAAATACACTTGGGACACCTGGGTGGCTCAGTGGTTGAGCATCTGCCTTCGGCTCAGGGCGTGATCCTGGGGTCCTGGGATCCAGGTCTGCATAGGGCTTCCTGTAGGGAGCCTGCCTCTCCCTCTATGTCTCTGCCTTTCTCTTTGTGTCAATAAATAAATAAAAAATAAATAAATAAATAAATAAATAAATAAATAAATACTTTTTTAAAAAAAACTTTAAAAAGTACAAGTAAAACTGGGGAAATCTGAGTAATAAGATAGGTGGATCGTATCAATGTCGATATTCTAATTGTAATAACATTAAGGTTTTGCGGGATCCCTGGGTGGCGCAGCGGTTTGGCGCCTGCCTTTGGCCCAGGGCGCGATCCTGGAGACCCAGGATTGAATCCCACGTCGGGCTCCCGGTGCATGGAGCCTGCTTCTCCCTCGGCCTGTGTCTCTGCCTCTCTCTCTCTCTCTGTGACTATCATAAATAAAAAAAAAACAAAAACATTAAGGTTTTGCAAAGTGTGATCATTGGGTAAACTGAGTGAAGTATATTATTTCTTATGACTAAAGTAAATCTACAATTATCTCAATAAAAATTTCAGTTACACAGCATCTGGCTGGCTCAGTTGCTAGAGAATGCGACTCTTGATCTCAGGGTTATGAGTTTGAGCCCCACACTGGATGCAACGATTACTTAACACATTTCTTAAATCTTTTAAAAAATTTCAATTACAAAAAACAATCAAGTAAATGCCAAGTAGGAATGTAGAGAAGTACAACCACCTGGGAATATGCAAGAGCAAATGTGCTGGTGCTATCTCCTTGTGGGTTTAGAGTAGACATGGAGCTGTTAGCAACATGTTTCTCTAAGTAAGAAGGAAGGAAGGAAGGAAGGAAGGAAGGAAGGAAGGAAGGAAGGAAGGAAGGAAGGAAGAAAGAAAGAAAGAAAGAAAGAAAGAAAGAAAGAAAGAAAGAAAGAAAGAAAGAAAGAAAGAAAGAAAGAAAAATGAAGTATAACTGACAGATCAGATTTCTTCTAATTCTGTAATTTAAGAATCCTAGAGCTGTGGGATCTTTGACATCATCTAGTCCAACCTTCTCATTTTCAGGAAGCCGTGGGCAGAAAAGTGGTACATGACCAAAGGAGCATCAAATTAGTGGTAGACCTATCACTACAATTCTTGTCTGCCGAATATGTCCAATGCTCTTTGCACCTTTACTGGCTACCTGTCACTTTCTATGTCCGTGAGGTCTAGTCAAGTTTGGTGCCAAATTTTAAAGTCATCCATTCATTCATTTTGAATCCCTCACTGTGGTCCCATGGGCACAGGGTCCTGACATCCTGTTTCCAGCACCAGATGACAGACAAGTGCATCCCACTCCTGAGGAGGAGGGGCTGGTTTCCCTCTGGCATTCCCAGCCTGGATGGAGCAGGTGGCAGGCAGGGCCCTTTGAGTGAGCCCCTAGTGGTGGGCCCTGAACTACTTCAGCAGCTGGAGACCTGCTGCTCCTGGAAGTCAAGGGTGCAGCGACCTGGGAGGGAAGCCAGATGGGTATGCAGAAAAGAAAGCACTAATTTCTTGGCAGGTCCCAGCCTTACCTAACATCAGGCACAGGTCTCTATACCAGAAGTGACTCTGGCCTCCCTTGGGGCACAGATAGCCACTGTTATTCTTTCCTTCTGTCAAATCAAATCAGAATCAGCATATGTTCACTGATATCTGCCAAGCCCTGAATAAATAGCTATGAGAAAATACAAAAAAGGAATATCTGATGCCCGCCCTTTAGAAACCTAAAATACAGCCAGGGACCCAAGATGGAAATGTAGAAAATGACCTGACAGGGATGCCTGGGTAGCTCAGTGGTTGAGCTTCTGCCTTTGGTTCAGGTCATGATCCTGAGATCCTGGGATCAAGTCCCATATCAGGTTCTCTGTGAGAAGCCTGCTTCTCCCTCTGCCTGTGTCTCTGCCTCTGTGTGTGTGTGTGTGTGTGTGTGTGTGTCTTTCATGAATAAATAAAATCTTTTAAAAAATTTAGAAAGTGACCTGACAAAAGAATTAAAATGCTAGCTTTGTTGGCTTGGGTTCTCCTCAAAAGCAGTGTTAGAGAAGGATTGAAGGGCAAGTACTTTCTTTTGGGAAGTGATCTCATGGAACAGGGGTGGGAAAATGAATCAGGACCAGAAAGAATGAAACAAGGAGGGAGAGAAAACCCATTCAAAGGTGTTTGATCTAGGCAGTCTCCTCTGTGAACAAGTAGAGCTCAGTCCTACTGGGACCCTCTGAGGAATTGCATAGAATCAAGATAGGGTGCACCTGAGGGGTGCAGTCAGTTAAGCATCTGACTCTTGGTTTCAGCTCAGGTTGTGATCTCAGGTTTGTGAGATCAAGTCCTGCATCAGCCTCTGCATTCAGCACAGAGTCTGCTTGGGGTTCTCTCTCCCTCTTCCTCTGCCCCTCCCCTTTGTGCTCTTTCTAAAATAAATCTTTACATCTTTTAAAATTGAATCTTTATTTTAAAAAATCAAGATGGAAGGAGGGAGCATTTAACCACCAGCTCCTAGCTCCCATCAATAAAGTGGGTACTGAGCAAACAAGTGAACTGAAAGGGTATCACAGGGGACATACATATATAAAATACCAGATTCACCAGCAAAAAAAGCAGCCTATTGGCAGATGTTTTTGCTTGCTTTATTCATTGCTTGCATTCCAACACCAACAACAGGGCTTGATTCATAGTAGATGCTCAAACAATAGATACAGAATGTAGAGGAAATTATTAAAAGTATATAAATAAGGGATCAGTTAAGTGTCTGCCTTCAGCTCCGATCATGATCCCAGAGTCCTGGAATGGAGTCTCACATCAGTTTCCTTGCTCAGTGGGGAGCCTGCTTCTCCCTCTGTCCTGCCACTTCCTCTGCTTGTGCTCTCTCTCTCTGACAAACAAATGAATAAAATCTTGAAAAAAATAAACGAAAGTATGTAAATAAGTAATTTATCAACAATGTGTGTGTGTGTGTGTGTGTGTGCGCGCGCGCGCGCACTGGGTATTGGATAGGCTGGAGTGATAGTGAACAGTGATAGTGAAAAAGGTACAGTCTTGGCCCTCTGAACCTTTCAGTCCAGAGAAGAGTCAGATAATATGCTACACGTGCATATCCAATTAGTTTGTGACACATTCTGGGAAGAAAAGCGTACAAACACTAGAAATAGATTAAGAGGAGGATTTATGATAGACTAGTTGGTAAGGGAGGATCTAAGAAGGTGACCCAGAGGTGGAACCAGAACCAATCATGCATAGGGCAGGGGGCAGCATCAGAAAAGGACCTAGAAGCAAGAAAGACACTCAGTAGCTGGATCCCTGGGGGTTTTTCAGGGAAGATCTAGGCTATGGCCCCATGTCAGTTTGAGGAGAATCGGAGACCACTTCAGGGTCAGTTGGAGGGCTCACTCACAACCTCCCCCTCCACCACAACCACCACTACTGCCACCAGTAATACTTTAGGAATATGATAAAACTCCAGTGTAACATAAGTGGGCCCCCAAATTGACTGGCGGAGTGTAGCATGGGGTTACAAAACTGAAGGTTAATTAAAATCAATATTTCTAGTAACTATTGCACAGTTACTATGTGAAGAAGGAAAAATTTTTATAAATAAAACATCAGCTTAACTGAACGTAGAGCACCCCCAAATGATCATGGGCTACTCACCTATAAACACCTCCCACACACACATCCTCTAAGAAAAGAGCTGGAACCTGCCACCATTGCAGAACAAGAACAGAAGTCTAATCACATTATATCCACACTTGTGTTGTTACCGATGTCTTATTCCAGGGTCTCAGTTTGTTGTTTTGTTTTAATTAATTTATTTATTTCATAGAGAGAGAGAGAGGCAGGGGGAGAGGAAGAAGAGAAGCCCAAATAAACTCCATGCTCATGCTCTCTCTCTTTCTCTCTCAAATAAGTAAAATATTTTTAAAAATAATAAAATATTGACCAGTTGCTCACAGGTTCCTTAGAAGTAAGAAAAAAAATAGATTACTACCAATACCTTCTTTAATACCTGGTATTAGTCCCAAGGCTTTATATGCATGGATAACTTCCAGCTTTATACTTCCAGCCCTGACTCTCCCTCCTGAACTCCAGACTCATGTAAACAAACTGCCTAATTAACACTGTTGTCTGGATGTCTCATAGGCATCTCAATGATGATGCACTTATGATGCACTAACCTGAACTGCTGTCTCGCCCCAAGTAGTTTGACTCTTCTAGTCTTTTCGATTTCAGTTGCCTGGGCCAAAAACCTTATAATCATTTTAACTTCTCTCTTTGTTCCCAACCTATCAAGGACTCTGTTGATTCTACCTTTAAAATAAAATCCAGAATCTACTTCTCACTGCCTTCATTGCTTCCAACCTACTCCAAAACCACCATCATGTCCCCAGGATCCCTGCAAGAATGTCCTTAATCCTTGCTTGCTTGCCTCTTCCTCTATCTTCCCTAGAGTCCATCATCAACACAGGAGCCAATGTCCCTGTAAAATGTGACTCATTTCATGGTCCTTCTCCCTTAAAGCCCTCTAATGGCTCTCCATTTCCCCCAGAAAATAAGCAGAAATCCTTCCAATTGCCTATTAGACCTACATGGTCTGCTCCCTGCTCCCTCACCTCATTTTCCTCTTCTCTCCAACTCACTCACTTCACTGGACAAGCATAACAATCTCCTTGCTATTCCTTGAACATCCACAGATACTCTTACCTCAGCACTGTGCGCTGTTCCCTTCACTCAGAATTCCTTTCTTCCACATGGCCCTTCCCCTCACCTTCCCAGCAAGGCCCTTAGGCACCCCAATTCCCTTTGCCCTCCTCTATTTTCTCTTATTTAGCCCATTATAAAATGTACTCATTACTGTTTATTTTCTGCCTTCTCTCTCTTGATTTACAAGGTAGTTTTATTCCTAGGCGCAATCTTGACACAATGCCTAGAACATAGTAGTTGCTCAATAATTATTTGTCAAAAGGTCAATCCTTCCGAATCTTAACAAAAAGCCATCTGACCCAGTATAATACACTTACTGATTGACATTTTATTGTCTTGTCAGAGGTGGAGAATGTAGTAACTTTTGTTTTTCTTATATCAGTATTAAAAGATCTTGTGAATAAGTCCTGACGATATATCCTTCTCTTCCACAATCCATTATGAAGAGACCATCTTTTTTTAAAATATTTTATTTATTTATTCATGAGAGACAGAGAGAGAGAGGCAGAGACACAGGCAGAGGGAGAAGCAGGCTCCATGCAGGGAGCCTGATGTGGGACTCGATCATGAAGGGACCATCTATAAAAACCCTGCTAGGGCACCTGGCTAGTTCAGTCGGTTAAGCATCTGCCTTCAGTTCAGGTCATGATCCTGGAGTCCCAGGATAGAGTCCCACATCAGGCTCCCTGCTGGGCGGGAAGTCTGCTTCTCCTCCTCCTCCCTCCCCACCCCTACTCATGTGCAATTATGCTCAGGCTCTCTCGCTCTCTTGCTCTCTCTCTCAAATAAAGAAATAAAATCTTAAAAACAAAAACCCTGTGAGATCCTATTTGTTCTCAAGAACTACAGTATTATTCTCAATAAGGAGTGTTCATATTGGCTAATATGAAAATTATCATAAAATAAAGTTGTCATAAAACTTATCTCTAAGTCCTAGGATTCTACATTTCATTGGATGACTCTGTTGACACCAGCTAAACCTCAGGCTTGCATGGTTGCTTATCTAATTCCCTTTCCAAACTAAAGAGTCTCACTCTCAGTTTATCCTGATAGGAAACTACCTCTGCTATTTTAATTCTTTACTTACTTCCATCTGAGTCTTTTCAAATTCATATGCCTTGAAGACTTTCTGGTACATGATATTTTACATGTGGCCAATGTTTTCCTAGTGGTACATATTCATGTTTTGTTTTATTTTCCCCTGAGCATGGATTCTTCATCCCAGGTTCATGGAGGCACAAGGGGGGATATCAGGGAGCGTATTAGTTAGAGTGAGCTAAACTGATGTTATAAGTAAATGTAAAATGTAATGGTTCAACATAGGGGTTTGTCTTTTGCTCAAGTAACAATCTAGAGTAATTCCAGATGGGTAGAGGAGCTCTTTTCCACATATTTCACTAATGGACTGATTGTGGACTGAATGGGCAATGCCATTCAGATGCCATTCTGGCTCTGCCATCTTGGGTCACCCTGGGCATGACCAACTCAGTGAGGAGCTGAGGGATAGAGCATGGAGGAGCCTGTAGGGGAGGTTCCATGAGCCGGGCCTGGCAGGAACACACAAACCACTTCCACTCAAGTTTCACTGGATAGAGGTCTTAGTTACATGGCCATAGTCACTAGAGGGAAGCTGGGAAATGTCTATCTAAGCAACCAGGAAGAAGGGGAGAACAGATTTTGGTGCTCGGCTAGCATTTTCTGCCACAGGGGATCTGAGAAACAGGCACACACACAAAAGATATATTTTTATTCAATTTATTTTGTAAAGGATAAAGAAAAATTGCTTTATCATTCAAATTATAAGCTTATTGTTTTACTTTACTTTATGCTTCAAGAAAAAGCATGAGGTTATCTGATTGGCCCGGCAAGGTCATCTGACTATAGGGAATTAGGGGTGGTGTCTGTTGCCAAGAAAAGATGCCAGTACTTATGGTCAGGCAAGGTACAAGGACCATCACACCATCGCAGCATGTTAGGACATATGAATTAACTTGAGGAAAACCTGTTGTGAGGGACACAGCTGGGACTCTACCTTTATCTCCCGTGGCCTTACAGCCAGTGCCAGCTGCCAGCACCTGCATCTCCTTCACCTCTTCAGGCAACTGAAGGCTGCCCTGCTCAGTACAGTGGCCGGGAAGTTCTGGGGAGTATTGAAGACCTGGTCCCAGAAGTTTCTGCTGCCTTTCCCCTTAGGACAATGTAAATTTTATGCTGGCTGCCCAACTTCCTCCATGTGATTAAGTTCCAGTTCTTTTTGCTTGATAAAAACACCCTTCCTTGGCTATCTTTTCTTTCCCTATCTCACTTATCTGCTCTCCTCCCCATGTCTTGTGGGATCACCAAACAGAGCTTGAAATATCTGGGGCTTCCTTTAGGTGGAGACCAAAACTAAAACCCTTACCCTGCCATGACTGTTATGCATATTGGTCAGTGTTTGTGCTTAGCATATATTCTGTTGGAAACTGTCAAAGCAAAGCAAAGAGCCTCGTTGGAAACTTCTCTAGACACTCTGATTATGTCACACTGGGAATAAGGAGAAGCAGGGTCAGCGGGTTCTGCACTGCCAGGGCTGTGAAAAGAAAACAATAGTAACAATCTCACAGTGCTCAGCATCAGCAAGTAGAACATTTTCCCCCTGCTGTTACTAAATTTATCACGGTTAGCAACATAAAGTCGTTGACCCAGTAAGAACAGGCTCCCGTTCCTCTGACTGGAGCTTCATAATAAAGAAGCTGGTAAGAAATAACCTCCAGGTAGGGTATAAGACCTTGGCACAGATGAAGCCGAGTTAGCTAAGGGAATATGGCAGGGCAGAAACAGTTTACTCTATTCCTCCCAAGCCCACCCAACATGGAACAATTATACTGATGGCATACAGCAGCTCTTAAAAAAATGGTACTCAGTTTGTTAGTTGAGGTGACAAAGAAGGACTTTCAGGAACAGGAATGAAGCTCTCATGGCTTTCGTTTAACTTGAATCATCCAGAGGGACAGGACACAAAGCCTCCCCATACCACATGGGATGACGTTCTTGCGGACAAGAGCAAAAAGGCAAGGGCAGAAGGCAGGAGCAGCCATAGCTCATCATCTTGGATGTGCTGCAGAGAGGGTAGGTCTTCTTCCTGAAAAGGACACAAACTGGAGTCGGCTTCCATTCGGAAGCCTCCTGTGAAGAATGCTTCAGGGTTGCACATCCCAGTGCCAGATGGAAGAAATGGCACACTTTTTTTTTTAAAGATTTTATTTATTCATGAGAGACACAGAGAGAAGCAGAGACATAGGCAGAGGGAAAAGCAGGCTCCCTCTGGGGAGCCTGACGCAGGACTCAATCCCATGACCATGGGATTATGACCTGTGCCAAAGGCAGATGCTCAACCCACTGGGCCACCCAGGCTTCTCCAAATGGCACACAGCTTGAGGAAACCTGATCAAGTCCTTGTTTCCTCTATTCCCCTCCATTTCAAAAGTTTGCTAAGAAGAACACATTTTATTGAGTCTTTTCCTCCCTGTCTCAATTGGTTTGAAAGGTTTTACAGTCTGTTTCTATTTCTTTCAGATTTACCTTTAAAATTTTAAGAGATAGATATTTATTTATTATAAAAAAAAGACATCAATCCTACTTGAGGATGTACTCTAGGAAAACAAACATCAATGCAAATGAAGAAGCTAAAAGATAACATGCAAAACAATAATGATAAAGTGTAATGTGTGTTTGGGGCACCTGAGTACTGCAGTGGGTTAAGTGACGAACTCTTGATTTCAGCTCAGGTCATGATCTCAAGGTTGTAGGATTGAGCTGAGCGTCGGGCTCTGTGCTCAGCAGGGAGTCTGCTGGAGATTCTCTCTCCTTCTCCCTCTCCCTCTGCAACCCTATACCCTGCATCCCTGCTCTCTCTGTCTAAAATAAATAAAACTTAAAAAAAGAAAAGAGAACAAAAGGAAAAGAAATGCTCTAAAAACAAAACCAAAAGTGATGGGTTATGTCAATGGGACACAGGGGTCAACTAAAAGAATTCCCAATGGCTAAAGCAAAACAATTTGAGCGAAAAATGAAGTGGTATTGAGTGATTTGGATTATAACCCAAAGTACAAATTAAATATCCATGAATACACACTAACATAAATAAATGATTGAATAAATAAATACATGAAGAGGAAGAGAAAAATCTCCCATGCAGAAGAATTCCAAATAAAGTATATAGATCTCCATTCTCAAGGGGGTGACACAGAACTTCCCACTCTAGAAGTTTGGGTTAAATATAGAAACTTCCTTCCAGAAAGTTCAGTATAGAAAGGGGGAAAAAGAGTCACTTTACAGTGTAGAAACCTGGTAAGCACCACCTCTGCCAGGTGATCAAGGCTTTTGTCAACAGTGACGTCGTGTTGACATCAGGTACCCCTGATATGACGTGATGAGAAGGACACTTCACCTCTGTGGTCCTCCTGCCCCAACCCATAATCCCAGTCTAATAATGAGAAATACATCAGACAAATCTCAATTGAGTGACATTCTAAAAATACCCAACCCATATCTGAATAAAACATGCACGTTAGTTCTGTATCAATATTTGTGACAAGAGGGCCATACTAAGATAAGATGTTAACAGAGAAAAATGGGTATGGGGCATGAGAAGTCTTTGTGCTATCTTGGTAATTTTTCTAACAATCTAAAACAATTCTAAAGTAAGTTTATTTAAAAAATAATGGTAAACATTGAAACCGGCATAAAGTCGAAATAACTTTTAAAAAATATTTTATTTATTTGAGAGAGCTATATTGAGTACACACTCAATAGAGCGCAAGAGAGAGAACCCAATGTGGGGCTCCATCCCAGGACCCTGGGACCACGATCTGAACCTGAGGCAGGTGCTTAACTGACTGAGCTACCCAAGTGCCCCCTTAAGTTGAAATAACTTTTAATAATATGATGAGAATGTTTAATTCACTGGTCATGAACAAAGTATTTAAATATAAATAAAACTAGTAACTTGAAGTGAAAGTGCAATTTCCACAAAATCCCTGCAGAGGAAAGAAGTTGGAGAAGGAAATTAAGTCTGGGGGTTGAGGGTAAGGGAATGGGCAAATGTGTGAAGGGGAGGGGGAGGTGTAGGCTTCCAGTTACTGAATGAAAAAGTCATGGGGATGAACGGTATAGCCCAGGGAATAAAGGCAGTGATACTGTGTGTGTATCAGACACTTATACACACACAATAGTGTGTGGTGACAGACACTTGTGGTGAGCACAGCATAACATATAGAGAAGGTGAATCATCCTGTCATATATGCCTGCAACTAATGAATATCGAATATCAACTATACTACAATAAAAATTTTTTTTAAATTTTACAAAAGAAGGTAAGTCTGAAGATATTGTCTTGGGTAATGTGTGATTTTGATGGAGAGATAGACATATTTGTAGATGTTAGGGCTTATTGCTAAAGGAATTAAAACAGTTGGAGCATAGGCAATATGCTCAATAGAGGGGAACAATGATAAAGCATAATAAAGTCAAACATAGAGCATGACAAGAATAAGGCCAATGTGTAATTGGTGATCATAGGAAGCTTCAAAAAGTTAAATCCTGCTTCAGAAAGAGAAGACTCTCAGACTGGGTAAAAGAAAAGTCTAGTTTACTGGGGTTTACAAAAGACACCCAAAATAATATGATTTTTTAAAAGATTTTATTTATTATTTGAAAGAGTGAGTGTGAAATGGCACAAGCAGAGGGAATGAAAGAGGGAGCTGTAGAAGTAGGCTCTCCACTGAGCAGGGCAACCAACATGAGACTCGAACCCAGGACCCCAGGATCATGACCTAAGCTGAAGGCAGACATTCAACCAACTGAGCCACCCAGGCGCCCAGAACATGATTTTTAAAACACTGAAAGTCATAGGAAGGACAAAAATATAAAAATAGAAGGCACAATAAATTAGGAAAAGAAAGTGTAGACAGAAAGCATAGGTGACACAACTAATAGAGCAGCAGTGTCCTCAATTGTTTGCACGTGCCTTTCTTGGTTCACTCACACCCAGCCTGAGTCCACATCAAACCTGACTACAGGAAGTTCTGACCCTTTCCCTGGTAAATCCGAGTGTTTACATTTTCCAAAAATCTATCCTTGTTGTTCTTGTCATCTCTTGTGCTCAGCCTGCAAATGGTTCACTCAGGCCTCTGGCCTCTGCAGAACTCTCTGGGCAAGGCCACCTGGAGGCCCCCACGTCTGCCTGAGTGCAGCTAATGCAGGGCTGTCATGTTTAATTAGAGTTCACTAAAACCCAAGGATGGTCATTACATGTTAGCCAAGTTCACCAGAAGGAAAAACTGTTGTTGTGATATGTCATTTATCCCCCAAATTAATCAGTCGATTGTATATAACACCAATCAAATGCCAAAGAAATTTTATTTTAAGGAAATGACAGTGTCCTGTAGTTCATATGTAAGGATAAATACATAAGAATACATAAGATGTTTCGGGACGCCTGGGTGGCTCAGTCTGTTAAGCATCTGCCTTCAGCTCAGGTCATGATCTCACTATCCTGAGGTCCAGCCCTGTGTTTGGCTCCCTGCTCAGTGAGGAGTCTGCTTCTCCCTCTCCCTGCTGGTCATGCTCTCTCTCTCTCTTTTTCAAATAGATACATCATATCTTTAAAATAAATAAATAAATAAATAAACAAACAAATAAATAAATTAAATAAATTAAATAAAAAATAAAAAAAATAAAATATAAAAAGAATATGTGAGACAATCGAAAAAACCATCAAGGGGTACAAATTCTGACCAGAAAGCAAAATATGAAGTGACAGTCATTAAAGGGGTTTTTCTGTCCTAGAAATAGGTAAGTACAGGAATTGCACAGAACTGAGGGTTGAAAAACAGAATAATGCACCTGTGAGAATTGAGTTTTTTTAGCTGGCAGGACACTGTTTTCCCCTCATTTTAGTAGTAAAAATTCTCTGGGGTCTTGAATAATTAAACAAAAACTGTGCTACTGGAAGAAAACTATAAACTGTTTTATTAGTCACATTGTGTCCACTGTGACAGGGGTTTCAGGTAAAACCTGGAACAATTCAGAGAAAACACTTCTTAAAAAGATTCTCTAAGTATGCCATTTTCTCTAATTTCTTCTTAGTTTCTCTTCCTCTTTTCATATATTTTTATGCTTTTAAAAGGTCTTATTTTTTAAATTATTTTTTAAAGATTTTGTTTATTCATGAGTCACATAGAGAGAGAGGCAGAGACATAGGCGGAGGGAGAAGGGAGCTCCCTGCGGGGAGCCTGATGTGGAACTCCATCCCAGGACTCCGGAATCACGACCTGAGCCAAAGGCAGATGCTCAGTCACTGAGCCACCCAGGTGTCCGAGAAAGTTTTTATTTTTAAGTAATTTCTACATCCAAAGTGGAACTCGAACTCATGACCCAGGGGTCAGGAGTCACATGCTCCACTGACTAAGCCAGCCAGGTCCCCCTCTTCTTCCTCTTTTTAAAGAGATGATCTGGATAATGTGTATCTAGAGGCTGTGCCTCATCCTTTGATATTCCAAGATTAACAGCCATGACCAACATAGTCAGCAGGTTTTTTAAAAGAAACTATAAAAAATTTCAAACATGAAAATAAAATCATATAATGGGCTCCGTTTATTCATCCCCAACTTCAACAATGACCAGAGCAGAGCACATCTATCTCCATCCTCACTCAGTTCCCTCATCCCTTCAATTATCTTGAAGCAAATCCCAATCCCAGACAACATATAATTTCATTCATAAATACTTCAGTGTGTATCTCTAAAAGACAAGAAGGCCTTTTCTGACAAGTTACCTAAAATGTACACGGTTCTGCTATTATGCTAAGTGAAATTAGAGAAAGGCCAACGCCATATGATTTCACTGACATGTAGAATCTAAAAAATAAAGGAAAGAATCAAAGCAGAAACAGACCTATAAATACAGAGAACAAATTGGTGACTGCCAGAGGCGAGGAGGGAGGAGGGATGGGCAAAAAGGGAGGCACAGGCTTCCAGTTATAGAATGAATAAGACACAGAAATAAAAGGCACAGCAGAGGGAGTCTAGTCAATGGTACTGTAATAGTGCTGTGTGGTGACAGGTGGGAGCTACACTTGTGAGCACAGCATAATGAATAGAGTTGTGGATTTACTATGCTGTATACCTGAAACTAATGTAACATGGTGTGCAAACTATACTTCAATTTAAAAGTACATATTATTGGGGCACCTCAGTGACTCAGTTGGTTAAGCATCTGCCTTCAGCTCAGGTCATGATCCTGGGGTTCTGGGATTGAGCCCCGCATCGGGCTCCCTGCTCAGTGGGAAGTCTAGTTCTCCCTCTCCCTCTACTGCCCCGCTGCAATCATGTTCTCTCTCTCAAATGCATAAAATAAAATCTTTACAAAAATTAAAAAGACATATTATTAATGAAGTTGGGTTCATAAAAATTACCTTGACTTAGCTTTCTGAGGGACTGGGACTCTTTCATAAATTTTTCAATTTCTTTGGTTATTGTTTTATTGAAATTTTTTCTATTTGAAGCTATTGCTATTAGTCTGAATTTTGCTAAAAATAAATCAATTTCATCAAATTTCCTAATTTCTTTTCATGAAATTGTATCTAGCAAGAGAAAAAAATTGGAACATATCAAGTTAATGCTGGAGGGCCAATTGATGATGCAGGAGAGGATGGATCCAGAAAACGTGTGTGTGTGTGTGTGTGTGTGTGTGTGTGTGTGTGGTGGGGGTGCTGCCCATTCACTGTATAAGAGGGGAGACAGGGTTCATGGATTCAGATAGATGTAAATGGGTTGATTCAGTGCTTTCATTGTGAGTGAGGGTAGTGGTGAGAATATCAGATGTTGCAGGAGAGAGAAACTGAAATAGTTAGCTCAAAGAGGGAAACAGTGAATTATCTAAGAAAATGTAGGATTTCCTGGACGCCTGAGAGACCATTTTAGGAGTGTGGGTTTTAAAATTAAAGCAGGGCTCGATCAGCATGATTGCGTATTTTTGGCCAACCACAATCCTCTGCTCCATGTTGGCATAACAGGGAGGAGGAAAGTTGGATTTAACCAGAGTTGGTTTTTCCAGTTGAGTTTAATGAGGAAAGACAGGTAGGTTGAGGGTAGAGTATACACAGGAGAGTATTTTAGTGATTGGGAAAGTAAAAATATGATGAGAGTGGTAGACAATGACAAAAGCATTTGAGGTGTGGGACAAAAAAGTAACCAGGAGAGGGTTGTAGGAGCAGCCAAGTGTTCAGGGAATAGTCAGGGGATTTGGTTGATGACAGACTGTAAGTCCAGAGGGCATAGCAGAAGGACCAAGAGGGGGCACAGTAGAAGAGTGTGTGGGAGACCGTTGCGTTAAATGTATCAGGATAAGATTACGAAAGGAATGATGTCCTAGGAGGCTTTCACTTCTTGTGGCCTTTAGGTACTGCCTGTGAATCCTGTTGCTCTTTACTTCTGGGCCTTTCTCTATCTAGAAAAGTGGATTTGCTATTTAAAAGTTCCCCCACTGGGAGGATTTCCTTTCATTTAGTTTTCAAAGCCATCTTTCTTTGTCTTTCATATCTATAATGCCAAAGCAGTCCACTTTTGGTTGGTTCCAAGAAACCTTGGAAAAAGTTGTAAGCCAGGTTTGACTTTTTCTTCAATAGTCAACTGGTCAAAAGGAGCTCCCCAAGAGGAAAAAGCTGTGGGTTAAAAGGGGGTTTCTACGGGCACCTGGCTGTCTCAGTGGGCAGAGCACTCTTGATCTCAGAGTCACGAGTTTGAGCCCCATATTGGGTATAGAGATTACTTTAAAAAATAAAGCAGTTTCTTTCTTTCTTTAAAAGGAGAGTTTCTATGCATCAAGAGTAGGTGTGTTGGGAGTGTAACCAACCTGCTCAGGCAGCTTGCTAATGCCTTCAGGACACACAATTAACAAGGTGGTAATAACACTGGACACACCCATCTTAATGGTTTGGTGGATTATAAAACTCAGTTCATGATAAGCAGCTCATATCCCAAGGCTACTTAATATCTAATGGTATTTACCAGCAGCTTCTAAGAACTGTTTCTCAAAGGTAGTTACTTGATAAAAAGAGGGTGCCGTGTTTCAAGTTTATGGGTACCACCCCTTGAGCTAGTGGTGTCAGGACTGATCACAGGATCCACAAGTATCTGACACAGACACTTAGAGTAGCATTGCATCCATTGGAGTATATGGACCAAATCACAAAGCTTTTTGCTCATTAGCCACTCAAATTTGCCATCCTTTTCATATGATTTAGGAGACTCAGAGTAACACATCTGAATATTTTGCTTAGAAAATACAAAGAGGTCCAGCAAACATTGTGGATCTTTCTTAGTGGTAGAGATACAAGAAATGGTAATTTCCTCTTTGCTTTGAAGTAGGGACCACTGGCTAGTCAGATAATTCAACCAAATAAAAGGTATCTGAATTTTCTTAGGATTTCTTAAATCTTATATCCTATCCTCACAGGGGTAAGTATATATTATTAGGGAATCTAGAGGGCTTGTTACTTCTGTCTTTTCTGATTGTATCAGCATTATGGCCTCAATATAATGAATCTGTGTGATATCCTATAGGATGATGAAAGGGTCAATGTCACCATGAACTAAAGTGGCACAGAGCCAGAGTGGATATAATCCTGGTGCAAAATTTAAAAGTGCGCTAATTACTTTAGGAGGTGAAAAAAAAATGATTTTTTTCCCTTTTATATCCTGAGCTAAAGAAAAATGCATTAGCCAAATAACAAGTTTGTACCAAATGTTGAGGTTGATTTACTCCAATAAGGAAACCACATCTGGAAGAGCAACTGTGATATTTAAGACATCAACTGATGAAGCCTATGGCAATCTGTTGTCATTTTGCAAGATCTCTTGGTCAAATCAGTTTGGGTTTGCTATTTCAAAGCCGGTGCCAAGCATTCCCCTGCCAGTCCAGGAATTTCCCTTTCCCTGGTGCACTGTTTCTATAATCAATGATTTCAAGTCTTTGGAAAATACTAGGAGGAAGATGCAAAGTATGTTTCTGTGCGTGGTGGAAGTATTTTTTCTCACAGGCACTTGGGCCTCCCATTCATTCAAAGACTCCTAATGCGTCTTAGGTGTGGCACTTGGGTGAGGGTCATGATTTTCCATCACCGTGTTTCAAATTATACCTCTGTTTTCCAGACCTAAACTTTTTTGGGGGTGGGTGGGAGGGAAGGGAGTCATACAAATCAAATAGCATCTTAGTACACGGTTATCTATTTTAGTAGTAGATATTACATGATCAATTAGCTCCACTTTAATATCCCTGTGGGTGAGCACATTGTTTATCTCTCCATCCCTGCTGGCTATTATGGTAACCATTCCCATTTTGTTTCTCCCTTAAAGTGAGCTAGATTTCATTGCCGTAGTCCCCAGGCAGACCAGATATCCACTCCACATGTGCTCTGAAATTTTAGGGTCTTTCTTTAGTTTGCATCTATTCTTGGGGACCCGTTTCCACATTAGCCAGGGCTCTTAACTAGAAGCAACAGAAATGGACTTTGATTAAATAAAATGGGACTATATTGATAAGATACAGGGCAGTGCACAGAAATATTGGAAAGACTGGGGATTTGGGCTCAAAAAAAAAAAAAAAAAGAACCTCAGGAAAGAATAAAGAGAACTAAAGGACTATGACTAGGGTTAGGGTCAGAGCTATAACTGCAGTTAAGGTTAGGGTTAGGATCAGGGCTCAGATTGGGGCAAAGGATAGGGCTCAAGCTAATCTAGTGCTAGAATTATGTTTGGGATAAGTCTAAAGTCAGGGTTACAATTGGGACTAGGATTAGATTTAGGGCTGATGTAGGTCTAGGGTTGAAACAGTAGATTTAGGGTTTTATGGTTTGGGCTAGGATTTTATGGCTTTTGCTAACTTTAGGACAAAGAAAACTATAGGACTGGAGCTGGGATTACTTCTAGTGCACTAGTTAGAATTACAGGTAAGGCTAGGGTCAGGCTCATTTGGTGAATGTAGTTCATGCTCCTGACTTTTCACCAAGGTTTTCGCTACCTTGCCAGCGTACTCATCCTCCATTTACTTCCTTCTGCTGAAATTGACTCTTATGTGACCAGTAACCACCTTAACCTTGGAAATTAGGCTGCTCATCCCTAGTAGCCTTCCACCAATATTTGACTGCTACTAGCATTCGAAAGTAAGTCATCTTCAAGGTGGAACCAACTCTGGGTTGTGATTTATGGTTCAGAGCTGCCAGTGGGTTCAGGACAGATCTTGTTGCCAGGCAGACTACATCTGCTTAGCCGTTCCTATGCCCTGTTTTAGTTTCCTCACTACCCTCTAGGAACACTTCCCAATAAATCACATGCACAAGAATCCATTCTCCGGTTCTACTTATAGGCAACCTAACCCAAGACAGCAAGCAATACATAACTCAAATATAAGGAGATTCATGTTCTGCCTGCCAAAAATTGACAATCACCCACAATGCATATCTTAAAAGGAAATCAAGATGCATAACCCCCATTGACTATGTATTCTACTATTTTTCTCTCTAGTTCCAGTAGATTCTGTGAGACAGGATGCTACCTTTTTGTTCACTGCTTTGGACTCTGGAGCCAATGTTTTTCTTGACGTATAGTAGACTGAGTATATATTTGTTGAATGAATGCATGGTTAATACATGTGATTCCTCTGATCCTGCTCCCAGACTGCTGTGAACTCCAGAGGGTCACCATGCCAGACTTTTTCTCTCATGATTTGATATTCTGCAGCCACAAGCTGGCTATTAGCATAGCTCAGAGCCTCAACTCTAAATGACTACCCATCACACATGGTGCACTGCCTTGTCTTAATCATCCCCCTCCCTAGGTTCTCATTGTCATCTTGCCCCTTCATTCTCTGCAGGTAATTTTTCTTTCTTTCGTGTTATAAAAATTTAAAACCAAATTATTCAGAATAATCTCCAATTACTTCACAAATAGAGATCTAAAATACATAAGCTAGAAATAGACCTTCATGTGCATATTTTAAAAAAGTGGTCTGGAGGCACCTGGGTGGCTTAGTTGGTTAAGTGCCTTTGGCTCAGGTTATGATCCCAGAGTCCTGGGGTCGAGACCCGCATTGGGCTCCCTGCTCAGTGGAGAGTCTGCTTCTCCCTCTGTCTCTCACCCTGCTTGTGCTCACCCTCTCACTCTCAAATAAAGAAATAAAATCTTAAAAAGAAAAAAAAAAAACCTAAACAACATTGGTCTACAATGAAAGAAGCATCACAAGTGCCCGAGGAAAAGGAGAATGTTAGTGCTGGGATAACTGGTTAATTATTCTGAAGCATAATAAACTTAGAACCTAATTCCCCAATGTTCACCAAAATCAATTCCAAATGGACTAAATAATCTGATGCAAAAACTGAACAACTAACAGTAGAAAAATAGGTGAATGGCTAATTTCCACATGGGAAATGTCTTCCTAAGCTTACAAATAATTTTTTACAAATCGCAAAGGAAATGTTAAACATTTGACATCACCCTATCACATGTGAATATATCCTCAGGCAGATAATCAGAGCTGCTTGCTGAGTTGGATGGATAAGAATATTCAGTGTTAACTGTGTACTAGGAAAGAGGAAAGGGAACCAGCCCTTCCCCTTTCAGAGACTGTTAAGGAGGTTGGCTTAATAACTTGGCTTGAGATTTGTTAAGAGAAAACTCAAAATTCAAATAATCTACAGACTCTTTGCATTCCTAAAAGTAACAATCAGAAGCAGACAGTATTTGTTTCAGGAAATTCCTTAACAACCTTCCTGCTGATGAAAGATTAGATCAGTTCCTCCAGAGGACGTGAGTAATGGGTCCATCAGATAAGATGATGGGACTGAGACAATACTCCCCTGAAGACAAAGAAGGAAGAACATCAGTCCTGGACTGAGTAGAAGAGGAGGGAGGGGTAAAATGGAGCTACAGGGAAAGTCTGAGAGAGGAGGGTGGCACATAGCTGGGAGGCTTGCAGAATGCAGATGAGTCACACTACGTTTTGTCCATTTATGGGGATATGTATATATGTGTGTATGTATAAAACATATGTATATGTTATATATAATTTAAAATATATATTCATTTAAATTATGTGATGTGTGGGTAGAATAGGTAGTACAGTCTTGTGGTTTCAATTTGAACTGTACAAAGTATGCCTCTTCTACCCAGCCCTGCACCCACTCAGGGCCCCTCCAACAGTCAGTCAGTAGCTACTGGCTTCTTGTCTTTCCTTCAAGAGGTGTTGGAGCTATTCCTTGAATATATGGACAAATATCTACATGCATTCTTGTTCCTTTTTTTTTCTCTTTACAAATGTTAATATATTATGCTCAATGTTAGGCATCTTTTCTTCTTCACTAACTAGTCTTGGAGTAGTTTTTGTTATCAATACACAAAGAGAAATTCATTTCTAACTTAATCAGTATTTTGCTGATAGACATTTGAGTTATCAGTTTTTAAAAATTATAGATGAGGCTGTACTGAATAGTTTTTTGCATATGTTATTTTTCTTTTTTTTGTAAAAATTTTTATTTATTTATTCATGAGAGACAGAGAGAGGCAGAGACACAGGCAGAGAGAGAAGCAGGCTCCATGCAGGGAGCCCGAAATGGGACTCGATCTTGGGACTCCAGGATCATGCCCTGGGCGTGAAGGCAGGTGCTAAACTGCTGAGCCACACAGGGATCCCTGCATATGTTATTTTTCAAATGTCATAATATATATGATTTGGACAAATTTTTAGAAGCACTGCTGGGCCAGTACAGATGGACATTTGTTATTTCAATATATATGGCCAAACTGCTCTACCACCAGCAGTGTGCAAGTGCCTGCTTTCTAACACCCTTACTATGACTATATCTAATACTTTTAAGTTATTTCCTTTCAATGTTGTAACCTCTGTTATTGCCACACCATCAGTAAAATATGTTTTGCACAGTAACATGGGCTTTGGGGAAGGAAGAAGAAGAAAGCATCATCAGGTGCATGAAGGGGAGCAGGGTCAGAGGTGAATAGGATGTGCTGGAGATAAGATGGTGAGAAAGGAACAATTATTAAGGAATTTGTTGCAAGAAGTGACCAAAAAATGTAATTTCCCTGGAAATCTAGCCCATTCTGGAGTTGCCACAGTATGTGTAATAGACTTTAGAGTGATTACTTTTGTTATTAAAGGGAAAATACATCCCAGGAGGCTAGAAATTTTAAAGACTATATATAGGTTAATATTGGAAGGTTGAAAACCTCCCATCCATAAGGGAGGTGGCATCTGGGTTTTTCAGTGTATTTACACTTTTAACCTGGTGCTAGAAGAATGATGATGCTCTCTCCCAGGCCTTCAGAGTGATGGAGTAAACTTCTTAAGGCTCCCAGATTTCAGCTTGGGTCTCCAGCATAGTTGATTCCCTGAGTTGGTAACCTGAGCATGGAACATATCATATCTTAGGGAGAGCTGGAGACCATAGGGCACCAGGGTCAGTTTCTGCGTCTAGTTCTCTGGGGGAAATTACAACCCAGAAGAGAACCACGGAAACCATCTCCCGCCCTCTGAATTTATACCTCCTGGTTAGATTTTTCCCTCCTTCTGTTTCATTCATTTCTGTTTTTATCTTTAATAATGTTTTTTTCTATATTTATTTCCACTGGGATCATTTTGTTGTTATTTTTCTAAGCTCACTGTCCCTGAACAAAGCCTAGAAACAATTAATTGCCAAATCCACAATCATAATGAGTAACTCCAAAACACCTTTCCCATGAAGTGGCAATCAGGATAAAGCAACATAAAAAGGTGTGGAAGATTCAGACATGTCAGTTAATAAGCTTGAAAATATGCATATGAAATTGTGAACACAACAAACAGATCTTCTTTCCAAACTCCTGTGGAACATTTAAAAATATTAACCATTTATTAGGCCACAAAGGAAATTTCAGTAGCTCCCCTGAAACCAAAAACGTGCAGGCCAAAAGTAACAGCAGAATCTATCCAGTTGTTAATTAAACAAAGACCCAACTCTTAAATATCTCTTGGATTAAAGAAAAGAGAATGCAAACTATAGATGCTATACATTATACACTATAATGACATTAATAATTTTTAAGTTTTAGTCTGGTTTCTGTATCAATTGTTTCCTCCAAGTTACTTTCATTGATTTGCTATTTTAATTTCCTTCATGTTAGGGTCTTTCCTCACACATCTTGCTATTTCTGGCTATGTATTCACATGCAAGAGTAAGGCACTAAAAGGCTCATTCGGTGTTTATTGAACATTTTTGGGGATTATTAATCAGTGAAATTTATGTAGTAGAAATAAGGCACTGGGATAGCTCTTTTATTAGGAGATCTTCCTGTCTGCCAGGTATTAGGTAAATCTCTTTCCCCAACAGGAAATCTTGTCCATTATCCCACCAAAGATCAGAACACCAGCTGCAGCCATCATTTTGGGCAGAAAAAGCCACCGATTAGAAGGCATTCTTCATTCTCCACTGCTTTTGGCCTTTTACTTATGTCATTTGGAAAGTACTTCCAGGTTTTATCCTGAAAGCGGAAGCCACTGAGACAGGTTCCTGAGATTGTAAGAAAGGTTAGAACCAAAAAAAAAAAAAAAAAAAAAAAATTGTGATTCACTTGAGATCAAAGCGATGCACAGGTCCTCTGCATACAGGTTCGCAAAGCACGGTCCCTGATAACATCTACATCACCTGATGGCTTGATAGACTTGCGCAATTTTGGGCCTCATCCAGAGCCACAGAACCAGAAGTTCTCTAGGTGGGGCTCAGAAGTGCGTTTCCACAAGCGTTCCACGCAATTCTGATGCTTCAAGTTTGAGAACCACTGAGCTAACTTGATGGAAGGAAGAGAGGAGCTGCTGTTAATGTGTCTGATGGTTGGAAATTGAGGACTTGGGAGTCTTAAAAGCCATAAGCAATCACCTCGAGATGGAGGATCTGGTCTGTTTTCTTACGTGCAAGAAGCACGGTGATCTATAGTCCTCTTTTCTAAAGGGTGAGGAACTCGAGAAACCCGCTTCTTTCTGAGCCATTAGTTACCCAGACTCCGTCGCCACGTCCTTGAGCTCGGCTAGCTTCAGAAAACGGAAGGAAGGAAACTGGGGACAGTATGGGACGGGGAGAAAGGACAAGGGCCCACGGTTTCAGTGCCTCCAGCTGCGCACCTACCGCCCCCGCTGGTCCCCTCTCCGCCCGCCCCCACACTTCCGGGCCCCAGCCAATAGCAGCCCAAACTGCTCAGCCAGTCAGCGCCGCGCGCTGCTTCCGGCGTTCTGCGTGCTGCCATGGAGACGGGATGGGCAAGTCCAAACGCAGAGGGGTGCTGGACCGCACCACCTGAAACTGCGCCTGCGCATTCCACTCTACTCCGTTGCTTCACCCCTAGCTTTGGCCAGTGGACCTATCCCGAAGGACTAGAGCCCAGGCGCGCGCCGTGGCGGGAGCGGTACCCTGGGTGGGCGGCTTCTTCCCGCTGTGCGTTCAGGTGAGTGGCACTGGCAGTTTTGGGGTCCACGAATTTGGGTTCGTGTCTTTCCGTGCGGGGGACACTATAGGCCTGAAGGGGCGCCATCCACCTGCCCTCCCTCCGTGAGCCCTGTGCCTCTCGCGTCTTGTTTCTTCGGGCTCTGCTTTGTTACCGTGTTACTAAAAACTTTATTATCTCGAGGCTTTGGTTTAGGGGCATACGGGACAGCTCTTCGAGGACTTAGGTGTAGGGGGGTCGGGAGGCGCGTTCTATGGACGCCCCAGACTCGGAGTTTCCCCCATAAAACCTTGGCGACGCTTCCCGAGTTCTAAGCCGGCTGTGTAGACAGATGTCGCTGGAGGTAGGGAGGCAGTGAAAGCCGCCAGCTTCGCTGGTCTTGAGCCTCTTGGAGTAGGGGAGCCGCGACTTCAGCGCCTGGACTTTCGAGGTCAGACTAAGCTGAAAGCCTGTAGTTAATTCAGTTGTTAAGGAGGAGCACCTGTTGAATGCTTGGCATGGTGCCTGCCACCTTTTATGCCCTCGAAAAAGGTTGTTTTGGCCTGTGGTTAGCGAAGTTGGCGTGCACTACCCTTAACTTGAGGGTTAGTTAAACCATAGATTACTGGGCTCTGCTTCCAGAGTTTCTGATTAAATAGATCTGGGCTGGGGCAGCTGCTGCTAGTTGAGTTAATGATCTGAAGGCAGAGTGAAGTGGAGGGAGGGTTCTGGTCTTTATCCGCGTATCTCTAACACCTGGTCAGTTTCAGAGTTTGTTGAATGTAGGCCCGACTCCTGAATATTAGATGCCTCATTTGCTCATATATATGATTCGTTCTGGCTTCTTTGATAATACCTCGGTGAACTTGTAGATTGAAAGAGTCTTAAAAGACGCACCACGCCTTTAGAAGATGTGAAAGACTAAACTGTGGTGCCTGGAAATGCACACCCAATGAGAAAACGATAAAGGAACGCTAGGAAGTGATAACTGTGAAAGTCCGGAGAGTGATTGCTTTTGGAAAGGAGGAGGAGTTGTGATGACCATAGGCTCAGGAAGGGACTTCTGGAGTGGGAGGCAAAGTGATATTCTTCATCTGGGTGGTGATCACAAGGGTGTCCCTCTTAAAATAATTCATTAACCTATACATTTATTTTGTGGGTTTTCCCTGTATTTGTGTTTTATTTCTCAATTGAAGAGGTTATGCATTAAAAAATGCATGTTAATAAGTGTAAGGTGAGAATGGCCTTGGAGTGAGCCAAAAAGAATCTTAAAGTCCTGGAGTTTCAAACTTGAAAGATAACTTAGAAGATCATCTGATCCAGTTCTTATTTTACTCTAAGGAAACTGAGCCGGGTAGAGGGGAAGTGCTTGCAGAGTAAGCTACCCTTATCTAAAGCAGACTTTGTAATTGATGCCTTTTGTTAATTTCAGGCTGTAGGGTCTGCTCAGATGCCACTACTCAGTAAAAGATTGAGGGAAAGAATTTGGCGTGAATCAAATTCAAAATTTGAAGATTTAACTTTTTTCCCTTATGGCTTAAAACTTTATTTTCAAGGAACCAATTATTTATCTTATATAAAAACTTCAACACCTTATCATGGCATAACCTAATGTAGTCAATTAGCGAACATTAATTGTTCGCAATTGTTAATTAAAGGTTTTTGGTTATTTTTTTTTTCTAGCTAGATTGCTTTTCCATCTTAATATATTGTCAATTTAATCTTACTTTGGCTATATTACATACTATGTAATGTAATGTTGACCTGTTGCCCCAAAATTACTGCTGTCTGGGCTGCATTTTGGTGGTCATGGGTCACTATTTTTTAATGAATGGGTTTTAGGAGGAAAGGAACATAGAGGGAACTTAGTAAAAGTGTTCATTAAAGTAAATAGATACTATCTGTGACACTTCTAGGTTTTCACTGATTTAAATTCAGATTTCTCCTGCATCTTTTCTACTTAGAATTCAAAGAATTTCACTGTCAATGATATAAGTTCTTCTGATTTGATAGACTAGGTTTGTTTTTTTAATTTTTTAATTTTTATTTATTTATGATAGTCACAGAGAGAGAGAGAGGGAGAGAGAGAGGCAGAGACACAGACACAGGCAGAGGGAGAAGCAGGCTCCATGCACCGGGAGCCCAACGTGGGACTCGATCCCGGGTCTCCAGGATCGCGCCCTGGGCCAAAGGCAGGCGCCAAACCGCTGCGCCACCCAGGGATCCCCGATAGACTAGGTTTGTAATCCAAATAACTAAGTGTAATTACTAGCCTATACATTTTTATAGTAGAATTTTTCCCATTTTGTAGTAAGTTTTAATTTCTTTGGAAGATGGAATTATAGAATTAGTTATTCCTAGATTCTTACATCACTGGTTCCCTGTACTAGAACAGGACAAACTGCTGCCTATTGGCCAAACTTGGCTTTCAGGCTGTTTTTGTAATAGCCTATGACATAAAATACGTTTTGGGGATCTGATGTAATCATAGTGATTATGCTAAAAAATAATGTATTATGTACTTCAAAGTTATTACACGATTAGATCTTACATATTCTTATCACAAAAATGATAATTATGTGACATAGAGGCATTAACTAATGCTATGATAGTAATCATATTCTTATATATAAATGTATCAAATCACAACATATGCTTTAAACTTAATGTACATGTGAATTATATCAACAAAAATTGAACTATACAGTTCACCCCTTTAAAATGTACAACTGTGATTTTTTAAAAAAAGATTTTATTTATTTGAAAGAGAAAGGGTCAGAGGGAGAGGGAAAAGCAGACTCTCGGCTGAGCAGAGAGCACACAAAGGGTCCATCTCAGGACCCTGAAATCATGACCTGAGCTGAAGGCAGATGCTTAACCAACTGAGCCACCTAGGTGCCCCAGTTCAGTGATTTTCTTTTTTTTTTTAGTGTATTCACAAAGTTGAACAACCATCAGTAATAATTCCTGAACATTTTCATCTGCCCCCAAAGAAATGCCATACTAATTAACTTCTCTTTTACATTCTATTTCAAAGGATTTTTCTTTAGGTTCTAACTTATTGAATACCATGTAGAAACAGCTGCTTTTATTTTTATTTTTTTTAAAGATTGATATATTTATTGAGAGAGAGCGAGAGCAAGAGAGAGAGAGAGAGAGGGGGTGGGGGCAGAGAGGCAGAGACACAGGCAGAGGGAGAAGCAGACTCCACGCAGGAAGCCCGATATGGGACTCGATCCTGGGTCTCCAGGATCACACCCCAGGCTGCAGGCGGCGCTAAACCATTGCACCACCAGGGCTGCCCAAAACAGCTGCTTTGAAAGAGTATATTTTACAACTTACTGGATAATTTTTAGAAAATTTTCTATAGCATGTGAAATCCTTCCAAAGAGATACCAATTTAAAATATATTTTGCCAATCAAATAAATACTTTGATTATATTGTAAATGTATTGTTTAAAATACTGAATCCACTAATGTACTTAAATTCTCAATAAAAAAAAATCTAAATAAAATCTAATTGATAAAAGAGTAACATCAATTCCTAATTAGGACATTGCAATTAGGACATTCTGTTGGCTAAGAAAATGAACTCTCTTAACTGCTTATATCCTGGATGATAAAGTGGTTAAAAGTATTTTTTAAAATTTAAAACAGGAGTTGGCAGACTTTTTCTGTAAAGGGACAGGTAGGAGGTATTTTAGAATATGTGCAGGTATTTTAGAATGTGTGCAGGCCATTACTCTGTCATAACTCTGCAGCTGTAGCCTAAAAGGAGCCTTAGACAATATGTAAATAAATGGGTGTGGCTATGTTCCAGTTAAACTTTACAGAAGCAGGCAGCAGGCTGGATTTGGCCCAGAACCCAGTAGTTTGGTGACAGCTGACTTCATTTACTTATGACAGGCACACAGTGAGAGAGAGAGAGAGGCAGAGACACAGAGGGAGAAGTAGGCTCCATGCACCGGGAGCCCGATGTGGGATTCGATCCCAGATCTCCAGGATCGCGCCCTGGGCCAAAGGCAGGCACTAAACCGCTGCGCCACCCAGGGATCCCTTTTTTTTTTTTTTTTTTTTTTAATTTTTATTTACTTAGACAGCTGACTTCAAATAATATTTGGATTGACTCTTAGAATCTTTGTGGATTAGATGGGAATATTATTATTCCAAATTTGTTTATAACCTATTTTAATTTACATTGTCTCATTTGCTTCTCATAATTTGAGATTTAGGTGGGTCATATATTGCTACATTCTATACAAATGTTGACACAATGTGCCTTTTGTAAGAAGAATGTTAGAAAAGTACAAACTATGTTAGCGCACATCTCATTCATCCCTCATTTTGTTATATGTGTTGGAAATAGCTGTCATTTTCATCATTTTTGTTGAGATTTTGTTGAAGGAAGTTGAGTATTGGTTTGTCAATTGTTTTATTTTCCCCTTAGCTTTTTTTTTTTTTTTTTTTTTTTTCACCCTGCAAAAGGGTGAAAATTCATCTTTCACTTGTAGGTGAATTTTCTGAGTTTATAGAATTACTAGGTTTACATATTAAATATCCTAGGCTAATTATGTAACTAGCTTATATTTATAAGTGTTATTTTTGTTTACCTTTTAGGAGCTAGAAATGCCATTAGGCTGCCCTTTAATCCAATGTGAGAATTCGACCCAGAGATGGAAAACTTCATTCTGTATGAGGAGATTGGCAGAGGAAGCAACACTGTTGTTTATAAAGGGCGTCGGAAGGGAACAATCAATTTTGTAGCTATTCTTTGTACTGATAAGTGCAAAAGGCCTGAAATAACCAATTGGGTAAGTCAATTATATTTCCTTTTCTCTGGGAAAACACAGAGCTATGATCAGGGAGAGGTAGCAGCATATAAACAAGCCGCTGAACTCACTATAGCAAATGCCGTATTTTCAACCTGGAATGGGTGGCCTTCTGTTTGTTTAGTGCCTGCAATTCTGAATAATGCCTAATAAACATACCTAAGTAGCAACTTAGTGTTTTTTTGAGAATGGTCAAGGAAAATATAGTCTATATTAGGTCATTTGCTTTTAAATTTAGTATGTCAAAAAAAATAAATTTAGTATGTCATTTATAAAGCTAGCTGGCCAAAGGAAGAATGTTGAGTGAGACTGCTGACTTGGGTTTGAAATTTATAGCCTAGGCTCCTGGACCAAACTTAGCTCCCCCGCCCCCCACATTGTGGTAAAATACATGTATCAAAAAGTTTACCATCTTAACCATTTTTAAGTGTATAGTTGGTGATATTAAGCCCATTCATTATTGCTGTACGACCATCACCATCTCTAGAATTGATTTTTTTAAAGTTAATGTGTTTTTTTAAAGTAGGCTCTGTGCCCAACATGAAGCCCAATCTGAACTCATGACTCTGAGATGAAGATCTCAGCTGAGATCAAGAGTTGGACACTTAATCAACTGAGCCATCTAGGTGCCCCTAAAAAGTTAATTTTTTAAGAGCAGTTTCAGATTCACAACAAAATCAAAGTGTAGCAATTTCCCATTTATTCTCTGGCCCCATGCATGCATAGTATTCCCCATTGTCAGCATCCCTATCAGAGTGGCACATACATTATAATTGATGATCCCACATTGATCTATCCTAATCATCCAAAAGCCATACTTCATATTAGGATGTATCCTTGGTGTTGGACTTTCCATAGTTGTGGACAAATGAGTAATGACCTGTATCTATCCTAGTAGATACAGTATCACACAGAAGAGTTTCCCTGCTCTAAAAATCCTTTGTGCTCCACCTATTCATCCCTCCCCCTTCCTCTCAACCCTGGGCATCAGCTGACTTTTTTTTTTTTTTTTTAATTTTTATTTATTTATGATAGTCACACAGAGAGAGAGAGAGAGAGAGAGAGAGAGAGAGAGGCAGAGACATAGGCAGAAGGAGAAGCAGGCTCCATGCACCGGGAGCCCGACGTGGGATTCGATCCCGGGTCTCCAGGATCGCGCCCTGGGCCAAAGGCAGGCGCCAAACCGCTGCGCCACCCAGGGATCCCTTTTTTTTGTTTTTTAATTATGTCCATAGTTTGGTCTTTTCTAGAATGTAATATAGTTGGAATTGTATAGAATGTAGCCTTTTCAGATTGACGTCATTAATTTAGCAGTATGTATTTATCTGTGTCTGTTGGTGGCTGATAACTCATTTCTTTTTATTGATGAGCAGCATTGCATAGATGTACCAGTTTGTTTATTCATTGGCCTATTGAAGGGCATCTTGTTTTCAGTTGTGAATAAAGCTGCTATAAACATCTGTACAGATTTTTGTGTGGATGTTAAGTTTTCAACTCTTGGGTAAATACGTGGAGTGCGACTGATAGATTGTTCAGAACTCTTGTCATCTTACAAAACTGAAACTCTTTAGACATTAAACAATAATTCCTCATTTCTCCTTCCCCAGTCCTAGGCAGCCACCATTCTGCTTTGTCTGTGAATAGTACCTTATGCAATTGGAATCGTACCTCTTTTGTCTTTTTTGACTGACTTATTTCACTTAGCATGCTGTCCTCAGAATTCATCTATGTTGTAGCACATGTCAGAATTTCTTTCATAAGACTGTATAATATTCCACTGTATGTATATGCCACATTTTGCTTATCTATTTACCTAAGGACACTTGGGTTGCTTCTACCTTTTGGCTATGTGAATAAAATGCTGCTATGAATATGAGTGTACACATGTATCTTCAGGACGTCTTTTGCTTTAAATCCTTCGGATATATACCCAGAAAGTGGAATTCTATGTTTATTATTATAATTTTTTAAGGAACTGCTGTACTGTTTTCCACAGAGGCTGTACCATTTATTTATTTATTTATTTATTTATTTTTTAATTTTTATTTATTTATGATAGTCACAGAGAGAGAGAGGCAGAGACATAGGCAGAGGGAGAAGCAGGCTCCATGCACCGGGAGCCTGATGTGGGATTCGATCCTGGGTCTCCAGGATCGCGCCCTGGGCCAAAGGCAGGCGCCAAACCGCTGCGCCACCCAGGGATCCCGAGGCTGTACCATTTAACACTCTACCAGCAGTCCACGAGGGATTCTATTTCCCCACAACTTTGCCAACACTTGTTAGTCTGTTTTTGTTTTTGTTTTGAAGGTAGCTATTCTAATGGGTATGGGGAAGTGTTGGCTTTTGTAAAGAGTGTGGATAGTTCCAGAAAGAGAGGTATATGGGACAAGATGCAGATTTGGTGCTAGGACCACAAGGGATTTTTCTTCCAATGAAGTTTTCTCTGGGATGAGAAGCTAAGTCTTCAGTTAGGAAGTGGTGGGGGGTGTGGGGAAGGCAGTGTTTTAGGCAAGAGGAAAGCAAACGTGTGAATAGTGACTTGGAGGACAGACTGACTGGCTGGGGCCATTTGAGTTTGGGATCCTAAATTGAAGGTGGATCAGTCAGCATGTCTTGTCTGCTTCAGTTGCTTGTATATATGTGGAGTGTGGATGTTTGAACTGAACCAGAATTGAAGTACTAGAGTGAACGAGCTGGAAAGTGCAGGAGTGGTGGTCAAGAGCTAGGATGTATGAAAGAGTTTGGAGATGATGCAGTTCTTAGTCAAAACCTAACAATGCTGTCCACAGAAATGTAAAGGGGGCTTACAAATCTAACTTTAAAGTTCATAGTGGTCACATGGAAATACACTTTGAGTGATAGGGAGTGCAGGAAGCTGGGCTGTGGCCTGATTTCTGTTGGAGTTTCCATACCTTTATTTTGTCATTAGGTCCTCCCCCCCCGCCCCCCGAATCAGTGGGGATCCATTGAAACATGCTCACCCTGTGTCTTCCATTCTCTACTGGCTCTTTATTAAGAGTTTATTACAAGATGCTCCTCAAATTCCCTTTGCCACTCTGATTTTTGTTTTTCTCCTAACCTGTCTTCTAAATTATGTGGATTCACTTCCCTTTCTTTGCATTAGAATATGAGCCCATCTAGTCATTCTGAGCGTGTACCACATATCCATTTTTAAAATAGGGAACTCTATATTATTATGGAGCAATGGGCCCATTAGCCTGTGCTGAGTGTGAGGGATAGTCGAGTGTGTGTGTGTGTGTGTGTCTGTAAGAGAACCGAAACAAGGATCCAAAGCAATTGGGTAATTGTCACCAATTGAGTCTGGAAGGTTTGTTAGTAAAGCACATGTTTTTGGGGTTTTAGTTTCCATATTTAATGGGATTTTGAAGGGAGAAAGCAAAAAAAAAAAAAAAAAATCCCTAAGACAACTTAGTTTTTTTTTTTTTTTTAAAACAGGCTCTTGCATCTTTATTATTGGTTTTTTTTTAAAGTAAACATTTTTTTTTTTAAGATTTTATTTATTGATTGATGAGAGACAGAGAGAAAGAAAGAGGTAGAGACAGAGACAGAGGCAGAGGGAGAAGCAGGCTCCAGGCAGGGAGCCCGATGTGGGACTCGATCCCTGGTCTCCAGGATCACGCCCCTGGCTG
Organism: Canis lupus familiaris; assembly: GCF_011100685.1. Classification (NCBI taxonomy): domain Eukaryota; kingdom Metazoa; phylum Chordata; class Mammalia; order Carnivora; family Canidae; genus Canis; species Canis lupus. Next base: position 11,403,793 of record NC_049244.1, on the reverse strand, counting down.
AAGGTGGCGCTAAACCTCTGAGCCACCGGGGCTGCCCTATTATTGGGTTTTGAATTCACTCTTGTTTTTCTTTTCTTTTTCTTTCTTTTTTTTTTTTTTTTTTTTGTGCACAGGTATTTTTATCTAATGGAAATGTACATTTTAAGATCAGTGTGTTCACTGTAACGATTCTTCTTTTAATAACCCGAGTGAATTGATATTAGGATTCACTAAGGATATTTTTAAAAAGAAAATTATAGGGATCCCTGGGTGGCGCAGCGGTTTGGCGCCTGCCTTTGGCCCAGGGCGCGATCCTGGAGACCCGGGATCGAGTCCCACGTCGGGCTCCCGGTGCATGGAGCCTGCTTCTCCCTCTGCCTGTGTCTCTGCCTCTCTCTCTCTCTGTGACTATCATAAATAAATAAAAAAAAAAATTAAAAAAAAAAGAAAATTATAGAATCCTTTGAGCATTCTTTTAAATATTTTAAAAGTAATACATCATCATCATAGAAAACTTAAACATCTAGAAAAATGGGTAGAAGGAAAAAAAAAAGCATTGTTTTATCACCTGAGACATGATGACCTGAGGCAGTCCCTGTTTATCTTTGTTCTAGTCTTTTTTATTATGAATTTTATTTATTTTTTTAAAAAAATATTTATTTATTTATAAATAAATAGAGGCAGAGACACAGGCAGAGGGAGAAGCAGGCTCCATGCAGGGAGCCCGATGTGGGACTCAATCCTGGGTCCCCAGGATCACAACCCAGGTTGCAGGCGGTGCTACACCGCTGCGCCAGGGGCTGCCCATGCTGAGTTTAAAAAAAAAAAAATTTAAGTCACGGTATTACATAATTTTGTTTCTTGCCTTTTTCACTTAACGTCATTATACTGTCATTTTTTATGATACAAAATGAAATGTTTTAATGTTGGGCTAATGTTTTGTCAGTTGATATGTAATTTAGTTATTGTATTATTGAACCTTGAGGTTATTTTTACTTAGTACAGGTTTTTTCTTCCTTGAAAATTATTTCCTTCCTGATTATAAAAGTACTGTGTACTTAATGTAGAAAATAGAAAAAGTAGAAAAAAAATCACTAGCAGTTCTGATCATAACAGCAGCTATTTTGATATATTCCTTTTGTTCATTTTCCTATGAACATTTCTTTTGCAATGTTTACACAAATATACAAAACTGGATTGTGCAAAGTTTTTTTTTTTTTTAAGGATTGTACATTAAATTAGCATTTTCCATGTCACCAGTCTTCATAACCATCACTTTTAATATCTGTATAGAATTCCACTAAATTCCACTATTTTCTTACCCACTTCCCAATTGTGTATTTAGGTTTTTCTTAATAGATGTAGGCATTTTAAGAACTTTCTTTTGGGGATCCCTGGGTGGCTCAGTGGTTTCGCGCCTGCCTTTGGCCCAGGGCGCGATCCTGGAGTCCCAGGATCAAGTCCCACTTCTGGCTCCTGGCATGGAGCCTGCTTCTCCCTCTCCTCTGCCTGTGTCTCTGCCTCTCTCTCTCTCTATGTCTATCATAAATAAATAAAAATAAGTTTTCAAAAAAAAATTTCTTTTGTGTGCGAATGTTGTGTTTTTATAGGTCCGTCTCACCCATGAAATTAAACACAAGAATATCGTAACTTTTCATGAATGGTATGAAACCAGCAATCATCTCTGGCTAGTGGTGGAACTCTGCACAGGTGAGTATGTGCCAGAAGTGCTACAAATATATCCACCTTAAGTAGTTTTGAAGAAGCCTATATTGTAAGTTGTTATTTTCCTTTTGTATTGCAAATATAAGTATTTGATACTATTGACTATGTTCACTTGTAGCAATGTAGTTTGAGGGTTATTAGGATAAAAAAGCAAAGATAGTTGGTAAGAGGAAGACAAGTAAAATTTGGGCTTAACTTTGGTATAAAATATTACTAAATCACCTGCATAAAAATTTAGAAATATTTTTTTAGTGATTAACTTTTCCAACAAGTTTTCCTAGTTAAAAAAAAAAAAAAAAACCAAGTATTTTTAGGTCAAGTAGCTCTTAGTAAGCTAATTAGTTTATAATGTGAGCATCTTTTTGTTTTTATAAAGAGAATACTTAACAGTTTATAGAAACGTAAGCAATGTGAAAAAGTACAAAGATGAACCAACAATAGGACCATCTGACAATAATTAGAGATAACCTGTTATAGCTCTTGCTTGTTACAACTTTCTGGGACTATATATAGGGAGGAGAATGACTGAATATATTGGTATTTTCTGGGCTTTTAATTTCTGTGTCTTCAGGGAAAAAGTACCACTGTTAGCTTCTATTTATACATTGAGTAATAATAAAGAGTCGTTAAATATTAAGACTCATTGTAATTTCTAACTTTGTAAGTCTTACCCATTATGTTGGCACTTATAATTTATAAAACTGAATCAAGAAAGAAGTTATTTGGAATAATAATTCATTTGCATTTTGTTTTTTTCTGAATCAATAGGAAAGGACTATGGTTTAATTACTTCCACAGTCATACACACTTTTGTGGTGATCGGGGGACTTTCCCTGTGTTACTTTTTGCTTTAGCTGTTATTTCTGCTCCCTGACCATTGTCATAGCCTTACTAATTTATGCCTGTGTTTTGTTTCAATGGATTGGAAACTGCTCCAAATAAACTTCAAAATACCCCCTACTTTTACCATAGTATTCTGATTGAACTTTCAGATGACAGCTAATAGTATCTATTGATTTATTTTAGGAATGAGAGGGTGAGGGTGGGGATGCTGGGGGATGAGGTGGGGCAGAGAGAGAATCTTAAGTAGGCTCCACTCCCAGCACAGAGCCTGCCACAGGGCTCTATCTCACAACCTTGAGATTGTGACCTGAGCTGAAATTAAGAGTAGGGTGCTTAACCGACTAAGCCATCCAGGTGCCCCAAGGTTTTTTTTTTTTTTTTTTTTTTTTAAGAGTTTTATTTGAACCCCAGTTAGGACAGCTGCCTGGGACATACAATCTTCAGAAAGAAGAGTGCTCTGAGGAAGGAACATTATGTTTAGGGGTTATATGTGTTTCTCTGAACTTTGCTCCTATTGGCTTTTTATAAAGCCAGGATGCTTTATTTTATTTTTTATTTTTTTAAAGAATTTTTTTTAAACATTTTATTTATTCATAGACACACACACACACACACAGAGGCAGAGACACAGGCAGAGGGAGAAGCAGGCTCCATGCAGGGAGCCCGATGTGGGACTCGATCCCGGGTTTCCTGGATCACGCCCTGGGCTGGAGGCAGCGCTAAACCCGCTGAGCCACCAGGCTGCCCCAAGATGCTTTAAAAACAAAACAAAACTGTTCCTGGCACTTAAGATGGTAGACATGTGACTGGGACTTTATTTAGACTTCAGAAGAGTATAGAAATAGAATTCACAGTATATCTGCTTTTGCTGTTTCATTTCTTCAGTAATGTATACTAAGTTATGATTTTCTCTTAAGAAAAGACCTCTTTTCTGCCATCCAGTACTTTGTAGAATGTGATCTAACTTTGCACAGAGTAAATGTAGCTATACTTCGCATGATGTGTTCCAATGCAGTTTGGATTATTTACCACTAATTTTAGCAGCTGTTCAATTTTTGAGGAATCTGGAGTTAGAAATCCTAGCACCATAGGGATTCTCCTTTCATCCCACCTGCTTGCTTACTGACTAGTCTCTGAGCCTGAGCAGTATTTCTCTGGGAGCTGGCTCTGGAGTGTGCACACAGATTCCTCTTAGAGTGCTTGAATCATTCACATGTGTATTTTCCCTGCCAGGCTGTCTGTGTGTATGGATTTGATAATTTTTTTAAAATTTTTTAAATTTTTTTATTTTTTTAAATTTTTATTTATTTATGATAGTCACAGGGAGAGAAAGAGAGAGAGGTAGAGACATAGGCAGAGGGAGAAGCAGGCTCCATGCACCGGGAGCCTGATGTGGGATTTGATCCCGGGTCTCCAGGATCGCGCCCTGGGCCAAAGGCAGGCGCCAAACCGCTGCGCCACCCAGGGATCCCTGGATTTGATAATTTTTTAAAGCTCAGCATCCCCCAGCATGGAAGGTCCCAGAGGCACTGTGTTATGCTGGTGTGTTAAAATGGGTGATTTTAATCAACTTACAGGTGGTTCCTTGGAAATGGTTATTGCTCAAGATGAAAACCTCCCAGAAGATGTTGTGAGAGAATTTGGGGTTGATATCATTACTGGATTACATCATCTTCATCACCTTGGCATTCTTTTTTGTGACATTTCTCCTGGCAAGGTAATTCATGACAAGTTTGATTTCTTAACTGCTTCTATTTTAAGTTACAATGCGTTCTCACAGGTGTTTCTATTTTTTAGATAAAATTTAGATAAAATATAGAACATCTTGAAAATTTTATTCTTTTACAGAATTAATTTATGAGAGAGAGAGAGAAAGAGAGAGGATGAGAATGAGAGAGTGAGCCAGCACGATCAGGGGAAGGAGTTAGAAGGACAGGGAGAGAGAATTTCCAGCAGATTCTGTGCTGAGCATTGAGCCTATCCCCTGGAGATCATCACCTGCCAAAACCAAGAGTTGACACCCAACTGACTGAGTCACACAGATACCCCTCGAGTTAATATTAAAAAAAATTATATATATATATATATATATATATATATATATATATATATATATATAGCTGTATTTTAGCTATCTGCCGAAGTAGCTTTAGAATGAGAAATCTCCCCTTCTTTCAGAGTTTTTGAGTAAGTGTTATTGCTGCTGAGATATATTGTGAATGAGGAGCTTAGTAGATCTATAAAATAAGACTAAGCTCTTAAATTATATGATTATGAGCCATTGTTTTAGTTTGATAATGCCATTTTTGGCTTTATTGTTTGATTACTATCATTATGAGTCAAAGAACTTATTCTTTGATAAAATCAATGGTCCATAAATAGATGTGTTTCAGTGTAGTAGAGGCATGAAACCTGCTTAGTTTCAGAGTTGCAGGTGATACTGACATTTAGAAGTTGTGTGACCCTGGACAAGTTATCCTTTTTCTCTCTGTGCCTTTGCTTCCTTGTCTATGATATGAAGATGGATTCTATACTATATTTAGGTTGAGCTTCTAGGACACTTTCTGGTGTTTTCAATCAATGGTTTCTATTATTTATAAGTACATATTTTTAGAGATTGTACTTATTACTGGTTTGAGTTGCTACTTTGTTAAAGTGTGCATGATGAAATAAAAAGTTGAATATTGTTAAACATTATTATTGTAGGCCCTCCATAGGAGAATATGATTATTTCTAAAAAATCCCATAAAAACTATATAATGAAGAGAAGTTCTTGTTTGAAATATCTCTATACTTGTGCCAAGTCTACAACCATTTCACTGTCATTATAGCCCTGAAAGCAGCTGTAGATAATATGTAAATGCAGGAGTATGGGTTTGTTTCAATAAAGCTTTATAGACCCTAACATATCAGTTTCATATAATTTACACATGTCAAGATACATTTTTATTTTTATTTTTTGAAAAACCATTTAGAAATGTAAAAACCACTCTTCGCTTATGCTTAAATAAAAACAGGTACTGGCTGGGATTTGCCCAAGCGACTGTATGTCTGCCAACTCCTGTGAGGGAGTTGTTTTAAAGAAGTCTAACATTATATGTTTACAATTTAGGAAATTCATGATGATTGTACTATAACCTTTTCTCTTGAAAAGGGGTTGGCAGGGTTGGGCAGCATGACCGTTTCTGTAACTGAAGTTTTATTGAGACACACCTTTTTTATGTATTGTCGATTGGCTGCAGAGTTGAGTCATCAGGACAGAGACCTTATGGCTTGCAAAGTCTAAAATATTTACTAACTTAAAAAAAAATTGCTGGCCCCTGCCAGTGGTTCTCAAAGTGTGTTCCCTAGACCAGGAGTATCAGCACTGCTTGGGACTCATTAGAAATGCAGAGTCTTGGGCCTCACCTAGACCCATTGAATCAGAAACTCGGGGTAGGGACTAGAAGTTTATCTTAACAGAATCCAGGGGATTCTGGTGCTCAAAAATTTTTTTATTTTTATTTTATTTTTTTTTTCAAAAAATTTTTAAAAGTCACTGTTGTAGGTTGTAGACATGCTCAGTATTTGTGACTAGAGATTAAGGGTAAACCTTAAATTGCTTTTATTTTTTTATTTAAAAAAAAAAACTTTAAGTTGCTTTTAAAACCAAAGATTCACTTGATACAAAAGTAACAGAAAAGATAATAACTGTGAAAAGATAAAAGTAACAGAACACTGGCAGGGGGTTCAACAATCACCGAATAATAACTTCCAGTCACAAATTCTGTTAACTGACTTGAGCTGGTCATTGTCAAAAGCCCTTTGCATGTATAACCTCAGGTAATCGTATAACAGTCTGCACAGTTCAGTATTATTTTTCTCACTTTATAGGTGAAGAGACTGAGATTTAGAAAAGTTAAGTAAATTCTCCAGGTCAGACTGCCAATAAGTGGTGGACCTAGGGCTAGATCTCTAACTTCAAAACCCTAGTTTTGAACCTGTGAGTAAATTATGCGTTGGACAGGTGGATTTTCAACTTCTCCTTGAGCTGTCACGGAGGATTGGCAAGGAAAGATTGATTGTTCTATATACGTTGTTCTTCATCTTTCCCAGAGGCATGTGGTTTTTATCTGTGGTTATGATGTGTTCATTTTATACCTCTGAGAAAAGACAGTTTTATATTTGATTCTATTATTAAAATGTTGGGTTTATTTTTCTTCAGCTGCTTTTATTTTTTATTTTAGTTTATTTTTTTTTTTCAGCTGCTTTTAAAAACTTGTATGCATTTAATTTTTTGAGTAGGATGAAGCAAGAAAACCAGTGCTTAGAGTTCTTCAATGGGATTTGAAGAGGTGCTGATGGAAGTGCAAATGGAACTGGTTTCTGAACATGTTTATTTTTGAATCTTCTTAGATACTCTTGGAAGGGCCCGGCACATTGAAATTTAGTAATTTTTGCTTGGCTAAAGTAGAAGGTGAAAATTTGGAGGAATTCTTTGCTTTGGTGGCAGCAGAAGAAGGAGGAGGTGATAGCGGGGAGAATGTACTGAAGAAAACCGTAAAAAGTAGAGTCAAAGGTATGTGGAGAGCTTATAGATCAGAACCCTGCACTGCTCAAGTCATGTGTTTAGGAGATGATAGACCTTATATTTTTGTCAGTCAAAATAATATATTGGAAATAACAGTGAGTAGAAGTCTGGATATGGAGATGGCTTTGTCCATAGCCTAAAGGTTTTTGTATAGATCCAATACTGTGTAAAGTACAGAGCATCTCTAATAAAGCCTGTATTCTATCCTTGCTTTCTATGTCTCTGACTATTCATGAGAACATAAGGATGGCCATTTTGTCCTGCTTCCTTCTGTATCCTCAGCACTTAGAACAGTGCCTGGCACTCATGAGTGGCTCTGTAGATATTTTTTCAACATTGATGAGTTGCTGATATTCTGAAAGTAAGGGAGATTGTTAGGGTGCATTCTTGAAAGGTGGTTTTGCCAGTGAGATGGGGCCTGGGGTGTTAAGAGTCACTGTACTTGAGGGGAGATTGTGAAGTGATACCTTTTTTTGTAATTTTTTAAAAAATATTTATTAATTTTGAGAGAGAAAAAGCACAAGCAAGGGAGAGGGGCATAGGAAGAGGGAGAGTCCTTGCTGAGGGAGCCCAATGTGGGGTTTGATCCCAGGACCCCAGGATCAAGACCTGAGCCAAAGGCAGACACCCCTGTAATATTCTTTAGAGAGAGCGAGCATACAAGTGGGGCTGTGGGCAGGAGGGGCTCAGGGAGAGAGAATCTTAAGCAGGCTCTATGCCCAGTGTGGGGCTCAATCTTAGGTTGCTGAGGTTGTGACCTGAGCTGAAATCAAAAGTTGGATGCTTTAATGACTGAGCCACCCAGGCATCCCTCTTCTGTGATATTCTATGTGTAAATGGATGGTCAAACCTAACATACGTAATCATTTTTCTATGTTGTCTTTTCTGATGCACTTGTGAACATAGGGACATCATATTCATTTGTTCCTTAGGACATTTATTAAATTAATGTAGAAAGAAATAAAGTACAGAAATCAACAGAAATTTAGACATGTTCTAGATACTGGAAATATCGATGTGAACAAAATGCAAAAATCCTTGGCCTAACTGAACTTGCGTTATAATCGGGGAAGACATTCACTTTCAACACCTATCAGTGATATGCCTGGGCAGGGTGCCTGGGCATCTTGCAGGTCTTATTTATGTTTGCTTTCTGAGGATCTGGGAAAGTAAGGCAAATAGGTCCTCCATAAGTGTTTGCTGCATGAGCATGTATGAAATATGATAGTATAGCAAAAATGTCACATAGGAGAACTTTAAAACTTGAGACCACATGAGACTGCCGCTCTGGCTGTAATAGGTCCTGAAGATATTTGCTGGAAAGTTTACCTCAGTGGAATTTTATTTTCCAAATGATTGATGATTACTCCATGAAAAGAACATTCTCATTGGAAGATGGGAGGCTTTTAGGTGGAATTTTGGTGGGTACTCTGCAACTGCTTAGCTGTGTGACTTAGATATTAGGTGACCCTCTAAGGTTTAGTTTAAACAGTAAATAAGAGAACTTGCTAGCTCAAGAATGTGTTGCTACTTTTTCTTTCTTTTTTTTAAAGATTTTATTCATGAGAGAGAGAGAAAGGCAGAGACCTAGGCAGAGGGGGACGCAGGCTCTCTGCAGGGAACCTGATGCGGAACTCGATCCCAGGACCCTGGGCTGAAGGCAGATGCTCAACCACTGAGCCACCCAGAGGTCCCGAGAATGTGCTACTTCTATATAATGTTAAACTTTGTAGAAAGTATATGTAGCACATCTTAGTGCTATTCACTAAATATTTCCTGTTCTTCTGGATTGCATCTTCTCCCGGCCAAAGCTAAGGAAATATGAGCAGAAGTGATGTGAGTTACTTTGAGGTTGGAATTTTCAGAGCCAGTTTACAGTTTACTACGTTTTTACCCCCCTGTCCTGGTGATGGAGGAACCATGAATTGAGATGGGCCCTCGATCAGCCTGGCTCTTTGAGTGACTCTAAGGATCCGGGCCGCTGGGCTAACATGCAGTAGAAGTGTAGTTGGAGTAATAAATAAACCTTTGTTGGTAAGCTGGTGGGAATTTGGGGTATTACTGCTATATAACTTAATCTATTCTAATGAGAATATTATAATCAAAGGTTCTTTTGATTATTTAAATTGTTAAATTAAAAAGAATATACCTAATTGTGCCACACCACTAACTCAATTGGATTTTCAAAACCTGTTTGTATTCATACGTATCCTTGTAAATGAAACCTGAAAATTAAAAAACATTAAAAAATGTGGGGTACAGATGAAGGCATGTATTTATGGGTGTATTTTCGTCCATTCTTTTTTCACCTTACCAGATCCCTCGTAGGTAGATTGTTTTTGGGATTGATACAAATGCCTAACAGAGTTGTTCTTTATACTTTTAGGATCTCTTACATATACAGCGCCAGAAGTTTTGAGGGGTACAGACTTCTCCATCACCAGTGATCTCTGGTCTTTGGGCTGTCTGCTTTATGAAATGTTTTCAGGTAATTACTTTCTGGTACAGTTTAAATTTTTTTTTTTTTTTTTTTAATTTATGATAGTCACAGAGAGAGAGAGAGGCAGAGACACAGGCAGAGGGAGAAGCAGGCTCCATGTACCAGGAGCCCGACGTGGGATTCGATCCTGGGTCTCCAGGATCGCACCCTGGGCCAAAGGCAGGCGCTAAACCGCTGCGCCACCCAGGGATCCCTCTGGTACAGTTTAAAATCAGAGCTGGGCACACACAAACATTAAATTTGTAGTTTGAAAGAATTTTGCCTGGAAAATGTGAAAAAAGCTGCTTTTCTATATTTTTATGTAACTCATTTCATCTTGCTTCCCTCTGTATTCCTCCTGTATGCTTGGTGTCTAGGCATATGTCTAGAACCTTTGACATATAGGACAAGGGACTTTTGACATACAGATATTTTTAATGATCGTTTGCAAAAATGTGGGTACTTATTAAAAAACTGTGATTTTAGTGGAAATTGTTGTAAAGGTACCTTGTGCCTGTGAATTATTCAGATGTGTCCAGCGACTCATGCAACCCTTGGATCATGGTAATGGTCCATATATGCATTAGCAAATTTGTTAGGATGATAAGTTTTAAATTACAGAAATACAAAAATATCCAGTGTGCCTGATCTGGGCACTTAGTAAGAAGTTATTACTATATATTTTTTCCTGTATATTGCATAATTTTATATCTGTAGGTGAGATTTATTTAGAATTATTGGTGATAGCAAGCTATTGTCTAATTTTGCAGTTTTTCTTATGATTTCAGGAAAACCTCCATTCTTCTCAGAAACTTTTTCAGAATTAATTGAAAAGATTTTTTATGAAGATCCTTTGCCACCAATTCCAAAAGGTAGGGTTTTTAAAAATTATAAATGCAGTTAATTTATAATTGATACTAATGGGACACTTTTGTCCAAAGTTTGTTTTTGATTCCTAACTTCCAAATTTAATTTTTATATATAGTCACAGATTGATATTTTTAGAAATGTTAGCTTTCCTTTTGCTTATTTTAAATTGTTTTTTTCAGACCCTGAAATGAAGAACAAAGTACTACTAATAGATTCCCTCATTTAAAAACACAAATTATTTTGTGCTTCTATATCAACAGAAGTCTGGTTTAAAGATTTTAAAAGCTCAAACTTTTGTGTTTTTTTTTCCCCTTGTGTATCTACCACTTCCTACTTTGTACTCATGTTCCTTGTAGTTATTTCTGTTTAGTGTTCAAATAGGGACAAGTCTGGCATTTGTCAGTGCTTATTTTGAATCAGAATGCCCCTGACAAGTTTTTAAACTAAACTAGGCATAGTTCCAGTGTTTTAAAAGTATTGGAACTTTAATCATATGAATTTTAATGAATGTAACAATCTACCACTAACAGCTTTAAGGCAAGGGGAAAAAAAACCCAAAGGTACAAACATAATAAAGTACTTTGTTGTACACCACACACACACAAAAAAGTGAATCTCAAGACACACAAATTAAAACAGGACTTTACCAAGAAAATTTACATTTTTAAAAGAAAAAAAACTTTTAGAAGTAATTAATGGAAGAACTGGAATATAGAATTCCTTTAGGATTTCAAAGTCATCCTAAGTGGGGAAAAAAAACCCAAAACACGGTTTTGAAAATAGTCCATACTTATTAAAATAAAACTGCATTTCTTCCATTAACTTTTATATTAAAAATGATTTCTACAAAAACTATCTTGTCATGATGACTTCTGATTTTTGTTTGGTTTTGAATACTCATAGTATTGATTATTCTTGTGTCCTGTAAGTTAAGGATTTTTATGCAGGGAAGAGAAATATGAAAATGCAGGTGTCAGAGGTATGGTCAGGATACTTTTGGTGGCCCAGGCTTACCTGGGGATCTTCCTTCGACTGTGGCTGTGGTTGCTGTAAAACCTTCTGTGATGTTTTTGTCCATTGCCCTCATGGCCACTTTAACCAAAGACTGATCATTTGGCTATGGTATATTCTAATTAAAAAAAGCCTAACATTTGGAGAATACTGGAATTGACCAATATCATGATATTGTCATGTATATTATTTTCCTGTTAAAAATCTTTAAAATAAAAAAGGAAGAAAAGAAGGATTGCAAGTATTCTTATCATTTTACATTATAAAGTCAAGTTGGTCAAATTAAGAATGCCTCAGAAAATGAGGCATAATTAAAAGTTGAAGACCAGGGGTAGGAGTTTGTCAGGTTGGTGATCTTTACTGGGCTTATTCAGTAAAGAGAAAGTTTAGAGGTAGTCCAGTCTTAGTTTTTGAGATTCATGTTTTTTTATGGTACAGTAAAAATAGTGTACTTTTATGCCCACACCTCACCCCCCATTAAATGGAAGCTGTAATTGTTAATAATGGATTCAGTGTTCTCTTAAAAATTATATGTGCTTTCAAAATACTATTATTCTAAGTGTTTATGAAGAGTATGTATTCATATACTTACCACTGGTTTTTCTTTTGGGAATCTGTATAGATGGTTCTCTTCCTAAAGCTTCTTCAGATTTTATTAATTTGCTTGATGGTTTACTTCAAAAAGATCCTCAGAAAAGGTATGTATGAATAGCGTTTTAATATGAATGAAGAAGAGGAATCTTTTTCTCATTTCATGTATGCTAAAATGGTACTATTCTTAATATACAGAGAGCTAGTCAGATAACTCTTAAAAAAAAAAAGCTGAGTTTATGTTGAGTGTTTTCTGTCTGTGGGTTTTTTTTTTTAATTCTAATTAGTTAACACACTGTGTAATATTAAAGATTTATCTATTTTAGAGTGAGAGAGGGTAAATGAGAAGAGGAGCAGAGGGAAAGGGAGAGAGAACCAATCCTCAAGCAGGCTCCTTGCTGAGCAGGGAGCCCAATGTGGGGCTTGATCCCAGTACCCTGAAATCATGAACTTGAGCTGAAATCAAGAGGCTGCTGCTTAACCGACTAAGCCACCCAGGGGCCCCTAACATACATGGTGATAATTAGTTTCATATGTGCAGTACAGTGATTGAACAATTCTGTACATCATCTGGTGCTCATCACAGGTGCACTCCTTCATCCCTATCACCCATTTGACCGCTCGCCCTCCCTGCACCCCCCTCTGGTAACCATCAGTTCTCTAGTTAAGAATCTGTTGCTTGGTTTGTCTCTCTTTCTCTTTCTCTCTCTCTGTTTGCAGGGTTTTTAATCATGAGGAAGTGTTAAAGTCCATTTCTCCTTTTATATATTAAATAGTTGCCTAGTAGGTTGACAGATTTTCTTGTAACTCCCGAATCCAAGAGGGGCATTCCCCGACACCCCCCCCCCCCCCCCCCCCGCCATTGGGGATTTTAGGCTAAAACTGTCTTACACTATTGAACTGGGGATGATGCTATCAAGACAGTTAATGTAGTTATACTGAGTGGTATTTTAATGTGCTATGCTTTTTTGATAATCCTGTCGTAATGAGGGTATCAGGTGAGAAGGTAATAGGCGCAGTATGAATTTTCTGGGTTATAGTAATAGCAGAAAGTTAGAAATCACTGGAATGGGATAGCAGAGGGCAGGAGGGAGGTGGGGAGTCTGGAGGGTGTTTCCCTGGAGTGGCGGACAAGAGCAACTGCTCTCTGGTTTGGATTCTGCCACTAGGTAACTGGGAGGTGGGGGAGTTAGGCAAGTGTTTGGGATCTCTGCTTCAGGGTGTAAATTTCATATAGCATATAAAAAAAAACTTCTCTAGCTTCATTAACATAGAGAAAAATTGCAGAAGGAAATGCTAATTCTCATGTAAGTTTTAGGACAAACCCCTTGTGCTTGAAATGGATGCCTTTAGGATCAGTATTATTTTGCTATGTCTTCCAGAAACCTTTTGATGGGATTCAAATATACTTCATTTAGAATTTGCATCCACATTTCTACATATTTACATCCCTGTACTGTATACTTCATTGCATAAATGATACCGCTCTATCACCTAGTTCTTTCTCTATGTCCAAGTCTTTTCAAATGGCTGCAGAATGTACACATGATAACCATAAGCCCAATAAACATTTAAGTGCTTCTTGATTCAGAATATTATATAGGCTGTTACAGTAAAAATCCTTTTGTGTATTTGTTAGTGTCCACTTAAGCAGTTAGCTCCTTTGGAGTTATTTCTGACAGTGGGGTTGGTGGCCAGAGGCTAAGAACATGAAAACAGTTTGATGCATTTGCTACATTCTTGGAATGTGTGCTGGTTTAGCAACCCTAGAGAGCCCTTTTCCTCCCAGTGTTACAATGGATTTTATTGACCTTATAAATATTTGCCAAACTGCCTGACAAAAAAGAAATTCCAATTTTTATTTCTCTGTTAGTGAGTTTTAAGAGCCCTTTATATAAAACGGATATTATAGGTGATTGCAGATTCTTTTTATTAATCATGTTTTAATTTTTATCAAAGTAGTTTTTAATTCTTTTTCTCTTTTCTTTTTTTTAAGTAGGCTCCATGCCCAGCATGGATCTCCACAACTCTGAAATCAAGACCTGAGCTGAGATGGAGAGTCAGATGCTTAACTGATTGAGCCACCCAGGCACCCCAAAGTTGTTTTTATTTCAATAGAGATCTTTTGAATCATCAAATTTTCTCTTTTGTTTTGAAATTTCAGTCAGGCTTAACCATTCTGAGTCTGATGATTATAACTAGAAGCATACTCTATTAGTAGTAAAAACTAATGCATTGAAAGTGTGGGTTTTAGATACAGCCTAAAGTCATTTTAATGTGGACAATCTAGCTAGATAACATTTTAGCTCCTGCACAGAAGTGTGACTCTGTAAAATCATGAGGCTAATTTTCTTATTTCTGAATGAAGTTCTAAAAATGAAGTCCCAAAAATGAAATGTATGAAGCAGGGTAGGTATGTAGACTAAAGGATGACAGAATTATAGATTGATAATATCTGATGTGTTTGCTTTAAAATTTTAAGCTAATTATAGATTCCTTTTATAGGCTACGTTTGAGAACCCAAAATGTTTTCATCAGGCTCTGTGGAATATGAACCCTGAGACTTCTAATATTTAGTTGTCAGACTCTTTAGTTCTGTACCATTTAAGGCTTCTGAATTATTTTTTTGTTGTTGCTAAGAGATTAATTGTATACTAAAATGAAAATAGGGACACTGGGATGACTCAGTTGGTCAAGCATCTGACATTTGGTTTCCGCTTAGGTCATGATCTCAAAGTCGTGGGATCAGGCTCTGAGTGGGTCTCCATGCCCAGTGGATAGTCTGCTTGAGATTCTCTTCCTCATTCTCTGTACCCATACACGCAGTCTCTTTCTCTCTAATAAATAAATTAAAAAGAAAGTATGAAAGAATTGCTGAGGTACATTCATATAGAGAAATTTATAAATCATAAAACCTAGTAGATGTATTTGGGACATGACTTGGCAATTATGCATGGTGAATCATGTTAAAATAGAACTTTAACATTTGTATTTTATTTAGATTAACTTGGGCGGGCCTACTGCAACATTCATTTTGGAAGAGTGCTTTCACTAGGAAAGATCGGGAATCAAGCACCGAGGATTCCAATGTCAGGTAGTATATAAGCTTATCTTTGTGTGGGGGCATGGTTATTAAATGATTGCACTGACTACTGTTCTGTCAATGCAGCATCAATGATATGACTTTCTCTGCTTACTAGGAGAAAATCAAACATTTGATTAAGCATTGCTTAAAGAGTTTATCCATGAATTTGATGTTCTCAATTTTGTTCATTTTCTGATCAGTTGTTTATTATCCAGTGAGTGATTTTAGTATGGTGGTCATTAGCTCTAAAAATGTAACACTTTCCACCTTGCCAAGCACACGGTAGGATCTCATTTACTCCTTTTGAGTTAGGTGTGGTTACACGATTTGCTTTGGCTAATGAAATGTGAACAGAAGTGATGTTCATTCTGTATAAAAAATTTATGAGCCCCTGAGATTTGACACATTTCTTCCTCCTGATGAGGCACCTGCGACGAAAATGTCCAAATGGGGTTGCTGTCAAGCTAGGTCTTCAGTGACTGTGATGAGCGTAGCTTCCCTGCCAAGCCTTCAATGGCTGTGTATGTGATTGCGACAAAGTTAAGAGATTCTAAGCCACTGGGATTTGTGGGTTGTATATTACCAGAGCATACCCTAGTTCCTGTCTGATTCTGACTAATACATCTCATTTTTATTATGAAATCTTCTTAGCCCAGGACACCTACACAAGTGACCATATTAAGAACAAGGTGAGGGGGATCCTTGGGTGGCTCAGCGGTTTAGCGCCTGCCTTTGGCCCAGGGCGCGATCCTGGAGTCCCGGGATCGAGTCCCACATCGGGCTCCCGGCATGGAGCCTACTTCTCCTTCCTCCTTTGTCTCTGCCTCTCTCTCTCTCTCTCTCTCTCTCTCTATGTCTATCATAAATAAATAAATGTTAAAAAAAAAAAAAAAGAGCAAGGTGAAAAGTGGTCGAATAAAGTTCTGCTAATTGACTTGGCTCCCCCTCCACTTATTTAGTGGTGAATAGTTGTCTGATTCTTGATTTTGATCTTGGCAAATTCGGTATATAGGAGAGAGAAGTCTGAATTCTATTTAAGGTCTCTCCCAAACTTGGGTTTCTCTGATGCAGTAAGTTTCAGCCCTGTTCTCACCATTGTGTTAGGCTCTGTGGGGACTACAGAAAGCAGGGCTCTGGTCTCACTCCTCCAGCATCAGCAAGTCATAGAACACCTCTGACCTTAGTTTGTCATCTTCCTTTTTAAATCTATATGCCTTTGATTTCTTTTCTTGCCTTATTGCCCTTACTAAGACTTTTTCAGTAAGATGTTGAATGAGGAGTGATGCAAGTGAACATCTTGCCCTGGTTTCTGTGTCTAGGATGAAAGCATTCAGCCTTTCACCATTAAGTATAATGCGCTGGAGGTTTGTGTAGCTGTTCCTTTTCACTTTGTTGTTTTTTTTTTTTTTTTAATTTTTTTTTATTTATTTATGATAGTCACAGAGAGAGAGAGAGGCAGAGACACAGGCAGAGGGAGAAGCAGGCTCCATGCACCGGGAGCCCGATGTGGGACTCGATCCCGGGTCTCCAGGATCGCGCCCTGGGCCAAAGGCAGGCGCCAAACCGCTGCGCCACCCAGGGATCCCCTCCTTTTCACTTTGAATGAACATTCAATTTTGTCAAATGCCTTTTTGTATCAGTTGATAAGATCATATTGGTTTTCTTTAGCCTGATTATGGACTCCTACATAAATTGGTGGTATTCAAATATTGAGCCAGCCCTGCAATCCTGCAATAAACCCCACCTAGTCATGCTGTGTTATAATTTTTATGTTTTGCTGCAAATGTTTGGGGCCAAGTGGCAGGAGGACAGCGAGATAGGAGAAAAAAGAACAACAGGGATTTGCCTCCTGTTCTTGAGATCATAGCTGTTTGATTTTTTTTTTAAGATTTTATTTTTTATTTATTCATAGTGAGAGAGGCAGAGTCACAGGCAGAGGAGAAGCAGGCTCCATGCAGGGAGCCTGACATGGGACTCGATCCTGGGTCTCCAGGATCACACCCCTGGCTGCAGGCGGCGCGAAACCACTGTGCCACCATGGCTGCCCTCATAGCTGTCTGATTAGAGAAGATACCCCTCCCGCAGTTTTAGGCACTGGCTAGAAGCTGCTGCTCTCCTAGCTAGCTGCTGCAGGATTACCTGGAGGCTGGGACAGAGTAAAATGGAAAAAAGAAACAAAAACAAAAACAAAAGCCCCACCCAAACCAGGAGATTTCCCCTGCTTTGACCCTTAGAGATTCCCTTTCCTATTTCTTAGAACAGAAGTAAGTAGGAAGCTTCTCTTGGTGGCTCCTTTGGTCTGTACTTACTGCTTTTGAACTCAGGCCAGGCAATACTCGAAGAGGGGGAGAAAAGGGAGACTCATTGTTGGTTTATTGGTACTTTGAATTCTGGTTTCCTTCTTCAACCTAAGTGCTGCTGTTTATTTTTCAGGGATAAGGTCTATAAATTCAGTAGAATGCCTTAGATATAGTAAGTGCTCATTTTAGCTGCCTAATGACAATACTTTCCAACTCCATGGCTTTGCAAAATGTTATGTGTAATTTAATGATCTTTTCCCACCTCTTGGTCTACATAGAAAATTATAGAAAACTCAAAATAAATTTGACTGTGTTGGTTTTCTCTGGTTGAACAGCAAAAAAGTGATGGAGCATTCTGGGACGCGAGATTCCAAGGAGTTTTTGAAGCCTCCGAGTGGACAAGCCAAGGGGGAGAAGAGTGGTCAGCGACTAAGTCACTCTTTTAGACTAGGTGAGCTCTTGCTGGAGCATGTTTGTGCCCTTTAGGGTGCTGTTTCTGAGTGCTTCTAGTTTTTGTTACCATTCTCTTGAAATTCTGTCTGCATCCTCCTCTGCTCATGATATTTTTTATCCTTTATGGATAATATTTTTCTTTCTTGCCACAGAAAATCCATCTGAATTGCGGCCCAAAAGTACTGTTGGGGGTCAACCGAATGAATCCATGTTTCTACTCAGGTAGGTAAGATGACAGAGCCTAAGGAATCCATGGGACATGACAGCGAGGTCATCCCAAAGCATCTGTTATCCAGGTGCCAAACTATGTTAGAGATGAAGGATAGTGATGTGAATGTCAAATTTCGGGTTCAATCTCTGCTTTCAAAGTTACTGTTAAGTGCTGGCCAATGAAATGTTGATTTGGCTGTGCATTTTTTAAAAGTTTTTAACCAAACCACAATCTTTCCTATTCACAAGGTTTAAAACCTTTTCATTTTATACTTTCCCTTCAAATAGAATTGAATTTGAAATTTTAGCAGTTCAGCTTCTTTATTGGATAAAGACTTACAGGAAAGAGCAGATTATGTTTTTTTTTTTTTTTTACATGTTTTATGTGTAGGCTTAAGTAATATTTGTTTAATGTAGTCATTGAAATAATTTTAAAAAGATCAGAATGGTATTTTAATATGATTAAGGCCAACGTGTTTAAAATTTTAGTAATGTGTGTTGTGTTTATAGTTTTAGTCGTATACACAAATAGTTTTAATGACATAGGGGTTATAACAGTGAACTATAATTTCTTGACTTGTTTTACCCTACTTAAAGTATGTTAAATTTATCTACATAGATTCTAGATGTTTTAAGTTCAGTTTTAAAAAAACCTTTTTATAATCTTTGGCATGTTAAATAAGTACTTGTTCAATGAATGAATAAACAGATAAGTGAGAGGGAAGAATCCTGATATTTAGGAATTTGAAGGAATTCATTGAAAAAGACTCTAATGATCTGAGTCAAAGATTTTTTTTTTTTTAATGTTAAAAAAAAATCAGAGACCCAAGAGTAATGGATTGACCCACAGAGTATGAGACCATTTTAAAGGGTAGGAGAAATCATTAAAAATAGACGCAGATTGGGAACCCTGGGTGGCGCAGCGGTTTCGCGCCTGCCTTTGGCCCGGGGCGTGATCCTGGAGACCCGGGATCGAATCCCACGTCGGGCTCCCGGTGCATGGAGCCTGCTTCTCCCTCTGCCTGTGTCTCTGCCTCTCTCTCTCTCTCTCTCTCTCTCTCTCTGTGTGTGACTATCATAAAAAAAAAAAAAAACATAGACGCAGATTATTACTTGTTTCTTAAATAGGTACCAAGATAATATTCCATTTAAAACGTTTTCTGGGGACACCTGGGTGGCTGAGTGGTTGAGCATCTGCCTTCGGCTCAGGTCATGATCCCGGGGTCCTGGGATAGAGTCCCACATCGGGCTCCCTTTGAGGAGCTTCTTCCTCTGTGTATGTCTCTGCCTCTCTGATTCTCATGATTAAATAAATAAAATCTTAAAAAAAGTTTTCTGAAATAAAATTGTAAATCTTTTCCATCCTTTGTAGAATGTCCAATCTATTTTATTATGTCAATCCTGATACCAGCAGACATTTAAAAAAATAATAAAATCAATGTTTTAAGGTTTCTAGTTAAAATAGAAGGTACTGTATATAACATAGGTTCTATAAATACAAGAAATAATAAATTAGCCAGGAAATTGCTTTAAAGACATTTACTGAAAAAGTGTTGGATAAACACAAATTTAGAGTTTAAATATATGAGATCATGTAGAATCTTTATATTCGACCAGTTTTTCTGTGAGATAGATGTCCGTCCCCCCCCTCCCCCCCCCCGCCCCGTAATAGTAAACAGTTTCTAAAATCTGAGTAGTATTGACTGGTCTGTATTTTCCAGTTCTCGTCCAACTCCAAGAACGAGCACTGCAGTGGGATTAAGTCCTGGTGAGGATATGATTCAACATTCACCACAGAAAACTTCTCCTTCAACCAAGGTGAGCAGAGAGGGGATTTTCCCTTTTTTTTTTTCCCCCACATAAGATATAGAGAGGCAGAAGAATAATTGCCACGTTGATCTCCAAACTATTATTGAAACAACAAATTTTACAATTAAGTCCTCTTTGATCACTGGTTTTTCTGGTAAGTACTCTTAAGAGAGAATTGTTTCATAATTATTTCTTTGATAACAGCTTTCCTGAGATATGATTGACAACCCATGTAATTCACCCATTTGAAGTGTACAATTCAGGGCCTTTGAGCATATTCTGAGTCCTGCAGCCATCACCATGGTCAGTTTGAGAACACTCATCATCCCACAAAGAAACCCCACACCTATGAACAGTCACTCCTGCTTTCCCTCAATTAATTTCTCTTGCCTCTCACCTGGGAACCACTAATCTCTCTGTCTTTATAAATTTGTCTATTCTGGATATTGCATATAAATGAAATAACACAGTATGTGTTCTTTTGTGACTGGCTTTTTTCACCTAACATAATGTTTTCAAGATTCATCGAAATCATAGCATATATCAATCCATGTTCTTTTTTATTGCCAAAAGATAATCTGTTGTATATACTACATTTTATGTTTCCATTCACTGGTTGGTGGACATCTGGGTTGTTTCCACCTTGCGGCTATTGTGAATGGTGCTGCTGGGAATGTTGGTGTACATTATTTTGAGTGGATGTGTGTTTAATTTCTCTTTAACCCTGCAGGAGTGTAATTGGGGCATCCTGTGGTAACTCTGTTTAATCTTTGAAGAACTGCCAAACTGTGTTCCAACATGGCTGGGCCATTTTATATTGTCTCCAGCAGTGTGTGAAGACTCTAGTTTTTATTCATCCCTAACAAGACTTGTTATTGTCTTTTTTCTAATTGTGATAAAATCTAATTTAGGTAAAATTTATCATTTAACTATTTTTAAGTGTACAGTTCTGTGGCATTAAGTGTATTCCCGTTTTTGTGCAGCTGTTACCACCATCCAGAACATTTTCATCATCCCAAACTGAGACTGTGTTTAGTGTACCCACTAAACAATCATTCCCCATATCCCTTTCCTCCCAGCCCCAGTAGCCATGATTCTCCTTTCTGTCTCTGTTTATTTGCCTAGTAGTCTCATAAAAGTGGAACCGTAAAATATTTGCTCTTTTGTGTCTGGCTTATTATACTCAGCATATCTTCAAGGTCTATCCATGTTGTAGCATGTGTCAGAATTTCATTCCTTTTTAAGGCTGAATAATATTCCATTGTGTGTGTAATACCACATTTTGTTTATCCATTCATCCATCTTTGGACATTGTTTGCTTTAATGTTTGGGCTGTTGTGAGTAATGCTGCATTATAGCCATACTGGGGTGTGTGAAAATATATCTAGTTTTGATTTGTATTTCTTTTTTTTTTTTTTTTAAATCTTTATTTATTTATGACAGTCACACACACACACAGAGAGGCAGAGACATAGGCAGAGGGAGAAGCAGACTCCATGCACCGGGAGCCCGACGTGGGATTCGATCCCGGGTCTCCAGGATCGCGCCCCGGGCCAAAGGCAGGCGCGAAACCGCTGCGCCACCCAGGGATCCCCTTGATTTGTATTTCTGATGGTTAATTACGTTGAGCATCTTTACATATGCTTTCGGACCATTTGTATATTTCCTTTGAAAGAATTCAAATCTTTACCTGGTTTTTGAGTTGTAGGAATTCTTTATGTATTCTGGGTATGTGACTTGGTGGTGGTGTCCTTTGAAGTACAATTTTAATTGTGACGTAGTTCATATTTGTGTGTGCGTGTTTGTTGTTGCATTGTAGTTGTCTTGGCATTCTTGTTGACTAGCAATTTAAAGGTGAGGTTTATTTCTGGATTCTCTAGTCTGTTGATCTATGCATCTTTTCTCATGGTGGTAGTATAGTAACTGGTTAGTTTGTGTGTGTGTGTGTGTGTGTGTGTGTGTGTGTGTTTTAAAGAGAGGTCACGAGGAGGGGGAAGGCAGGAGATGGGGGGAGGGTGGAAGGGAGAGAGAGAATCCCAAGCAGGCTTCATGCCCAGCACAGAGTTCAGCGCAGGGCTTGATTTTATAACTCTGAGATCATGACATGAGCTGAAATCAAGAGTTGGACACTTAACCAACTGAGCCACACAGATGCCCTGATAATTTTTTTTAAAAGTAGATTCCACACCCAACATGGAGCCCAATGTGGGGCTTGAACTCATGACCCAGAGGTCAAGACCTGAGCTGAGATCAGGAGTCAGGTGCTTAACCAACTGTGCCACTCAGGCACCCCTAGCTAGCCATTCTTGATCCTTGCAGTTTTAAGTAAGTTTTGAAGTTAGGAGGTATGATTCTCCCAACTTTGTTCTTTTTCAAGATGGTTTTGGCCATCCTGGATCCCTTGCATTTCCATGTGAATTTTAGGATCAGTTTGCATGCTTCTGTAAAGAAGCCAATTGGGGATCCCTGGGTGGCGCAGCGGTTTGGCGCCTGCCTTTGGCCCAGGGCGCGATCCTGGAGACCCGGGATCGAATCCCATATCAGGCTCCCGATGCATGGAGCCTGCTTCTCCCTCTGCCTGTGTCTCTGCCTCTCTCTCTCTCTCTCTCTGTGACTATCATAAGTAAATAAATAAAAAAATTAAAAAAAAAACTATTAAAAAAAATAAAGAAGCCAATTGGATTGTGATAGCAATGATGTTGAATCTATGGGTCAATTTGAGAGGAGTATTGCTATTTTAACAATGGAAAGTTTTCCTCCATGAATGTGGAATGTCTTTCTATTTGTTTAGGTCTTTAATTTTTTTCAGTCATTTGTTTTTGAATGCAGAGATATTTTGAATTAAAGTTTTTCCAAGTTACTATATTTAGTCTTGAGAGAGAGAATTGCTTTCATTTGTTTCTGTAACTTTTATGTAATGTGAAATGCATTTAGGTTGCATGAAACTTATTTCTGCATTGAAATATAAATGTGTTATAATAAAATCTCATTCTAATTAGTTCTATGTGAGATAGAAAATCAATATAAAAGTAAAAAATGCATTTTGAAATGTTAGAGATATTAAATCTCTTCTGGCACGTGGTTATTGTAGATGAGTGCACTTAATAATTTTATTGAGAATATTCAAGCAGTAATGATAGAAGTACTACATAAGAGTTTATCTTTTATAATTTAAGTGATACCTTTTAATTCAATTACAATTTTTTTTAAAGATTTGACAGCAGAAGCAGGGGCTGGGTGGCAGGCAGGAGGAGAGGGAAAGGGAGAAGCACGCTCTCCATTGAGCAAGGAACCGGAGGTGGGGTTCAATCTCAGGATTATGACCTGAGCTGAAGGCAGATGCTTAACTGAACCACACAGATGCCCTACAGAACTTTTATATTAATTGTAGGAAACTTGGAAACTGTACAAGAGAACAAAAAATAAAAACTACTTCTAATTTAATTACCCAAAGGAACCACTGGTTACTTTTTTTTTTTTTTTTTTTAAGATTTTATGTATTTATTTATGAGAGTCAGAGAGACAGGCAGAGACAAAGGCAGAGGGAGAAGCAGGCTCCATGCAGGGAGCCTGATGCGAGATTCCATCCCAGGACTTCCGGATCGCACCCTGGGCCAAAGGCAGATGCTAAACCGCTGAGCCACCCAGGAATCCCCGTATTTCATTTTTATAATCTGTTATCTATGCATGCATTTTGTTTATATATAGGAAATTAATTTTCACCTATAAATTTCTGATTGGTCTACTTGATTCTTTTTTTGTGTATTTTTTTAATTGGGGTCTACTTGATTCTTATACTAGTTTAATGTAAGAATATAATTTAAGTCATTCATGTTGGCCTTTCTTTGAAGTTTTTCTATCTTGAATATCTATGCCTTTAAGCATTAAAATTTTTCTTTTACAATGTTGCCCTGTACTTTTAATGTATTTTTTCCTATGTCCATTTTCTAAGTTGTGAAGGGGGTGGTCTTGGTTTCCAGGAACTTTATTAGCTAATTATTTTAATCCTTTATTCATGCTTCTGCCTCAGTTTTGGATAATTTCCTCATTTTTTATTTCACTGATTTGTTTTTTTGTTTTGTTCAGTCTGCTGGTCAGTGTTTCAATGGAAATTCCTAATGCATAAATCCGTTTTTTTTTTTTTGTTTTTTTTTTGTCTAATGTGAAATCCTGAGGCATACTACTAGGAATGAGAGTTCTGTTTGCTGTTCAAGTAGAGCACAAAGAAACATCTCAAAGGAGTAACTGATGGCAAATATCTGGTTACTCATTTTCATTATGTGTTAACTCTAGCTTTATAAAGATGGAAGTGTGGAACACTTAGGTAACAGGTTAGTACTTAACCCTGAAATTCTTCTATGGTGTAATTTTAACTTTGTATTGAATATTCTATAAAGGAGAATAAAGGAATGACCAAAACCATGCTGGTAATTGAAAAACCAGTTTGCCTCATCATAGCTTAGAACTCAGACTATAGAAGACCTGTTTTCTGGTTCTACCTGCCCTCTGTGGTAAACACGAATAAGTCAGTTACTTTGAGCTTTGTGTTTTCCTTCTGTAAAAACAGGAATGATGATACATATGACTGAGGATTTTTGTGAAGATCAAAGAAGACTGTGAAAGTGTATCGAATAGCAAAATGAGGTGCACTGATCTAGGTGACCCTTCCAGTACTGTTCTACTCAACATCTTATTATCTCAATTTAATTTAAAAGCTCTTCACTAATCATAGAAACAAAGCCTCATTTTTGTTCTTGTTTCAGATTACAAGTGAACACCTGAGTCAGCAGGACCTGGAATCCCAGATGAGAAAGCTTATCTACATGGACTCTGATCTTGTTGTCACCCCAATTATCGATAACCCAAAGGTGTGGAAAGATGCTCTGACAGATGAGGGCTGAGCTTTAGACTTCGCTGAGAGCCGAAATCCTGATGGTTTTTTTCATTCCAAATCTTCTTTGCTGTTCCTCATGTCTGCTTTTATGTCATTTGTGCCACAGTGTCTACATTTCTCATGCCCATCCTGTCTGCACCCTTCTCCTCTTCCTGCATTGTTTTCTGCTTCACTGAGTGGTGAGTTTCTTCCTCTCCTGCATCAGCTCTGCCTCCTCTCCATGCATGGGCTTCTAGACCTCAGACCTTAGTCCTTAGTCCCTTCGTTTCTTCATACATACTTGAGTGAATTTCTCCAAACACTCTTGTTGTGGATGTGTTATGAAAGCACATGTGAGTGAGGACTGCTCCCCTGGCTGGGGTGGGTAGGCAGGCACACAGAGACCATACCCTCTCACAGTGCTTGCACCACAGGCCAGATGGTGGAGAGACACTGGGAGGTTGGGGAGGCATGATTCACAGGTGCATTTCATATCCAGGGAGATTTTTGTGGCTTCATGTCATTTGGAATGTACTACTGTATTACTAGGGGATGATGAGTAGTCTCTTTAAGAAGAAGTAATTTCTCAGTTCCTCTGTACTACCTATTCTGTATTTTAATTTTCTTTTTTTAAATGTCTTTTTCTGTTTTAAATTATGCCCATTTTTACTCATCTCATTGGGGAACATTACTATAATTTAGAACAAATGGGTTTTTGGA
The DNA here is from genome assembly GCF_011100685.1 of Canis lupus familiaris. Lineage (NCBI taxonomy): Eukaryota > Metazoa > Chordata > Mammalia > Carnivora > Canidae > Canis > Canis lupus. The sequence goes on along the minus strand of NC_049244.1, from coordinate 11,378,275 downwards.
TGCATATTTACTAGATAGACAAAATTTTACAATAGATTACCCAGCTATTTTTCATAATGGAGCTAATTCTTTTTATGAGTTCAGATATCTGGCAGAGTAATTGTATATCATGCCAATTTAATGTGTAAACTGTCATTTACCCAGTGGATCTTCTAAGAACAGTTGGTAAGATCTTTTGACCATATTCTTTTCTGTTTCTTTTATGACCATACTTAATTGTTTTAAGGAAGCCTTATTAGAAATTTTTTTTAACTTCTAATTTTAGACCTACAGAGAAGGTTAAAAAATAGTAGAGTTCCTGTATGGTTTTTACCCAGCTTCTCTTAATGTTAGCATCTTATAGGACCATAGAATGGTTAGCAGAGTCAGGGCATTAACACTGGTACAGTGCAATTAACTAAATTACCAAATTTATTGGAATTTTACCAGTTGTACCACTGATGTCCTTTATCTGTTCTAGGGTTTCTTGTTACAGTTTGCTAGTAGGCCTCCTTTTTCTCCTACCAGCTATCCTTTTCTTTCATGGCCTTGTTGTAATTTTTCAGTCTTTTCTTGGCTTTCATGACCTTGACATTTTGAAGAGTACTGGTCAGGTATTCTGGGGAATGTCACTCAAGCTGGGTTTGCTAAGTGTTTCTTATGATTAGTATGTATGAGGTTATGCATTTTTGGCAAGAATACTACTAAGCTTTTTAAAAATGCTCTGTAGAGAGGTTTTGGAGAATTTAGATATAAATATCATAGTTGATCTTTTAAACTAAAGTCTCAGGATGAAGGTACCCTGGCTGTTCCAAACTTAGGGATCCAACTACCTGTTTTTTTCCCCCACTTTCTTAAAAAAAAAAAAAAAAAAAAACAACAAAACAATTGTGTGCTTTCCTGTTCATGCCTTTTTACAGCTTCCTGAAGTGGTGTGTTTTCTAATTCAACTTGAGTGAAGTTCTTACCATTCTTTCTTTATTTATTTTTTAAAAATTTTTATTTATTTATGATAGAGAGAGAGAGAGAGAGAGAGAGAGACAGGCAGAGACACAGGCAGAGGGAGAAGCAGGCTCCATGCACCGGGAGCCCGACATGGGACTTGATCCCGGGTCTCCAGGATTGGGCCCTGGGCCAAAGGCAGGCGCTAAACCACTGTGCCACCCAGAGAACCCCCTTACCATTCTTTAAAACTTCAATCTCCTTCTAGCTCTTCTGTAAACCATGTTAGCCTCAAGTGCTTGCCACATTCAAATTTTTTAGAAAAATTTCTCTTTGTAAAATGTTCCATCTATAATTATATCCTGCCCATTTTGTATTGCTCAGTATTGGTGTTTTTGTTTTGCTGTTTAACACCTTTTGTTTTATCTTTCCAACCAGAGTATCAGCTCTCTGACCATTGGATTGTGTCTTATATCTTGGTATTCCCCCTTAGCACTTAGCATACTGCCTCACCCTCTCAGGTATCCAATAAGTATTTGGTAAATGACTAAATTTCTAACCTAGAGATTGGTTAAGGTTAAGAGTAAACCAGGATCCCTGGGTGGCGCAGCGGTTTGGCGCCTGCCTTTGGCTCAGGGCGCGATCCTGGAGACCCGGGATCGAATCCCACGTCGGGCTCCCGGTGCGTGGAGCCTGCTTCTCCCTCTGCCTGTGTCTCTGCCTCTCTCTCTCTCTCTGTGACTATCATAAATTAAAAAAAAAAAAAAGTAAACCAAGGTAAAGCGCTGCTGCTTCTTTTTTTTTTTTTTTTTTTTAAGATTTTTATTTATTTGACAGAGAGCGTGAGAGCACAAGCAGGAGGAGCAGCAGGGAGAGGGAGAAGTAGGTTCCCTGCTGAGAAGACAGCCCATGGGGGGTGGGGGGCTTGATCCCAGGACTCTGGGATCATGGCCTGAGCTGAAGGCAGATGCTTAACCAACTAAACCACCCAGGTGCCCCTTTTTCAGGGGTGAAAAAGTGCTTCTTTTTCAATGACACTTTATTTTATTGCAGATATCACTTGAAATTATTTTTTAAAAATTTATTTATTTAAAGTAAACTCTACCCCCAGTGTGGGGTTTGAACTCATGACCCAGAGATCAAGAGTCTGCTTTACTGCCTGAGCCAGCCAGGTGCCCTGAAATGATTTTTATAAATTATTTTCTGTGTTTGTTTGTTTGTTTATTTATTTATTTAGAAAAAATTTTATTTATTTATTTGAGAGAGTGACAGAGCAAGCATGAACAAGGTGGTGGGGAGATGGGCAGAGGGAGAGGGAGAAGCAGACTCCCCTCTGAGCAGGAAGCTGATGCGGGGCTTGATCCCAGGACCCTGGGATCATGACCTGAGCTGAAGGCAGATGCTCAACCACCTGAGCCACCCAGGTGCCCCGAGTGTGTATTTTATTTTATTTTTTAATTTTAACTTTTTAAAACTTTTTAAAAAAAATTTATTTATGATAGAGAGAGAGAGAGAAAGAGAGAGAGAGGCAGAGACATAGGCAGAGGGAGAAGCAGGCTCCACGCACCGGGAGCCCGACGTGGGATTCGATCTCGGGTCTCCAGGATCGCGCCCCGGGCCAAAGGCAGGCACTAAACCACTGCGCCACCCAGGGATCCCTGTTTGTGTATTTTAATCTGAAGGGCAGTGTTTAATTCTTTTTAGTGACAAATTTTCAGTGATTTTTTTTTTTTTTCTGTCCCAATGGATTTATAATCTGGAAATAGGAAATTTTATCAGGAGATCGGTATCTGTCTCAAAAGGTGTCTTAAAAGATTTTGTTGTTTTTTTCAACCACAGATAATGAAACAACCACCAATTAAATTTGATCCAAAGATACTGCATCTACCGGCACATTCAGGTAGGATTCTAGAAGCCTTGTCAAACACATAGACTCTTGGAAGGTACATACAAATAAGAAATTTAATAGCAAATGGAATATCTCACTTATTGAACAGCTGAGGTCCTGTTTTCTTGCAAATTGGCTATATCCTTGGGGAGGTGCTGTGCACAATATAAATGACCGGTAATCCATTTATGCCAGCCTTTCACCTTAGCTGCGCCTGGGCTGCCCTGTACCCTTAGGGGAGTGAAAGTTCCTGTAAAGCTGGATGGGCTCTTCTCTTGCCCTTCCCCCTTGTAGAGTCCATTGAATTTCCAACATTTATGGTGCTCCTATAGGTAAAGAGGGCTGGAGACCATAATGAAGAAATGAGATTCTACTCCAGGAGTGGGGCAGTTGACATTGGGGGTCAGATGGTTCTTTTGTGGGGATGGTGTGGGAATGGAGACACTTCAAGGATAATTGTTACGTTTCCTTTCGCCTAATGGGAAGTCGTATTTGGGACAAACAGAAATTGTTTTATGCCTTAAATTTTGATGTATTTTCTTTGATAAAATCTATTTTGTGCTGTTAAGCTAGATCCAGAAAAACTTTGTCATCGTAGCTAGACTATAATCTAGGATTTAAAATCAAATCAAAGTAAATTCAAAATAAAATATACTCAAATTTAAACAAACTGTGCCAAGTAGAACCACTATTCATGAAAACCTTAGAGGATTATTTATCTCAAAATAAACTTTCCGATTTTCCCTTTACTTTGAGTTATTTTAGGAAATTATTATTACAGCTTATTTTGTTTAAAGATAGAAATTAGATGAAACTGTTATTTTTGGATGGCATCTCATTGCCCAGTTTTTGTTTTCTATTTGTAGAGGGTTGAACTTGGACCTCCCACATGACTTCAGCTGCCACATTAACCTGTTACACTTAACAATAATTTCATTGGAACCTTTGAACAACTGCATGATTCTTGGCTTTTCCAATATCCTAAGGCTAGATAGCTTTATACAGTGGCTCTCTTGCTTTTTTGTAATATGATTTTATTTAGCTTGATATTTTGTTAGATTCTAGGTTGTAGGCTGATTCTCCTGTAGGCGTCTTTTTTGTGTATAGTATTCCATCACATAGAGAAAAAGTTTCCATGAATAGAAAAAGAGGAATCCAGAAGAGTAAGTAAAAGTAGTGTCATCTTTGGAGGACTTTTTGGTTTTGATGTTGTAAAGTTAGGATTTTCTTTGTCCTCCTCTCAGCTATTGAAATTCTCTGTTCTGTTTTATTTCTTTTGTAATGTTTTTGGCTTTTTTTTTTTTTTTTTAACATGATACCCACTTTTAATATTTTCTTTCCTCTCCAGTAGATAAATTAGTATTTCTGAAAGACCAAGATTGGAATGAGTTTTTGCAGCAGGTGTGCTCACAGATTGATTCCACTGAGAAGAGCACGGGGGCCTCTCGAGCCAAGCTGAATCTCCTTTGCTATCTGTGTGTTTTGGCTGGACACCGGGAGGTGGCCACCCGGCTCCTTCATTCCCCACTGGTAGGAAGTTCAGTTGTAAAGTCTCATTTCGTGGTCCTTGCAGCATGCCTTTTGCACGTGACTCTTGTACTTCTGCTGAGATTAGAACATTAGTGCAAAAATACTAATTTGATGTAATTACCGTGGAAAAAAAATGTATCAAGATAATAGGTTTACCAAAATTATTCTGTTTAATCCTTGTGTCCAAAAGCAGTTGAGTACACAGTGATTTTGAACTTATTTTGTTGTTTCCTCATAAAGGAGTCACATTTCAGTTGTAGACAGGTCAGATGTGTTAATCACTTTCTATGTCATTTCATGAATGAAATGTACATCTTATTGTTTTATTTTAGTTCCAATTGCTAATCCAGCACTTGCGAATAGCTCCAAACTGGGATATGTAAGTAACATTTATATTTTAATAAATTATTATTTGTTGAATAATTACAACATACATATTTATAAAACACATTATTCTGAATACTTCTATACTTAAATAATAATTACTCTGAGTCTGAGGCAATCAGGCAAGTCATAGGCATCCCAACTGTAAATTTAAAAAGATTTCAAAATAGGCCTTATAGTATTATTATGAATATAAGTCTAGGATTATATAAACTATATCTGGAAACTTTGTTACTGTGCTTCTTTTGAGTATTCTTGACCAAACAATCCCTGTCTTCTAGTTTTGCCTCCTATGTTTTCTCTTGCGATTACTTCTTTCCCTTAGGTGATACTTGAATAAAATAACATCCTTCTGATGTTATTTAAAATCTAATGGGATTATGCTGTGTAAATTCCTGATGGAAGGATGTGTACTTGCTTCTTATACAGGCAGTGTACCATGGTGAAAAGCACATTAGATGAAGTGTTAGAAGGCTCTGGGTGCCAGTGAGACCAGGCCAGAAGATTACTTCTTTTTGAGTCTCAGCTTCCTGGGGAGTCTGTGTAGGATGATAAAATTCAATGGATTTCTGATTCAGACATCTGCCTGCTGGGCAAATTGCCTTAAGTGCTGAGCCTCAGTTTCCTCAACTGTAAAATGGGAATGGTGTATCTACCTCATAGATGTTTGTTAATAAAATTTGAGCAAGATAAGTGTATCAAATACCTGCTTGGTGCCTGATTCTTACTGGTAGGTAGTATATGTTGGGCCAGGGAGATTATAGTGGTTGTACTTGGTATTATCAAGCCTGCTTATCTTGTATTATTGTTAGGGAAGCATATGGCAACATAAAGGTGAAAGGGTTTTTGTGAAATGTGGGAATGGCAATTATTCTTCACTGGCAACATTTGGGAGAAATGAGGTATTCACAAAATGCTCTTTTGAATAATTTTTGTTATAGATCTCCTAAGATATATAATTTTGTTATATATCTTCTTTACTTCCCCAAGATAAAACCTGGCATTGCAAATAGGGTTTTTAAGTAATTTTTGGGCATGTAAAACTTTGAGAAGTTTTATGGTGTGCTCAATAAAAAGAAAGCAACAAAACCTAACACTTCAGCTGGAATTTATATCCTTGAATGGGGTGCCCCCTGCTGACTTGTAAAAATAGATATTTTTAGATTAAAGTTTAACTGTAAAATAGCTTGTGTTTGAGGAAAATGATAAGTAATAAGGTAGACAAATCCTCTGCTTGGAACCTTCTTTTATTGTCTTCTCCATTCAAATACTATTTCTTCCAGTGAGGCCATCTCTGACCCAGGTCATATCATCTTAATAGCATGTAATGGTTCTCAATTTAGCTGGGGGATAGTCACTGTTGAAATTTTTGTTTCTTTTCCCCTTATATGTTTTTAACATGTACTTTAATTTTTTTTTTTTTTTTTTTAGTGGCAGAGGGGGAGGCAGAGGGAAAGGGAGAGGGAGAATCTTAAGCAGGCACTATGTTCAGTGTTGAGCCCGTTGTGAAGCTGGATCTCAACCCTGAGCTGAAATCAAGAATTGAACACTTACCCTACTGAGTCACCCAGGTGCCTCATATGTTATGTATTTTTTAATATCATTAACTGTCCAAAATTTTTTCAAGGTCTGTCTTCTGTACTATGAATGTCTGATTATTTAATTTACCTTGTTCCCTATTTTTGGATAATATTATAACATTGTAAAAATATGCTGATGAACATTTTTGCATTTAAGTCTTGGTTCCTGTTTTTTTCTTTCTCTCCTTAGGGCAGATTCATAGAATTAGAATGAATAAATACAGGCAATAGATAGTTTTGAGACTTCTGTTAAATTGCTAAAACATTCTTTAGAAACATTGTATTTTAACATACATTCTTGTTGGTGTTTATAAAAATGCCCTTTTGTTAGAACTTTAAATAGTGGATATTTATGAAATTTTGTATCTTTTGCCAATCAACTTTATTGAGATGTATAATCCACATGTAATGTGTAATATTTTATTAAGAAATTGTATTAACTGTGGGCATAAATGTAATATGAAATTGACCATTTTAGTAAGTGCACAATTCAGTGTTATCAAGTATATTCACAATGCTGTGCAACCATCACCACTCTGTTTCCAGAACTTTTTTATCATCCCAAACAGAAGCCATTACCCATTAAACTTTAGCTCCCCTCCCCCTTCCTCACAGTCCTGGTAACCTCTATTCTACTTTTTGTTTCTATGAATTTGCCCATTCTATACCTAATATAATTGGTATCATATGATATATGTCTTTTTGCACCTGGCTTAATTCACCTACTGTTTTCACACTTCAGCCATGTTGTAGCATGTATGAGAATGACATCCCTTTTTAAGATTGATTTAATATACCATAGATGTATATGCCACATTTTATCTTTTTATCTGTTGATGGATACTTGGATTGCTTCTAACTTTGGCTATGGCAAATAATGCTGCTGTGAACATTGGTGTACAAATATCTTTTTTTTTAAATTTATTTTTTATCGGTGTTCAATTTACCAACATACAGAATAACCCCCAGTGCCCGTCACCCATTCACTCCCACCCTCCGCCCTCCTCCCCTTCTACCACCCCTAGTTCGTTTCCCAGAGTTAGCAGTCTTTACGTTCTGTCTCCCTTTCTGATATTTCCCACACATTTCTTCTCCCTTCCCTTATATTCCCTTTCACTATTATTTATATTCCCCACATGAATGAGAACATACAATGTTTGTCCTTCTCTGACTGGCTTACTTCACAAAGCATAATACACTCCAGTTCCATCCATGTCAAAGCAAATGGTGGGTATTTGTCATTTCTAATGGCTGAGGAATATTCCATTGTATACATAGACCACATCTTCTTTATCCACTCATCTTTTGATGGACACCGAGGCTCCTTCCACAGTTTGGCTATTGTGGCCATTGCTGCTATAAACATTGGGGTGCAGGTGTCCCGGCGTTTCATTGCATCTGTATCTTTGGGTCGTAGGGCAGGTCTATTTTTAACTCTTTGAGGAACCTCCACACAGTTTTCCAGAGTGGCTGCACCAGTTCACATTCCCACCAACAGTGTAAGAGGGTTCCCATTTCTCTGCATCCTCTCCAACATTTGTGGTTTCCTGCCTTGTTAACTTTCACCATTCTCACTGGTGTCAGGTGGTATCTCATTGTGGTTTTGATTTGTATTTCCCTGATGGCAAGTGATGCAGAGCATTTTCTCATGTGCATGTTGGCCATGTCTATGTCTTCCTCTGTGAGATTTCTCTTCATGTCTTTTGCCCATTTCATGATTGGATTGTTTGTTTCTTTGGTGTTGAGTTTAAGAAGCTCTTTATAGATCTTGGAAACTAGCCCTTTATCTGATAGGTCATTTGCAAATATCTTCTCCCATTCTGTAGGTTGTCTTTGAGTTTTGTTGACTGTATCCTTTGCTGTGCAAAAGCTTCTTATCTTGATGAAGTCCCAATAGTTCATTTTTGCTTTTGTTTCTTTTGCCTTCGTGGATGTATCTTGCAAGAAGTTACTGTGGCCGAGTTCAAAAAGGGTGTTGCCTGTGTTCTCCTCTAGGATTTTGATGGAATCTTGTCTCACATTTAGATCTTTCATCCATTTTGAGTTTATCTTCGTGTATGGTGAAAGAGAGTGGTCTAGTTTCATTCTTCTGCACGTGGATGTCCAATTTTCCCAGCACCATTTATTGAAGAGACTTTCTTCCAGTGGATAGTCTTTCCTCCTTTATCGAATATTAGTTGCCCATAAAGTTCAGGGTCCACTTCTGGGTTCTCTATTCTGTTCCACTGATCTATGTGTCTGTTTTTGTGCCAGTACCACACTGTCTTGATGACCACAGCCTTGTAGTACAACCTGAAATCTGGCATTGTGATGCCCCCAGATATGGTTTTCTTTTTTAAAATTCCACTGGCTATTCGGGGTCTTTTCTGATTCCACACAAATCTTAAAATAATTTGTTCTAACTTTCTGAAGAAAGTCCATGGTATTTTGATAGGGATTGCATTAAACGTGTAAATTGTCCTGGGTAACATTGACATTTTCACAATATTAATTCTGCCAATCCATGAGCATGGAATATTTTTCCATCTCTTTGTGTCTTCCTCAATTTCTTTCAGAAGTGTTCTATAGTTTTTAGGGTATAGATCCTTTACCTCTTTGGTTAGGTTTATTCCTAGGTATCTTATGCTTTTGGGTGCAATTGTAAATGGGATTGATTCCTTAATTTCTCTTTCTTCAGTCTCATTGTTAGTGTATAGAAATGCCACTGACTTCTGGGCATTGATTTTGTATCCTGCCACGCTACCGAGTTGCTGTATGAGTTCTAGCAATCTTGGGATGGAGGCTTTTGGGTTTTCTATGTAGAGTATCATGTCATCGGCGAAGAGGGAGAGTTTGACTTCTTCTTTGCCAATTTGAATGCCTTTAATGTCTTTTTGTTGTCTGATTGCTGAGGCTAGGACTTCCAGTACTATGTTGAATAGCAGTGGTGAGAGTGGACATCCCTGTCTTGTTCCTGATCTTAGGGGAAAGGCTCCCAGTGCTTCCCCATTGAGAATGATATTTGCTGTGGGCTTTTCATAGATGGCTTTTAAGATGTCGAGGAATGTTCCCTCTAACCCTACACTCTGAAGAGTTTTGATCAGGAATGGATGCTGTATTTTGTCAAATGCTTTCTCTGCATCTAATGAGAGGATCATATGGTTCTTGGTTTTTCTCTTGCTGATATGATGAATCACATTGATTGTTTTACGAGTGTTGAACCAGCCTTGTGTCCTGGGGATAAATCCTACTTGGTCATGGTGAATAATTTTCTTAATGTACTGTTGGATCCTATTGGCCAGTATCTTGTTGAGAATTTTTGCATCCATGTTTATCAGGGATATTGGTCTGTAATTCTCCTTTTTGGTGGGGTCTTTGTCTGGTTTTGGAATTAAGGTGATGCTGGCCTCCTAGAACGAATTTGGAAGTACTCCATCTCTTTCTATCTTTCCAAACAGCTTTAGGAGAATAGGTATGGTTTCTTCTTTAAACGTTTGATAGAATTCCCCTGGGAAGCCATCTGGCCCTGGACTCTTGTGTCTTGGGAGGTTTTTGATGACTGCTTCAATTTCCTCCCTGGTTATTGGCCTGTTCAGGTTTCCTATTTCTTCCTGTTCCAGTTTTGGTAGTTTGTGGCTTTCCAGGAATGCGTCCATTTCTTCTAGATTGCCTAATTTATTGGCGTATAGCTGTTCATAATATGTTTTTAAAATCGTTTGTATTTCCTTGGTGTTGGTAGTGATCTCTCCTTTCTCATTCATGATTTTATTAATTTGAGTCTTCTCTCCCTTCTTTTTCATAAGGCTGGCTAATGGTTTATCTATCTTATTAATTCTTTCAAAGAACCAACTCTTGGTTTTATTAATCTGTTCCACAGTTCTTCTGGTCTCGATTTCGTTGAGTTCTGCTCGAATCTTTATTAACTCTCTTCTTCTGCTGGGTGTAGGATCTATTTGCCGTTTTTTCTCTAGCTCCTTTAGGTGTCAGGTTAGCTTTTGTATTTCAGTTCTTTCCAGTTTTTGAATTGATGCTTGTTGCGATGTATTTTCTCCCTCAGGACTGCTTTTGCTGCATCCCAAAGATTTTGAACGGTTGTATCTTTATTCTCATTAGTTTCCATGAATCTTTTTAATTCTTCCTTAATTTCCTGGTTGACCCTTTCATCTTTTAGCAGGATGGTCCTTCACCTCCACGTGTTTGAGGTCCTTCCAAACTTCTTGTTGTGATTTAGTTCTAATTTCAAGGCATTATGGTCTGAGAATATGCAGGGGACGATCCCAATCTTTTGGTATCGGTTCAGACCCGATTTGTGACCCAGTATGTGGTCTATTCTGGAGAAAGTTCCATGTGCACTTGAGAAGAATGTGTATTCAGTTGAGTTTGGATGTAAAGTTCTGTAGATATTTGTGAAATCCATCTGGTCCAGTGTATCATTTAAAGCTCTCGTTTCTTTGGAGATGTTGTGCTTAGAAGACCTATCGAGTATAGAAAGAGCTAGATTGAAGTCACCAAGTATAAGTGTATTATTATCTAAGTATTTCTTCACTTTGGTTATTAATTGATTTATATATTTGGAAGCTCCCACATTCGGGGCATATATATTGAAGATTGTTAAGTCCTCTTGTTGGATAGATCCTTTAAGTATGATATAGTGTCCCTCTTCATCTCTCACTACAGTCTTCGGGGTAAATTTTAGTTTATCTGATATAAGGATGGCTACCCCTGCTTTCTTTTGAGGACCATTCGAATGGTAAATGGTTCTCCAACCTTTTATTTTCAGGCTGTAGGTGTCCTTCTGTCTAAAATGAGTCTCTTGTAGACAGCAAATAGATGGGTCCTGCTTTTTTATCCAGTCTGAAACCCTGAGCCTTTTGATGGGGTCATTAAGCCCGTTCACGTTCAGAGTTACTATTGAGAGATATGAGTTTAGTGTCATCATGATATCTATTCAGTCCTTGTTTTTGTGGATTCTTCCACTGAACTTCTTAAAGGGGAATTTTAAGAGTCCCCCTTAAAATTTCTTGCAGAGGTGGTTTGGAGGTCACATATCCTTTCAGTTCCTGCCTGTCTTGGAAACTCTTTATCTCTCCTTCCATTTTGAATGAGAGCCTTGCTGGATAAAGTATTCTTGGTTGCATGTTCTTCTCATTTAGGACCCTGAATATATCCTGCCAGACTTTCTGGCCTGCTAGGTCTCTGTGGAGAGGTCTGCTGTTATCCTAATACTCCTCCCCATAAAAGTCAGGGATTTCTTGTCTCTTGCTGATTTAAGGATCTTCTCTTTATCTTTGGAATTTGCAAGCTTCACTATTAAATGTTGAGGTGTTGAATGGTTTTTATTGATTTTAGGGGGGGATCTCTCTATGTCCTGGATCTGAATGCCTGTTTCCCTTCCCAGATTAGGAAAGTTTTCAGCTATGATTTGTTCAAATACATATTCTGGCCCTCTGTCCCTTTCGGTGCCCTCGGGAACCCCAATTAAACGTAGGTTTTTCTTCCTTGGGCTGTCGTTTATTTCCCTTAATCTATCTTCATGGTCTTTTAATTGTTTGTGTCTTTTTCCCTCAGTTTGCCTCTTTGCCATCAACTTGTCTTCTATGTCACTCAGTCGTTCTTCCACCTTGTTAACCCTCGTCGTTAGGACTTCTAGTTTGGATTGCATCTCATTCAATTGATTTTTAATTTCTGCCTGATTAGCTCTAAATTCTGCAGTCATGAAGTCTCTTGAGTCCTTTATGCTTTTTTCTAGAGCCACCAGTAGCTTTATAATAGTGCTTCTGAATTGGCTTTCCGACATTGAATTGTAATCCAGATTTTGTAACTCTGTGGGAGAGAGGACTGTTTCTGATTCTTTCTTTTGAGGTGAGGTTTTCCTTCTAGTCATTTTGCTTAGTGTAGAGTGGCCAAAAGCGAGTTGTATTGGGAAAAGGAGAAAAAGAAGGAAAGAAAAGAGAAAGAGAAAAAAGAAAAAAGGAAGAAAGAAAGAAAAAAGAGAAAAAGTAAAAGAAAGAAAAAAAAAACGTGGGGAAGGAAACAAATCAAAAAGTAAAGCAAAACGAAACAAAACAAAACAAAAAACAAAACAAAACAAAAACCACGGGAGTATCCTCTGATTCTGTATACTAGAAGTCCCTTGACTTCCCTGGAACTCGTCCGTCTAGCTGGTCTTCTGGGGGAGGGGCCTGTTGTGCTGATTTTCAGGTGTTAGCACTTGGGGGAGCTGCTGTGCCCCTGCCTGGTGCAGGACTCAGGGGGGTTGTTTACCCCGTGAGGCCCCAGGAGGAACAACCGCAGTGGCGGGGCCAGCTCTGGTGCCCTGGAGTCAGCTCCCGCAGTAGCTCGAGAGCTCTCGGTCTGCAGGGCCTGGAGGCTCTGGGGCGGGGCCGCTGATCTGCTCAGCTTTGGGCAGAAGAGTCTTTGCTGTCCTGGGCCCTCCCGGCCTCTGCCTGTCACGGGGGAGGCCGGATCCTGGGCTGTGTCCCGGTGCCTACACTGTTGGATTGGCGCTCCCGCCCCGCAGCCCCCTCCGCGGAGCCGCCCCCGAGCCCCCCTGAGCTGCTCCCGCCCCGCAGCCCCCTCTGCGGAGCCTCCCCCGAGCCCCCCCCAGCTGCTCCCGCCCCGCAGCCCCCTCTGCGGAGCCTCCCCCGAGCCCCCCCCGAGCTGCTCCCGCCCCGCAGCCCCCTCTGCGGAGCCTCCCCCGAGCCCCCCCGAGCTTCTCCCGCCCCGCAGCCCCCTCCGCGGAGCCGCCCCCGAGCCCCCCGAGCTGCTCCCGCCCCGCAGCCCCCTCCGCGGAGCCGCCCCGAGCCCCCCGAGCTGCTCCCGCCCCGCAGCCCCCTCCGGGGAGCCGCCCCCGAGCCCCCCCCGCCCGCAGCCCCCTCCGCGGAGCCTCCCCCGAGCCCCCCCGAGCTTCTCCCGCCCCGCAGCCCCCTCCGCGGAGCCTCCCCCGAGCCCCCCGAGCTGCTCCCGCCCCGCAGCCCCCTCTGCGGAGCCTCCCCCGAGCCCCCCCCGAGCTGCTCCCGCCCCGCAGCCCCCTCCGCGGAGCCGCCCCCGAGCCCCCTGAGCTGCTCCCGCCCCGCAGCCCCCTCCGCGGAGCCTGCCCCGAGCCCCCCCGAGCTTCTCCCGCCCCGCAGCCCCCTCTGCGGAGCCTCCCCCGAGCCCCCCGAGCTGCTCCGGGTCCCGCCGTGCGCGCTGCAGCCCTTAGGGAGCTCGGCGCACTCTCCCGGGGCTCAAGTGTCTGTTAGTGTCCCCGGGAGCCCGAGGGCATCCCCGCCCTCCTGGGTCCTGCTCCACCTCCCCGCGAGCCCCTTTCCGCCGGGAAGGTCGGTGCAGCTCCTGCTCCTCCGGGACGGGGCTCTCCTGTCCTGGGGACACTCGCCCCGGCCTCAGCCCGGCTCCTCGCGGGGCCCCTCCCCCTTGGAGGCCTTTTGTTTCTTTATTTCTTTTTCCCCGTCTTCCTACCTTGATAGATGCGCGAACTCTTCTCACTGTAGCATTCCAGCTGGTCTCTCTTTAAATCTCAGGCCGAATTCATAGATTTTCAGGATAATTTGAAGGTTGTCTAGGTAATTTGGTGGAGACAGGTGATTTGGGGACCCTACTCTTCCGCCGTCTTGCCCCTCCCCCCGGTGTACAAATATCTGTTCCAAGTCCCTGCTATCAGTTATTTTGGGTATATTCTAGGAGTGGAATTGTTGAATGTTTAGTAATTCTACCTTTTCATTTACTGAGGAGACATCATATTGTTTTCCACAGAGGCTGGACTATTTTACTTTCCCTCTAGCAGAGCATAAAGGTTCCAATGTCTCCACATCCTCTTTATCATTTTTTTAAATAGTAGCTCTTCTCATGGGTGTGAAACTGTGTATCATTGTGATTTTGATTTACTAGTCATTTCACCAATAACTAGTAATGTTGAGCATCTTTTTATGTACTTATTGGCTATTTGTTTACCTTTGGAGAAATGTCCATTCATGTCCTTTGCCTATTTTCTATTTTCTAATTGGGTTATTTTATGTTGTTGATTTGGAAAAGGTTAATATCCAGGAGATATATATATATATATATATATATATATATATATAAATAAAAATAACTCTTATCAGATTGTATGATTTACAAATATTTTCTCCCATTCTGTGGGTTGCCTTTTCACTCTTGATAGTATCCTTTGAAACTCAGATTTTCCTTTTTTTTTTTCCTTGGTCTGTGCTTTTAATGTTCTATGCAAGAAATCATTGCAAAATTCAATATCTTAAAGCTTTTCATCTCTTCTAAGAGTTTTACAGTTTTATATTTAGGCTTTTGATCCATTTTGAGTTAATTTTTGCATGTAGTGTTAGGTTAGGGTCTAACTCCATTCTTTTGCTTGTGCATATATGCAGTTTTCCTAGCACTGTTTGTTGAAAAGGCTGTTCTTTCCGCATTGAATGGTATTGGCAACCTTGTTGATAATCTTATGATCAGATATGTGAGGGTTAATTTTGGGGCTATCTGTTCTATTCCATTAGTTTAAATATCAGTTTTGATGCCAGTACCACAATGTCTTGATTACCACAGCTTTGTAGTAGTTGAGTTTTACAATCAGAAAGTATGAGACCTCCAACTTGTTTCTCTTCCTCAAGATTATTTTGCCTATTTGGGGGTCCCTTGGGATTCATATAAATTTTAGGAGGGACTTTGCTAATTTTTGGTATAAGTTTGACACTTGAGTAAGGTAAAGTGTTCATCAATTTTTTAAATACAGTGTCTCCACTTGTAAATTCTTTATTTCACCTCTTGGTTGATTTGACTTCGTTTTTTTTCAGTAGTTTTCCTTTTTCTTTTTTTAATTAAAGATCTCTTGGAGGCTCTGCTTCTGTAGTTGTTGCCTCCTCCAGGCTTTCTCTCAGGCTTTAGGGCTCAGGCTTAGGAGGCTGAGTGAGACCTTCTAGGGTCCTCAGGCTGGCTCACCCTGTGCCATGCTTCGGAGTTTGCATACTTTCGTCGTGTCAGCACAGCTCTGGAAGACTTGGAGCCAACTGTCTTTTTCTTCTTCATTTTAAAGATTTTATTTATTTATTCATGTGACACAGAGAGAGAGAGAGAGAGGCAGAGACACAGGCAGAGGGAGAAGCAGGCTCCCTGCAGGAAGCCCTACACGGGACTCGATCCTGGGACTCCAGGATCATGCCCTGGGCCGAAGGCTGGGGCTAAACCGCTGAGCCACCCAGGCTGCCCTTTTTTTCTTCTTTATATGTGACTGGTTTGAGTTTTGCTTTTCAGTGTCTGGATTTTTCTTTTTATCCTCAGCCTGTGAAATTTTACTGTAACGTGCGTAGGTATTTTTTTTTTTTTTTTTTTTTTTACTAATTTGCTTTGGAAAATTAAGTCTGTGAAGTGCTACAGGCTTTCTTTAGCTTCCTTATTTCCTGAGGATCTCTTCCTCAGTGTTTCATCCTTTTTCTGAAAGTCCTATAGAATGGGCATGGGATTTCCTATTTCTCTCTTTTCTAAACATTTATTAGTTAGAGAGCAAGTGAGCAGTAGGGGCAGAGAGAGAAGCAGAGAGAATCTCAAGTAGACTATGCGCTGAGCATGGAGCCTGACGGAGGCTCAATCTCGTGACCCTGAGATCATGACCTGAGCAGAAACCAAGAGTCAGATGCTTAACCGAATGCACCATCGAGGTGCCTTTCCTGTCTCTTGACTTCATTTTCTTTTGCTTTCTCTCTTTTATTGAGATATAACTCACCTATCATAAAATTCACCTTTTCTTTTGGTTTGTATTAATAGTTTATTTTTTGAAGCCGTTTTAAGTTCACAGCAAAATTCAGAGGAAGGTACAGAGATTTCTCCTCTACTTCCCGCTCCCACACAGGCTAGCCTCCCCCATTATTGCCGTCCCCTGCCAGAGCAGTATATTTATTACGACTGATAAACCTGCACTGGCACATTATAATCACCCAAAGTTCATAGTGCACACTACAATTCACTCCTGGTTTTATACATTCCATGGATTTAGACAAATCTATAATGACATATATAACCTTTATGGTATCATATAGAGTATTTTCAGTCCTCTAAAGATCTGTGCTCTGTCTTGTCATCCCTCTGACAATCACTGAACTTTTTACTTTCTCCATAGTTTCACCTTTTCCAGAATGCCTTACTTGGAACCCTACAATATTGGAATCCTGTGATATGTAGCCTCCTCAGATTGGCTTCTTTTACTTAGTAATATGTGTTTAAGGTTCCTCTCTCTCTCTTTTCATAGCTTGACAGCTCGTTTCTTTTTAGTGCCACATATCTGATTGTCTGCACGTATCACAGTTTTCACATACTGAAAGACACCCTGGTTGCTTCCAAGTTTAACATTTATGAATAAAAAAAAAAAAAAAAAAGCCCGGAGGAGGCAACAACTACAGAAGCAGAACCTCCGAGAGATCTTTAATTAAAAAGAAAAGAAATAAATACCATGTGGACATATGTTTTCACCTCCTTTGGGTAAGTACCAAGGAGCGTGATTGCTGGATCGTGTGGAAAGAATATGTTTAGTTTTATAAGAAACTTCCAAATTGTCTTCCAAAGTGGCTGTGCTATTTTGTATTCACATCAATGATGAATGAGAGTTCCTGTTGCTTCATAGCCTTCCTAACATTTGGTGTTGTCAGTGTTTTGGATTTTGGCCATTCTTATTTGAGTATGGTAGTATATTGTTTTAATTTGCATTTCCCTGATGACATATGATGTGGAGTGTTTTCTTATATGTTTATTTGCCATCTGTTTATCTTTTTTTGCTGAGGTATCTGTTAAGATCTTTGGCTTCTTTTTTCATTGGATTATTTTCTTACTGTTGAGTTTTAAGAGGTCTTTGTGCGTTTTGAAAAACAGTTATATCTGGTATGCCTTTTGCAAATATTTTCTTCAGTCTGTGGCTTGTCTTCTCATTCTCTTGACATTATCTTTCACAGAATAACTTTTATTTCAAATAAAGAATAGCTTATTAATTATTTCTTTCATGGATGTGCCTTTGGTGGTTGTATCTAAAAAGTCAGTGCCACACCCAAGGTTATGTGGGTTTTTTTTTTTTTTTTTTTTCCCTATGTTACCTTCTACCAGTTTTAAACCTTGACATCTTACTCTTCAGTCTTTGATCTGTTTGGAATTTTTGTCAAATGAGTAAGAACTGTTTCTAGAGTTTTTTTTTTTTATGTGGTTGTGTATTGATGCTAGCACCATTTGTTGAAAAGACCATCTTTGTATTGCCTTTGCTTTTTTTGTCAAAGATCCTTTGAGTATTTTTATGCAAATCTTTCTCTGTTTGGTTTCATTCACCTTTCTATTTATTCTTTTGTTAATAGCACAGTCTTGATTACTATAACTTTAGAGTGAGTCTTGAAGTCAGGTAGCATCAGTCCTCCAACTCTGTTCTTCTCCTTCAGTATTGTGTTGGCTATTCTGGATCTTTCGCCTCTCCATATAAACCTTAGAATCAGGGTGTCAATATCCATGAAATAAGTTGCTGGGATTTTTATTTGGAATTCCATTGAATCTCAAGATCATGTTGGGAAGAACTGACATCTGGATAATAGAGTCACCTTATCCATGAACATGTAATACCTCTCTATTTCCTTAGTTTTTTAATTTCATTAATCATAGTTTTATAGTATCTCATATAGGTCCTTTACATATTTTGTTAGATATATTCCTAAGTATTTCATTTTTGAGTGTTAATGTTAATAGTGTTGTATTTAAATTCCATTTGTTAATTGCTGGTATAAAGGGAAGTGGTTGACTTTTATATGTTTGTATGCTGCACCTTGCCATAATCACTGATTCCTGGAGGATTTTTTTTTTTTTGGGGGGGGGGGGCGTCAGGGAGTCAATTCTTTAGGATTTTCTATAGTCATGTACTATGTGAACAAAGACAGCTTTCTTTCTTTTTTTTTTTTTTTTTAATCTGTCTACCTCTTGTTTTCTTGTCTTACTGCAATAACTAGAGGTTTAGTATGATACTGAAGAGTGGTGGTGAGAGGCAACAGCCTTGTACCTAATCTTAGTGGGAAATTGAGTTTCTCAATTAAAAAATTAAAAAAGATTTTGAGAAAGAGAGCATAGGCAGAGGGAGGGGGAGAGGGAGAGGCAGACTCCCAACTGAGCAGGAAGCCTGACATGGGCCTTAATCCCAGGACCCTGGGATCATGACCAAAGCCAAAGGCAGACACTTTTTTTTTAAAATTTCTTTTTATTGGAGTTCAATTTGCCAACACATAGCATAACACCCAGTGCTCATCCCATCAAGTGCTCCCCTCAGTGGCCGTCACCGTCCCCCCAACGCCCCACCCACCTCCCTTTCCACCACCCCTTCTTCATTTCCCAGAGTTAGGAGTCTCTCATGTTCTGTCACCCTCTCTGATATTTCCCACTCATTTTCTCTCCTTTCCCCTTTATTCCTTTTCACCATTTTTTATATTCCCCAAATGAATGAGACCATATAATGTTTGTCCTTCTCTGATTGACTTATTTCACTCAGCATGTGAAATTTGCTCCAGGACCTCCAGGTCCGTCCACATAGAAGCGAATGATGGGTATTTGTCATATCTAATGGTTGAGTAACATTCCATTGTATACATATACCACATCTTCTTTATCAAAGGCAGACACTTTAATCAACTGAGCCACTCAGGTGCTCCTGAGTTTCTAATTATTAAGTAGGATGTTGGCTGTAGGTGTTTTCTAGATAGTCTTTATCAAGTTGAATATTTCTGGTTTACTGAGAGTCTTTTTTGTACATGGGTCTAAATTTTGTAAAATGCTTTTTCTTCATCTATTGATAAGATTCTGTGATTTAAGTCTGTAGATGTGATGGAATTCTTTTGAAAAATTTAATGGTTTTAGCATATTCACAAAGTTATGTGACCATCACTACTATATAATTTCAGAACATTTTTTACCACCCAATGAAACCTCATATATATTGCCCCGTCACCTCTGTCTCTGCAAACCACTAATCTACTTTGTCTATAGATTTACCTATTTTGAATATCTCATATAAGTGAAATATACAAAATGTGATTTGTGTGTGTTTGGGTGTGCATGCATGCGCATCTGGTCTCTTCCACTTAGCATAATGTTTTCAGGGTTTATGTTGTAGCATGTATCAGTACTTCATTCTTTTTATGACTGGATAGTATTCCATTGTACAGATAGTACCACATTTTTGTTTATCCATTCTTGTTGAACACTTGAGTTGTTTCCAAATTTGGCTATTATGAATGATGCTGCTGTGAACATTTGTGTGTAAGGTTTTATGTGAAGATATATTTTCATTTCATTTGGATATAAACCTAGTGGAATTGTTGGGTCATGTAGTAATTCTTTGTTCAGTCTTTTGAAGAGCTTCCAGACTTTCAGTGATCTCCCTTAATTTTATCTTTGAGCTTTCAAGTTTGATATCTATCCCTGCTTATTTTATTCTTGAGTATCTCTGTTTTATTTCAACAATCATATTAATCAACTTTTTATGTTCTGATTCTTTAGCTGCCTGAATTTGGTCTATAATGTACTTTTGAATTTGAGGATAAAATGTAGGATTATAAAAATCCTATTTTGGAACAGAATTTAGGGTTATAAATGTTATGACTAAAATTTAGGATTAAACATTAGGATTATACGAGTTCTATTCTTATCTCCTTAGCCTGTGAGTCACTTCTTTTTCATCATGGTCTTGCTTTTTAGGGCTGTTGGTTCCTCAAATTCTTGGTGGTCTTAGGTACTTAATTTATATTATGAATAAATGGTTGAATTGATCAGTTGGCAATACAGATTTCCTGCTTCTCTAAGTCTGTTTCTCCAACTTCTTTAAGGGAAAGGGCTGGCATGTGAATGGTGATGTCTGTTAGCTAGTTGACTTATATGTTGGGAGCTCAGCTGGCTAAAGACCTGGTAGGCAGGCTGGAAGCCTACTCAAGTGTTGCCAGGATGGGTTTTTCTTTGGGATGGAGTTGGGTTTCCTCCATTAACCCCCCTTTTCTACTCTAGTATCTGGTGTGGAGGACCACAGTCTCTGGTCCCCACATCCACATCTGAATCCTGCCTTAGGAAAGATTGCTTACTGTAGGAATAATTTTCCATTTTTATGCTGGAGGCCAGGACTGCAGGGTTTATTTTGCATACCAGGGAGGGAGATAGGAAGGCAGCAAGACCTGGTTGGCTCACTTGTTCATTGTACAGTTCTGTAATCTGGTGGTCATCCAGTGGCTCATCCTCACCTTCTGTTTTAGTTTACTGAGTCTCTATGGGGCTTCCTTGGGAAAATCTGCCTTTATCTTTGGTTCTTAGGGATCTCTTCTGTTCATTTTCTGTCAATATGATTTCATCTATGCTGATCATCTGGGATTTTCTTAAACATTTTGGTCTACTTTCAGCGCTTCTTTCTGTTTCTAGTTATCATTTAATTATAAATTATGTTTTCTTTGAGCAGACCCTTAAGGGAACAGAAAGGTAGATGTCAGTGTCCAGTCTTCTCCATAAAGCAGCAGAATGCTCCTAGGTTGCAACTGGTATTATTTGTGTTGATTGTGGTTGTGACTGATGGACATTTGTATATTTCATGCATCAAATGAAAATTGAAAAAGTACTTCTGAATTTATATATGTTTGTTTTCTTCATTTTTGTTATTTCACTTTTATAATGTAACGTGTTCTATATAATTTCTGCATTTAGGGATTCTGTGCATTTATTTTTGTGGTCCAGTATAAAATCATTTTAAAAAATGTTATTAATGTAGTAAATGATGTAATAATAGCTAACTCCTACAACACATATTAAATGCCAGATGATATGGTAATTGCTTCACATGAATTCTCTTTTGATTCTTTGAACAACTTGTGGAGGTACATATTGTAGTTCTATTTAACATAAAAGTAACCAGGCACACAAAGTATGAGTAACTAGCCAAGGAGCTGTCCCCCCGTCTCTCTTACGGTGGGGACAAAACTGGGCCCAGGATATTTAATTTCAGAGTAATAAATGTTGCCTCTCACTGAGTGAGTGTGGTCACTGTTGGTAGATGGTAGTAAGTTTGGTATATACATCTGTTATTTTGACCTTGCTAATTTTATTATGGGTTTCATTTTGGCCTTCTTACTGTACTTGGAAGAGAAGTAGGTTGAAGTTTCCCACTACTCTTGGTTTTACTTATAATTCTTTGTTATATGATGTATAACAATACCCTTTATTAGGTTATCCTGCTTTTAATTTACGAGGAATCTTTTTCTCATTTAGCGGTGTTAGCCTTAAATTTTTGTTTGAGGTTTATGTTGGAAACCCTGTTCCACATTTGTTTACCTCATGCAATCATATGTTTATCTACTCCTACTGATCATTTAGTTATCTTTTTTTGATGTCAATGTACTGTTCATTCAACAAACATTTATTGAGGGCCTGCTAAATGCAAGGTACTGTCTTGGTTTTTGCATTGTTGAGCACTACCAGGTCTTATATTCATGACCTTCTGGGCCAGTTGGAGGACACAAATTATAAACAGGTAAACACATGAAGAAGGAACTACAACATTTTAGATCTACTCTCATGTGGTAGCCATTAGCTGCATGTGGTTATTAAAATTTAAATTTAGAAGTAATTCCACAAAAAAATTAGTTCTTCACTTGGACCAGCTATATTTTAAGTGCTTGATAGTCACATGTGACTGATGGATATATTCTATATAGCATGAACAATTTAGATTTGGAACATATCTGTCATTGCACAAAGGTTATTGGCCAGTGCAATTTTCTGTGCTGTCATGAATACCTGAATATGTCATATGTCAAGTATATGAATATACTTCTGAGATACAGTATAAAGGGATATTAGGGGCACCCAAAGTGGTGAAATTTAGTAATTTAGTAAGAAAACTGATAAGCCTGATTTTTGACAGCATCACATATAAGATATAGTTATATGAAGTGTTTGGTATAAACTGAGAAATGTTTTTATTACTTTAAATAGTTTATAATTTAAAACTAGAAGGATGTTAAGATAGTGTGTTTTCTCTTATCCTAAAAAGAATTGTTTCTGATGAGATTCGGGAAATATTAATGATCATGTTATAGTACATGTTTCTAGGCATTATTTGTAGGCATTATTTGTGTAGATTGAAAAAAATAAGGTTTCTTAAGTACTTTGGGCTTGTCCTTGAGCCAAGATAAGTTAGTTTTTGCTTTGCATTCTCTAATTCATTAGTCCAGTTTTTAAACAATTGATTTTTAATTAATTGATTTTAAATTTAATTTTTAAATTTTTAGAGGTAGTTTAGTGATTTATCAATTACATACAATACCCAGTGCTCATTATGAGTGCCCTCCTTAATGCCCATCACCCAGTTACCTCATTCCTTCTACCCCCATCAACTCTCAGTTTGTTTCCTATAGTCTCTTATGGTCTTATGGTTTGCCTCCCTCTGTTTTCCCTTCCCTTCCCCTGTGTTTATCTGTTTTCTTTCTTAAATTCCACATACGAGTGAAATCATATGGTATTTGTCTTTCTCTGATTGACTTATTTTACTTAGCATAATACCCTCTAGTTTCATTCATGTCCTTGCAAATGGTAAGATTTTTTTTTTTTTTTTTGGATGGCCAAGTAATGTTCCATTGTATATATATACACCACATCTTTTTTTTATTCATTCCTCTTGTCAGTGGACATCTGGACTCTTTCCATAGTTTGGCTTGTGGATATTGCTTCTATAAACATTGGGGTGCAGGTGCCCCTTTGAATCACTATGTCTGTATCCTTGGGATAAATACCTAGTAGTGCAATTGCTGGGTGGTAGGGTAGCTCTATTCTCAACTTTTTGAGGAACCTCCCTACTGTTTTCCATAGTGGCTGTACCAGTTTACATACCCACCAGCAGTGTAAGATGGTTCCCCTTAATCTGCATCCTTACCAACATCTATTGTTTCCTGACTTGTTAATTTTAGTCATTCTGTCATTAGTCAGTTTTTGATAATAAGCATTTGTTTCTTCATTGTAAAAAAAAAAAATTAGAAGTTAATCCATCTATCCCTCAAAATTGCACACGTGTGAAAATTGAAACCTAATCAACTTGGCTGTGGTCAGAAAATGAGGTAGTGGCAGAGCAGTGACTAGATGCTTTTTCTTGTAACTTTTGATCCAATGTCCTACCAAATCTTTTTCAAATGGTTACTTTTAAAGTATAATCTTTTTAAGCCTGTCATTTCAACACACACTGTTGGGAAAACTGGACCACTTCTTACACCATACACATAAATAACCTCAAAATGGATCAAGTGCTTAAATGTGAGACCTGAAACCATGAAAATCCTAAAAGAGAGCACAGGCAGTAATGTCTCTGACATCGGCCATAGCAACATTTTCTTTAGATAGGTGTCCTGAGGCAAAGGGAATCAAAGCCAAAAAAACTTTGGAGACTACATCAAAATAAAAAGCTTCTGCACAGTGAAGGAAGTAATCAACAAAACTAAAAGATAGCCTACTGAATGGGAGAAGATATTTGCAAATGAACTATCAATAAAAGGGTTAGTATCCAAAATATATACAGAACTTTTATATAATTCAACATCCAGAAAACAAATCCAGTTAAAAAGTGGGCAGAAGACATGAACAGACATTTCTCCAAAGAAGACCTCCAGATGGCCAATGATCCTTAAAAAGATGCTTAGCATCAATCATCATTGGGGAAATGCAAATCAGAACTACAATGAGCTATCCCCTCACACCTGTCAGAATGGCTAAAATAAAAACAGAAGAAATAACAAGTATTGGTGAGGATGTGGTGGTGCACTGTTGGTAGAAATACAAACTGGTGTAGCCACTGTGGAAAACAGTGTGGAGCTTCCTCAAAAAATTAAAAATAGAGCTACCCTATGATTCAGTAATTGCACTACTGAGTATTTAATACAAAAAACAGTTCAGAGGGATGCATACACCTTTATGTATTTTGTAGCATTATTTACAATATCCAAACTATGGAAGCAGTCCAAGTGTTCATTGATAGATGATTGGATAAAGAAGATATATATACACAACAGTGGATCATTCAGCCATAAAAAAGAATGGAATCCTGCCATTTGCAACAATCGGGATGGAGCTGGAGAGTATAATATTAAGTACAATAAGTCAGCCGGAGAAAGGCAAAAGCCATATGATTTCACTTTTATGTGGAATTTAAGAAACAAAACAAATAAGCAAAAAAACCAAAAAGGAGCAATGGAAAAAAAAAAAAAAAAAAAGAGAGAGAGACAAACCAAGGAACAGACTCTTAAAAGAACAAACTGGTTACCAGAGGAAAGGTGGGTGAGAGGATAGGTGTAATAGGTGATAGGGATTAAGGAGGGCACTTGTATAAGCACTGGGTGATGTATGGAAGTGTTGAGTCACTATATTGTACACTTACATAACACTGTACAGTGAATAAACAGTATAATCTTTATTTAGAGGCAAGATGCTAGTCATACAAATGCCTAGGACTTCTTTAACTTGTTGAGAGACTTGAATGGTTAATTCAAGAAGTGTTGAAATCCCTAAGAATTATGTCTGTATGTTAGAGTTCTGACAGCATGAACACTTCCCTATGATACTTCTCTAATTATTTTCCCTCCTGTGTAAATAACTGGAAAAGTAGAGGTCTCTGGCTGATGTACACACTGATTAGCTCAGAGAATATGTAAGCATCAATGAGAATACAGTTCTCAAGGGAAAAAAAATACGGTTCTCATCAACTCATATATTCAATCATTTCCAATTAAATAAAATCTTAGGACCAAACTTATGCAAACCATCTGAAAATGATATTTAATAATTTTTCAACCTTATTTTCTGTTGGATAATGAAACAAATTCCTCACTAAAACTAGTAGTTTTTAGAACAATATTTGTAAGATCTACCATTGTAAAAATTTCTATAAAAGTAGATATGTAAATATATGTTTAACTGTTCTGATATTTTTTACCTTTTATGTATAAAATTACTGGTCTATTAATAAGTAGGACATAACTTTTAGCCAAATAGTGCTGTACTTAGAAGTAAAAGGGTTAAATACATTTTCCTTCTCCTCTTTGGTTAGGCCTTGCCAAAATTTTATTTTGCATTTAATACTAAAGCACAACTTGTTCAACCTTAGTCATTAACAGAGGGTCCTGCAGAGGGCATTGCTGTTCATGTCTCTTCGCGTATGGAAGGACCATATAGGTGGGAGAGTAAATGCTCACCCTGGCACATCTCATTTTTATCTTTTGTTAATGCTCACATTGTGTAATGTAATTAACCAGGGTTGGTTACTTGGGTCCCTAATTTTCCTCTTCAGAGCTTATTTTTCTTCATTTACAGACGGGCCAAGGTTGCTCGGGTGATTGGTTTACTGGCCTTGCATACAACTGAGCTCCAGGAAAATACACCTGTTACCGAGGTAATTCTCTTTTATTACTGAACTGTTACAAATGACAAAAAAATGGTTGTTCCTGATTTTGTAATTTAGAACGTGCAGCGTACATTGACTTTCACTTAAGTTTTCTTTGTGGAATTGTGGCAATTAGAAAATAACCTCAGTAGACCCTTAGGTGTAAACATAGCTGCACATTTACAACGTATTCTGTTATTAAAGGTGATATGGCAGAGTTAAAAGGCTTGTGGGCTCTGTTCAGTATTATTTCAAGAATTTTTGGGTAGGTCTTTTATTATGAGTTTTCTTGTAGTCTAGCAACATTTTATTATACCTAATTTATTTCCTAGTTGAAGCTCAGTTCATACTTCAGATTAAAATCCTTTTCACCTAGAATTTAGTGTTTTCATCCTCACCAATTGTCGGTTATTTCTGACAATGATCCCAGTATTAAATGGCCATGCATGCTTGAAAGATACTTAGAAATATCAGGCATTTTTTTTTTTTTCAAGTACTGATACTGGGAAGCATTTCCAAGTTAATCAGTACATCTAAGTTCCATCAAGTGAATGCTATCATTGTACTGCCTTTTTGAGTGTCCTTTATCCCTTGGACTAGAGGAGTGTCAGGAGTTGAAATAGGCGAAAAGAACCAAGGCTTTTAGGGGCAAGAGCAAGAACAACTGAAGGAAGGAGAAAGTGGGAAGAAGGGATTTTTGGAGAGCCAGAACCTGTGATGTGGTATTTGGGGCTTTAAGAGGAATCATCTAGCCAAGTATTGCCCAATAGAACTTTATGTAGTGGTGGAAAATATTCTGTAACTCTCAGTATCTCAACCGGTTCCTGGGATGGCATCTCAGTTAGCCCTGGTCTCTCTAAGTGGACATGAAATGGACAGTTAATTTAAGGATTTCCTTTGTTTTTTAACTCTATCCCCATTTCCTACAAACTGAGATTTCTGAGCCACTACAGGAAATGTCACTAAGTCTAACCTTTTTATTGTTTTTTGGACCAAGAAGAGTGAATTGTGGCCTCTGTGACCCCTGGTGGTACCCAATTTGGCTATTGGAGATACATAGATTAGATTTTTTTAAAAGACCCAGCACGTAGGGCAGTGTCACTAAGCAGAGAGGCTTTAGTAGCTCAAAAGTGGGGACTTTTTCCGATGACTCAGAGCAAGATTTTTCAATACAAGTGTGGCTGTCGGAGATAGAAGAAGTTAAAATTCTAAGACCAAGTCCTGACGTTCTAGAGGGCATTCCTAGATAATCAGGAGCAGTGGGCCATGAAGTGAGGCCCTGGAGGTGTAAAGCATGACTGTTGAATTAAAATGTTCAATAGGGGGGGATCCCTGGGTGGCTCAGCAGGTTTGGAGACTTCCTTTGACCCAGGCATGATCCTGGAGTCCAGGGATCGAGTCCTGCATCGGGCTCCCTGTGTGGAGCCTGCTTCTCCCTCTGCCCCCCTCTCTCTCTCTCTCTCTCTCTCTCTCTCTCTCTGTTTCTCATGAATAAATAAATAAAATCTTAAAAAAAAATGTTCAATAGGCACCATCATGAGTAGGGTAAATATTTTAGGAAGCTAAGTTAGTGGATTTAAAGATCAGCTGGATGCTTTCTCTTAGGATTCAGAAGAAAAGGAAAGGTTAAAAATTATTAAGTAAAAAATAAAAAAGCTTGGAAAAGAGTTCCAGAAGATCTGTTCTGCTGAGCAATATGGCACACACTAGCCCAAAATGGCTATCAAACCTTTGAAAAGCAGATAGTCTGAATTGAGATGAGCTTCAAGTAGAGAACACATATCAGATTTTGAAGACTCCGTATTGGGGGAGAAGAGGAGGAAAGCATCTCACCTGGAAATTTTTTACAGACTACATTTTCAGATGATAATATTTTGGACATATTTGGATATTTTCATTAATTTCACTTTTTATTTTTTTCTATGTGGCTCCTGGAAAATTTTAAATTACCTTTGTGGCTTGAATTGTATTTCTGTTGGACAGCACTTATCTAAGATAAACATAATGGGATTTCAAGAAGGAGAGATCAAAGCAAACATTCATGAAAGAAATAATAGAAGAAAATTTCACCCTGAGCTAAAGAAAGACTCAATCTTTAGATGAAAGGTTTCATCAAATGTCAGGCAAGACATTGAAAAAAATGCACATTCAGACCTATCCTGGTGAAATTTGTAATTACAAGAGAAAAAACCAAAACTCAGATTATAAACAAAGGCAAATTAGACTTGCATATGATTTATTTGTAACACTACAAACTGAGGATACAGAAAACAATAGTAATAGAACATTTAAGGGATCATGTGACCTTGAATTTCTCTGTACAGCCATCCTATTGCCTACTTGTCAGGACAGGAAGAAGACTTGTTCAGAAAATCAGAGACTCAGTCTTAATATCAGTCTTTTTAAAAATTTCTTAATATCAGTCTTAATTTCACCAACTTTTTAAAAAATTTGCGCTTGAGCAAGCTACTTGAGTAGCTGCCTCTAACCAAATTTTCAGGTATCGTAAAGAAGCAAATATAGGGATCCCTGAGTGGTGCAGCGGTTTGGTGCCTGCCTTTGGCCCAGGGCGCGATCCCGGAGACCCGGGATCGAATCCCACATCGGGCTCCCGGTGCATGGAGCTTGCTTCTCCCTCTGCCTGTGTCTCTGCCTCTCTCTCTCTCTCTGTGACTATCATAAGTAAATAAAAAATGAAAAAAAAAAAAAAAAAGAAGCAAATATAAACAATGAATCCGGGGCACCAGGTGGCTCAGTTGGTTAAGCATCTGCCTTTAGCTTAGGTCATGATCTGAGGGTACTGGAATCAAGCTCCGTGTCAGGCTCTCTCCTCAGTGGGGAGTCTATTTCTATGTTTCCCTCTGCCTCTGCCCCGACTACTCATGCTTGCTTTCACTCACACTATCTCTCAAATAAATAAATAAAATCTTAAAGCAAACAATGAATCCATTAGCATTTAAGTCCAAATAGTAGCTGTTAAATGAAGTATAACCTGGAAAGAATGGATTCGTAAAAAAGAATACATATACTATGAAAAAATTAATGGTAATATGGAAGTAAATTCTGCATTGTTTTAGAAGATCTGGTAGGGTAGGAGAGAAGGGAATAGCAAAGGAAAAGGCAAATTTGTTCTTTTACTAATTGAAGCATTTATTATCTGTTCTGGGCATGGTAGTGTGTTACATGCGGAAAGACCATTATTACTCCAGGCAAATTCTTATCTTGTTCTAGAAGAAATTCATAGATAACATTTTATTTTGTGTATTGATACTCTTTTGTTCCTTAACAAATATGTGTCAGTGGCTGTGTATATACAAGGTATTGTCTTGTACACTGGGGTACAGTGCTGAGCAGAGAGATAAAAATCCCCATTCTGATAGGGTCTATGTTCTAGTGTGAGGAGAGAGCAGATATCTAGTGTGAGGTGGCGATAGATGCAATGAAAAAGATAAAGTAGGCTGGTAGGGTTTGGGAAGGATGAGGTGGTACTATTTTAGCACTATTTTAGATGGGTTGGTCATGGAAAGCCTTAGAGAAGAACCTCTAAGCAGAAACCTGAAGGGAAGGTTTCCTCACTTGGAAGGGTGAGCAGCAGGTGCCAAGGACGGGTGATAGAAGAGTGGTTAGCATGCTTTGAGGAGCAACATGGAGGTAATGTAGCTGGAACTAAATGAGAGAGAGACTCAAGAGGAGAATACAGGAGATGATGTTAGTGAGGTAGCCAGGGCTAGGTCATCGATGCCAAGCTTGTCGTAAGCCCTAGTCAGAATTGGGACTGTATTCTGAATGAGATGGGAAGCCATTGGAGGAATTTGGTCAGAGGAGAGCCTTGATGTGGCTTACATTTGAAGAGGATTACTGTGTTACGAGGACAGGGGCAAAGTAGAGAGACCACTTTAAGAGCCTATGGTATGTGGTAGTTCAGATGAGGGGTGATGGTGACTTGGACCAGGTTTGTAGTGGTAGAGGCAGTAAAAAATTATTTTATTCTGGATATAGGCTTTCTTTCTGGATAGATTTCAAAGTGTTGACAGATTGGCTTATTACTGTTATATTTGAAGGCAGGCTTTAATAACCAGGTCTCGCCAATATAAATTCTAATATTCAATATGGAACATCCTAAGGTATCAGGGAAATGCAAATCAAAACCAAAATGAAATAGCAAAACAGTCACCAGTTTGGCAAAAATGAAGTCTCACAGTCCCAAATGTTAGTGAAAGTACTGAGCAGAAGACAGGCTTGTATGCTGCTGTTGGGAATGGCCCTGGGCACAGCCACACTGGAAAACTGAGCACATCTCTACTCTGTAAGCCGGCATCCCCTACCTTGCAACCTAGTGTACCAAGTGACATGTACAAGACATGTAATGCTGGTGTATCACCAGCATTATCTGCAACAGCCCTATATTTGAAATAACCTGTTTGTGTATCAACAGTAGAATGGATGAAGTGTGTCACAGTCACACAATGGCATACTAAATAGCATTGTGAATGATGAACCCCAGCACAGGGCAGCAAGCCTGAATGAATCACCTGGTTGTCCTAGACATCAGTAGGACATTTCCTGGGAAAGATTGATCTCTATATTTCAGAAGTGTCAGGGCTGTGAAGGCTCTTGTGGGGAGGGTCAGTTCCCTCTTGATGCTGGACATGATGAAGGAGAGGTGGATGTAGGCAGAAGCCATGGAAGGTGTGGAGATAAGAGGTGCCCTGTGTCTGAATCTGGGAAGATGGGCTGGAGGCCAGGGCTGGAACTAAGAGGTTGTCTGAACCCACGGGGTGTCCTTATGTTTGGGGGCTCCGTGTGCTGTGACTGCAGACAGTATATTCTGTTGTCCACTGCTGGAGGAATTCCTGTGGGTCTGGGCAGAAGCCCTCTGGGGACCTGTCAGTCACCCTGAATGACATGCTTAGCTCAGCCCCTGACTCCATGCCCATGGTCTGTCCCCCTGGCAGTTGCTGTTGCTGCTGCCACCGAGTGTGTGTGGTTGGACAGTTCTTGAACCATACTTGTCTCTGTGTGCCCTCCAGTTTGTTTACTACCCAATGCTTCCCTCTGTTCAGAGACTGTGTACCTCCTGTTCTCAAAATACTGCCTAGGTCCTGTTGCTCTTCCTTATGAAACACTGTGTTCTTGATGCTGCCTCCATCAAGGGGGGAGGAATGGGTGTTAATTCCTGAGGTTCTTATGTCCTTCATTCATGCACTGTTGATGTTTTATTTGAAATAAAACTTGGAAAACATTATACTTACTTAAAAAATGCAATAGTGTGTAAGGAGTTATCTGTGGGAACTTCTGAATTATGCATATTGTGAACTAAGTTCCTGTGGAGAATGAGAAATTCACAGAGTAACTTGAAATTGTGCCACGTGTTCCTGATGATTCCATCTTTTATTCCTCACACTCACTCTGAATTCCTATGAACAGTTGGTTGTGATAATTAGGGCAGCCAGTAGAGGGCACTCAAACACTGGAAACAAAGTTTTACAAGTTTAAGAATTTATCTTTCAACTTCAAGAAGCTGGTTTAACAGGTATACAGTACAGTGTTTCATCTTTTCCCAGGTTTTTGGAGTTTTTACTGCATGGCATGTAGTTTTATTCCATTGTCCATTATTACCATTTGAGATCAACAAACACCGTGGCAGCCTGTACAGAAAAATGCAGTCGTTTCAGGGGATTTGTGAGGCGGGAGTCCATAGATGAATCTTAGCTTCAGATTTCTGGAGACCAGGTTTCTGTAATACTCATAATTGTAAGTGTTCGTAGATAGTTCTTCAGGAAATCATATAAAATTTCAAGTGTGAGATAGGACAGATTTCAATAGTAGGTTTACTACTGGTAGATGAAAAAAAATGTGGTTGAAGATCTTACAGGCATTTAAGGTGTACAACTTTTTTTTTTTTTAATAA
Organism: Canis lupus familiaris; assembly: GCF_011100685.1. Lineage (NCBI taxonomy): Eukaryota > Metazoa > Chordata > Mammalia > Carnivora > Canidae > Canis > Canis lupus. The sequence continues at coordinate 11,346,662 of NC_049244.1, read as the reverse complement.
TTTATCTTTGTATCCCACAGTGCCTGGCCAGCAGAGCAATGAGTATTTTAGGTACTGAGTCAGTGTTGAAGGATTTAATAAATGATTAAAAGAATGGTAGGAAAGTATGGCAGTATAATTTGTTACAAAGAGAAGAGATGGAGAAAAAGCTATTTTGCTATCTTGGTATAATTTAAGTCTCTTTCATCTAACTCTCTCACCAGTGCCACAGGAAAGAGCTGTCATGATCTCTTGTATGTATTTAGAAGCATTTATTACATTCTTCATTTTTTTTTCTACAAAAGAGATAGTCAGCTTCTTAAGCCTTTCTTCCTAGACAACATACTTAACACCCTGTAATGATTATGATTCTTATATGTAATAATTTTTAAGAAGTATTCCTGATGTTCTGGCTCATAGATTTGGTTGTACTTTATGAAGTTGAATATAGAATCTAATAGAATCTATTTAGAGCTGGAAGGAAAATTAGCAGACATTCTAGTTTGATCCTTTCATTAAACATTTTTATTGTGGAAAATTTCAACATACATAAAAATAGACCAGAATCAGGGGATACCGTTCACTTCTAGTAATCACCAGCACTTTGCCAATGTTGTCATCTCTCTCTACCTTCTACCCTCCTCCTCCCCATCTCATTCCCTCTCCTTTCCCCCCCTTCCTATGGTAGAATGTTTTTTTGTTTGTTTGTTTGTTTTGTTTGTTTTTTTTCTTTAAATCCCAGATGTCAGGGTACCTGGGTGGCTCAGTGGTTGAATGTCTGCCTTTGGCTCAGATTGTGACCCCAGAGTCCTGAGATTGAGTTCCGCATTGGGCCTGCTTCTCCCTCTGCCTATGTCTTTGCCGCTCCCTGTGTCTGTCATAAATAAATAAATCTTAAAAAAATACCAGATGCCATATTTAATTCATAAACATTTCAGTGTATTTGTCTAACAGAAAAGAATTTAAAAAAAAATCACAACACTGTTATCATGCCCAACAAAATCAGTAGTGTTTTCTGAATATCCTGTCAGTCAGTATTCAGATGGTTTTTTATTTTTTTAATTTTTTTGAAGTAGTAATTAGTAAAAGTTTATTGTGCACATACCAAAGGGATAGTTTGTAAACTAGGAGCACTCAGAACATGGAATGAGGATCAGAAGTAGTCTGTGGTAAAAAGCAGCTTATATACGTGAAGGCAGGGAGTATTTAGTCTTTACGGTGATTGGTTATAATACTGGAATTTTCTTAAAGGGAATTGGTTAGTGGTTACCTCCTACTGATTTTGGAGAACTGTTTACATTTTACTTATAGTATCCAGAAGAAAAGCAAGAAGTGACCTAGGTCAAGTTATCCTTGCTTGTTCTTCAAAATAAGTTAAATTAAGCTTTGTTTGTATGACTAACTGGTTTTATCTGCTCAGGGAGTTTTTAAGTCTGGTCTCTGTGTTTGATTTTAATAATTCCCTCGTTTTGGTCATGCTCTCAGCAGGCCCAAGAATCCCATGTTCACTGTTTTCCATTAAGGGTTGTCAGGCTGGAAGGCCACGTAGTCCCTGTCTTCATCATTTATGTGGTTGTTGTTGATTTTAACCAGTTGTCTGATTTTTCAGGATGTCATTTGGTGTCCATGTGGTTGCCAAGTAGACATTTGAAATCCCGGAGAGTGTACAACCCTGTAAGGAGGTTCATCTGATGACTCTAAGGAGAACAGTGGCCAAGGATTGAAAAATCCCACAGACCAGGGATTCCTAGGAGCCAAAATTTGACCAATTAGATGGATCTATGGAAGAGGTGTCACTGCTTTTTTAAAAAAATTTTTTCCATTTGTTTTTATTTCAATTCACTTGCCAATATATAGTATAATACCCAATGCTCATCCCATCAAGTGCCCTCCTTAGTGCCCATCCCCTTACCCACCTCCCCTTCCATAACCCTTTGTTTCCCAGAGTTAGGATTCCTCATGGTTTGTTTCCATCTCTAATTTTTCCCATTCAGTTCCTCTCCTTTTCCTTATAATCCCTTTCCCTATTTTTTTTCTCATTTAAATTTAAAAACTTTAATTCTCTGGGTCTGTTGTAATTTATCCATAGCAGTCTTTCACATTATATGCATAAAGCCTCCTACTTCTTTCTTGGGCATGTTTTATTTCCCCTTTTCAATTGCAGGGTCCCAAATGGACAGAGATCATCTCTTACACAGGACTTATTTTGTACCCCCAATAAAACCGAGGAAGGAAACTAATATGTATAAGCCCTTCCTGTGTGGGAAACACTACTCAGGAAAGAAACAAGAAGACCCACTGAGAAAAGCCATGGTGCTGAGGATGGCCAGCTTTTCCTTGCTTGTCTAGCCAGCCTTGTCTGTATCCATACCCAAAAACAACAGTTTTCTCTCTCCGGGAGTGTCAGTGATTTATGCAGCCCTACAGAAGACAACCTGGTGCTATATCCCTAGGTTATTTCAGGAGCCTGTTATCTTCATGTATCTTCATGGTTTTTTTTTTAATAATAAATTTATTTTTTAATGGTGTTCGATTTTGCCAACATACAGAATAACTCCCAGTGCTCATCCCGTCAAGTGCCCCCCTCAGTGCCCGTCACACACTCACCCCCACCCCCGTCGTCCTCCCCTTCCACCACCCGCAGTTCGTTTCCCAGAGTTAGGAGTCTTTATGTTCTGTCTCCCTTTCTGATATTTCCTACCCATTTCTTCTCCCTTCCCTTCTATTCCCTTTCACTATTATTTATATTCCCCAAATGAATGAGAACATACAATGTTTGTCCTTCTCCGATTGACTTATTTCACTCAGCATAATACCCTCCAGTTCCATCCACGTTGAAAAAATGGTGGGTATTTGTCATTTCTAATGGCTGAGTAATATTCCATTGTATACATAGACCACATCTTCTTTATCCATTCATCTTTCGATGGACACCGAGGCTCCTTCCACAGTTTGGCTATTGTGGACATTGCTGCTAGAAACATCGGGGTGCAGGTGTCCTGGCATTTCACTGCATCTGTATCTTTGGGGTAAATCCCCAGCAGTGCAATTGCTGGGTCGTAGGGCAGGTCTATTTTTAACTCTTTGAGGAACCTCCACACAGTTTTCCAGAGTGGCTGCACCAGTTCACATTCCCACCAACAGTGTAAGAGGGTTCCCCTTTCTCCACATCCTCTCCAACATTTGTTGTTTCCTGCCTTGTTAATTTTCCTCATTCTCACTGGTGTGAGGTGGTATCTCATTGTGGTTTTGATTTGTATTTCCCTGATGGCAAGTGATGCAGAGCATTTTCTCATGTGCGTGTTGGCCATGTCTATGTCTTCCTCTGTGAGATTTCTCTTCATGTCTTTTGCCCATTTCATGATTGGATTGTTTGTTTCTTTGGTGTTGAGTTTAAGAAGTTCTTTATAGATCTTGGAAACTAGCCCTTTGTCTGATACGTCATTTGCAAATATCTTCTCCCATTCTGTAGGTTGTCTTTGAGTTTTGTTGACTGTATCCTTTGCTGTGCAAAAGCTTCTTATCTTGATGAAGTCCCAATAGTTCATTTTTGCTTTTGTTTCTTTTGCCTTCGTGGATGTATCTTGCAAGAAGTTACTGTGGCCGAGTTCAAAAAGGGTGTTGCCTGTGTTCCCTTCTAGGATATAGATCGAATCTTGTCTCACATTTAGATCTTTCATCCATTTTGAGTTTATCTTTGTGTATGGTGAAAGAGAGTGGTCTAGTTTCATTCTTCTGCATGTGGATGTCCAATTTTCCCAGCACCATTTATTGAAGAGGCTGTCTTTCTTCCAGTGGATAGTCTTTCCTCCTTTATCGAATATTAGTTGACCATAAAGTTCAGGGTCCAATTCTGGGTTCTCTATTCTGTTCCATTGATCTATGTGTCTGTTTTTGTGCCAGTACCACACTGTCTTGACCACAGCTTTGTAGTACAACCTGAAAACTGGCATTGTGATGCCCCCAGGTATGGTTTTCTTCTTTTTTTTTTTTAAATTTTTATTTATTTATGATAGTCACAGAGAGAGAGAGAGAGAGAGAGAGAGAGAGAGAGAGAGAGAGAGGCAGAGACACAGGCAGAGGGAGAAGCAGGCTCTATGCACTGGGAGCCCGACGTGGGACTCGATCCCGGGTCTCCAGGATTGCGCCCTGGGCCAAAGGCAGGCGCTAAACCGCTGTGCCACCCAGGGATCCCTATGGTTTTCTTTTTTAAAATTCCCCTGGCTATTCGAGGTCTTTTCTGATTCCACACAAATCTTAAAATAATTTGTTCTAACTTTCTGAAGAAAGTCCATGGTATTTTGATAGGGATTGCATTAAACGTGTAAATTGCCCTGGGTAACATTGACATTTTCACAATATTAATTCTGCCAATCCATGAGCATGGAATATTTTTCCATCTCTTTGTGTCTTCCTCAATTTCTTTCAGAAGTGTTCTATAGTTTTTAGGGTATAGATCCTTTACCTCTTTGGTTAGGTTTATTCCTAGGTATCTTATGCTTTTGGGTGCAATTGTCAATGGGATTGACTCCTTAATTTCTCTTTCTTCAGTCTCATTGTTAGTGTATAGAAATGCCACTGACTTCTGGGCATTGATTTTGTATCCTGCCACGCTACCGAGTTGCTGTATGAGTTCTAGCAATCTTGGGGTGGAGGCTTTTGGGTTTTCTATGTAGAGTATCATGTCATCGGCGAAGAGGGAGAGTTTGGCTTCTTCTTTGCCAATTTGAATGCCTTTAATGTGTTTTTGTTCCCTATTTGCTGCGGCGAGGACTTCCAGTACTATGTTGAATAGCAGTGGTGAGAGTGGACATCCCTGTCTTGTTCCTGATCTTAGGGGAAAGGCTCCCAGTGCTTCCCCATTGAGAATGATATTTGCTGTGGGCTTTTCATAGATGGCTTTTAAGATGTCAAGGAATGTTCCCTCTATCCCTACACTCTGAAGAGTTTTGATCAGGAATGGATGCTGTATTTTGTCAAATGCTTTCTCTGCATCTAATGAGAGGATCATATGGTTCTTGGTTTTTCTCTTGCTGATATGATGAATCACATTGATTGTTTTACGAGTGTTGAACCAGCCTTATGTCCTGGGAATAAATCCTACTTGGTCATGGTGAATAATTTTCTTAATGTACTGTTGGATCCTATTGGCCAGTAATTTGTTGAGAATTTTTGCATCCATGTTCATCAGGGATATTGGTCTGTAATTCTCCTTTTTGGTGGGGTCTTTGTCTGGTTTTGGAATTAAGGTGATGCTGGCCTCCTAGAACGAATTTGGAAGTACTCCATCTCTTTCTATCTTTCCAAACAGCTTTAGGAGAATAGGTATGGTTTCTTCTTTAAACGTTTGATAGAATTCCCCTGGGAAGCCATCTGGCCCTGGACTCTTGTGTCTTGGGAGGTTTTTGATGACTGCTTCAATTTCCTCCCTGGTTATTGGCCTGTTCAGGTTTCCTATTTCTTCCTGTTCCAGTTTTGGTAGTTTGTGGCTTTGCAGGAATGCGTCCATTTCTTCTAGATTGCCTAATTTATTGGCGTATAGCTGTTCATAATGTTTTTAAAATCATCTGTATTTCCTTGGTGTTGGTAGTGATCTCTCCTTTCTCATTCATGATTTTATTAATTTGAGTCTTCTCTCTCTTCTTTTTAATAAGGCTGGCTAATGGTTTATCTATCTTATTAATTCTTTCAAAGAACCAACTCCTGGTTCTGTTGATCTGTTCCACAGTTCTTCTGGTCTCGATTTCGTTGAGTTCTGCTCAAATCTTTATTAACTCTCTTCTTCTGCTGGATGTAGGATCTATTTGCTGTTTTTTCTCTAGCTCCTTTATGTGTAAGGTTAGCTTTTGTATTTGAGTTCTTTCCAGTTTTTGGATGGATGCTTTTATTGCGATGTATTTCCCCCTTAGGACTGCTTTTGCTTCATCCCAAAGATTTTGAACGGTTGTATCTTCATTCTCATTAGTTTCCATGGATCTTTTTAATTCTTCCTTAATTTCCTGGTTGACCCTTTCATCTTTTAGCAGGATGGTCCTTAACCTCCACGTGTTTGAGGTCCTTCCAAACTTCTTGTTGTGATTTAGTTCTAATTTCAAGGCATTATGGTCTGAGAATATGCAGGGGACGATCCCGATATTTGGTATCGGTTCAGACCTGATTTGTGACCCAGTATGTGGTCTATTCTGGAGAAAGTTCCATGTGCACTTGAGAAGAATGTGTATTCAGTTGAATTTGGATGTAAAGTTATGTAGATATCTGTGAAATCCATCTGGTTCAGTGTATCATTTAAAGCTCTCGTTTCTTTGGAGATGTTGTGTTTAGAAGACCTTCGAGTATAGAAAGAGCTAGATTGAAGTCCCTAAGTATAAGTGTATAATTATCTAAGTATGCCTTAACTTTGGCTATTAATTGATATATTTGGCAGCTCCCACATTTAGGGCATATATATTGAGGATTGTTAAGTCCTCTTGTTGGATAGATTATTTAAGTATGAGATAGTGTCCCTCTTCATCTCTCACTACAATCTTCGGGGTAAATTTTAGTTTATCTGATATAAGGATGGCTACCCCTGCTTTCTTTTGAGGACCATTCGAATGGTAAATGGTTCTCCAACCTTTTATTTTCAGGCTGTAGGTGTCCTTCTGTCTAAAATGAGTCTCTTGTAGACAGCAAATAGATGGGTCCTGCTTTTTTATCCAGTCTGAAACCCTGAGCCTTTTGATGGGGTCATTAAGCCCGTTCACGTTCAGAGTTACTATTGAGAGATATGAGTTTAGTGTCATCATGATATCTATTCAGTCCTTGTTTTTGTGGATTGTTCCACTGAACTTCTTCTTAAAGGGGAATTTTAAGAGTCCCCCTTAAAATTTCTTGCAGAGGTGGTTTGGAGGTCACATATCCTTTCAGTTCCTGCCTGTCTTGGAAGCTCTTTATCTCTCTTTCCATTCTGAATGAGAGCCTTGCTGGATAAAGTATTCTTGGTTGCATGTTCTTCTCATTTAGGACCCTGAATATATCCTGCCAGCCCTTTCTGGCCTGCCTGGTCTTTGTGGAGAGGTCTGCTGTTACCCTAATACTCCTCCCCATAAAAGTCAGGGATTTCTTGTGTCTTGCTGCTTTAAGGATCTTCTCTTTATCTTTGGAATTTGCAAGCTTAACTATTAAATGTTGAGGTGTTGAACAGTTTTTATTGATTTTAGGGGGGGATCTCTCTATTTCCTGGATCTGAATGCCTGTTTCCCTTCCCAGATTAGGAAAGTTTTCAGCTATGATTTGTTCAAATACATATTCTGGCCCTCTGTCCCTTTCGGCACCCTCGGGAACCCCAATTAAACGTAGGTTTTTCTTCCGCAGGCTTCGTTCATTTCCCTTAATCTATCTTCATGGTCTTTTAATTGTTTGTGTCTTTTTCCTCAGTTTCCCTCTTTGCCATCAACTTGTCTTCTATGTCACTCAGTCGTTCTTCCACCTCGTTAACCCTCGTCGTTAGGACTTCTAGTTTGGATTGCGTCTCATTCAGTTGAGTTTTAATTTCTGCTTGATTAGATCTAAATTCTGCAGTCATGAAGTCTCTTGAGTCCTTTATGCTTTTTTCTAGAGCCACCAGTAGCTTTATAATAGTGCTTCTGAATTGGCTTTCTGACATTGAATTGTAATCCAGATTTTGTAAGTCTGTGGGAGAGAGGAGTGTTTCTGATTCTTTCTTTTGAGGTGAGGTTTTCCTTCTAGTCATTTTGCTCAGTGCAGAGTGGCCAAAAACTAGTTGTATTGGGAAAAGGAGAAAAAGAGAGGAGAGAAGGAAAGAAAAGAGGACAAAATAAGAAAAGAGATGAAAAAAAGAGAAAGAAAAAGAAAGAAGGGAAAAAGAAGGGTGGGGGAAGCACACAGAAATCAAAAAGCAAAAAAAAAAAACAAAAAACAAAAGAAAACAAGGGAGAGTATCCTCTGATTCTGTATACTGTAAGTCCCTTGATTTCCCCTGGAACTTTCCAGTGCTGCTTGGTCAATAATTTGTTTTTCCCCTGACCGTCTAGCTGGTCTTCTGGGGGAGGGGCCTGTTGTGCTGATTTTCAGGTGTTAGCACTTGGGGGAGCTGCTCCGCCCCCTGCCTGGTGCAGGGCTCAGTGAGTGTTGTTTATCCTGTTTATCCCATGAGGCGACTGTGAGGCTCAGTGGGGGTTGTTTTCCCCTTGAGGCCCCAGGAGGAACAACCACAGTGGCAGTGGACAGCTCTGGAGCCCTGGATTCAGCTCCCGCAGTAACTATGGAGCTCTCGGTCTGCAGGGGCCTGGGTGCTCTGGGGGCGGGGCTGCTGATCTGCTCAGCTCTGGGCAGGTGCGTCCTTGATGTCCTGGGCCCTCCTGGCCTCTGCCTGTCCTGGGGGGAGGCCAGATCCTGGGCTGTGTCCCCGGTGCCCTGTGCTCCCGGGCCTGCACTGTTGGATTTGCAGTCCCGGCTGGGAAGCCTCATCTCCGCGGAGCCACCACCTGAGCCTCTCCGAGCTGCTCCTGGGGCCGCGCAGCCCCCTGCTGGAATCTTTATTAGCTCTCTTCTTCTGCTGGGTGTAGGATCTATTTGGTTAGCTTTTGTATTTGAGTTCTTTGCAGTTTTTGGATAGATGCTTGTATTGCAGTGTATTTTCCCCTCAGGAGGCAGCTCTATTTTTAACTCTGTGAGGAACCTCCACACAGTTTTCAGAGTGGCTGCACCAGTTCACATTCCCACCAACAGTGCAAGAGGGTTCCCCTTTCTCCACATCCTCTCCAACGTTTGTTGTTTCCTGTCTTGTTAATTTTCGCCATTCTCACTGGTGTGAGGTGGTATCACATTGTGGTTTTAATTTGTATTTCCCTGATGGCAAGTGATGCAGAGCATTTTCTCATGTGCATGTTGGCCATGTCTATGTCTTTGTCTGTGAGATTTATGTTCATGTCTCCTGCCCATTTTATGATTGGATTTTTTGTTTCTTGGGTGTTGAGTTTGATAAGTTCTTTATAGAATTTGGATACTAGCCCTTTATCTGATACGTCATTTGCAAATATCTCCTCCCATTCTGTAGTTTGTGTTTTAGTTTTTTACTGTTTATTTTGCTGTGCAGAAGCATTTTATCTTAAGTCCCAATAGTTCATTTTTCCTTTTGTTTCCCTTGCCTTCATAGATGTATCTTGCAAGAAGTTACTGTGGCCAAGTTCAGAAAGGGTGTTGCCTGGTTCTCCTCTAGGATTTTGATGGAATCTTGTCTCACAACTAGATCTTTCATCCATTTTGAGTTTATCTTTGTGTATGGTGTAAGAGAATGGACTAGTTTCATTCTTCTGCACATGGCTGTGCCAATTTTCCCAGCACCATTTATTGAAGAGACTGTCCTTTTTCCAGTGGATATTCTTAAGTGCTTCATTGGATATTAGTTGGCCATAGAATTGAGGGCCCATTTCTGGGTTCTCTGTTCTGTTACATTGATCTATGTGTCTGCTTTTGTGCCAGTACCACACTGTCTTGATGACCACAGCTTTGTAGTAGAGCTTGAAATCCGGTATTGTGATGTCCCCAGCTTTGGTTTTCTTTTTCAATATTCCTCTGGCTATTCGGGGTATTCTCTGAATTCAAATCTCAATATTATTTGTTTCAACCTTGTGAAGAAAGTCTATGATATTTTGATAGGGATTGAGTTGAATGTGCAAATTGCCCTCGGTAGCACAGATATTTTCACAAAATTTATTCTTCCAATCCATGAGCATGGGATGTTTTTTCATCTCCTTGTGTCTTCCTCAAGTTCTTTCAGAAGTGTTCTGTAGTTTTTAGGGTATAGATCCTTTACCTTTTGGTTAGGTTCATTCCTAGGTATCTTATGGTTTTGGGTGCAATTGTAAGTGGGACTGATTCCCCAATTTCTCTTTCTTCAGTCTCATTGTTAGTGCATGGAAATGCCACTGATTTCTGTACATTGATTTTGTATCCTGCCACATGCTGAATTCTGTAGGAGTTCTAGCAATCTTGGGGTGGAGTCTTTGGGTTTTCTATATACAGTATCATGTCATCTGCAAAGAGGCAGAGTTTGACTTCTTTGCCAATTTGAATACCTTTTATTTCTTTTGGTTGTCTGATTGCTGAGGCTAGGACTTTCTAGTACTATGTTGAATAGCAGTGGTGAGAGTGGACATCCCTATTGTGTTCCTGATCTTAGGGGAAATGCTCCTTTTTTCCCCATTGAGAATGATATTTGCTGTGGAGTTTTCATAAATGGCTTTTAAGATATTGAGGAATGTTCCTCTATCCCTACAGTTTGAAGAGTTTTAATCAGGAATGGATGCTGTGTTTTGTCAAATGCTTTCTCTGCATCTATTGAGAGGATCATATGGTTCTTGTTTTTTTTCTTGTTGATGTGATCTATCATGCTGATTGTTTTATGAGTGTTGAACCACGCTTGCATCCCGGGGATAAATCCCACTTGGTCCTGGTGAAAAACCTCTTCATGTACTGTTGGATATTGGCTAGTATCTTGGTGAGAATTTTTGCATCTGTGTTCATCCAGGGATATTGGCGTATAAGTCTCCTTTTTGGTGGGGTCTTTTTCTGGTTTTGGAATTAAGGTGATGCTGGCCTCATAAAACAAGTTTGGAAGTATTCCGTCCCTTTCCATCCTTCAGAACAGCTTTAGTAGAATAGGTATTATTTCTTCTTTAAACGTTTGATAGAATTCCCCAGGGAAGCCATCTGACCCTGGACTTTTGTGTCTTGGGAAGTTTTTGATGACTGCTTCAACTTCCTTGCTGGTTATTGGCCTGTTTAGGTTTTCCATTTCTTCCTGTTCCAGTTTTGGTAATTTGTAGCTTTCCAGAAATGCATCCATTTCTTCTCGATTGCCTAATTTGTTGGCAGCTAGCTGCTCATAATGTTTTTAAAATTGTTTGTATTTCCTTGGTATTTGTTGTGTTTGCTCCTGTTTCTTTTTGTAAATGTATGTATGTATTTTTTATATAAATTCACTTTTATTGGTGTTCAATTTGCCAACATATAGAATAATACCCAGTGCTCATCCCATCAAGTGACCCCTCTGTGCCCTTCACCCAGTCACCCCCACCCCCCACCCACCTCCTCTTCCACCCCCCCTAGTTTGTTTCCCAGAGTTAGGAGCCTCTCATGTTCTGTCTCCCTTTCTGATATTTCTCACTCATTTTTTCTCCTTTCCCCTTTATTCTCTTTCACTACTTTTTATATTCCCCAAATGAATGAGGCCATATAATGTTTGTCCTTCTCCAGTGGACTTATTTCACTCAGCACAGTACCCTCCAGTTCCACCATGTCGATGTTTGCTCCTCTTTCATTCGTGATTTTATTAAGTCCTTTTTCTTTTTAATAAAGCTGGCTAGGGATTTATCTATCTTATTAATTTTTTGAAAGAGCGAACTCTCCTGGTTTTGTGGATCTGTTGTACAGTTCTTCTAGTCTCTATTTCATTGAGTTCTGCTCAAATCTTATCTCTCTTCTTCTGCTTGGTGTAGGCTTGACTGTTCTTTCTCCAGTTCCTTTAGGTGTGAGGTTAGCTTGTGTATTTGAGTTTTTTTTCCAGTTTTTTGAGAGTGGTTTGTATTGCAGTGTTTCCCTCTTAGGACTGCTTTTGCTTTATCCCAAAGATTTTGAATGGTTTTATCTTCATTCTGATTAGTTTCCACGAATCTTGTTAATTTTTCTCTAATTTCCTGGTTGACCCATTCATCTTTTAGTAGGATGCTCTTTAACCTCCGTGTGTTTGAGTTTCTTCCAGGTTTCTTCTTGTGATTGAGTTCTAGTTTCAAAGCATTGTGGTCTGAACATATGCAGGGACAATCCCAATCTTTTGGTATCGGTTGAGACCTGATTTGTGACCCAGCATGTGGTCTCTTCTGGAGAAAGTTCCATGTGCACTTGAGAAGAATGTGTATTCAGTTACGTTTGGATGGAAAGTTGTTTATATATCTGTGAAATCTATTTGGTCCAGTGTATCATTTAAGGCCCTTGTTTCTTTGGAGATGTTGTGCTTAGAAGATCTGTCATTTGCTGAAAGTGCCGTGTTGAAGTTTCGTATTAGTGTATTATTAAGTTTCTCTTTACTTTGGTTATTAATTGATTGATCTACTTGGCAGTTCCTACATTAGAGGGATAAATATTTATGATTCTTAGGTGTTCTTGTTGGATAGACCCTTTAAGTATGATATAGTGTCCCTCGTCATCTCTTACTACAGTCTTTGATATGAACTCTGTAATTTATCTGATATGAGGATTGCTATCCCAGCTCTCTTTTGAGGACCATTTGAATAGTAAATGGCTCTCCACTCCATCATTTTCGGCTGGAGGTGTCCTTAGGTCTAAAATGAGTCCCTTGTAGACAGTGTATAGATGGGTCTTGCTTTTTTATCCAGTCTGATAACCTGGCATCTTTTGATGGGATCATTTATCCCTTTCACGTTCAGAGTAACTATTGAAAGATATGAATTTAGTGTCATAATATTACCTATTCAGTTTCTGTTTTTGTGGATTGTTTCTTTGGGCTCCCTCTTTCTTTCTCTCCCACCCTTTCCTATTAAGGGTGCCCCCTTAATACAGAGCTGGTTTCGTGGTCACGTATTCTTTCAGTTTCTACGTATCCTGGAAGCTCTTTATCTCTCTTTCTATTCTGAATGACAGCCACGCTGGATAAAGTATTCTTGGCTGCATGTTCTTTTCATTTAGTACCCTGTATATATTATGCCAGCCCTTTTTGGCCTGCTAGGTCTCTGTGGAGAGGTCTGCTGTTAATCTGCTATTTCTCCCCATATAAGTTAAGAATCTCTTGTCTCACACTGCTTTAAGAATTTTCTCTTTATCCTTGAATTTTGCAAGTTTCACTATTAAATGTTGAGGTGTTGAATTTTTTTTATTGATTTTTCGGGGAGTCTTCTCTATCTCTTGGATCTGAATGCCTGTTTTCTTCCCCAGATTTGGGAAATTCTCAGCTATGATTTGTTCAAACATACTTTGTGGTCCTCTTTTTGTCTCAGCCTATTCTTGAATCCCAATTAGACGTATATTCTTCCTTCTCCAGCTATCATTTATTTCCCTAAGCCTTTCCTCATGGGCTGTTAATTGTTTTTCTCTTTTTTTCCCCTCAGCTTCCTTCCTTTCCATCAACTTGTCTTTTATGTCATTCACTCTCTCTTCTACCTTATTAACCCTAGCAGTTAGAACATCCAGTTTGGATTGCATCTCATTTAATGTATTTTTACTTTCAGCCTGATTAGATCTAAATTCTGAATTAATGAAACCTCTAGAGTCCTTTGTGCTTTTTTCCAGGGCCGCCAATAGCTTTATAATTGTACTTCTGAGTTGAATTTCTGACATTGTATTGAAATCCAGATTCTGTAACTCTGTGGCAGAGAGTACTGTTTCTGGTTCTTTCTTTTGTGGTGAATTCTTCCTTCTAGTCATCTTGTCCAGTGCAGAGTGGTTGAATGAGAGGGTTGAGTCAAAAATACCAACCACGACCTAAGTAAAATATCCTAGATGATTCTAAAGAGGTCATAGACTAGAAAATAAAAAGAACAGAATAAAATAAAACAAAAGGACCACTAAAGTGAAAAAAAAATTTAAATGAAGTAGTAAAAATAAAAAGCCAAAAACCAAAACAAAGAGAAGAAAAAAGAAAAAGAAAAAGTGGAAAAGGGGAGATGGTGGTAGTGAGGCACAGTGATGGTGGAGATAGAATGTAGTCTACCTGAGGGGTCCTAGAGGGTAATCTTGGTTTTGAGTATATTTTGTTCTGTATGTTAGAAGATGCTTAATCCAAATTTATATAAACCAGCAATAGTTATAGAAAGCCCCAACATTGACCACCAAAACATAAAGAAGATAAAAGGGGGGGGGGCACAATAGGAAGGAAGAGATAATATAATCTCACAGAATGAACCAGTATGGTGTTCGCCTTGATTCTGTATGTATTTTGGTCCTGTTATAGAGGGTACTAATTTCCACTATTGTAAAACAGAATGAGGCAGAAAAAACAAATACCCATATCTTGTATATCTATCAAAATTAAATTATGTTGAAGGGAATCCAGAAGTGAAAAATATATCTAAGACATGTAATTGTAGAATATGAAAGTCAAAAAGGAAAAAAACTTAGAGTTGATATAATATTGTAGTTAAGGTGGAAAAGAGAAAAAATATTGGAAATTTTTAGTTTGTATAAAAACAAGTTGTAATGGAAAAAAAACAAAAAACAAAAAAGGACCATCTAGTTTTATGTACTATTTTCTCTCAGTGCTGGGGCTTTCAAGTGCTGCTTGTTCAATAAACTTGCTTTTCCCCTGTTCTTCCAGGAGTTCTTCTGGGAGAGGGGCCTGTTGTACTGATTCTCAGGTGTCTGTGCCTGGGTGGAGATGCCCTGCCCCTTGCCAGGTTTATCCTGTGAGGCCTTTGTTCCCTAGAGGCCCTGCCTCTCCTAGGCAAAAGGTGAAATAAAGAGGAAAAAAAGTGGTGGTAGCCATGTTCCAGCTCTGGAGTTGAGCTTCCCACAAGTAACTAACCGCATTCTTCCAGTCAACTGTGGCCTAGATGCTCCTGGGGGTAGGCACATGTGCATTGATATGCACAGTTTTTGGGGGCCCAGTGGCAGGAGAGTTCTCGCTGTCTTGTGCTCTCCCCACTTCTGCCTATCCCAGGGGGACTGGAAAATAGACAGCTTTGTCCGCTTAGGCGCCCTGGGATCTGGGGCCCTGTGCCCCTGAACCCATGCTCCCAGGGACTGCCTCTCCCAAAGGGGACAGAGGACAGCCACCTCTGTCTGTGGTTGGGCTGTAACGTAAAGGCCACTCTGGAGCTGGCCCACCTTACTGACTGGTTTCTCCTAAATGCCCGGGAGAGCTGCAGCTGTCAATATTGAACTAAGATTGGCAGTGAGCTTTCCCCCCAGGTGCCCCTCCTCTTCTAGTGACTCCAGGAATCTTGAGGCTTCACTGCCCCTCCTTGATTCTGCTCAATTTCCCTACTAAGCACCTTTCCATCAGGGAAAACTCCAGCTCGGATTTGTAAAGTTCCTGCCTCTTCAGAGCTGGGCTTTTGTGCCCTGGAGACTTTGCCACTCCACTTTAGCCCTGCTAGTTGTGGTCCTCCTCCCCCCCTTTATTCTTTCAGATTTGTTTTTTGCCTTCCTACCTTGTTAGAAGCAGAAGGTTTTCTCTCTCTAGCATTCCAGCTGTTCTCTCTTTATTTTTTATTTTTATTTTTTTAAAACATTTTATTTATTTATTCATGAGAGACACAGAGAGGCAGAGACACAGGCAGAGGGAGAAGCAGGCTCCATGCAGGGAGCCTGACGTGGGACTTGATCCCGGGTTTCCAGGATCACGCCCTGGGCTGAAGGCGGTGCTAAACCGCTGGGCCACTGGAGCTGTCCTTTTTTTTAAGATTTTGTTTATGTAAAAAAAAAAAAAAAGATTTAATTTATGTTCTCTCTTTAAACCTCAGGTCAGATGTTCAGGTTGTTTTGAAAGTTATCTAGGTATGTTTGTGGGATCAGATGAATTGAGGACTCCTACTCTTCCGCTATCTTGCCCAACCCACTGAGATGTCACTTATTTGATGAAAAAATTTTATCTGGTCTTTAGGATCTTTTAGATTTTTGAGTAATAATTCAGGATTTGTTGACAAACATTTCACCCATGACAGGACGTGCACCTCCTTGTTGAGTAGTCAGGGCGTCCGGACCCTCTCATTTTAGAGTACCACTGGTACTCAGTTCATACTGCTTGAGGAGCATTTAGGCTATCATTAAAAACCTTTTTCAATAATTACAGAGAAATTAGTGAGTTTTTTGAATTCATTAACTCCCCAGTTGAAGAAGTATTTTGACAAATCTATAGAAATCAGATCTTTTTCGAATAATAGGATTAGAAGTTTATAGGAAGCTCACCTATAGGAAGCTCAGGAGTTAGTCACTTTATGTATAAATGATCATACATTTCAATCTGGCTGGCATTCAAGGAGTCTTATTTCATCATTTTTGGGTGCAAGATATCCTAACCGGTAGTATACAGACCATTTGGATGGGAAACCTTTGTATATCTTATTATCATAGAGAATGAATAATCTGGTATTACTAGGAGACAGAGCTAGAGTGCACCCCAGAACCCACCAGTCAGGGGCAGTGTGGACATCATAGTTATTTTTTGTCATGTAGGCATCGTCCCGTACCCATCTTGAATGGCTGTGGTTTAAATGTGGAACAAAAAACATTCCTGTGAATTTGGTTTAGCAGTCTGTGTATTGTATATTATTGTTGATAAATGATTGGTTTCCTTTCTAATGGTCCCCTGAATATTCATCTATCCAGTAAGTGAAACTTATTTATTTTATGTAATGGGATTATGGAGACATTCCATTTACCTACAGAGTTTTCATTGAACTAGAACATAGAACAGCTTCACTAATTTCCTTGACAATGTAATTAAAGGTATCCTTGTCATTATGTAATTCAAAATCTATCATATATAGAAGTGCAGTCTCCTCTAAGTCAAACTGGAGGGTTTGATTATAGAGTAAGTCTGGAACATGTCCCAAATCAGGTCTCATACCATTAAGATTCTATCTATTTATTTTTTTTAATTGGAGTTCAATTTGCCAACATATAGCATATCACTCAGTGCTCATCCTGTCAAGTGCCCCCCCTTCAGTGCCTGTCACCCAGTCACCCCCAACCCCCGCCCACCTCCCTTTCCACTACCCTTTGTTCATTTCCCAGAGTTAGGAGTCTCTCATGTTCTGTCACCCTCACTGATATTTCCCACTCATTTTCTCTCCTTTCTCCTTTATTCCCTTTCACTATTTTTTATATTCCCCAAATGAATGAGACCATATAATGTTTGTCCTTCTGATTGACTTATTTCACTCAGCGTAATACCCTCCAGTTCCATCCACGTCCATCCACAAATGGTGGGTATTTGTCGTTTCTAATGGCTGAGGAATATTCCATTGTATACATAGACCACATCTTCTTTATCCATTCACCTTTCGATGGACACCGAGGCTCCTTCCACAGTTTGGCTATTGTGGACATTGCTGCTATAAACATTGGGGTGCAGGTGTCTACCATTAAGATTCTTTATGCACAGGGACAGGTTATCAGCAATGAGGTTTATAGTGGTTATGGGCCACCTCTTGGACTGTAAGGCTTCTTCTCACTCAGATTAATTGCTCCAAGCTCAGCCTGGGCTGAGTGGAGGTGTCCTGGCCTTTGAACATGGGTAGTTTGGGCTGATGGTGCCCTGAGCTTCATGGCGGCCAGAGGACAGGCGCTCCTTTGTGTGCTTCTGCCATTCTAGTTCTTCCCAGGGAGTCATGGGGTAATAGCCACTCCCCAGATTTCCTTGATGGTCCCATACATCTCATTTTGTGACTTTTCATTGAGCCAGGATTGAAATAGGGTCTTGTGTTCCATTTAGATAAGGTAGACTCTTACGTCTTTTAATTTCAAACATTTCCCCATTGTGTTTTAGTGCCATCTATTAAAGATAAATTGTCATTTGTCTTAGCCAAAGCTGGAATGTCAGAAATTCTATTCTACCCTTTTGATGTCATTTAATATAGTCCTTAATCTCCTACATTTCCTGTGAACTGTTGTTTTTGATACAGACCCTTGATTAGATTCAAGTTCAGTTTTTTTGGAGGGGGATAGGAATTCTTCATAATTGTTGCTGTGTATTTCCTATTGCCTCACACGGGGAGGTGGGGAATGTCTGGTTGCCTCACTGGCTCCAAGTGTTGTTAGCCTTGTTGCAAGTTATCTATTGCTCTTTTACTTAGCTATTAGCATCCGTTGATGATCATTGCTTAAATGCCTTACTTTCTCACTTGGAGTTCAGAGTTTTTCTTATTGAAGAACTTTCTTATATCAACTAAATTATTATCCTTAAGTATAGTTTGTTTAGCAAAGGCAGGATAAGTGTTTCCTTTATAGGCCATTTTCCAGAACAATGAGTTGGTACCTTTGAAATCTTGATGCATCCAATGATTTCTTTTGTATTAAGAACTTATGGATTTATATATATATGTTTATATATTTCATTATTTTGAAATAGTAGTCTTTATTGATGCTTAAACTGTAATAAGTCTAATGGGAGCCCTTTTGAGTTTGCCTCTTGCTTTTGAACATGACCCTGCTACTGTCTCTAATAATGTTCTTGCATTTTGTCAACAAGATTTCTCAGGCTTATCTTGGGAATAATCAGCCCTAGTTTCTTCAGGAAACTTTGATTTTAGTTGGAAATGGTACTTAGAGAAGAACACAGTCTGGGAAGGGGTGTTCACTGCTACGGAGATTGTCATTTCTTCTAGAACTTTTCAAGGGTCAGAATTAGGAAGTTTTACTTCCTAAAGTGAAAATAAGTTTGTTCATATGGACACCTCTAATTCAACTTTAAATTCAGAGTTTTTACCTTGCTGATTTAAAATTTTTATTGTTGGGGATGCCTGAGTGGCTCAGCATTTGAGTGTCTGCCTTTGGCTAAGGGCATGATCCTGGGATGCAGGATCAAGTCTCGCATTGGGCTCCTTGCAGGGAACCCGCTTCTGCCTCTGCCTGTGTCTCTGCCTCTCTCTCTCTCTGTGTCTCTTATGAATAAATAAATAAAACGTTTAAAAATAAATTTTTTTCTTTTAAGCTGAAAACCTTGGCTGCTAATTATGCCTTTGAACTACAGTTTAGAATAATAGTTTAAAAATAATACAAATATTATTGCTAACAAAACTGCAAAGTGCAGCTTAAGGTATCTTTGTGCGTTTTATTTTGGTTCTTGGGATATAATTCACTGGATGATATGTATAGCCAAAATACTGAGTTTCTTTACTTCTTACTTCCATCACTGATATGATATAAAAATATAAATTACATAATTAAAAAATGTATTTTTAATATATCATTTTATATATAATTACATATTTTTTCAATTTGTGTTACCTACTTAGGGATATAGGGATTACTTTGTGCTTTTTGAATTAAAAATTATAATGCTTTTTATTTAATTGAAGAGTTACAAATATACAGAAATGTGTACAAAACACATGTGTCATGCTCAATGACTTGTCACAAAATGAAAACCCCAAAACTCCAACTGGGTCAAGAAATAGAACATTATCAGCACAACAGGAGACCCCTTTCCCTATTACTTGTCTCTCTCTTTGCTCTACAGGTGACTACTGTTGTGATATCTAATACAGGATTGTTTTGCCTGCTTTTGAATTGTATTTAAAGTGTATCATATAACCTGTGTTTTTGGCTTATTTTGTTCCATGTTATGTTTGGGAAATCCTTGTTTGTTTAGGTACCTGTAGTTCATTTTCAGTAAATGAATATAGTATACCACTGATGATGGACATTTGGGTAGTTTTCCATATTTGACTGCTATAAGTAATTCTTGGACATGCATTTTGATACATAGATTTAGAATTGCTAGTCACAGTGTTGGCATATGTTCAATTTTAGAGGATTATCTAAAAGATTTTCTAAAGTTGTGTAAAATGAAAATCCTTACACCAATGAAAGAGAATTTTCCATGTTCTGTATTCTCATAAATACTCACTTTTGGTATAAAATCTTGTTAAATAAGGATCTACCAAGTTCTACTTTATTTTTATTATGAATGAGTGTTGAGTTTGGTTATAGGACATGTACAGAGCTAATGGCAAAGTTTTTCTATCTATCTCTATTAACAAGTATTGTTGGTATTACTAAAATTAAGTCACCCTTGTGTTTTTAGAAGAAACTCCACTTGCTTTGTGATGTATTATTACTCTTTGATAATCTGTTGGTTTGTTTTGTGCTAATTCTTGTAGATTTTTTGCCATCCTCCTCCAATGACATCTATTTCTTGAAGAATTCAAGCCACTTGTAGAATGTTCTACATTTTGGATTTGTCTATTCTGTTTTCTTGGTCCTTTAGTCTCTCAATTTCCTGTAAATTGTAAGTTAGGTTGAGAGCCTTGATTAGATTCAGATTAAATTTTGTTTTTGGGTAAGAATTTATCATAGGTAATGGTGGGTACTTCATATTTCATCATACTGAGAAGCATATAGTGTCAGAGTTCCCCTATTGGTTTTACTTGCTTTGATCACTTGATTAAAGAGGTGATACCAAATATCTGCATTGTGGAAGTACATGTTTTTCCTTTGCAGTGTCACTTTAACCACCATGTTAAATATACAATAAGGAAATAATTATATGGATTATAACTTTTGTTTTAACCTTTTTCTAAATTAAAATGCAGTTTTGGTTTATGATCTGTTGATCTATTGTCATTGATTGCTGTTATTTTTTTCTTTTCATTTTTAACATATTCACTAAGTTCATTATGCTCTGCAACATTATTGTCATTGTTTTGAAATTTAATTTTCAAACTTTTTATGGCATAATTTTTTTGGAGGATAATCACATTTTGTGATTTAGTTGCTCAAAAGAATGATAGCTCCTAAGAATTCTTGACTTAGGAATATCAACACTGTGTTATTCAGCCTCCTACTGAATGGGTTTTAGAATTAAACTTTATGTTAAGCAGTAGATGGAGATTGGAAGCATTATTTAACTTACATAGTTTTCTCTGAACATTGTGTGCTTTTGGAACTCTAGGTAGGGGATGTGATGGACTGCATTCATTTAGAGACAGATCCCATGTATATTTTAGAGATTGTAGTATAGAGTGTATACTTCAAGTGCTTGGTTCAGTATTAAGCTACATAATTGCACCACTTCCTCTGCTGTCCTTGGTGGTGTCAGTACTGTAGCATTTCATTGCTAGCACAACTGCACATAGTCTATTCTGTCATAGGTCTTATTTTCCACAGTCCTAGTATTCAACTTACACCTTTAAAAATTCTTTTTAATTTTATTTTTTAAAAAAAGATTTTATTTATTTATTAGAGAATGAGAGGGAGAAGAGACCCCACTGGGTGGGAGAGCTCAATGTGGACTCAACCCCAAGACCCTGAGATCATGACCTGAGCTGAAAGCAGACACTTGACCAACTGAGCCACCCAGGTGCCCTCCCCCTTTTAAATTTATTTATGAGAGAGAGAGAGTGTGTGTGTGTATGTGCAAGCATAGGCAAGGGGAAGCATAGGCAAGGGAAGGGGGAAGCAGAAGCAGACTCCCCACCGAGCATGAAGTCCAGTGTGGGACTTCATCCCAGGACCCCAGGATCATGGCCTGAGCCCAAAGCAGATGCTTAACTGACTGAGCCACCCAGGCGCCCAACTTAAATTTTTTTATTTTTAATTTTATGTATTTATTAGAGAGAGAGAGAGAGAGAGAGAGAGAGAGAGAGAAGGCAGAGACACAGGCAAAGGGAGAAGCAGGCTCCATGTAGGGAGCCTGATGTGGGACTTGATCCTGGGACTCAGGCAGGGGCTATACCACTGAGCCACCCAGTGATCCCCTAAATTTTTTTTGAAGAACAAATGATACTTGTACTTTTTGGCTGTACTTTTGAGTGTGTTTTATGCACAGATGTGAAATTGTTTTCCCTAGAGTTTTTCCATGTAACATTGATTCTCATTTTTCTCATTATAAAAATAATATATGACCTTCTAAGTATGGCAGTGTAGCTACTTAGATAATCTGAAAATAGTTCAATAGTAAAAAAAAATTTAGAAATGCAGATTAAAATATAACAGAACTTTAAAATACTTAGCTGAATGTACAAGAAGATAAGGGAAATTATGAAAAGTCCAAGAGAAGAACTGAAACCTGAAATGGTAAGATAATAAGGCTGTTTAGGGTAGGTGGGCTGGTGGTTATTGCTATTACGGTTTTGAGATTTAGCACAATTTAGAATAGAAGATGAAATTTGAGGTTTCCCTGAAGCAATTAGTTGGGAATAAGACTCTTGACAGTCTACTGCTACTAGTAAAAGGGACATTTGGAAGAGGGGAAATAAAGAGCAACCTACCTGTCTACACAGGAGGTAACAAGGAAGTTTGTTGATTTTTATTTTTAACTATAGAAAGGAAAAAAGTATCTTCCATATAAATTTATAGCTACATGTAAGAGGGAGGAGCAGAGGGAGAGGGAGAATTTTTTTTTTTCCTTGTGATGCTAGCCAATCTTTTTTTATTAAGGTTTAAGGAATCATCAGCTAGAATGAGTTACAGGTGCACATGGAACACACCTCAAACAGCCAACAATAATCTGCCTTCCCTCTTTGTTCCCAACCCACCGAGTCCCTTCACTCTACAGAATCCAGTATCATCATTCTTTCAGAAGGATCGTTGGATATACAAGCATTGGATGTATGTATCCATTTATTTTAATCAGACTGTTCAGTACTTTGTTTTCACTTGGAGAGAGAGAGAAGCTAAAGCAGGCTCCACACTCAGTGCAGAGCCCGATGCAGGGCTGGATCTACGATCCAAGATCATGACTTGAACTGAAACCAAGAGTTGATGCTTAACTGAGCTGCCCAGGTGCCCCTGTAACCAGTTTTTTGTTTGTTCATGTTTGGAATATACTTCTTCCAAACTGAAACATTAACATAAAAATCAGACTTGGGTTGGAGTTCTGGTTCTGACAATGGTTGAGAAGCTGTATTGGCAAACCCTTTGGCCAATAACAATAACGAATCAGACAGAATATAAGAATAGAAATACATAGAAGCTAATGAAGACACACTATTCAAAAGAAGGAGGCAGTCTAGGGGAGATGTACTTTTAATTGGCTTACTCCTTGTAGGAGCTCCGA
Organism: Canis lupus familiaris; assembly: GCF_011100685.1. Lineage (NCBI taxonomy): Eukaryota > Metazoa > Chordata > Mammalia > Carnivora > Canidae > Canis > Canis lupus. The sequence goes on along the minus strand of NC_049244.1, from coordinate 11,323,945 downwards.
ATTCATGCAGGGGGACAGAGTTCAGGTAGAACATAATGGTCTTGCTGGGCCAAAGGACTGTGGTTGGAATTTGGCATTACTAGACAGGGTAGAAAAGGAGTAGGGAGGAATCTTTCAAGAGCAAAGTCACAGAATGTGTGTACCAGGTACTCTGCAGTCCTTGGCTAACTTGAAAGCTGTGCATGTGCTGAGTGATATTGCATGGAAATGGGTGGAAAGCAGCAGCTGGGAGATTGAAGAGTTGTGCAGAAGTTTTAGCAATTGCCCAGTGCTGGGAAGATAGATTTTTGGGATCAGGTCCCACTAGGTTAAGAGGGGCTTGATGAAGACCATGGACTTTCCATTGAGGTTTCAGGAGGTCAAAACTAGATCTGAGGATCACGCCTTCATAGGAAGGAGGTTATTGGCCATATTTTAAGTGCTTGACAACAAAACTCCACACTCTGTGGATTATCTTATTTTCCTGTAAAGTATTCAGAGGAAAAGCTCTTTGTGACCCTCAGAGATTTCTTAGACTTAACGCCAAAAGCATAATCCATAAAAGACAAAAGAAATCAATAAATTGGACTTCATCAAAATGAGAAACTTTTGCTCTGGCAAAGATCCTGTTAAGAGATTATGAAAAAACAAACTGCACATGGAAGGAAAATATTTGCAGACTACATATCTGACAAAGGACTCATATTTACAGTAGTAAAGAACTCTCAAAACTCAGCAGTAAACAAATAAAAAAATTAGAAGATGGGCAAAAGACTTGAGAGACATTTCACCAAAGAGGTTATATATGGTAAATAAGTACATGAAAAGATGGTTAGCATTTTTATTCATTAGAGAAAAGCAACCTAAGACTGCATCTACACGTATATTAAAACAATCAGCATAATAAGTAGTGACAAGATCACGTGCTTGCAAAGATGCTGATAACTGGATCTTTTTACATTGCTGGTAGGAGTCTAAAATGGTATGTCTAGAAGACGTTTTGGCAGTTTTGTGAAAAATGAAACCTACATTTACCATATGGCTCAGCAGTTTTGCTCTCGGGCTCCCTTTCAGATAAAAGAAATCCTATATTCATACAAAAGTCTATATTTGACTGTCATACCAGCTTTATTTACAATAGCCCAAACCTGAAAATACTAAAATATCCTTCAATTTGTGAGTTATTACACAAATCTTGGTACATCCTTATCATGGAATAGTACTTCACAGTAAAGAGGAAGGAACTACTTATACACATGATAATTTGGGTGGATATCAAGGGTGTTGTGCTGAAAGTCATATGTTATTCTTGAAATGACAAAATGAAATGACAAAATTATAGAGCTAGACAACAGACCACTGGGTTGTTGGGATTAGGGATACTGAGAGTGAGAGTTTTACGGTAAAGGGATAGCAAGATCTTGGTGATATCGAATAGTTCTGTATTACGGTTGTGATGGTGGTTACATGAATCTACACATGTGATATGTCCATATTGTACCAATGCCAAATTTTTGCTTTTTGATACTGTACTATAATTGTGTAGGATATTAATCATTCTGGGAGCCTGGAAGAAGAGAGTATGGGATCTGGGATCTCTCTGTACTACTTTTGTGGCTCCCTGTGAATTTATGATTAAGAAAAAGAATTTTATATTTTCTTACATATTTACCTCTATAGGTTTTTTTTTTTGTTTTTTTTTTTGTTTTTTTTTTTTAGAGAAAGTTGTAGGGGGAGAGAGAATCTTAAGCAGGCTCCATGCTCAGTGCGGAGACTGAGATCATGACCTGAGCTGAAATCAAGAGTTGGATAAGCCACCTGGATGCTCTACTCTATAGCATTTTTTGTTCTTTTTTTAAAAAAATATTTATTTATTCATGAGAGTCACACACACACACACACAGAGACAGAGAGAGACAGAGAAGCAGAGACACGGGCAGAGGGAGAAGCAGGCTCCATGCAAGGAGCCCGATGTGGGACTTGATTCCAGGACTCCAGGATCGTGCCCTGGGCTGAAGGCAGGTGCTAAACTGCTGAGCCACCCAGGGATCCCGGCATTCTTTATCCCCCCCCGCCCCCCCGGCATTCTTTATTCTTAACCCAGGTTTGTATCTAGGCCTATTTCCCTTTAGCCTGAAAGATTTACTTTAACATTTTCTGTTAAATTCTCTGTTTGGAAATGAATTTACCCATTTCCTCTTTATTTCTTTATTTTGGAGAGTCTTTTCGTAGATACAGAGTTCTGAGATAGCTTTTTTTTTTTTTTTTCCCAACACTTTAAAAATATCATTCTAGCATCTAGCATGGATGGTTTCTGATAAGTCAGCATTCATTCATGTGATTGTTTCTTAACATGAAATATATAGTATTTCTCTAATTGCTCTCAAGATTTTCTCTTTAGTTTTGATTTTAAGCAGTTTGAGTATGATATGCCTAGTGTCCTCAATGTATATATATCTTGGTCCAGGTTCAAGATTCTTGGTAGTGTGAGCTGATATCTATCATGAATTTTGGAAAAAAATCTCAACAATTAACAAATATTTCTTCTGTCTCTGTTTTGTGTGTATTATATACATAGTTTATGTTGCACTGTATATGAAAATAGTGTAATGTTGATTTAAGGTGAATTGTGGTAACTTACAATTGCTCTTATAATCTGCAGAGTATCTAGTAAAAAAAATGAAACAGCTGTCACTAAATAGCTAATAGAAGAGATTAAATAGAATACTAAACGAATAGTTCATTCAAAAGAAGTCAGGGAAGAAGGAAGAAAGATCAAATGAGTCAAAGAGAAAGCAAATAGTAAGATGATAGACTTAAACTTCTCCACATTGGTAATTACATTCAATGTCAATGGCTTAAGTTGTCTATTCAAAAGGGGAGAGATTATCATATTAGATAAAGGAGAGAAACCTAGCTGTGTACAGTTTATATGAGACCTCTTTTAGGTATAAAGATAAGCTAAAAAATGTGGGAAAAGATATACCATGGATATCTAATAACAAGAAAGCTTGTGTAGATATATTAATAACAAAGTAGACAGTAAGGAAATTTTGCCAGAGATGGAGATGAGTATTTTAGAGTGAGAGTTTCAGTTCGAGGGGTCTGGGTGGCTTCAGTTGGTTAAGTGTCTGACTCTTGATTTTGGCTCAGGTTGCTGTGTTGGGCTCCACACTCAGTGTGGAGTCTGTTTGAGATTCTTCCCCCTCTCTCTGCTCCTTCTACCTGCTCATTTTCTCATTCTTGTTCTCTCAAATACATGAAATAAAATCTTTAAAAAAAAAAAAACCTCATTAAGTAGTATTAACAATCCTTAATTTGTATGTATCAACTAATAGCATTTTAAAATAGATGAAGAAACATTTGCTGGAACTACAGGTAGAAGTAGACCAATTCATTATTGTTGTTGAATATGTTTTAAACAAGGAGACAAAATCAGATCAAAATCAGAGATTTGAATGATACAAATGAAACTGAACTAGTTGATGTTCACAGAACACTAACTCCAACAACTGTAAAACACATTCATTTTAAGTGCACACTGAATATCCACTAAGGCATTTTCAGCCACAAAACATATCTTAACAAAGGATTAAAATAAACGGAATTAATGACATTAATTAAAATTTAGAATAAATTCTCTGACTACAATGGAATTAAATTAGAAATAGATAAGAGGAAATCTGGAAAATCCCTGCAAATATTTGGAAATTAAAAAAAATACTTCTAAGCAACTCATGTGCCAGTGAAGAATGTGCAAGAGGATTAAAGTATTTTAAACTAAATGATAATGAACATCTAATACATCAAAATTTTTGTGATATGCTAAAGGGAGATAATTTCTGATGAATTTAGTCCTTCTCTAAGATAGTGTAGATAGTAGTATACTACTCTACCATGTAGTATATACATTAATATGTTTATATTTATTTACATTTACTTTCATTCAACATCAAGTTTATGTAGCTTTATGAGAAAGTACAAGTAAGGTAGTATGAATGATAACAGCATGGAAGAAGTCTCATGATGTAGTAGGTATAACTAGTGATGATCCAAATCACTTTGCCATTGGGAAGTATGTGACTGAAAGAGATCAAGCTGGATGGGCATAGAACAATTCATTTTGGGGAAATCATAATCTTCAAAGTTAAAGTTTTCTTATTACTGAGCTTTGCTATCTGTATTCCTATTATCCATCCATTTACCAATGCTCACTACTCAGTGATCTGTATCTGTATCTAAATATCTATATCTGAGAGTGCTTTATATATTCTGGATATAAATCCTTTATCAGATGTGGTTTGCAATCCCCCTCAATGCTGTGGCTTGTCATTTTATTCTCTTTATAGTGTTATCTAAAAGTTAATTTTGATCAAGTCAAATTTATCAGATTTTCTCTTTCATGGATCATGCTTTTGATATCTTAAGGGTCCTTGTCTAGTCCAAGGTCACAAAACATTTTTCTTAGGTTTCTTTGTAAAATTTTGCAGTTTTGGATTTTATATTTGGGCCTATGATTTAATTTCATATAAGATATGAGTATGATGATATAAGATAAGGTATGGATAAAGGGATTTTTGGACAAGTAATGGAGTAGGCACTGAATGTACAACAGTGAACAAAAAAGATGTCCCTGTCCTCATGAAGCTTTATAATGGACAAAGGATATTAAATAGAGAAAGAGGAAGTCATAAAGGAGCCTGAAAAGGGAGAGTGGTTAAGTAGAAACTCTCTAGTTGCTTTAGTAGATAGGAAGAGATGACCATGTGTCATCGTCATCATTTTTATTGCTTCTCATTTTTATTGCTGTTAATTTGAAAACAGACATTAGGTTAATTTGAAAACAGGACTTGACAGTTTATTAGTAACTCATAAGAACAGTTTATATGCGGTAGAAGTCAGATGGGAATGATTGTGAGCAAGTGGGACATAGTATCAAGATAAAGAAGTTGCCCAGAAGTGAGCAAGTGGGACATAGTATCAAGATAAAGAAGTTTAGCTACCAGTGTGGAGATTTACTCCAGAGGGAGACCTTGAAGAAAGAGGCTAGTGAGGGGCTAGCTGAAGGTATATAATCCTTTAGATAGGTAGAAGGGAATGTGATGCAGGAGGGTGACTAGCCTTAGGTCAGAGAAGAGACACTTTATCTTCTATAATAGGAAGAGAGGATTAATGAAGGTAAGTGGATCAGGGAGAGCGTTAAGATTGGGTGGTGGGAGGATGTGCAAGATCTTGCATCTGCTGGCTTCTGACAATGGACTATGTCAAGGTCAACATCAGAAAGAGGGGAATGCGTGCCCAGGGGATTTGAAGTAGATAAGTTCAGAAGCTGTCCTCTCCCTGGATGAGAAAGCTGGCTCACTAGGGAAAGAGAACATTCCACAGAAACTAAGCTTGCGATAAAGAATTTAAGGTGAAAGAAACGAGTCTGCCTTCTTGTATGATGTTCTCCAAAAGACCGTTGGGTTTCCAGTCAAAGGAGTGGTTGAGTCCATTGGAGGGAGAGAGTGGCCACTTTCAAACCCTTTTACATAAGATCCTATGGTTTTGAGTCTTATTATACCCCAGGACTCAGTCCACGTAGGGAAGCAAGTAAAGAAGGCTGAAAAGAAGGTAATGTTTGGATGGTATTATTGCATTATTATTGCATTATTGCATTTAAAACATCATCATGGAAAGGTTTTGAGAAAGGATTTTTTTAAAAAAATATAATTTATTTATTCCTGAGAGAGAGAGGCAGAGACACAGGCAGAGGGAGAAGCAGGCTCCATGTAGTGAGCCCAACGTGGGACTCGATGCCAGGTCTCCAGGATCAGGCTCTGGGCCAAAGGCAGTGCTAAACCTCTGAGCCACCAGGGCTGCCCGAGAAAGGATCTTAAAAAAGATGAGAGTGGAGATTAGAGAGTATTTGAATTTAAGAAGTACTGGAGGTACTGTCAGGGTCCAGGAGATGACTGTGGGTGAGTGGCTGAATTGGGATGGAAACAGGCTAACGAACTGAGCAATGAGAACTATGTGGTTGGGGTTCTGGGTGTGTCTTCCACATGGATGTCCACTTTGCTGAAGATATGGACATGACTGCAGATGGGAAGGAAGGTGAGGAGCAAGGAATCAGTAGAGAGGAGGAGTGAGCCAGGGGGTCAGTAGTCTAGGGCACCCAGGAGGCTGGTGCATTATTATTATGTGAGACTCAGTCAGGGGTCCTTTTTTTTTTTTTTTTTCCTAATTTAAATTCAATTTGCCAACGTATAGTATAACATCCAGTGCTCATCCCATCATGTGCCCTCCTTAATGCCCATCATCCAGTTACCCTATCCCCCCACCCGCCTCCCCTTTGCAACCCAGCATTTATTTCCCAGAGTTAAGGATCTCTTATGGTTTGTTTTCCTCTCTAATTCTTCCGCATTTAGTTTCCCCTCCTTCCCTTATGGTTCCTTTTACTATTTCTTATATTCCACATGTGAGTGAAACCATTTGATAATGATCTTTCTCTGATTGACTTATTTCACTCAGCATAATACCTTCCAGTTCCATCTACGTTGATGTAAATGGTAGGTATTCATTCTTTCTGATGGCTGAGTAATATTCCATTGTGTATATATAGACCACATCTTCCTTATCTATTCATTTATTGAAGGACATCCTGGCTCCTTTCACTGTTTGGCTGCTGTGAACATTGCTGCCATGAACATTAGGGTGCAGGTGTCCTGCCATTTCACTACATCTGTATATTTGGGGTGAATACCCAGCAGTGTGATTACTGGGTCATAGGGTAGCTCTATTTATAATTTCTTGAGGAACCTCCATACTGCTTTCCAGAGTGGTGCACCAGCTTCCATTCCCAACAGTACAAGAGGGTTCCCTTTTCAACACATCCTTGCCAACACCTGTTGTTTCCTGTCTTGTTCATTTTAGCCATTCTCACTGGTGTAAAGTGGTATCTCATTGTGGTTTTGACTTGTATTTCCCTGAATGCAAGTGATGTGGAACATTTTTTCATCTGTCTGTTGGCCATGTGTGTGTCTTCAGTGGAGAAATGTCTGTTCATGTCTTCTGCTTGTTTCTTGACTGATTGGTTTTTACCTGTTGAGTTTGAAAAGTTCTTTATAGATCTTGATACTAGCCTTTTATATGTCATTTGCAAATATCTTCTCCCATTCTGTGGGTTGCCGTTTAGTTTTTTAATCGGGTGTCCTTTGGCATGACAAAAAGTTTGGGAATGTTAGCAGGAGTGTGAAGGACACTAGCCTCATCTCACCTCTAGATATACTTTGAGTTAGGTTCAGTATCACCTTTGCTGCATGCCAGGGCAACAGCAAACAGAGAGAGACATAAATTTTTGACCAGGATCTCAGAGAAAATGATTTCTCTCTTCTTCGGATATGATATTTAAATTTGGCCCATCACTGGGACTTGGTTAACAAAAGTGTTGTATGTCTGCCAGTATATGTGTCACAGCTCAAGACATAGTATTATTCAATTGTGGTGGGTGGGAAGAACTTCTAAGAAAAAAAAAATTAGCCATGTTTCTGGTAATACTTTTCTGTCTAAAGCCTGCAGTTAAGCCAGTTCTTCTTGTTGATAGCAATTTGTAAAAATGGTGTTTAGATGCTTTCCTGAGGAAAAAAAAAAAAAAAAAAAGACTTCTACCTTGTTGGTAGAAATTTTCCCCCCTTTTGTAGTTATTGAAAAGCCCCACAAAGTGGTTTGTTGTGCCCCATTGTTGTGTCATTGTAGTCTTCTCAGGAGTTTTGTGTTGAGGGCCTGGGAGATGCCATCTTTAACATTAGATACGGTGAAACCATATCTGGCTCCTGTATAGCCCGAGCTGAGACTGTTTTCAATTACTGTGCTCCACATTGTTAGTTTTAGCAACTCTGCCCTGTACCTCCCTGCTAAACAAACCTGTTTTACTGTTACTTTTTAGACAGCATCAGAAACAAATTTGTTAAAAAATGATAAAGAGTTGAATAGTATTCAGGTCTTTGTGTAGGATAAAGTGAAACATTCTGGATTTGTTGTATTAAGCCATGATGCCTAAAGTACATATCATCTGGGGGAATTGCCATATTTGCATCACTTTTGCATTAAACACACATTAAACAGCTCACATCAAAGAATTCTTAAAAGGCATGTTTCCTAATTTCTTATAGTGGTAGAATTCATTTAATTTCTTACCTAACATGTTGTAGAACGATTTTTAGCTTCTGTGTTTTCTGCTGTAATTTTTATGCTCATTTTACATAGGCCATGCATATACCTTTTTATAATATTTTAAGAGCAGCAATTGTGAGGCTTATATATTTTAATGTGATATAATTTAGTAATCCTTGGGAGCCTAGCAGAGCATCACATTTAATTTTCTATTAGATGAAAGAAACCTGGAAAGAGAATTGGTGATGGAGAGAATTGCACAAAACAAAACTAATCAGAGCTGATCCCTGAGGCAGAAAACTGCAATTTAAAATGAGCTTCCTTTGTATTTGAGGAATGTTGACAGACAACTATTAAGAGCATAGTAACAAGTAAATAATAGTAGTTATATATAGTAAGCTCCAACCACACTATTGAGGTTATATTCTTTGTGCCATAACTTTTAAATTATTCCAGACCCTAAACGACTCAATATTAGTGAAGGACAATGGTAACTTGGTTTCTTAAGAAAACATTTATGTAGCAGGCATAATTGTGTTCTGTTGATCCCAAATAAAAATGTCATTTGACCCTCGATAAAGGTGTGTGTGTGTGTGTGTGTGTGTGTGTGTGTATATATGTCATCTACACCCTACTCCCTCCTTCATTAGGTACAGAAGAAGGGGTTTACCACGACAGTGTGGCATTACCTGGAATATGTGCCTGGCTTTGCTTTTTCTGTCTAGAATGACTTCTCCTTCCCTCTTGGTCAGATTTAGTTTGTGGTTGCCAGGAGGAGGTGGAGGAGGGTGGAAATAAAGGGTATGTATCTCTTTCCAGTATAGCTACCAAAGAGTCCTGGCTGCAGTACCTTGACATTGGTAAGAAAGCACTTGTTAGAACAGCATGACTTTTTTTTGTCATGGTAGGTTGATACTAGATTGAGGCCTCTGGAGACTGCCAATGTCCTACTTTGTTTTACCCTCCCTTAGCCACTGCCACACATTTGCCAATGGTGAACATTGTTGCTTGAGGAGTAGTCAAGAAGCCACATACAGGGGCTGATTCTCTGATACCAAGATGACATATGAATTCAGTGTCCCTGGCAATTCTAACAGTTCCTTTTTTTTTTTAAAATTTGACTAAAACTAACTCAAAACTATAAAATCAATAGTTTGTGAAGGCTTCGAAAGCTATTACTCAAAATGAAACCTGACAACTTAATTATTGGTCAGTCTAAGTGTATAATAATATTGATATGATTTTCCAAGAAGGAAAATATGAATCTAGCTCATGGGGACAGAGGAAGGTAGGGAATGTCATCATTTTAATGATAATTGGTTTCAGAAACCAATATGGGAAAAACTGGAAAGTGAAGCTTGCAGAGGGAATTATATCATTCATACTTCCTCACACATGGTGCCCTCAAATTGGGATAATTCACTGATGGTTCATTTACAAAGGGATGATTAACTACAAGAGATGGTGCAGTTATCCGGGGTTAGTAATAGCAGGGTTGCTCTTACCTCTTAGTCCAAAGAGAAGAAGGGAGGTACATGCCATTCCTGGCACAACATTTGGGAGTTGCATTGGGAGGCTGACTTAAAGGGGCAGTACTATTGATGGTAGAGATGGCTGAAGTGCAGGGGCAGATATGGTTAATTAATACATGGAATAGGCATCTGTCCCTGTGAGGACAAAACATTCCCTTCATGATCAGAGTTCCAGTGTAATCAGTCTGCCACTGGGTGACCACTTGGGTCCTCTAGAGAATGGAGTTACATCAAGACTCAGTGTTGGCTTTTGTTCATGACAGGTTGGGAACTTGGCAGTGGCAATGGCCAAGTTATCCCTAGTGAGCGGAAGTCCATGTTGTTGGGCTCTTGCATAGCCTCCAGCCTTGGCCTCCATGCTGTTTTGTTTGTACATGGGCTCATTGAGCAAGTACCAAGGAAAATGGTGAAAGATGTTGATTGGCATCCCCAGGTGGTTCTGCTTTTCCAGCTGACTATTGATGCCTGCTGGTGGGGCATTTCTGGAAGTGAATTATGAATGTATTTACAGTCTATTGCCATTCAAGAGGCTTCCATCTATACCTCTCTCCCTACAGTTTAAAGTTTTCTTTTTTTTTTTTTTCTGTCTCTTTTTTTGGGGGGGGGGCATGATTTTGTTCTTTCTAGGTTTTTGATCCCCTTTAGCTACTGCCTCTGAGTTGGTGTAGATCCATCTCTTAGTCCATCTCTCTTTGTTAATAGGTGTACCACACAAAGTTTTGCAGACTCAGAGTATTTTCTTTCATCATTGTCTTTGTGGGCCGAGTTGAGTGAGGTTACAGTGAAGTGGCCATCCACTTTCTGTTGATGCAGATCCATATGTGAACTGGAGAGGGAGGAAATACAGAACTCCCTAGGAAGTCATGAAAATGGGTCAAGGAAGGGAGAGGCAGCTGAGCAGTGGGAGCAGATAACCATAGGAGTCTGAATCCACCTGCATTTGGAGTGAATGAAACTGCTTGGCTTGGGCCCATTCTTACCACTGTAATTTAAAAATAAAATGCTATTGTGTGCAACCAATGTTACAGTAACATGCAGCTCATGATGGGTAGGTCAGGTCTCCTATTATTCCAGGGTCAGGCATTCAGTCTCCACCAGGGTCCAGCAACAAGCCTGGAGCTGCTTTTCAAATGGAGTGTGATTGTTGACAGACGGCAGGATAAGACCTTATTCCAAAATCCTAGAGGGTCTGTGTTATGATTCTGCTGCTAGGGCTTGCCACAGGCTTTGTATAGCATCCCTATCTGCCACAGTCAGTTCCAAGGGCATTAAGTCTGCTGAGTCTTAAGACTCAGCTGAGGGCAGCCCCGGTGGCTCAGCGGTTTAGCGCTGCCTATGGCCCAGGGTGTGATCTTGGAGACCCGGGATCGAGTCCCATGTCGGGGTCCATGCATGGAGCCTGCTTCTCCCTCTACTTGTGTCTCTGCCTCTCTCTCTATCTCCTCTCTGTGTATTCTCATGAATAAATAATAAATAAATAAAATCTAAAAAAAAAAAAAGACTCAGCTGACAGAGTAGCTTTTACTTTAGCTTGGACTGGTTGTAGAACCCTTTCTTGGACCCCTCTCAAAACTAGCAGCCTTGTCAATGATCAGTAAATGGGTTGGAGCCTCCAAAATCCAAGCAGACTCACCCATTATTGAGCCTCCTTATTTGGGTGAGTAATGCAAGGTACAGCAATCTTCTCTCTTACTTTAGAGGGAATATTATCACATGCCCGAAGACCGCTGGATTCCTAGGTACTTCACCAGTGTAATAGGCCATGAATTTTTGCAGGACTTATCTCCTACCCTCTGACATACAAATTAGGGTGCTACTTACCAGGTCTATTTAGCATGTCACCAGTATAAAGAAACAGTATGATATCCTGAAGATTATCAAGATGAGGGGGTCCCTCTGGACTATATTATGACAGAGCAGGAGACTTGATATAGGGGCAATTTGGCAAGCAGAAACTGCTTCTGATTTTATTCACTGATTGGAATGGAAAAGAAAGCGGAACAAGTGCCAGGAGCTATGGCTATGTTAATTTACTTCAGCAGAGATACAGTTACAATAGGCATCATCAGCTGATTAAACCTGCAGTCATCTGTATCTGAACCCCTGTGGCTTCTGTACTGGCCTAAAGAGCAAGTTAAATGTGGATGTGTTAGAAGTAACCATCCCTGTGCTTTTCAAGTCTTTGGTGACACTGGTTCCTAATCACTGATCTAGTGGATATGGCTTGCTTTTGGTTTATTGTCATTGGGTGGACAGACAAGGCAGGTGTTGTAGTTCTAGGAGCTTCCACTTTGTCTCTTTGTACTCAGTCTTCAGTCCGCTGGGTGGGAATCCATTGTGGGGATCCTACTAGTTACTATATCTTTTCTCATTGAAGTTCTAGGACTAGGGAAATAACCAAAGATAGGTCCATGGGCCCATTGGACCGATGTGAAATGGATTTAGTAAGACCCTATGTGGCACCAGGCCTCGATGAGCTCTTTCTTGATCTGACTACTGGAGTATATTGGCTTCTTACATCTCCAGAGATCAGCCCAAGTTCAGAGCCAGTATCTAAGAAGTTCAAAGGGTCTGGGAATTTTCCCAGTGCTAAGTCCCATGGTAAAAGTCTGAGGACTTTCTGGGGGAAGGAAAGTGGTGGGGAAGATCCACAGCATTCACTGTGGCCATTTTTTAGAGGTCCTTGTGGAAGGGACCTTTGGCTTAGTGAATGAGCTCTGGATCTTGAACTGTCTTGGGCATTGGATCTGGATGAGAAGCTGTGAATCCTTGGTATGGTTGTGTTTTTTTTTTTTTTTTTTTAGGGTTCTGCCCAATAGACCTAGAAATTTTATTATATGTCAAACATCAAATTAGTAGGCTGATTTGATGGCAGTTTACCATTGTCTTGGATTCTAGTGGGTCAGAGTACTTTGATCACCAGATTGCCATGTGACTCACTGTGGCACTTGTGCCTATGGTTAAGTGCTCATCGGCCTCTATCATTGCTAGATTCCATTATTCCCATTGTGACCAGAGAACCCAGTTCTGTTGTATTTTCCACTCTCCCCTCTGGCCTGTCAAGGATAGCCAAGGGCTTCTCAAAGGTGCTGGTGCCCTACTTGCTAACTCATGTTTTTCAGGCCCACCTGGGATTGGTAGTTTAGGGTGGGTGGGCAGGTTGCATTGTAGAACCATTCCAACATTTTCAGTTCTGAGTTTTCAGACTCTGTTCTCTGTAATTCTGATGTTCAGGCTATGCCCCAGACCAATTAAATTAGACTTTTCTGGGGCTGGATTCAGGTATCTATAGTTTTTAAAGCTCTGCAAATGATTCCAATATGGGGGCAATGTTGAGTCCCACAGTACTGATTTCAGTGTTGTTCTAGACCTTAAGCATCACTGGGCAACTTGTCGGATATACAAATTCTCAGGCCCCCACCCCAGACATACTGAATGAGAAACTCTGGGGGTGGAGTCTAGCACTGTGTTTTTACAAATTCTTTAGTAAAATTGAGAATCACTGTTCTACAGTCTGCTGGGGGAAATCCTAGCATTTTGACCTCATTAACTATAGACTATCATTAAGGTCATGTTATCACTAGTCAGCCTCAAAAACTCCCAGGTATTTGAGTCTTTGGCCTCCCAGGTGAGAGGCAATGTGAATGTGACCTGTAGACATGCTTTTCAGACTTGGTTCAGCTCTCAGGAAGATTTCCCACTGCTTCATTTAGTACCAAGATCTCAGGATTCCTTTCTGTCCTCTCTTGTAGGCTGGTTCATTTTTTATTCCTACATCCTTGGGATTACAACTGAATGTAAATGATCTCCTATATTTGATGCCACACTATGGATAGGGCCTAAGGTTTGTCTTTTGTTCCATTTCAAAAGGTTATTTCAAGGTCACCAAGATTTAGCACATGCCACTGAGGTTAAAGTATCCTTTTTTAAAAAAAGGTTTATTTATTTTGAGAGAGAGAGCGAGAGAGAAAGGGAGAAAGATCACGTGTGCGCAGGGGGAAAGGGAGAGACTCTCAAGCAGACTCCCTGTTGAGCATGAAGTCCAATATGGGGTTCAATCCCATGACCCTGAAATCAGGATCTGAGGCAAAATCAAGAGTCAGTTGCTTAACTGACAGAGCCACCCAGGTGTCCAGGGTTAAAGTATCTTGAGTGCTTGCTTATTTTTCTGTTTTCTTCTTTTCTATTTTTTGGTCTTTCAGGTTTCCTTAATTTCTTTCCAATTTAGCTGTACATTTTTATTAAGATACTTAAAAATATTTTGCCTGACGTTTCTTTTTATTTTCAATGTAAGGAATGTTCAGGATATGTTGTATGCCATCCATCTGAAAGGACAAAAAGTTTTAATGGTTACTCAGATTTCAAACTACAGATTCATTACAGATTTTATTGCATTGTGACATCTAATTTCTTAACTTAATCTGCATAGCAAGATTTATTCATATACTTGTAATACACTGCTTTTTCTGGTGGTTGGTGCTTCGCAGCTGGGGTGCAGATTCATGATATAAATGTTGATGGCAGATCTTAGCTGCCACACAAATGATCTTTCACCCTTAGATATATGTGTGATAGTTTACTGAGTGTTTTATTAATGATTATTTTAAAGTATGAAAACTCCTTTATTTCTGTGTATAACTCGAGTGGTCTCCTTACATTGAACAAGGGTTCAGTCTCATGATAGACTAGTTTATGTTGTGGTAATGGAGACTATCAACATCTCGGGCTCACCTTTGTTCTTACAGGGCCTACGTGGCTCTGAGGGCAGCTGACCTCTGCCTTCCAAGCTGCTTCTGTCCTATATGGCATCTCCATGCAGTGTAATGCTTTAAAGTTTCCTGGGGCAAGGAAGAGAGACTGGAAAATTGCACATGGGCATATGCACATCATTTCCACTTTTAGCCAGTCACCAGAACTAGTCATATTGCCTCATCCAACTCCAAAGGGGGCTGAGAAATCTTTTTATGTGTCCAGGAAAGAAGAGGTACTGGTCAGCTTGGTACTATCTACTGCTTTTCCAGATTGAGTCTGCCTCATGTAAGCATATGCGTTATTTATTAAGAGGGAATGAGCAAGGTCAGAGGCTCCAAGAAAAAGTTTCAAGCATGGGATCCCTGGGTGGCGCAGCGGTTTGGCGCCTGCCTTTGGCCCGGGGCGCGATCCTGGAGACCTGAGATCTAATCCCATGTCGGGCTCCCTGCATGGAGCCTGCTTCTCCCTCTGCCTGTGTCTCTGCCTCTCTGTCTCTCTCTGTGTGACTATCATGAATAAATAAATAAAATCTTTAAAAAAAAAAAAAAGTTTCAAGCAGTCGGGATCTGGCAGCTCTAGAAGGCCTTTGGAGCAGGACCCTCTTGGGGTCTTGCTTGTGGCCCCCGCCAGAATGGTGAATGAAGTTCAGTTTCTTTACTCTGTGTCACGCCGCTCAAGATTCAGATTTCTGAGCAAGAACCCTGCTGGTTGAGTTTGAATTGTGGCCTTCCCTTGACAGTACCAGTCCATGGGAGGAAAGATGTTTCTGAAGGGAGTCAGGGACCCTTTCAGGTTCCATATTTGGAGTGCAGAACGTCTGTTTTGTTATCCCACAGACTAAGCGCAGTATAGGAGAGGTACTTCCCCAGAAGGAAGCTGAGGGATGTTAGGAAGAGGGACTGGTGACCAAAAAATGACAAATTTCTTTTGCAGTCTAGAGTTGTTGACACCTAATTTAAAAACAAAACCCCGAAACAACCCTGGGAAGTTGATAAATCTTGTGTGCCTAGTGCTTCTGAACTTACTATAGGACTGTAAAAGACTGTAAGAAATCTACTTATATGTTGTATTTGTTTTTCCTGATAGTTTATTATCTTTAAGAGAAGGAATCCAGTTATAGATTGTTTATTTATATTTAGGCCTCAACAGGGAAGTGACGTGTTAGCAGTCCTTGCCGCATCTTCCCATTATCTGATTTTAGAAGTTAGGTGCCAATTTAAATGCAGTTGCCCAACCAATATACTGAGATTTAGAGATTAAGGGTTACATCCACAGAAGATAATGTGAAAACTTTAATGTCAAGGTGTTGCCAGGAGAGCATCGTGCAGACAATGCTGCTTCATTACAATAACATTTTCAGTTATTAAATACAGAACAGAATCTTATTTTATTCAAACAGGTTTTCTATCTTTCTCTTGCATCATTGGCCTGTCTTTGTGTCAAGACTTCATTCTCTCTCTCACTTTTTTAAACCAGTACTTGTTTTTTTTTTTTTTTTTTTCTTTTTTTTTTTCTTTTTTTTTATTGGTGTTCAATTTACTAACATACAGAATAACACCCAGTGCCCGTCACCCATTCACTCCCACCCCCCTCCCTCCTCCCCTTCTACCACCCCTAGTTCGTTTCCCAGAGTTAGCAGTCTTTACGTTCTGTCTCCCTTTCTGATATTTCCCACACATTTCTTCTCCCTTCCCTTATATTCCCTTTCACTATTATTTATATTCCCCAAATGAATGAGAACATATAATGTTTGTCCTTCTCCGACTGACTTACTTCACTCAGCATAATACCCTCCAGTTCCATCCACGTTGAAGCAAATGGTGGGTATTTGTCATTTCTAATAGCTGAGTAATATTCCATTGTATACATAAACCACATCTTCTTTATCCATTCATCTTTCGTTGGACACCGAGGCTCCTTCCACAGTTTGGCTATCGTGGCCATTGCTGCTAGAAACATCGGGGTGCAGGTGTCCCGGCGTTTCATTGCATCTGTATCTTTGGGGTAAATCCCCAACAGTGCAATTGCTGGGTCGTAGGGCAGGTATATTTTTAACTGTTTGAGGAACCTCCACACAGTTTTCCAGAGTGGCTGCACCAGTTCACATTCCCACCAACAGTGTATGAGGGTTCCCTTTTCTCCGCATCCTCTCCAACATTTGTTGTTTCCTGCCTTGTTAATTTTCCCCATTCTCACTGGTGTGAGGTGGTATCTCATTGTAGTTTTGATTTGTATTTCCCTGATGGCAAGTGATGCAGAGCATTTTCTCATATGCATGTTGGCCATGTCTATGTCTTCCTCTGTGAGATTTCTGTTCATGTCTTTTGCCCATTTCATGATTGGATTGTTTGTTTCTTTGGTGTTGAGTTTAATAAGTTCTTTATAGATCTTGGAAACGAGCCCTTTATCTGATATGTCATTTGCAAATATCTTCTCCCATTCTGTAGGTTGTCTTTGAGTTTTGTTGACTGTATCCTTTGCTGTGCAAAAGCTTCTTATCTTGATGAAGTCCCAATAGTTCATTTTTGCTTTTGTTTCTTTTGCCTTCGTGGATGTATCTTGCAAGAAGTTACTATGGCCGAGTTCAAAAAGGGTGTTGCCTGTGTTCTTCTCTAGGATTTTGATGGAATCTTGTCTCACATTTAGATCTTTCATCCATTTTGAGTTTATCTTTGTGTATGGTGAAAGAGAGTGGTCTAGTTTCATTCTTCTGCATGTGGATGTCCAATGTTCCCAGCACCATTTATTGAAGAGACTGTCTTTCTTCCAATGGATAGTCTTTCCTCCTTTATCGAATATTAGTTGCCCATAAAGTTCAGGGTCCACTTCTGGATTCTCTATTCTGTTCCACTGATCTATGTGTCTGTTTTTGTGCCAGTACCACACTGTCTTGATGACCACAGCTTTGTAGTACAACCTGAAATCTGGCATTGTGATGCCCCCAGATATGGTTTTCTTTTTTAAAATTCCCCTGGCTATTCGGGGTCTTTTCTGATTCCACACAAATCTTAAAATAATTTGTTCTAACTCTCTGAAGAAAGTCCATGGTATTTTGATAGGGATTGCATTAAACGTGTATATTGCCCTGGGTAACATTGACATTTTCACAATATTAATTCTGCCAATCCATGAGCATGGAATATTTTTCCATCTCTTTGTGTCTTCCTCAATTTCTTTCAGAAGTGTTCTATAGTTTTGAGGGTATAGATCCTTTACATCTTTGGTTAGGTTTATTCCTAGGTATCTTATGCTTTTGGGTGCAATTGTAAATGGGATTGACTCCTTAATTTCTCTTTCTTCAGTCTCATTGTTAGTGTATAGAAATGCCACTGACTTCTGGGCATTGATTTTGTATCCTGCCACGCTACCGAATTGCTGTATGAGTTCTAGCAATCTTGGGGTGGAGACTTTTGGGTTTTCTATGTAGAGTATCATGTCATCGGCGAAGAGGGAGAGTTTGACTTCTTCTTTGCCAATTTGAATGCCTTTAATGTCTTTTTGTTGTCTGATTGCTGAGGCTAGGACTTCCAGTACTATGTTGAATAGCAGTGGTGAGAGTGGACATCCCTGTCTTGTTCCTGATCTTAGGGGAAAGGCTCCCAGTGCTTCCCCATTGAGAATGATATTTGCTGTGGGCTTTTCATAGATGGCTTTTAAGATGTCGAGGAATGTTCCCTCTATCCCTACACTCTGAAGAGTTTTAATCAGGAATGGATGCTGTATTTTGTCAAATGCTTTCTCTGCATCCAATGAGAGGATCATATGGTTCTTGGTTTTTCTCTTGCTGATATGATGAATCACATTGATTGTTTTACGGGTGTTGAACCAGCCTTGTGTCCCAGGGATAAATCCTACTTGGTCATGGTGAATAATTTTCTTAATGTACTGTTGGATCCTATTGGCCAGTATCTTGTTGAGAATTTTTGCATCCATGTTCATCAGGGATATTGGTCTGTAATTCTCCTTTTTGGCGGGGTCTTTGTCTGGTTTTGGAATTAAGGTGATGCTGGCTTCATAGAACGAATTTGGAAGTACTCCATCTCTTTCTATCTTTCCAAACAGCTTTAGGAGAATAGGTATGATTTCTTCTTTAAACGTTTGATAAAATTCTCCTGGGAAGCCATCTGGCCCTGGACTCTTGTGTCTTGGGAGGTTTTTGATGACTGCTTCAATTTCCTCCCTGGTTATTGGCCTGTTCAGGTTTTCTATTTCTTCCTGTTCCAGTTTTGGTAGTTTGTGGCTTTCCAGGAATGCGTCCATTTCTTCTAGATTGCCTAATTTATTGGCGTATAGCTGTTCATAATATGTTTTTAAAATCGTTTGTATTTCCTTGGTGTTGGTAGTGATCTCTCCTTTCCCATTCATGATTTTATTAATTTGAGTCTTCTCTCTCTTCTTTTTAATAAGGCTGGCTAATGGTTTATCTATCTTATTAATTCTTTCAAAGAACCAACTCCTGGTTCTGTTGATCTGTTCCACAGTTCTTCTGGTCTCGATTTCATTGAGTTCTGCTCGAATCTTTATTAGCTCCCTTCTTCTCTTGGGTGTAGGATCTATTTGCTGTTTTTTCTCTAGCTCCTTTATGTGTAAGGTTAGCTTTTGTATTTGAGTTCTTTCCAGTTTTTGAATGGATGCTTGTATTGCGATGTATTTCCCCCTTAGGACTGCTTTTGCTGCATCCCAAAGATTTTGAACGGTTGTATCTTCATTCTCATTAGTTTCCATGAATCTTTTTAATTCTTCCTTAATTTCCTGGTTGACCCTTTTATCTTTTAGGAGGATGGTCCTTAACCTCCATGTGTTTGAGGTCCTTCCAAACTTCTTGTTGTGATTTAGTTCTAATTTCAAGGCATTATGGTCTGAGAATATGCAGGGGACAATCCCAATCTTTTGGTATCGGTTCAGACCCGATTTGTGACCCAATATGTGGTCTATTCTGGAGAAAGTTCCATGTGCGCTTGAGAAGAATGTGTATTCAGTTGAGTTTGGATGTAAAGTTCTGTAGATATCTGTGAAATCCATCTGGTCCAGTGTATCATTTAAAGCTCTCGTTTCTTTGGAGATGTTTTGCTTAGAAGACCTATCGAGTATAGAAAGAGCTAGATTGAAGTCACCAAGTATAAGTGTATTATTATCTAAGTATTTCTTCACTTTGGTTAATAATTGATTTATATATTTGGCAGCTCCCACATTCGGAGCATATATATTGAGGATTGTTAAGTCCTCTTGTTGAATAGATCCTTTAAGTATGATATAGTGTCCCTCTTCATCTCTCACTACAGTCTTTGGGGTAAATTTTAGTTTATCTGATATAAGGATGGCTACCCCTGCTTTCTTTTGAGGACCATTCGAATGGTAAATGGTTCTCCAACCTTTTATTTTCAGGCTGTAGTTGTCCTTCTGTCTAAAATGAGTCTCTTGTAGACAGCAAATAGATGGGTCCTGCTTTTTTATCCAGTCTGAAACCCTGCGCCTTTTGATGGGGTCATTAAGCCCGTTCACATTCAGAGTTACTATTGAGAGATATGAGTTTAGTGTCATCATGATATCTATTCAGTCTTTGTTTTTGTGGACTGTTCCTCTGAACTTCTTCTTAAAGGGGAATTTTAAGAGGCCCCCTTAAAATTTCTTGCAGAGCTGGTTTGGAGGTCACATATTCTTTTAGTTGCTGCCTGTCTTGGAAGCTCTTTATCTCTCCTTCCATTTTGAATGAGAGCCTTGCTGGATAAAGTATTCTTGGTTGCATGTTCTTCTCATTTAGGACCCTGAATATATCCTGCCAGCCCTTTCTGGCCTGCCAGGTCTCTGTGGAGAGGTCTGCTGTTACCCTAATACTCCTCCCCATAAAAGTCAGGGATTTCTTGTCTCTTGCTGCTTTAAGGATCTTCTCTTTATCTTTGGAATTTGCAAGCTTCACAATTAAATGTCGAGGTGTTGAACGGTTTTTATTGATTTTAGGGGGGGATCTGTCTATTTCCTGGATCTGAATGCCTGTTTCCCTTCCCAGATTAGGAAAGTTTTCAGCTAGAATTTGTTCAAATACATATTCTGGCCCTCTGTCCCTTTCGGCGCCCTCGGGAACCCCAATTAAACGTAGGTTTTTCTTCCTCAGGCTGTCGTTTATTTCCCTTAATCTATCTTCATGGTCTTTTATTTGTTTGTCTCTTTTTTCCTCAGTTTCCCTCTTTGCTATCAACTTGTCTTCTAGGTCACTCACTCGTTCTTCCACCTCGTTCACCCTCGTCGTTAGGACTTCTAGTTTGGATTGCATCTCATTCAATTGATTTTTAATTTCTGCCTGATTAGCTCTAAATTCTGCAGTCATGAAGTCTCTTGAGTCCTTTATACTTTTTTCTAGAGCCACCAGTAGGTGTATAATAGTGCTTCTGAATTGGCTTTCTGACATTGAATTGTAATCCAGATTTTGTAACTCTGTGGGAGAGAGGACTGTTTCTGATTCTTTCTTTTGAGGTGAGGTTTTCCTTCTAGTCATTTTGCTCAGTGCAGAGTGGCCAAAAGCAAGTTGTATTGGGAAAAAGAGAAAAAGAGAGGAGAGAAAGAAGGAAAGAAAAGAGAAAGAGAAAAAAAAAGGGAAGAAAAAGAAAAAAAAAAAGAAAAAAAAAAGAAGAAAAAGAGAAAGAAAAAGAAAGGAGAAAAAAAGGGGGTGGGGGAAGGAAACAAATCAAAAAGCAAAACAAAACAAAAACAAAAACAAAAACAAACAAACAAAAAAAGAACCACCGGGGAGTATCTTCTGATTCTGTGTTCTTTAAGTCCCTTGGCTTCTCCTGGAAGTTGTCCGTCTAGCTGGTGTTCTGGGGGAGGGGCCTGTTGTGCTGATTTTTAGGTGTTAGCAGTTGGGGGAGCTGCTGTGCCCCTCCTGGTGCAGGGCTCAGTGGGGGTTGTTTACCCCGTGAGGCCGCAGGAGGAACAGCCCCAGTGGCGGGGCAGCTCTGGAAACCTGGATTCAGTCCCCGCAGTAACTCCAGAGCTCTCCGTCTGCAGGCCCTGGAGGCTCCGGGGCGGGGCCGCTGATCTGCTCAGCTGGGGCAGGAGCGTCCTTGCTGTCCTGGGCCCTCCCGGCCTCTGCCTGTCCCGGGGGAGGCGGGATCCTGGGCTGTGTCCCGGCGCCCTGTGCTCCGGAGCCTGCGCTGTTGGATTCGCGCTCCCGGGCCACGCAGCCCCCTCCGCGGAGCCGCCCCCGAGCCCCTCCGAGCTGCTCCTGGAACCGCGCAGTCCCCTCTGCAGGGAGCCTCTTCCTCTGCCCGAGCCCCTCCGAGCTGCTCCCGGGGCCGCGCAGCCCCCTCCGCGGAGCCGCCGCCCGAGCCCCTTCAGCTGCTCCGGGTCCCGCCGGGTCCCGCCGTGCGCGCTGCAGCCCTTAGGGAGCTCGGCGCACTCTCCTGGGCGCGCAGTTGCTGTTACTGTCCCCGGGAGCCCGAGGGCATCCCCGCCCTCCTGGGTCCTGCTCCAACCCCCTGCGAGCCCCTTTCCCCCGGGAAGGTCGGTGCAGCTCCTGCTCCTCCGGGACGGGGCTCTCCTGTCCTGGGGACACTCGCCCCGGCCTCAGCCCGGCTCCTCGCGGGGCCCCTCCCCCTTGGAGGCCTTTGTTTCTTTACTTCTTTTTCCCCGTCTTCCTACCTTGATAGAATGCGCGAACTCTTCTCACTGTAGCATTCCAGCTGGTCTCTCTTTAAATCTCAGGCCGAATTCATAGATTTTCAGGATAATTTGAAGGTTTTCTAGGTAGTTTGGTGGAGACAGGTGATTTGGAGACCCTACTCTTCCGCCATCTTGCTCCTGGACTTAAACCAGTACTTGTGAAAAAGAGGGTTTGGAGTTTCAAGTCTACAAGTGTGATTTTACTTGGCAAGACTTAATCAGAAATGCAAGATCCAAAGGAATCTAAGATTTAATATGAATAATATTTAAGAAAGGACTATGAGGCTTATCATGTTCTTACTTTATGCTACCCTAGCTATGTTCAGGACATTGAAAGCAGGGTTCTAAGGAAAAAAAAAAAAAACAGCCTGGGCAGATTGGTATCAATTAGAATTCTCTGTTCTCCTGAAATGTTGGGGATACCTCTTACTTCAAAGGTCAGGGGAGAATGCTAAACAATATCTAATTTAAAAGATTATGTTATAGTTGTTAGGATGACTGTTGCTGTATCTCCCACTAGGAGTAGTTACGTAGGACTTAAAAAAGAGGTCTCTTTGGCTTAAAAATGCTGACCAAATAGGAAATGCTAGATATTTTCTGGATCTGGAGTTTCAGTTTCTTTTTGTAGTTGTTAATTGTATACCCTTGAATAGAAACATTTACGAACTATTTTGAGAGTCAGGAGCAAGTAAATTTATTACTGTGCAAGTGTCAGAATATTTTATAACTGTAGAACTTCCATGCTTTGGTATTCTTAATTCATCTTCCTGTCTTTTTGCCTTTGACCTAAGAGACTCAGTCCAGGGTAGGTAAGAGTGACACACATTTGACCATTTAATTCAACCAGGTGACTTCAGAATAAAGCCAAAAGAGGCCTTATTCCACCTTGTCAAAGTAGGTATAAAATAGGTTTGGATTTCAAAGTAGTTTAGGAACTAGTATAATCTTAAGTTATTATTTGTAGTGGTCAACCAATCATGCCTGTGGTTGCAGAAAGATAGTTTCCATTAATGATGGTGTAGATATGCTAAAAGCATAATGATACTGGAAATAAGACTCCTTTCATCTCCTCATTTTTCTTAGGTTTTTTAAAAAATGAATGTAATAGTAGCATAATATTTGAATATCTTATTTTTCTTTTTCTTAAAAAAATTTTTTTTAAAAGAGAGATAGCATGTGTTTGTGGTGGGGGTGGGGGAAAGGGGCAGAGGGAGAGAGAGAGAGAATCTTAAGCATGGAGCCTGACCCAGGGCCCAATCTCATAAGGTAATGACCTGAACTGAAATCAGGAGTTGACCCTTAACCCCAGTGAGCCACTCTGATGCCCAGTATTTTTAGCTCTCTTAGTTTCAGTGTTTACAGAATACAGGAAAATATGCATAAGAACAGTATCTACACATTATTTGGATTTTTGAGTTCGATGAACTAAACAAATGTATTTTTAACTTTTTTGTTCTGTTTCATATCAGCATTTTCCAATGTCCTTGTACCTAGGTCAACAAAAACTTTTCTTCTTGGTGTTTGTCATTTATGTGGCATCTTTGTTTATTAATCTTATGCTTTTCCTTTTTAATATTAAAATTTCTTTCGAAATTTAAAAATAGCAAGTGGAAAAATCTCAAAAAACATTATCTGTTGTGTACTGTTTAGTGCTATCCAAAGTTAGCTTTTGCAAGAGACATGTCAGGTTGCTGTGGTATTACTAGGGTAGATTATATGATGTGTGCCTGTTTACAAGACACCAAGGGCTGAAGCAATTTCTGTTATGCTGCAGGCAGTTCAGACAGTTTTATCTCTTTTAAAGATTTGCAGTGTTGAAATGTTTTTAATTTCAAGTGATACTTACTGATAAAAAATGCCAGTGGATTATAAAATGGAGAAATATTATAAATCCCTGCCACTAACTTTGTGAAGTAGAGAGTGGGATCCAGGTTTCACATTTAGTATAAGGTTGACTTTTTAAAAGAATTAAACCATTTATTTTGAGATTATTTTAGATCGTATGCAGTTATAAAAAATAATACAGAATGCTATGGATGTATACTTCATCCAGTTTTTCACAATGGTAACATCTTGGAGAACAGTGTTACAATATTACAGTCAGGATATTGGCATTGAAACAGTTAAGAAACAAAACAGTTTCATCTCCAGGGATCCCTCATCTTGCTGTTTTATAACCACACATATTTGCTGTATCACATGTCTCATTCCCACCCCAACCACTGACAACCAGTAATTTACTCTATTTCTATACTCGTGTAATTTTGAGAATGCATAAATGCAATCATATGGTATGGAACCTTTTGGGACCGACTTCTAAAATTTAACATAATTCTTTGGAGATTTATCTAGGATGTTGCTTGTGTCAGTTCCTTTTTTTTTTTGCTTATTGGTATTCCATGTTATCAGTTGTATCACAGTTTATTTAACCCCATTTACCCATTGAAAGATACCTGGGTCATTCCAAGTGTTAACAATTATTTGTAAAGCTGCACATTGATGTGCAGGTTTTTGTGTGGATTAAAGTCTTCATTTCTGTGGGATAAGTTCCTAAGATCTGAAGTTAGGTAAAGAGTAAACTTATCACCAAGTCATAGTTTTTCTGGGATATATGGCCAGGGGTACAGTTTTCTGGGTAATCATATGTTTAGTTGAGTTTTTTTTTTTCCCCCCCCAGGAACTGCTACCCTATTTTCCAGAGTGGCTATACCATTTTGTAGCCTACCAGCACTGTATGAGTGCTCTAGTTACTTTCCATCCTCAGCAGCAATTGGTGTTGTCACTATTTTGTGCATTTGCCCTTCTGAAAAGTGTATAGTGATCTCCCATTATGGTTTTAATTTGCATTTCCCAAATTGCTTATCATATTGAACATATTTTCCTGTGCTTATTTGTCAACTGCACATCTTGTTTGATACAGCGTCTCTGTGCTTTTGGTGTCAAGTCTACTGTTTTACCTACATCCTATTCCCATTCTCCCTCCCACCCCCCAGTTTTATAGTTTCATGTTTTACATTTGAATTCATGGTCTATTTTAAGTTAATGTTTTGTATAAAGTGTTAGACTTAGGTCGAGGCTTACTTTTTCTTTGTCTTTTGTATAGCCAGTTGCTCCAGCATCATTTGTTGAAAAGGCTGACTTTCCTCCATTGGATTGCCTTTGTACCCTTGTTAAAAAATACTAGGCTCTACTTGTGTGGAGCTGTTTTTTGGATTCTCTGTTCCATTGATCAATATGTCTGTCTCTTTGACAGTGCCACACAGTTTTGATTACATATCTATATAATAAGTGTTGAAATCAGGTAGAATAATTTCAACCACTTTTCTTTTTCAAAATTGTTTTGGCTATTCTAATTCTTTTGCCTTTCCACATAAATTTTAGAATAATCTTGTTGATAGCTACAAAAAATTTTGCTGGGATTTTGATAGGAATTGCATTAAACTGGGCTATCAGATTGGGGAAAATTGACATCTTTACTATGTTGTCTTCCTCTCTCTGCACATGGTATATCTCTTGTTTTGTATTTGTTTAGAAGATGGTCAATCAGGACTGGCCACCAGAGGAGACAGAGGGGAGGCTCAGGAAAACAAAGTTTATTATACTCACAGGTCCTAGAGACAGGCAGGGTGTGCCATACAGGGCCACATGGAAGAATAACACAGTGATTAGGAGGCAGAAGATAGCAGCAAGGGGAATGCCTAAGCCGTTGCCTTTATTGGGGTTTCCACAGGAAAGGCAAAGGAAGACAAGGGAAGGGTAAATAGTTTAGTATTGGGTTGTTTGATTGACTTCAGCAGGCTTTGGGATATAGGGGTAGTCTCTAGTTGGATGGTAACTGGCTTTGAGATGATGAAGGCAGAAGAATATTACCTCTTGGAGTGTATGGGCCAGATAGGGGATTGGCTAGTTTGCATATCAAAGAGATAATTATTTGGGTCTTTGATGTCTCTAAGAATTGGCTACCCTTGGGAAGGCCAGTTTCTCCCCAGTCAGAAAGATTTTTTTAAGATGTCAGTACATCATAATTACAGAAAATACAACACACACATACACATGCACACAAATTCATTTTTCCATTTATTTAGATCTTCTTTGATTTCTTTTAAACAATATTGTGTGGTTTTAGCATATAGTTCCTATACATGTTTTATTAGACTTATACCATTTAACATTTGCAGTGATTGTAAATGGCATTTTTAATTTAAGTTTCCATGTGTTCATTACTTATATGAAAAAATGCAGTTAGTTTTTGAATGCTAATATTTTATCCTGTCACCTTGCTAGCCTCATAAGTTGTAAGGAGTTTGTTTCTGTAGATTTTTTGGTATTTTCTGTAAAGACAATCATGTCATTTGCAAATAGCTTTCTATTTCATATTGAGTGAATTGTGATAGTCTGTGTTTTCCAAGGGGTTGGCCCATTTTGTCTAAGTTGCCAAATTTGTATGTGTAATGTCCTTTTGATATGTCTTGTTTTTTGCCCACTTGTTTTATCAATTATTGAGAGGAAGATGTTGGAGTCTACAAGTATAATTCGAGGTTCATTTCTTTTTATAACTTTGTCAGTTTTTGGTTCACATATTTTACAACTGTTTGGTACATGCACATTTAGGATTGGTATATTTCATTGGTGGATTGTCTCTTTTATTTTATTTATTTTTTTTTTATATTTTTATTTTTTTTTTAATTTTTATTTATTTATGATAGTTACAGAGAGAGAGAGAGGCAGAGACACAGGCAGAGGGAGAAGCAGGCTCCATGCACCGGGAGCCTGACGTGGGATTCGATCCCGGGTCTCCAGGATCGCGCCCTGGGCCAAAGGCAGGCACCAAACCGCTGCGCCACCCAGGGATCCCTGTCTCTTTTATTATTATGTAATATTTCTCTTGGTCTCCGGTGATTTTCTTTGCTCTGAAATCTGTTGTGTGATATTAACATAGCCATTCCTCTTTTGCTTTGATTACTGCTGTATATATATGTGTATATATACACACACACAAACATATATATTTGCTTTCAATTTGTCTATATCACCATCTTTGATATTTCTTGTAGATAGCATAAAGTTGGGTGATATTTTAAATGAACTCTTTAAATTGTTGTATTTAGACCATTTACATTTAATATAATTATATATTTGATACTAAGTCTACCATTTTGCTCTTCTTCTTGCTATTTTTCATTTTTACTTTTATAGGAATTACTGAACATTTTTTATAATTTTGATTTTTTTATAGTATTTGAGTGTATCTGTATAGATTTTACTGGTTCTAGATATTAGATATACAACATACATATATATGTGTAGACTTTTGCGTATCTGTTGTTTTACCAGTTTAAGTGAAGTATAGAAAACTTACCTCCTTTTCAACCTTTTAATTTTCCTCATTTTAAAAAAATATTTATTTATTCATAAGAGAGACAGAGAGTGAGAGAGGCAGAGACACACAGGCAGAGGGAGAAGCAGGCTCCATGCGGGGAGCCCGGTGGGGACTTGATCCCGGGTCTCCAGGATCACGCTCTGGGCAGAAGGTGGTGCTAAACCACTGAGCCACCCAGGCTGCCCCAATTTCCCTCATTTTTAAATAATTGTAAATATGTCCTCTAAATATTTAGAGCCAAAGCAGACATTATTATAATATTTGCTTCAACCAACAAACATAGTTTAGGAAACCTAAAAAGAGAAGAAAAGCCTGTTATATTTACTTATATTTTTGCTTCTCATGTTCTTGTTTCCTTCTTGATAATTCCAAGGTTCTTTCCTCTATCATTTTTCTCTTTGGAATGCTTCCTCTAGCATTCCTTTGGGGTAGGTATGCTGGTAATGAATTGCTGTTTTTTGTAGGTTACAAAATAAAACCCCCCAAAGTCTGAATATTGTTAATATCAGATAATTTGATGTAATGCTAGTGTATGATTAGTTAAGGTCAAGGAAAAGGAAGACTGTAGAAGTGACCTGGTGCAAGCACTAATGTGATTTTACATGTTTCCCTTTCCTTCTCACTCACTTCACATAGGGGGTTCATTCTGTGTGAGGCAGTAAGTGGTGGGGGATACTCATTGCAATATATCTGTTCAGGGGACTACTGCTCAATAATAAAAAGAACTAACTATCGATATATGCTACAACATGGGTAACTCCCCAAAGCATTATGCTAAGTGAACAGAGCAAGAGCAAAAAGAATACATCGTATATGATCCCATTTACATGAACTCTAGAAAATGTGAATTAATAACAGAAAGTAAATCAATAGCTGTCCAGGGAAAGGAAGAAAGGGAGCAAAATGGAGGGATTACCAAGGGAACTTGAGGTAACATGTGGAGCTATTATCTTGTCTGCGGTGGTGATTTCATAGATGTATACATATGTTAGATGTACCTAATTGTACATTTTAAATATATGTGATTTATTCTGTGTCAGTTATAACTTAATAAAACTGTTTTAAAAATACCACATCAACAAGTGTTCCTCCAGTGCATGGCTATTGTGCAGTAATCCCACATGCAGGTCCAACTCATCCACAATCTTGTTTACAGAGTGAGGCCCATGATCACGTGCTTGGAAGTTGTGGCATTGTCAAATTCTTCTGGAAGTTTTTAAATGCTTACTTTCAGTTTCTGTACTTAAATCTTTGTTGACAGTGAGAAACAGTTTTATCTGTGCACTGTACTTTGAATCACACTGTTTAGGGTGCACTATTTTATATACATTTTTTTCCATCTCAGAATGGGGCCATTCTACATGTATCATTTTGAATCTACCTTATTCTACTTTATGGTCACACTGTGATTTGACTAATTTGTGTTCTGGTGTATGAATTCTGGCAATGAGCATATGTATGTGATTTTCTTAGCATGACTCCCATGAACTTAACTGGATCTGATAAAATATCCTGCTGAATTTCAAAGTGGATTATCTCAAAACTTTGGTATAACATTTCCTTCTCTCAGATTTTTAGAAGAATCATTTAAAAATTTCATGCAGTGTAAGAATTTTTCAAACTGGGGTGTGCTGGAGGATGGTAGGCTCTAGCCTAGTAAAATCTGTGCTCAGATCTTGGCTGTCCAAGTGAACTGGATAGAGACCTGCTGTTTGTCTTTCAGCCTCCCTTTCCTGTCTTTAGAGATGGAGCAATAGTTGCCTTGTAGGATCAGCAATACAGTGAGAGTGCTTGGTAACTGAAAAGTGCTATATGTATGTGCCTTCTTTTACTGAAAATATTTTTACCTTCATCTGGGATAGTTACTAATTTTTTTCAGGAATAAGTCTCATATTTTGAAAATAATTTGGACACTAGTTCTTAAAAATGGAGGGCAAATTTTGTAGAGTGTCAGGTCTTTTACATACAGGTTAAAGATCTGAGAAATACATGTGAACTAATACACCTTTTTTCCTTTTCAGGCAATTACTGTCTTAACTGAATTAATTAGGGAAAACTTCAGGAATAGCAAACTAAAACAGTGCCTCTTACCAACGCTTGGGGAGCTGATCTACCTTGTAGCCACCCAGGTGAGACCATCTGAGGAACTCTACTGCTGTTTGATGTGTTCTGACATATTCTGGCTGACAAGTGTTAATGTCCTATAAAAGTTGTTTTGACTTTGTCCCTTAGAGCATACCTAATGAACCTTGGGGAAATTTTACCTTTGAAAGAGAAAGGCTTTCAGTGTCTGTCTGTC
Organism: Canis lupus familiaris; assembly: GCF_011100685.1. Taxonomy (NCBI): domain Eukaryota; kingdom Metazoa; phylum Chordata; class Mammalia; order Carnivora; family Canidae; genus Canis; species Canis lupus. The sequence continues at coordinate 11,294,190 of NC_049244.1, read as the reverse complement.
TCCTTGTCTGCCATGGTCCCTCTCCCAGTGCATTCCACAAAGTATAGGAAATTCTCACACCATATTTTAAAACCAATCGACCAAATGTCCCTCAAACTACTTTTTTTTAGGTTGCTGCCATCTTTGACTCTTTGAAGATGAGGCCATTGGTTTTCTGAGTATAAAAGCTTCATTTCAGTTAAAAATACTGCTTTGTGCAAATAGAGCTCAACTTGTCCATGAGAGTTTGTGACTATAGAATTTAACTTATTTCTTAAGTTACAATATGAGGTGCTATCAAATTCAACAAAGAAAAATTAATGTTTCATTAGTGTTTTTATGAATGTTGATAATGATAAATTATAAGATATTTGATACTGAGGGTTTGTTTTTTTAAAAATTAATTTCAGAGGTAGAATTTAGTGACTCATCAATTGGATACAACAACCACTGCTCATGACTTCAAGTGCCCTCCTTATTGCCCAGCACCCAATTATCCTTTCCCTTCACTCACCTCCCCTCCAGCAACCCTCAGTTTGTTTCCTAGAGTTGAGCTTCTCTTATAGTTTCTCTCAATTTTCATCTTTTTTTTTCCTTTTCTTCTTCTATGTTCATGTGTTTTGTTTCTTAAATCCCACATATGAGTGAAATTATATGGTGTTTATCTTTCTGACTTATTTCACTTAGCATAATACCTTCTGGTTTCATCCATGTCATTGCAAATGGCAAGACTTCATTCTTTTTCATGGCTGAGTAATATTCCATTGTATATGTATACTACATCTTTTTTATCTATTCATCTGTCAATGGATACTTGGGTTCTTTCCATGTTTTGGCTCTTGTGTGCATTGCTGCTATAAACATTGGTAATACTGAGTTTTTTTTTTTTAATTTTTATTTATTTATGATAGTCACACAGAGAGAGAGAGAGAGAGAGAGAGAGAGAGAGAGAGAGGCAGAGACACAGGCAGAGGGAGAAGCAGGCTCCATGGACCCAGGAGCCTGACGTGGGATTCGATCCCGGGTCTCCAGGATTGTGCCCTGGGCCAAAGGCAGGCATTAAACTGCTGCACCACCCAGGGATCCCCGGTAATACTGAGTTTTAAGGAAGTACTGGTAAGTAGTAGTTGATCAGGAAGTTCTCTCACTACATTTGTGATGTTTTGGGTCCTAGATCTTGTTCAAATATTGTATAACCTGAGATTTTGCTCAAATGTTGTGTAATCTGAGTATCCTTAGTATCGAAGCTTAGCTGACTTCCTAGGCAATCATCATTTTAAGGCAATTATCATAATTATTATAAAACATCAGTATTTAAAATCATTTAGCTCCACAATTAATAATGGTAGCTGATACAGCAAACTGTCCTCTTTTTTTTCCCCCCATTATTGTCTTGGCTATTCTTGGCCCTTTGCATGTTGGAATCAGCTTGCCCAATTCCGCAAATCATTTAAAAAATTGCATTGATCTATGCAGATCAAATTGGGAGGTACTGTTACCTCGATAATTTTGAGTCTTCTGCATATTTGGAATTCTACTGAACAAAATAATTATTAGCATGTGCATGGAGGAAGAGCAAAGTGTCAATTAGGAAAGTATCAGTATATTGTTGGTGTTTTGTCCTCCAGTGCACAAAAATGGTATTTCTATATATTTCTATTTTAAGAAATACTTTCATTTGAGTTAGTTCATTCTGTTCATAAAACTTTTGTACATCTAGTTTTGTATGAATTTGTTCTTAGGTAGTTTTATATTTTGAAGAGACTACACATTCAGGAAGCTAGAAAACTAGGAAGTCAAGAAGGGTATATGGGGGACTGTGGCTTTCCTATTTTTGTTCCCTATGTGCCTTATTCCCTGGTAAATAATTGTTCTAATTGCATCCCTACATGTTTCTCCACACACTTGGTAATCTTTCCCTCCCGTCCCTCTTTCTGCTCCCAGGCAAACACTGATTCACTTTCTGTCATATGGATTAGTTTGCATTTTCTAAAATCTTATAAATGGAATCATACAGAATCCTATTTCTATTTGTTTTAAAAAGTAGATCTAGAGAATTGTTTTCTTTGGTATGTGCTTTAATTGATATAAACTAAGGCTACTTTAATAAAGGGATGATTTGTGGCATTTGACTACAACTTAGGATAGCAAACTAGAAAAGGAAGTTATATCCCTGGATCCAAAAAATCAATAACTTTTCATAAGATGAGGGCTTTTGTGGAATTGTCCCTTTGGATATATGTGAACCTTAAGATCTCAGATCAGTGCTGACCTGAAGGGATAATATATACTATGTATAATACAGAGACCTAAGCCCTGTCCTATTGGTTCTCTTTGTGCAAATAGTGCAAAGCCCTGTCCTATTGGTTCTCTTTGTGCAAATAGTGCAAAGGTGACAAGTTTGAGGATGGAAGACCAGAGTAGATTCTACAGAGGACATTAGGAGGCAACATACTACAGTTTATGTATTTCTTTTTTTTTTTAATCGAGGATACCTCCTACCTTGAGCCCAGTTATTTCTATTCTGCTTTTTTTTTTTTTTTTTTTGTCTAGCTGTTAATGATCTTTCACCTGGACTGTTGTGATGGTCTCCTTGCTTTATTCTTGTGTCCATTACAGAGAGTACAGTGTCCTTCATCAGAGCCCTCCATTGCTTCTTGTCTTGCTTTGGTCACAGCCAAATCCCATCACTTGCATCGTTGGCCTTGTGGGCTGTTGTCCCAGTGCCTACGTGACCTCAGGTCTCACTGCTGTTCTGCCTTCTGCCTCTTCGCACCACACTGACATTCCTCCTCCCTCTCATACTGCACAGTGCAGTATGAGAGGGAGCCACCCTGTCTGTGGCCTTCCTCTAGCTCCTTCCTCTGCTCTGGCTTTCTTTATAGCAGTCCTCACCATCTGGACTGACTTGTCTTGTTTGCTGCTGCTCCTCCTCCTCCTCCTCCTCTACCTACTTCTCTTTCTCCCTTCCCTTCCACTCCTCTTCCTCTTGTTTCTCCACTAAGCATGATTCAAGCAGAATATTTGTCTTACTCAAGGCTCTGTGGCCATTGTTTAGAAGAATTCCTGGTACTTCGCAGGTGCTTTTATAATGTGTTACCCAGCACTAAGACCAGGGGGATGAGACGGAAGTGAGCAAGGGGGCGGGGCTCAATCCCAGGACCCCAAGATCATGACCCCAGGAAAGACTCCTTGACTGAGTCAGTCAGATGTCTTTGTCTTGATGCTGTGAGAAAGGGGAAGTCACAACGGCTCTCAAGAAGGGTAATGATGAATGGATAAAGAAGATATGGTTTATGTATACAATGGAATATTACTCAGCCATTAGAAACGGCAAATACCCACCTTTTGCTTCAACGTGGATGGAACTGGAGGGTATTATGCTGAGTGAAATAAGTCAATTGAAGAAGGACAAACATTATATGGTCTCATTCATTTGGGGAATATAAAAAATAGTGAAAGGAAATAAAGGAGAAAGGAGAAAAAATAAGTGGGAAATATCAGAAAGGGAGACAGAGCATGAAAGACTCCTAACTCTGGGAAAAGAACTAGGGGTGGTGGAAGGGGAGTGGAGGGGGGTGACTGGGTAGCGGGCACTGAGGTGGGCACTTGACGGGATGAGCACTGGATGTTACTCTTTTTTTTTTTTTTTGGGTGTTATTCTGTACGTTGACAAATTGAATATCAATAAAAAATAAATTTATTAAAAGAGAAAAAAAGGGTAATGATGTCATCTGGTTTAAATGCCAAAAAAGATGACTCTGGTTTAAAGGTGGCAAATACACTGGAGAATGATAAGAAAAGATTCTGAACCTGAATGGGAGTAAGCAAAGTAGGAGCAAAGTTAGGAGTGAGAAGAGGGTGTTTCAGGGAAGAGAAAGCAAGAGGCCGAATATATTTTATGGTCCCTGAAAGAGTATGGAAATGAGCCTGCTGGGTTGAGTGACATGGAAGTCACTGGAAACTCAACAAGAGCTCTTTTTTCTTTTTCTTTCTTTTTTTTTTTTTAAAGACTTTAATTATTTTTTCATGAGAGACACACACAGAAAGGCAGAGACATGTAGGACTTGATCCCAGAACCCTGGGATCATGACCTAAGTCAAAGGCAGATGCTCAACCACTAAGCCACCCAGGCATCTCAACAAGAGTTCTTTTATGTACTTATTTACTTAACTTTGAATTGAGTCAGAAGGCATGCTGGACTGTGCTGAGGGTTTAGCAGGAGATGAGGAAGCTGGGAGAGGTGACACGAAGCCAGAATGTTGGTGTAAAATTGTGGAGGCTGTAAGGCCCCTGTTTGGAAGATGGGGATAGTTAGCCTATTCTAATGGAAATGAAAGGGCCCAGTGGGCTTTGAATACGTAGGGGTGGTACAGAATAGTCCCTAACCTAATGACCCTGAAGGATGCAGGTTGGGAATGGGATCCTGAGCCCACATAGAAGGGGTGGAGGAGCCTCTCTGGTTATAACCACTGAGGGTAATCAGCAGATGGGTTCAGGTGTAGGAATGCTGGGAGCTCCGTTCTTAGGACTTCCATGATCTCAGAGGAGGAGGAAGGTAGGTTCAGTGCTGAGAGGATTATAGGTGCGAAGTTGTCCTTTCGAACAGGGAATTGGTCATAGAGGAATGGGAGGCTGCAGAGTGGTATTGAGGGTCCCTGGACTTGGTGATCCTGAGTCATTCATGGTCTCTCTGTGAGCCCAGCTGCCTGAGCACATGCCTAGAGAAAACAAGCCACTGGCGCCCCCCAGGGTTGGTTTACTCCGAGAATGGAAAAGGGCATGTCAGAGAGGAAAGTGTTCAGGCTTTTGGCTGGAGTGACTAAATAATAGACTCTAGGGAGTCTTAAGTGGCTGGAGGGGGAGGGTAGGTGATAAATTACAGAAAGAATGTGATAGAAGTTTTGAATAAGTGAGCTGGGAGGGAGGTAAATTGTGCTTGGAAATTGAATGCTGAATTAGTGATTTTTAAGCTGGAGCAGCAGTTTGGGATAATTTCTAGACTATTACTGTGTGGATTTTTAAAAAGATTTTATTAGCAAGCGAATGAGTGGGGGAGGGGCAGAGGGAGAGGGAAGAGGTTGATTCCCCACCGAGCAGGGAGCCTGACCTGGGGCTCCATCCCAGCGCCCGGAGATTGTGACCTAAGCTGAAGGCAGATGCTTGGCCAACTGATCCACTCAGGGGCCCTGACTGTGTGTAGAATTCTGTGATTAATCAAGGACATGGTTTTAATGGGCCATAATTCTCATCATAGGTGGAAAAAAACATTTGGATCAGTTAAGGTACCAGTTCTAAAATTTAGACAGTCTTAAATATTTCTTTAACAATGGCCAAAACCTAATTTCTTTTGCTGTAAAGAGATTAATTTTTCTCACCTTTCTGTGTGGTACCTGATTTATATTTTGATTTTATTTGATACATTGCAGGAGGGTTTTAGTGGTTATTACTGTAATTTGGTTCTTCTGTGAGAGAATCATTGCCAATATCATTAAAATCAGTGTACCTGCTAATTACATTTGCTTATTTTTATTTAGCATTTTGTCCTACTAGGTAATATGCTCTCTTTCACTTGTACTTATGGGTTATCCTGAGATATTCCCCAGAGCTGTGTATTCTGTGCTTTCAAATCATTTCAGATAATGTACTACCTTTTAGGTAGGAATATCTGTATTATCATCTAAAATTATCAATAGAGTAGTTTCTCTACCAACTGGATCATATTGTCAGTTTTCACTTCTTTTTGTCTGGCTTTTGATGAGGGGGTCTCATGAACATCATAGAATATGATGAGAAAGAGGAGAAATACTTTGTATGTACAATGTAGTAAAAAGACCCCTAACTGGGTCAGAATTGTCAGGTAGTAATACTTTAAATAGAATATTTAGAAGTTTTAGGTAGTTTGTGTATTTGAAACTGTCTTTTTCTTGAACGGGTTAATAATATCTTGTGCTATTAGCTTCACTGCTTTCTCTTCCACTTCGTTTTAGGAAGAAAAAAAAAAGAACCCTAGAGAATGCTGGGCTGTTCCCTTGGCTGCGTACACAGTGCTAATGAGGTGCCTTCGGGAAGGGGTAAGGCTCCTTTGTTGTCCTCTGTAGACACCCTCAATTGTAATAACCCTTCAGGCACTGTGTGCGGTTTGTAGCCTGCAGCAGTGCAGGAGCTTGTCAACCAAGTATTGCTCCTGAATTTAAATAATCCCGACAAGCCACCATGAGCAAGTGACCTACAATGGAGCAAGTGTAAAAATGAAGTAGCTTTCTCCTTCACTTTTTAAATGTCTTGCCTTTTAAAAGATGATAGCAAACACAAACATAAGTAGCTTTTTAATAGCATATTCTTCATCCTCCCCTGTTTCTAAACTTACTGATATACCAGCTTAGTGAGCAAGGTGTGTGCAGAGGATTTTCTGTGAGCCTCAAAGCCCCATGATTATCTTGTCAGGTTGCCATTTTGTGGTTCAGAAACAGGAAGCTTCCACTAGTATCCATTCATTTTAATATTAAATGGTATTTATTATGTGACTACCCCCCCCCCCCCCCCCCCCCCGGTTTATTCACAGTCTTTCTCATGCTGAAAACCAGCCAGCTGGCTAACTAACCAACTGGTGTAAGTAGCTCCTGTGTGTTACTATGTAAAGGATGTAGTAGCTGACCTAAAAGGTTTGCAATTTCTGTTTGCTTTAAACCATTTGACATTGTTTCACCCAAGGCAAAGCCATAGGCAAAAGACATTCCTTAAGGAATGAAAAAATATGTCACAATAAACATCTTCCTTTTGAGTTCATTACTTGCTGCGTGGTATGGAAATGGAATGATGTTCCAGGTATAAAAGAGCTCTGCAAGGGTTTCCCCCTAGTGATCCAGAAATGAAGTTTGAACACTTCCTAGCCTGTAGGGTTGAATGCGTTGTCAGCTGTTATTATGGGCTATGAATAAAGCTGGTAAATTGTACTTTACCAATAATCCAAGAATTAAGGCCTGTTTATCTGTAGTCAAAAGACATGTTTCAGTTTATCATTCAAGGCCTCAAGCCAGGCACACTTGGGGGCACAGAGATGAAGAAGGTGACTATTCATATATACATACATCTCACCTATTGTAGGAGATAAGATAAAGATACAAAGTGGAAGATGTCAAGCATTTAAGTGTGAAAGAACAAAATACAGGAGCTCAAGGGAGAAAAGAGTCTTCTAGAAACTTTCTCAACAGTGTAAAGAAATTTTAAAAACTTTGTACTTTAATTTTTAGAAGTTAGCTTAATGTGTAATAAAAGATGATTGATTCTAGACCATCGGTTGTATCCTTGATTGAATATCTTCTTCCTGTCCCCTCCTGTGTTTATCATTGTACATGTAATAGGAAGAAGAATGTCTTTTATCCATGTATATTGTTTGTTTTTTTCCATGTATATTATTATTTTTTAAAGATTTAAAAAATTTATTTATTCATGAGAGACACAGAGAGAGAAGCAGACCCCATGCAGGAAGCCTGATGTGGGAGTCGATCCCAGGACTCCAGGATCATGACCTGAGCCAAAGGCAGATGCTTAACTGCTGAGCCGCCCAGGTGTCCCATGTATATTGTTATTAAATAATTATTTTTAATAATTCTATTTTGTATTTTAGTAGCATGTGTACCTTTTATTGCCTTTGTATGTATGACAGGTCTTGTGTATTTTTCATAAAGAGGGAGGGAAGTCCAGGACTCTCTAATTTATGAAAATTTTGTTGTATATCTGAAAGGCAGTTAAGTATGTGCTTGGACAGCACAAACAGGTGTCCCTCACTTCTTAAAAGTTCACGTTACATCACTTGACTTTTACAAAAGACCCATAGTACTTCCTTTCTCTAATTGAAAGAAATGGGAAGAGTATCTCTGCTTCTACAAAAAAGGGCAAAAAGCAAAAATAGCATTCAGGGTTTGTTTTGCAGTGAGTTGTTACCCAGGCAAGCCTCCCCCTGCCCCTACCAAGGTCCTTCCTTCCCCTGGAACTACTATACTTAGCATCTTAACATCAAGTCACCATGGGTTTCAGTCATATCTTTGAGTGACTGTGCTTTGTCATGATATATTTTCTACATCTGTTAACAAGATGTGTGCTAAGTATCAGAGAAGCTGGAGAGGTTATTTTTGGAGTCTAGGAATGCTCAAAATCTTGACTGTTTAACTTAATGGTAATTGCTCTTTGCTTTACCCGGTTGGGGCTTAGGAAAGGTTTCACAGGAACACGTTACTTTTGGATAGTGGGGGAAACCTGAACTCTAACATTGTTTCTGTAGGACAGATAAATTAGGGGTGATTATATTCCCCCTAAAAAAGGGTTTCTGTCTTTACAAAAATAACTCAGTTGTAGCAGTTCTTTAACATATATGTCTAATGTATTTAGGACATAGTTGAAAGTAAATGATTTTTAAGCCTCTTCAAAAATTAAAAATTTTTTTCCAGGTAGGAAAACTTTTCCCAGCACCTACTGGTATTTCTGAATGTAGGTTCTTTTTTTCGTGAAATTTATGTGTATGCTTATATGTATGGTTAAAAGCACACACTTTGATATACCCACTTTCTTGAAAATAAAAAATAAAAAAGGGGCTGGGGTCTTTGTCTCTCTTGGATTGTAGCTTGCTCTTTCAAGGAGTACCACTATTCTGACTTCATAATAAACATTCCCAAGTTTTTCTTTATTGTGTTTCCATCTTTGTATTTCTAGATATTTCTTCCCTTCCTTCCCCGTTTCCTTTTTGAGAGGACGGGGCAGAGGGAGATGGAGAGAGAGAATCCTAAGCAGGCTCCATGCCCAGCCCAACGTGGAGGTCGACCCAAGATTGTGATCTAAGCTGAAATCAAGAGTTGGATTCTTAACCAACTGAGCTACCCAGGTGCCCCTGTATTGCAAGATATTTCATTGACTGGTTCTTAAGGCTAAACTTCATATAAATAAATGGCACCAAATCCTGTGGAGACTTAATTCTTCTGCTCCAAAGTTAAATTGAAATTGATACATGCTCATTGTGAAAACAGTCATTCATTTATGCTACTGTGTAGTATGTTGTTTCAATATGTGTCAGTACACACAGATACATGTGTATATCAGTACACTCCCAGGAGTAGGGTATGGGAGTACCCCTTAACCTACATCTTGAACATTTAATATGGTCAGACTTTAAATTTTTGTCAATTTCATGGACATTAATTATTTTCTCAATAATGTTAATATTCATTTTTGTTATTACTAATAGGATCACCATCCTTTTCTATTTATCTTTTTTTTTTTTGGTCTTTGTTTCCCATTGCTTTATAGGAATTTGGTACACTGCCTCCCTTATTGTTATAAAATATTTGAAATATTAGAAAAGGAAAGAAAACTATAATGATGACCTTTATTTCCATCAGTTTCAGTAGTTTTTAACATTTTTTTCTCCTTGGTTGTAATATGGCTGTATATATTCATGTTACATACATTTATTATTTACTTATTCCTCTATTTTCTGAACTGTTTGAACAAATTGCAGAGGTCATGGCAGTCCATGCACTGGAATTTTTATGTATCTGGATATTAATCTTCTGTTGTTTATATGTGTTACAGATATTTTGTGATTTGTGGTTGGGCTTTTCATTTTCTTAAAATATATTCTTAAAAAATATATGGGTAATAAGTTCTCCCAGCATTATTTATTTTTTAAGATTTTATTTATTCATGAGAGACTGAGAGAGAGAGAGGCAGAGACATAGGCAGAGGGAGAAGCAGGCTCTCTGTGAGGAGCCTGATGTGGGACTCGATCCCAGGACCTGGGATCACACCCTGAGCCGAAGGCAGACTCTCAACCCCTGAGCCACCAAGGGGCACCAATGCCCCTCTCCCAGCATTATTTAATGAGAAGGGTACCCTCTCCCCACTGCTCTGCAGTGTCCCCTGTCACATCAGTGTCTTTTGGACTCTGTTTGATTCTGTTGGTGTATTATCTGTCTGTGCCATACTATCCAAATTAATACTTTATATTATTTAATGATTTTTTAAGTACATGGGGAGTTTTCCCTTACTAACCTCTTTTTCAAGAGTTTCTTATATATCTTTGTTCCTTTTACTTGTGTATTTTACATTCACCTCTTCAGGTTCACCTATTTGGGTGTTAAGAATACATCTGTAAATAAATTTGAAGAGAATTAGTTCATAGTAATAGAAAATGGAAGGCCTACTCAATGAGAAGACTAATAGAATGACACATTTAATTAAAAAAACTGAATTAAAGTAACAGGTTCTTTTGAATTCTTGGTGACATTCAGCTAATGTATTTATTAAGTTAACTCTTTCAGCTGTAGGTCTCATTCTTTATGAGACATTTATGAAACATATATTATGTACTAGCTGGATACAGGAAAGGTAAAGATGAATTAAGATACTGCCTTCAGTTTTTAGGAGAGATTTTTTTTTTTTAATCCTTTGTTCTTTGAACCAGACTTTTATTGTTGTTTTTGTAACTTCATTTGCTTTGGTTTCATTGTGTAGTCATTAAGACATTTCAGGCTATTAATTTTTCTCTCCCTCTAATGTTAGCTGTATCTCATTAGTTTTGACATGTAGCGTTTCATTGTTGCTATTTCATTGATAATCCCTAGTTCTCGTTTTAAATTTGTCCTGGATCCAGGGTTATGAGATGGTTAAAACTTTTTCAGGTGGGTGGGATTTAATTGCCCTTTTTTCTTTGTTAAAATAACGAAGTTGCATTACCTTATCGTCAAGAATTCGGTTTGTCCTATTTCTCTTTGGATGTTAAAAAAAAAAAAATTTTTTTTTTTTTTTTTTTGTAAAATACATGTAACATAAAACTTAACCACTTTAACCACTAAGTATATAGTTCTGTGGTATTGAGTATATTCACATTGCTGTGCTATTTCTGTTGTTTTAAATATAGTGAGATGTTGTTTTGCTTTGCCTACTGAATTTTTTTTTCCCCTGCATCAAAACTTAGTAATGTGTCTTGTTGATTTATGGGCCTGGTAAAAACCGGTTTTTACCTCTTTTCTTTCTTTCTCTTAATTTCTGCATTGGGAAGAAAGCAGTACAGATTTTACTTCATTTTAATTTGATATGTAGACTTCTTAGAAGCCAACTTTAGTTTTAAATTATAAACTCTTTTGTTCATTATGTGTAGAAAATTGGCTTTGCCATGAGATACTTATGTTATAAAAATAAAATATTTTCTAGTCAAATATATTGAGACACTGGATTAAACAAGGTTGAACAGGTGTTTATGTGTGTGTGTGTGTGTGTGTGTGCGCGCGCTTTTCAGAGCTTGTAACTGTGACTCTACTTGGGGGTGGGGCAGATTGTGTATGCAACATTTTCAAAGTAATTTGCCCACATACCAACCTTATCTTATGCCATGTTGTGGGATGCACTTTGGGAGAAGTTACGGACTTACATGGAGATTGTCAGGAGTTCAAGATAGCTTTTAGTAGGTTTTCTTTTTTTAAAGTTACATAAGGTATGATGACAATGTTTTCTGAACAGTCAGCCTATTTTCTGAACACAGTTTCTGTAACTTTAACAATGTTGATAGAGATGCAAATCAGAGGTTTTTGTCCTTGTTACAGATATCAAAGCTTAGGTGGAGAGAGGGCAAGTATTTAGAGAGTAGGAGACATATGGTGGATCCCCCAAACAGTAGGAAGATCTGGTGTGACTGTTGAAAATGGAGTGTGATAGTATGGAAGAAGAGGTATTTAAGGGGATACTGACATCTGTCAGAATTGGGGCTGGCTTTTCAGAGGCCTTGAACTGGGACCAGAGGATGTGAATTTCAATCCAAATGTGTTATTCTTTCGTGGTTTGGTGTTGGCTAAGGTCTGGGCATCCCCACCTGGTGATATTTCTTATATAGGCGGGTAGTTGTTCTTGATGGTCTTCCATGAGCTTCTCAATTGGGCTCCTCTGAGTCTTTATTAGAAAGAGTGCAGAGAGAGAGCACAAGTGAGGGGAGGGTCAGAGGAAGAGGGAGAAGAAGCCAGGCATCCCCCAAATGGTCTAGTTTCATTCTTCTGCATGTTGGCTGTCCTATTATATTATTTCTAAATAATAGCTTATTCAGTAATTTTGAAGTAACAAAATTAGTTTAAGAAGAAATTTCTTTTTCTTTTTTTTTTCTTTTAAAGATTTTACTTATTTATTTGACAAAGCACAAGCAGAGGGAGTGGCAGGCAGAGGGAGGGGGAGAAGCAGGCTCCCCACTGAGCAAGGAGCCCGATGTGGGGCTCGATCTCCGGACCTTGGGATCATGACTTGATTTGAAGGCAGATGCTTAACCAACTGAGCCACCTAGGTGCCCCTAGGAGAAAATTACATTTTCTTTTTTTTTTTAATTAGAGCGCGCTCTCTCTTTTTTAAACAAAGAAAACTAGTAGTAAAATTGTTTATGTGTTTAATTAGAAAAGACTGGGATTGAATTAGAAGTACTAGAGATGTTAGCCATATATATTATCTTTGAAATCTTTCAGACAATAGGGTACCTAAAACAAGGAGAAAAAGGAGTTAAAATTCTTGGCTTTTGATAAAAAAATTTAAAATGTACGGTTATATTTTCTGATTTTGTAATTTTAACAGTTTAATTTTAATCTCCTTATTAAGAAATGTGTGTGCTTCAACGTCAGGTTCTTTCTGGGTACTCACTACTAATAGAGGACCAGGTTGGAGGTGGGGACATGGAAGGCCATGTCCGTGAGCTTCTCATTTAGCTCAAGGATGACCTTGCCTATAGCTATTTCAGTGCCAGTAGAAGCAGGAATGATGCTCTGGGCAGCCCCTTGGCCATCATGCCACAGCTTCCCAAGGTCTTCTGGGTAGTAGTGATGGCATGGAGTCATGAATCTCTCCATGATGTCAAAGTTGTCATGGATGACATTGGCTAGAGGGGCTAAGCATTTGGTGGTGCAGGAAGCATTGCTGGCAATCTTCAGGGAATTGCCATACTTCTCATGGTTCATGCCCATCACAAGCTTGGGGGCATCAGTAGAAGGGGGAGGGATGATGACCCTTTTGGCACCACCTTTCAAGTGAGCCTCAGCCTTCTCCGTGATGGTGAAGACTCCTGTGGACTCCACAACATAACCAGCACCAGCATCACTCCATTTGATATTGGCTGGGTCTTCCTCCTAGAAGATGGAGATGGGCTTTCCATTGACGATAAGTTTCCTGTTTCAGCCTTGACTATCCCATTGAATTTGCTGTGGGTGGAATTTTACTGGAACATGTAGACCATGTAGTTGAGGTCAATGGGAGGGTTCACTAATTGGAACAATATCTGTTTTGCCAGTTAAAAGCAGCCCTGGTGACCAGGCATCCAATACTGCCAAATCCATTTACTCTGGCCTTCACCAGAAGGTGAAGTGTCTTGGGAGTGTGGCTAGCACTGTACCAGAAGATGTGACCATCTGTCCAACAGGGAGGAGTAGAGAGCCACTCTCTATAATGTTTTGAATGCTATTCAGTAAGATGCAAAAGGGCATAGTAAGTAAGGATGGAGTTACCTAATATGTCTTAAAGTGAACCTTTGAGAATGGCATGAGGAAGTGATCCTGAGTTAGTATCAAGTGGGACAGACGGCTTTCAGAGATGTGGTGTAGGATAAGAAGCACAAAGCATGGCATTTTCCATGCAAGGGTGAAGTTGCATCTCCTCTCCTCCTGTGGCAGGTAACTTCACAGGGGAGGCTTCAGAGTTTGGCTTTGCTGAATTCAGTATGGAAGAACTGGTGAAATACCATTTATAATACCTTTCAAGGATTTATGTTGGTTTGATTTCTGTGCAAATATTCATATTTGACTTATTTTTATCCCATTACATGTTTTGTACTTTTAAATCCTATAGCTCTTCTGTATCTTACTCGTTTAATGCCTGTGCTTATAGTTTTTCTATTTATCTTTTTTTTTTTCTTAGCTTATGGTATTATGCTTAGAGGAAATGGTGTATGATTTCAGTTCTTTAGAATTTGTGAGACTTTTTTCATGACTCAATATTTGTATACCCAGGGGAAAAAAAAAAAGGCAAACTCTACCATTGTTGGAATAATGTGTTTTTTCCTTTACATTGGGTCAAGCTTGTTAATCTGATAGATAGGGATATAAATCTTCTATATCTATACTGATTGCTTTTTGTCTGTTTATTTTATCAGCTACTGAGATAGATGTTTGAAATGCTTGCTTTCTTTGATATGATTGCAATTTTATATTTTGCTTTTATGTATTTTGAATGTTAGTTATTAGATATATAAAAAAATTAGATCGTATTTTCCTTGCTTATTGAAATTTTGATCATTATGTTGTTACTTTAAAAATTTACCAGTAGGTGCCTGGCTGATTCAGTTGGTAGAGCACATGACTCTTGATCTTGGGGTAGTGAGTTTGAGTCCCATGTGGGGTGTAGAGATTAAATAAATAAAACTTAAAAATCACCAGTAATGCCTTTTTTTTTTTTTTCAAAGCCTATTCTGTCTTATAATTTAGTTATACCATCCTTTGTTGGGCTAGATATGACTGGTGTATCTTTTTCCATTCTGTTATTTTTAGCTTTTCTAGGTAAATAACTTTATTTAAAAATTTTTTTTAAACGATTTTATGTATTTGAGAGAGAGACACACACAGAGACAGAGCACAGCTGGGACAGCAGCAGGGGCAGCGGCAGCAGAGGGAGAGGGAAAAGCAGCCTCCTTGCTGAGCAGGGAGCCCAGTGTGGGGCTCAGTCCCAGGACCCTGGTTCATGACCAGAGCCAAAGGCAGATGCTTTTTTTTTTTTTTTTTCTCCAAAGGCAGATGCTTAAATGAATGAGCCACTCAGGCACCCCAAATAACTTTATTTTTGATGTTTCTCTTAATATTGTATTAAAAAATTCTGCTTTACAGTTTTTCTGTAGTATTTAGCCCATTTATGTTTTTTGTAGTTGGTGTAGCTGTATTCATAGCTGCTATCTTATTTTGTGCTTTTGTTCTTTGTTTTTTTTTTTTTTTCTTCATGTCTTTCTGGTTTGATTGCTTTATGAAATAATTCCTTTTAATCTTTTGGTGGTTATTCTGTTGCTGCTCTTATTGTTGAAATCTATTTTTTCCATGAATACAGTTGTAGGTTGAAAGTATTTTTAATAATTAAAGATAGCGTTTTAGTGTCTTCTGATTGCACTTGTGCTGTTAAGAAATTAGCTTGTTAGAACAACTGTGGCTCTTCTGAAGGAGATACTCTGTAAATCAAGTGAGGGACTACTTATACCTTTTGCTTCCCCTCCTGTAATCTCCTCTTCCTAACACACACCTTCATCTCCCAACTCAGATCAATGAGGAGTCAGGGAGATGGGAGAATTACTTTTTGTTCATCTCTATTATACTTGGTTGTAGGCACCGGAAGCTCTGGCTTTAATTGGAGCTGGGTCTTCATCTAACTTCCAATATGTGTGGGCTCTCATCTTCCCTCACATTCCTTTTGTTCATTTTGTTGGACAAATGCTCTCAGGGTGAACATCAGCTTAAGAGCTCTGGGTACCTCTGAGGATTCTTGCCTGACAGTCACTGGCCTAAGAATTTGGTGCTAGTTCATTGATACTTTTAAGGTTTGTTTATTTTCTTATTTTGTATCTAGCATTTTTAGTTGCTTTTAGAGGGAGAGAGTTGTCTAGATATCTAGCCTACTATATTTAAAGAAAGAGAAATCCATTTTCTTGGTTGAATGAGTTACTGAAACAGTAAACCAGACAAACTCCAGGTACCTTGAGATCTTTAGAAGAAAGATTATAGTTTTACTAAATCAACACATGTGAAAATAATGTCAATATTTTAGATGTTAATTTTGGTACTTTTCTTTTTGAAAAGTTGGCACATAGGCTAACATTGGCAGCAAAACTTTTTTGTTAAATCTATCCATAACACATTAGAATTACTTAACACTGTTAAAAAAAATCGTATAACTCTTCATTGATAGCCTAATCATCATAGGCTTATTTTCACAGGATAATTTACTAATCATCATAGCTTTTATCCTCATAATATGATGAAATAGGTCTTTGATTTAAGTGACAGTATTAGTTCAGTCCAGTTATCCCTTCCAAAGAGTTAATTAAGTGGAAAATAGCACCAATCTTATTGCTTGTATCGTGTCCCACAGGGGATTTCAGAGGGACTAGGATAGCTCATTTCAGGTAGTAGCAAGTTGAATTGGCCTGACAGCCTCACTGAGTTTATAGAGCACGGGGATGACACATGGCTCCCTTCCAACCTGTGTGCTAAAGTAGTCGTGGTTTTCCAGTACTGGGAATGAGTTCTCTAGGAATTGACAGACAGTTGTGATGTAAAGCATATGTTAAGGTATTTGAAAAGGTCCTTCCCCCTCTCAAATTGCACTCCCCCCTGCCCTATATGCAGGCCAAAGGTTCAGAACCTAATGAGAAGACACAGAACAAGGCATATGGGACAAAAATGTCATATGTGTATGTACTGAGAGCTAGGGAGGATGGAGGGCATAGCTTAATATTTGTGGGCAAGTAGACTTCCTTATTTTGCACTCCCACATTAATGAATCTTTGTACCACCCAGGTATGACTGTGCTCTCAAGTGGAGTACCCATCTAGGTAAGACTTAAGATGGGGAAATATGGTTGGTTGTGCCTGGGCTCAAAGAGAAAGGGGCAGGAGGTGAGCTGAGCAGTTAGGCATGCTCAGTTTATTCTTTTCAAATTTGCCAACTAGATGGAGCATTTTATTTTCTCTTGGGTAGAATGGATAAAGGAACAGAGAGAGGATGAAAAGATTATATTAATCTTGCCACATAGTAGGAAACATCAGGAATGGGGAGGAAGCATTGAAGAAGTTCAGGTATCTTTAAAACTGTTTTTTTCTAGCAGCCTTACAATTCATACTTTATGATATTAATAATAGGAAGAAAAGCTAACATAAAAAATTTACTACTTAAAAATACTACTTTTTATGACCTAGGTTAAGTGTCCACGTATGTTATTTAATTTCCAAACTGCCTTGTGTTTTATTGTTTTTATAGGTGATAAAACTGAAGCACGGAGGTGAAAAATGCCAAGGATATATAGCTAGTAGAATGTAAAACAATGGCTTGAACCTAGGTCTAACTCAGCTTCTTATTTTTTTTACATTTTCATGAAAAATACATAACTTTTTGATTGAAAAAGTAATGTGTATTTTAACAATGCAAATAATGTAAAAATGTCTGAAGTAGAATTAGTGGACCTCACTCCTCATAACTCAACACCTACTATACTGACTATTAACAAGTGTTGTATCTTTATGACCTTCCTTTACTTATATATTTATATTTCTATATTTTCTTGTTAAACAGACATGGGATATATTCACATAATTTTTAATGTAGTTTTCAATATTTCAACTGACATATAACTTATATAAACTGCTCAGGTATTTAGTGTGTATGTATTTCAAATATTTTTTCCCAATGTAGACACTATGAGGCATAATTGTGTCATTATGAGCAGAAATTTACAATTTTTATGGGGGTTACTTTACCAATTTTTTCCTTTATGCTTAGTGCTCTTTTTCCTAAGAAAGCTTTGCCTACCTCAAAATAGCCAAGATGTTCTTTATGATCTTGTCTAGAAGCTTTTTTATTTTAGCTTTTGCGTTTAAGTCTGTGACTCATCTCAAATTAATTTGTGAATATGGAGTTTCCTGGGCTGTTTTAGGATTCAGAATATAGTCTAACATAGTAATGGTTTGTGTGATCTTGAAAAAGACATTTATTTTGCTTTTGTTGACAAGAATGTTCTATCAGTATCAAAGTTGGTTGATGGTTTTACCTTTTCTTATATTCTTACTAACTTTCTGGCTACTTGTCCTGTCACTTCCTGAGAAAAAATATTGAATTTCCTAGCTAAAATTGTGAATTTGTCTGTTTATTCTCTCAGTTTTATTAATTTTTGCTTTAGATATTTTGAAGTTCTGTTGTTAAGAGGCATAAATAGGATTGTTATATCTTCTGTTTGAATGACTGTGAAGTGACCTTTACCTTTGGAGATACTTTTTGCTCTGGAATCTACTTTCCTGAAGACATATAGCCACTCTGGCTTTCTTTTGATTACATTAGTGTGATACATATTTTCCATTCTTTTAACCTGTGAATTTATTTATACAGGGATTTCCTGTAGATAGTCTGTATGCGAGTCCTGTTTTCTAAAAATCTGAGAATCTCTACCTTTTCATTAGTATGTTTAGGCTTTTATATTTAGTGTGATTGTTGAATAGGTTTAAACTACCATCTTGCAATTTGTGTTCACCCATTGCTTTGTTTCCTTTTTCTTTTTTTCAAATTAATTGACTTTTAAATGATTCCATTGTATATCTTTTATTGAGTTATTATGCTTTTTTTTTTTTTTTTTTTTTTTTACAATATATACCTCTAACTTATCACAGTTGACCTTCAGGTAATGGCATATAGATTTATACATAATATAGGAGAACTTTTATAAGAACCTTATATCAGAACTTCGTGTATAATGATATACAAACATATACACCCAATACATCTAGTACTGCTTTTCTAGACATTCTATTATTATTGCACAATGTACTTCTACGTGTTTTTTTTTTTTTAAGATTTTATTTTTTATTTGAGAGAGAGAGAGTACATGCATGAGCAGGGGTGCGGTGGGGTGGGGTGAGCGGCAAAGGGAGAGGGAGAAGCAGACTCCCCACTGAGCAGGGAGTCTGACTCTGGTCTTGATCCTAGCATTCTGAGATCATGACCTGAGCCAAAGGCAGACACTTAACTGAGCCACCCAGGCTCCCCTGTTGTTCTGTTTTGTTTTTCATTTTTATTGATGTATGATTCACAAAATTGTAAGATAATTAAATATACAAAGTGATATTTTAATGTGTTTGTGTACACACATACATACAGTGTGAAAGGATTTCCTTGCTAAGTTAACTAAAACATCAATCACCTCACGTATTTACCTCTCTCCTCTTTTTTGGATGAGAACATTCATATTCTACTCTTTAAGCAAATTTCAATTGTACAGTACAGTGTTATCAAGTCTAGTTACAATATTTTACATTAGATCCTCCAATTTTATTTATTTTATAACTGAAAGTTTGTACCCATCACAAACGTCTCCCTATTTTCCCCACCTTAATCTTTGTTTTTGAAAAGTATTATTGTTGGATATACATTTGTAGATTGAGAGTTCCCAGTCTTTTTTTTTTTTTTTTCCTTTTAATACTTTAAAGGTATTGCTCCGTTGTCTTCTGGCTTGCATCATTTCTGATGAGAAGTTTCTTGTCATCCTTATCTTTGTTCCCCTCTACATAATGTCTTCTTACTCTAGCTGCTTTTAAATGTTTCTCATTAGTACTGGCTTTTAACAGTTTATGATGTGCCTTAGTGTGATTGATTGATTGATTTCTTTCTTTTTTTGCTTGGTTCCTTTCCATTTGAGGTTCATTGAATTTCTTGAGAATTACTAGTTTTTATGAATTTAAAAATTTTCAGTCAATATTTCAACCTTCCACTGCCCCCCGCCCCACCACCTTTGGGATTTCATTGTGTATACACTAAGTTGTTTGAAGTTTCCCTATAGTTCACTGATGCTTTGATGCCCTATTCTGTCCCCCCACCAGTCTTCCCGTGTTTATTTTATTGCTAATTGCTATGTCTTAAAGTTCAGTAATTATGAAGTCTCCAGAATCTAATCTGTCAACTCAATGTATTTTTCATATAACACTCTGTAATCTCTAGCCTTTTGATTTGAGCCATTTTTATATCTTCTATATCACTTTTTATTGTACTTATGCTTCCTTCTTCCTTCTTAGTGTATAGACAATATTTGTAGTAGCCATTTTAATATATTTTTTTCTAAGTCCACCTTCTATGTGTCATTTCTACTGACGGAATTTTCCTTTTAGGAGTCATTATTTTTCTGCTGCTTTGTATGTGTGGCAACATTAAATGGATGCCAGACATTGTGCTTTTTATATTGTTTTGTGCTAGAGTTTTTTTTTTGTTTGTTTTTTTTTTTAATTTTTTTATTTTGAGGGTGCCTGGCTGGCTCAGTTGGAGGAGCATGTGACTCTTGATCTCAGGGTCATGAATTCAAGCCCACATTGGAGCCTACTTAAAAATTTTTTTTTAATTTATAAATTTCTCAAAAATTCACATTCCTTTAAGTACTTTTGTATTTTTTCTTGAACTCACTTAAGTTATGTGGAAACAGTTTGATCTTTTTTGAGGCTATCTTTTAAGCATGGTTAGGACAATCCAGAACAACCTTTAGTGTTAATTTGGTGATGCTGCTCAGGTAATACCTTTCTTGGGACATTGCCTTGTAATTTAGGTGGTGTTTGGCTGATTGGCATGCTAATTATTCCCAGCCCTGAGTGATTCCTAAGGATTGTTCTTCTTGCTCCTTTTGATTTTAAAATCCTCTTCCATTTTTATGTTCTTACTACATATTTTTCAGATTATTTCATCCCTTTAATTTTTTAAGTTTATTTTTCTTTTTCCAGTTTTTATACAAATTCCAGTTGGTTAATATACAGTGTGTTTCAAGTATGGAATTTAGTGAGTCATTACATGTAACATCTAGTGCTTATCACAAGTGCTTTCCTTAATATCGATCATCCATATAACCCATCCCCCCAGCTCTCCTCCAGTTAACCTCAATTTGTTCTAAGAGTTTTTTTTTTATGGTTTGCCTTCTTTTTCCTCCCCATGTTCTTCTGTTTCAGTCCTTAAATTCCATGAGTGAAATCATATAATTGTCTTTCTCTGACTTATTTTACTATTTTATTTATTTCTTTTATTATCTTAAGCATAATACCTGTCATTGCAAATGGCAAGATTTCATTCTTTTTGATGGCTGATTAATATTCCTTGTGTATGTGTGTATACTACATCTTTATGCATTCATCAGTCGATGAACATTTGAGCTCTTTCCATAATTTGGCTGTTATAGATAATGCTGTCCCTTCAAATCAGTATTTTGTATCCTTTAGGTAAATACTTAGTAGTGTAATTGCTAGATCATAGAATAGGTTTTTTTTTTTTTTTTTTTTTTAAGATTTTATTAATTTGAGAGAGAGCAAGCATGAGAGAGGGGAAGGGCAGAGGGAGAGAGAGAGAAGCATATTCCTCAATTAGCAGGGAACCTGAGGTGGGACTTGATCCCAGGACCCTGAGATCATGCCCTGAGCTGAAGGCAGGCACATAACCAGCTGAGCCACCCAGACACTCTGTAGTGTAGTTCTGTTTTTAACTTTCTGAGGAACCTCCATACTATTTTCTAGAGTCTGTCATTTTATTTTTATTAAAATATATTAAGATTATGTTATGCTAAGTTTTAGCGATTAAAAGATTAAACTGATTTAGTGATTAAATTGTCATAATTTCATAATGGCCTGAAAGAATGATCACACCTCCTAATTACCTAATGCACACAGGGGCAGATGGTATACTCTTGGTATCAGGCCTTTATTTTCACTGGTTATATGTATGTATTTCTCCTATTAAATAACTACCTTTTACTCTTCTCCCTTTCTCTAGGAAGAGCGTGTTGTGAATCACATGGCAGCAAAGATTATTGAAAACGTCTGCACTACCTTTTCTGCTCAGGCTCAGGGCTTTATTACAGGAGAAATTGGACCCGTTTTATGGTACCTATTCAGACATTCCACTATTGATTCTCTCAGGATAACAGCAATCTCGGTAAGATGGAGCATCTTTTGGGAACATATCTGAGTATATTTAAACACCAAGTTTGAAGAACTGTCCTGGAAATAGAGTAAATTTCATTGGATAAGTAGGACACAGAAATGGTGAGAACAATAATTTTAAGGCAAAATTTTCAAAACTGGGACTGGTAAACCTTGGGATTGTGGGAAATTGTGGTAGGATCTTATGGGACCATACATATCATTTCAGAAATGATTGGGAATTGATAGTGGAAAGCTGTGCTCGTGGGTAGGGTACAGCATTTGGTTTGGTTTATGTTTAGT
Source organism: Canis lupus familiaris (assembly GCF_011100685.1). Lineage (NCBI taxonomy): Eukaryota > Metazoa > Chordata > Mammalia > Carnivora > Canidae > Canis > Canis lupus. The sequence goes on along the minus strand of NC_049244.1, from coordinate 11,272,199 downwards.
GTTGCCTGACTTTTTCTTTTAGCTCCTTCTTTCAGATTTTATGCTAAATACACTTATCATGAATTAATTATAAAGTGAATTCACGTTATGTTCAGGCATCTGTGGTTTTGCAGCTTTTGTATTTTGATTGGCTGTCTACTACTTTGCTCACATGGTTATAGTGACTTGGTGTAAAAGATAATTATGTATGAAGATGTGTTAACATGGTTTGTATCCATTTAATACTCTGTTGAACAAATACAACCCTTACTCATATGATTTATTAAAATGGTCTTTTTGATCACTAGTCTCCTCTGTACTCAACATTATATGGCAGCCTTGCTGTCTTTCTTTTGCTTGATCATTCTTGTGCTTCTCCCTTGTCCTTCATTCTCTTTCCTTAAACCTCCAACCTTCATTTTCCTGTTACAGTTGATGAACTGTCCCTTCTGGCAGAGACAAACCTCTCCATGTTTCTTCACATCTTCTTTCTGTTCCCTTCTTGGGAATCTAACTCAAATGGTTACTTTTGCTTTTTCCTGAATCTTTAACCCTTTCTCTACTAGATCCTGCTAATTAGCATTCAAGTATTCTTTACCTCATTAAAAAAAAGAAAAGCACACATGCAACCGTATCAAAGGGTGTCTGGGCTGTACATCCCTCTTCACAGCCATACTTCTTTAAAGAGTTATTGTCACCAGCTGTTACTCCTTTCTGGTCTATTTTCTCTTTAACCTAGTGTAGTATCTGTCCTAAAATGATACTGGAGATGATCTTGCTCAGATCTTCACTGACTTTCATATTGCTAAATCCTGGGGATATTTATTGATATTTTCCACTTTTTTTTTTAAGATTTTATTTATTTATTCATGAGAGACACAGGGAGAGAGAGGCAGAGACACAGGCAGAGGGAAAAGCAGGCTTCCTGCCGGGGAGCCTGATGCAGGCCTCGATCCTAGGACCCTGGGATCATAACCTGAGCCAAAGGCAGATGCTTAACCTCTGAGCGACCCAGGCACCCTTCTTATCTTAAATTTAGCTATGTAATTTTGAAGATCAAGTGCTAACCATTCTGCTTGCTGAATATCATGAAGCAAAGGATATGTAACATCTGTCTCTGTCTCTGTCACATACACGCACACACACACACAAATGCTTCTGGAGCCACATGATTTCAAAGTGGCCAAAAAACCCCCTAATTATGGTGTTAGTAATTCCAGAAAGACTGTCTGGAAGAGTTACAAAGTATACCAGTGACTGTTCTCAAGGAATCTTGGAATTCTATCTTAGAATATCCATTTTATACCACATCTTGTCTATATATAATGGAATATTACTCAGCCATCAAAAAGAATAAAATCTTGCCATTTGCAATGATGTGGTTGGAACTAGAGGGTATTATGCTAAGTGAAGTAAGTCAGAGAAAGACAAATACCATCTGATTTCACTCATGTGGAATTTAAGAAACAAAACAGGTGAAAATAGAGGAAGGAAATGAAAAATAAAATAAGATAAAAACAGGAAGACAAACCATCAGAGACTCTTAACTATAGGAAACAAACTGAGGGTTGTTGGAGGGGATGGGAGAGGGGAGGTGGGTGGGGGTAACTGGGTGATGGACATTAGGAGGCACTTAATGTAATGAGCACTGGGTATTCTCTGCAACTGATGAATTACTAAATTCTACCTCTGAAACTAATAATACAGTGCATGTTAATTAAATTGAATTTAAAAAATTTAAAGAACATCCATTTTAATGCTGGGCCTTTAAAAAAATCTGTCTTGTTTTAATTGGGTTTATGTTATTTTTATCTTTATATTCAAACATGATTTCTTTCCTTGGCAAAGTTTTTTTCCAGTTCCCACCAAAGTTGTGTACCTTTTATCCCTTGCTTCACCTAGCATTAAGCTTTACCCTTTCATCTTGGGGTTTTTATATTTTGTTCTTAGCATTTACCTGAATCATTCATTTTTTACTGAAATTTTGCCCATTGTCCCAAAAAAGTCTCTCCTTTCTTTGCTCCAAAATCCCATTCAGTATCATATGTTCTAGATCGTTTTTCTATTTCTTTAGTTTCCTTCCATTATGAAATAGTTCCTCAGTCTTCCTGTGTAGTTCATGTCCTTTACAATTTTAAAGAATGTAGATCTTTTATTTTGTAGGGAGTCTGTCTGGTGCTTTCTCATGAGATTTTCTTAGCACCTTTGAGGACTCCTGCCTGTAACCAGTCTGTGATGGTAGCCATAGGAGGATCATCTATTTTTATTATTCCTTCTCTATCAGAGGTTGGTAAATGTTTGCTATAAAGGCCCAGGTTATAAACATCTGGGGCCTTGTAGACCATGTGTAGTTTCTGTTGCACATCTTTTTTGTTTCGTTCTCTACTGCCCCCTTTAAAAATGTAAAAAACATTAAAAAAATAATTCATTTATTTGAGAGAGAGAGAAACAGAGTGAGAGCATGCATGAGTGGTGGGGGGTGGGAGGAGAAGGAAAAGCAGACTCTGTTGAGTAGGGAGCCAGATGTGGGACTCCATCCCAGGATCCTGAGATCATGACCTGTGTGGAAGGCAGACACTAAACTGACTGAGCCATTCAAGCACCTCTCTTTTTTCTTTTTTAAAAGATTTTGTTTATTTGAGAGAGTGAGCACAAGTGGAGGTGGGGGGCAGTGTAAGGCAGATGGAGAAGCAGACTCCTTCACTGAATGAGGAGCCAGATGCAGAGTTCAGTCTCAGGACCACGAGGTCATGACTTGAGCCAAAAGCAGATGCTTAACTGACTGAGCCACCCAGGCGCCCCCACAACCATTCTTATTATATACCTCATGAGTTGTGGAAAAATAGGCCTTTGGTATTGCTTGGTATTCTATTGTAAGGAAGCTCTTTCCCTTCTCCCATGTGTATATGTGTATTTATATCATTACTTTGATGAATAATTACTTTGTGCAATGGGTCATAATTTGATATTACTGCCAATATCCTTCTTTGTTGGGATGCCAAAGTCATCCTAGATTTATCCAATGTGGTCCCTTCAAGCTAGCTTCTGTGTTCTGTGGACCTATCTCTATCATGTTTGAGCATTTCATTATTTTCTGACAGCACATGGGTGTTCTGGGTTATTTTGTGCTTTTTCTCTGCCAGCTCTGGAACCAATCATTTCTCTGGGGAACCTTTGGTATTTAGAAGCCAAGATCTGGACATTCTTTGTGCTTATTGCTATGGGGCATCATTGTTTCTAGGCCTTCTTAATATTCAGAGTTAGAAAAAAATATATCCATTCATACACATACATTTATAATTGCTTTTATATATATTATACATATTTGGAACAAAATTCATGCATTCATATCAATACTTCCAATTTTATTTTTTTTATTTTTATTTTTTTTAAATTTTTATTTATTTATGATAGTCATATATATATAGAGAGAGGCAGAGACATAGGCAGAGGGAGAAGCAGGCTCCATGCACTGGGAGCCCGACGTGGAATTCGATCCCGGGTCTCCAGGATCGTGCCCTGGGCCAAAGGCAGGTGCCAAACCGCTGCACCACCCAGGGATCCCAGTACTTCCAATTTTAATTCAATACCTTAAGATTCTTTCAAGCCTTCCCACTTCCCATGTTTGTAAATCCCTTCTCAGGTAGAGACAGACCTGGTTCCCATTACTCTCCATACTTCTACTGATTTGTTTAGTCAGTCAAACTTACTTCTTTGTAACAGACTCTGTCAACTCTGGCCACCTCTGCTATGTCATCCTCTGTCTTCCTTGCCATTGCCACTCTTCCTCCTTCACCCCTGTGCTTGGTTCCTCCTCTCCCCAATGCCCCCTTTCCTCAAATGCAGACATATTGACTTTGGGAGAAGGGAAGGTGAGAGGAGATGGATTAAGAAAAATGAAGGGTTAGGTATTCTTTTTTATACATTCTCTTCCCTTAACTTCTCCCACCTCACTGTTCACACTCAGGTACTTAACCTGTCTTGGGAGGCTCATTCCTGAGTGTCTTTCAGGTCTGTCTTACCTCTCTCTGCTATGTTTCTACCTCCACTGTCTAGGAATTGGTGAGCACTTTTTACTTTCAGTGCAATATTATTTAATGCATTTAGCACCTTTTGCTTAGTAAATCAGTTGTATTAGCGTATTATACTATAAATCCTTATTGGTTACAAACTCCTTTAAAACCAAGACACTATATATATACATATAAAGATTTTATTTATTCATGAGAGACAGTCAGAGACACAGGCAGAGGGAGAAGCAGGCTCCACGCAGGGAGCCCGACGTGGCACTTGATCCCGGGACTCCAGGATCATGCCTTGGGCCAAAGGCAGGTGCCAAACCACTGAGCCCGCAAGGGGGATAGTCAGGGATCCCCCCAAGACTATATTTTTTCATCTCTCTCTTTCTCTGTTTGAAGCCAGGTCTTTGATTACAAGTTAGAATTTTTCCTGCAAAGATTGAGAGAGAGGGATCTTTCTGTCCCACATTATGAATGGGGGGGGAGGGATCATGAGTAGTTTAATAACATTTAACATCCCTCATTATTGGGGAGATGAGGAAAAAAATAGTAAATAAAAATAAATAATAAAAAGGTAGGGTGATCATTTTTATTATATAAAATATAAATATATTACATATATTTTATTATGTAAAAGTATGAAATCATTGTTGGGATCCTAAAATAAAGTTATTCTAATCTTAAGAAAATTGTTTCTGTCTTGTAAACAGGTTTACATGAGGATTTATTAAAGATTGAGGTGGCAGAAACTGAAAATAGGCATTCTGAAGACACTTGATGGAAATTCCTAGCAGGGAATGACAATTGCTTCCTCCCTAGCATGCCTTACAGAGCTGAACTTCCTTTTTTTTCTTTTTCCAAATTCTTCTCTCAGGAATGTGTACCAGAGGTTAATGTGCCCATTTGGTGATAAAGATGGGAATTCTTATCACAGCCTTCAAGATCTCAGGTGGTTTGGCACCTGCCTACCTTTTTTATAATGTCTCCTAAAGCTCATTGTCTCACTCTTTGTATTTCAACCACACTTTGTTCTGACATTTTATAGAATTTGCAAGCACTTCCCTGCCTCAGGATTTACCCCCTTATTGTTCCCTATGCCTGGATACTCTTTTCACATGGCTGAGTCTTCATCTTTCAGGTATCAGTTTAAATGTTACCTCCTCTGGTGACATCCCCTGGCTCCTCAAATCTCTTTGTATTTTTGCGCATAGCAACGACCACAGCTCTATTAATATAATGTATATAAGCATGGTTTTCCCTATTCGTGTCAGTTCTAGGAGGGTAGGAGCCCTTTGTCTTGTTCACATCCTAAGCACACATGGTAGGTGTTTGGCAGGTCTCTGTTAACCAGATGAAGTTCTGCATGAGTTCTCCTGGAAAAGAGTGGTGTTCAGAGTGGGGCACTGAGCTGCTTCTTGTTTTGTTTGTAATGGTCTGTGCTGTCTCTGCCATTGATTTCCTGGTCATATCTTGGTCCCATAGATTCCCCTGTATCAGCGTGGTCCTCAGCCCAGCAGCATCAGCAGCACCTGGGAATTTGTTAGACATACCGGTTGTTGGCCCTTGACTTAGACCTGCTGAATTGGAGTCTCTAGGGGAGGGGCTCAGTAATCTGCATGTTAATAAGCCTCCAGCTGATTCTAATACCTGCTGAAGTGGGAGAACCATTGCCCTAGTCCTTGTAGCTTTTGGAAATACTGGCATGGCATGAAGTGAAAGACAGTGAATTTTTCCTTCCCATGTGGTGATGGCTTTATGGCTTATGGATTGGTTTTTGGGAGGAGTGGACCTGATTTAGGAATATACTGGATGAATAAAAGATTACTAGAATTATTAGGATTACAAGGAATCTCTATGAACCATCGTGGGGGACCAGAGAAACCTGTAGAGTTAAATTGAGTAGGATGGTGCCGATGAGGAAGATAAGTGGAGTAAACATAATTGCTGATGGGCTGAGATGAAGGGGATAAAAAGTGAAGAATTTTGCAACATTGTGGTTCCCTCTGGGGTTGGCGAGGAGCCTTTCAAGGAACATTGACTACTACTTCCACTTTACACACCCCCCCCAACCCCTATTCTGATGTATTTTAATATGTCTCAGGAGTCATATGAGAGTGTGTATAATTTAAAAAAGCTCCCAAGGTAATTTTGATAGGATGAAAAAAAAATATTCAAAGGACAAAATACAAATGGTTTTTAAGGTTATTATTCCATGGTGATTCTGTCCATGTTTCTAATAGATATGCGTCCTCCATTTTGACTTAGTCTGTTTCTTAGAAATTGCTTTTGTTATGTAGACCGTCAGGACTTCTGGAGGTAACACAATGTTCTTTTTGAAGCAAATTTTGAAGTGAATTTTAGACTAGAAGTGGGTTTTTTTCCCCCCAGTTTTAAAATGTAGTTTCAAGCTCTTTTTTATTAAGTAAATATTTCAAAACCAGTGCACTGGAGATCTGACTTGAGATTTGATTTTTTTTTTTTTTTTTTGGTTCAGAAAATACAAGCCACTAATGTGCTCTTGAGCCTCCATGAAGCTCTCAACTGTTTGATATCCAGAAGTGGGTTAAAGGTTATTTTCTGCATGAGCTTTTTAAAATGGAAAGTCTGTTAGGCTTTTGAGCAGTATTCTGAAGATGAGACACTCCAGTTGCCCTCATATTGGTTTGAACACATTTGGAAGTAGTCTGGACAAATCTTTGATCAAGAAATATCCCTATTACGATCATTATGATCAGGTAGGGATTTTATATTGTTAGAAAGTCAGTTTTGCTGTGAGAGCTGCCCCAACAATTGTTAAAATGCCAACGACAGTGTTTCGCGTCTTGAGGTCACTATTGGAAGAACCCTTAATTTGTTCAAAAAGTTCTTTTTTTTTTTAATTTTTAAAATTTATTTATGATAGTCACACACAGAGAGAGAGAGAGGCAGAGACACAGGCAGAGGGAGAAGCAGGCTCCATGCACCAGGAGCCTGACGTGGGATTCAATCCTGGGTCTCCAGAATCGTGCCCTAGGCCAAAGGCAGGTGCTAAACCGCTGCACCACCCAGGGATCCCTGTTCAAAAAGTTCTGATTGAAGCATGACCTTTAGGGACTCTGTTTAAAATGCTGTTTTTAAAAAAATTTTTTGGATTAAAATAATAATTCTGTTTTGACTTCATACACAGCAATTTTCTTAGATCCACTATAAATGAGGTTTAAAAACTTTCACATTCTAGAATAGAGCTAGCTTTGTTTTTAGTAAATTTATTTTTCATATTCTTATTTTCAGATATTAGTTGCTACTTTTCTACTGAAACATATACAGTTTGGGCATTAGACTTGAAGAATCCTACTTTCATGGTTTCCAAGCCATCATCATCATGTCTAACTTAGCCAACTGTAACTCCCATGGAAGGGAGAGGAGAGACTGAAATAGGATTCTATTCAAAATAGAGCAATATTTTTTTTCCTGTAATTTCATTCTGCTATGGCTATCTAAATGAATAGAGATCCCTGGTGTATGTTTGACACAGAGTCAGTGATTATTGTTATATTTTCTAGCTTTATTGAGATGTCATTGATATAACATTGTGTAAGTTTAAGATGTACTACATGTTGATTTGATACATGTATATATTGCAAAATGATTACTACCACAGTGTTAGGTAACCTCTGCATCATATCACATACTTAACTTTCTTTTTTGTAGTGAGAACATTTACAATTTATTCTCTCAACAACTTTCAAACATCTACTGCAATATTATTAACTATAATCACCATGCTGTACATTAGATTCTTAGAACTTATTCACTATAAAATTGGAAGTTTGTATGCTTTGACCAACATTTACCCATCTCCCTCCCTCATCCCCCCCAGCCTCTGGGAACCACCATTTTAGTTTGTTTCTATGAGCTTAGCTTTTTTAGATTCCACATGTAAGTACTTAGATATCATATAGTATCCGTCTTTCTTAGTCTTATCCCACTTAACATAATGACTTAAAGGTCGACTACCCCATGTTGTTGCAAATAGCTGAGTTTCCTTTTCTCTTGTGGCTGAATAATATTCCATTATGTATATGTGTAACATATATACCACATCTTCTTTATCAATTCATCCATTGATTGACTCTTAAGTTATTTTCATATCTTGGCTATTGTGAATAATGCTGCAGTGAGCATGGGGGTACAGATATATCTTTGAGATCCTATTTTCATTTGTCAGTGACTATTGAGACAAGATTATACATCCCATATGATAATCAGTTCCATGAGGAAAGGGACTCTTTGTTTTGGCAGAAGGGTGTATATGTAGTGCTTTGCAAATGCTTAGTTTTCAGTGTGTTTGTTCAGTAATTTCGGATATGGTAGCAAATATATACACTATTAATAATGTAAATTTTCCTGGGATGCCTGGATGGGCTCATTTGGTGAAGCGTCTGACTCTTGATTTTGGCTCAGATCATGATCTCAGGGTTATAGGTTTGGGCCCCATGTTAGGCTCCACACTCAGCAGAGTCTGCTTGATATTCCCTCTCCCTCCCCTTGCTTGCTCTCTCAAATAAATCTTAAAAAAAATAATGTAAATTTTCTTTAAATATTTATTTCCACCTAATTAAAAATGTGTAATATAGTCATGGCATCAGAATGTAATTTAAAAATTATTATAAAAGTGCATTTTTTGAAAACTTTGAACAGGACATATGTAAAAGGGTGAAGACTTCCTTGTCTTTTCTCTACCCCTCACCTTTTGGTCCCACCCCAGGAGACAGCAATTTGAGAGGGTCATTCTAGATTTTCATTGTTACTAGTTGCATTATCTTTTCCTTTCGGGTTATAATAAGGTCACATCAGCATTTTCATAAGGATTGGAACTAAAGTTTTAGCATTGAGTAAATATATGTACTTTAAATGTTCATTTTGGTAGAAGATTGAGTTTATACCAATCAACATTTGTTTTCCTTATTTTATCGATAGGAATAACTTTTAAAGGAAGTTCATCTTTGGAGATAGAAAAAAATATTTAATTTTTTTCCTGAGATTTTTAAGAAGATGAAAATATTTTTTGAAATCTTTATCTTTCCTCTTTCCTTACAATTCTTTTTTCTTTTCTTTTCTTTTCTTTTTTTTTTTTAGAGTACATGCTTATGCTGAGAGGTGGGAGGAGGGGCAGAAGGAGAGGGAGAGACAGTTTTAAGCAGAATTGTACTGAACCAGGAGCCCTGCAGCAGGCTCGATCTCATGACCCCAATATCATGGCCTGATGCAAAATCAATAGTCTGATGCTTAACTGAGCCACCGAGGTGCCCCTTACAATTCATCTTATGTTTGATTGTTTAACTATTGATCAAGGTTATAGATCTGTTAAAAATATAAATCAGAAAGAATGAGGTTATAGGACATTAACTATAATGAATGTTTTTGTAAAACTCTTTCTTTCTTTGTAGTCTCTTATATATGCACAGAATTTGACCATCTCCCATACCCGCCTACCCCCCCCCCCCTTTTTTTTTTTGCTTTAAATCTTTTGAGGTTTTTCCATTGCTTATGGCATAAAATTCAAAAGTCCTGGTTTGGTAGACCAACTGTGGCTCCAGCATATTTCCTACTCTCTGTTTTTCCTCCTACACCTGAAATGTGTTTTCATTGCATCAACTTCCCCTTCTTAAAACATGCTCTTCATCTTCATGTCTTTGTGTGAACACTTGTTCTCTGCTTTCTGGCTGGATTTTTTAAATTCAATTTTTAAAAATTCCAGTATACATTCAATTAACATACAATGTTTTATTAGTTTCAGGTATACAATAGAGTGATTCAGCAATTCTATACATTACTCAGTGCTCATTATAAGTGTATTCTTCCTCCCCTTCACCTGTTTCACCTCATTCCCCCCCACCTACTGCCCCTCTGGTAACCATCAGTTCTCTATTGTTGAGTCTATTTTTTTCATCTTTATTTTAAAAATTCATTTTGTTACTTAAATTTCACATATGAGTGAAATTGTGTACTGTTTTTCTTTGACTGGTTTATTTCACTTAGTATAATATTCTTAGACTTGATCCAGGTTGTTGGAAATGGCAAGATTTCGTCCCCCCACCCCCCATATCTTGGCTGTTTTTTTTTCCTTTTTTGTTTTGGAAGTTCAATTTGCCAACATATAGTATAACACCCAGTGCTCATCCATCAAGTGCCCTCCTCAGTGCCCATCACCCAATTACCCCAACCTCCCACCCACCTCCCCTTCTGCAACCCTTTGTTTCCCAGAGTTGGGAGTCTCTCATGGTTTGTCTCCCTCTCTAATTTTTCCCACTCAGTTACCCTCCATTCCCTTAGAATCCCTTTAATATTTCTTATATTCCCCGTATGAGTGAAACCATACCATATAATGATTGTCCTTCACTGATAGACTTATTTCATTCAGCATAATACCCTCCAGTTCCATCCACGTTGAGGCAAGTGGTGGGTACTTGTCGTTTCTGATGGCTGAGTAATATTCCGTTGTGTGTGTGTGTATATATATACATATATACACACCACATCCTTTATCCATTCATCTGTTGAAGGACATTGTGGCTCCTTCTGCAGTTTGGCTATTGTGGACATTGCTGCTGTAAACATTGGGGTGCAGGTGTCCTGGCGTTTCATTACATCTGTATCTTTGGGGTAAATACCCAGTAGTGCAAATGCTGGGTCATAGGGTAGCTCTATTTTTAACTTCTTGAAGAACCTCCACACTGTTTTCCGGAGTGGCTGTACCAGTTTGCACTCCCACCAACAGTGCAAGAGGGTTTCTCTCCAACATTTATTGTTTCCTGTCTTGTTAATTTTCTCCATTCTCACTGGTGTGAGGTGGTATCTCATTGTGGTTTTGATTTGTATTTCCCTGATGGCAAGTGGTGCAGAGCATTTTCTCATGTGCTTGTTGGCCATGTGTAAGTCGTCTTTGGAGAAATTTTTGTTCATGTCTTTTGCCCATTTCATGATTGGATTGTTTGTTTCTTGGGTGTTGAGTTTGATAAGTTCTTTATAGAATTTGGATACTAGTTCTTTATCTGATATGTCATTTGCAAATATCTCCTCCCATTCTGTAGGTTGTATTTTAGTTTTTTTGACTGTTTATTTTGCTGTGCAGAAGCATTTTATCTTAAGTCCCAGTAGTTCATTTTTCCTTTTGTTTCCCTTGCCTTCATAGATGTATCTTGCAAGAAGTTACTGTGGCCAAGTTCAAAAAGGGTGTTGCCTGGTTCTCCTCTAGGATTTTGATGGATTCTTGTCTCACAACTAGATCTTTCATCCATTTTGAGTTTATCTTTGTGTATGGTGTAAGAGAATGGACTAGATTCATTCTTCTGCACATGGCTGTCCAATTTCCCCAGCACCATTTATTGAGGAAACTGTCCTTTTTCTAGTGGATATTCTTTCCTGCTCTGTCAAATATTAGTTGACCATAAGTTGTCTGGATTCTTTATTTTATTCTATTGATCTGTCTGTTTTGTGCCAGTACCATACTGTCTTGATGATCACAGCTTTGTAGTACAGCTTGAAATCTGGCATTGTGATGACCCCAGCATTGGTTTTCTTTTTCAAAATTCCTCTGGGTATTCAAGTTCTTCTCTGATTGAATACAAATCTCAAGATTATTCCAACCTTGGTTAGAAAGTCCATGGTATTTTTATAGGGATTGAGTTGAATGTGTAAATTGCTCTGGGTAGCATAGATATTTTCACAATATTTATTATTCCAATCCATGAACATGGAATGCTTTTCCATCTCTTTGTGTCTTCCTCAAGTTCTTTCAGAAGTCTTCTGTAGTTTTTAGGGTATAGGTCCTTTACCTGTTTGGTTAGGTTTATTCCTAGGTATCTTATGGTTTTGGGAGCAATTGTAAATGGGATTGATTCCCTAACTTCTCTTTCTTCAGTGTCATTGTTAGTGCATAGAAATGCCACTGATTTCTGTACATTGATTTTGTATACTGCCACATTGCTGAATTGCTGTATGAGTTCTGGCAAACTTGGGGTGGAGTCTTTTGGGTTTTCTATATACAGTATCATGTCATATGCAAAGAGGTAGAGTTTGACTTCTTTGCCAATTTGAATGCTTTTTGTTTCTTTTTGTTGTCTGATTGCTGAGGCTAGGACTTTCTAGTACTATGTTGAATAGCGGTGGAGAGAGTGGACATCCTGATTGTGTTCCTGATCTTAGGGGAAAGGCTCTGTTTTTCCCCATTGAGAATAATATTTGCTGTGGACTTTTCATAAATGGCTTTTAAGATATTGAGGAATGTTCCTCTATCCCTACAGTTTGAAGAGTTTTAATCAGGAATGGATGCTGTATTTCATCAAGTGCTTTCTCTGCATCTATTGAGAGGATCATATGGTTCTTCTTTTTTCCTCTTTGTTGATGTGATCTATCATGCTGATTGTTTTATGAGTGTTGAACCACACTTGCATCCCGGGGATAAATCTCACTTGGTCATGGTGAATAAACTTCTTCATGTTCTGTTGGATATTGACTAGTATCTTTTTTATTTATTTATTTATTTTTTATTGACTAGTATCTTGGTGAGAATTACTGCATCCATGTTCATCAGGGATATTGGTGTATAAGTCTCCTTTTGGTGGGGTCTTAGTCTGGTTTTGGAATTAAGGTGATGCTGGCCTCATAAAACGAGTTTGGAAGTATTCCATCCCTTTCTATCCTTCAGAACAGTTTTAGTAGAATAGGTATTATTTCTTCTTTAAACGTTTGATAGAATTCCCCTGGGAAGCCATCTGGCCCTGGACTTTTGTGTCTTGGGAAGTTTTTGATGACTGCCTCAATTTCGTCACTGGTTATTGGCCTGTTTAGGTATTTCATTTCTTCCTGTTCCACTTTTGTTAATTTGTAGCTTTCCAGAAATGCATCCATTTCTTCTAGATTGCCTAATTTGTTGGCAGATAGCTGCTCATAATATGTTCTTAAAATCGTTTGTATTTCCTTGGTATTGGTTGTGTTTGCTCCTCTTTCATTTGTGATTTTATTAAGTCCTTTTTCTTTTTAATAAAGCTGGCTAGGGATTTATCTATCTTATTAATTTTTTGAAAGAGTGAACTCTCCTGGTTTTATCTGTTGTACAGTTCTTCTAGTCTCTATTTCATTGAGTTCTGCTCAAATCTTATCTCTCTTCTTCTGCTTGGTGTAGGCTTTACTTGCTGTTCTTTCTCCAGTTCCTTTAGGTGTGAGGTTAGCTTGTGTATTTGAGTTTTTTTGAGAGTGGTTTGTATTGCAGTGTTTCCCTCTTAGGACTGCTTTTGCTTTATCCCAAAGATTTTGAACGGTTGTATCTTCATCCTCATTAGTTTCCATGAATCTCTTTAATTCTTCTCTAATTTCCTGGTTGACCCATTCATCTTTTAGTAGGATGCTCTTTAACCTCCATGTGTTTGAGTTTCTTCCAGGTTTCTTCTTGTGATTGAGTTCTAGTTTCAAAGCATTGTGGTCTGAACATATGCAGGGACAATCCCAATCTTTTGGTATTGGTTGAGACCTGATTTGTGACCCAGTATGTGGTCTCTTCTGGAGAAAGTTCCATGTGCACTTGAGAAGAATGTGTATTCAGTTACGTTTGGATGGAAAGTTGTGTATATATCTGTGAAATCTATTTGGTCCAGTGTATCATTTAAGGCCCTTGTTTCTTTGGAGATGTTGTGCTTAGAAGATCTGTCATTTGCTGAAAGTGCCATGTTGAAGTTTTCTATTAGTGTATTATTAAGTTTCTCTTTACTTTGGTTATTAATTGATTGATCTACTTGGCAGTTCCTACGTTAGAGGGATAATTTTTTTTTTAAATTTTTTTATTTTTAATTTTTATTTATTTATGATAGTCACACAGAGAGAGAGGCAGAGAAATAGGCAGAGGGAGAAGCAGGCTCCATGCACCGGGAGTCCGACATGGGATTTGATCCCAGGTCTCCAGGATCGTGCCCTGGGCCAAAGGCAGGCGCTAAACCGCTGCGCCACTCAGGGATCCCTAGAGGGATAAATATTTATGATTCTTAGGTGTTCTTGTTGGATAGACCCTTTATGTATGATGTAGTGTCCCTCGTCATCTCTTACTACAGTCTTTGATATGAACTCTGTAATTTATCTGATATGAGGATTGCTATCCCAGCTCTCTTTTAAGGACCATTTGAATGGTAAATGGCTCTCCACTCCATCATTTTCAGCTGGAGGTGTCCTTAGGTCTAAAATGAGTCCCTTGTAGACAGCGGATAGATGGGTCTTGCTTTTTTATCCAGTCTGATAACCTGGCATCTTTTGATGGGATCATTTATCCCTTTCACGTTCAGAGTAACTATTGAAAGATATGAATTTAGTGTCATAATATTACCTATTCAGTTTCTGTTTTTGTGGATTGTTTCTTTGGGCTCCCTCTTTCTTTCTCTCCTACCCTTTCCTATTAAGGGTGCCCCCTTAATACAGAGCTGGTTTCGTGGTCACGTATTCTTTCAGTTTCTACGTATCCTGGAAGCTCTTTATCTCTCTTTCTATTCTGAATGACAGCCACGCTGGATAAAGTATTCTTGGCTGCATGTTCTTTTCATTTAGTACCCTGTATATATTATGCCAGCCCTTTCTGGCCTGCTAGGTCTCTGTGAAGAGGTCTGCTGTTAATCTGCTATTTCTCCCCATATAAGTTAAGAATCTCTTGTCTCACACTGCTTTAAGAATTTTCTCTTTATCCTTGAATTTTGCAAGTTTCACTATTAAATGTTGAGGTGTTGAATGGTTTTTATTGATTTTTCGGGGGGTCCTCTCTTTCTCTTGGATCTGAATGCCTGTTTCCTTCCCCAGATTTGGGAAATTCTCAGCTAGGATTTGTTCAAACATACTTTGTGGTCCTCTTTTTGTCTCAGCCTTTTCTGGAATCCCAATTAGACATATATTCTTCCTTCTCCAGCTATCATTTATTTCCCTAAGCCTTTCCTCATGGGCTGTTAATTGTTTTTCTCTTTTTTTTCCCTCAGCTTCCTTCCTTTCCATCAACTTGTCTTTTATGTCATTCACTCTCTTTTCTACCTTATTAACCCTAGCAGTTAGAACATCCAGTTTGGATTGCATCTCATTTAGTATATTTTTAATTTTGGCCTGATTAGACTTCAGTACTGCAGTAATGAAACCTCTAGAGTCCTTTGTGCTTTTTTCCAGGGCCGCCAATAGCTTTATAATTGTACTTCTGAGTTGAATTTCTGACATTGTATTGAAATCCAGATTCTGTAACTCTGTGGCAGAGAGTACTGTTTCTGGTTCTTTCTTGTGTGGTGAATTCTTCCTTCTGGTCATTTTTGTCCAGTGCAGAGTGGTTGTATGAGTGGGCTGAGTCAAAAATATCAACCATGACCTAAGTAAAATACACCCTAGGTGACTCTGAAAACGTCAGAGACTAGAAAATAAAAGAAAAAGATGAACAGAACAAAATAAAACATTGACCTCTAAGGTCAAAATCAAATTTTAAAACAAAGTAGTAAAAATAAAAAGCAAAAACTCAAAAACAAAGAAGAAGAAAAAAATATTAGAGAAATAAAGAAAAAAGAAAGAAAAGGTGGGGATGCCTTGGGGGTGAGGCAGTGGTAGTGAAGAGAGAATATCATCTGAGGGATCCTAGAAAGGTGATCTTGGTTCTGAGTGTATTTGCTTCTGTATGTTAGAAGATGCTCAATCTCAAGTTTATGTAAACCAGCAGCACTTATAGACAGCCCCAACATTGACCCCCAAAGCATAAACAAGATAAAAGAGGGAGACAGAATGGGAAGGAAGAGAGAATATAATCTCACAGAATGAACCAGCACAGTGTTCCACTTGATTCTGGGTCTATGTTTGTTATGTTTTAGAAAGTACTAATTTCTTGCATTGTAATACAAAACAAGGCAGAAAAAAAAAAAATACCCATATCTTGAATATGTACCAAAATTAAATTGAATATGTTGAAGGGAATCCAGAAGTGAAAAGTATATCTAAAACATGTAACTGTAGGAATATGAAAGTCAAAAAGGAAAAACTTAAAAATGAAGAGCTGGTAAAATATTGTAGGATATTTATATTAAGGTGGGAAAAGAGAAGATATTGGAAAGTTTTAGTCTGTTATAAAAATGAGTTGTAATGGATAAAGGAAAGAAAAATGAAAAAAAGGACCGTCTAGTTCTATATACTATTTTTCCTCAGTCTTGGAGCTTTCTAGTGCTGCTTTGTCAGTAAACTTGTTCTTCCCATGTTCTTCCAGTAGTTCTTCTGCGGGAGGGGTCTGCTGTGCTGATTGTCAGGTGTCTGTGCCTGGCGGTGATGTCCTGCTCCTTGCCAGGTGTTGGGCTGTGTGTGAGCTGTTTATGCTGTGAGGCCTTCGTTTCCTAGAGGCTCTGCCTCTCCCAGGCACAAGGTGACACAAGGAAGAAAACAAAAATGATGGCGGCCAGATTTCCAGCTCTGGAGTCGAGCTCCCGTGAGTAACTAATGCAGTCTCCCAGTCCACGCTGGCCTAGATGTTCCCAAGGGCAGATGGAGGTGCACTGATTGCGCAGCTTGCAAGGCGCCTGGTTGCAGGAGAGTTTTCGCTGTCCTGTGCTCTCTGCGCTTCTGCCTGTCCAGGGGGAACGCAAGATCTCCGGCTTTGTCCGCTTGGGATCTGGGGCCCTGTTCCACTGGACCAGTGCTCCTGGGGACTGCCTCTCCTGAAGGGAACCGAGCACAGCCAACTCTGTCTGGAGCCCGTCTGACTGGCTTCTCCAAAATGCCGTGGAGGGCTGCGGCGCTCCAGCCCTTTATCGATATTGGACTCTTGTTTTATGGTGAGCTTTCCCCCCAGGCGTCCCTCCTCGTATAGTGACTCCAGGAATCTTGAGGCTTCACTGCTCCTCCTGTGGTTCAGCCCGATTTCCCTGCTAAGTACTTTTCTGTCAGGGAAAACTCCTGCGCAGATTTATGAAGTTCCCGCTTCTCCAGGGCTTGGCTTTCATGGCCTGGAGGCTTTCGCAGCTCCGCTTTAGCCTGGCTACTCCAGGTTCCCTTCCCCTACTTTATTATTTATATATTTTTTTTCACCTTCCTACCTTGTTAGAAGTGAAAACTTTTCTCCCTGTAGCATTCCAGCTGTTCTCTCTTTAAATCTTAGGTCGAATATGTAGGTGTTCAGGATGTTTTGAAAATTATCTAGGTAAGTTATTGGGGCCAGGTGAGTTGAGGACCCCTCCTCTTCTACCATCTTGCCCCATCTCCGATTTTGTTCTTTTTTTATGACTGAATGATATTCCAGTGTGTGTGTGATATTCCACTATATACACATAAACACGCATATACACGCTCACACACCACCTCTTCTTTATCCATTCATCAGTCAGTGGAAACTTGGGCTGCCTCCATAATTTGGCGTGGTAAATAATCCTGCAATAAACAATAATAAATAAGGGTGCACGTATTCCTTTGAATTAGTGTTTTTGTATTTTTGGAGTAAACACTGAGTTACGATTACTAGATTATAAGTAAACACTGAGTAATATGATTACTAGATTATAAGATAGTTGTCTTTTTAACTTTTTGAGGAACCTCTGTACTTTTTTCCACAGTGGCTGTACCAGTTTGCATTCCTACCAACAGTGCATGAAGGCCCATTTTTCTCTACATCTTCATGAACACTTGTTTCTTCTGTTTTTGACTTTAGCCATTCTTACAGGAATGAGGTGATATCTTATTGTGGTTTTGATTTTCATTTCCATGATGATGAGTGATGTTCAGCATCTTTTGATGTGTCTGTTGGCCATCTGGATGTCTTCTTTGGAGAAATGTCCGTTCATGTCTTCAGCCCATTTTTTAAATTGGTTTATTTAGTTTTTGGGGTGTTGAGTTGTGAACATTTTTATATATTTCAGATACTAATTCTTACAGAGTTATCATTTGCAAATATCTTTTCCCATTCTGTACATGGTCATTTTGTTCTGTTGATTGTTTCCTTTTCTGTGCAGAAGCTTTTTGTTTTGGTGTGGTCCCAATAGTTTATTTTTGCTTTTCCCCCCTTGCTTCAGGAGACATATCTAGAAAACAGTTGCCATGTCTGATACGAGAGAAATTACTCCCTATGTTATCTTCCAGGATTTTTATAGTTCTAGGTCTCACATTTAGGTCCAGGCTAGAATTTTCTTTACTTACTTTTCTGCCTGTCCACTTCCCACCTTCCCGTCAGCCAGCTCAAGGTCATCTTCCTGTGTTGTTGACGTGCTTTACTTTCTTTTCCAAGCATAATTCAGTGAACTCATTTCTGTTATAACATTTGTTCCATTCTATTACTTTATTAATTATGTTTTATCTCCGATAGTTTGTGAGCAAGTTAGGAAAAGCTCAGATGTCTGATTATCTTGGTTTGAATTCTAGCTTTGCCACTTAGTAGGTATATGCCTTTTGGCAAGTAACTTAAGTATTCTATGACTTAGCTCTATTGTCTATAAAATAGGTTAATACCAATACCTTTTTTATATGTTATTGGGAGAATTAAATGTGATCGTCTTCAGATACTCTGAGATAACATTTTTCACATGCTAAACAGTAAATGTTAGATATTTATTTTTATGGTTGTTTATTCAGTCCTTATTAGTGTCTCCAAAAAAAGAAGACACTTGATGGTTTTTATTACTTAAAGGGAAGTTTTCTATACAGACTTATAAATTAGTTTATCATTTTCGGTAATGCTTTAAAATATTTATGCTTATCACAGAAGTTTTGTTGTCTTTAGTTTTTACTGGTGGCTGGATTGTTTCATTTTTAAATATGCTGAAAATTTCCACCTTTCTTATGCCAAAATAAGTAATTAAGGAGCCAGGTAAGCACCCTCTATTTCTTTACACAGTAATATGTGTTATCTTTCTGAGGCATGGTTAATGCCCTTGGGTTGTCTGACCTTGTTCTTCTGTCTATGCAGGCCTTGTGTCGAATCACCCGTCATTCTCCTACTGCCTTCCAGAATGTTATTGAGAAGGTGGGACTGAACTCAGTAATAAACTCCCTGGCCACAGCCATCTGCAAAGTTCAGCAGTACATGTTGACCTTGTTTACTGCAATGCTGTCTTGTGGGATTCATCTTCAGAGGCTAATCCAAGAAAAGGTTTGACTTAGATTTCACCTATTACTGTACTTTAAAAATTGTTGTTGAGCTACTACAATTGCAGGAGAAAACAAGTAATGCCATTTCTGCAGAATGTAGTTTTCATCAGGGGACCTTTTTGAACTTTGCCAAATGTCTGTACCCCAGGCCATTCATCTGAAGATGTTGTGGAGTCTTTTAGTGATTAAAATAGAAATCCAGTAAATGGCTTTGCTGGCATGTTCCATTTCATTAATGAAAAGTTGGAAGATTTATGAGTCCTTTCTATATGATGATATTCCTTATGCCTCTTCCTCCTCAGCCCCCATCTCAACCCCCATATGCTTTGTCTTTTGTTTGGAGGGTCCCTTTATATTCTCTGCTTACTTGGACTCATTTTTACCCCTTTCCTTGTCTAATATTTGGCTAACACAAAGCACCTTGACAACTCCTTTTCTCTTGTTTTTAATTTAGTTTCCTTCTAATCCTAGGATATTCCTTTATTTTATATATAGTAGAATTTAAAAATATTCAGTTCTGATTACAAAACTTGCACAGCTATGAAGAAGTCTCTGTAGTAGCCTTCCTCAACATTCCTCTCCAGTTGCCTGATAGTGATCTGCAGACGAGAAGCAATGGGTATCACCTGGGAGAGGGTTGGAAATGCATCTTCTTAAGCCCCACCTCGAGCCTGCTGAATCTCAATCTACGTTTTAATGAGATCTCTAGGTGGTTTGTTTGAAGTCTATAATTTGAGAAGCCCTTTCCTAGAGTATTAGTATTGGGTGAGGTGTTGCCAGGTAGAAAAAGTGGACCATGTTTATATATACATGTTTGGAAAGCTATGTGTCAAAGTGAAAGAGATAGTTTTAATTGTACAGCTTTTCCCAGTGTTTTGTATGCTCCTGCATATTATGTATCTTCACTAGGGGAATGTAGTGTGTGGTGTTCTTTAAACTTACTGGACAAGTTATCCTTATTTTAGAGGGGAGATGCCTGTCAAATTGGAGTTTTGAGAACTTGGTTAAGGTAATGCTACTAGTAAGTGTAGAATGGAACCACTTTCTTACAGTTTTTGCCTTGGTTCTTCTGTGTTAGGGTCCACACACTAAATTCTGGTTTTTATAATAAAAGTTAACATTTCAGTAATTATGAATAATTTATTTACCTAGTAAACCTGATCTGTCAAACTCAAGATGGAGAGTAAATCATTTCTTGCCTTTACTCTGATTAGTCTGATTTAGACTGCCAAGAAGTTTGAGCCTCAGAGAAACAAATTTTTTCCTCAAAAGTCTGTGTATCTAATTTTTGCTATTAAATTTTCTAAGTCATTAAATATTGTTACATTGTATTAGAAAAAGCACCATTTGAATAGTTTTACGGTATAAATTGTGATAAGAGAGGCTGAGTCTTTTTTTCACCCTCAGAACAGATACAGATTTTGTTCCAATATGGTATTTTACAAAGGGAGTAAAATGAGATGCATTGATTAATATGATTTTTGTAATTGTTTTATAATGTATATTCTATATTAAAATAATAATCGAACGCTGAAAGGTATTGAATAAGTAATCTTTTGATTTTGATTAATATTGGTGCTGAAAAAAATTATGGTAGAAAAGATATACAAAATTTACTATCTTCACCATTTTTAAGTTTATAGTTAGTAGCGGTAAGTTTATTCACATTGTTTTGGGACAGATCTCTAGAACACTTTCATCTTTCGAAACCGACACCCTGTGCCCATTAAACATTTAGGATGCTGTGTTTTAAGGCTTTGGATTTTATTTGAATCTGTTTTAGTAGGCCTCCTCTGACATGGAACTGGCAGAGAAAGGGGGCCTACCTGTGCCTACCATATTGGAGTGGAAGTTCAGGTTCCCCAGTGGGCTTCTGTTGGCGCTCCAGGGGTACAGAGAGCCCCTGTTTACTGCTGTACTGGGGTGGAAGTCCACACTTTCCATAGGCCTCCTTTGATGCCCATCCCCCCCACGCCGGGAGTGGGGAGGGCTCCTCATTTACTATCTCCCCTGGCACCAAAGAGTGGGAGTGGGAGTGTGAGCCTCATCATATCTGGTGGAAGGTGCTCAAGGTGCAGGCTTCCCGCTCGCCTTTTCTGCTGCCATCTTGACAGGGAAAGGAGTCTTATTACTGCTATATATGGACAGTGGCCCAGGCTCTCCATGTGGTCTGTACTGATACCAGAGTTAGGGCGAATGGCTACTGTTACTGCTAGGGTGAGATGTTATTGCCAGCTCTCCACTTGCTTTTTTCTGGTATTGTTCTCATGGGGAGAGTGTCGACAGTTGACTATTGAGGCTAGGAGTCTAGGCTCTCTACTTGCCCTTTGCTGATGGGGCTGGGATCATGATTTTTCCATGATGTTTGGTTGGAGTAGAGTAGCTATGGTTTGAAAGTTTTCAATCTCTCTGAGCTGCCCCTTTCTTGGTCCTTGGCTCTAGAGAGCTGACCTTTCTTGTGTTTTGTTCCTATTGGTGTTCCTAGGTTTCTATCTTATCCAACACTCAATCCAGGATATCTGAGGCAAAACAAACAAACAAACAAAAAAACAAAGCAGTGAGCTCACTGCCAAGTGGATGCTCAGGTGCTGAGGTTCCTACTGGTTCTTCTTCTCTCTACTTTTCAGAGGTGTCTTATATTTGTTTATATCCAATGTCCAGGGTTTTTAGTTGTGCTTAGTGAGAAGAATAGGAAACAGTGCATCATCTTCTCTCTTATCCTTTATTTTTTAAAATGTTTCTATGACAGGTCAATAATATAGAGTGAATTCTCATTTAAAATGGAGGATTCTATTTTTTAATTAAAAAGAATTACAATTTATTGAACATTTACTATGGGAAGTTAGTGACTTGCCATCCTGGGGTTTTCATGGATGAAACTTAGTGTGTTGAGTAATTTTGTCAAGTTCGTGAGGATGTCAGTGCTAGAGCTAATGCTCATGCCAGACAAATGAGGATGCAGAAAAATTTTGGATAGTGTTGATGCTCTGAAGAACAGAAAACAGTAATGTGATAGAGTGCAATAGGCAGTTGTGCAGGGAGTAGAGCCATATATCATTATCTGGGTGGGCAGGGCAGGGTGAATGTCAGGGAAGGCCTCTCTGAGGAGGTGTCATTCCATCTGAGCCCTGAATGACAAGAAGGAGTTTGCCCTGTGAAATCTCTGGAGAAAGAACTTTGTAGTTTAGCTTCCCCTGAGGCATGAGAGATCTTGGGAAGATCTAGAAAGAGAAAAAAGGCCCACAGAACTAAACCTAGTGAGCAAGAGGAAAGAAGCCATTGGGAAGAAGCTGGGATGGGGTGGAGGGAGAGAGACCTAGATCATGTGGGGTTGTGGTCTTCCTCACAGGTTTTATTTTACTTAAAAGTGCATTTAAAAAATATATATGTATGTTTCGGGGGCATGTTTAGCAACCTTCTTATTGCTAAGTTGAGTTACTTTTCTGAGTGTTTGGTTATTGACAGGTTAGAATGAATGGAAGAGGAGAGGACCTAGGAACAAATACCAGGTTTACTCTTTCCTATTGGACAGAAGAAGAACTGCGTGTGTACTTTTGGGGAATCATGGCCTGTATATCATGATCTTTTTAAAATGGAAAATCAGTCCCCTAAAGAAGTTCATGGTATTCCTTTTAAATAAGAGAAATTACTGTTCAGTTCTGAGAAATTAGAAGCTAAAGAATAATACAGAATCAGCTATAATCTTACTGCCCAGAAATAATGACTATTAACACGTGGGTCTGTCTCCTTTTAGTCTTTTGTCTGTGTGTCTATGTATTTTATGCACACATTTATAAAATTAAGATCAAAAGTGTAGGTTTATCTTTTTTTAAGATTTGGAGACAGAGCATGCATATGCATGTGTGTGTGTGTGGGGCAGGCGGGGAAGAAGGGCAGAGGGGTAGGGAGAGGGACAAGCAGACTCTGTACCCAGTGCAGGTCCCATGACCCTGAGACCTCAGACCATGACCCAAGCCTAAACCAAGAGTCAGATGCTCAAGCAACTGAGCCACCCAGGTGCCCCAATGTGTAGAGCTATACACATTGTTCATCCTGATGATATTTTGTCATTAAATATTCCCTAAGAACATTTAAAAATAATATACAATTTTTCATTGTGTGGTACTGCAATAATTTAATTCTTTCACTACTACTGAAGCACTTCTCATTTTTTGATTTCCATGGGTTGATGCAGTGAACATTGTGTTGCATACATCTTTGTGTTCACTCCTAATAGATTACCACAGCTGTTAATAGCAGGTCTGCATGGATACAGCTAGACTATCCTCTAGAAAGATAGATGATGAGAGTACTAGTGACTTGAAATTTGACCAGCAATCATTAAACATGTGCTGTCTCTTATAATGAAACACGGAGTAAGGGATTATTAGCAGCATACTGCATGTTTTCATAGTCACTTGCAGTTAGCAGCTAACCTGGGTCTCCATTGGAACTATGTGACAGTAGCCAGGTTTTCACTTAAACTACATCATCCCCATTATTATTCCCTTCTGAATCCTGCTCATGTTCTCAAGCTGTAGTGAAGGAATTTGCTCAGTTTGCTTATCACCTGCAGGAGCTACTTGCATGTCAGTGCCCTTCGATGACTGTTACCCAGCACTGATGTGCATCTGTGTTGTTTATTTTGTGTTGTCATCTTTAAAAGGATCTGCTTTCTCATAAATATGCTAAATGGTGGAATATTCCTTTATCCAGAAACAAACGTTAGTTCTATACCCTGGAATGGGAAAAGTGAGTGATAACAGCCATGGTGTCAGGGGACTCTGAGTCACAAATCATGTGTTCTCAATATTCTAGTAACTGGAGAATTGAGCCATACAACAAATGACAAGTTGTCCATTTTCTTCTCTCCAAATACTCAACAGGATACTTTTTGAACCACTGGGAAATGGTACTTTATATGTAATCCTTGTGTCATTGCTAGTTTGGGAATTGATAACTTTCATAGTTCACATACGTGAGTGGTTGTGAATAAAGGGCTTATGGAACATGTGACCAGATGTAAGAGAAAACCATGTAGCTGCGGTGTGAGTTTATTTACTAGTCTTTGTCCTATACTTTTTTTTTTGGGTTTTCGTTGCTGTTTTAGCTTTATTTTTGTGGTTCTTCCAAGCTGTTAATGTGTCCTACAAATATTCAATCTTTAATACTTGGGGCTGGATTAGTTTGGGAGTTTGTAAATGTATTTCCTGTTGTTTTATTGAGGAGAGAGATGTTGGATGAGGTCATTGCAATTTCCCTTAATTATAAGAGCAAGAAACTTAAAGTAGGTAATACTCATCTAATTTATTTTTATCAGGTTATATTTATAACTTTTGTGAACTTTGGAGTTTTCATGTTTAGTACAGAAAATTCAGAATGTACTGAATACAGAAGACCAAAGTGTTTACCTCCTTGAGGTAATCTCTGTAAAAATTGTTATTATATCCCTTTCAAATTCATATTTGCTGTACATGGACACAACATATACACATATACATGTGTATACTTGTGTTTCCATATTCTTACCTCTTTGCTGCCACACACATTTTGTTAGAATCTTTTTGTAGAAATTGGATCAACTTATATATATATTGTTTGGTAATCCATATTTTTCTATTGCATGACATGTGAGGAATGTGTGTCTAAGTCAGTATAACTCTTCTTCTTCTTCTTTTTTTTTTTTTTTTTAAGATTTTATTTATTCATTCATGAGAAACAGAGAGAGGCAGAGGTAGAAGCTGGCTCCTCGCAGGGAGCCTGATGCGTGACTTGATCCCTGGACTGAGGATCATGCCCTGAGCCAAAGGCAGACGCTCAACCACTGAGCCACCCAGGCATCCCAGTATAACTCTTCAATATTATTTTTAAAGGGTAATGACATTCCATCACCGTTTATGAAATGCTTCCATGGAAGTATCACCATTTATCCTAGCAGCTCACTATTTATTGCCCCTCTAAGAATTATTTTTGCCATTGTTTTCCCAGGGAGAGCATTCTTATTGCTAAATTCTTTTGCATGGCCATCCTGAATTATTCCTTTAAGCTAAAAGTTTTAAGTAAAATTGGTAGGTTACGTTCATTTTTAGAAAGTTATTTTCCCTTCCTAGTTTGTAGATAAAAAACCACTATGATTGCATATATGTTTGCAAATAGACTCAGTTCCAGTAAAAAGTGTGGAAGCATTGCATCCAGATTATGTGTCTCACATCTGCCAAAATATTTTGGTTTCAGACAGTATTAAATGCATGGCTACAGCCCTATCATCCATCATCCATCATCCCTTTCGCTTTACTTTTCTCTATCATTGAAAATTTCAGCCACGATACTTAGATGTCACATGGTAAATTCTTTTTCTTCCTTTTTTTTTTTTTTCCATAATCTTTGTCTTTTATTTCACTGAACCACAGTGAGTTATTTACGGGTTATTGGAAGTTTTGACTTTGGTCAGAAATCATGCTAGTTATGAAATTTATGATGTGATTTGTGATGTCAGGGTGACTGGTAGAAGGTGATTGGTTATGGAATATAGAACATCTGGTGAGAACAAGAACAGATTCTTCTATCTGTTTTTGCCAATATGGCTGAGTAGATACAAACTCTCGCTATAAAAAAACTTGAAAATGCTGGATAGTCCTGGAAGAGATAAGACTTTCAGGAAAATAACAAAGATGAAGAATCTAACAGTGAAGATGAAATGGAAATTGGAAGGGCTACTGTGAGAGTGATGGGGCCAAAGCCTGGTTATCAGTCAGGGCACTGGAGTGTGTGTGTGTGTATAGCATATATGTGTGTGGAGGTGGGGATATGTGTGTTTGTTCAGGGTTTGTGCATATGGGTGGGGTGTGTGTGTTGTGTTTGTGGAGGTATATGTATGGGGTATGGAGTAGGATTTATGTATATGTACAGGGTGTGTGTGCTAGCTGTGTGTGTGGTTTGTGTGTTTATGTGTAGGGTTTGTGTATGTGTACAGGGTGGGGGTGTGTGGGGGGTGGGGGTGTGTGTGGGGTGGGGGTATGTGTGCATTCCTGGGGTTTGTGTGTGGGCAGGGTGTGCAGGTTGTGGGTGGGGGTGTGGGTATATGTGAATGGGTGTGTTCAGTAAGAAGACTGAAACCTAAAAATTGTTGAGAGAACAATGTAATTGGGCCACATTTACCCATCATCCTCATCATCAATTTTCAGTACATG
Source organism: Canis lupus familiaris (assembly GCF_011100685.1). Lineage (NCBI taxonomy): Eukaryota > Metazoa > Chordata > Mammalia > Carnivora > Canidae > Canis > Canis lupus. The sequence goes on along the minus strand of NC_049244.1, from coordinate 11,245,903 downwards.
CTAATGTTGCCTCATCTCTGCTCTCTCTTCACTTGTATTTCATGTCTACATGCTTCTCTTACCTCTGAATTGTTTTGAAGTAAAACACAGACATTGTATCATTTGTAATTATTTCAGCTATATCTATAGAAGATAAGCAATATTTTAAAATAGATATATTAATAATATTATTAAACCCCAACCAATTAATAAGCTCTCTGTTTTGTTTTTCTGTTTTAAATAAGTTCCATTCAGAGTTCATTTGGCTTATTAATGATTATTTTCTAGATTATTTGAATCAGGATCAAATCAAGGTCTGTATGTCCCCTTTCTAATTCAGGTTGATTTGTCTTTTCATTGTCTTTAAATCTATAGATTCCCTTATCTTTTAAAAAATATTTATGTATTTAGTCTTTGAAATGAACCTGTTGGGCAGCCCCCGTGGCTCAGTGGTTTAGCGCCGCCTTCAGCCCAGTGTGTGATCCTGGAGACCTAGGAGCAAGTCCCACGTCAGGCTCCCTGCATGGAGCCTGCTTCTCCCTCTGCCTGGGTCTCTGCCCACCCCTCCCCCCCCCCCCCCCCCCCCGCCCTTTCTCTCTCTCTGTGTCTCTCATGAATAAATAAATAAATATCTTAAAAAAAAATGAAATGAACCTGTTAAGGAAAACAGTCATAGTTCATGGGCCTTTCCATGTTTGGGTTTTGCTGATTGAATCTAGCAAACAACTTAGTGTGGTGTCCTTTAAAATGCTGGTCCTATATTTCTCATACAAGTTTATAGGTTTGATCAGATCCAAATTAGTTTTTTTTCCCCCCTGAAGATGTTTCATTGGTGGTGTATGTGTTTTTTTTTTTTTTTCTTTTAAAGATTTTATTTATTTATTTGACAGAATGAGAAAGCACAAGCTGGTGGAGCAGCAGTGGCAGAGGAGAAGCAGACTCCCTCCTGAGCAAGGGATCCTGATGTGGGACTCGATCCCAGGACTCTGGGATCATGACCTGAGCAGAAGGCAAATGCTTAATTGACTGAGCCACCTAGGTGCCCAGGTGGTGTGTGTTTTTCATAACAGAATACATACACCGATAACTTGACTCTGCCTTTTCCCATACAAAGAGTGAGCAGTGGCTTCAGTTCCAATCTACCATACTGGTTATAAGTTTCCTCATCTGCTCTCCTCGTAGTGGTTTTAGCAGCCATTAACGATAATTGTTGAGATACATTGTTTTGTTATGGGTGAAAATATCCCGATATTTTAATATTATTGTTCTGACCTCCTGTCTTAATCAAAATTGCTCCATTTTCAAAGAACTCTTATCAATTCTGGTTACCCTGAGGAATGGTTTACATAATAAAAGGCAGGGTAGGTGCTTGATTCACTTATTTACTGGTTTTTAGAATCATGAGTTGGTTTTCCTAGCAGTTTCCAAAGACTCTTTAGGATTGGGACTTTAAAGGATACTTTAGTTCCCTTATGAACTCACAGATTTTAATATTCTGATATGTTTCCATTGTGGGTGATGTTTTCTTCAGTACTGAGAGTGTTACTTCTTTAGCCAGTGGAAGCCTCCACAAGTAGCCTCCTGGGGCTTTTTGTCAGAAATCCAACAGTCTTTACCTTCTTGCGTTCTATTTAGGCTTCTCTTCCATGTTCTCTGCTCTGCATCTGGAACCAGTCATCCCTCCAAAGAGCCCCAGTTCCTCTAGTAGGAAATGGTATTTAGAGACTGTGATATAGGATAGGAGTACTTACTGCTACTGGGTTGGTTATTGTTTCTAGACATTCCCAGCAGCTTGAGCTAGGAAATAACTATTTTAAAAATTACATCTACTGTTCATACTGGTATTTCCAATTTCACTATTTTGCCTAGCTTATTTTATATTGTAATTTTTTCTCAAGTTGAAAATCTTGTTTTCTATTGACATTAACTTAATTTCTTACTTGTTTTATAATATTTATATGTCTCAGAATAACAGTGATATGATTAACAATATGGTTTCTTTTTTTTTTTTTTTAATATTATGGTTTCTGAATACAACCTAAGACTTTTGCGCAATTGTTTTAGTGCTTAGGGTATGTCCAACTAGATGTATAGTCAGATTAGTACGTTGTAAATTCTTTTCAAATAATTCTTTTTTTGTCTTCTTAAGTCACCAACATGATATACCCTTAAGTATCAGTTTCTTTTTGAATCTTTTTAAAAAAAATTTTTTTTTAATTTATTTATGATAGTTACACAGAGAGAGAGAGAGAGGCAGAGACACTGGCAGAGGGAGAAGCAGGCTCCATGCACCGGGAGCCCGACGTGGGATTCAATCCCGGGTCTCCAGGATCGTGCCCTGGGCCAAAGGCAGGCGCCAAACTGCTGCACCACCCAGGGATCCCCAATCAGTTTCTTTTTGATTTGAAGGGATTGCTTTTGAAAAGTTTAATTTTTTTATTATCATGTAAAATGTCCGTATGATTTTATTTATTTATTTATTTTTTAATTTTTAATTTTTTATTTTTGTTCGTATGGTTTTAATGGCAGTTTACAAAGAATCAATTCAGAGGAAACTATTTTCCATATCTGTCCTCTCTACTTGTTTCTTCCTTCCACACTGAATGCAAACATTTTTATTAGTACCTGTTTAAATCTTCTATTTAAAAAAAATCAAATGTAAACAACTATGTCTCTCTCCCTATATCTGTTTATCTTTATATCCATGTATTATATCTATGTATTTATCCCTCTCTATTTATCTCTGTAAGGTTTTTATTAATGTGTTATTTATTTTATAGATATACTGTTTATATTTATCTCTTCATTTTATCTATCTGCCTTCTCCCCAACCACCCCAATGGTTTACATAATAAACCATATATTTGTCTGTGGGTAAAGGGTTAAGAATTATACTTTCATTTAGCTTTCCAGCTTTGTGTTTCTGGAAACCTAAGACCAACCTGTCACCTGTGAAGTTTTTACAGGAGAAATTGGTGCTTGTGGGGTACGAAGTTTCTAATTCAGAGTGACTCCCATACCCACCCAGTGTGGCTCTTTTCTTAGTATGCCTGAGCTGTGGTCATCAGGCTGCAGCCAGAGCAACATCTGAGGCTGCCTTGCCAGCAAGCTCTGTTCCTGAGCAAACTGGTTGAAAATGTGATCTATGGTCCTCTTTTGCATTGATACATCTAATAGACTCTAATGTGACCTCTGGTGGGTGTTGTAGTAGTCTCTCCCTTCTTTAGACTAAAGGACAGCATATGCCATTTTGCACCTTGTGAGTTTTTTTTTTTTTTAGTAATATATTTCAGAGATCATTTCATTGTTCATAGATGGGTTTTGTACATGCCCCTCTCCCTTTTAAAAACCATACTTTGTAGTGGATGCACCACATTTTAGTCAGCTGTTCTCTTGAAAGATGTTCATGTGTTAGGTCTCTTTTCTTACATTATTAGACTAAAATATGTAAAGGGAAACTTGAACAAATTTTAAAAGAAAATATAAGTGGCTATCTTTGTGATCTTGCTGTAGGGAAAGTTTTCTTAAGGCTTAGTATCCAGCATATAAATAATAGCCTGCGTATAAAAAGGAAAAGACAAGACAAAATGAACATAGGATATAAAGAGTTACTTCATAGAAGAAGAAACTAGAATGGTCAATAATGGAAAAGATGCTCACAATGAATGTTGATGAATCAAATGAAGGTTAAAATCAGTTTCATACATTTCAGGTTGACAGAAATGTAAGTCCGACGGTAAGAATTGTTGGTGGAGGTATACCAGTGGAACCCTCCTAAGTAAAGTGATATAATCACTTTGGAGTACAATTTCATACTTTGTAGTAAGGTTGGTTTGCCTCCTCTGTTTTTATCTTATTTTTCTTTCCCTTTGAAGCTCTATGTTCATGTGTTTTGTTTCTTAAATTCCACACATGAGTGTAATTGTGTGGCATTTGTCTTTCTCTGACTGATTTATTTCACTTAGCATAATACCCTCTAGTTCCATCCAGATCATTGCAAATGGCAAGATTTCATTCTTTTTGATGGCTGAGTAATATTCCTGTGTGTGTGTGTGTGTGTGTGTGTGTGTGTGTGTGCGCGCGCGCGCACACACACACACACACAAAACTTCTTCTTTATCCATTCATCTGTTGATGGACATCTGGGGTCTTTCCATAGTTTGGCTCTTGTGGACATTGCTGCTATAAACGTTGGGGTACATGTGCCCCTTCGAATCACTATGTTTGTATCCTTGTGATAAATACCTAGTAGTACAATTGCTGGGTTGTAGGGTCATACTATTTTTAACTTTTTGAGGAACCTCCATACTGTTTTCCTGAGTGGCTGTACCAGTTTGCATTCCCACCAACAGTGTAAGGGAGTTCCCCTTTCTCTGGATCCTTGCTGACATCTGTTTCCTGTCTTCTGCCCATTTCTTGATTTTTTTTTTTCTTTTTGTTCTTAAAGTTTACAGTCTCAGAATTTAGAGGGTTTTAGGAACCCTATCACCTTATTGAAAATAGTATATGGATTATTAAGTCAACAAACTTTGAACATTACCACCTGTGTTTAATGGAAATATTCTGGCAGGTTGGTAACGTGGTACTTTATGATAGACAAGATAGAACGTGATGTAGGACTTCATGGGAGCCGGGGAGTGAGTATCTTCTCTGGTGACAGGCTATGTTATTAGTTGAATTATTGCTTGTTTTGGATTTAAGAAAAAGTGTTCTTATTCTTTTTTATTCTGTCTTAAACATCCCAAAATTAGTCATCTTCTTCAACTTACAGGCCTTCTTGGATGACTGTAGGCATACTGTTTTAGTTAAGAGGTGATTTTGAAGTTAATTAAAAAAACATTTCTTTAAGGAAGTTTAACTTTCAAAAATAATGTTTGCTATCTAAAAGCCTACCAGATATCCCTCTGCCTTTGATTCAGGAAGTATCATTCTATTAAATTCACATATGAATTACACAACTTTCAGTGACAACGTACTCTAGCATTGGGAAAATTATTCTGATTGGAAAGAGTGCTCTGAAAGAAGAGTTGTATTGCTTATATGGATTATTTGTGGAATTTAACACTGGATCTTTTGGTATACTGATGAGATTGGGAAGTTGGCCATAGCTTTTGTGTACACCTTCTTGTTTGTTTGTTTTTTTAAAGATTATTTATTTATTCAGAGAGGAGGGGGGGCAGAGGCAGGGAGAGACACAGGCAGAGGGAGAAGCAGGCTCCATGTAGGGAGCCCGATGTGGGACTCGATCCCAGGTCTCCAGGATCATAACCTGGGCTGCAGGCGGTGCTAAACCCCACCAGGGCTGCCCATGTTTTGGGCTTTTGGCTGAGGTTCATGTTTTGTACTGATGTTTAGGAAGGCCTTAGTGCTTTATTTTGTGGTATAAAAGATATATCAGATTGCTGGTCATTTTGTGCTTATTCAGAGTGGTGCCAACCTGATGCAAGGAGTAGATTTTTAATAAGAGTGTGTGTGTGTGTGTGTGTGTGTAGTTTTTTTTGACTTAAAGTATTTAGCTAAAAATATTTATATGTTTTTTGGCTTGTCCAGATATTCCATATTTGAAACTGTCATTCTGTGATTGATTTTAGATTATAATGTCTTACTGACAGGATATTCAGATGACAGAATCAACATCATAGCCCCTTGCTTATGAATTTTGTAGAAACAGAAAAACTCAAGGGTAAACAGTATTGGGGTAGATTTGGGGAGGAAGAATGCTGCTGCTGTTGTACAGAATTTTCTACCTACTCAGATCTCCTTAAAAAAGGTTTCAAATTATGCCACAAATGCCAGAATATGAATGGGTGCGGTGAAATTGTGAATGGTGGTGTGGGGTCAGCAGCTGTTTGGGAGGTTGTGGAGAGGAGAAGGTGAATTCTGACAGCCCCAGAAACTGGAGAATCCAAGTACTCACCCTCTAATAGAAAAATTCCCCACTCAAAATAGAAAACCTGGCATGCAGTTCTTAGATTAGTCATTGAAAGTTGGGGAGACTTAGGTTCTATTGTGCAGTTGAATATAGAAAGACTAAGGAGACCAGGATGGGAAGAGTAATGTAAGCCCTTTAAGATATTCAGAAATACCCAGGAAAACTCTGTCCTAGGACAGCACTCCATGCTGGACAGACCAGGACTAGAATGCACATTAAATATGGCAAGAACCCTCAGAGAAAAGATGTGGAGGATATCAGGATCAGGTAAAGCAGATCTGGGGAGGCGCTGTGGAGTTTGCTCCAAGAGGCCATATGTGTGAACATTTCAGTTACAACAGGGGAAAGAGCTCTCACATCACAAAAATAACAGTTATCCTGGCCTATCTTCACTGTCCACAGTAGACTGTCCTTCTCAAAAGTATGAGAAAATCCATATAATTCAGACACCATCAAAGCAAAGAGTTTGTGGTAAAAAAAATCCATGAAAAATATAGTGTTAAGAGAGTGTAAAAATATAAGAATAAATGATAATAATATTCCCCTGAGGATCATTAATAAAAACATGACCACATTAGAGGATCATTAATAAAAACATGACCACAAAGCATATGAAAACTTCAAAACTTGACGTTTTAAAAAACTGAAACATACTAGGAAATTTGGAATGGAGGCTATAGAAGAACTGCACATATCAGAAATAGAGTGGAAAACAGAAATGGGCTATAGGAAAGTACAAAAAGGTGACATTATCTCAGCAAAGATTGCAAAAATAAAAGTAGTCATGAAGGTAGTTGAAGACAATTTATAAAGGAACACAAAGGGAAATAGGTACTAACACTTTTGTCATAAAGATAATAGGAATAGAAAAGAGAAAAGTGGAAAAAACAAATTAAAGATGAAAAGCATCTTGCTGAATGTCTTAGATCTAGAGAAGACAAAGATAATCCAACAAACAAAAAAGTGAAAAAAAATCAAATTAAGGGAAAGATGAAAAGCATCTCACTGAAGGTCTTAGGTCTATAGAATACAAAGATACTCTAACACACAAAGAAGAAAATTAAGTCATCGAAACAGAAAAAAATACTAAAAGCTACAATCCAGACCATGTTTTCTTGAATACAAAGAGTACTTAAATGGACAAATCAAAAGGACACACAGTGTATCTAGGAAAATCATTCTACAATAGCAATCAGATGACATTTGAAAGAAAAGTCATTTGAGCATCTAGGCAAAAGGACCTTATATCTCAGCAAGTCACTTATAAGGAAATGACAATTATACTGGCATCGGACATTCCCATAGTGGTGCCACAATTCAGTGGAGAAAGGTATTTAAGATTTTTAAGAAAAGATATTAACCAAGGATTTTATATTCAGTTACATTGGGTCTTTGTTATAAAAACCACAGATAGATGTATGAACATGGAAGAGATTAGTTCCTGTGAGCTCTTCCTGAGGCTTCCGTCAGAGAATGAACTGCAGACAACCAAACAATGTTTGAATAAGCTAAGGCCAAGTGATGAAATGCAGGCTGATAGAATAGTATGTCATTCTAAACCTGTAGTGACTGTCTGCATCCATCCATATGCACACATATGTGTAACTACATGTCTATGTGTGTATATAAATGCATATAAGGATAAAGGGTAAGTATGTGAAAGTTACAGTAAACTAGACATCTGCTTTGTAAATAAATCACGGCTGTGACTTAAAAAAAAAAAAGAAAAGAAGCTTATCATAAAAATTCAGTGTCGTTGTCAGAAAATTGAAAGCATATAAAATTCCTAGAACTCTACTCTGCTGTATTTCAGCTAATCAAGCTTCGAAAACTCACATCAACTTGTTTAAGCTATATAGGTTCAAACATCCGCCTCAGTTATGTTTTTCCTAAGGTACATGACCTCGAATGTACTTCCTAGCTGGATAATCAGTAATGCATCTTTTGGATTTTATATATACTTTGGGGGTTAAAGATTTACACATTAATTTTTAAAGGCATATCATATTTCACAGGTGAGTTTGTTCATACTCACTGGTAAAGAACAGCTTCCTTCTGAGTGTTATTGATTAGAAATACTGCCTTCTGAAAGTTTTTTGCCTTATTAATTTTGACAATAGCCGCTGCCCATCTTTATTTTAGCAATCCAGTTTGAAGTTGTTGTTTCAGATTTCATGTTTTGCCCAAGTAGTACAATAGCAATTAATAATAAGCCAGAAGCTGTAGACCACTGTTATTTGGAAGTACCAAGAAAGATCACTGAGAAATTTTGTGCATGTAAATTTAGAAAAATTTGAATACTAAGCCTACTCAGGTTTTTTTTCTCCTCAGAGTTACTAGGCATACTAACTCAATGGCCTTTAATTAAGCATTTAAAATATGGTAATTTATGCACATCCGTCAGACCATGAGTTTGTATTGTGATATTTTTAGTCCATCTACATTAATAAATGTATTTTGTGAGACATTTTAGTTAGATTCTTGGCTAAACTTTAAGAAAAGTGTAATTCAAAAAAATTTTGAGATTTAATCAGTACATTTTTAATTTCCATCTCTATCAAACAGGAGAAAATTGCGTCAGTGATTTCTCATTGTTTTCCTTGAGGCTATTATCCATTGATGGCCAGGCTGTCCTCATTGATTTTTTTTTTTTTTTTTTTTTAACCTGTGACAGTTGATTGAAGCAGATCAATTTTCTCTCTTGAGATTTTGCAGGAGATAATTTTGAAGTTCTTGACCTCATCATTATTTTTATTCATTTAATAGTTTTTTGTCTTTATGGGATGTATTAGAGGGATGTTTTATCTTTTTGCTGAATTTTGATGGTTTCATTTTGTTTGCTCTGGAAGCTTCATATATTTGGACCAATTTCTATGTTCTGAATATTTCGTCATCTCATCTTCGTTAGATAGATCTGTCCACTGCGAAATCACTGCCGAATACCATTTGATTGTTGGACATAAACTCGTCATGCTGTGGTTGGTTTATAGACCTACACAGCTTTTGCTTTTTTTCCCCCCCCACATGTAATATTTAGGTATGTTGAGCTGAATGTCAAGATGAATTTAAATCAAAGCTGAATACATAGTGGACTGCAAACTGAAATGACCTGAGGTCATTTTTGGTTCTCTAAAGGTAGTTTTGATTATTCATTCTTGGCACTGAATCTTTGCCTGCAGCCTATAATCTTCCCTCCTCAAGTGTTGTAAGACTAATACTGTTCCAGAGGTATGCTGCATGTTGCTCAAGATTAATTATGAAGTCCTGGGCAATTAGTTGTAGGCAGTTCATTCAGACTGCTCATTTTTTCAGAAATGACTAAATGAGAATTTATTTAGGGCATAAGATGTTTTTAGGCCTAGATCCAAAACTGTAGTCTGTAATATATTGCATCTTCTCAAGGGACTCAGAGTTACTATGTTACAAACAAATCTAGTATACAATTTCTTTTGTTTTTGGTGTTATAGTTTGTCTAGTTTTTTCCCCCCGATTAAAATCATAAATTATTTTAGTTTTGCAAGATTGTCAGTAATGGCTGCATCTACTACATCAAGAAGAAATACAATAGATCTCATCACTTACTTGTGGACGTTTCTCTGTTTTAAAATTATGGCTATTACTGTATGAATTTTTTTTTTGTGCCTGGAAAGTTTCATCTTTCATTATATACTTAAGCCATATTTCACTCATCTTTCCTCTGTAACAAACTACTTCAAAACGTAGTGGCTTACACAAGGACAGTAATTCATTTTGCTCACAAATCTGTAATTCCGGCAAGGCTGTGTTAGCTGGAAAGATTGAGTGGGGTTGGAGAATAAATTTTCCAGATGGCTTATTCATATGAGCAGCAAGTTGGTGCTAGCCATTCAGTGGGCACCCACTGGGGCTGTGGGCTGAGAGCCTCGTTTGCTTTCCATGTGGGCCTCTGAAGGTTGGTTGGGCTTCCTCACAGTGTGGTGGCTGGGTTCCAAGAGTGTTCTGAGAGAGGTGCTTGGGTGGCACAATGGGTTGAACATCCAACTCTTGATTTCAGCTTGGGTTATAATCTTGGGGTCATGGGGTTGAGTGTCATGTTGGACCCTACACCCAACATGGCATCTGCTTGAGTTTCTCCTCTCTCACTCTGCCTGCACCACCCACCCCTAAAATAAATAAAAACAAACAAACATCTCCTGAGAGAACCATGTGGAGGCCACATGGCCTTTTCTGCAGTCAAATGCTCTACCTCAGAGCTATACCCCCTCTCACATTGCCTTTTCTGACCTGGCTCTGGAAGTCATGTAGTACCACTTTTACCACCTCCTCTGCCCGAGCGCATTGCTAGCATTTGCCATGAAAGAAGACGATGAAACTGGATATAGTCTTTGCTACAGTTATGATTTACTTAAGAAATCCCCTGTTTGGGGATGTTACAATTGTTTCTTGTTATTGTGTCAGGTAAACAATACCACCAATGAACATTCTTGTACTTAAAGCTCATTTGTTCATCACTTTGTTAGGATAAACTTTTTGAGTTGTAAGAGTTGTGTCAGAAAAAAGAACATTTTTAAGGGCTTTGAGAAATAACTCACTTTTCTCCCAGTTGAAGTAAAGGTTGAACACTTATTTTCATATGGGCTATATTTAAGGTTTATCCATTTATCCATGACCAACACTAGCTGCCATCCATTTTCATCTTTGCTGGTTTGCTTTGCAATAAAATGGAATCTTATTCTTCTGAAATTTGCATTTCTTTCCCTACTAGTGAGAGTAGATGATTTATTTCTTTGTTAGGCAGATTAGAGTTCTTTTATCAGTTGTTTGCTAGTTCATGTGTTTTTTAACTGGAGTGTTCATGAATTTTTTATTGATAAGTGATTTATACATATTTGACATACTTTTCCAAAGATTATGCATTTATTTTGACAGATGTATAGTATTGTAAGGCTGTTCTCCCCCCTTTACTTAAATTTAAATTTTTAATGACACTTTTGGAGTCTTTCTAATGTTAAGTAGAAAAGTAAGAATTTCAATAAATGAATTGTCTGTTCTTTATCTTTTATTTGCTAAAGTCTTAAATATACCTCTGGTTGTTTTTCCCTTTCTATTGTTTTATTTATATTTCCCATACACATTTCAAAAATTTAGTTCTTGCAGCACTTTAGGATATGTTTTAGTAATTGTATGGAAAATACATTTAGTGTTTTTAGTTATTTTAGTATTTTTAAGTGGACAAAAGCCTTCAATCATTGAGTGTAATCATCTCCATTTTATTTTGAAGTTGAGGAAACAGAATCCTAAAGAGGTTATTATGTCAAGGAATGTGGCATTTGTAGTCAGTTTTGTTTGGCTCCAGATTTCAAGTTCTTTCCCAGTTAGTATATTATGCTGCCATTCCAGTTTTTCAAGATTTTTGTTATTACTCAATCAAAAGCTTTGGCTTTCTTTGGTAGGTCATACATTTCTCTCAAGTTTTTTCTTAAATGGTTTGTATTTTTACTGTTCTTTATCAAAGGGTCATGACCTAGTTATTGAAGCTTTTTCATGACCTAGTAGAGTGAAAACTATGGCGTTTTCAGTTTTATCTAGCTCCTTTACTAGGTACTTGGAAAAGAAAAGGAAAACACTAATTAGATTTTTGGCATAATGCTTTTGGATTTGAATGCATAAATGCTAAATCTATGAGTATGCATGGGTGGCTCAGTAGTTGAATGTCTGTCTTCAGCTCAAGGTGTGATCCCTGGGTCCCAGGATCGAGTCCCACATCAGGCTCTCTGCAAGGAGCCTACTTCTCCCTCTGCCTTTGTCTCTGTTTCTCTCTCTCTCTGTCTCTCATGAATGAATAAATAAAATCTTTAAAAAAAAAATTAAATGTTTAAAATATAAGGAGATGCATTTTAATATACATAAAAGTCTTTAGGAAGAGTTTTCATCACTTGTAATGTTGTATTTTCTTTAAGTTAATACACATTTTCATTTTCTTGATTTCTTACTATTTATAATAAAGTCTTATGTTATATTCTTTGTCAGGGAGTTAAATCTACCTAAATATAGATTTCCTTTGTTCATTGCCATGAATCCTTTTTAGTTCCTAAAGTTAGAATAAGGGATGTGGTATCTTGTTCCTTTAAGTTAGAATAAGGGATGTGGTATCTTGTTCATAAAACTTTGGATAGCTTTAAAGTAATACTAGACTGTTTAGAAAGGTTCTCCTAAATTGTCATTTGTGTTCATTTTATTTGCTCTAAACTCAGAGTTAGAAATTTAGATACAATGAAAAGATGAATAATAACAAGTGTTGGGAAGGATATGGAAATGCAACTTTCTTTATTAGTGATGAATAAATTAGTACAACCACTGTGGAAAATAATTTAACAGCCTCTATTTAAAGCTAAAGAGGTGCCTAGTTCTTAGCTGTTCTGCTCTCAGGTTCATATCCAAGAGAAGTAGATACGTATGTTATTTGTTCACAAAAAGCCACATGAGAATGTCCATAGCAGCTTTTTAAAAAAATATATTATTTAAAAAAATTTTTTTAAAGATTTTATTTATTCATGAGAGACACACAGAGAGTGAGAGAGGCAGAGAACACAGGCAGAGGGAGGAGCAGGCTCCACGCAGGGAGCCCGATGTGGGACTCGATCCTGGGACTCCTGGGCATGACCGCTGAGTCACCCGGGCTGCCCCCATAGCAGCTTTACTCCAGTAGTCCCAAACGCCAAACAATGTAAATGTTTAACAATAGAATGGATTTGTATATTATTCTGTGTTCACATAGAATATTATACATCAGTAAAATATGAACTGCTACTCAATATGTGCACATAACACAACTTTTGTACCATCACATCAAAGCCAGGCAATGGGAATTTTTTTACTTTTTTTGTGTATCTTTGCTGTATCCCTTTTTTCTTTATTTTGTTTTTCAGAAAGCCAGCATTTTGACTTATTTATATTTTACCATTTTTCTCAATTTTCTAACTCACTACCCCTCTGCTTGCATCTTTATTCTCTTTGATTTTCTTCATTTTTATTTTTTTTTTGTTCACATATTTTTTGTTCTTTCATTTTCATTTACAAATGTATGTACTGATTGTTATTTTCTTCTGACAACTATTCTAAATGTATCCATCCCATAAGTTCTGATACATAGTGTTTTTAGCATATATTTAAGTTTTTCAATTTTGGCTTATATTTTTCTATTACCTCAGGGCTTTTTAAAATAGTGTTTTAAAAATTTCCAGGTGCAAGGATCTTTTGGATTATTGGTGCTTTTATTAATGTCTAGTTTTATCATGTGATGCTAATAAAAATTACCTTTTCTTCTTGAGCTATTCCAAAAAATAGAGAAAAGAAATTTCCAAATTCATTCTATGAGTTTCAACATTACCCTTAAAACAAAACCGGATAAAAACATTACAAAAAAAGAACTACAGGCCAATATACCTGATGAACATAGATGTAAAAATCTCAACAAAATATTAGCAACTGAATCTAACAATACAATAAAAAAATCATTCCCCACAAACAAATGGGATTTATTCCAGGGATGCAAGGATGGTTTATTATTCACAAATCAATCAACATGATACATCACATTAACAAGAAAAAGGATAAAACCATATGCTCATCTAATAGACACAGAAAAAGCCCTTGACAGAGCATGACATTCATTCATGATTAAAAACCTTCAACAGAATAGATTTAGAAGAAACAGCTCAATATAAAAGCCCTGAGGTATATATGAAAAACCCATGGCTAACATCATACTCAATGGTGAGAAGCCAAGACCTTTTCCTCTAAGATCAGGAACAAGACAGGATGTCACTCTCACCACTTATATTCAGCATAGTACTGGAAATCCTAGCCATAGCAATCAGACAAGCAAAAGAAGTAAAAGACATACAAATCAGTAAGTAAGAAGTAAAACTTTCACTATTGTAGATGACATGGTACTATATATAGAAAACCTCAGGGTTCTACTAAGAAACTACTAGAACTAGTAAATGAACTCAGTAAGGTCACTGGATACAAAATATGCTAATAATAAAGTAGCAGAGAAATTAAGAAAAATCCCATTTTCAGGTGCACTCAAAATCATAAAATACCTAGAAGAAACTTACCTAAAGAGGTAAAAGACTTTCACTTAAAACACAAAGAAATGGAAAGAAAGATATTCCATGCTCATGAATTAGAAGAATTAATATTTTAAAAATGAAGGAGCCTCGGTGTCCATCGAAAGATGAATGGATCAAGAAGATGTGGTCTATGTATACACTGGAATATTCCTCAGCCATTAGAAACGACAAATACCCACCATTTGCTTCAACGTGGATGGAAATGGAGGGTATTATGCTGAGTGAAGTAAGTCAATCGGAGAAGGACAAACATTATATGTTCTCATTCATTTGGGGAATATAAATAATAGTGAAAGGGAATAGAAGGGAAGGGGGAAGAAATGTGTGGGAAATATCAGAAAGGGAGACAGAACATAAAGACTCCTAACTCTGGGAAACGAACTAGGGGTGGTAGAAGGGGAGGAGGGCGAGGGGTGGGGGTGAATGGGTGACGGGCACTGAGGGGGGCACTTGATGGGATGAGCACTGGGTGTTATTTTGTATGTTAGCAAATTGAACACCAATAAAAAATAAATTTATTAAAAAATAATAAAAATGCCCATATTACCCAAAGTAATGCACAGATTTATTGCAATCCATATAAAAATACCAACACACTTTTCACAGAACTAGAACAAATAATCCTAAAATTTGTATGGAATTACAGAAGACCCCCAAAAGCCCAAGGCAATCTTGAAAAAGAAGAACAAAAATGGTGGTATCGCAATCCCAGATTTCAAGATATACTACAAAGCTGTAGTAATCCAACCAGTGTGGTACTGACACAAAAATAAGCACACAGATCAATGGAACAGAATAAAGAGTCCAGAAATAAACTTGTGCTTTCATGGTCAATCTATGACAGCAGAGGCAAGAATATACAATGGGGAAAGAGAGTCTCTAACAAATGGTGCTGGGAAAACTGGAGCACTTTCTTACACCATACACAAAAATAAACTCAAAATGGATTAAGAATCTGTGAGATCTGAAACCATAAGAGTCCTAAAAGAAAACAGTAATTTTTATGATATTGGCCATAGAAACATGCTTTTAAGATCTGTCTCTTCAAACAAGGGAAACAAAAGCAAAGTAAATTATTGGGATTACACCAAAATAAGAAGCTTTTTCACGGCAAAAGATACCATCAACAAAACAAAAAGGCAACTTACTGAATAATGGAAGATATTTGCAAATGTTGTAGTCAGTAAGGGGATAATATAAAAAAATATATAAAGAACTTATGTAACTCAACACCCAAACCTCCAAATCTAATTAAAAATGGCAGAGGACCTAAAAAAGACATTTTTTCAAGGAATACCTACAGATGGCTAACAGTCCCATGAAAAGATGGCTCATTACTCATCATCAGGGAAATGGAAATCAAAACCACGATGAGATATCACCATTTGCCTGTCATAATGACTAGAATAGAAAAGACTAGATAACAAATGTTGGTGGGGATGTGAAGAAAAAGGAATCCTTGTGCACTGTTGGTGAGGATGTAAACTGGAGCAGCCACTGTGGAAAACAGTAAAGAGATTCCTCAAAAAGTTAAATATAAAATTAACATCTCATAATTTCACACCTGGATATTTACCCAAAGAAAATGAAAATACTAATTCAAATGATAATGCATCTTTGTTTATTGAAGCATTTTTTACTACAGCTAAGATATGGGAGCACCCCAAGTATCCATTGATAGATGAATGGATAAAGATGATGTCACACACACAGAAATATTACTCAGCCATAAAAAAGGAATGAGATCTTGCCATTTGTAACAACATGGATGGATTTTAGAGTGAAATAAGTCAGAGAAAGACAAATACCATCTGATTTCACTCATATGTGGAATTTAAGAAAAGAAACAAATGAAGAAACAGACACAAATATTCTTTTTTCTTAATAATTTTTTTTTGGTGTTCAATTTGCCAACATACAGAATAACACCCAGTGCTTGTCAAGAGCCCCCCTCAGTGCCCACCAACCAGTCACCCCCACCCCCCCTGCCCTCCTCCCCTTCCACCACCTCTAGTTCGTTTCCCAGAGTTAGGAGTCTTCCATGTTCTGTCTCCCTTTCTGATATTTCCCGACTCATTTTTTTTTTCCTTTCCCCTTTATTCCCTTTCACTATTATTTACATTCCCCAAATGAATGAGACCATACAATATTTGTCCTTCTCCGATTGACTTGTTTCACTCAGCATAATACCCTCCAGTTCCATCCACGTCGAAGCAAATGGTGGGTATTTGTCATTTCTAATGGCTGAGGAATATTCCATTGTATACATAGACCACATCTTCTTTATCCATTCATCTTTCGATGGACACCGAGGCTCCTTCCACAGTTTGGCTATTGTGGACATTGCTGCTAGAAACATCGGGGTGCAGGTGTCCCGGCGTTTCATTGCATCTGTATCTTTGGGGTAAATCCCCAGCAGTACAATTGCTGGGTCGTAGGGCAGGTCTATTTTTAACTCTTTGAGGAACTTCCACACAGTTTTCCAGAGTGGCTGCACCAGTTCACATTCCCACCAAAAGTGCAAGAGGGTTCCCCTTTCTCCACATCCTCTCCAACATTTGTGGTTTCCTGCCTTGTTAATTTGCCCCATTCTCATTGGTGTGAGGTGGTATCTCATTGTGGTTTTGATTTGTGTTTCCCTGATGGCAAGTGATGCAGAGCATTTTCTCATGTGCTTGTTGGCCAGAGATACAAATATTCTTAAATATAGAAAACAAACTGGTGGTTGTCAGAGGGGAGGTTGGTGGGGGAGAGGTGAAATCTAGAAACAGTGTATTTTATGGTTTAAAATAATCTGACTTTTTATATGGTCAGTTTAAAGAAGCATTTTATGTTTAAGGAAAAGGTACATTTTCTGTTAGCTAAGTGTAAAGTTGGATATATACCCATAACATCTAATCTGTTGTTTACGTCATTAAGTCTTTTATATTCTCACTTATTTTTGCTCTCTTGACAGTCTTGGGCAGAGAGTCGTGTGATAAACTCTGTTGCTTCTTACATCTTCTATAGTTACCACTTTGTAAGAGTGGTTATGTTATTTAAGGCATAGCATTCATTATTCATTACTGTCAAGTGTTTGTTTCGAATGGTGGCCTTTAGCATTAAAAAGTATTCCTCCTCTTATTCTTTTTGGCCTAAATTCTGCCTTGTGTATTGGGAAGAGTCATTATCCAATTCTTTGTGTAATAGGAACACAAACACATTTTCTGCTATTTTTATTTGCCTGATATCTCTCTCTCTCTCTGTCTCTGTCTCTCTGTCTCTCACTTTTTATCATTTCTAACATTTATATACAATGCAATTTACATTTTGGAGTACTTCTGTGAATTAACACATGCATAGACCCTTTCACTACCACCACAAGAAGGATACAGAACAGCTGTAGCATCTGAAAAAATAACTTTGTGATACTCCATTTTTATGCAAACCACCTCCCACCCCATTCCCTGGCAATTACTGATGTCTTCTCTGCCCCAAAGCTTTACCTTTTCTAAAATGTTATGTACATAGAACTATATCGTATGTAGTTTTTGAGAGGTCTTTTTTTACTTAATGCTGTTGAAATTCATCCATGTTGTGATTATCAGGTCGTTTGTTTGTTTAAGCTTTTGATGTGATGGGCATTATCATTATCTTTTGAAATTTTATTTTTAATTTTATTTCTTAAAGATTTTATTTATTCATGAGAGACACACAGAGAGAGGCAGAGACCTAGGCAGAGGGAGAAGCAGGCTCCCTGTGGGGAGCCTGACTGGGGAACTCAATCCCAGGACCCCAGGATCATGACCTGAGCTGAAGGCAGATGTTCAACCACTGAGCCACCCAGGCGTCCCTTCATGATCTTTTTTTAAAATTTAAATTCAATTAAAATATAATGTATTATTAGCTTCAGAGGTAGGGGTCACTGATTCATCAGTCTTTTTTTTTTATTTTAAAGATTTATTTATTTATTTATGATAGAGAGAAGCAGAGACACAAGCAGAGGGAGAAGCAGGCTCCATCCTGGGAGCCTGACGTGGGATTCGATCCCGAGTCTCCAGGATTGTGCCCTGGGCCAAAGGCAGGCGCTAAACCGCTGCGCCACCCAGGGATCCCCTCATCAGTCTTATATAACACCTAGTGCTCATTACATCATGTATCCTCCTCATTGCCCATCATCCAGTTATCCCATCTCTCAACCCCGTTCCCTTCAGCAATTCTCAGTTTATTTCCTATGATTAAGAGTCTTTTATGGTTTGTCTTCCTCTCTGATTTTGTCTCGTTTTTCCTTTTTATTTTATTTTATTTTTTTTTAGTCTTTTTTTTCAATTTTCACTTATTTATGATAGAGAGAGAGAGAGAGGCAGAGACACAGGCAGAGGGATAAGCAGGCTCCATGCACCGGGATGCCCGATGTGGGATTCGATCCCGGGTCTCCAGGATCGCGCCCTGGGCCAAAGGCAGGCGCCAAACCGCTGCGCCACCCAGGGATCCCTCGTTTTTCCTTTTTAATACTGAGTACTATTCCATTATGTAGATATACCATGGTGTATATACCCATGTACCCATTCAAGGACATATGGGTCATTTCCATTTCTTGACTGTTATGAAAAATGTTGCTGTCAACTTTCATGTGTAAGTTTTTCTGTGAACATATATTTTTGTTTCGCTAGAATAAATACTTAGAAGTGCAAGTGCAATAGGGATGCCTGGGTGGCTCAGCAGTTAAGTGTCTGCCTTCTGGCTCAGGGTGTGATCCTGGAGTACTGGGATTGAGTCCTACATCGGGCTTCCTGCATGGATCCTGCTTCTCCCTTTGCCTGTGTCTCTGCCTCTCTCTCTCTCTCTCTCTGTTTTTCATGAATAAATAAATAAAAAAATTTTAAAGTGCAATATCTGCATTATATATGATTAGGTGTGTGTTTAACAATTTTTTATTAAACTGCCAAGCTATTTTCAAGAGTAACTGTACCATTTTCTACCAGCAATGTATATAGAATTCTAGTTCCACACGCTAGTCATTTTTCAGTTAGTCATTCTAATAATTGCGCAGTGTCTCCTTGTGATTTTAATTTGCATTATTGTAATGATTGTGACATTGAGCATCCTCTCGTGTTTATGTAAATCTCTGTATGTGTTCTTTGGTGAAATATTGGTTTAAATATTTTGTCTATTAAAAATATTTTTTCTTAACATTGAGTTTTAAGAATTCTTTGTGTATTCCAGTTACAAATATTTTATGCTACTATCTGGCTTGTCTTTTCTTACATTGTCTTCTATAGAGGATAATTTTAATATTCATGAAGTTCAGTTCACCAGTCATTTCTTTTATTAATTGTGCTTTGGTGTTATATCTAAAACTTTTTCTAACCTAAGGTCATGAAGATTTTCTGTTCTGTTTTCTTTTAAGAACTTTATAGTTTGACATTTTCTATTCAGTTGTATGATTCATTTGTATGATTGTAATTTTTGTATATGGTGCATAGTATGGAATGAAGTAAAAAAAATTTTTTTATTTGTGGACATCCAGTCATTACAGCACTACTTATGGAAAAGACTGTACTTTATCCTAAGTTCCCTTTGCAACTATTTTGTTTTAAAAGATTTTATTTACTTATTCATAAGAGACACACAGAGAGAGGCAGAGATACAGGCAGAGGGAGAAGCAGACTCCCTGCAGGGAGCCTGATATGGGATTCGATCCCAGGACCCTGGGATCATGACATGAGCCAAAGGCAGATGCTCAACCAGGTTCTACCTCCCCACCCCCCGCCTTTACAGCTTTGTCCTAAACTAATTGACTCTTTCTGAATTCTCTTTCCTTGGTCTTTGTATCTGTCATTTTGTCAATACCACATTGTTTTGATCACTGTAGGTTTTTTAAATGTGTTAAAATAATTGCGTGATTCTATCATTCCTCCCCCTCAAACTGTTTTGCTCATGAGTTCCTTTGTCTTTCCATATAAATTTTATGATCAGCTTGTTTATATCTACAAAAAAATCCTGCTGAGATTTTTTTGATTGGAATTGCATTAAATCTGTAGGTCAGTTTAGGGGAAAATTGGCATATTAACTATCTTGAGTTTTTTAATAGATGAACATGAAATGCCTCCATTTATTTATGTCTTTAATGTTTTTTCTTTTATAATTGTTGTATAGTTTTCAGTTTGCTGATTATCCACAAATTTTATTAGGTTTATACCTGTATTTCTTTTGTTGTTGTTGTTAGAGTTATTGAAAAGTGATACTTAAAAAAAAATTTGTTTTCTAAAATTGTTCCTTGTGGGTGTATAGAAATACACCAGATCTTGCTAAACTTATTTGTAAGATGTAGAAGCCTTTTTGTAGCTTCCTTAGGATTTTCTACATAGATAATCATAACCTCTGAGAATATTTCTTCTATTACAGTATGAATGATTTTTTTCTTATTTTTCTTCCTCAACCATGGCAATGACTTTCGGTCAAATACTGAATTATGAGTCCTGGGAATGGACATGCTTGTTTAATTCCCAGTCTTACTGGGGAAGCATCAAATGTTTCCCTATAGTATGATGTTAGCTGCAATTTTTCTCTAGATAGTCTTTTATAGTTGGAAGTTCCCTTCTATCCTTTGGTGGGTTTTAATCATGAATGGATGTTGGATTTTGTCAAATGCTTTTTCATTATCTATTAATATGATCATGTGTTTTTTTTATTTAATCTGCTGAATTACATTGGTCAATATTGAACCAGTCTTGGATTTCTGCAATAAACTCTACTTGATGGTGATCTTTTTAAAATACTTTTTATGTATTGTTGGACTCAATTTTGGTTAGCTCAAAATTCAGCAGACTTTAATTACATTACTGTCTGTTTTTAGATTGTATTCCAATGCATCAGGTATTCTGTTCATTTTTTTCTCATAAAAGAGTTCTCTGCTGGAGTCTTCTGACCAACTCCATTATGGTTAGGCTCTCTCTGTACTTGGTTATAGCTATCATCTGGAACATGATTCCCTTTATCTCTTTCCTGCGTTCAGTATTTTCTATTTTCTTGGTTTATTTTTTCAGGGTGAGTGTTGGGGGCTATATAGAGGAGTGGTGGTATGATAAGTGATTTTGGAAAGATAATAAATAGCCAGATCATGAAGGGTCTTGTAAGTCATGATAAGGGTTCATTTCAGGGGTTGCAGCAACTACTGAGAATATTTGGTAGGTGAATAACATAATCTTCTTTGCTGTTGGAGAAGATCACTGTGGCTATGACTTGTGGGATAGATAGAAGAAAGCAAAGTGAGCTAAAACATGTTATAGTAATTCTGGGAAAAATATAATGGTGCTTTTAAATATAAGGCAACATTAGTGGGATATTACTTTCACAGTAATTGGGGATCAATTGGACATGGGAGGAGGGAGGAGTCGAGGAAGGTGCTCAGGTTTTTTAAGTTTGGTCTTAAACTGATGATCCTCAGAGGGTGAGTATCATATATATATAGGGTAGGTTCTGAGTTGAGTGTTGGACATGCAGTTGAAAGGCTTGCAATATACCCCTTCACTCACATTTAGCAAATGTTGCATTTTACCATGGTTGATTTATAGTGTCTTTCTTTTATGGTGTGTGTGTGTCCAATTTGAGAAGAGTTTGCAGACCTGATGCCCCTTTACTTTTTTTTTTTTTTATATGCCCCTTTACTTATAATTACTTCACTGAATATTCCCGAAAAAAGCCATGGGTTTAAAAAGCTAACATTTATTTAACATTAGTAATTACTCTACAGACCTTATTCAGGTTTTGCAATTGTCCTGGTAATGTTCTTTTATGTGACACAAAGTTGCCAGATCTTGAATTGCAGTCGGTTATCATGACTTTTTAGTTTTCTGTAATCAGAAAAGTTTCTCAGTCTAAGGCTAGCGGATCTTTGAGTGGTTTTGTAATTACATCTTTGTATGTGTGGTGGTTGGTGTTAGTGTGGGAAACAGATTTGTAATCATCATGGTCCTTGGGTCCAGGGTATAAATTAGAATGGGAATTGATTGTGGAGAAATGGGTTTCTACTGTCTACGTACTGGAAAGGTGGAAACAGATCTATTACTCAAAGATCCTGTAGTGTTGATTCATTTTTTAAAATCCAGGTGATGAATTAGCTTGATAATTTAGTTCCAGGAACTAGATGAGACTCCTGCATAAATGGATGTATATAGATATATCTCCATCCTTAATAAAAAGCATATGCCTGATGATGTAAATTCTTCCTGTTTGGCAACTTAGCACCCAGTGTAAAAGGACTGTGACGTGGCCAAAAATTTGAACTGCTTACATTTGCCTTGAACATAACTGTGTCACTCTTCGGTGCTTGCTTCTCTTAAGGACTGTTGAGAACTTCTACTCTTGCTCTCTGTAGCTATCTTGCTAACAATACAGTTGTCTATTCCTGCCTGCTTACATTCATTGACTCTGTGTGTGTATGTGTATGTGTTGCATTTCCTTTTTGCATATCAATAGGCACCTGAAACAATGTCCAGTCTGTTAGAAGGGAACATAATGCTAATCTTATTATGCATTCCTCTGTGTTGTATTATGCCTCTAGTTAAAGAACGTTATAGAAATATAGGTTTTTCTTTTAAGTCATATTGAGTATTCTTATATCAGTAGACCTTAGATGTGTAAACTAGAGACGTGTTTTCTGTATAATACACAGGTTTGTGCAGAGGTTCATGTGTACATGCAGTTGTTACTTCCAGTTCCAGTTATTTATTGTCACATTTTAATTGTGACAATAGGTTGTTAGTGGGTTAGGTTGTTGAGTGGTTAAGAAGCAGGCTTTGTTGTTCCACTGACCTTGATTTCAGTCCAACTTTTTGAATTGGTTAACTTTTCAAAATAGTAATAATATTGGGGCTCCTGTGTGGCTCAGCTGATTAAACATCTGCCTTCGGCTCAGGTTGTAATCCTGGGGTTCTGGGATCAAGCTCTTCATCAGGTTCCCTGCTCAGCAAGAAGTCTGCTTCTCCTTCTCCCTCTATACCCACCCCTGCCCCCGTTCATGTGCTCTTTCTCTCAAATGGATGAATAAAATCTTTTAAAAAAGTGAGATAATATTGTCCACTTGTTACAGCTAGTTTTCAGGTTTAAGTGAGATAATACATACTAAATTTTAGTATAGAGTCTGGCACAAATTAAGAATGCAAAGACAGTATCTGGTATTATTATTTTTTTTGCTACCTGTGTAGTTATTATACACGACTAACCCTGATAGTTGACTGCTCTATTCATTTCATGTTTTCTCAAAATATATTTTCATATCTTACAGGATTTTGTCTCTACAATTATCCGTTTACTTGACAGCCCCTCAACTTCCATTAGAGCAAAAGCCTTCCTGGTTCTTTTATATATTTTGATTCATAACCACGAGATGTTGCTGCTCAGCTGCCAAGCAAGGTATGATTTTCTCTGATATGATTTCATCAATAACATCAGTTTGGAACCTGTTTTATTAGTAGTATTTCTTGGCTTCTGTGTACCTAACATTGAAATTTTTTCCCCTAGACTTTTCTAAGGGTTTAATTTTCCACATAAAACCTCAGCTGAGAAGTACTGAGGACCCGGAGAAGACTTCTGGAGCTGAAGCAGGGTAGTGGGAAATAGCCAGAGGTCCCTAGATCTGATGACAGTCCAAGGCAGGGTATTAAAGTTCTGGTTTGCATTCTTTGGGAGGCATTTGGGAGGCATTCTTGACTGGTGGTTTGGCCATAGTTTTCACTTTTGTAAGATTCTGGAATGAGCAGCTAGAAGCCCAGCAGAACAGTCTAGTGAAGTGTAGAGGAAGAAGCAGGGAGAAGTTTCTGGACTGGTTGTAGGTTGGGAAGGTTTCACTCTCCGTGGGTTCCACCTACCTTCTCTAAAAGGAGAAGCTGTCTGACACACCACAGATTCTCTTCATGCTCTGGTGCTTTTGATTAACATCTGGACTGTCTGGTCCATGTGAAATTACAACCCAGAGGAGCCTTGAGTATATGGTTGACTGTCTCTTGATCTAGTTTTTTACTTATTGAAGAATACTGAGGAGACCCTAGAATTGCTGAGATTATCTAGATTACAGATTGGAAGACTTTTTCCTGTAAATAGAGAGTGAATATTTTAGGATTTATGGGTTAAGAGGCAAAATGTGGCTGTTTATACATGTGTAACCAAGAAAAAAACAAATTTCCACAATTTTTTTATTGATGAATGTGCTTCTATAAAGAGAGAAAACAAACATACAGAGTTTTAAAATGACCATAGTAAAAATATACTAATAAATGAGGACTTTTTTTTTTTTTTTTGGTAATACAGGTCTGAAAATGAGAAGAACAGAATTTTTTTTTTCTGAGGGAGAGATAACATTTTGCTTAAATAGGGGTCAAAATTTGTGTCATCCTCATCAAATCAGTTGTAAATGTCTATGTCAGTGCTGATTCCTAGCTTAATTTTGTGTATCTGATCTTTGAAAATGTCTTTTCTTATAGATAGGTACTGTCATATACCAATATTAGTTCATGAGCGTGTGATCTTAGTTGAACATATTCATTACTTGGAAGGCATTTGTGGGATTCTATTAGATTCTTCCTTGATTTTTGCCTTTTAGCATGTCGTTATGTCACAGGCTAATCAGAACTAAGTGAAGGGTATATAGAAGCTCCTACAGAGCCTTCTTTCTTTTCACATCTTAGGGATCATTGTCGAGCTTTGTTTTATATCCAGTGTCTTGAAAACTGATGTTTCATGTATTTTGTAGTTGTGTTTTTTTAGCTTTTTATTTAAATTCTATTTAGTTAACATATAGTGTGTTATTAGTTTCAGGGGTAAAATTTAGTGTTTTATCAGTTGCATACAACACCCAGTGCTCATTACTTAAAGTGCTCTCCGTAGTGCCCATCAGCTAATTCATCCCCCCTCTCCCACCCTCCCCTCTAGCAACCTTCAGTTTGTTTCCCAGATTTAAGAGTCTCTGATGATTTGTCTCCATCTCTGTTTTCTTCTTACTTCATTTTTCCTTCCCTTCCCCTATGTTCATGTGTTTTGTTTCTTAAATTCTACATATAAGTGAAATCATATGATATTTGTGTCTCTGACTTATTTCACTTAGCATAATGCCCTCTAGTTCCACCCACATTGTTGCAAATGGCAAGATTTCATTCTTTTTTGATGGTTGAGTAATATTCCATTGTATATAGACACCATGTTTTCTTTATCCATTCATCTGTTGATGGACATCTGGGCTCTTGCCATAGTTTGGCTCTTGTGGATGTTGCTGCTATGAACATTGGGGTACATGTGTACCTTTGAATCACTACATCTATAACTTTGGGGTAAATGCCCAGTAGAGAAATTGCTGGGTCATAGGGTAGCTCTATTTTTAACTTTCTGAGGAACCTCCACATTGTCTTCCAGACTGGCTATACCAGCTTACATTTCCACCAACAGCATAAGAGTGTTCCCTTTCTCCACATCCTTGTCAACATCTGTTGTTTTCTGAGTTGTTCATTTTAGCCATTTGACAGGTATGAGGTGTATCTCTATGTCATTTTTATTTGTATTTCCCTGATGCTGAGGGATGTTGAGCATTTTTTCATGTGTCTGTTGGCCATGTGTAGGTCTTCTTTGGAGAAACGTCTGTTCATGCCTTCTGCCCATTTCTTAATTGGATTGTTTGCTTTCTGGGTGTTGAGTTTGGTAAGTTCTTTATAGATTTTGGATACTAGACCATTATCTGATAAGACATTTGCAAATATCTTTTCCCATTCCATAGGTTGTTTTTTAGTTTTAAAATTGAAATTTAAAAACTTCAATATTACACTGTGTCCTTTGGTGTGCAAAAGCTTTTTACCCTGATGAAGTCTCAAGAATTCATTTTTTACTTTTGTTTCCCTTGCCTTGGGAGATGTGTCTAGCAAGAAGTTGCTGTGGCTGAGTTCAAAGAGGTTGTTGCCTGTGTTCTCCTTTAGGATTTTGAGGGTTCCTGTCTCCCATTTAGGTCTTTTGTTCAGTTTGAGTTTATTTTTGCATATGGTGTAAGAAAGCAGTCCAGTTCTGCTCTTTTACATGTGGCTGTCCAATTTTCCTAACACCATGTGTTTAAGAGACTGTCTTTTCCTATTGGATATTCTCTCCTGCTTTGTTGAAGAATAATTGACCATAGAGTTTTGAGGGTCCGTTTCTGGATTCTCTATGCTGTTCCATTGATCTGTGTGTCTGTTTTTATGCCAGTGCCATACTGTCTTGATGATATATTTTACAGTTGTTTCAAATGGGAGCATGTATCCTGTCCATTAGTCTATTAGAAATGGAAGCAGAAGTTGTTCTTGTCTGTTTGTAAAGGCTTCTCTCCATTCGCTTTGCTGCCTCTACTCTGTGTATCTACCATTATTTTCACCAGGACAAATAATATAGTTTTCTCAACAGATGTTTTTACATCATTTCTTGGACTCATAGTTTGGTCTCCATGTAGCAACTAGAGAATCTCTTACACAGTGTCGATCAGCTTTTGTTTCTTCCCCACTCAGACTCTTCTAAAACATCCTGTCATGTTGAAATGATAGGCTTCCTCTTTACCATGGCCTCCTCTTCCTTACTTCACCTAGCTTCTGCCCACTTTTAGCCTGTCTTCTATGACTCTTGACTTTCACTCCATTCCATCCACATAGTTTTTCTTATTGCTTTTTGAACACAGTAAGCCTACTAGACTCACTTCAGAGCCTTTCCCAAGTACTGTTCCTTGTACCTGTAATGCTCATCCTCCCAGGTGTTTTCATGGCTGGCTTCCTCAGGTCATTCAGGTTTCTGGTCAGTTTAAGGGTCTCTTCTTCTGAGAGCCACTCTGATCATCCTGTCTCAAATACCCCTCTTAACTCCAACTGCAGAAACGGGAAAGAACTAAACCATTCAGACCATCAAAGCTTGGATATAAAATCTTTGGTCCTCCTAGGAAATTGCTGTGATATCTGTGTGTCTGAACGAATATTTAGAAACTTTAGCAGTGGTGGGAAAATGGTGGCCTGAAAGCATACCCTGGCTCTAACTTCTACTGTGGTATCTCTCTGGAGCAATACAGTGAGTAGAATGCATGTAGAGTAGGAGCCTGGAAGATGAGGCCTAGCCTTGCTGGAGAAGTAAGGACAGGCTCCACTCTCCCCATGCTGTGTGGCAGAGTTGACTTGCTATCCTCCAAACCTTGGTGAATAGCAGACCTTGGGACTTCTGCAGGATCTTAGATGCAGATGCTTTCTGGATGTGGTTGATGGGGCCAGCATGCCTGTTTCCAGGAGGTCAGGAGCAAGACTGAAAGGGGGGCAGTCTGCCCCTGGTCAGTGAAGCTGCAGGCAGATGACCTCATTTCTTTGCACTTGAAGAGAACAGCTCTGTCTCACCACCTGCTTCTTTGCCACAACCTGTCCTGGTCCAGTACTGAGTAGGTAAAGTCATGAGTAAGCAGATTTGTCATAGTCCATTGAAAGAGACATGGTACTGGATGGAGGAGGAGAAAGAAGAACAGGCAGCTCTTACTGGGGCAGAACAGATGGGATGGACAGAATTTTAAGAAGTAATGGAAACTATGGAGAGGAAGTATTTTGAAATTCAGCAGAGGAAGAAAAAGAGCATGGCCTCTGCTGAGGATGGTGTTAGTGCTTTGAAAGGCAGTATGAAAGTTCACACCTACCACACAGAACTTATGGCAGAGACCTGGACAGTCCATGTGAAAACAATAGGAAAGATGGAGTATGGTTCTAGGACCCCTCACATGCCCCGAATGCCAGGGGGAGGAAAGGAACTGATGGAAGATTTCTAAATGAAGAAATGTTAGCAATTGTCTTCTGCTTGGACATGTCCTCTTGTGATCCTGTACAGACCTGTGAGTAAAGGAGTGAGAAAGTCACAAAACTATAAAGGCAAAGGGAAAGATGGCTAAAGCTGATGAGCGCTGTCACCTCATCTTTGTATTTTGGAAGCTGGAAAGCTGGTGGGTAAATGCTTGCTCATTTAGCAGAATGGAGATTGCTGACATCCCTTTTTGTCTGCAAGGGGAAAGCTGTGAGGAGACCTGATGACTGTGTGACAGAATTCTGGAAAGGTTGGGAATTTAGGGGTGCCTGCTACCTTTGATGGCGGTAGTGAGGAGGGGAGACTCAAGACAGGATTGATAGGGAACCTGCATGAAGAGTTGATTCCCACCTTCCTCCTCCAACACAAATAGTCAGGAGACTCCACCTCTTCTGCCATAGTGGGAGACTTGAAAATGCATTCTGGATCGTGTGAACTGGAAACGCTGCCAATTTGGGTATTTCCACATATAGATAAGAGGGAGATGAGGTGCCTTGTGAGAAATCTGAGGTTTGTACGCAAGTCTACATACTCTGAAGGGTGAGGACTTCCACCCCCTATCCTACTGCACTTGCAGATTGTTAGCAGCCTGGCTATGTACTGTTGGCCAGAATTTGGAGATTCATCTCTGGGAAGCTGACCAAAACCCAATAAAAGTACCATAGGGGCTGCCATTTGGATGTCCCCTTCTGCAGCTAGTGACACCTTGCCGGACATTCTTGGAGTGGCCTACTCCTGTACACACACCTCCCTTCAGTGCATCATTTAAAAATATAAATGGGCCTCAAGAATCACCAGATATTTAAGGGAAGCCTCTAACATGGGATGTAGAAGCCAAAACTCGTCAACAGATAAAAGGGATGTGGCAGAAACAGAATAAGATTATGAACAGACACTTCATGGAGAGGGGAATGAGGAGGACCTTTAAACCTATGAGTAGATGTGAAAGCTTCCTTGTAAGAGGAATGCACTTCACTACTTATTATAAGGGAAACCAGCAGAGATAGCATTTCTGGCTCAGTGCATGGGCAGGGTCTGAAAACATATTCTCTTGGTGAGGACATGGGGAAACTGGCCTTGTCATACGTTGCTGGTGGGAATATAAAGTATAGTAGCTACTCTGAAGAGGAATTTGACAATATTTAGAAAAATTACATGTTTTCACCTTTTGCCCAGCCATCTCACTTCTAGGATAGAACGTGCAAAGATCTGTTATTAGCAAAGAAGTGAAGTGACATATCCACTAAGCATTGCTTGTTACGGCAGAAGATTATAAACAATGCAAATATGCAGAAGCAGGAGATTGGCTAGAGAACTGTGGGCAACCTTGTGTTAGTTTTCTTTCTTTCTTTCGGTGAAGGAAGGGAAGGAGGGAGAAGGAAGGGCTGACGGCAGGGAAGGGTCCTTCCTTCCTTCCAAGCCATCAAAGAACTCCTCCATCCTCCCCCCTCCCTCCCTCCCTCCCTCCCTCCCTTCCTTCCTTCCTTCCTTCCTTCCTTCCTTCCTTCCTTCCTTCCTTCCTTCCTTCCGTTTTCTATTTATGCTGTAACAAATTACTGCAAACTCCATGGTTTGAGACAATGCACATAATTAATCCAGTAGTTTCCCTGGGTCAAGAGTCAGGGCTCTGGGTAGTGAGACTCTCTGCTCATGTCTCACAAGCTTGAAGGGAAGGTGTTGGCTGCTGCTGCAATCTTCATCCGAGGCTCAGGGTCCTCTTCCAAGCTCACTAATTGTTGGTGGAATTTATTTCCTTGCAGCAGTAGGACTGAAGTCCCTGTCTCCTTCATGGCTTTTGGCTGGGGATCGCACTAAGCTTCTAGAGACCGACCTTTCTCTCTATCAGCAGTTCACAGCAGAGCTGTCTCCTTTCCCCCCTGGATGCCAGCAGGAAGGCTACTTATTCCTTGAATCCCTTCCATCCTCCTCAATGTCTCTGACCTCCCTCTTCTGCCACCAGCCATAAAAAACTCTGCTTTTACTGGTTTCACCTGATTGGGTTAGATGCATAGAGATAATCTGTATTTTTAGCTTAATTGAATTGGGATTTTAATTACTTCTTCAAATTCTCTCCACCCTAGTATCTACATTAGTGTCTGATGCCAGAGGGGTGGGAATCTTGGGAGAGGCACATCTTTAGGATTCTGCCAACAACAATTCCCATAACGGAGGACTTGGCAGCTATGGAAAAGGGACCAGGAGGAACTAGATACACGCACAACCATGGAGTGGTCCCCAAGATATATTATTATCCCGAAAATAAGCAAGGTGCAGAACAGTACTTATAAGAAAGGGGGTGAGAACAGAAAAGATACATGTATTTACTAATATTTTCAAAAAGAGAATGGAAAGATAAATGAAAAATTAAGAAAAAATGACAATTTATAGAGGAAGAGAATAGGGAGAAAGGGTAGGGATGAAAGCTCTTCTCTGAATATAATTGGTTTATGACTTTGATGATTGATTTTAAAGATTGTATTTATTTATTCATGAGAGGCAGAGACATGGGCAGAGAGAGAAGCAGGCCCCATACAGGGAGCCCCATGTGGGACTTGGTTCTAGGACTCCAGGATCACGCCCTGGGCCAAAGGTAGATGCTTAACTACTGAGCCACCCAGGCATCCCTATGAATTAGACTTAAAAACCATGTAAATGTACATGAATAAAAATAAAAATGATAAAAAGAAATTAGTGTGTAAAAATGGAAAAATAACTTTACGGTATAATTCCCCAGAGAAGAGATGTAAACGTGTTTTTAAATCAAAATACTTGGTAGTGTATTTCCATTGGTATATATTTTAGGGACCACAAAACCCCATTATGAAACTTTCAGCTGTATTTTGTTCTTGTTGTTGGTGTTAATAATTATATTGCTGGCTTGAAACTACTGCATATACATACATGTACAGGAAGAGAAAGCTAATAATTATGCCAGTTGTAACAGGAACCAAGATTTTCATCATAAAAGAAAACATACAATTATGAAATAAAAAGTAAAATCCTATCATCCTTAATTTAAATCAAAATTATCAGGATGAACTCATGATTTAGTTTTTTAAAATTTTTGTTTTGTTTATTTGATTTAGTCTCTCTCTCTCTCTCTCTCTTTCTCTATCTTTCTCTCTCTTATTAAGACTTTATTCATGAAAGACAGAGAGAGAGAGGCGGAGACATTGGCAGAGGGAGAGGGATAAGGGCTCCCTAAGGGGACCCAGGAAGCCTAGGATCACAACCTGAGCCAAAGGTGGATGCTCAACCACTGAGCCACCCAGATGTCACTGATTTAGTCTCTTTTGAAAGAAATTACTTATTTTATAGTTTTATATCTACTAAAAATCCATCACAAATTTTAATCCCTAAAATGCTGTTTTCCACTAGAAGGAACCAAGCCTTTTTTGCAAATGGCCTCTGTATTTGGCACAGCTTTACATTCATGCAGGAGATAAGCAAAATAGAGCCCAGGACATGTCATTCCTGAAAGCAAGAAAATTATTAAAAACTGCTTGAGGTCATGTCAAAAGAACATAAGATCCAACTTGAACGACATTCTCTTGGGCCAATATGGCATTTTGAGCATTAAAAAGAATAATCATTGCAATATATTAAAATACTAATGTAAAAAATTTTTTGAGGTCATGATTTTTTTTTTATAAATTTATTTTTTATTGGTGTTCAATTTACCAACATACAGAATAACACCAGTGCTCATCCCGTCAAGTGCCCCCCTCAGTGCCCGTCACTCATTCACCCTCACCCCCACCCTACTCCCCTTCTACCACCCCTAGTTCGTTTCCCAGAGTTAGGAGTCTTTATGTTCTGTCTCCCTCTCTGATATTTCCCACTCATTTTCTCTCCTTTCCCCTTGATTCCCTTTCATTATTTTTTATATTCCCCAAATGAATGAGACCATATAATGTTTGTCCTTCTCCGATTGACTTACTTCACTCAGCATAGTACCCTCCAGTTCTATCCACGTTGAAGCAAATGGTGGGTATTTGTCGTTTCTAATGGCTGAGGAATATTCCATTGTATACATAGACCACAGCTTCTTTATCCATTCATCTTTCGATGGAAACCCAGGCTCCTTCCACAGTTTGGCTATTGTGGCCATTGCTGCTAGAAACATCGGGGTGCAGGTGTCCCGGCGTTTCATTGCATCTGTATCTTTGGGGTAAATCCCCAACAGTGTAATTGCTGGGTTGTAGGACAGGCCTATTTTTAACTCTTTGAGGAACCTCCACACAGTTTTCCAGAGTGGCTGCACCAGTTCACATTCCCACCAACAGTGTAAGAGGGTTCCCTTTTCTCCGCATCCTCTCCAACATTTGTGGTTTCCTGCCTTGTTAATTTTCCCCTTTCTCACTGGTGTGAGGTGGTATCTCATTGTGGTTTTGATTTGTATTTCCCTGATGGCAAGTGATGCAGAACATTTTCTCATATGCATGTTGGCCATGTCTATGTCTTCCTCTGTGAGATTTCTGTTCATGTCTTTTGCCCATTTCATGATTGGATTGTTTGTTTCTTTGGTGTTGAGTTTAAGAAGTTCTTTATAGATCTTGGAAACTAGCCCTTTGTCTGATACGTCATTTGCAAATATCTTCTCCCATTCTGTAGGTTGTCTTTGAGTTTTGTTGACTGTATCCTTTGCTGTGCAAAAGCTTCTTATCTTGATGAAGTCCCAATAGTTCATTTTTGCTTTTGTTTCTTTTGCATTCGTGGATGTATCTTGCAAGAAGTTACTGTGGCCGAGTTCAAAAAGGGTGTTGCCTGTGTTCTCCTCTAGGATTTTGATGGAATCTTGTCTCACATTTAGATCTTTCATCCATTTTGAGTTTATTTTTGTGTATGGTGCAAGAGAGTGGTCTAGTTTCATTCTTCT
Source organism: Canis lupus familiaris (assembly GCF_011100685.1). Taxonomy (NCBI): domain Eukaryota; kingdom Metazoa; phylum Chordata; class Mammalia; order Carnivora; family Canidae; genus Canis; species Canis lupus. The sequence goes on along the minus strand of NC_049244.1, from coordinate 11,213,181 downwards.
GCATGTGGATGTCCAATTATCCCAGCACCATTTATTGAAGAGACTGTCTTTCTTCCAGTGGATAGTCTTTCCTCCTTTGTCGAATATTAGTTGACCATAAAGTTCAGGGTCCACTTCTGGGTTCTCTATTCTGTTCCATTGATCTATGTGTCTGTTTTGTGCCAGTATCACACTGTCTTGATGACCACAGCTTTGTAGTACAACCTGAAATCTGGCATTGTGATGCCCCCAGATATGGTTTTCTTTTTTAAAATTCCCCTGGCTATTCGGGATCTTTTCTGATTCCACACAAATCTTAAAATAATTTGTTCTAACTCTCTGAAGAAAGTCCATGGTATTTTGATAGGGATTGCATTAAACGTGTAAATTGCCCTGGGTAACATTGACATTTTCACAATATTAATTCTGCCAATCCATGAGCATGGAATATTTTTCCATCTCTTTGTGTCTTCCTCAATTTCTTTCAGAAGTATTCTATAGTTTTTAGGGTATAGATCCTTTACCTCTTTGGTGAGGTTTATTCCTAGGTATCTTATGCTTTTGGGTGCAATTGTAAATGGGATTGACTCCTTAATTTCTCTTTCTTCAGTCATATTGTTAGTGTATAGAAATGCCACTGACTTCTGGGCATTGATTTTGTATCCTGCCACGCTACCAATTTGCTGTATGAGTTCTAGCAATCATGGGGTGGAGGCTTTTGGGTTTTCTATGTAGAGTATCATATCATAGGCGAAGAGGGAGAGTTTGACTTCTTCTTTGCCAATTTGAATGCCTTTAATGTCTTTTTGTTGTCTGATTGCTGAGGCTAGGACTTCCAGTACTATGTTGAATAGCAGTGGTGAGAGTGGACATCCCTGTCTTGTTCCTGATCTTAGGGGAAAGGCTCCCAGTGCTTCCCCATTGAGAATGATATTTGCTGTGGGCTTTTTGTAGATGGCTTTTAAGATGTCGAGGAATGTTCCCTCTATCCCTACACTCTGAAGAGTTTTGATCAGAAATGGATGCTGTATTTTGTCAAATGCTTTCTCTGCATCTAATCAGAGGATCATATGGTTCTTGGTTCTTGCTGATATGATGAATCACATTGATTGTTTTACGAGTGTTGAACCAGCCTTGTGTCCCGGGGATAAATCCTACTTGGTCATGGTGAATAATTTTCTTAATGTATTGTTGGATCCTATTGGCTAGTATCTTGTTGAGAATTTTTGCATCCATGTTCATCAGGGATATTGGTCTATAATTCTCCTTTTTGGGGGGGTCTTTGTCTGGTTTTGGAATTAAGGTGATGCTGGCCTCATAGAACGAATTTGGAAGTACTCCATCTCCTTCTATCTTTCCAAACAGCTTTAGGAGAATAGGTATGATTTCTTCTTTAAACGTTTGATAGAATTCCCCTGGGAAGCCATCTGGCCCTGGCTTTGTGTCTTGGGAGGTTTTTGATGACTGCTTCAATTTCCTCAGGTTTTCTATTTCTTCCTGTTCCGGTTTTGGTAGTTTGTGGCTTTCTAGGAATGCGTCCCATTTCTCCTAGATTGCCTAATTTATTGGCGTATAGCTGTTCATAATATGTTTTTAAAATCGTGTGTATTTCCTTGGTGTTGGTAGTGATCTCTCCTTTCTCATTCATGATTTTATTAATTTGAGTCTTCTCTCTCTTCTTTTTAATAAGGCTGGCTAATGGTTTATCTATCTTATTAATTCTTTCAAAGAACCAACTCCTGGTTCTGTTGATCTGTTCCACAGTTCTTCTGGTCTCAATTTCGTTGAGTTCTTCTCGAATCTATATTAACTCTCTTCTTCTCCTGGATGTAGGATCTATTTGCTGTTTTTTCTCTTGCTCCTTTATGTGTAAGGTTAGCTTTTGTATTTGAGTTCTTTCCAGTTTTTGGATGGATGCTTGTATTGCAATCTATTTCCCCCTTAGGACTGCTTTTGCTGCATTCCAAAGATTTTGAAGGGTTGTATCTTAATTCTCCTTAGTTTCCATGAATCTTTTTAATTCCTCCTTAATTTCCTGGTTGACCCTTTCATCTTTTAGCAGGATGGTCCTTCACCTCCATGTGTTTGAGGTCCTTCCAAACTTCTTGTGATTTAGTTCTAATTTCAAGGCATTATGGTCTGAGAATATGCAGGGGATGATCCCGATCTTTTGGTATCGGTTCAGACCTGATTTGTGACCCAGTATGTGGTCTATTCTGGAGAAAGTTCCATGTGCACTTGAGAAGAATGTATATTCAGTTGAGTTTGGATGTAAAGTTCTGTAGATATCTGTGAAATCCATCTGGTCCAGTGTATCGTTTAAAGCTCTCTTTTCTTTGGAGACGTTGTGCTTAGAAGACCTATCGAGTGTAGAAAGCGCTAGATTGAAGTCACCAAGTATAAGTGTATTATTATCTAAGTATTTCTTCACTTTGGTTATTAGTTAATTGATATATTTGGCAGCTCCCACATTCGGGGCATATATATAGAGGATTGTTAAGTCCTCTTGTTGGATAGATCCTTTAAGTATGAGATAGTGTCCCTCTTCATCTCTCACTACAGTCTTCGGGGTAAATTTTAGTTTATCTGATATAAGGATGGCTACCCCTGCTTTCTTTTGGGGACCATTCGAATGGTAAATGGTTCTCCAACCTTTTATTTTCAGGCTGTGGGTGTCCTTCTGTGTAAAATGAGTCTCTTGTAGACAGCAGATAGATGGGTCCTGCTTTTTTATCCAATCTGTGAAACCCTGAGCCTTTTGATGGGGTCATTAAGCCCGTTCACGTTCAGAGTTACTATTGAGAGATATGAGTTTAGTGTCATCATGATATCTATTCAGTCCTTGTTTTTGTGGATTGTTCCACTGGACTTCTTCTTAAAGGGGAATTTTAAGAGTCCCCGTTAAAATTTCTTGCAGAGCTGGTTTGGAGGTCACATATTCTTTCAGTTCCTGCCTGTCTTGGAAGCTCTTTACCTCTCCTTCCATTTTGAATGAGAGCCTTGCTGGATAAAGTATTCTTGGTTGCATGTTCTTCTCATTTAGGACCCTGAATATATCCTGCCAGCCCTTTCTGGCCTGCCAGGTCTCTGTGGAGAGGTCTGCTGTTACCCTAATACTCCTCCCCATAAAAGTCAGGGATTTCTTGTGTCTTGCTGCTTTAAGGATCTTCTCTTTATCTTTGGAATTTGCAAGCTTAACTATTAAATGTTGAGGTGTTGAACAGTTTTTATTGATTTTAGGGGGGGATCTCTCTATTTCCTGGATCTGAATGCCTGTTTCCCTTCCCAGATTAGGAAAGTTTTCAGCTATGATTTGTTCAAATACATATTCTGGCCCTCTGTCCCTTTCGGCACCCTCGGGAACCCCAATTAAACGTAGGTTTTTCGGGATCCCTGGGTGGCGCAGCGGTTTGGCGCCTGCCTTTGGCCCAGGGTGCGATCCTGGAGACCCGGGATCGAATCCCACATCAGGCTCCCGGTGCATGGAGCCTGCTTCTCCCTGTGCCTGTGTCTCTGCCTCTCTCTCTCTCTCTGTGACTATCATAAATAAATAAAAATTAAAAAAAAAAAAAGTAGGTTTTTCTTCCTCAGGCTGTCGTTTATTTCCCTTAATCTATCTTCATGGTCTTTTAATTGTTTGTGTCTTTTTCCTCAGTTTCCCTCTTTGCCATCAACTTGTCTTCTATGTCACTCACTCGTTCCTCCACCTCGTTAACCCTCGTTGTTAGGACTTCTAGTTTGGATTGCATGTCATTCAATTGAGTTTTGATTTCTGCTTGATTAGATCTAAATTCTGCAGTCATGAAGTCTCTTGAGTCCTTTATGCTTTTTTCTAGAGCCACCAGTAGCTTTATAATAGTGCTTCTGAATTGGCTTTCTGACATTGAATTGTAATCCAGATTTTGTAAGTCTGTGGGAGAGAGGACCGTTTCTGATTCTTTCTTTTGAGGTGAGGTTTTCCTTCTAGTCATTTTGCTCAGTGCAGAGTGGCCAAAAACAAGTTGTATTGGGAAAAGTTGAAAGAGAGAGAGAAGGAAAGAAAAGAGAAAAAGAAAAAAAAAAAAAGGAAGAAAAAAAAAGGAAAAAAGAGAAGAAAAAGAAAGAAAAAGAAAGGTGAAAAATAAAAAGGGTGGGGGAAGCAATCAGAAATCAAAAAGAAAAAAAAAAAAAACCACGGAGGAGTATCTTCTGATTCTGTATACGTTAAGTCCCTTGACTTCCCTGGAACTGGTCCGTCTAGCTGGTCTTCTGGGGGAGGGGCCTGTTGTGCTGATTTTCAGGTGTTAGCACTTGGGGGAGCTGCTCTGCCCGCTGCCTGGTGCAGGGCTCAGTGGGGGCTGTTTACCCCGTGAGGCCCCAGGAGGAACAACAGCAGTGGCGGGGCCAGCTCTGCAGCCCTGGAGTCAGCTCCCGCAGTAATCACGGAGCTCTCCGTCTGCAGGGCCTGGAGGCTCCGGGCGGGGCCGCTGATCTGCTCAGCTCGGGGCAGGAGCGTCCTCGCTGCCCTGGGCCCTCCCGGCCTCTGCCTGTCCCGGGGGAGGCCGGGTCCTGGGCTGTGTCCCCGGCGTCCCTGTGCTCTGGGGCCTGTGCTGTTGGATTCGCTCCCGCCCCGCAGCCCCCTCTGCGGAGCCGCCCCCGAGCCCCCCAAGCTGCTCCCGCCCCGCAGCCCCCTCTGCGGAGCCGCCCCCGAGCCCCCCCAGCTGCTCCCGCCCCGCAGCCCCCTCCGCTGAGCCGCCCCCGAGCCCCCCCCAGCTGCTCCGGGTCCCGCCGTGCGCGCTGCAGCCCTTAGGGAGCTCGGCGCACTCTCCCGGGGCTCAAGTGTCTGTTAGTGTCCCTGGGAGCCCGAGGGCATCCCCGCCCTCCCGGGTCCTGCTCCACCTCCCTGCGAGCCCCTTTCCGCCCGGGAAGGTCAGTGCAGCTCCTGCTCCTCCGGGACGGGGCTCTCCTGTCCTGGGGACACTCGCCCCGGCCTCAGCCCGGCTCCTCGCGGGGCCCCTCCCCCTTGGAGGCCTTTTGTTTCTTTATTTCTTTTTTCCCCGTCTTCCCACCTTGATAGAAGCTCGAACTCTTCTCACTGCAGCATTCCAGCTGGTCTCTCTTTAAATCTCAGGCCGGCATTCGTAGATTTTCAGGATGATTTGAAGGTCATCTAGGTAATTTGGTGGGGATAGGTGACTTGGGGACCCTACTCTTCCGCCATCCTGCCCCTCCTCCTGAGGTCATGATTATAATAAATAACCTTTATTAGGATGGGTGACCATTATCCTGAAAATTGTTCAGTCAGGGGGCCAAAATCAGTATTTACCTAGCATTTAACAGACAGTCATTCAGAATAACCAAATAGTTGATTTGGCAAAGTTTTTCCTTATAAAAGTTTCATAGCTAATCAATATAGGAGAAATGATAGAATTTTTAATTCTATCCTAATTCTATCATTTTGGAAATCTTTATTTTGTAATCCTTTAACTCGTAAATGAATTAACTTAAAAAATGAACATTTTTGGATAAATCTTTGGATATACTTTTTAACATTTCGAGTAACTTTCTAAAAGTGAAATTGCTGGGTCTTATGATTTTTAAAATATATTTTATTTTTATTCATTAGAGAGAGGGGGAGGGAGGGAGAGAAAGAGAGAGGCAGAGACATAGGCAGAGGGAGAGGCATCCTCCCTGCAGGGAGCCTTCTGAGGGACTCAATCCCAGGACCCCAGGATCATGATCTGAGCCAAAGGCAGATGCTCAACCACTGAGTCACCCAGGTGTCCCAGTTGGTCTTATGTTTTTAAGAAATAGACAAGCTATTTTCCAAAGTAATTGCACCGTTTTACATTTTCCCCACAGTGTTTGAAAATTCCAGTTTTTCTGCATCCTTGCCAACAATTCCTTATAATTGGTTAGTTTTTTTTTTTTTTTAACATTACCCATTCAACTGGGTGTGTAGTTCTATCTCACTGGGGTTTTTATTTGCATTTCCCTAGTGACTTATGATTTAGAGCACCTTTTCATGTACCTGTTTGCCATTTCTATATCTTCTTTGTTGATCCATCTATGCATATCTTCTATTATAAAATGGGTTATTTTCTTATTTTTAAAATATATATTTATGATAGAATTTATTTATCAGATTGTGATTTGCAAGTATTGTTTCTCCATCAGTGACTTGCCTGTTTAATCTTTTAAGAGTGCCTTTCAAAGAGCAGAAATGTCTAAATGTAAATGGATAAATAAATTGTGGCATATTTATACAAGGGACTCCTTATTTTACAATAACTACTTAGCAATAAATAGTTTTTAAGAACTGAAAGGTTTCATCCTACTTGTAAGCTAATATGTAAACCTGCTGGTTTTCATAGATGCAGGCAGAAGACATAGACTCCTGGGTCAGAGACAGGACTTGATTAACCAAGGCACAGTGGTCAGCGTGAGGATTATATTTGAATTGGTTCCCTCTTGACTCCCAGGTTCCATGCTGGAGGGAACAATGTGCAAGCAGGACCAGGTGGATGCTGTGTGAACCAGGAGGTGGTTTGTATCTTTGCCAAGGAGCTCCAGGATTTGGAAGCCCCCATTTTTTTTTTAATTTTATTTATTTATACAGAGAGAGAGAGAGAGAGGCAGAGAGAGAAGCTGGCTCCATGCAGGGAGCCCGACGTGGGACTCGATCCAGGGTCTCCAGGATCACCCCTGGGCCACAGGCGACGCCAACCACTGCTCTACCGGGGCTGCCCAGGAAGCCCCTATTTTATGGGGTGCTGCAGACCTGCCCAACTTTTACCCTCAGAAGGAGACAGTATCTTCATTATCCTGATCAGAAAATAAATCTGCCCTCTTCCTGGGTGGACAGTGTGTGTGTGGGCCAGGGGGCATCTCTTGGTCCCCCCCCCCTTTTAAAACAATTTATTTATTTATTCATGAGAAAGAGAGGGAGATGGAGAGGGAGGAGGCAGAGACACAGGCAGAGGGAGAAACAGGCTCCATGGAGGGAGCCTGACGTGGAACTCGATCTCAGGTCTCTAGGATCACACCCTGGGCTGAAGACGGCGCTAAACCACTGGGCCACCGGTGCTGCCCCTCTCTCTTTCTTTCATTTAATACTGGCCTCATAAAGGGAGGGTTGGATATGTTCCTTCCTCCTCTATTTTCTGGAAGAGATTGTATAAAATTGGTGTTAAGTTTCCTTTAAATGTTTAGTAGACTGCTCCAATGGATTCATCTAGGCCTGAAGATTCATTTTAAATATTTTTGGAGCATTTTACCCAAATCCATTTTTTTTAAATTATTGCAGGAACATTCAGATTATTAATTTTGTCTTAGTTGGGTTTTGGTAATTTATGGTGTTTAAAGAATTGGCCCATTTCTTCTAGGTTGTTGAATTAATGAAAATAAAGTTTTTTTTCTGGCATTATTTTTTAACTGCTGAAGGATCTGTAATAATATCCCTTTTTCATTCCTGATACTGGTAATTTGTGCCCTGTTTTTGATCTGTTGTAGTAGAAATTATTGTAAAAGTAACTAGCTTTTTGTTTCATTCGTTTTCTTTATTATTTTTCTGTTTTCAATGTCATTACTTCTCTGATTCTTATCATTTCTTTCTTTCCTGCTTATTGTTTTGGTCCTATTTTGCTCTTTTATTTTTTTCATTTCTTAAAGTAGAGACTAAGATTATTGATTTGAGACCTTTCTCTATAAAAGTTCTCATGTAGATCGAGTTTTATAAGTCTCCTTTACAGCAATACTTTTGCTGCTTTTGTACATACTTTATGTTGTTCTTAAAAATTTCTTTGATTCAGTTCTCTGCATCTTTACTTCCTTTAAAACTTCCTCTTTGATCCATGGATTATTTAGAAATGTGTTGTTTAATTTTCACATGCTGAGAGATTTTCTGTTGTTATTTTGTTATTGATTTCTAGTTGGATTTTGTTATGGTCAGAGAAAATAGTCTGAATGATTCCAGTTCTTAAAAATTTGAGGTTTATTTTATAATTTAGTAAGTTATGCATTTTAGTGAATGTTCCATGGGTGCTTAAAACGGTTATGAATTCTGCTACTCGTTGGGTGGAGTGTTCTTTCTGTCTGTTAGATTCTCTTATTTTGTTGTGTTTTTTAGATATTTTGTACTTAAAGTTTTTATTTCTAGCAATACTGAAAATGGAATTATGAAGTCTGCATTATAATTGTGGATATGTCTATTTCTCTTTTCAGCTCTAACAATTTTTACTACATGTATTTGGAGACTCCATTGTTTAGTGCATACATACTTAGGGTTATTATGTCTTCCTGGTAGATAGATGCTTTTATCGTTATTTAAGTTCCTCTTTGTCTCTGATAGTTTTATTTTCTGTGACATCTACTTCATTGTGTCAGTAAAGCCACTCTGCCTTTAATATAGGCTAGACTATTATGTATACTCCTGGACTTACTCATTCTGATGTTCTTCTTTACTTTTTTTGATATTCTTAGATTGATATTATAGTTTCCTTTATGTTTAGAGAACTTTCTTAGCCCATTGTTTAATGATAGGTTTGTTATAAAGGAACTATTACTTTATCTTTTTCTGAGCAATCTTTATTTCTCTTGCATTCCTAAAGCATATTTCTCTGCAGTTAAAACTTTGGTGGATGAATTTTTTAAAGTCACCCCCAAAATATTACACTTCATTCAGATCTTCATAGTTTCATATGAAAATATCTGTTATTATAATTGGTATTCTTTATAGGTAATGGGCCAGTTCTCTCTGGTTGTTTTAAAGATAATTTCTTTGTCTTTTAGGATTTAGAAGTTTAATTATAATTTATCTTTGTGAATTTCTTTGAGTGTCTTCTGTTTTGAGTTTGTTCAGCTCCTTAAATCTGTAGGTATATTTCTTCTACTAAATGTGGGAATTTTCTAAGCCTTATTCCTTCAAATACTTGTTCAGTTCCATTCTTTCTTTCCTCTGAGAATACAAATATAGGTGACCTTAGAGATATTGCACATTCAGTTCCAGACCACTCATAATAAAGCAAATATATACAATATTAGAATCAAGTGAGTCAAATTAATTTTTTATTTCCCAGTGCATATAAAAGTTATGTTTAAACTTTTAAGTCTTAAGTTAAAAGTCTATAAAATGTGAAATAGCATTACTGTGAGAAAAAAAAACCCAATGTACATATCTTAATTTTAAAATACCTTATTGCAAAAAAAAAAATGCTAACCATCATCTGAGCTTTCAGCAAGCTGTAACCTTTTTGTTCATGGAGGGTCTTACCTTGATATTGATGGCCACTGACTGGTCAGGGTGGTAGTTGCTGAAGGGTGCAGTGGCTATACCAATTTCCTAAAGTAATCCAACAATGAAGTTTGCCTCAATGATTGACTTTTCCTTTCATGAATGATTTCTCTGTAGTATGTAATTTTGTTTGATAGCATTTTAACGAAGTAGAACTTCTTTCAAAATTGGAGTCAGTTTTCTCAAATCCTGTTGTATCAGCTAAGTTTATGTAATATTCTAAATGCTTTGTTGTCATTTCAACAATCTTCATAGCATCTTTACCAGAAATAGATTTCCATCTCAAGAAATTGCTTTGTTTGGGCCCATGGGTGGCTCAGTGGTTGAGCATCTGCCTTTGGCTCATGTTGTGATCCTGGGGTCCTGGGACTGAGTCCTACATCAGGCTCCCTCCCTCTGCCTATGTCTCTGCCTCTCTTTGTGTCTCTCATTAATAAATAAATAAAATCTTAAAAAAGAAATTGCTTTGTTTGCTTTCATAAAAGCAACTCCTCATTCACTAAAGTTTTATCATGAGATTGTGGGAATTCAAATATAATAAAGAATATGAAAAAGTTTAAATATTATGAGAATTACCCAAATGTGACAGAGACATCAGTGAGCAAATGCAGTTGAAAAAATGGTACTGATAGACTTGACCTATGCAGACTTGCCACAAAACTTCAATTTGGAAAAATGCAATATCTGCAAGCTCAATAAAATGAGGTATCCTCGTGTAAAGTATTTTGTAATTCTTCTACAAGTCATGAGACTCTGCCTTTTTTTTTTTTTTTTTTCTTTTGTGGGGGTAGATGAGGAGGAGAGGGAGAGTCTTAGGCAGGCTCCACCCACATCCATCATGGGGCTCAATCTCACAACCCTGAGATCATGATGTGAGTTGAAGTCAAGAGTTGGGTGCTTAACTGGCTGAACCATCTAGGAGCCCTGCTGCTTTTTTTTTTTTTTAAGTATTTTTTAAAATCAGTTTTTCAGATTTTGTAAATATAATTAATCTGTTTGTAATTCCCTGATTATGTTCTCTCTCTCGTGCATTCTATTATTGAGCCCATCCAGTGAGTTTTTTATATTGCTTATTATATTTTTCAGTTCTGTATTTTACATTTTCTTTTATAGCTTTTATTTTCCCTGAAATTTTCAGTTCTTTCATTGGTTTTAAGAGAATTTGAATCATTTTTATTATGACTTTTAAAATTCTTATGAGGTCATTCTGGCATCTGATTCATATTGGTATTAGATCTATTGATTGTCTTTTTGATTCCAGTTGTGTTATTCCTGGTTCTTACTGCCATTAATGATTTTTGATTGTGTCTTGGACATTTTGCCTATTTATCTTAGATTCTGTGTCTTCACCTTACTCTATTATTAAGTCTTGTTGCTTATTAAGAAATGGACACTCAGCTCATCATTGGACCCCACTGACACTAACTAATGGGGGAATCAGATTGCATCCTGCTTCTGCTGGTTGGGGAAGAGAAGAATACCTTCCTGCTGAGATATGCTGATGCCATCCTCTGGGAAATTGGAGAGTGGCTTGCTTTGGTTGAGCAGGGGGTGGAGGATCAGTTGCCTGCTCATCTCAAGGATGCTATTCCCAGGGTGGGGCACTGGGTGGTAGGATCAGATCATTGCTGTCTGCTCCTACCAGGCAGAGGATGGAAGATTAGCTCCCTGTTGGCCTTGTTCACACCTCTCAGTTGGGGAATCAGAGTGGACCACCTGCTGCTTGGGGTGGTCCACTACCTGGCTCCACTGAAACTGTAGAGGAGGGAGAGAGGGCTGTATGCAGTTTTCTGTTGGTGTTTTGCCAAAGTAGGGCAGGTATTCTAAAAAATAAGCAAACAAACAAACAAACAAAAAAAAACAAACCCCCAAAACCCCCACCAAATTGGCCCTTAGGCCACCATCTTTCTACTGGTGCTTTGGGTAAAGGAAGCAGGCCTTTTCTTTTTCTGGATAGTTCTGGTTTGAAATCTTCTATAGCATCCTTTTCTGAATATGTGAGCAGCAATAAGGAAACTGAAGAGACTCACGGCTGTATTGTTCATCAAGTTCTTTATTCTTTAGGCAACTCGCATATTTTAAAGTCATCTTATGCTTGTTCTTTATATTATGTCCAGGAATTTTTAGTTATAAGAGGGAAGATCTGGGAGGGATGGGGCATAACTCCATCTTGGCATAATTGGAAATCCGAAGTCACTTTTAAGTACTGCTCATGGAAATACAAATTGGTGCAACTTTTTGGAAAGTAATTTAAAAACATCTATGACTGTTAACAATACAGATCACTTTGGTTCTAACAGGCCTGCATTTGGTGTTAGAAATAGAAGTATGAATTATTCAGGATGTATGCCTGCGGGTGCCAATGTAGCATTGTTTCTAGTGGTTAATGTCTGGAAATACAGTTACTCTCCATTGATATTGAAATGATGGTAAAGCTATAATATAAGTAAGTGATTCATTTCATTAACTCAGAGGTATGTTTATTATATATAGATAAGTGGCAAAATGAAAGGGCAGAACCACATATAATGAAGTTATTTTTATAAAACATAAAAATGGCAAAAAGTCTTCTATTTGTATAAAAATTTGTTTTAAGAAAAACCAGTGAAGTATAATACCAAGTGGGTTATATCAGGGGGAAGGGTGTGGGATAGGGAGATTGTTATTTTTATTCAGGAAATTGTTTCTTATTTTTATTCATTTTTATTTTAACCTTATTATAGTAAGAATGTTTCAGTCCTGTAATTAAAATCTAAGGAAGAAAAAAAAATGTTAGCAATAGGCTCCAGGTGATTTTGAAGGATTAAGGGAATCTTTAAGGTAGTCAAAGCTCAAATTTTGTTTCAACTTTGTAAATTAAGTTTATGAATGTGTTACTCCCAGAAACACAGCCAAAGTATGGAAAATAGTTGGTATTTATTGCTTTGTGCTTTGCAGCCTAGGTATTCTATTAGGGTGTCTATAAAATGCAAGGTTAAATATAAACGTATGCAAAAGGTTAGGTATTAAAATTCTTAGAGATGAGTTTATATGCAAAATTGTTCTTCCTTCCTTACCTGTCGCCTGGAACTCCACTAGCAGCTAGAATTCTGAACTAACCAAGATGCTGCCCATCTGAGAACTGGAAACCTCACATCAAGAACCCATGATAAGGGGGGCACTTGATGGGATGAGCACTGGGTGTCATACTATATGTTGGCAAATCGAACTCCAATAAAAAAATATACAAAAAAGAAATAGCCCATGATAACCTTTGCTACATTATGTAGATATTTTTTCCTGCTTACTGTCATCACCATTGGCCTTTTATGGATTAAATATCAGCACATTTTCTATGATGTCAGCTTTCAAATCTATCTAGCATGACAGGCAGTGAAATGAGCTGTCAGGATCAGATGAAAATTATATGATGGCCCCAAACTGTTCACCTATTTCTCCAAATGGTTTCATACTTATATTGAATATGACAGGTGATAAAATAGGGTCTTATGTGTCTCTAGAAATGATAACCCTTTCAGAGGATGAAGAGTCTTGTAAGCTCATTGTATAGATTTGCTCTGTGAGCCTGAAATTTCAGTGGCTCCTGATGGATCATATTTTCTTCAAGGTTTTCTTTTTTTCCCCTCCCCTTTCCTCAGAGCTTACTATTAATATGGTAATTAGTAAAATGAAGAAAAAGTCTACTTTGATCTTGAAGGCTTTTTTTTTTTTTTTTTAAAGAAACATTTATTCTGTATAATTGGTTAACTGTGTGGGAAAAATTTTCTTTGCTCACCCCATACAAAAGCCAATTCCAGATGGATTAAAGAATTATATACCAAAAAGGAACTATAAACAGCTGGAAGAAAATATGTTTAAATATGGACAAAAATAACTTCTGAGTAGAAAAGCAATGAAAGAAACCATAAAAGGAAATACTGATGGTTTGACTATATATAGATTAGAAACTTTTATATACTCCCCAAATTACAGATTTTGTTAGCACAAAATTTTATTTATAAATTTTTAAATCTTAAATGCAGCATCATATATAACAAAGAGTTAACCCATATACTGTAAAGAGATTCATAAAGATACAGATAGTTGGCCTCAAGGAATCAAAGAAATACAAATTAAAATGATAACCAAACACTATTTCTACCTATCATAATGTCATATTAAGGGAAAGAATACACCACTGTCTTATATTGAAAGTACAGATTAAAGGACAACTTTTAACCAGTTGTTGAAGCTACCTTTTTGAGGGCATTTAAAATGTGTGTCAGGAATCCCTTTGAATCAGTAGTTACACTGTTATAAATAAGCTTGCATCACAGGTTTGTACTTTTCTGACCATGTCAACTACCTGAAAGATATGAATCCTCAGTGAGCCTACCTTTTCTTGCTTGCTGAGATTTTCATTAACTTTAGTTATTATGGAATTGCCTAGAGGCTCTTTACAGAATCCCCTGGTTCTAGTTGCCCCTGTCTACAATGTAATCATGACCACTCACTTTTAACCAATAGAGTAACCCTCTTTATTACCTAAAATGGATTGTTGTGTCCTCTGGTGGGAACTTTCCTTCTTTGGAACCAATCTAGCAGAGCCTCAGGGTCATAGAGATGAGAAGTAAGAAATCCTGTGAAATGCTGTAAGACAGGACACAGGCTAGCTTGTTTTTCTTTTTCTTTCTTTCTTTCTTTCTTTCTTTCTTTCTTTCTTTCTTTCTTTCTTTCTTTCTTTCTTTCTTTTCTTCATTCATTCACTCTTTTTTTCTTTTTTTTTTGGTAAAGATTTTATTTATTTGAGATAGCACAAGCTGGGTGAGGAGCAGAGGGAGAAGCAGACTTGCCACTGAGCAGGGAGCCTGATGCAGGTCTTGATCCTGGGACTCTGGGATCACGACCTGAGCTAAAGGCAGACGCTTAACCAACTGAGCCACCCAGGCACCCCCAGAACATAATTTTTTATTGCATTATTTCCCAGCTGCACCATGATGAGTTGCCAGTAGGCCGTTCCTCCTTTTAGCCAAGCCAGGGGCTCCTGGCTAGAGGGGTGCTTGCTGAGATGAGTGAATTAAACTTGAACACATTACCACACTTCTTTTGCTCTTAATAAGTTCCCAGGTCAGATGTAGTATTATATTGATTATCAGTATGGTAAATAAGGCATTTCTTAAATTCATGCTTGGTGCCACTGGCAGACACTTATGGGCAGAGAAAGCAAATCTGTATCCAGGATATGTAACTATTCCATTAAGGAGAGTTCACTGCCTCTGCCATAAACCTACTTGTTGCTAGATGACTGGTTGGTCTCCCCAGGAAATGGGGCCAATCTGGTGGCTCAGCATTGGCTTCTCTTGTTGGCCGGAGTGGCAATATCCAGGTCATGGTTGATGAGGAGCATTTCTTTTGCTGAGCCCATGCATAGCCTCCACTGTTGCCATCTTGGCCATTTTGCATGTGGGCCTTGCATGAGCGAGTCCTGGGGTGGCTGGAGAGTCATGAATGACATTTGCAGAACAAGTTATCTTGTCTACCTGATTATTGAGAGCCTCTTCTGACATGGATGCCCATTGAAGGCATCTACATGGTACAGAGATGTCTTCATGTGTTATGCCTATTCAGAGACATCTCCCCACATACCCCTTTCTCAGCACTTGTTAATCAGTCTTTATATCTTGTTCTAAGTCCCTGACTATCCTCCTAAGCTGTTAGCCAGTGCCTATGAATCAGTGTGCATCTGTACTTGTAGCTATATCTCAATTTAAAAATGTAATACAACAAAATGTATTTGAAGCTCTACCAACTGGGGAGGATTTCCTTTTTAGGAACTCCTGCAATTCGGTTTATAAACTGCAGCAGTGTACTTCAGTTTGGTGCCAGCATGTTGTACCAAACCATTGAGTGGCTCAATGCTTTTTCTCTTCTGTCAGTTGGTCATAGATAATTCTTAATCAAGATTAAGAAGCAGGGGTAAGGCGGGAATCAGAAGAGTGTGTGTCAGAGGAATCTCAGCTACCTAATTATGCAGCTTACTAGTACATTCTGATCCCGTTCCAGCTCAGTCTCTTATACTGATCAATCTACTTGATTACTGCTCTGCATGCCCAACCTAGTGGCTTGGTGTTTCAGGTTAATGATACAGGTAGTGAAAGGTAACTCAGATGACGTGATAATTTGGTGTCAGTAGTCATGCATTCATTCTCTATCAGGAGCTGTTTCTCAAAAGAATAGTAATCTGCAGGTGAGCATGTGGCTTTGCTCTAAAACTCCTTAGTCTGTTTGGGTTGCTATAACAAGATACCAAAGTCTGGGTAGCTTATTAACAACAGAAACATGGTTGTGGAGGCTAGAAGTGTGACAGCAGGGTGCCAGCATGGTTGGATGAGGCTTCCAGTCACAGACTTTGTATCCTCACATGGAGGAAGGAACTAAGGACCTCTTTGGGATCTTTTATAAGGGAATTCCATTCATGAGGGCTCTACCTTCATGACCTAATCACCTCCCAAAGATGACCTAGTCACTTTCTAACACCATCACATTGGGTGTTAGGATTCCAACATGTGTATTTTGGTTGTATACAACCCTTCAGACCATAGAATCCCTAAATATGTGTGTTGTAATCCATGCATATTGTTGGTGCTTCCCTGGGGCTCCCTCTATCACCACTGTGTACCACAGACACTCAGAGTATCACTTGCTGTGTTAGGTCATGAGGCCTGAGTGGCAGAGTAGCTCACACTGCAGGTTGGAAGTGCAGCACAGCCCTTATTCACACCAACCCTGCTCAAAACTAGCAAGTTTTTAAATAGATTGCTCAGAAAATTAGTTATGAAGAACACATTCAAAGATGGTATATTTTGCTTTCTAAGTTCACAAAAGCCCACTCTTTTGGTCATAGTCCGTAGAAGACGCAATAACTTGTTTTTGACTTGGAGGGATTCCCCAACATGCTCTAGACCAGTGAGCCCCAGAAACTTTACTGAGGACTATTAGGCCCATGGATTTTTTATGGGATTTAGCCATCTCTCATATGTCTTACTAAGCCAACAGAAGTACCTGCTGCTAACTGTTCCTCAGGTCCAATCAGCTTCATGTCCACAAAGTAGCATACAAGTGTGGTGTTGGGTAGACATCAAGATGATCTAGGTCTTTGCAAACTGTTTAATGGCATAACTCAAAGGCAAGGCAGTGAACATTTACTGTTTACTCTGATAAGTAAAAGCAGATGCATGCTGGTGGTTCTTCCACACTGATAACAGAAAAGAGCCTTTGTCAGGGCAGTAGCAACTACAATTCCAGGGCTGTGTTGATTTGTTCCAGGACGGATACTAAATCTTAAATCCCAGCTGCAGCTGGAGTCACAGCCGGTTCATATTTTGGATAACCTTGAGTCATTCAAGATCTATCATAGTCATTTTCTAAGATTCTGCACTGGCCCACTAGGAAGTTTAAATGGGGACATAATAGATTTTATCACCTCTGCACCTTTCAGTTTTTTGCTATTGGTATAATTTCTGTGGTTTGGTTTTCTGCTGGTATGGCTTACTATCTTGTTAGAGGACATGCCAGACACTGCCATGTATCCCTTCTGATCATAATAGCACTCACAGCACAGATCAGATAGCCAGTGAATGGATTCTGCTAGTTGCTGAGTTTGTCCCAGTTATAAATTTAGGAACTGAAGAAATAATCACTGATTAGGTTTGTAGATATGTTTGGTGAATGCAATTTGAATTTGGGCCAAAACACCATTTATTACCTGGCTACCCTAAACTGAGAGACAGTAGCTTTAATTATGAACAGAAGTTTTAAATTGGATGCTTTGCTGAGTGTTCAGACAAGGAGATGGGAGAAAAATGCATCTCCTATTTAAAATACAAATTTTTGCTGTATGGGGGAACATACCAATTATGAGTTCAAGAATGTACAGTATATAGGTAAAAAATGGGCTTAGTGTGTAGTGAAGCAACGTAAAGTGTTTTGGTTCTCTGGAAATACTATACAGCTGCAGCAAGGAACCAATTGTGAAGTTGTCTAGGATGAATCTGAATGAGATGGATATCCCCAGTTTGCAACATATGGCAGTAGTGTGGGAAGATCCACAGTAGAAACAGACAATGGAGCAATGCTTTTGATGGGCACAGTGAATTCAGCAGAACTTGAAGGGAGTGGAGATGTCCCAGGGCTGGGAGGTTCTAAAGATGGTCAGGGAGTGCAGGCATCTTCAAGGAAGGGCATGGATTAAATTAAAACAAGGTGTGTGTCTTCTCCATTTTTAAAACCTATCTAATCACCTTCCCACAGTGTGTAGGTGCCATTCTCTCAGGAATAGATTATGGGAATCTTGTCTCCTATTTGCACCATTTCCAGGCAGTCTGTTCTTCTTGAGTTCCTTTCTGTTTATCTTCCACTCGTACACATGTCACATCTAATTGCCTGTCTGGTTTACTCCCTTTCTCATCCTTCCTGCCACTACCAGATTAATAGTCTTTAATATGCCACTTTTCATCGAGTCATTCCTTTGCTTTAAAAAATTTCCTTCCCACAATCTTGTGCTCCTTCTCCTTTTAGTTAGCATGGCCCTTGTACCAGGTTTGCTGGTATGTGGTTCCTTTAAGAATTGTTCATAGGACATAGCTGATAAACAGTATCCAAGATATAAAAAGAACTAATACAGCTCAAAACAATACCCCCAAAACAAATAATCCAATTAAAAAGTGGATGAAAGACATGAACAGACATTTCTCCAAAGAAGATATCCAAATGAGCAATAGTCACGTGAAAAGATGCTCACCATTGCCCATCATTAGGGAAATGCAATCAAAACTACAGTGAACAAATACTACAATGAACTGTCACTTCACTCCTGTCTGTCAGAATGGCTAAAATCAAGAGCACAATAAACAACAGGTGTTATTGAGAATGTGCAGAAAAAGAAAACTTTGTGCACTGTTGGTGGGGATGCAACCACAGTATAGCCACTGTGGGAAATGGTATGGAGGTTCCTCAAAAAATTAAAAATAGAATTACCCTACAATCGAATAATCACACTACTGGCTATTTACCCAAAAAATGCAAAAACACTGATATGGATGCATGCACCCCCGTATTTATTGTACCATTATTTATAATAGCCAAACTGTGGAAGCAGCCCAAGTGTCCGTCGACTGATGATGGATAAAGATGATGTGGTGTACACACACACTGGAATATTATTCAGCCATAAAAAGAATGAAGTATCACCATTTGCTACAGTGTAGATGATGCTAGAAAGTATAATGCTGAGTCAAGTCAGCCAGTGAAAGACAAATACCATATGATTTCACTCATGGAATTTAAGAACAACAAAGGAGCAAATTAAAAAAGACAAACCAAGAAACCAGACTCCTAACTATAGAGAACAAACTGCTGGTTGCTAGAGGGGAGGGAGGTGGGGAGATGTGGGAAACAGGTGAGCAGGTTAAAGAGTACACTTACCTTGATGGAAAGACAAAGATAAATGTTTCCTTCCTTTTTACAAAACTCTGTGTTCCTTCTCCTTTTAGTTAGCATGGCCTTTGTGCAAAGTTGGCTGGTATGCAGTTCCTTTAAGAGTCATTCATAGGGTTGAGAAACTTACTTCCCCTTGTCAGCCTCTATGTCTTTTTCCCCTGCCATTTAGAGTTTAGTGTACTACTGGGGTTTTCCCCACTTCCCCAGGCAGGTTTTCTATTCTGGGCACTTGGGCCTTCCCTTGCTGCACTTGTACCTGCACCATCATCTTTAGGAAATTCTTTCAAGGCTCTGGCTGTGAATGGTGATACAGTTTCCTGTTTTTAGGGCTACAGTGGACTTCCTGTGGGAAGATGAAAACATGGGAAGTAAAATACTTGGGTTCAACTTGCCACCTGGACTTAGAATTTACCTTTGTAGTTATGGAGCTCACAGTATGAACTTAACAGACAATCCTTGTTTTCTTTCCACCTCAGGCTCTCTTAGCTGATTCTCCCCACTCTGCTTCATTCCTGGCCCTCCTTGTTTCCCTCTCATTATTGTCCTGAGGTGATCATCCAATCCAGTGGCTTCAAAACCTTTTATCTGCAGGTAGGCACCTTAAATGACCTCTTCCCACTCCCGGCTTATACGATCGCCAAGTGTTCAATGTTCAGTGGCATGCCTAAGAGGAATCTTCAAGTTAATATGTACCAACCAGACCTGCTTTCCAACTCCATCTCCACTCCCAGACTCTACCATCTCAATAACACTCAACACGCTCAGTAGTATTATCTAGTTATTCCATCCCAAATCTCTGAGTAACATATGTTTTTGTTGATATCTACACTTGTCCAGACTTGCAATTCCATTAGTCTCTACCCCTCTCAATAAGTGGCAGCTCTGCTATTCTCAGTTGTTTAATTACATAGAGTTATTCCCAGTTGTTTAGTTACATGGAGTTATTCCTGGCTTCTCTCTTTCACATCTTGCATCTAAGCAATAGCAAGTCTAATTATTTGTACCTTAAAATACCTAGAATCTCATCAATTGACACCATTTATACACTACCATCCCCATAAAAGCCAACACAATTTCTCATTTGAGCAATTACAGTTGCCTCTTAACTGGTATTTCTTCTTTACATTTGAGTAATCTGTCCTTCCCACAGTATCCAGAGCGCTGTCTTTAACCCACAATCAGATAATGCCATTCCTTCTCATTGAGAGTGAAATTCAAGTTTCTTACCATGGCCTCTAATGTCTCACAAGATCTAGAGTCTGTCCTCTCTGATCTTTTCTTTCGCTGTGCTCCAGCCACATCAGAACACACTAAGCACATGCTTGCTTTTGGGATGTTGCATGTGCCTTCCCAACGGCCTGGAACATTTTGTGCTGGCCTCCATGTTGCTCATTTCTTCACTCCTTCTGCTCTCTGCTTAAATGTCATCCTGTCAGAGACGCCTTCTCTGGCAAGGAACTAATTGTTTTACTCTTCTTTAACTTTCTTTTAGGACTTATCACCTTGTAAAGTATCTTGTAGTTATTTATTTGTTAATTGTCTTCTTCCCACTCAAATGTATATTCCACGATCCATATCCTCACCATCTAGAAAAATGCTGAGCACGTAGTGGACACTGTAATGAATGTGAATAAATTGAATGAATAAATGAATATCATTATCCTTGTACTCATTGAGCTCATTTTACTGAAGGTACTGCACTGATGTAAGTACAGGAGATATGAATGAATTTAGGGCATGTCAAGTTTAGCTATAGAAGCCTAGTGGTACAGCATGAGGCAGATGAGGGAAGCATAAAGGTGGAAGTGTGTGTGGAATGAGCATAAAGATTCCTTGGGAGATGGAAGTAAAATTGTGGTCACATTACTGGGAATGAATCATAGTGGTAAATAGAAGGAAATGGGGGGCAGGCAGTAGATTGGGAAGCAGACATGTCCTGGGCAGAAATAATTCTATTAAAGGTAGTGGGGGAGGGGAAGAGAAGTGGATCTTACTTATTTGTGGTTTACTTGGATTATAGTTCAGAGTGTTGATCCTTTAAACTTGATCTCTTTGTAGAATGCCTAAGAAATACCATTTACAGTTTTGTTGTAGAGCAACTGTAAAGTGTTTATGGACACTACACTCAAATGTTCCCACATTTTATTTTCTTCATAGAATGTGAATTCTTTTAGGAGCTAATGTTCCATTGTCAGTAAAGTCAGTCTATCCTACTATAGCCTGTGTAAACACATCCTGTAATGGGAAGGCGCTGGGGAGAGCACAAAGAAATGGAGTGTCATTTTAGAGTTAGTTTGATATTGTTATGGATCCCATCAGTTTTTTATT
The DNA here is from genome assembly GCF_011100685.1 of Canis lupus familiaris. NCBI lineage: Eukaryota > Metazoa > Chordata > Mammalia > Carnivora > Canidae > Canis > Canis lupus. The sequence goes on along the minus strand of NC_049244.1, from coordinate 11,192,126 downwards.
TCTCCCAGCAGAGGGAATGGATATTTTCTTATGTGTTAAAAGTCTGTGCTAGTGTTGAGAAACTATTTGAGTAGTTTTTGCCTTATAAAAAGAGATTTTTCAAGCTATGATAGGTAAAACATAATTACATTTTGTAACAGAATTTAAATGCTGAGGAAAAATCAGTTGCTTACAGACAAGAGTTAATTTGCTTTTTTGATACTCTGTGAATTTTGGCAGGATTTCTTTTTGCTCTCCTGATTTCCAGTAGATAAACATTTATACCTTCTCTGTTTTCTGTCTCTGGACTGCTTGTTATTTATATAAAGGATTTCCTGGAACAAGGAAAGAAGCCCACTTTTGAATCATCTCAATCTCTGAGTGGTTTCAGGTGATCCAGGCTCATTGATACACCAGCTGCCTTCCAGATGCAAGCTTAAATCCTGTCTGGTGAAGTCTAATCCTAGGCCTCAAAATATTCTTCCAGTTTTCATGTATAGAATCTAACTCTCAATAGAAAGTAATCAGGCCTATGAGGAGATAAGATAATATGACAAAAACAAAAAACAAAAACCACAAGATAACAGTGAATAAAAATGGAGATTCCAGAACTGAAAAATAAAATAACTGAAAGTAGGAGCTCAGTGGATTAGGCACAGCTGAAGAGAGAATTAATCTGCTGAAGTGAAGGGGGATCAGGATAGAGAGATAGGATAGAAAACATGGAGAAGAACAGAAGAGATAGGGGGAAGGCAGTGGGAGATGGTTTTTACATAGATGGTGCTGGATTATTTTGGATATCAGTTTATAGAGAGTGTATTAAGTTACACTGTACAAAAATGTCAATTCTGGTAGATTGCATGTATAATATAAAAATGTTACTTAAACAATAAAGCTTCCAATAGATAGCAAATATCTTCATGACCTTGGAGTAGACCAAGATTTTTTTTTTTAATAGGACACAAAAGCACTATCAGGAAGGAAAACACTGGTAGATTAAATTACCTTAAAATTAGGAACTTCTGTTCATCAAAAGACATCATTAAGAGAATAACAAGATAAGACATAGGGTACAAGGAGGTATTTGTCATACATATAATCAACAATGGGCTCTTTTTTTTTTTTTTTACTTTTTTTAAATTTATTTTTTATTGGTGTTCAATTTACCAACATACAGAATAACCCCCAGTGCCCGTCACCCATTCACTCCCACCCCCCACCCTCCTCCCCTTCTACCACCCCTAGTTCGTTTCCCAGAGTTAGCAGTCTTTACGTTCTGTCTCCCTTTCTGATATTTCCCACACATTTCTTCTCCCTTCCCTTATATTCCCTTTCACTATTGTTTATATTCCCCACATGAATGAGAACATATAATGTTTGTCCTTCTCCGACTGACTTCACTCGGCATAATACCCTCCAGTTCCATCCATGTTGAAGCAAATGGTGGGTATTTGTCATTTCTAATAGCTGAGTAATATTCCATTGTATACATAAACCACATCTTCTTTATCCACTCATCTTTCGATGGACACTGAGGCTCCTTCCACAGTTTGGCTATCGTGGCCATTGCTGCTATAAACATCGGGGTGCAGGTGTCCCGGTGTTTCATTGCATCTGAATCTTTGGGGTAAATCCCCAGCAGTGCAATTGCTGGGTCGTAGGGCAGGTCTATTTTTAACTGTTTGAGGAACCTCCACACAGTTTTCCAGAGTGGCTGCACCAGTTCACATTCCCACCAACAGTGTAAGAGAGTTCCCTTTTCTCCGCATCCTCTCCAACATTTGTGGTTTCCTGCCTTGTTAATTTTCCCCTTTCTCACTGGTGTGAGGTGGTATCTCATTGTGGTTTTGATTTATATTTCCCTGATGGCCAGTGATGCGGAGCATTTTCTCATGTGCGTGTTGGCCATGTGTTTGTCTTCCTCTGTGAGATTTCTCTTCATGTCTTTTGCCCATTTCATGATTGGATTATTTGTTTCTTTGGTGTTGAGTTTAATAAGTTCTTTATAGATCTTGGAAACTAGCCCTTTATCTGATACGTCATTTGCTAACAATGAGACTGAAGAAAGAGAAATTAAGGAGTCAATCCCATTTACAATTGCACCCAAAAGCATAAGATACCTAGGAATAAACCTAACCAAAGATGTAAAGGATCTATACCTTCAAAACTATAGAATACTTCTGAAAGAAATTGAGGAAGACACAAAGAGATGGAAAAATATTCCATGCTCATGGATTGGCAGAATTAATATTGTGAAAATGTCAATGTTAACCAGGGCAATATACACGTTTAATGCAATCCCTATCAAAATACCATGGACTTTCTTCAGAGAGTTAGAACAAATTATTTTAAGATTTGTGTGGAATCAGAAAAGACCCCGAATAGCCAGGGGAATTTTAAAAAAGAAAACCATATCTGGGGGCATCACAATGCCAGATTTCCGGTTGTACTACAAAGCTGTGCTCATCAAGACAGTGTGGTACTGGCACAAAAACAGACACATAGATCAATGGAACAGAATAGAGAACCCAGAAGTGGACCCTGAACTTTATGGTCAACTAATATTCGATAAAGGAGGAAAGACTATCCATTGGAAGAAAGACAGTCTCTTCAATAAATGGTGCTGGGAAAATTGGACATCCACATGCAGAAGAATGAAACTAGACCACTCTCTTTCACCATACACGAAGATAAACTCAAAATGGATGAAAGATCTAAATGTGAGACAAGAGTCCATCAAAATCCTAGAGAAGAACACAGGCAACACCCTTTTTGAACTCGGCCACAGTAACTTCTTGCAAGATACATCCACGAATGCAAAAGAAACAAAAGCAAAAATGAACTATTGGGACTTCATCAAGATAAGCTTTTGCACAGCAAAGGATACAGTCAACAAAACTAAAAGACAACCTACAGAATGGGAGAAGATATTAACAATGGGCTCTTAATTACAATATCTAAAGAACTGAAAGAGGATTACCCAATAGGAAAATGAACACAGAGGGTACCTGGGTAGCTCAGTTAAGTGTCTGCCTTTGGCTGGGGTAGTGATCTCCACCTGGGATGGAGCCCCACATCACACTCCCTGCTCAGCGGGGAGCCTGCTTCTCCCTCTCCCTCTGATCGTCCTCCCTGCTTGTTTTCTGTCTGTCTCAAATAATAATAAAAAAATCTTTTTAAAAAAAGGGCTCTCTTTTCCGGTTACTGTGGTGTGAGCTACCATGAGCAGCGAAGTCTCCCACGACACCCTGTACAAGGCAGTGCGGGAGGTCCTGCCCGGGAACCAGTGCAAGTGCCGGAAGTTTCTGGAGATGGTGGAGCTGCAGATCAGCCTGAAGAACTATGACCCTCAGAAGGACAAACGCTTCTCAGGCACCGTGAGGCTTAAGTCCACCCCCTGCCCTAAGTTCTCCATGTGTGTTTTGGGGGAGCAGCAGCACTGTGATGAGGCCAAGGCAGTGGATGTTCCCCACATGGACATTGAGGTGCTGAAGAAACTCAACAAGAATAAAAAAAAAAAAAAAAAAAAACTAGTCAAGAAGTTGGCCAAGGAAGTATGTTGCCTTTTTGGCTTCAGAATCTCTGATCAAGCAGATCCCACAAATCCTAGGTCCAGGCCTGAATAAATCTGGCAAGTTCTCTTCCTTGCTTACCCACAGTGAGAACATGGTGGCCAAAGTGGATGAAGTGAAGTCCACCATCAAATTCCAGATGAAGAAGGTGCTATGTCTGGCAGTGGCTGTTGGCCACGTGAAGATGATAGATGATGAGCTCATGTACAACATCCACTTAGCTGTCAATTTCCTAGTATCATTGCTCAAGAAGAATTGGCAAAATGTCTGGGCTTTATACATCAAGACCACCATGGGCAAGCCCCAGCACCTTTACTAAGACACAGTTTAATAGATCCTAGTCCTACCGTTAAAAATTAATTAATTAAAATAATAAAATTAAAAATTAATTTAATTAAAATGAACACAAGACTTAAACAGGAAGTTTACAAAAGTCATTTCCAAGTGGCCGTTTAACACACAAAAAGATGCATAACCTGTTAGTCATCAGGAAAATTCAGTTGGATTGTGATGACATATCAGTGGATACCCACCAGAATGGCTCTAATTATAGAGCCTGATCATGCAGATTTTGACAAAAATGTAGAGAAACTATAATTCTTATATTTGCCTCTTGGAGTGTAAATTTTCCTAATAATCACTTTGGGAAAACTGATCATCAGCTGTGTCTACTGAACTGAATCTAGGAATGCTTTGTGATCCAGCAATTTTGCTTACAGGTGTAGATACAATAGAAATGCTTACATGTGCCAGCATAAGATATTCTTAGCACTATTCATAAATTAAAACAGCTCCAACATCCATCAGGCAATGAATAAATTGTGGTAGGTCCATATACTGGAATACTATACAACAATGAAAAAGAGTACATACAGATGAATATCAGCAAATATATAATGTCAAGCAAAATCATACCTGCAGATAAGTGGCAGTGTTTGGTCATAGTTAAGAGTTGAAGGAATGACAGCCTGTTTTAGAAGTTCTCAGTGCATGGACAAATTTTCTTGACTTTGAGTGTCACACTAAGATCATCTGTGTAGGCATTTTTAAATGTGAAACTTCAGCATTAATATTTCTGATATGTTTGTTTTGGGCTAGTTTTGCTAAAGAGCATAAAGAACATTCTAGTCGTCAGCTGGAAAGCAGGGACCTGGCTGACAGAATCCTAGGAGCCTGTTTGTGGAAGGGGGCTGGAAGCCCTAGTGGGAACTCATTTAGTCTCTCCGTTTGCACTTAGGCAGTGGTCTTGTTGCTTTGGTCTACTTTCTCCCAGTCTAGAAATATCCTGTTTTACTTTCTCTGGAGAATAAACCTCCAGATTTCAGTAAGTGCCTGGGTACAAGTTCAGTGACAGTCACCTAGATTCATTGGGTAGGGGAGGTAATTTAGGGATCAGTTGCTTTTGAATCATATTTTGCCACATATTTGTTATTTTACTCTTCCTCTTTCACACTTAGTTTTAGAAGTGCCTTTTTAGTTAGTACCAGGCAAGTGGTTATCTACCTGAAAGAGTAATGGATTTGGATTCCTTCCCAATCCATATGATAAATCAGTTTCCAATGAATTGAAGACTCCAGTGGGAAAGACCAAAAGAAGGAGAAGAAAGAAAAAGAAGAAAAAAGAAGGGGAAGAGGGTAAATCTAAACCATATAAATAATGCCTCTAAGTCAGTAACAAAAGATTGAAAACTCAGTGGGAAAATGAGCAAAACACCTGAACAGGTATTTCACAAAAGAGGAAGTATGAATAAAGAAATACAAAAATATGCTTACTGTGTTAATTAGGATGAAAATTCAAATGAAAACCACAAGATATAGATCGGTAAAGGTGAAATCTGTCACCAGTAGATATCGATGAGCTTGTAACTCAGAGGCAACTCCTACCTGGCTGTTGGGAGTACATTAGGACAGCCACTTTGGGAAGCAGTGGGGCAGTGCAGTGATGTGGAACTTTCATGCTTCTGTTCCTATATACATACCTCAGCTACTCTTGCCCCTGTACTCCAGGAGATAGATGCAGCAGTGTTCACAGCAGAATGGTCTGTAAGAAAAAAAGCTGACAGCAGCCATAATGTCTTTTAGTAAAAGAGTGGGTAAATAAATAGCAGTACGTTCTGTATGTTCATTTAAAACAAAACGGACCTGATAGCTATTTTATTCCTTACAGAAAATGTTTACATTTTTTCTTAGATCAAAAGGAGTAGTAAAGTTTTAATGACCTGTATTTCCACATCTTCTACAGAAAGACAGTACACTCTCTCTTATTGTAATCACTTGAGGCAGGGTTCCAAATGCAGAGGAAGCTAGAGGCAAGATTTTCTAACATGATGATTTGTGAGTAAGGGAGTAGGATGAGTAGTAATTTGCCCTCTGGGTTCCTTCTCTTAAGACCCATGCACTCAAGAAAGCAGTTTTTTGAGTTTGGTGGTAGGGGTAGTAATAATTATTAATATTAGTAATAACAATAATTAGTAGTACTGGCTACCATTTCTTGAGAATTGACTGTGTGTCCTACTCCAGGCTACTAGCTCATTGAATCCTCACAGCAGTCTCTTACAACACAGGCAGTATTATCTTATTTATAATTAAAGAACTGAAGCTTTTAAGAGTTTAATAAATTTGTTGAGGATCACAGTTTTAGATAGTGCTGCAGGGAAATATATACAGGTTTGGGTGATACCTCCATCTTAATATTGTTAGATGAAATAACCCTCCTGAAGGAAAGGAGAAAAAAAATCTAGAAATCATAATGGGCCAGGGACTATAATAAACTTTTGGGGTACTGCTGTGGTACTATTGTTGGTCTACTACTTTTTTAAAAGTTATCTTGATGCTTGGCACTATGAGAAAGCATATCTCTATAGATCTTACCAAGAGGAGTAGTCTCTTTGCCTGTACTTAGCATTATTTATCATTTGGTAGAGTATCTTGTGTATTGAGAATTACATTACCTAAACAACTTTTCTGTCTGTCTGTCTTTTTTTTTTTTTTTTTTTTTTCTGAGTATAGTTGGCAAACAATGTTACATTAGTTTCAGGTAAACGACATAGTGATTCAGTAGCTCTGTACATTATCCTGTGCTCATCACAAGTGTAGCTCCCATCCGTTGCCATACAACACTTTTATGGCATCAGTGGCTATGTTCCCCATGCTGTGCTTTTTATTCCTGTGACTTAAAAAAATGGACTCTGTAGGATAATGATATTACTTCATGTTTTGAGTAGATAACTTGTGTCCATGGTTCAAAAACCAAAAAAAAAAAAAAAAAAATCAAAAGTGAGAGATACATTCCACCTCATGTTCCATAGCCCCAGAGCACCATCATGCAAAATTAAGCATTATTATTAGTTGCTTATGGCTTATGTTTCCTTCCAGAGTAGTTTCTATCCAAGCAAATGTGATGATAGATCTTATTTTTCTCTTTTCACACGCAAAAAAACACTGTTTTGAACTTTGCTTGTTTTACTCAACAATGAATGTATCTTATATGTAGTTCTTTCCCTGTAGTATATAGAGAGCTTCCTTGGCTTTTTTGATAGTTACAGTATAATGATGGACCATATTTTATTCAATCAGCCCTCTTTTGTTTGGCATCTTCCTCCTCAGTATCTTCCTATTAAAGGCAGGAAAATATAAGTGTGTCACATGTATACAAGTATATATGTAATAATTTCTTCCTAGAGGTAGATTTGCTAGATTTTTAATTTTGAAGGTACTACCAATCTGCTCTCTATGGGATTTGTGTCGTTATACTTCCACCAGTAGTAGTACTAGGGTGTTAGTGTTCTCAAGTCTTGATGGTAGTCTTTGCTATCAAACTTTCTGCATTTGGCCATTTGAGGGCAAAAAAAGAGTTATTTTAATATACAGTTGACCCTTGACCAACATGAGTTTGAACTGTATGAGTCCACTTATATGAAGATTTTTTTCAATAAGACTGGAAATTTTTTTGGAGATTTGTGACAACTTGAAAAAACAGATGAAGCACATAGCATAGGAATATTGAAAAAAATTGAGTATGTCATGAATGTATAAAATATATGTAGATACTAGTCTGTTTTATTATTTACTGCCATAAAATACATATAAATCTATCATAAAAAGTAGAAAAATTTGGGGCACTTGGTGGCTTCGTTGGTTAAGTATCCAACTCCAGGTTTTGGTTCAAGTTGTGATCTTGGTCCTAGGATTGAGCTCCTCTTAGAGCTGTGTGCTCAGCAGGGAGTCTGCTTCCCCTTTTCTCCTGCCCTCTGCCCTTCCTCCCACTCATGTGTGCGCTCGCTCGCTCTCTAAAATAAGTAGATAAATATTTTTAAAAATATTAAAATTTATCAAAACTTAGTATACAGATTATACAGGGTGCCATTTGTAGTTGAGAGAAACAAATGTAATGATGCAGTATTAAATCATAGTGACATAAAATTAACTGTAGCACATACTGTATTACTGTAAGAATTTTGTGGCTACTTCCTTTTGCAGTTGCAGTGAGTTGAGGTGTTGAGAGTATCTGCTTAATGTCATGTGACACTAGTCTTCCGTGTTTGAGCAGCAGTTCACCTCTGAGGTAAATTGCATATCACAGTAAAGAGTGATTTATTGTGGTTCCAATATTAGTAATTTAGTTTTTTCAGGTGAGGGGATCAAAAATTTTATGTGGATTTTCAACTATGCCAGGGGCACCCCTACCTTGTTCAAGGGCCAACTGTACATTTCTCTTATTATAGGCAAAGTGTAACATCTCTTTGCTTGGGATATTTATATTATTTTCTCTGTGTACTACCTTTTCCTATCCTTCATTTTTTTTCTCTTGGCTACTTTTTATTCTAATTGATACCTGGGAGGCATATATATATATATATATATATATATATATACACACACACACACACACACACACATACACATACATACATACATATAGGGATATAGATATATATCTGTATATAGATATATATATCTGTGTGTATGTATGTGTAAAATAGCCTTTTGTGATATGAATTAGAAATATTTTCCCCTAATTTATCTTTTTAAAAGAAATTCAGCTTTATTGAGGTATAAATGACATATAAAATTATATGATATTTAAAGTATAGATTGTGGTAATTTGATACATTGTGAAAGGACTCCCTCATCTAGCTAATTAACACATTCACCACCTCACAGATTTGCCGTTTTTTTTTTTTTTGAGAGCATTTAAGTTCTACTCTCTTAGTAAATTTCAGTTATACAAGATAGTGTTCTCAACTATAGTCACCGTGTTTTACATTAGATCCCCTGACCTTATTGCTCTCATAGAGGAAAGCTCTATGAGAAAGGTATGAGGAAAGGTACCCTCTTACCTACCCCTCCTTATTTCCCCCTCCTTATTGCTCTCATAGAGGAAAGCTCTATGAGAAAGGTATGAGGAAAGGTACCCTCTTACCTACCTCTCCTTATTTCCCCCCACCTCCAGCATCTGGCAACTACATTTTTACTCTCAGTTTCTATGAGTGTGACTTTTTTTTTGTTTTTGTTTTTTTAGATTCCACATAAAAGTGTTACCATGCAGTATTTTCTTTCTCTGTCTGGCTTATTTCACTTAGCACAGTACCCTCAAAATCCATCCATGTTGTCTCAGATGTCAGGATTTCCTTCTTATGCTTCATAATGTTCTATTGTATTTGTATACCACATCTTCTTTATCCATTCATCCTTTGATGAATCAAATGGGAGAATATTTTTCCTTCCTTTGTCTTTTGATTTTACTTATGGTATCTCTTCCTGAGAAAAAGCTCTTCTTAAAAATATTCATTTCCTACTTCTTATGTAAGCCAGCAATATAAATGTCAAACACATCAAACAGTAGAATTAAGAAAAAGATCTTGAGAAAAATAAAGACCAAAGAATTGCTTCAGAGAACTAGGTAAAGTCTTAGAGTACTTTCAACAGCAATATGTGTCTAGTCAGCTTAATACTTATGGGGCACTGATTTCATATCAGGAACTGTGCCTAGAAGTAGAAAGATGTGGTGAGCAAAATCAGATATAGTTCTTGCCCTAAGGTATTTTTGAATTTTCTGGGATGATAAACATTATCAGATAATCAAAAATACATTATAAAATTGTACTTGAGTAAGAGCCTTCATGTATTCTGTGTTCTGAGACTATATTGTTGAGAGATTTAATTTAAGGGAAACATCATTGCAGTGAATAATGAAGTATGTGTAGGAGTTCACTGGCAAGGAGAGAATAGAAGGGCCCTGGAGGCAGAGAGGCAATACCTTGTTGCTGGGGAAGGGGAGAGGGGCTGGAAGAAGACCAGTGTAACTGGAGGGGAAGAAAGTAAGCCAAACCTGGAGATGTAGTCGGGGGCCAGACCTTACAGGTCTTGAAGATCATGATAGAGAGTTGTAAGAACACCCGTGTTAAGGACAGTGGGATTCCATTGAAAGGCTTTACATGCAGGAGCAACTTGATGGGCAAGATCCACATAGATGTAGGGTGTATAAGGGTTAGAAGGATATATGGTAGCTCAGAGGCTACTATAGATGCCCAGGAGAAGGCAGTATGGAAGCTTGCACATGACTGGGAGTGGAATAGTGTAAGGGAGCATTTAATGATTGACTTGGTGTGGGAAGTAAGAGGAAGGGAGGTAATAAGGATGACTCTTAGGTTTCTGGTTTGTTTGATAAGGTAGAGAGTGATGCCTTACATAATGGGACATTATGTTCTGAAAGACAACCAGGTTTGTTGGGATGATCATCATGTTTATCTGGGATATGTAGATTTTGAAATGCCTTTGAGACAAGAGCAAAAGTCAAATCAGCAGTGGGCTATATAAGTCTGTAGCTTAGAGATCAGGTTTAGGCTGCAGATATGTAATTGGAAGATCAAATCATTGGTGGGGATGAGATTACCTGGGTCAAATGGTACTAAGAAAAGAGCAGTGGATCTAGAATTGAATCTTTTTTTTTGTTTGTTTGTTTTTTAGATTTTATTTATTCATTAGAGAGAGAAAGAGGCATAGACATAGGCAGAGGGAGAAGCAGGCTCCCTACGGGGAGCCTGATGTGGGACTCAATCCCAGGACCCCAGGATCATGACCTGAAGCAAAGGCAGATGCTTGACCACTGAGCCACCCAGGGTCCCATAGAACTGAGTCTTGATAAACTTGAGCATTTAGGAGCATGGGTCAACCAAAGACATAGAGAAGGACCAACTAAAGAAGTTAGAGAAGAAAACTAGGAAAGTATGGTGTCATGATATATGGAGGAACAGGAAGAGTGACAACAGTGTTGAATGTTGTTGACAGGTGTTCCCTGGATTTGATCTCATGGAGGTTGTCAGTGACCTTTAAGCAAGTGATGAGTAGCGCCCTTTTGAGTCAGACTTGGGTGGGTTGAATAATAAGTAGAAGGAGCTATGGAAGTGTTAGGTAGAGATTTCTCTTTAGAGGTTTGATAAGAAGGGGTCTAGAGAGGCAATGAGGAAGTTGCTAGAAGAACATGAAAAGTATTTTGTTAAATGAGAGAGAGTAAATATATAAAAGGGAAAATGAGTAATTGGCAGTTTTAAGGTTCTGAGAGGGTGAGAGAGAATGAAATCTAAAGCCTAGGGGGAAGAAGAGATAGGGCCATTGTTGGAATGGGAGGAAATGTGGTTATGATGGAATGCACAGTAGGCGCACTTATTGAGAATTAGGAAGGAGAGTTCCTTCATGATGCTTTCTATTTTCTTTGTACAATAGGAGGTAAAATCACTCGCTTAGAGTCTCATGAGAGAGTGAACACTTGCGGATTTGAAGAAAAGAAAAATTTGAAAATAGACTGAGAATATATTGACCAATGAAATGTAGTCAGATTGCTGATACTGCTCTGTGCCATTCAGTAGTGGTGCCACACATTTATCGTAGAGTTTAGCTTCAGTAGCCTTCTCTCAGGCATCCAGAAAGCAGATCATTGGATTGATCCAGAGTTCATTTGGCTAGGTGGCTGCAAAGGAAAGAGGACAAAAGAGTAATGAAATGATAGATGATGGGATATAGTCGAAGTTGGAAGTAAGTGAAGAAAAGAGGAAGCTGATGGATTGGAAGAAAATGTCATGGATTCATTTAGAAGTTTCCCTGAAGTTGAGGAATGGTCACAGTGGAAGAATGTGCAAGTAGGATCAAGAGAGATTATGATTAGAGGGTATGTTTGAAATACTCATCTTGGAGAAGACGCCATAATCTTTCACTTCGGAAAAGCTGTTGGACAGATGGTAAGGCTGGGCAGAGAGATGTCAGGCAACCCCTCTTGCTGGCAGAAAAGGAAGATGAGTTTCCCCATCCTTGGTATTTTCAGGTCTCACTCCTTGGATTGGGCTGAGGGAACAGTGCCAAGTAATTAAGAAGTTCTTGGAGTTGCTACTCTTGTCTTGGAAGCTCCCAGCCACAGTGATTGTGTGTTGCCTGTTCCTGGGAGCTCCAGGCTGACTGGCTGAGCAGGCTGCTCCCAGACATTGTAGCACATCTCCTGAAGCTCTTAGATTCTACTTATCATGAAGTCACGGGGTCTCATTTCTGTGGTTTACTTACCATCAAGAAGTTTTGTGCTGTGAATTCTTTAAGTAGCATTGATACATTTCTGCTACATTGATTCATGAGTATTTTCCCTGCATTTTGATTAGTGCCTTGTATTTGTTAAAGTGTGGCTAGGATGGAAATCAAGGACTTGAACAGAAGATATTAACTGGCTGGTGGAAACCTAAACTTGATTTGGTATTGGCCATGTGTGTTCACTAGTAGAGCTCCAAGTAATAGTGAGTAAAAATAGCAAAATGCATGACCAGATCTACGAAGAGAGCCACATGAATGCTAAGCATTATGATTTCAGTATTCTTTGTGTGTATGTGTGTGTGTGTGTGTGTATATATATATATATATATATATATATATATATATTTGTGTGTGTTGTGTGCAAAACCACCTCTTTCCAGTTGAGAGTAGGAGTTGGTTGGAAATCCTGAGAAGTAGGAGTTGTGTGGTATGAGTGAGGCCAATGAAGCTGGGAATGGGAAGAAGGATGATGACATGGGAGATATTAAGGGACTTTTATGTGATGAAATCAGTGAAATCACTGCCCTTTTGAGAATTGAAGTCAGTGGGCATTTGGGAAGGTACCTGGTGGATCCAGTAAAGCAGATGAAATGTGAACCTAAAAGTTTTTGGGCACACCCTCAGTGTCTAGGGTGATGGTCCAATATGTTCCCAGGGTGTGGGCTAGGCACAGTTGGTCAGAGATTGATTTACTGAATGCCAGTGGGTTGAAGAAGTCATGTTTGTTAAATGTCAGAGATCATAAAACTAGGAGACAAAGGGACATGTGAAATCCAGATGTTTCGATATAGTGTGTGCTCTCTGTATCGCTCAGTATTGAAATGAAACTTTTTCTTTGGATTTACGTATACAATTTACCGAAGGAACTGGAATTCATGTGACTTGCCTGAGGTTCCAAGGAAGTTTAGTACTGATGACCAACAGAAGTGCAGACAACTTGTGGTTCTACTTTGAATCTTTGAAACTTGAAGAGCACTCTTCTGCCCAGATGCCTTTTTCTGCCTTTCATCTGTCATCTGAAGAATGTGGTTTCTTTTCACGGGCCAAGGCTAAATGAAATCAGGGCATTATTTTGTAATACACTGGCAGATACATCCAAAGTTGCCTTATTTTCTTACTGCATAAACGTTTAGATTTTTCTAAGGCAGAAATAGATTGTGCCTGACAAATCGCAACAATTCCAAATGTCAGCATGATTGGGACTGTGCCCCCTGGAAACACTTGCCTTGGCGGCATTTTCAGACAGATGCTATCAACTGTTTTATCATGAGAGGTAATCTTTTGCACTTTCCTGTATGTAGACTGGTGATGTACATCGAGAGAGACAGCAGAAAGACCACTCCAGGCAAGGAGCAGCAAAGCAGCAATGAATACCTGTCCAGATGCCTGGACCTTCTCATCCGTCACATCGTGCAGGAACTGCCACGGATCCTGGGTAAATCAGAGGCTCATCCTTAGGCCCCTTGCTGCTTGCCTTTCTGTGCATGGGCTTTTAGGTTTTGCCTCTTTTTTTTTTTCTTGCTTCTTGCTTATCACAGGTGAGCATAGTGACACCTTTCCTTGATTGTGTAGTTTTAAGATATCAAGATTTGCTTTATCTGTTTTTGCAATTATTTTGCATCGGTGGCATGACTCAGGCAACAAGCAGGCTAAAGGTTACCCTGAGGTGTTATCTGTGGTGAACTGGCAATTTTGGAAAATAAACACAAGGAAGGCACTCTAAGAGCTTGGAATTGGACTGATGCTTCTTATTTTGGGTAACTTTTCTCAAGATTTCTCTCTGCCTATTCTGAAGAAAAAAATTTTTCCTTCGGGTTACAGCCACACACTTATTTACCGTTAAAAGAGTTTAAAAATGCCATAGGCATTAGAGTTTAAATATTAAAGAATTTTTATATTCAATTCAAAGTTTACACATTGCTTTGGTTTGAAAAAATTTAAATAAAATTTCTAATAATGATTTACAAAAGACATTTATTCCAGATAATCTCTTGTTTTCATTGTTATTTGGAGAAATTAAAATAATCTAAGGAATGCATACATTTTGTTTAAATCCCATTCCATGCTTTTCCAGCAGATGTAGCTATATACCAGAAATGTTAAAAATGTTAAATTTGGTCCAAGCTCTTGTGGTAAAATATCTTTAGACTCAGAAATTTAGAGTATAAATCTGGATAATGAAAATATCTTCATGGCTGATTGACAGTATCTTTTTCCTCCTTACTAATATTTTGAGAGTTTTTTGTGTGTGTGTGTGTGTGTGTGTGTGTTAATGATTGAAAATAGAGCTTTTTTTTTTCTTTTCTTTTAATTGTAACCTTTTATAAAACTTTGAATTGAAGGCTACAGTCTGGTCAAATGGTAGTTGAGTTTCTTTGTGCCAGACTCATCCTGTTTTAGGATGTGATGCTAAGATTCAGATGTCTACATCACAAGTTTTATTTATGATTGGACTTATCATCCAGTGGGAAGTTTTGGGAATTGATCTTTGTTTTGCTATCATCCTATTCTATTATTAAAAATTGCAATCTGTAATCTGTTCACTTATAATTATTTTTTAAAGTAGACTGGAACTATAGTCCAATGTGGGACTTAAACTCATGATCCTGAGATCAAGATCTGTGCTGAGATTTCAGAGTCGGATGCTTAACCAACTGAGCCACCAAGACACCCCTCACTTATAATTTTTTAAATAACTTTTTTCTGTTTATAGAAATGAGAAGTGCTCGTGGTTAAAATTTGGAAAAGACAAAAAAGGAAAAGGAAGAATAATATCTAAAACCATTACTATCAAATTGATTTAAAATTGCTAGATACTCCATTGCTAGATGGAGGATCCAGCTTGTATTCATTGTGTTCTCAGAGGCCACAGTTTTCTATTATAATCTTTCTGTGAATAAAATAACACAGCCCCTACCCACTTCTTTCATTTGGAGAGTAATTACCACAGCAGTCCCATAAGTGTTCAGGCAGTGACTGGTGGTCCCTAAGTATTTGTGGTCTGTAATCTTCACATATGCTCTGGGATCTGCTTTGCAGGTGACATTCTTAATGCCTTGGCCAATGTTTCTGGTCGTAAACACCCTTCGACGGTCCAAGCAAAACAGCTGAAGATGTATCTACCTCTGATGACTATAGTGCTTCATCTCGTAACTTCTCAGGTACTGTCTTATTAGGAAGAAAAACATATAAATGTGACTACCTTTTTGGTACACTGAATCTAAGAGACATCAACTCAGACAAAACATTTTCTTTCTCTTTATTTTTTTTTCTTTTAAAGATTTATTTATTTATTCATGAGAAAGAGAGAGAGAGAGAGAGAGAGAGAGGCAGAGACACAGGCAGAGGGAGAAGCAGGCTCCATGTAGGGAGCCTGATGCGGGACTTGATCCCGGGACTCCAGGGTCATGCCCTGGGCTGAAGGCAGGGACTAAACCGCTGAGCCACCCAGGGATCCCTCTCAGATAAAACATTTTCATTTTGTTTTCTTATACCTGGCTTTCAGGATTTAATCTATGGAAACTCTCATCACACAGGTATTTCGACCTCAAGTTGTAACAGAAGAATTCCTTTTCAGTTATGGAACTCTCCTTGTGAGTAACACTGAATTTTTCACGTTCTTAATAAAAATGTGGCTGTCTCTGCTGTTTGTGGAATTTGGTGTCAGAATGAAGTAATTTTAAAATCCTTGTGGTATTTATTTGTCTCTAGGGATGTGACCTTTTTATATTTTTATCTGTTGACTGTAATAAAATTTGACATTTGGAGAAAAAATACATTCTCTCCTGATAATGTATTTTGTTCAGATACTGCCCAAGTAGGGTAAATAAGTCCATAGAAAACACTCTCATAGGTTTTGGTACTAAACGTTATGAAAAAATTTAAAATCATAAACCTGTTGAGAATGGAATGCTGGGAATATATTATCATCATTATTTACTTTGGCTTATGTTGTCCAGTTATACGTAGTGTCTCTTTTCGTGGCATTTTCATGGCATTTCTCTCAGTTAAGCTTAATTTAACTTTTTCTTTAATTTTGATGAGATGAGTAGCAATGAAAAACAAATCATTATCCTATCTTTCACTTCATTTTTGCTTGCAAAAAATAATCTCTTTGTGGCTCATGAATTGTATTATTTTTTTCCTTGTCTGGAATAGTTGCACTATATATCATTGATAAAATAGGGTGCTACACAGAGAGGGAGTTAAGACATCTGTCATACGATATCTCCAGTCTTACCTTGATATTAATAACACTTAACTGAGATTTTCAAAACGCCATAGAGGTTTCTAGTTAAGATGAAGTCAACATCTCCATGTTGTTGTAAATGTGGAATACAAAAAAAATGATTGTCCTCCACAAGTGAGAATGTAGTGTTCTAGAAGATTCATCATAGAGTAAAATATGAATTTTTGAAGTACAAATGTTGAGTGGAGGTCACTGATTTTTTAAGAAATGTGTTCAGACAATGCAGTTAGGGTCCTTTTGTATCTCATACCAAATCTTTATCATCCTAAGTGCCTTGAATTCCAAGGTCTGCAAAGTACATAATTTCATTATTGTGCATTCATGGATTTGCAATTAGTAGAATTTCACTTACTACCTTATTTAATTTGCTTTTTAATCTGTTTTTAAGTCCAATATAGGTATCATCTTGGCATGACTGTAATTAATCCACTGCACTAAATTATTGTTGCCTGGAAATGGTAATTTTGCCCTAGTGGCCATCTTGGAATCTTTTGGCACAGTGTTTGTTTTTTTGGGATGTGGATAATTGTCCTTGCTTGTTCTTTTATTTTTTTCTTCTGTGGCGTACTTTCCTCTTCCTACATTAACTGAGTACACTTTAGGTTTTCAAGGAACCAGCAAGTGTCTACAACCAGAAGTCTTTATGGACCTTCAGGAATTATATGTTTGTATTTTAGGGAGAACACATCTGCTCCATCTAATGCAATGCTCTGGACGAGGGAGGAGGCCACATTAAGGGGGAATCTCCTCATCTTCACTCATTGGGCAAACTCTTTGTGAGTGGAGAGGTAGTCTGTAGGGTCTCCTTAATAAGCCCTTTTAGGGAGTGGAAAATAACTTGCCTGATTGAAAGATAATTAGTATATTAAAAAATCTCTAACAGTTTTTTTCCTTGATAATGTCACTCAGGTAGATGGAATTTAGGCAAATAAAATGGAAAATATCTTTTGGCTTTTTTCAGGCTATTTTCCTAGTTTGGATCATGGCCAGTCCCAGAATTTTTTCATTATTTTTCTCATCACATCTGTTATTTGGCCTTAGCTATGTGTGCATTGTTCTTTTACTCAGTGTTGAAGGCTTTGATGAAAAACTAGTAAAAGGAAAGAGGTATTGACTAAAATGAGGAACCTGGATTTAGTTATCTCCAGACTTCTTGTGCATTTATTATCAACTGTTGAGTTGGTTGTACTTCTGTGAATTGATTCGTAATCTATCCAGAAGATGCCAAAGGTATCATGGAAGTCACAGTGCCCTACTGATGCCACCAGGCAAAGTCAACTCATCCAACAGTCTACTGCTTCTTAGAAATTCACAGTGCAGATTGGCATATTAAAGCCTCTTGAGTTTTGTGCTTTGAAATAATCTTTTTAAATTTTGCTTAGGCAAAAGTTTCCTGACCTTATTTGAGAGGGTTTGTTTTGTTTTGGCTTTTTGTGAGGAGAGAAGGGGGCTGCACAGGTCTATGTGTTCTATAGAGCAGTCTAAACAATGGCTTCGTGAAACTGTCCAGAGCACAGGGCACCTTCTATCCTGGTGGCCTGAGAGGCCAGATCATTCTTGTGTATGTATTTACCACTGTGGGCTTTTTTTTTTTTTTTTTTTAAGATTTACTTTTTATTTATTCATGAGAGACACACACAGAGGGGCAGAGACACAGGCAGAGGGAGAAGCAGGCTCCCTATGGGGAGCTCAATGTAGGACTCAATCCCAGGATTCTGGGATCATGACCTGAGTCAGAGGCAGACACTCAACTGCTGAGTCATCCAGGCGCCCCAGCACTGTGTTTTGAAAGCCTTATTGTTCTATCTGGAGATAAATATTATTTTCAACATTTTTCAAAATGTATCTGGTAGAGTAGCTTAATTTGCCTTAATTTGAGGTATTCAAGTGTGGCTCATCTTTATTTTTTTTTATTTTATTTTTAAAAAACATTTTATTTATTTATTCCTGAGAGAGAGAGAGAGAGAGAGAGAGAAAGAAAGAGAAAGAGAGAGAGAGAAGCAGAGACACAGGCAGAGGGAGGAGCAGGCTCCATGCAGGGAGCCCGACAAGGGACTCAATCCTGGGACCCCAGGGTCACACCCTGGGCCAAAGGTGGCCCTAAACCGCCGAGTCACTCAGGGCTGCCCGTGGCTCATCTTTAATAGTTGTGTACAGTGGCAGCAAGTTGTTGCCCAGAACTTTTTGGGCTTCCTCTACAGTGGCTGTCCGGGAACTGCTGGCCTGCCTTGAACAGGTACGGAGACCATAGGTGGGCTGGTGTGATGGCTGCTCATTAGAAGAGTCCCAAAGAGGCCAGGCTGGAGGGAGCGGTGGAATTGCACTTCCTGTTGGCTTTGCTTTTCAGGCTGGCACTAGGCAATTGTTTGCCAGTTTTGACCCATAGACATCTTTTATATTTTTGGTAGAAAACTTCAGGATACTTCTTACATATGGACACAGGAGTATCAGAATTAACATTTTGTAAACATATTTTTTAACTACCTAAAACAAAATTTTGGTCGTCTTATATTTTAAAGAAGCAAGTATTTGGAAATGATTTAGCAGGGCACCTTTAAACCATTATGAAGCTTTCAAAGGGTCTAGGCAAAAGAGGATTACATAGCTGATAATAGCTATTTTTCCTTCTTATTAACAGAAGCACTGTGTCATCATACTTGCCTCTTTCTCTCCAGTTAAAAAAAAAAAAAGGATCTAGGGATAGTGTGAGCCTCTGGGGAAGCACTATGGGGAAATCCTGCGGTAAATACCATAGTTCTCTGGGGCCTCTGTTGAACTGGGCTGGGAAATAGGAAGCAGTGACATTAAGGAAATACGCTCGGGAACTCGTGATGTGGAACAACCTAATGTTCACTGTGTTTCTTATGTCCTTTTGAAAATGCTCTTGATTAATGAGCTGAGGAAGAGGATTTTGTTGTGTTTTTTTTTTTTTTTTCCTTAAGCCCTGGCCTCATTTAGTTTATTAAAGTGCATTAATGGCAGTGCAATGGCTATATAGTTTTCTACAAAAAAAGACCTCAACGATTTTCATTTTCAAAGGCAAGAAATGATAAAATTATTCTGATAGGTTTGTATACAAAAATGTAATCATAATCTCCATTACTTCATAAATGTTTACTTATCCTGGGCATTGAGATAATTATTTTACAAGGGATGTATTTCCTGCCTTATGCAGATTTTTGTTTTCAGCGAATGTTGGTTTGTGGATAGGTATTGACTTCAGTTGCAGTAGTTACAGCAAAGAGAGTGCACTCTTACATTTTAAAAAATATGATGCTATGTACTTGTTTACTGCCATACAGGTATTCCTGCTATGAGCTCCCCCTTCCTTTTAGGAACAGCAAATTAATTCATATACATAGTTTGCTGTAGGAGCTCATTCCGGACTTCTCTGTAGTATTGAATGATATTGCAGAGCCCTGGCCTGCACTCATGGCACAGCCTCTCCCTCTAGATAGGACCATTTTCTGCCTCACACTCCTCTACCCAGGAAGCCTGGCTGTGGAGCAGGTGGCCATCCTTTCAGCTTCTCTGCTAAAATTTCCAGTGTTGAAGCTTGCACCCTCAGAAGATAGCCTGTGTTACTCCTCTGCTGTGCTCACACAGATTCCTGGATCATTGCCCCTCATTCCTCAGAATTTTCCAGCATTGATCTCATTGTTAGTGTCTCCATGCTGCGTCTGTCCACGTTCTCGGAAAACCAGATTTCACTACGGACCATGCTTCCAGCATCTCAGCCTCTTACCCTCTCCACCACCTCTTTCCTCAGGAGCTTGTAACCCTCTCTCAGCTGCCTGCACCTAAGACATTTCCAGTGCCACAGTTTGGCCACCATCCCCGATTTTCACCTTACTTCCCCTCTGCTCCCCATAGATTCCTCTGAGACTGAAACTGGTCTTAGCACTTTCTGATCACCATCCTGCCCTCCTGAGGGCCAGTGACTTCACTTTTCTCTTCACTCAGCCTCGAGTCCCTATTCAGCTGACATTCTTGCTTGACACAAACCTGTAACTCCCTTTGCTTCCCTCCTTTGGTGTCCTCCTCTGGCAAACCCTAATTCTGGTGCAATATAATTCCCTACTTCTTGCTTTGAGTGGCTGAATATGGAGAGACAAAAACTCAATGAAATAACTGGTCTCACTTTGTTTTTTTTTTTATAACTGGTCTCACTTTAAATTCATGATTGCTCATCTCAAGCGAGACCTCTCTCTGCACACTGGTGCATCTGGCTTCTTTTCCTAATTTATATGCCTTCATGCTTAGTAGAAGAAGAAATGTATCAAAAGATATTAAAATTTGTAAATCAATGAAACATTCAGTAGGGATTTTTTTTAATTAAACAGAAAGTATAAGGAGGAAAATAAGTTAAAAGAAGTCCATAATTTCACTATATAGAGAACCCTTCTTGACATTAAAAAAGGAAAAAATTAATACACATATATGGCTAGAAAATTCCAACAGTGCAAATGGTGCAAAAGCCCACCTCCCAGGCCAGCATTCTGTCTTCCTAAAGAAAACCTCTGCTGGTGGTTTCCTGTGATGTCTTCCTCCAAAATTTTTGTCCTCATCTATGTTTGTGTAATATCTATATTTAAAAATATATACACAGGAAAGATGGTAGTATAAAAACTGTACCTTCTTTCTTTGCTTAGTAATCCATAGATCTTTAAGTAGACTTATTTAAGTCAAAAGACATCTTTCTCTGAATATTTTACTCAACATCAAATCCATATATTTACTCAGTAAAAGTTATGTGCCCATTTTGGAATTTTGTGAAATTATATCAACCAAATTATGACAGGCTTATGTTGCCTTTTTAAAAAATTATTATTTATTACATTTTTTCTTTTTTAGTAATCATAGACTGAAAAAAACGATTTAAAGAGTCTTGTATGTTCAGCTTTCAAAGAATGTATGTCTTTGAGATTTTCTCTTAAACTTGTACTTATTTAAGTTATGAAAATATGCTTATTAAAGAAAATGTAGAAAATTAGATATGAAGAAAAAATCATCCATAACTCCTCTACTCTCAGAAACAACCATGTGTTAACCTATTGTTGTTTACATAGTGTTTTCAATTTGCATATGTGCATTGTGTGTGTAGAAAACTGTGTTTGTAACATATATATACATACGTATAAAACTTATGCTGATGCAATGGCCACGATAGCCAAACTGTGGAAGGAGCCTCGGTGTCCAACGAAAGATGAATGGATAAAGAAGATGTGGTTTATGTATACAATGGAATATTACTCAGCTATTAGAAATGACAAATACCCACCATTTGCTTCAACGTGGATGGAACTGGAGGGTATTATGCTGAGTGAAGTAAGCCAGTCGGAGAAGGACAAACATTATATGTTCTCATTCATTTGGGGAATATAAATAATAGTGAAAGGGAAAATAAGGGAAGGGAGAAGAAATGTGTGGGAAATATCAGAAAGGGAGACAGAACATAAAGACTGCTAACTCTGGGAAACGAACTAGGGGTGGTAGAAGGGGAGGAGGGCGGGGGGTGGGAGTGAACGGGTGACGGGCACTGGGTGTTATTCTGTATGTTAGAAAATTGAACACCAATAAAAAAAAAAATAAAATAAAATAAAATAAAAAAAAAAAAAAAAAAAAAGAAAAAAAAAAAAAAAAGTTATCTAAAACCTAAAAAAAAAAAAAAAAAAAAAAAAAAAAAAACTTATGCTGATGCATGTAGTTGAGATTGAGCTGTATGTGTATATACATATGTATATATATGTATTCTGTGTTTTTTCTATTTAACATTTAAAGATTTTATTAGGGAGAGAGAGACAGCAAGCAGGGGGAGGGGTTCAGGAAGAGGGGAAGTAGACGCACTGCTGAGCACGGAGCTTCACATGAGGCTAGATGACCCTGAGATCACAACGTAAGCCAAAACCAAGAGTCAATGCTTAACTGACTGAGCCACCCAGGCACCCCAATATTTTTCTATTTAACTTTGACTAAGTATTTTCCCATAACTCTACAATTTTCTTTTTTTCCACATTTTAATGGCTATATACTGTCCTGTTTGTATAAACTGTATACAGTTTGATACCATTTCAGTGAAGACCAAAAATACACAAACAGTATACTATTTAGGGACATATGTATATCTAGTAAAACTATTAAAAAATGTCAAGGAAATGATAAATTCATGACAGTAGTTATCTCCAAATAAATGACATGGGGTGGAGGAAACTCATGCAAAAAAAATGGGACTGTCTTAGTTCTTTCTTTCTTTCTTTTTTTTTTTTAAGTAGGCTCCATGCCCAGCATGGAGCCCAGCATGGGGCTTGAACTCAGGATCAAGACCTAAACTGAGATCAAGAGTTGGATGCTCAACTGACTAAGCCACCCAGGTGCCCCTGGAATGTCTTAGTTCTTAAGTCAAATATGGATTTAAGGATTTTCTTTATTCTTTATAGCACAAAAGCCTAAACAGATGTTCACTATATATGTGATATATAGTCATTTATATTTATCAAGTATTTTGAGAAGAACCATTGGGTCATAGTAGACTCATTTTCCCTCTAGATTAATTGCTCACTTTTTTTTTATATACCAGAGTAATCTTACATTTTAATTGCTGCTTGTTATATATAAAATATTATATACGTATTATTTTGTAAGCCAGGAGCCAGAACTCAGTATTGTGCTTCCATACATCACTAACATGGCCATGCTGCTTATTATTATTGTTTCATTCAGCTCATGTTCACAGAATACCTCTTCTGTGTGGTGCATTCAGCTTCAGACTGGGAAATTCACCCAGGGAGCTCATAGCTGTGCTGCTCAGGCCTGCTTCTAAAACAGTGTTGGGAGTCATCTTGCATGGAGGCATGGCGTTGGTGTTGGTGTTGGGGTTAATGGTAGGACATATAGAAGAGGGACTAATAACAGTGGTGAACTTTGAAGGCAGGCCTTGCTTTGCTGCATTCGGATGCAGTGTACACTCAGGGCAGATAAGGCCCAACCTTCCTTTGAGAGGACTGTTTCACCTGATTAGGTGCATCCGTACTAACTTCCAAGGAGTGAGTAAGTGTAGCACATTGGACATGGTTATGTATTAATTGGATTATCTTCACTTTTATAGAGTGACCTTTCTGTGCTTTCATTGCTATTGAATTTATTCCAGTATTAAATCTCATGGATAGTGATCTCTATGTTTAAAAAATGACTATGGTTTATAAGATATATATTATTTCATATCATATTTTAAGACCATGATTATAGTGTTTATAATATGTACGTAGTATTTAATACCTTTCGGGAATTATTTCAGTAAGAATGATAGGTACAGTTTTGGGGAAAACATATTTTCTTTCAGACTTATTTTGAAATCTTCACTTAATACTTTTTATTTTTTACAGAGTCATATTAAATCTGTAGACTCAGGAGAAACTAACATAGATGGAGCCATAGGTGAGTAAATCATGGGACATTTTACGTCTTTGTTTGAGGTACTTTGATATGGTGATTTTGCACATGAAAATAAACACCTATAATAATTAACTGTATTCCTAGGACTGATGGCATCAGAAGAATTTATCAAGATCACGTTGTCGGCTTTTGAAGCAATAATACAGTATCCTATTTTGTTGAAAGACTATTGCTCTACGGTCAGTTCTGGCAGCTTGTGAGAAAGATTTTTTTTGTTTATTCAGTAATTCTATAAGTAAAGAGACTAGTTTGCATATATTTGGTTCATATGTGTTCCTCACATGAAATAACCATTCAGAAAAGCTGGCCCCCCGCCCCCCAAAATGAACATAAGTGTCTTCTCTCCCTGTTGAGTTCTTTGGGATTTCCTTTTAAAAAAGATTTTATTTATTTATTTGACAGTGAGAGAGCGAATACAAGTAGGGGTAATGGCAGAGGGAGAGGGAGAAGCAGATTCCCTGCAGGGCAGGGAGCCTGATGGTGGAACTCGATTCTAGGACCCTGGGATCATGACCTGAGCTGAAGGCAGACACTTAACTGACTGAGCCACCCAGGCACCCTTTTGGGATTTCCTATGCTTGTTATTCTTTTTCCCTTCTGGCCCAAACTTAGCCCAGCTTGCTGCTTCTTTCCTGGTTATTTGTTGTACCCAACCAACTGCATAAACTCTTAGAACGGTGTTTCTCAGTGTTTGCACTATGGGCGTTTAGGGGACAGACCATTCCTTTTTGTGTTGGCTGTCCTGGGCATTGTAAGATGTTTAGCTGTATTCCTGGCCTCTACCCACTAGATATGGGTAGCACCCACTCCTACCTTGCCCCGTGACAAACAGGAAGGTCTTTACACATTGGCACGTGTCTTCTGGGCAGTGAAACTGCATGCATTTCATTCAGGACCTCTGCCTTAAAGCTATCCTTAGGCGAGCTGAGTGCTGACTTTAGAGGAGGGAGGAGAGGCTATGTGATTTCATTCTCAGCCACAGAAAGCCTCAAGAAAAGAAGCCAGGTAAGATGAGTCCCCTAGTTATCACTTTCTATTTTCTCTAATGGTTCTAGGGGTTGACTGAACTCAACAAGGCAGTTTGAACTTGGGATCTTTCAAGTACTTTAGTCAGTGGTGCCTGGGGCTGGAATCATCTGAAGACTCATTCACTCACATATCTGCCTCCAGCTGGGACTCTTCAGGCACCTCTCTCCATCCTCTATGTGGTCTCTCCAGCAGAGTGACTTCAGGGTGGCCTGACTTCTTACATGGCATCTGGGGATTCTGAGGACACATGTTTCAAGAGAGAGAGAATAATTATTTTTTAGGGTTAGAAACTTTCTACCAATTTTTTATGGATATTTTCTTCTCCTCCTCCTCCTCCCCCCCTTTAAAAGTGCCTTAGAACTTGTATAGTTTAACAAATAGTTGCAAAGCCAGTGCTCAAGAAATTGCCACTCAGTTAAAAAACCATGAGTGTAGCTTTGAATTCCCCTCAATCATGATTCCTTTCCTCCTGGGAGAGGGGCCACTATCCTGACTTTCATCGTAATCATTCCTATGCATTCCTTGGTAGGCCTGTCTATGCATTCCTAAACAATATAGATTGGTTTTGCCTGCTTTTGTACTTTGTATCTGTACTCTATGTGTTCATTTGTGACTTGTTTTGCTCAGTGTCTGTAGGACATCCGTGTTGTAAGTATCTCTATGGTTTGTGTTGTAAGTATCTCTATGGTTTAATTTTTCATTAGTGTATTGTATCCTAATGTTGAGTATATGCAGATACCACAATTTACTTATATTTTCTGGATAGACATTAGGCTCTTTCTGGTTTTTGGCATTTACAAAATATTGCTCTGGAGATTCTTGTGAATATATTTTGCACCACATAAACATGCAATATTTCTAGGATACATACATAGGAATGGAATTAGTGGTTATAGAATATTTATAAACTCATTTTGTCTAGAAAATGCCATAGTGTTTTCCAAAGAGGTGGTACTAGTTTATATTTATACCAGCAGTGCAGTATCTGATTCCCACATCCTTCTCAACTCCTATTATTTCAAGCTTTATAATGAATGAATATATAATGATATTTCACCATAGTTTTAAATGGTAGGATCAAGACTACTAATGTGACTAAGTCATTTTTCAAACATTTATTGGCTGTTTGAGAATTTTTTTTAAAAATTTTTAAATTTATTTATGATAGTCACACAGGGAGAGAGAGAGAGAGGCAGAGACACAGACAGAGGGAGAAGCAGGCTCCATGCACCGGGAGCCCGACGTGGGACTCGATCCTGGGTCTCCAGGATCGCGCCCTGGGCCAAAGGCAGGCGCTAAACCGCTGCGGCACCCAGGGATCCCGAGAATATTTTAAATGAAATGCTTGTCCAGCTGTTTCTGTGATTTTGATTTTGACTTCTGTGTCATTTTTCTATAACTTACTAAGTATGTATAAATCTCCTTTAAGGCAATTATGAATTTATATCGCCCTATATAATTCAGTTTTTGTTTTATGTATTTTGATGCCATGTTATTAGGTGCATGAAAATTTAAAGTTATATCATTTTATGAAACTGATCTTTGTTTCATTGTGAAGTGACCTTTATTTCTAGTAATGCTTTTTACCTTAAGGCCTCTTTTGTCTCATTTAGTATAATCACACATACTATCTTTTGTTTAATATTTGCTGATGTATCTCTTTCATTTTTTTCCTTCCAACATCTCTCTATCCTTATGTTTTAGATCTGTGTCATGTAAATATCATATAGTATTTAAAAAAATCTTATCTGACCCATACTTAACTTTCACTGGAGCATGTACTCCATTTACATTTACTGTAATTGTTAGTATATTGGCTATCATTTTACCGTATTCTTTCAGACTTTGTCATATATATTTTCTCTTTTCCCACATCTAATTTATCTTTCTTCCTAATGACTTACATTTTTTTCATTAATTTTTTCTCTGCAGAAGATTGGCATTTAGGTACTCCTTGTTCTTTTACTGCTTATCCTAAAATTACATTATCCATATTAACTCTTTACAAGCTGAACTTAAAAGAAGTTCTCTTTTCTTTAAGTAAAATACAGACCTTTAAATAAAATACAGATGATAGGTCTGAGATCATAACTTTCCAGGGGAGCCTCCTCAGCAGTTCCCAGGAGTATTAATGTATGTGGAGGGGTTGGTGACTAGATCTGATTGCTCCTTTACTCTGAGAGTGTAATCCTCAGTTCCCAGCCCAGGGTAAGAGACTATACAAAACTGCATCTGCTGGGGAGTCCTGGACTCACATCTCTCTCTCTGGCCCTCGTGGCCTCACTGGAGCTTGTGCTTGTCTTATTGGTAGGCGCCTCCAGGGCACAATCAGGTATGCACTCATGTGTTCTACTCCACTCTGTAGTTAAGGCTTTCATTCAAGAAATTGGTCTGAAAGTTCCCCCACTGTCTTTTTCAGATCTTAAATACTTTTAAGATTTTGTTCTTTTATATTTTATCTGACATTTTGCACTGTTTTCAGTGAGAGGGTTAATTCAAATAACCATACTCACTATTACCAGAAACTGTTGTTATGGTCACTTTCTCAGCAGTGATTTCTCAATTTTTCATTGAGCTCTTACTTGCTCCATTGTTGCTTATTGATATTTTATCCTACTGAACAATAACCCCATGGATAATTTGTTAAGATCCAATATTTTTAAGTATCTGTGCTTATATGTATGCAGACATTTAATTAGTCTATTTACTAAACATGAAATGTCATCATAATAGCTACAGCCCATATTATGATAGGAAAGGCACCACTGCAATTCATGGTCTTCATAAAAAATATTTTTTAATGCTATAACCCATGGGAAATCTTCTAATTACCACTTCCTGAGCATGACTGGAATACATGAAATTGAAGATCCAGCACTCCAAGGAGCATTACATTGTTTGAAATGTTAGCACAAACTGTGTTCAAGGCTGCTGATCAATACTTTATTATATGGAAGTGATTACATGCATTTAATTCTTGATGAGCACAATTGCTAAACTCCGATTCTTTCCGGAGTTTAGACCATTTGGTTCTTTGGAGTTGGAAATCAACAGTGTGGCCTACAGAGCAGTAAAAAATATACAATGATTTGATTGTATAAAGAATTTGTTCCCATTCATGGGGGTTTCAAAAAAATTTACTAATAGCAAAGGGAAAAATAAAAGTGATTATTAGAAAGTTCTGGCAATAATATACATAAGTTGCTAAAATATATTTCAGTTTCTTTAAAAATCTAAACTAAATGGGCATCACTTTTTTAAATGGAGTCCTGCCCTTTTGTAAATTTTTAGGCTAAAGCCTGGAGGCTAATAAATATTGAATAATTTATCTTTAATTAAACCAGATTTTTGAATTAAGAGTTGGTGAGGATGTAAGGTGTGGAACTCTCAAAAACTTCTAGTGGGAATGTAAGTTCAAATACAAATACAAATACTTTGGAAAACTGGTGGTGGCTATTGAAGCCGAATGTAGTATATACCATGAGTCAGCAATTTCACCTCTAAATTATACATTCAATGGAAATGTGAATGTATGTTCTCTGAAATACACATAGAAGGCTGGTTATAACTCCAAACAGGAAACTATTCAAATGTCCATCATCAACAGTCTAATGGGTAAACAATTTATGGACTAGTCATATGATGGAATGCTATGAAGCAAAGAATATGATTTATAAGTATGCTTAAGAAAATGGATAAATCTCACAAAGTTAATTCTGAGACAAAGATGGCAAATACAAAATATCATAATACAGTTGCATTAAATTTAAAAACAGGGTTGTTTCATCTATTACAAGTTAGGATAGTGGTTATTCCTGGGGCAGGTAGTAACTGGAAGGGGGAGCTATAAGGGAGCTCTGCAATGTTATTACAAAGTCTTTTTTTGATCTGGGTGCTAGTTACATGAGTCTGTCCATCTTGTGAAAGTTAACTGAGACATATGCCTAGAATTAGTATACCTTTATATATGTATGTTATATTGAATAAAAAGGTTGCATAATATAAAAGTATTTTTCAAAAATAAGTTAAAAAGTGTTTAGATCTTGGTAAATATAAGCCTTTTTTTTTTTTTTGCAAAGTAACTGATATGAATTAGCATATCTCTTAATCAGTCACTGGTATGGACTTATATTCTGTATTAGTTTCTTATTGCTTCTGTAACAAATTATCAAAACTTCAGTGACTTAAAACAACACAAATTTATTATGTTGGAGTTTTGGAGGTCAGAAGTACAAAATGGGTCTTTGGGAGTAAAATCAAGGTATCAGCATACCTGTGTTCCTTTTGGAAGCTGTAAGGGAAATATTCTTTTTCTTTGCCTTTTCCAGCTTCTAGGGGCTGCCTGTATTCCTTGGCTTATGGCCCCTTCTTACATCTTCAAAGGTGGCAGTGTAGCTAGCATCTTCAAGTATTCTCTCTCTCTGACTTCTGCTTTTTTTTTTTTTTTTTCTTTTTTCTAGAGAGAATCTTAAGTAGGCTCTATGCCCAGCATGGACTGCAACACGGGGCTTGATCTCACAATCCTGAGATCATGACCTGAGCTGAAATCAAGAGTCGAATGCTTAGCCAACTGAGCTACCCAGCAGCCCCCCTGACCTCTGCTTTTGTCGACACATCTCCTTCTCTGATTCTTACCCTCCTTTCTCCCTCTTAAGGAAATCTTTTTATTATATTCAGCCCATCTGTCTAATCCAGGATAAACATCTCAAGATCCTTGACTTAATCACATCTACAAAACCACTTTGCTGTGTAAGATTAGAAATGATCAGGTTTCAGGGATAAGGATGGTGGGCATTTTTCTGTCTACCATCATTCTGTGTACCACAAATTCCTGTTTTTATCAATGACTTCATTACAGAAATTATTTTGGTGCTCATGTTATACCAGACTTGGTCAGTGTAAAGCCTTTCAAGTTGGCTCCTACGTGCCTGTGCCATTCCCCATCATTTTTTTGAGTTAATTTTTTTTTTTTTTTAACTTTCTGACATAGCAAGATATTCTTGCCTCAGCTCTTAGCTTCCCTGCTCTGAGCTAGTCATTTCCACGTCAATTCTCTGAGGAACCCTGATTCCTTTTCATGGAAAATGACATTAGTTGGTTAGGGCCCTATGTGTGATCCTCCTTCCTAGGATGTCTTAGCTTTTGGGAAATGTCTACATAAAACAGAGCTAGGAAATGGATACATATATATACACATATGAACGACACACTCATATGCATGCTTGCATATGCTTGTATGGACACACACACATATCCATATTTTGAAATCATGAGTTCACATTAATACTTTCAAATCCAGTCCATGTCCACATGATTCTTTCTTGCCTTCCCCCATTTCATATTTGTGTGTCCCTTCTTCCTCTGTAAAAATTCTGGCCTCCAACAGCATCATATTCCCTCATTTGCTTAATTGTATAGTGCATCTAAAATTGTTACAGAATGGCTTTACCCTCGCCAATACAAAAACAAACCTAATGAAGTCAAGGAATCAGGGAGGGAATTCCTCCCTCTCCTCTGCCTCCCAGTTGTCAGCCAGGCATGACTGGGGCTGTGTACTCTGTGCTATGTGCATAAGGTACTTGGATTGGTTCCCTTCCTCCCCTTTTAGAGTAGTTCTAATACTCACCTGCAATGCAGTTGATTTGTTTTCAATCTGCTTTTAATTATAGGTTTTCTTTACCCCTTCCTATCATTTTTTTGGCTTTATTTTTTTGAGTATGTGTAAGATAATAGCGTTAATAGCATTTCCAAAAGCCTAAGCTCTAGAAAAAGATCTGTTCAGAGCAGTGTCACTTTCTTCCCCTGGGTGGATATTCCCTCCACTCACCTCATGGCTCCATCATACCTTCCCTATGCTTACAGGTAGCTGGCTTCATTGTTTTCTGGTTTCTCATTCAGTGTTTCTGTTTTGTGAAGAGGACAGATATCTTATTTCCGCTCTTTCCTGTACAAAAGGTAACATACTATATTTTTTGCACTTTTTCGTTTCATAATGGATGTTAGAAATTACTCCATTTCAGTTCATAGAGCTCTTCCTGTTTCTTCATTGAAGTAGCATAGTGCTTCACTGTGTGTATGTGGGTCATAAGTTATTCAACCCATCTCCTGTGTTGGGATGTTTAGGTAGTAGCTAATATTTTTCAGTTCTAAACAAATAACCTCGTGCATATATGGTTTCCTATGACTAGAGGCGTATCTTCAGGGCCCATTTCCAGAGTGGTGGTTGTAGGATCAAAGGGTAAATGCATAGGGCTCACTATTTTGCCTTCCCCTCAGTAGTGTACGAAGTACACAGTAGTGCCTGTGTCTCCCAGTCCCAGTAACTGCCAATGGCAGGTGCCAGTCTTCTGAAATTTTGCCAATATCTTATGCCTTGGGAATTCTTTACCATCTTTTTAGGTATTTAATGTTGTAAAGAGGATTTAAGCAAGTTGTGTCTAGTTTTCTTAGTCGTTCTCCTCAAAAAGGGTGCTGTGCATGACCCACTCTGCCATTAGCAGAGGTGGAATTCATGTCTTTGGCATGTTTTCCCTGTATGTCCAATATTACTTTGTGTGGAGGAAAGGGGACTGGCAGTTGGTGTGAACATGTTAATTATTGTGCTGTCAGATGTACTAGATTTTCCAAGGCCTGCTGCAATGAAGGAAGTGGTGATTAATTTTCAAATGTAGGATAAGAATTTTAATTGAGTGCCTAGAATAGTAGACTTCACTTTTCAAATGATATACTTTCATCTATAAAATAAAAAATAGGAAAACCACCCCTCTACAGAAATAACAGTATAAAGCATACTTTCATCATAGATGATTATTTCAGAAATATACTTTCCACAGGTTAGATTGTTGCTTTCTTTCTTTGTGAAGAGAAAAAAATCTGAATATGGTTACATGATTATTTAAAACTATTGAACTTAATGTTCTTCATTTCTTAAAATGGAAAATCAGTCTGTTAAATGATGAAGTATCATCTCAGGCATCAGTGGCTTTAAGAACAAACAAAAGTAAGGTTTAGCCATGTGAGTGTTATTTACATATTTCGAATGCCTTTGTGCTTGTCTAGCTTATGTGTCCCAGAGCTATCAGCATTTCTAAGTCAAAGACTTTCATTTCTTTTGGGACATTGAGGTTCATTAGCAACAAGCAATATACATACATATGCACACTTAGTTTTTGAGTGGGGGGGTCCAGTTTTTGAGCAAAGAAATAAAAAGTCCCTAGACTTTGGAATGTGCATTTTTTTAAAAAGGTGAACTACAACTCTTTTTTTTTTTTTTTTTTTCTGGACATGTCCTTAAATGATTTTTACCACGGATTAATTTCTTTGTTGAAGAAAACAATGCTGCAAGCATCAATTAAATATTAAAATTCCTTGGATTGCTCTATACACAGGTATATTATCCTCACAACTAAAATAAGTAATGAATGATGCAATTTTATGATAGAAATCATTAGTGCAGGGGAGATTGATTAGAGTTGCAATGGTATTTACTTAAATGGTGTCTATGTTGTTTATACATTTTGTGGAAGATTCTAGAAGAGGAAAGCACTGATGAACAAACCATCTAACTTCACAGCAGCAAAAGGTACTCACTATGTATTGTCTCTGATGGTTCAGTTTCTTGTTATTTATTTACTTATTTAAAATTTTATTTATTCATGAGAGATGCACAGAGAAAAAAAAAAGAGATGCACAGAGAGAGGCAGAGACAGAGGCAGAGGGAGAAGCAGGCTCACTCTAGGGAGCCTGATGTGGGACTCGACCTCAGGATCATGCCCTGAGCTAAAGGCAGACACTCAGCCACTAAGCCACCCAGGCATCCCAGTTTCTTGTTTTTAATAGGGAGACCTAGTACCAGTGAGCAAAGCCATGCTAGTCAAAGGTGTATAGGGATGCTTGGGTGGAGTACTGGGATCAAGTCTCACATCGGGTTCCCTGCACAGAGCCTGCTTCTCCCTCTGCCTGTGTCTCTGCCTTTCTCTCTCTCTCATGAGTAAATAAATAAAATCTTTAAAAAAAAAATCAAAGGTGTAGAACACTGTCTTTGTCATATGCAATGTTGGATATTGTCATGGTTTCCTCATTGTGACTTAAAAGTAATTTGATGGGAATCCCTGGGTGGCTCAGCGGTTTAGCACCTGCCTTCGGCCCAGGGCATGATCCTGGAGACTCGGGATCGAGTCCCACATCGGGCTCCCTGTATGGAGCCTGCTTCTTCCTCTGCTTGTCTCTCTCTCTCTCTCTCTCTCTTTCATGAATAAATAAATAAAATCTTTAAAAAAAATAAAAGTGATTTGATAAAGGGGGTTTTTAGGTTTTTGCCTTTTTTTTTTCTTTATTACTACTTCATTGTTTCCATTTGGATTGGGTTGTCATGAAACACAGATTGAGTTCTATCCTGAGTCAGAGTGCACTCCCCATTTATGATTTTAAAATCAAGAAGCATTCTGTAACATGATTAATCAGCAATCATTCTTTGTGTCAGTATGATACAGGATTTGAATCTCTCTGGGTCTATGGCAACCAGCCCCAAGTTTAGATAAAAATCAAGGGGTGTTATGTATAGAATTGTTGAATCATCATTTCGTACACCTGAAACTAATATGACACTGTATGTTAACAACACTGGAATTAAAATTAAAAACTTAGTAAAAAATTCGTGGGTGTTAAGGAAGAAAATAATGAACGCTGTTTAAAAGTGTATTTGGAAGAGAGAATGGACAGATCTCTGGGAGGGGTGTGGGTCTCAGATTATGTGGAGGAGGACATCCTCTTTGTGTGTCAGGCAGTATGGTCTGCTGGGAGACAGAGAAAACCTGTTTCCTCGAAACATCTTCCTGGCCTTTTTATAACCATTAGGCCATAGATGGATCTGTACTGGACTTATGCTTCCTTTGTAAGTAGGGTTCTAGGTGTGGCCTTGAAGCCTGGATGCACAAAGCGGCCATGGGCAGAGGGGTAGGAAGGATAAGTAAAATTTGTGTAAATAATGAACAGGCATTGGGTGGGGGCAGGTGAGAGGAAAAACAAAGAGGAAAGAAGGCAGGAACAAAGGGGGGGGGGGCCTAGAAGAGGCAGGCAATAGGGCAGGAGCCCCAGAGCTTGTATGGGGAGGTTGATGGGGGGAAAAAAGGTGCAGGTGATTCAAACACAACTAAAAACCAGATGTTTAATGTTTAATTGCAAATTGTTGCTGTTGCTGTTGCTGTTAAACAATCTGCATCACTGCAAACCCTCAGTGAAGTCTGGTGTACGTATTGACAACTTGTGAGATTTTAAATTCCGTCCTTTAAAAGGGACTACTTTCTGTCTCGGTGTTCATATGGTACCTTGAGAAAGTTGGAGATCAGGGAAGACCACCTGAATGACGACAACAGGCAGAAGCTGTTGATTTGGAGCCTGCTGTAGCAAGAAGTCAGCACCATTGCCTTGCATTTGGCAGAGACTCAAAGGCAGGCAGAGGGTGTAAAATCTTCAGTGTTAAAATAAAAAAGGGGGAAGACCTAAAGCCTATTTTTGTTGCCATAGGGGAGCTGCAGACAGACTAATGAGAAACAGGGCCTCCTATGGGATTGGTTAGGGGAGCATAATTGTCATTTGGTGGCTGGTCTTGAGTTGGAAGGGGCAGGGTACAAAAAAGAATGAAGCTGGCAGTCAGCCACCAAACCCTGACCATCCTGAGCTGCTGGCAGCAGGTGGGATTTGGCTTCCCTGCTTGCTTCCTGTAGAGGCTAGGGGACAGAGTCCTAACTGTCATAGACAGTTGGACCACCGTTCATTTGTATAATCAGTTCTGAAGCAAACAGCAATAGAAGGTGAGAAGATAATAAAATCCTAGAGTATATAAAAACGCAGAGTCACCAATGAACCATGGGGAAAGTAAATAAACCACTGCGCCTTCCCAGAAATCTGGGAGAGGACTCGAGATTTCTTATAGTGTGCAGGCCAGAGAATTTTATTTAGAACTGGAAGTTTGGGGTGACCTCAGCTGACAACTAGGATACAAAAGCAAATTAGGTCAGTCTTTCTTTCTTTTCTTTTTTTTTTTTAAGATAAATTGCCATTGTGTAGAACAAATACCTTTTAGGTTTCAAAACTTTTTTTTTTTTAATATTTTATTCGTTTATTCATGAGAGACACACACAGAGAGAAAGCAGAGGGAGAAGCAGCCTCCATGCAAGGAGCCCGATGTGGGACTAGATCCTGGACTCCAGGATCATGCCCTGGGCCGAAGGCAGGCGCCAAACCACTGAGCCACTCAGGGATCCCTCAAAACTTTTCTTACACCCTATTCATATTAATAAGATGAATAGAGTTATAGCAGTGATATAATGAGTAGACCCCCCAAAATTTTGGGTCTTTGATTTATGTATTTATTACTCACGTATTTTATAAGTACCTTTTGTAAACCACTTCTTTAGAACAAAGCACTGAGGGGTGCCTGGGTGGCTCAGTCAGTTAAACATCTGCCTTTGGCTCACGTCATTGGTCCTGGGGTCCTGGGATCTGGCTACCTGCTCAGTAGACAGCCTGGTTCTCCTGCTCCCTCTGCTCCTAACCACCCTCCCCCAGCCTCTCCTCGTGCATACTCTTGCTCTGCAGTCTTTCTCTCAGATACATAAGATCTTTTAAAAAAACTCAAAAAACCTCACAAAGCACTGAAAATACACTAGTGAGCTGGAATAAGCCCCTGCTCTGAATAGGTTCAGTACTGGTTGGGAGGAAGAAACCAATGTAATAAAGATTGGACCATGCATGGTTTGAAAAGTGCTGTATTGGTGGTTTGCATGGGGTGTAGCCAGGAGCCCTACTCAGTCTGACAGGATCTGGTGATGATTTTTAGGGATGATTTTATTCTTGAATTAAATCTTGAAGACAGGTGGGAATTAACTCCTGATTGGGCTCCTGGGTGAGCCGTGGGGTTTAGAGGCAGATAGAATCTGGTATGCGAAGGGAGAGAAGTGTGAAATAATTTCATGAGTCATTTTAAGGTTTCTCTCCATATTATTTGAGATACTTAGTGTAATTTACTTGAAAATACTTAATCACAGAGGTATAAAATACATGCACCAGTCGGTTTTAATGTCTGCCCTCGGAAAGGTTAGTTTGTATGCTATCAGGAATACATCCTCAAGAGATGGTTGGTTAGCATTTGAAAGACTCTAATCAGAAGTTCACACCTGTGAAGTGTCTTCATCTTGATGCTTTTGTTAGAAGGATTATTTTCTTTGGTGAAATGAGTCCATTTTTAAAGCTCTCTGGATTGACTGGAAATATCGGGCAAGTAGCCCACCCTTGGAAGGGTACAAGAATCCAGTGAGCCCAATGAGATGGTACTCTTGGCAACAGACCATGATTTGTTGCTACGTTTTGTACATTGGAAGCCTTTGGCATTCTGATGAATTCCATAAACTCATTCTCGGAAACATGTTTTTAAATGCATAAGGCAAAATAAACTGCATAGGGATATAGAAGAAATCATTTGTCCTTAAATACAGATATCAAGATACTTTTTTAAAAAAAGAACAAATTTGCCCTGATGCTGGGCCTTAGGTAATCATCAATCCTGTGCTTCTTTCCCCCCTGCCCCGCATGCCCCATGATCTGCTGCCTCACCTTGAGCACCCTCTCTGCCTCTGTGTGTGAGTGACTGTATGATTTCCAGGGATTTGGGGCCAGAGGCTAGAATTTTGCTGAGTTTGTCATCATGAGCCAATCTGCTCTCTCAGTGTAGAGTTACTTTCTCCTCTCTGACTGGTATCTTGTAGTTTATATATCCAGGTAATTGTTTTAAGGTTCATCTGGATGTTTTCAAAATAAATTCAGAGTAAATTACTCTAAATATCTCAAAAAATAGGAAAAAAAAAGGCCTAAGTCCTTCTATAGATGAATCTCAAGGACTTTAACTCTTAGCAGCTAGTTACGTCAAGGACAGTGACAACAATAAAATACATCTCCCTCTCTGCCAGGAAACTCTGGCTCACCCACACATTCCAATTTATATAATGTTAATTATTTCACATTTGTGTCCATTTCCCTTCTATCCCTTAGTTGCTATTAAATTTTGATGGTGGTGGTAAAATCCCCATACCTACCTACTGCGAGCTCATCAAAATCATTTGTGTGTGTGTGTGTGTATGTATATATGTAGGTCTTCTGTAGGTCTACTTACACTTAATATTTGTGTAAATGTTGAGATGTATCAGTTATACAAATTTTTTTCTTGCATTTTTTGAAAGTAGATTTATTAAGCCTTCTGATTTGTATGGGAATATATTGAAATGTTTCACTTTCTTAAATTTCTTTTGTTAAATTTTCTTTGAATTTTCTGCTAAAATTCTACTCCAAGAACTGTTTCTTTGCTCTACACTCCCAAATAACTAACATTTTAAAACTTTAATTTTCATCTGTTCTTTTTTGCTCAAATCATTGTATGTTTAATTCTAAGCGAACATTTTTCCCAAAGATATGTGGTCTTTTTCCTTGTTAGGATTTTAAAACCAGCGATCTTTCCCTGAAAACCATATATTATTTTGATTTATGTAGTTATTGAATAGAATATAATTAAAATGGATGAAATTGTTTTTCAGTTTTTATCTCCCTTGCCTTGCTTGAATTGCTAAGCATCCAGACATTTTCAGTGTAATTTTATTTCTATTTTTCACTCTGTGTTTTTATGGGTAGTTTTCATTTGATAATGTAATCAACAGTCATTGTTCAGCAAAAATATGAATTAAAGGTGAATAGTCGAATAATCTTCTGAATTGTCTTGTAGTCTTCATTTACATATTGTAGCAAGCATTTTATTTCTCCATTACTATCTTGTACCTGTTTACTTCTAAAGGATCATTCTCAGTTGGAAGGATTGAATTTGTATCATCCTGAGATACAACAATAATTGGCCTTCAGTCATTCAAAGGAAAACTGTTAATTAAAAAATTAAATGATTTTATAATGAACTAGATTTCTTCTTTTAAAACTGATGAAATATATTTTTATTTTTTTAAGATATTATTTATTCATGAGAGACACAGAGAGAGAGGCAGAGACACAGGCAGAGGGAGAAGCAGGCTCCCTCTGGGGAGTCTGATGCGACCCCGGGATCACAATCTGAGCCAAAGGCAGACACTCAACCACTGAGTCACCCAGGTGCCCCATGAAATATATTTTTAATACTGAAATTTACATTTAATATGTATTTAAGGCTATATTGTTTCAGGCTACAGAGTGTCATGCTGTCAGATCTTTTTACAAGTTGATTGCTTTCATGAAATACAATGATAAGAAATTTACACATTCCACTTTTGAACTCTTGAAGTCAGATCTTCAATGAGTATCTTTGAACATGTCACATAGACATGGAATTGCTGGGTTGCAGGGTGTGTTCATCTTCAGCTTTGGTTGTTGTGAAATTCTTTATCCAAGTTATATTGGTTTACTGATTTATTGTGGTATGCGAGTACCTATTTTCCCCTAGTTTTGCAAGTTCTTGATATTAATATGATTTCTTAACTGGGTATATGTATCTCATTGACACGCATTTTCATTTCTCTGACGATTAGTGGGTTTGAGTAGTTTTCACATGTTTGTTTGTTGGCTATTTGTGTATTCTCTTTGGGGAACTACTTGTTCCTATCTTTTATCCAGTTTTGAGAGTTGTCTTTTTCCATTGATTTCTTTTATTCAGCATATTAATCCATTGTCAAATATGGAGATTGTAGAACTTCTTTGAAGTCAGTGGCTTTTCTTCTCATTTTGTTTATGGGGACTCATCTGATACAAATGTTTTTTAAATTTTCGATTGCACTTTTTAAATGTTATTTAAGAAGCCCTTTCCTACTTTATATTACAAAACTATGCTATCATATTTTCCTTTAAAAGCCATTTTTTTTAAACTGGTAGATATTTAATCCTCCTGTAATCTTTTTTTTTATTTTTATTTATTTATGATAGTCACAGAGAGAGAGAGAGAGAGAGAGGCAGAGACACAGGCAGAGGGAGAAGCAGGCTCCATGCACCGGGAGCCCGACGTGGGATTCGATCCCGGGTCTCCAGGATCGCGCCCTGGGCCAAAGGCAGGCGCCAAACCGCTGCGCCACCCAGGGATCCCTAATCTTTTTTTTTTTTTTTTAAGTGTTCTCTGGTGGTATTTTTTTTTACCAAACAGATAGCTAATTATACCTATAACTTTAAATGAATAGTCTATATGTTTTTGCACTATATGTTTTTGTTTATGTTGATAATGCTCTTATATGCCTCTTGCTGAGTTCCCATATGTGTCTATTTCTAGGCTCTCTGTTGCATTCCTTAAATCTCTTTATCTAACCCTATGCTTGTACCACTTTATTTCCATCTGTTACGATAAACCTGGAAACTTGGGAGAGTAAATCATTCCTGCCCACAATTTGTTGAAAATTCTTTATTCTTGTTTTTTTTTTTTTTTTTCCCATTGTTGAAAACTAACCTCTGTGCTCTAGAGCCAAAATGTAACAGAATGACAGCATTAGGGTATAAAGATGGGAGACACTTTATTACTTTGCCAGGCACGGGAGGCTGTAGCAAGCTAATGGCTCCAAGACTGTAAGCCTACCCAGAGTATGAGACTGAGGGGTTTTATAGGAAGATACAGGGTCTGAATGGTTTTGATAGGAATCTGGTACATGTCCTGCTGGCTGTCTCCATCATGTCTTTAAGGTGTTCTCATGACTAACACTGGTATGGCCATCTGAATCTTGTTAAGTATATATTGAAGTGACATCAGTGAGATGTCAGGGGTCAGCTCAATGTCAATATTGATACTGAGTTCCTGGAACCAAGGATTCTACAAAAAAAACAAGTGAGGGGAGGGAGCAGCTTCAAAAATGAGGAAGAGAAAAATTTATTCAAAGTTAAGCCTTGTTCACCCACTAGTGTGTCCCTTTTGATTTACATCCATCTTTCTGTTTCTATAACAGTATCACTACTTTCCAAATACATTGTGGAATCGATATGAAGAGTTTATGAAAACCTCCTTGGAATATACATTAGAATTATGGGTTAATTTGAGGAGAGGTGACCTCTCGGAGTCTTCTCATCAATGACTATGTGTTACCTTCATTTATTCCTTCTCTGATAAGGAAAAATGAGTTTCTGCCCTAATATCATTTTTCTTCTCTGAAGAACTGCCATAAAATTTTTTTTTATTTTCAAGTAATCTCTATATCCAATGTGGGGCTTGAACTGACAATCCCAAGATCAAGAGTCACATGTTCCTCTGACTGAGCTGGCCAAGTCCCCCTCTCTGAAGACCTTTTTAAAACATCTCTTGCAAGGCAGGTCTCCTGGCAGACTTTGTCTTCTGTTTTTGTTCATGAGAAAATCTTTATTTCTTCCTTTACTTTTGAGGGATAGTTTCACTCAGAATTCTAAGCTGGTGTTTTTCTCTCTCAACACTTTGAATATTTCACTTCCATATGATCTATCAGGTAAAATGAACTGATAAATGAATCATTAGTGTGAGGTTTTACGTGTGTGAAGCTTGAAGCCACATCGTGTTCATGGTTTGCTGAACCTGTGGTTTCAGAGGCTGCAATTCCCTCCAGAGTCCTTGTTTTCATCTCTTCTATTGTTTTGGGTTTCTCTAATAACTCCTTCTGACATAAAGCCCGTGTCTTGCAACTCTCAGTTGTCATCTGTGTTATCATACAGGAGCCATGTCAATGTCATGGTAAGCTGTGGCGGGAGAGGAAGTGTCCCACAGTCCTACAGAATTCTTTCTGTGAGCCTGTGCATTTGACCTCGACAAGTCCTTCTCAATTGTTTCCCTCCACAGGGGAGAGAGGAAGGCTTAGAGGATGCCAGAGTTGGGTCTGTCCTTCCCGTGTCAGTTAGGTTCTGGTAAAATAATGACCCCTGTGTCCAGGCCTTAG
Source organism: Canis lupus familiaris (assembly GCF_011100685.1). Taxonomy (NCBI): domain Eukaryota; kingdom Metazoa; phylum Chordata; class Mammalia; order Carnivora; family Canidae; genus Canis; species Canis lupus. Next base: position 11,151,367 of record NC_049244.1, on the reverse strand, counting down.
TTAAGGAGAAAAGAATGCTCTGAGCATGTTTCACAATGGTTAATTTTTTCTTCCTTCTGCTGGAATCGTGAGAGGTTCGCCTCTGATCTTTACCCTGAGCATCTAGTGAGGATTCTGGAAAGTAAACTCCTGGGTGTGTGGAAGATCCACTAAGACTGGGTTCAGGCTCTGACAATTTCTCAGTGACTTTTGCAGTTCTTGTACCAGTTGCTGGCTCCCGTGACGATTTATGTGCCTACTAAGCTATGATTCTCTGTATTTGCCTGGCTCTTTGGTTTGTAGGACAATTGTTTGTTCCATGACCTCAGTTCTCTGAGGTGTCTGAGAAGAGTTGTTGATTTTGTTTGTTTGGCATTTTTCTTGCTTTAAAGATGATTGTGACAACTCTGAAGCTTTTTTTCAGAAGTCTATCGATGATCATACCTGTAAATGTTTTCTGCATTTTTTCCTGTAAAAGTCATAATATCATAGATTCCTTAGAATTTTATTGTAGTTGTAGATCGTATCTTATTTCTGTTATTTAATTGGTCAATGTAGGCTTATAGGAATACTGATGATTTTTGTCTCTTCATCTTCTCTCTGATGATCTTGCTTTTTGGCCATGCTTAACAGTTTTTCAAACTTGAATTGGAAACTTAGATCACATATCAGTCCTACTTATCCAAAATCTTTAAGATAGGTGTTGATCATGTTAATAGGTGTTAATAGTAGGATACATTTCTTTCCTTGGCATGGTTTTTGCTTTTGATATAACTGCAAGTTTAGAACTGTCCAGATTCCTTAGTGCAGCATGATGTCTATGCTTTGAGTGATGTGACATCACTTAATGGAAGAGGGTAAACAAAACATCTCTAGTTCTTAGGGTTCTTGCATAAATATCTAGATACAATATTATACATAAGCTTATTATATAAGGTGGAGCTAGAATAGGTTGACATTGATGGGCTATTATCCATGTTGTGGAGATCTTTACCTGTGGAGGGCTTCCTTTCATTGGTTTAGACCGCAAGATGGTATTGTTGGGCTGTGATCCGTTTCTCCTGCCCTTTTATCAGTGTAGAGAGAACAAGTACATGTACATATTTCAGGATCAGGAATAAATTCAAATGTAAACAACACGAATTTTGTTTATTGTCACCAAACGTTAAATGGGGGAGTAGGTTTCCAAATCAGACTGTGGAAACAATTTGTCCTTTTTTTATTGTTTATTTTCATCCAGGGGAATAAATTGGTTATTTTAGAGTAGATTTCAAACCATATATGATTGTGCTCTGAGTGAGGAAATCCTAGAAGTAGTTTGTGTAGTAGATTTACATCTTTGAATCTCTTTAGCACCCAAGATTAATTTGTCATGGCTCTTTGATGTATTTAATAAAGCGTGAGGATTGAGTGTCTCCTTTTCCCCCAATATTTTGATTATGTAGTTTAAACTAGAGTAATGATCACCAGCTTATATATATTAATTTGGTGGTTTAATGTCAACCCATGCCAACCAGATTTTGTGTTATATACTAAAGTTCCTTTATAAATTATGAAGGTTTGATGAATTACTGTTTTGATGATCATACTGTCATTTTGACCTGAGGACTTTTTCAGAGTTAAATGAGCTTGGTGGTTTATTAAATGTCATGCAGAACTTAAATCCAGGATAAATTCAGCTATTGATTCTCCCCCCTCTTTTGATTAGTGATTCTGTCAGTGCAAAAAGCACAGATAGTAGTTAATACCAGTGTTGTGATCAGAAAGATTTGAACCAGGTCTTTTACATCTTTTCTTTAAGGTTGTTGACTACATCCTGCCACCCTTGGTCTCCTTGGTTCAGAGCCAAAATGGTAAGTGTGACCATGTCAACAAGAATGCCTTGGGTACACTTCTGTCTTCATTCTGTCTCCACGTACTCACATTCTTAGCATTTTTTTTTTTCTTTCAAGTGGAGTGGAGGCTCTTCAGCTTGCGGTTGCTCTCAGAGACCACATCTTTACTCGTGAACCAGGAGGTTGGGGATGGCAAGAAGGAAGCGAATGTCAACTTTGACAGCAGTCTGCTGGCTCTCATTAGAGATGTCTTACTTCCCCAGTAAGTCCCATGTGCTGCATTCATGCAGAGAAGTGTAGGATGTTCAGGATGCTTCCTTCAAACTAGGTCTAATGATGGAATTGGAGGCTCGATGTCCTTATTTTTTTGTACATATGCTTATGTACTCACTGTAAAAGAGGTCCAGAAACAGAAGCAGCAGTGCCTACACTGCATAGAACCCAGGAGAATCCATTTAGAGCCTTACCTGTTTTCCCAAAGGCACATGACTCTGAGGCTATGCAGATTTAAAGGGGTTTGTGGCCAGAGAGGTAAAGTTTATTATTCAGGGTCAACATTACAAGACTACTGGAACATGGAATTGGGATGTTTCCTAGTTCTACTCTGAAATAATAGAGATGGAAAGAAATCTTCCTTCACCCCAAACTCTTGGAATGGAAAAAAAGCTTATTTATAAACAGGATATTTTGGTGGGGCGGGGAGAGTTGGTGGTGGTGCTAGAACACCACATAATAATGACTATTAATTAATACAATGGGATCATATTTTTCCTTGACTCCACTATGCACATACCAAACATTTAGTAGGGTGATGACTGAGAGGACCCAGTCTAAATGCATGAAACTCTAAAATGACATAATTGAAGCACATTGAATTTTTTTCTACCTCACTATGAGTCTTATCAAACAAAAGTACAGGGCTACCTTGTTTTATTATGCTTTGCTTTATTGTGCTTCAGAAGGTCTGTGGCAACCCTCCATCGAGCAAGTCTATTGGTACCATTTATCCAATAGTATTTGCTCACTTCACGTCTTTAGGTTACATTTTGGTAATTCTCCACAACGTTTCAAACTTTAGTTTTTTAGTAATAAAATTTTTTTAAAATCAACGTATGTGCATTTTTTTAGACCTAATGCTGTTGTACACTTAATAGAGTATACAGTATAGTGCAAATTAACTTTTATATATGAGCTGGAAAACCAAAAAGTTCATTTGACCTGTTCTTATTGCCACATTTGCTTTACCCTGGTGGTCTGGAATGGAACTCAAAAACTTTAATGGAATTAAAGTTGAAAAACGTATGCCAGATATCACTATTAAAGGAAATTTTACAAATGCTGGATTGCATTGCACTGGTGCCTGCCTGATCATGGCTTCCTTCAGGGCCTGGGCTGCAGGTTTTAGGAGTGACAGTTTCGCCAAATGCTCCCCTCAGTTTGTTCAACTTCTCCAGATCACTGGTTCTCTTTAAAAAAAAAAAATTAATTTCCACAATATGTAACAACCAGATCTTATTATGTTCCAAAGCGCTCATCGTCGGTTTAAGAAGGTTCATTTTATGAAGTGTGTGGCCAGTGTGTATCAGCCCTCCTCCTGGCAGAGGGGACTTGTCTTGACTGATTAGCACTTGGAACTTGATCTGTGATGGCTCAGTTTATAGAGCCAGACCCTTGTTTCTTTTCATGTCTACACTGCTGCAGTTGGTTTCAGGGAGACTCCTGATAACGAATATATACTATAAGAATACTTCTGATACCCAAAGCAAGAAAGTGGTTATCTCTATGGAACAAAATTTAAAACTTTGTTATGTGGAGCTTTCTCAGTGAGAAACTATCAGTAAATGTATTTTTGGTTCCATTTATTATCTCTGAGTGTGTATGTTTGTACTAATATGGGTAAATATAAGATTAGAACCTTCTCTCTGAGATTAATTCATGCTTTCAGAGCCATCTTACACTTCTAAACTATATGTAATTATATGCATCTTTCTGATAAGAAAATGCCTAAAAATAGATTTTCTTTTTTTTGTGAAAATGTAATTTTTGAGATGTACATTGGATATCTGCTAACAGCTTGTAGGGAAGCATTTCTCAGGACCTGAGAGGTGCCCCCATGGTAGGGACAGGATTTCCTTTAACAGGACTTTACAGTTTACTAATCACTGGTAACACCTATGCAAATTTGAAATAAAATTTCTTATTATCTGAAGTTTGCCCACTTTTGGAGGAGTTTGCAAAATGAAAAATGTTAAATCTATAATCCAGTGCTTTTGTTTTACTTATTTGAGATGGAATAAATAATATGTAGTCCCTGTAATATATATCTTTACCTTTTCCAGTGATGAGGAATTACAGAGGAAAATACAAATGAAACCACATGCAGTTGAAAAATAGAAGTATATGTTTTCCAATCTGTAGAATGGGGACAATAGTATATAATTCAGAAGATACTTGTGGGCAATTAAATGGGATACCACTTGTAAAATAGTATAGTGCATAGGGCATGGCACACTCTTCATAGTAGTAACACTGCTACTATTATTTTTAGGTACATTATTTTCTATTAACCTTTAAAAGGAAGATTGTAATTGTACAAAAGTAGTAGTAATAGTACATTGGAGGTATGAAGTGGCTGTTAAAATAGATATTGCTGATTGTGCCTACCTGGTATATATAGTAAGGGCTCAGTAAATGTTCATAAAACTTAAAAATGAAATCTACCTAATGCATTCATTTAACTTTGACTCTAGAAAACTAGAAATCTTGGCAAGGAGTTTAGTCTTTGGTGATAACTCTTGGTGATTATAAGTTTAGAAATGTTAATCATAAAAAATTCATGTTCTTCTCTGAGTAGGTAAATATATGGTTTAAGAATTATGAGAAATCTTGCCGTTTGGACAATATGAATGGGCCTAGAGGATATTATGCTAAGTGAAATATGGCAGACAGAGAAAGACAAATACCATATGGTTTCACTTATATGTGAAATCTTAAAAAAATACCCAAACAATTAAACAAATGAAACAAAAACAGGCTGGTAGATACAGGAAATAAACTGTTGGTTACCCAAAGGGGGGTGGGGTGGGCAGACAAAATAGGTGAAGGGAGTTAAGAAATACAAACTTGCAGTTATAAAATAAATGAGTTATAGGGATGTCATGTACAGTTTACAGAATGCCAGCAGTGATATTGTAATAACTCTGTGGTGACAGGTAGTAATAATTAGACATCACAGGGATCATTTTGTAATGTATAAAAATACCGAATCTCCATGATGTATTCCTGAAACTAAGAAAATATTGTATGTCAGTTGTACTTTAATAAAAGAATTGTGAAGTTTCTGCAGTTTATAAGAGTGACATGACATTGGCTTTAGTTTGGCAAATATGCATATTAACATCCATACTTTTAATTTTGTTAAAGTTTTAATCTTTCTTTGACTTTAAGCAAGACTTTGGCTAAAGCTGAGAGGTTAGGCTTTTCATGCACATATATATAGTAGGCTTCTCAGTTTTCACTCAAAAGTGTTGTATTAGTTAAAACTATTTTATTTCCAAGTGGTAACACTCAAAACTAATCTGGAAAATAATTATGTGCTCACATTATGAGCTCTGCTGGCATTAAATATAGCTGGATTCAGGGGTGTGAGTGATGCGTACAGTCCTGTGTGTTTGTTGTGTCTTTCTCACCATCTCTGCTTTGCCTGCAGCTATGTGGCATTGTTCTCAGAGAGGCTCTTTTTATTTGGTGGTTAAATAGCTCCTGGGTGTTGATCCTAGGGAAAGAGTGGATGTCTTTTCTAAAAGCTTTAATGAAATTTTCAGGGAGGATAGTAATTTAATCTTGTTAAATACCATGTAATACCTGTGTTCCAGGTGCTTATCAGAACTGCTAGAGATATGAATGAAAACTCAGTTGTAAGAGTAAATATCTTACTAAATATTAGTTATGGGTCTCAGAGAAATAGAACCAATAAGATGGGGACACCTGGGTGGCTCAGAGGTTGAGTGTCTGCCTTTGGCTCAGGGCATGATCCTGGGGTCCTGGGATCAAATCCCACATCAGGCTCCCTGCAGGGAGTCTGCTTCTCACTATGTTTCTGCCTCTCTCTCTGTGTCTCTCATGAATAAATAAATAAAATCTTAAAAAAAAAAAAAAGAACCAATAGGGTTATATATAGAGAGAAGGAGATTTACAATAAGGAAATTTGCTCACATGACTATGGAGGTTGAGAAGTCCTGAGATGGATGGTCAGCAAGCTGGAGACCCAGGAGTGCCGATGGGGTAGTTCTGGTTTGAGACTAGAGGCCTGAGAATCAGGACAGCTGATAGAGTACAGAGCAGTCTGAAAACTGACAGGCTGGAGACTCAAGAAGAGCTGGTATTTCCAGCCTGAAGCCAGCCAACGAACAGTGCCCCAGCTCAAGGCAGTAGGACAGAGAAATTCACTTTCACTTGGCCTTTTTGTTTTACTCAGGTCTTGAACGGCTTGGATGAGCCCACCCACCTTCGGAAGGGCAATCTGGTTTACTTAGTCTACTGACTCAAATGTTACCCTCATCCAGACCTAGAATAATGTTTGATCAAGTGTCGCTGTCTCTGCCCCTGTGGCCCTGTTAAGTTAGCACTTAAAATTAACCATAACCTCATCTATCATAAATATCATGGATGGATTGCTTTCTATATAAATTAATAAATTAATGTAAAAGAATTGTCACCTCTTCACAGTATACATGCTTTGCTTTCTGAAGAGATGAACTTTAGTTGTAAGTATTTGTTTAGTGCCTTTTCTATGTGGAGAATTATTACACCGTTGATAGGTGGTATTTCAGTTAGACTTTGAAATGTAGGTAGGGTTGCATAGAAAAGGAGTAGATCTTCTAGGCAAGAATGGGGTAAGCAAAGGTGTGGAAGGGGCAGACTAGTGAACAGTAAACAGGCCAAGTTATTTCCAGGGGATACCTGCATGTGATAGTTACGTGAAGTGAGCTGGGGAGAGAATGTTTTTTCTCCTTTTTTTAAATTTAAATTTAAATTTTATTTATTTTTTTGTTTTTTTCTCTTAACCAGCTTATTTGTTCACTGATCCTAATTGAGTACATCTTACTATATCCACATAGTTTTAGTTTCTGGGGATATAATAATGACCAAGATAGGCACAGCCCTTATGGAACATAAGGCTGTCTGGTAGAGCCAAATATTTCAGAAATTACTATTTTTTAACTGAAGAAGTCTGTAAGTCCTGTAAATAGAAAGGTTTAGTTAAGTATAAATTAAATATTGAAGCCAACTTCCTTCAACAGTGTGCCTGTGTAATGTTCATAAACCTGCCACAGAACACATGTTCTTTCTGAAATGTTCTGTGTGTTTACTATCCCTTGGCTTTTGAATTCCACAATTCACCCATTTAACTTTCTGAAGCTCAGTGTTTCTCAACATTTTATGATGTTGAGACACTATTTCCTATGGCTTATCCTAGTAACATCTCCCAGAACTCTTCTGATCACAGTTTTGAAATACTACTCAAGGGCTTTTCTGTTAAGATCAGGAACAAGAAAAGATGCTCACCATCAAAACTTTTATGTAACTTTGCATTATGAGTATTAACAAATATAATAATTATAAGAATATTAAACTCTTAACTGTTCCATTAGATGCATATTGATGCATAATGAATTATCACACACTTAGTGGCTTAAATCAACATGTGCTTAGCTATGTAGGTTGGAAGTCTGACACAGTGTGACTGGGTTCTCTATTCAGGATCTCATGCCACTGAGGTCAGGTGTCTGCTGGTCTGAGTCCTTGCTTGAAGACTATGGGAGGAAGCTGCTTCTAGGCTCAGTCATGTTATTGGCAGAATCAGTTTCTTGTAGTCTGCATTAGTTTCTTGTAGTCTGCATCAGTAAGGCTGAATTACCACACACCGACTGGCTTAAAACAACAGAAATTTATTCTTTGACAGTTCAGGAGGTCAGAAGTTCAAAGTCTTGGCAGTGTTGGTTCCTTTGGGAGGCTCTGAGGGAAAAACCATGCCTCTCTTCTGGCTTCTGATGACTGCCTGCATTCTTGGGTTTATAGCAGTGTCCACCCCAATCTCTGTCTTCACATGGCCTTCTCTCCTGTGTCTGCCTCGAATTTGCCTGTAAGGACATCTGTCGTTATGTTTAAGACCTACCCTAAATTATCCACATCTATAAAGCCTCTTCAAAATAAGGTCCCATTCACAGGTCTTGGGGGTTAGGACTTGGACATATATATCACTTGGGGCCATTATTCACCCCAGTACATAATTGTAGGTCCAAAGTTCCTGTTTCTGTGCCACCCTACATCCCATTAGGTGCCTACATATCTTTTCACGGGTCCCTCCATCTTTATATCAGACCTCCCTCATGCTTGCAACCTTTTTGAGTTCCTCTTCTGATACCAGCTTGAGAAAACTCTGCATGCTCAATTTGGTGGTGTTGGCACTTCGCAGTCTGCTTCTTGGGATTAGTATATACTTATAATGAAATCTTGGCTCTGTGGCACTTGGTGCACATGTTCTCACTTCTCCTCTCCTTGCCTCCTTCAGCTTCTCTTCCCTAAGGTAGTTGCAATACCACTAATATAACCAAGTTATCTGGATGATTCATGGGAAAAAGTTTTTTTCTGGAAGATAACCATATATACTCAGGAAATTGCTATGATTTCCTTCAGCAGAGAGACAAAATTTTCTTTGAAAGGTTCATACAGACGAGGCAATGTTTACTGGAACTTAAGTCCAGAGTGATTACATCAATTAAAATTGGCACCTCTCAAAAGTTAAATATCAAAGTCATTATCAATGAACTCGTAGTCTCGAAAGTAGTCTTCTCCTGACTGAATGTTTTTTTTTGGAGACTTGTTTCATAAAGTGAGGGCATTTCTCTTTCCGTATTTAACCATAAGTGGGAACTAGATCCTTCACTTGGGAAAGACACCATTGCTTTCTTGGGAAAGAGGAAATTTTAATATTCATACAAAAGTAAATGATGTCATTTATACTAGATTGTATGACTATGCCTACAAAGTTTAAAGCCCTCCTGCCTTCCCTCTTTCCTTCATTTGTTCCTTCTTTCTTTCAACAAATATATATTGAGTGATCTCCATGTGCCAGGCACTGAGGATTATATGGTGAGCAAGACTGGATCCCTGCCCCTCAGTGCAATTACATTCTAGTGGGTGAGACAAAGCAGTAAGCAGATAAATATGTAAGGTGGATTCAGTTAATTATAAAACGTAAAACAGTGTCAGGGGTTAGAGAATGGTAGTAAGAGGGACATGGAAGGGGTTGATACAGGTAGGATAGTCCAGAAAGGCTTTACGGGAGGTCGTAAGCCATGGAGAAAATCTCTATAGGAATTTGCCTTTGCTAGGCTGGAATTACTTTGCCAACATGTATTTTAGTTTTCATATTTTCTTTTAGCCTTGTGTGTTTTGAAAAGAGATCATGCTGATATAAATGTGCTTACAGTGTTTTTATGACAATATGGCATTTGGCATTTCTCTCCTGGGGAAAATGAGCATTGCCTTTCTTCTTTATAATTCTCTTGTGACCTGTGCAATCATCAGGGCCATAATGACTTCATAAATTATTAAGGCTTTGTTTTTTAGAATCTCAGAGATGGCTATGTTTTTGACAAATTAGAATTGTATTTTCTCTTAGAAATTGGAATTTGTAAGTGAATTCCATTAGTGGCAATACACCATAGAGATGTTTATCTGGCTTTGAAATAATATCCAGTAAAAGTCATGAGTTTGACTACCTGGCTTATATGTTGGTGGCTTAGAGGACATCCAGATGATTCTTTATTGCATCTTTGTACCCCTTAACCACAAATAGCCTATGTTAAAATAGACATGAACTTGGCATTCTCTGATGGAAATCAGGATAGACAGAGTATTTTGACTTTATCTTTTCCTTAGATAATTTTATTTTGCATATAAATTTAAATCACAAATGTTTTTATATAGCAGAAGCATCATAATGTTTTACTTTGTTCCTTTTATTTGATCATTTTATGATTTGAGTGTCTATCTAAATTAGTACCTTTAAGTACAGATCACTCTTTCTTGTCCAATGTGTATCACTTTTCTGTTTTTTTAATTTATATGTATATTCCTGATCCCACAACACTTAATACTTATTGTGATTTTGTAAAGTAATTCAGCTTTTCATTTAGCTTTTCATTTAGGGATCTTCCTCATTATACTTCCCTCTCAAGTTCCTTGGGAGTTCTAGAATCCTTCTCTCCCTCCCCCCGACCCAAATTCTCAGAGCACACTCCATTGCGATGTAGAAATGTGCATTTGTGGCTAACTCCAAACAGAGTGGACCTCTTCAAGATATGGGCCTCTCCTTTCCCCCAGCAGAATAGATACTTCTTTCCACTTGGCCAGTTCTTTGCTCACTTCCCCAGAGTAGCTTCTCCCAGTAACGCAGAGTTATTTTGATAGCCTGTTTCCACTTCCTGCTAGTTTACCTAACTGGGCACCAGTTTCACTAGGCGCTTAGCAAGATAGGGAGGAGACCATCCCTTCGATTCCTGAATGTGTGGTTTTTAGAAGTTTTCTCTCATTTGGGATAGATGTGGATTGATTGACTACGAATGGTTTTTCCTGCCTGGGTTCTAGCTGTTTGGGACCTGGAAAAGACTCCTTATGTGGGAGGATTCTAGAAGGACAAGAGTGGTGGGGGGCGGGTTATGTTGTCCACGATCTCAGTCTGTATCCTGGCTCAGGGCACTTGGAATGTTCCTCTCCAGCCTCTGTCCATCAGAATGGACCAGTTCTTCCTCTGGTCACTCTCCTTCCAAACCTTTTCAGGAGTCTAGACTTATCACTGTTTTTTTTCCTGCCAAGTCACATTCAAAAGAGTGTGAGATCCAATTAGTATCAGCTCAGCTGCTTTATCTCTGTTCAGAAGACAAGCTTAATAAATCACAGCATTCTTCTGGCTAGTTCTCGCTGACCATTACAAACCTATCTTTGATGAAATGGAAGTATATTCAATATATTCAATATTAGTATTCTAAACATATCTATTATGAATCTTACCCTTTTTTTCAAGGGGGAGAAAAACATAATATTCTTTGGGAAAATCCTCATGCACAGGCTGGTACGGGCTTCATCTTTACATCTCATTTCAAGGTCGGATGAATCTCATCCCACAACATTTGAATTTTAGGCAGTTAAGCTTTCATCCATGTGTTCTTTTTAAATGTAGGTTATACACATTCCTGTTAATTCTATGTTAAAATATTTTGTATTTTCTCAGTCTTATTGAGATTGTCTATTACATTCCTAACCAGTTGTCCATATTTTTTCTTGTTCTTGACACAAGAAAAGTACAGATTACATAGGAAGCTGTTTAAAATTCTTTTTTTTTTTTTTTGAAGCTGTTTAAAATTCATGTAGGTTTGGGGTCCTTTCCTCTGTGATTTAGCTAAGTCTGGGAATGGAGACAAGGGGTGCCCAGCATCTAGAGTGTGTGTGTATGTGTGACTTGTTGGAAGCCTCCCATCCTCACTTGAATAGAAAGTCTCTGGCTGATAGTTTCTGAATACTGGTAGGCAGCAGAAGAGTGCATCTTTCTCCTATCCAACTCAATGCCTCCCTTTAAACTCAGAAGTGCCTCAGTTTCCCTCTTCAGGATGTGTGTCATGAAGAGTTAACTTAGCAAGTGCGGGATGTTTAAGCCCTACATTGTTACAAAGAGACTGGCCCTTAACCTTTTTCTGGGAGATAACTTCTGAGCCTTTGGAATATCCTGCCTGTTAAGAGAGTCTGTATACATGGGGCCTTGAGCCATGCTAGATACTTTATGCTAACAATGTGAATTTTGGTGGGGGCCTTGGGCCATGACATATCAGCTTGACTTCCGGAGGGGCTGGAGGCTCCACATAGACCCTTCCTGCCCATGTGCCTTACCCATAATGAAACTCTGGACACCGGTGCTCCAGGGAGCTTCCCTGGCTGGCAGTATTTACCTGTGTTGTCCACAGTGTTGCTTGGAGGGTAAGCTCTGTCCACATACCTCCGCTGGGAAAGGACAAATGACAGCTTGCTCCGAGTCCTGCCTGGACTCTGCCCTATGTGCCTTTCATATATGCTGATTTTCACTGTAACAAATCTTAATTGTTAGTGTAACAGCTTTTCTGTGAGTCTTTCTAGCAAACCACTAAATCGCCTTGGGTGCCCCAAACTTAGGATATGAGAGCTTTTTATTTTACAAGACTCTTATAGAAAGGAATAATGATATCTGTCTGATATGCTGAGTTGCTCATTTTTTAAAAAGAGTTCAAACTGGATGTTAAAATTTTATGACTACATTTTTATTACCTTTAAAGTTGTTTCCTTGTTTTTTTTATTCATAAGGTAAAATGTATTGTTTTCCTAAATTTGATTTTTTTTCATTCCTAAAATTAGGCTTAGGTTGTATTGTATTTTTTAACATGACATTCTCTTTGACTCATTAACATTTATGATCTTGTATATGAATGATGGGTATTTTGACTTTTATCTTTGTCATAAGTAGGCAAAACTCTTAATTGCTAAAATTTAAAAATGTTTTATGAGAAACCTTTGTAAAATATGGTGCTTCCTGCCTTCTTAAACAGAGCACTCTACCCAATTTAACATTTTCTTGACTCACTACCCCCATTTTGAGCATTATGGTGTGTAATGGGCCCTGTGGTCCCATTGAGGTATGAACAGCTGCTGCTGCTCTGTTAAATGCTCCCCAGGCTTCTCTCTGTTTGGAGTTCTTGGGTTTGCTTCTTTTTTTTTTTCTTATGCCTTCAAGTCCCACTCTTTCTGTCATAGTCCCTCTCCTCCCTTTACTTGGCTCCTTTTTAATGGCTGTGGGATTAGAGGCTGCATAATTAAGCTTGTTATAGAATGATTTCCAAAATGGGAGTAAGTAGGCTCTGAGTAAGAGCCTGGGGCCCTATTCTCAAGATGAAAAGCATCCGCTTCATGTCATGGATTTTTAAATATACATTTTGGGTTTGGGGGGATATTTTACTCCCTTTTTAGTTGGTGATTGTTCTAGAGTTGAGTCATAAACTCAAATTCGTTTATCTGCTTGTGTGTCCATTTCTCTGTTTGTTCATTCCTTTGCCTGACAGTTGTTTCCTGAGCACCTCCATGGTGCTGTGTACTGGATAGCTGAACCTGAACAGGTTACAACATAGTCTGCCTCACAGATCACATGGGGGGTGCAGTCTGAACTGTGTTGTGGAAAGTTTTAATAATAAAGAACTTTTATTTATTTATTTTTATTCTTTCTGGGAATTTTCTTTTTTAAAAAAAGGATTTTATTTATTTATTAGAGAGAGAGAGAGCGAGAGAGTGAGCACGAGCACACAAGCAGGGGGAGAGGCAGAGGGCGAGGAAGAAGCAGGTTCCCTGTGGAACAGGGAGCCGGGTGCCGGCTGACCTGAGCCAAAGGCAGATGCTTAACCAATTGAGCCCCCAGGGGCCCCAGTGATTTTCGTTTCAGATTTTTAAGTTTTAATTAGAATAATACTGTGCAGAGAAGAGTTCATGGAGCAGGCCTGAGACTGCTCTCCTTAGAAAGGACTGCTTCCTGGGCTATCAGCTGGCCCTTGGCAGGCTGGCATCTTAGAACTTGGTGCCCAGAGTGTTTCCAGACTCCGTTTAACTGCTAAAGGGAGGTCAGGCTACCTGGGCTGTTGTGTAGACAGCAGGGTTGATGCTGAATGCCTGCTTTCTTCCTGGGAGGGGTTTTGATTCCTGTTAGAGGTTGCTGGTGTGTCCAGCCCCAGTAAAAACCATGATCACTTGAGTCTCTCATAGGCAGAAACACCCCATGCATGCACTGCATTTTCATTGCTGGAGAAGATTGTGCTCTGTCTGACCTTGCTCGGGTGGAAGAGAGCCTAAGGAAGCCTGTCCACCCCTCCTCCTTCATGATTCATCTGTATCTGGTGGGGTAGCTCTCCTGAGTCTCCACCATGAGCACCTCTCTGAACTTGAGGGTGCTCTTGGGGACCCTGCCACAAATGCCTAATTTTAATTGGTCTCTTACTATGCGTGCAGCCCAATACCCATCTTTTCCTGGATTGTCTTATTGAATCTTCCCCAAAACAGACCTCTGTGAGGCAGGTCAGTGTCCTCACTGCCATTGTCGGGTGAAGCTCTTTGAAGTTTCAGGACATGAAGCATCCTGTGTGGGTCCTGTACCTTATACATTTATTTCAGTGTCTTTATGTTTGACCATATGGCATATTTCTTCTGCTGTTTGGAGGAAAGGTTCAGTGACAAACCTGTTATTTTTTAAAATCACTTTATCCTTGCAGGTATGAGCACATCCTCACGGAGCCTGACCCAGTACCAGCATATGCTCTGAAGCTGCTAGTTGCCATGACTGAACACAACCCAACTTTTACCAGGTAGTGTAACTCCAGGTTTCTTTTTCTTGTCTTTCATCTATAAAATGAGTTTCATATATTCTAAAAATGTTAAAGATGATGAGATCCTGGGAGACCAAGGTTTGAGTTACCGAAGCAGTTCATTTGTCAAGGTTGGTGACTTGTGCGATCTCATGTTGATGCAATTTTGGGTCTCTATTTGTATCTCTTACTGGACTTTTTGTACTGTGAGACTCATGATTGCTTCAGAATGGTAAAGTCTTTAAAGAGGAAAAAAAAAACCCTCACACACGTACTTTAAGAAATGTCAATTAGTGCTTCCTATTGTACTGAGCAGTTTATTAAATCTGTGTAATGTCTATAGACTTATTTTCTACCATTTTGTTAAGTTGACATAGTTTCATTTAGCAGAGGAGAGCTTTGGCCTCTATTGAAGTTACTATGTGTGATGATCCCAAATATCTTAGAACTAGTTCCTAGGATGCTGGCAATTGCTTTCAGGCAGGTGCAGGATAGTTTGTCAGAGAGAGAGCCCCAGGTCTACAGATGGGGCAAAGAGGAGGCCCTAGGAGAAAGCTAGTTTTAGTTGTTAGGTGATGTCTGAGAACCTTTGGGTTCAGATACCATCTGCAGGTGTAATGCACTTCTGTGGTTGGTCTTTAGGAAAGAACTAAGTCACACAGCCCCAAACCCCTTGTTTTTTCATCTGCTCTGCCACAGAAGGTCTTGCATAATGATGAGCCACCAGCAGTATTACTAGGGAGCAGGAAAGTCTGTTTGTAGATACTCTCTGAATTTAGCTGGGCCAGGGCACAGAGGTATGCCATGACTGAGGTACAGGGGTGCCAAGGTGCTCTTGGGCTTTGGGGCATCTGTAGTGCTGAGGCTGCTGTAGATTCCAGGCCTATTGCCTTCTGCTGTGAGTGGCCTCACTTATTTCTAGAGAGTGACATATAAATGCTACCCTGTACTCTCTGTGCCATGTTGCAAAAGAAATTGGGGACCATTTACCCTTCCTAGTTCTAAATCCTGTGTCTCTCTAGCCTTTTAAAAGTTTGACCAATGAGCTTTCTGCACTCATCACTCAATGGCACTGTTCTCTCTTCCTACAGAAGATATTTCATTCTAAAGAATGTATCTGTATTAGAAGTCAAATATAAAGTCATACAATTACTTCTTTCCTGGAATTTTGATACCAGATGCCAATACTGTATACTGATGATATCCTCTCATTAGATTGGGTAGATTGCATTTACTTTTTTAATGTTGACTCTTGATCAGTCATGTTCATGTTTTCTAGGCTCTTTCTTCTTCTTGCCAACTCTATGAAATTCATCTGAATTGCCTCATACTGAGGGGAAGAACCTAGTGAAATTGATGACCTATATATACAGTCTTTTTATTTTAAAAATGAATACACTTGGGAGACACTTTATTCTTTTTTAATGTTAACACGCAGAATTCAATAAACTAATTTTTTTATAAATATTTTATTTATTAGAGAAAGAGGGAAAACATGAGCACGGGGAGGGGCAGGAGGAGAAGCAGGTTCCCCGTTAAGCAGGATCCCTGGATCATGACCTGAACTGAAGGCAGACGCTTAACTGACTGAGCCACCCAGGCGCCCTTCAATGAACTAATTTTTAAAAATGTTTTTCCTTGCTTTAGTGTGACAAGTCACATCTGAATATATTGTATGTGTATTACAATCCAGCAGTAAAATCAAGTGGTCCTCCAGGCTTCCTCATTTCCCTCCCACACTGCCATACACAGGTCTCTGTCCCAGGGGTAATACTTGCTGTTGCTTTGGTGTGTGTCTCTTCTGAATCTTTTCTGGCTGTTTAAATTCAATATGCATATACAGAAATAAATGGCTTTGCTTTCTGGCTGTTGATTTTTTAAAAAATCGTATAGTATCACTATATTTTTCTGAAATTTGTCTTTTTATTTGTCAAAATTATTGGGAGATTTTTTTATATAAGTATTTATTCATACCTTTGGCAATATCTTTGCCAAAATGAGATTTCATTTTGCATTTACTATCTACTGATAACGTTGAACCTTTTAATATTTATTTACTATATTTAATTTTAAAAGGTGCACAACCTTCAATCTTCAGTTCTTCTTCAAAGTATCTCTTGTAGAGAAAAACTCCATATATATATATATGCAAAGATTTCTACTTAGGCGAATAGTTTTTAAAATGAGAAAAATAATTTTTGAATTATATAATACAGTGTAACAGTTTGAATGGGCAAGATAAATTTGAGTGCAAAGATATCCAAATAATTTTGTTAATTAAAACTACTTTTGACTCTCCAGCACCCATTTAAAAAGCACCTCTGCTGTATGTAAGGTCTCTTTCTGGATTCATTCTTCTGTTCTCTTTGTTTTCTTTTCCTATGAAAGAGGCAAACAGTCTTGACAGAGGCTCCAGGGATCAAGAACAAAGCATTAAAAGCCTACTGCTGTCTCCCCAACCTCTCCCCACCCCATACTTTAAATGGGAAAGTCCTAGGCCCAGAGGCTGTAGCAACCTATGAGTAGCTTGCAAAGTCTACTCACACGCCTTGGAGGAGGGATGAAGACGGAAAAGTTATATGTAATTAGACCTCAGAGTTTGTATTTATTTCTCTAGCTGGAGTTTAAAAAACAGTGTAACATTTTGGAATTGGCAATAGATTTCCTTGGAGGAAAAAATATAGATAGATAGATAGATAAACAGATACAGATATATCAAAAGATAGATACTGAGAAGTCTTATTCCTCCCTCTATCCATTCTATTTTTCCTTCACTTCCCCATGATCACAAATGGCTAACTACCTTTGTTTATGTAGTGCCCTACTATAAGCTAATGTGAATATGTACTTTTTCCAGTTCTCCCTTTTATGCCCAAGTAGCATATTATGTATGTTTTCCTGACCCTTGTTTTTCTCACTTAACCCCAACATTTGCTTCTGTAGCAATATATAGAGAGCTTATGTTTTACAGTTACAGAATCTTCCATTGTATGGATATACTATAATTTATCTAATTAGTGTCCAGTGGATAGACTTGAGTTCTAATCTTGTGATATTGCAAACAATGAATAATCTTCTGTATCATCTTGTATGTATGCTTGTACATCTTATGGGATGAATTCCTAAAAATGGATTTAGGTTTCAAAGGATAAATGCAGAGGATCCCTGGGTGGCGCAGCGGTTTGGCGCCTGCCTTTGGCCCAGGGCACGATCCTGGAGACCCAGGATCAAATCCTACGTCGGGCTCCCGGTGCATGGAGCCTGCTTCTCCCTCTGCCTGTGTCTCTGCCTCTCTCTCTCTCTCTGTGTGTGTGTGACTATCATAAATAAAGCAAAACAAAACAAAACAAAAAAAAACAAAGGATGAATGCATTTGAAAACTTTTTTTTAGATATGGCCAAATTTTCCAACATAGGGATTTTACCATCTTGCGTCTCCAAGAGACATGTTTGAGGATGCCTGTTTTCCTGCAGCTTTCCCATCAGAATTTGTCATTAAACTTTGGAATTTTTCCAGCATGATGAAATAGATTATTTCAGAGTAATTTTAATTCACATTTCTCTTATCATGAGTGAGGTTAACTAACTCATTTTATTGTTGGGGCATTTGTATTTTTTTCTGCTCACGCTCTTTGCCAACAGTTCCTTGGTCTTGGCAGTGCCACTCCTCAAACTGAATCACTTCCTACTTGGCTTTCCATTGAGCAAATAAACCATAGTCTGCTAATCCATTTTACTTTAAACAACTTTCCTATTTTTTTGCTGTCTTGAATGGTTTGGCAATAAGTTTTCCTTTGAATGTTCCTTGGTGAATCTGTACACGTCTTTTTTGGGCACCGATGCTGGAGTAGAAGTACTAGCTCATAGAGCTTGTGCTTGCCCAGATTGAGTAGATATTGCTGAGGAATTTTCCAGATTCATTGTACCAATTTGCATTCCTACTGGCATTGTTTGGTTGTCATATAAGCTTTAAAAATTTTTTTTTAAAGTCAGGTTTATTGAGGAATAATTTACATAGGCTACAACTTATTCATTTTAGGTATACAGTTTTCTGAGTTTTGAGAAGTGTGTATAATTGTGCAACCACCACCTCTATCAAGATAGAGAATTTTCATCACACCAAAATGTTCTCTCATGCCCCTTTGAATGTTAGCTTATACAGATTCTGTTTGCTTATATAGATTCTGTTTGCTTGGAGAAGGATATGACCAGATTGATTTTATATTTCATTTTAACTTTTAAAATTTATTTTTTAAGAGGTGCCTGGGTAGCTCAGTTGGCTAAGTGTGACTCTTGGTTTCAGCTCAGGTCATGATCTCAGGGTTATGAGAGTGAGAAGATTGTCTCTATTCTTCCCCTTCCCCTACATGCATGTGTGCTGACTTGCATGCTCCCTCTCAAATAAATCTTAAAAAAAAAGAAAAAAATATTTTTTAGGAGTTAATGAATAACATATTACAGATTTCAGTATTTGAAAGAGTATACAGAGAAAGGCATATTTTCACTCAAGGTGAAAGCCACTCTTACCTGTGTGTGTGTGTGTGGTTTTTCATAGAGTTGGTAGTATGCTGAATGCACCATTCTGCACTTCTTTTTAAAAATACATACAACAGCTTATTGGGATATAATTCACATACCATCTGTACTTCTTTTTAACAGATACATAAGAATTGCATTTTATAAATACTCCATATTTATTTAACAAGTTCCATTTTGGTGAACATTTATGTTTTTCTAAACTTCTGATATCATAAAACAAAGCTATGATTAATGACATAGGCCATTCATTGCATGTGTGAATATATATGTGTAGAATAAGTAATGAAAAGTAGAATTACTTAATCAAAGGGTACATAAACCAGTGATTTCCAAATTTATCTGTACATTAGTGTCATCAGGGGAATCCTTTAAAAAAATCTAAAGACTGGCCACATCCCAGGCAAACTTAATAAAAATCTCCAGGGCTAGACACAGGCATAGTAATGTTAACCCTCTCCAAGTAATTACAGTATGCAGACAAGCTTGGGAACTACTAGTCTAACATTTGTATTTTGAAAAATGTTGTTCAATGCCCCCAATCTAGGTTGTGCCAGCTTATTCTCCACCAGCAGTGTATGAGAATATCTATTTGTGCCAAACCTTTACCACATTAATGTGTATCTGTGTTTGAAATTTGCCATTGTGTAGGTGAATATTGCCTCTTTGTTACTAATTTCTAGTTTTATTGCTTTGTGATTAGATAATATTTTTGTTTTTGCTAATTTTTATTTGATTCTATGGTCTAACATGTCAGTTTTTGTGAATGTATTATATTTAGTTGCTTACTGTAACTAAAACAAAGTTAGCTCTAGCCCTAAGAAGAGTGTTACCTATACTTTACTTTGACCTGTGTCTTAGAATGGTAACTCATTAACCTAGGAGGTTGTCCCGTCACCTGGTAGCAGTGACTTTTAGGCAAAATGCTGATCTTAAGTGTATATCAAGAGTAGAATGCCTTAATTTTCATATACAGATTTCTAGTAATATAAAATAAATCATTTATTATAAATCTAACTTCTTAGCTTCATCTGCATCATGTTCTTTGAAATATAGTCAGTGTAGCTTGCATATATAATTGACCCTTAACAATGTAGGAGTTAGAGGCATGGTCAAAACTCTGCATAACTTTTGACTCCCCTAAAACTTAAGTACTAGAAGCCTAGTATTGACTGGAGGTCTTATTGATAACATAAATTTTCGATCAACACATATTTTGTATGTTATATGTATTATATACATACATAAAGTAAGCTAGAGAAAAGAAAATGTTAAGAAGGTTGTAAGGAGAAGAGATGACATTTATAGTATTGTACTATATTTATTTTTTTAAAAATCCTTGTATAAGTAGACCCAAGCAGTTCAAACCAGTGTTGTTCTAGGGTCATCTGCATTAAGAGTTTAGAGTACCAAATGATAACCACTGGAACATTAAATCATTCTATGCCAAGTGCAACATTGTTTCATTGTTTTTTCTTATTTTGTAGGATTCTTAGTGGTAAAGAAGTCTTCAAAAACTTAGAGTACAATTGAGAATTTATTGTTCCTTCAAATAAGGGACAAGAGCATGATCAAATCTGCATTGTATCTGACCAGGATTTTTTTTTTTTTTTTTTTTTTTTTTTTAAAGCACCACTGCCCTGGTAAATCTAGTTTCTTGGGTTTATAACAGAAAGGTAAATTGTTTCCCATGTTGTTCCAATTTTACTATCAGAAGGGATGTGTTAATTCCTCTGAGCTCTGCCCTTTTCTCTCTCAATTTTACAGTAGGTTGCACCAAACCGTTGCTCTTAGGGAGAACAGTAGTAACCAGAAGCTTGTTTTCATTAAGAGCTAATTAGCTTTCAGCAAATCTTCCTTAACAAACAAATTGAATTTTAACTTCTTGAGCTCTTTTGGAACAAAATTTACCTCTTATCTCGAATTGCAAAAGGTGGTTTCTATTGTGTATCTAAGAATTACCATTTTAGTTTGCTCAAAAAATGTTAGAGCTGTTTGTTTTATGACAAGATTCACAGAAATGCCTTTAGAAGAATAAAATTTTAGTGATCTCTTAAATGAAATTCATGGTGAATCCATGCTATAGCTTTCAGTGAAAAATACTCCTGCCTTTATAGTCACCATGCTTCAGCTGACTTCCCTCATTGGTTTTTGGTTCACTTATTCATCCATCCATCCATCCATCCAATCAGCAACTACTGAATGATACAGAAATAAGGGACCCTAAGGTTATAGGAGACCCTAAGGGAATTTAACTCAAATAGTTGTATGATTTTGGCCAAGTTTCTTAACCTGTTTGTACCTAAGTTCCCTCATCTGGAAAATAGGGTTAATATTAGCATCCAGTCCACAGAAAATGCTATGCAAGTATTCCCCTTCTTCCTCCTCCCCCTTCCCCTTTCTCCTTTTCATATGATTAATGGAAGAACTAGTAAAAGAAGTACTCCTAGAGAAGGTATCCTCCTTGAGAGTAGAAAGAAATGTTTCATGACGCTGATCAAAACCAGAGCTCCAATGCCCTACGAAGAATTGGGGGAAAAAATTTTAATAACAGAAACAAATTGCATGCCTTTTGATTTATATTCCTCTTTTTTTGTTTTTTAGATTTCATTTATATGAAGAGAGAGAGAGTGCACTAGTAGGGCAGAGGGGAGGGACAGAGGAGAGGAAGAAGCAGGCTCCCCGCTGAGCAGGGAGCTCAATTCAGGATTCAGGGCCTGGGGCTCAATCCCAGGACTCCAGGATCATGACCTGAGCAGAAGGCAGACATTTAACTGACTGAGCCACCAAGATGCCCCTAATTTATATTAATAAATTAAATAAATATATTTTTTTGCCATATCTGATATATTTTAACTTAAATTTTATAGTTTGATAAAACTAAAAACCCCAATTATGAGAAATATCAGAGAGGTTTGAGAGGTTTCCCTGTAGTTAAAATAAGCCAGTTAGGTGTTTTGGCTCTTCTCAGTTAGCTGAATTTACCCAGCTAAATATTTCCTCTGATGAAATCTGTGAGTAAGATAACTATGTAATCAGTAACACTTTATTGTTAAAATGAGAATGAGTTGATTTCTCCAGAAATAATTGGCTGCTTCTCAAGTTGCCTATGGATATCAAAAAGCATCATCATGAGAAGCAAGTCAATCTGAGTCTTGGCAGCTCCCATTTCCATTCTAGGGTCACTCCTCTGTGGCTTTCCCATTTATTCTTTACTAGCACTCGCAGCATAAAACCCAGGGGTTTTGCAATAGGCACCGAGCCTTTGAGTGTCTATTTTTACCTTATCTTTCCTCCTTCGTGGACATAGCCCATTCCCCAGTGCTCCTAGCCACTTGTTGAAATTGGGTACATCTCTGCACTTCTTACAGAAGTATAGTCATTTCAGGGGATAGAGCAAATATAAAAGATTGAAAATACTGGGCAATTTTGAGTTTCCTCCTTTCATCAGCTCCTTAAACCAAAAACTTTATTTTCCTTTCTCTCCACCTCAATTTGGGATTAGAGTGCTGCACACTTGCGTAACACGCATATTGTTGGTCCTTAAATATTAGTTGAGAAGAATTTGGAAATTAAATGAAAATTACCCTAATGATCAACCTTGCTGGGATATTTTGTGTACTTCCACTGAGATGGTCCCTTTAACAGTTATAAGCATTGTTTTGCTCTTAGCACAGCATTTTACTTTTTTCAGGAAAATTCTTTTTCTTGAACCTCCAGTGGTTGGTAACTGTCTTTGAAAACTGTTAATAGAATAGCGCCTCACAATCAATCGAAGGCCATTTCTAGGTCAGAGTGGATGGTTTCAGTTTACTTTTTTGGTGTGACATTAACATTTAAGGAAAGCACTTAGAGTTTATTGTATACCTTTGCAAATAGTGCTTTCCTGATTGTGTATGGCAGAGGCCTACTCAATCTGAGAGGGAATTCAGTAAAGCTTTTGGTATTTTGCAAGATGTCCTTAGGTCTGTTGGAGAAAACTGGAGAAACAGGAGAAAACTGCCCTGGGAAAGATAGCTTGTTATACTCACAGATCCAAAGAGGAGGTGTGTACTGCACCAAAGGCAGCCCTGTGAAGAAGCAATAGGATTAGTCAAGAGGCAGGGGAAGTGACAGCAAAGTGTAGACAAGAGCCCTTATTGTAGTTTACGAATGAAGGAGGCAGGGAGCAAGTGTAGGCTTGACTAGTTTGAGTAATTTCACTGGATTGTGGGAGTGTAGGGGCTATCTCTGGTCACTTGGTACCTGGCCCCAGGGTGAATAGGGGCCAGCTCTGGTTCAGTACCTGGCCTTGGGGAACATCAGCTTGACCGGGAGTGGCCAAGGAGGCCATTGGGGTTATGGCTCTGGATTGGTTGATCTGCATAAGAAAGGAGAGCTTCAAGAAGAGTTGTTTGCTGTCTCTTGAGAATTAGTCAGCCCTGGGAAGGGCATTCCTTCCAGAATTGGCAAGACCTCAAGATGTGAAAAAAACAAAAATACAGAATAAAAAGGACATGATTAATACCCTGGGCTCAGGTCTTCGTTTTATACATGAGGAAACGAGGCCCCAGAGGGAATTTGTGTACTCCAAAGTTCAAGTCAATTTGAAGAAGATCAGATTTTGGATCAGACTTCCTGGTCCATTGTTCTTTGTACTATGCAGCAGAGCCACTTTTAAAAACAAACCCAAGTGAATATCACAGTGGACTTTGGAGTCTTATTTTTTTTTAAGTTTCATTGCATCACATTTATTGTAAGAGTGGTCCAGTACCTTAACACAGTCATCTTTATTGTCGTGTGGATCTATTAACAGCAAATGCATAATTCTCTGTTGTTTCCCTTCGCAATCATCACTAGGTGCTGGCACCATCTTTCTTTGATTTTTATCAATGTGGCAGCTCCTGGCACCATTCTGGTTAATAATATGATCCTGGTTCCTGGTTCAGTGGAACCTCTTCCTTCTCTTATCCTCCTAGGTTTGGGACACTCCTGTGCTGATGACTTTAAGCACATCAACGGAGTTGAAATCACTCTTTATTATGTTAATCATGCTATAATTCATCGCTGTATCTCCTATGTCGCAAATGTAGGTGTTTACATAAGCACTCATGGAGTAAGTATTAAATTAATTTTCTCATTCCACCCCTGCATTCTGATACTGATAGAGTTACAGAAGGGTATGAGCCTAAAACCTTAGGAACTGATTCAGGGCATTCTCTTTTCCTTAATGACGTGTGAGGAAAATCAACAGCAATTGAAATCTGTTTCGACATTGTGTTTTCAGAAAGGAAAAACTCTTAACAGGTTTTTTGCCTGCTACTGGTAGATGTATATATTTCTGCTTATTTTCTTCTATTATCTTGTTACTATCACAGAGCTTTTCCCTAAGTTCATGGTGAGCTGATAAACATTTCATTGCCTATCCTTACCATATGGTCTTCAGCTGGGTCCATTGAGATAGTTTGGCTCTCTCATCAGAAATAATCTTTGGGGGGGAGGGGGCAAGATGGCGGAGGAGTAGGGTCCCAGAGTCACCTGTCCTCATCAAATTACCTAGATAACTTTCAAATCATCCTGAAAACCAACGAATTCAGCCTGAGATTTAAGAGAGAACAGCTGCAATGCAACAGTGAGAAGAGTTTGCGCTGCTATCAAGTACAACTTGTTTTTGGCCACTCTTCACTGAGCAAAATGACTAGAAGGAAAAACTCACCTCAAAAGAAAGAATCAGAAACAGACCTCTCTCCCACAGAGTTACAAAATTTGGAGTACAATTCAATGTCAGAAAGCCAAATCAGAAGCACAATTATAAAGCTACTGGTGGCTCTAGAAAAAAGCATAAAGGATTCAAGAGACTTCATGACTCTAGAATTTAGATCTAATCAGGCAGAAATTAAAAAATCAATTAAATGAGATGCAATCCAAACTAGAGGTCCTAACAATGAGGGTTAATGAGGTAGAAAAAAGAGCAGGTGACACAGAAGACAAGTTGATGGCAAGGAAGGAAACTGAGGAAAAAAGAGAAAAACAAAAGATCATGAGGAGAGGTTAAGGGAAATAAATGACAGCCTCAGAAGGAAAAATCTACATTTAATTGGGGTTCCTGAGGGCGCCGAAAGGGACAGAGGTCCAGAATATGTATTTGAACAAATCATAGCTGAGAACTTCCCTAACATGGGAAGGGAAACAGGCATTCAGATCCAGGAGATAGAGAGGTTCCCCGCTAAAATCAATAAAAACTGTTCAACACTTCGACATTTAATAGTGAAACTTGCAAATTCCAAAGATAAAGAGAAGATCCTTAAAGCAGTAAGAAACAAGAAATCTCTAACTTTTATGGGGAGAAATAATAGATTAACAGCAGACCTCTCCACAGAGACCTGGCAGGCTAGAAAGGGTTGGGAGGATATATTTAGGGTCCTAAATGAGAAGAACATGAAGCCAATAATACATTATCCAGCAAGGCTCTCATTCAGAATAGAAGGAGAGATAAAGAGCTTCCAAGGTAGGCAAAAACGGAAAGAATATGTGACCACCAAGCCAGCTCTGCAAGAAATACTAAGGGGGATTCTGTAATAGAAAGACGAAGTCCAAGGGAACAATCCACAAAAACAGGGACTGAATAGGTGTCATGATGACACTAAATTCATATCTTTCAATAGTAACTCTGAACGTGAATGGGCTTAATGACCTCATCAAAAGGCGCAGGGTTTCAGACTAGATAAAAAAGCAAGACCCATCTATTTGCTGTCTAAAGAGACTCATTTTAGACATAAGGACATCTACAACCTGAAAATAAAAGGTCAGAGAACCATTTACCATTCAAATGGTCCTCAAAAGAAAGCAGGAGTAGCGATCCTTATATCAGATAAACTAAAGTTTATCCCGAAGACTGTAGTGAGAGATGAAGAGGGACACTATATCATACTTAAAGGATCTATCCAACAAGAAGACCTAACAATCCTCAATATTTATGCCCCGAATGTGGGAGCTGTCAAGTTTACCAATCAATTAATAACCAAAGTTAAGACATACTTAGATAATAATACACTTATACTTGGTGACTTGAATGCAGCACTTTCTACAATTGACAGGTATTCTAAGCACAACATCTCCAAAGAAACAAGAGCTTTAAGTGATACCCTGGACCAGATGGATTTCACAGATATTTACAGTACTTTACATCCAAATGCAACTGAATACACATTATTCTCAAGTGCACATGGAACTTTCTCCATAATAGACCACATACTGGGTCACAAATCAGGTCTTAACCGATACCAAAAGATTGGGATCCTCGGCTGCATATTTTCAGACCATAATGCTTTGAAATAAGAACTAAATTACAAGAAGAAATTTGGAAGGATTTCAAGCACGTGGAGGTTAAGGACCATCCTGCTAAAAGATGAAAGGGTCAACCAGGAAATTAAGGAAGAATTAAAAAGATTCATGGAAACTAATGAGAATGTAGATATAACCATTAAAAATCTTTGGGATACAGCAAAGGCAGTCCGGAGGGGGAAATACATCACAATACAAGCATCCATCCAAAAACTGGAAAGAACTCAAATACAAAAGTTAACCTTGCACCTCAAGGAGCTGGAGAAGAAACAGCAAATAGATCCTACACCCAGCAGAAGAAGAGAGTTAATAAAGATTCGAGCAGAACTCAATGAAATCGAGACCAGAAGAACTGTGGAACAGATAACAAAACCAGGAGTTTGTTCTTTGAAAGAATTAATAAGATAGATAAACCATTAGCCAGCCTTATTAAAAAGAAGAGAGAAAAGACTCAATAAAATCATGAAAGAGAAAGGAGAGATCACCACCAACACCAAGGAAATACAAACAATTTTAAAAACATACTATGAGCAGCTATACGCCAATAAATTAGGCAACCTAGAAGAAATGGACGCATTTCTGGAAAACCACAAACTACCAAAACTGGAACAGGAAGAAATAGAAAACCTGAACAGGCCAATAACCAGGGAGGAAATTGAAACAGTCATCAAAAACCTCTCAAGACACAAAATCCCAGGGCCAGCTGGCTTCCCAGGGGAATTCTATCAAACGATTAAGAAGAAACCATACCTATTCTACTAAAGCTGTTCCAAAAGATAGAAAGAGATGGAGTACTTCCAAACTCGTTCTATGAGGCCAGCATCACCTTAATTCCAAAACCAGACAAAGACCCCACCAAAAAGGAGAATTATAGACCAATATCCCTGATGAACATGGATGCAAAAATTCTCAACAAGATACTAGCCAATAGGATCCAACAACACATTAAGAAGATTATTCATCATGACCAAGTGGGATTTATCCCTGGGATGCAGGGTTGCTTCAACACTCGTAAAGCAATCAATGTGATTGATCATATCAGCAAAAGCAAAAACAAGAACCATATGATCCTCTCAATAGATGCAGAGAAAGCATTTGACAAAATACAGCATCCATTCCTGATCAAAACTCTTCAGAGTGTAGGGATAGAGGGAACATTCCTCAGCATCTTAAAAACCATCTATGGAAAGCTCACAGCAAATATCATTCTCCGTGGGGAAGCACTGGGAGCCTTTCCCCTAAGATCAGGAACAAGACAGGGATGTCCACTCTCACCACTGCTATTCAACATAGTACTGGAAGTCCTAGCCTCAGCAATCAGGCAACAAAAAGAAATAAAAGGTATTCAAATTGGCAAAGAGGAAGTCAAACTCTCCCTCTTCGCAGATGACATGATACTGTACATAGAAAACCCAAAAGACTCCACCCCAAGATTGCTGGAACTCATACAGCAATTTGGCAGTGTGGCAGGATACAAAATCACTGCCCAAAAGTCAGTGGCATTTCTATACACTAAAAATGTGACTGAAGAAAGAGAAATTAAGGAGTCAATCCCATTGACAATTGCACCCAAAAGCATAAGATACCTAGGAATAAACCTCACCAAAGAGATAAAGGATCTATACCCGAAAAACTACATAATACTTCTGAAAGAAATTGAGGAAGACACAAAGAGATGGAAAAATATTCCATGCTCATGGATTGGCAGAATTAATATTGTGAAAATGTCAATGTTACCCAGGGCAATGTACACGTTTAATGCAATCCCTATCAAAATACCATCGACTTTCTTCAGAGAGTTAGAACAAATTATTTTAAGATTTGTATGGAATCAGAAAAGACCCTGAATAGCCAGGGGAATATTAAAAAAGAAAACCATATCTGGGGGCATCACAATGCCAGGTTTCAGGTTGTACTACAAAGCTGTGGTCATCAAGACAGTGTGGTACTGGCACAAAAACAGACACATAGATCAAATGGAACAGAATAGAGAATCCAGAAGTGGACCGGACCCTCAACTTTATGGTCAACTAATACTCGACAAAGGAGGAAAGACTCTCCACTGGAGAAAAGACAGTCTCTTCAATAAATGGTGCTGGGAAAATTGGACAGCATGCAGAAGAATGAAACTGGACCATTCTCTTACACCATACACAAAGATAAACTCAAAATGGATGAAAGATCTAAATGTGAGACAAGATTCCATCAAAATCCTAGAGGAGAACTCCAGCAACATCCTTTTTGAACTTGGCCACAGCAACTTCTTGCAAGATACATCCATGAAGGCAAGAGAAACAAAAGCAAAAATGAACTATTGGGACTTCATCAAGATAAGAAGCTTTTACAAAGCAAAAGAAAAAGTCAATAAAACTGAAAGAAAACCTACAGAATGGGAGAAGATATTTGCAAATGATGTATCAGATAAAAGACTAATATCCAAAATCTATAAAGAACTTATTAAAGTCAACAGCAAAGAAACAAACAATCCAATCATGAAATGAGCAAAGGCATAAACAGAAATTTCAGAGAGGAAGACATAGACATGGCCAAGAAGCCAATGAGAAAATGCTCCGCATCACTTGCCATCAGGGAAATACAAATCAAAACCACAATGAGATACCACCTCACAACAGTGCGAATGGGGAAAATTAACAAGGCAGGAAACCACAAATGTTGGAGAGGATGTGGAGAAAAGGGAACCCTCTTGAACTGTTGGTGGGGATGTGAACTGGTGCAGCCACTCTGGAAAACTTCGTGGAGTTTCCTCAAAGAGTTAAAAATAGACCTGCCCTACGACCCAGCAATTGCACTGCTGGGGATTTACTCCAAAGATACAGATGCAGTGAAACGCCAGGACACCTGCACCCCGATGTTTAAACAGCAATGTCCACAATAGCCAAACTGTGGAAGGAGCCTCGGTGTCCATCGAAAGATTAATGGCTAAAGAAGATGTGGTCTATGTATACAATGGAATATTCCTCAGCCATTAGAAACGACAAATACCCACCATTTGCTTTGACGTGGATGGAACTGGAGGGTATTATGCTGAGTCAAATAAGTCAATCGGAGAAGGACAAACATTATATGGTCTCATTCATTTGGGGAATATAAAAAATAGTGAAAGGGAATCAAGGGGAAAGGAGAAAAAGTGAGTGGGAAATAGGGAGACAGAACATGAGAGACTCTTAACTCTCGGAAACGAACAAGGGGTGGTGGAAAGGGAGGTGGATGGGGGGTGGGGGTGACTGTGACGGGCACTGAGGGGGGCACTTGATGGGATGAGCACTGAGTGTTATGCTATATGTTGGCAAATTGAACTCCAATAAAAAAAAAAAAGAAATAATCTTTGGGGCTCCTGGGTGGCTCAATTGGCTAAGTGTCTGCCAGGGTCCTAGGATTGAGCCCTGCATCTGGCTGCCTGCTCAGTGGGGAGTCTGCTTCTCCTTCTCCTTCTGCTCCCCCCCCCCATCAAATAAATAAAATCTTACAAAACAAAACAAAAAACCCAAATTAATCTTCGAACTTTCTCATTGCCTATATGCTTGGTCATTTCAGTTTTTCTCTTTTGACTCCTGTGGGCTCAATGATAGTTTATGGTGTAACAGGCAGTGGCTGGCTAAAAGTCCGACATGGTAATGTCTCTAGCCACATGGTGCCCAGGTTTGAGCCACTCACTGCATGTCATGTCAGAAGCCAGCATTTAGTTGTTTAGTCAGAGTGGCCCTTGGTATTTTGGGGGCTACAATCAACAATAATTCACAGTTCCTTCCTTCTGTGTCTAAATAGATGTTCAGGGATATCACCACCTTTAACAAAATGATACCTAACATTTTCCCCTGAAGTATTTCCTTACTTGCCCACAGGAAAATTCATTTGCTTCTTTTTGGTTCTCCACAGAAGCTCTTGAAGTTTTGCAGTTTATTTCTGTCATAGGATTATGGACCTTCAGAAGAGAGTCAGTTTTGATAGTTTTCTACCTGCAAGAAAAATTAATATTCTTCATTCATTCCTTGCATCACCCCACAAATAGTTGTGTTCACTGAGATAGAACAGACATTTCCCTGGTTTTCATGAAGATTATGATTTCATGGGGATCATAGACAATAAACAAGGAAATTGATTGAAAAAAAACTTAATTTTAGTTAGTGGTGCAAAGAACAGAAAGCAGCATTTGAGAATGGGGAGTGTGAGGTTGAGGCCAGCTATTTTTGAGCCGGTGCTCAGGGCTTCCCTGGGAAAATAGTAGAGTTGACTGGCTGCCTGAATGCTTGCGTCAGAAATAAAGCAGCAAGCCTCTGATTTTCAGGGACTCCCAGAGGAAGGGAATACTCACAATGTTTGATGCTCCTGTGAGTGTCTGTAAGATGAGGATGGAGAAGTAAACATTATTGTGGCAGTAGGAGTAACTTCCTTAGGGGTTATTTTCACTGGCATGTGGGGCAAAAGCTTGGTATAGTTCATTGAGGAGGGAATTATGAGGTGGTGCCTCAGTAATTCTGGAGAAAGTTTGGCTCTAAAGGAGAGCTGAAAATGGGGAGCTGGGAGGAGATAGGGCATTTCTTGTTTCTTTTTAGAATGAGCAATAGTTTAGAGACATTTCTATGTTGATAAGAATGATCTAGTACAGAGGTTGATTAACTACAGTTTATGGGCCGAATCCAGCCCACCTGCTTTTGTAAAGATAATATTATCAGAGCACAACCACATGGATTTGCTTATTGTCTGTAGTTGCTTTTGCATTACAGTGGCACAGCTGAGTAGTTTTGAAAGAGATCATATGGCTTGCAAAGCCAAAAGTATTTACTTTCTGATCCTTTATTAGAAAAGTTGCCCAACTTAATCTTGGAGGAAGGCTAAAACCAATGAAGCAAGAGGGTAAGAAGTGGCTTGCTAGACTGACATCCTGTCTCCCAGGAGGTGTCCCCTGGTAGACTGACATCCTGTCCCCTGCAGTGTTCCCTAATGGAGAAGTGTTGGAACCCCTGCATGCGTGGAAAGATCATTGAGCTGGGATGTTAGGAAGTGGTGTTGTGCCTTTGGGAAGCTTGTAAGTGAGACTTTTGAAGTGAAAGTTGCCATTAGGGCCCTAAAACTGTAGAAACTGGATGCGTGAGGATGGGATAAGAAAAGTGTTTGGAAGCAATGAAGTCAATGAATTGTGAGGTCAAGGTATTGCATTTCTATTTAGATAATTGGAAACTAGATCATAGATTCCCATTTGTAGAATATTTATGAAAACAATACTAACACTGTATGAAAGACTTGTTTATGCATTTCTGTTTGGGACTGTTATCATTTGTTATTATCCATTGTTTCCTATTATAAGACACATAGTAAAAATGGTATTTTGGTCACTGAAAAGTGGTGGTGATTGTGGTGATCATTATTTTTATGAGGTCCTCTTTTTATACTTGCCTTTAAAAATAAGTAATAATTATTTTCCCTGTGGAAAAAAGTATTACATTTTTCATAATAAACCATTAAAGTATGTTCAGGATTACTGTTATTATTATTATTATTATTACTGTGTACCTAATTACTTCCTAATTACTGTTATTTTTAACCCTTTCAGATAAAACAGAGGGACTCACCTTTTTGGGGGTCTCCGTCTAGAACCCTTCTTAGAGAGGTAGGGCTTAGCCTGGGCATTCTAGGTTTTAGGGGTAGTGGTTTTTATGAGTTGAGGATTGTATAGGTTTTCCGAGCATTCCTACACATTCTCTTTGAACTCCTGCTTAAAGTGAGTGTCATCCAAGTTCCTTGCTACATATATACCTAGAATGTGGGTTAAATCTCAGGTGTGCCATGCCCTTGGTCATATCTTATCACCCACTCATTATTTGCACAGACTTAACACCTTTAGGGCCATACTTTGGGGCTGTGATTCTTCAGGTGTTTACTAGTGAAACTTGGTGGAGCCCTGGACAAGTGGGCAGTGCACTACAGCCCACACATCCCTAATCATCTTCTCATTTCCTCGCTGTCAACGGCCCTAGGCTTGCTGGACCTCCAGACAGAGCCAGCGACTGTTCTGCAAACTCTGGCCATTGTCAAGGCAACATGGAAGCATTGCAAAGATCATAGTGCTCAAGTACCATGGTTACTTGACTGCAGGAGGTCTAACCTGGGTTGTCAGGATGTGATGTAAATTCCAGTGCTAGATCATACACCTGAGCAGTTAAGTGTTGGGCTTAAGTTAAGTGTTCAGTGGCAGGCTCTTCAATTGTGTAGGAATTACTGAGAAATGACTTGAGTTGTATAGAGGAACCTTTCTGTGGGGTTTGTGCAGACATTGTTGTGTTTGTTAGTGAACAGTGAACTTTCCCAGCTAATTTAGTGAAGAGGTGAAAGCTCAAGATGGTCTGTGTGCCAGTAGAAGTGATGGTGCAGGGTGGGAGTGGCAGTGCCCATGAGTAGATGGCTGTTATGGTGGCATTGGGAAAAGCCAACCTTCACAAGCTCTCAAGGCCATTAGCCATCTAAGCATTGTTACCTTCAGTGCAATACTTGGTTTTCATGTACACTTTGGTGTGGCATCAAAGCAATCGACTTTATTTTCTCCCATTATCAACAGGTTTCCTTTTCTCCAGCCACCATCGGCATCGTTATCTTCAGGATTTAAAAGGAATAGTCTTTAAATTACTTGTCTTTTCAATATCAGGCTAACATCTTTATTTTATAGGCTCATTAAGGAATGTGTAGAGATGACAGTTGAACCAATCTATATATAAAGATATATAGATATAAAGATAAATATATATATTTATCTTTACTTGGTGGGAGTTTCCAGCTTTCCTTATTGGCTTCTTTGATTTTTGACTCATCAGTTAATGCCTTTTGGTTATTTTGTACTTGTAAAACAAATTTATTTTGCTTCCAATGGTGTTAAAATGTGCAGCATTGAGAACAGTGGCAAAGAGGGATGATACCGTTGTCTTTCTATAAAGCATTTCTATGGTGCCCTTACATTTTGTGTTTATATGGTTATTGGGTCTCTTTTTGATTCATACAGTTAATTTATAAGCCTTTATTTCTTTGGTTTTTACAGCTAGAAAATGGTATGATCATTGTACCTTCTAAAGTCTGAAAGAATAGATCCTTTGGTACCATTTGGCCGATTTTAGCATCAGAGTTCTTTTTTAATATTTGTACTCTCTTTTGGTGATTTACCAAGAAAATTTACCATTTCAGAAATAGTACAGTACTTTTGCTACAGACTCATTTTTGTTGTTGTTTATCTACTTTTGATAAAGCCATGCATTGTCTGTGAGCATATTGTGTAGACCTGTCACTGTCAACTCCATAGAACAAAGTGAAGCCCAAAGGAATGGAATGTAACATGAAGCATAAAATACAGACTCCCAATTTATTTCTCATGTCTCAACACCATATCCTCCTCCTTATCAAGTCTTCTGATTTTGTGTGATAACAGTTATTGGTCAGAATATATTACAGTGTCTGCTGTCTGCTGTACAGACGGGGCCTCTGTGATATAATTAAAGAGCATGAGAGCTGCCAGACTAAACAGTGGTCTGAGTTTCAAATGTTCTGTGACTTTCCTGGCACAGTTTTATTACCATCTTGAACATGTGTTATCACTTAGGATTCCTTGCCATAGAGTATAACATTGGAAAAAAACCCCAGGCAGTGAAGGAGACTAACCATGGGTCTTCATTGAGGTAAATGCCTCTGAGACACTTCATACCCTCAAAATGTACTATTTTGTGTGTGTGTGTGTGTCTTCTGTCTACTTGCAGTTATAAATTCAACTGTTACAAAGTAAACAAAACCGTCAGCTTTTAGAGACAGACTTCATTAGTTATTTTGAAATTCTAAAGTAGGATAGTCCAAAGGGAAAATGGACAAAGGGTATGAAAAGGGCCTTCCTAACAATAAATATGAAAGAGAGTAACCCTAAATTAGTAATCAAGAAAATTCCATTAAGATAATAAAAATGTCAAATTGGCAGTTTTTTTTTTTTAACAGCACCTTGTTGAGAAGCTAGTGAAACTTAGTTTTATAAATTAGCACATCTTTTGCGACATGCAAGGTGTCAATATGTGTTAAACTTTAAATGTCCTTTGATTCAACTTCTAGGAATATTTCTTAAGAGAATAGTAAAAGATATGCACAAATATTTGTATATGAGAATGTCCATTAATACATTATTTAAGACAGCAATAAAAGCTGGGGCCCTGGGGTGGCTCGCTCAGTTAAGCATCTGACTCCAGGTTTCAGCTCAGGTCATGGTCTCAGGGTCCTGGGATCGAGCCCTATGTTGAACCCCATGTCAAGCCCCATGTCAGGCTCCACACTGGGAATGGAACCTGCTTCAGATTCTCTTTCCTTCTCCCTCTGCCCCACCCCCTCACTCCCTCTCACACTTTCTCTTTCTCTCTCTCTAATAAAAAACAGCAATCACAATGAAAGTAAAGATAGGTAGTATCTGTCTTCAAAGAGAGCTTAATATGTTCCAGACAGTGTTGTATGCTTCATGCGCACAATCTTACTTACTCTTCAACCTCACAAAATGAAGTAGGCGGTGGTATTACATACAAAGAAAATAAGCTTGTGCTCACCCAGGAGCACAGAGCTAGGACAATTGAGTGAGGATTAGAACTCCTTTGAAGTGATCCCTTAACTACTATGTTTTTTTTTCCTAGTGAGTAATAGTAAAAAGTGGAAAACAAGGATCCCTCAATAGAGGGTTAGCTACCTTATAGGTTAGAAAACTATGAAGGTACAAGAACTCATATTTTAAATGAGTATTTAATGGCATGGGAAAATATTTTTATTTTTATTTTTTTAAATATTTTATTTATTTGTTCATGAGAGAGACAGAGAGAGGCAGAGACACAGGCAGAGGGAGAAGCAGGCTCAATGCAGGGAGCCTGACGTGGAACTAGATCCGGGGTCTCTGGGATCACGCCCTGGGCTGAAGGTGGCGCTAAACCGCTGAGCCACCTGGGCTGCCCAGGAAAATATTTTTAATAAGCCCCAGTATATATGGTATGAGTTGACTGTTTTCTCCCACCCTCTATTCTGATGTAATATAGTTTAAATTAGGCAGATTCCAGTTCTAATTCCAGAATCATTACTGGCTTGTGAGTGGTTGTGAGAAAATTGCTTTACTAGCCTGTGCTTCAGTGTCTTCTTCTATAAGTGTCATTAGACATTAAATGAGATGTGGCTGTGCAAGGGTTAGAGTAACATGCACAAGAAATGGTAGCTGTTATTTTCCAGATGAGGTGGATCCTATGCCTTATATAAATAGAAGACAAGTAAATAATACTTCAGAATTTCCTGATTTTTTTTTAAAGATTTTATTTATTAGAGACAGAACGAGCAAGGTTAGAGACAGGGGGAGAGGGAGAAGCAGACTCCTCTCCCTCCCAACATCGGGCTCAATCCCAGGACCTTGGGAACATGGCCTGAGCCGAGGGCAGATACTTAACCAGCTGAGCCACCCAGCTGATTTTGATTAACAAAATCAATTATTAATGATTTTGTTACAGCCCTGGGATTGTGATATTTTCTTTGTACAGTTTTTCTACTTTTCCCAAAGGCAATATGCTATATTTCATGCTTCTGTATTTCCATATTTTATATAAATAGGTATTACAAAATAAGATTTTTTCTCTCCATCTAATTTGATTTGTCAGAGGTTATAAAGTAATACCATACTCTGTTATATTGCAGTTTTATAATAAACTTTGGTATCTGGTAGAGTATATCTGCCTGCCTTGTTCTTTTTTCATTTGTTTATTTATATTCAATTTATTTAAACTATAAGAAAAAAATCAAAACAGTTCACACATTTCTTCCATACCCACTCAGACCTAGCTTCTAGTAACTATAAGTCTTTCCTTTGTATATGTGAGCTGGATTTTGTTTGGGTTGTTTATTTGTTTTGTTTAGATTCTACATATAAGGGAGATCATATAGTAATTGTCTTTATCTGACTTACTGCACTTACCATAATGCCCTCAGGGTCCATCCGTATTGTCAGAAATGGCAAGGTTTTTAGTTTTTTTTTTTAAATGGCTGCATAATATATCACTCTGTGTGTGTGTATGTGTATGTGTATGTGTACATACACCACATCTTCTTTCTCCATCCACTCATCGATGGATGCTTGGGCTTCTTTCTGTATCTTGGCTATAATAAAGAATACTGCAGTGAACATGAGGGTGCCTATGCCTTTTCAAATTAATGTTTTTGTTTTCTTTGGATAAATACCTATAAGTGGAATTGTTGGATCGTATGATAGTCCTGTTTTTAATTTTCAAGGAACCTCCATATTGTTTTCCACAATGGCTGCATTAATTTATATTCTGATCAACAGGGCACAAGGGTGCTCTTTTCTTCTACATATTCACCAACGTTTGTTATTTCTAGTCTTTTCGATAAGTCATTCGAACAGGTATGAAGTGATAACTCATTGTGGTTTTGATTTATGTTTCCATAATGATTAATGATGTTGAGCATCTTTTCATGTACCTGTTGACCATCTGTATGTTTTTTTTTGGAAAAATATCTATTCAGATCTTGCCTATTTTTAGTGTGATTTCTAATAATTATTTTCTATAATCAGGAAAAAACTCTTATTTGTTAAAAACACACCTACTCATTTGGGCTAGTGGTTCTTATCAAACATTAGCATTAATGATAATCCATCACTCATCTTGGTGGTTTTGAGAGTCTGCGAGGTAGCCTGCAGTTCAGTGGCTTCAAGTTAATCATCATTCTATATTGTTTGTTAGTACCATAGTATCACATATTGATCTTAGAAATAACTCCTGAAATAAGCTTGGAGAGTTACTCAGTGTAATACAAGTATAACTTATAGAAAGTGGAACTGAACCTAAGGTCAAAACATCCAGGAGGTTGAGTAGGGTGTTAAGGTGTTCTTTCTAATTTTCTTCCATTCCATTCACTGACATCTTTGCTTCCTGCATTCTGTGAACATTGACACCACTGGGTGTTTTTTTTTTTTTTTTTTCCTGTCAACCCTCTAAATGTTGGTGTGCTTTGGGTTTCTACCCTCAGTCTACTTCTACTTGTCGCTCATTTTTCAGAACTTAATTCATTTTCTAATCCAAAGCAAGTTTACCCTCTATATATTATAGTGCCTTAGAGCAGTTAACATTATGAACTCAGAAATTAATTAGCTATGTTACTTGGATAAGGTTCAATCTTAGTTTCCGTCTCTATAGAACGAGGTGACTCATTCCTACATCATGGTAAGGATTGGGTGAGAGGTAAGGTGCTGATTATACCCAGTGTGTGATGTGTAGTAGTTTCCATGAGATTGCTTGTTGTGATGGGAATTGTTCCGGTGGTGGTCATCGTGGTGGCCCCAGGTAGGACAGATCAAGCACCTGGAGTCATTCTGTATTTCTTGTATCCTCTTTCTCTCCTGCATCCAGTAGATTTTGAAATCCTATTGATACAACCTCATTGATCTCTCTTATTTTTCTTTTCCAATTTACACCTGCTTTGGTGCTTATCTCTTCTTATTTTGAGAGTAGTCATTATCAGCTAACTGATCTTCCTGTTCCCAGTCCTTTTTGTTTCCAGTCCATCCTCCTCACTGTAACCTGAATAACCATTGTAAAAATATAAAACTGGAAATGACCTAATTTTGCCTAATCAGGCTCATAGTAGCAGCTAGTCACCCAGAGTAGGGCTTGGCAAACTTTCTCTAAAAGGCCAGATAGTAAATATTTTAGGCATTGCCGGCCACATGGGCCATGTGGCAACTACTCAGCCCTAGTGTTGCATTGTAAAAGCAGCCTGAGATAATATATAAATGAATGAGCATGGCTGTGTTTTAAGAAAACTTTATGAACACTGAAAATTGAAATTCATGCAGTTTCAAATGTCATGAAACATTCTTTTGATTTTTTTCTGCAAGCATTTAGAAATGTAACAACCATGTGTATGTTTTGGGCCATAGAAATGATGGTGACCAGCAAGATTTGGCTTGCAGGCTGGAGTTGACCAACCCACATCCAGGGGATAAGTTTTAAGCTCCTCAGCATGGCTGACAAGATCTTTTGTGATCTGCTCTGGTTTATTCCTCCAGCCTGATTTTTAATTCTCTTCTCTTCACTCCTTCTACTACTGCAACAAATGTGCCTGTTCACTTGCTTTTCACTTCCTATAATGAGCTCTTTGTTATGCTGTTCTCTTTGCTCAGGGCATAATTCATCCCTACCTGTCCTCCTCCTCTCCCTGCATCTATTCTCTGCCTGTCAATAACCTACTCCTCCTTTAGGGTTCAACTCAAGAAGTACCTGTACTGTGGGGTGTGATCTAAGCCGCCCCGGTCAATATCTCTGCCTACCTCCTTGTCACTTGACCAATTTACTTCCTCGTATCTCAGTTTCTCATGTGAAAAAATTCATCATCATCATCATATTACCTGACTCTTAGGATTTTTTGTTGTTGTTGTTGTTAGGATCCAGTGAGTTACCACATGTACACCTGTGGGAACCAAGTTCCACATGGTAACTGTGTGTACTGTTGTCATTGTTGATTCACTTAGAAGCCTTTGTTAGGCTTCTTAGGCAGAAAAGACTATAGCTGACCCCTGAACAACATGGGTTTGAACTGTGTAGGCCTACTCAGGTGGATTGTTTCCTATAAACACAGTACAGTACTGTAAATGTATTTTTCCATCCTTATGATCTCCTTAACATTTTTTTCTCTAGCTTACTTTATTGTAAGAATGTAGTGTATAATCATATAATATACAAAGTATGTGCTAATGGGCTGTTTATGTTATTGGTAAGGCTTCAGATCAACTGTAGGCTATTAGTAGTTAAGTTTTGGGGGAGTCAGAAGTTACACATGGATTTTTTTTTTTTAACTGCAGGGAGTCAGCGCCCCTACCCCATGTGTTACTCAAGGGTCAGTTGTATTTCTGTTGTCACTCCTGTACTTTTTTTTTTAAAAGATTTTAGGTAATCTCTACACCCATCGTGGGGCTGGAACTTACAACTCCTGATCAAGAGTCGCTTGCTTTACTGACTGAGCCAGCCAGGCGCACCCCTTCTATACCCTTTATAGACATCTCTCCTAGCATTTATAATACCTGATATAACTCTAACTTAGCTTAATGCATGGCACCTAATGGATACTCAGTACATTAATGAGTGTGTGAAAGAAAAGAGAGACAGATCTTAACCTGACTTTAAGTAGATTCCAAAAAAAACCTCTTACATTTCATTAAGTAACAGGACAAAAAAGGACCATGGAAAATAGGTAGGTTCATTAAATTGAAAAGAATTTAAGGACTTTTATACAATTTTTTTTTTCTTTTTTATAGTGCTAGGCTCACATCTGTAGCAGAAAAGAGATGCTGGCCACATGTGAAATCTGGTGGTCCCCTTAGGGACTTGTCTCTGGTTTGTGCCCTTGCCAGTCCTTTATCTCACTTATCTTACTGATAGTGGTTTTTTCGATTAGTCCCCTCCCTGCTCTGGTGCAAGAAGCCACATGCTTCTTATCTGGAGTGCAGATCTAGAGCTATGTGACCAGACAATCATGTCTTGGGAAGAGTACCAAGGATTCAAAGGATTATTAGAGAAAAGGAACCAGCTGCAGAGCCACAGTCTTCAGAAAGACAAAGGGTCAGGGCCCAGGACCCAGGCAGAGCAGAAAGGATGTGGGGACAAAGGAACCAAAGCCCTGGGCTGGTGAACAAGAATGTTGTTGCCTGTGTGGGGACAGTTAGTGTAAGGCCCTGGACAAACTGTGACCTTCGGGCACTGGTAGCACCTGGAGTTAGAGGGAGGCAGGGAGATTTTTGCACATGGGGTCCACATACCGTGTGGAGGTCCTTTGGGGCACAGCTCTTCCATCTCACCTTCTGTACTTTCTGTGGTGGAGGTAGGCTGGGGCCTTGTTCAACAGATGTGGGGCATCACAGGCTTATATTGTGTATCCACTGAGGTAATGGATGAAAAGCATTTGGCACAGTGGTTGATATAATGTACAGTTTTAAATGTATATAAATCTCCTTTCTATTGGAAAATATTTGCTTTGTGCTTAACCACAGTTTCTTACTGAAATTCCTATCTTTTTCATGCTCTTTGAGGCAATGGGAGGTTCTGCATGTGGGAGGTACATTCTGGAATAGCTTTGTATTTTAACTTAATTTTGAGACTTTCTCAGCAAAAGAAGCAGTCAGCTTTATAAGTTGAATTAAGTTATTTTTATGTTGTAGATGTTTTTTGCCCACTGGGGTATAAACTTCTTCAAGGAAGAGGTATAATGCTTGTCCCTACGAAGGACTCTTTGGGTCTTTGTAAATGACCAGATCTAAAAATGTTTTGGCCAGAGATGCTAAAATTTCAACCCTGCCCCTTTCTTGTGAAAAATACCTCCTTAGATGTGTACCCTTGGTAAGACTTCTGCAATTCTGTGCAAGAGGATTAGCAAGCATTGCAGGCAAGGGCAAACATTTCAAGGAGAAACATTACAAATATTCCTGCTTTCAGGCTAGACATAATATCATGCCATAGCTACACATTATAAAACCATTTCTTTTTGAAGCTGATTCACTGGACCAATAATTTGAAATTCAGCTTGATGTTAAAGATGGTCTAACATCTTTTTTTTTTTTTTAATTTAAAATGATTGCTGTTGGTCCACTAGGCTGGCAAATTATGTAAGTCATAAGAAATGAAAAAGCTTTGTTTGTAGTCTAGTCCTCAGTTATAAACAAATAGTAACTCTTAAACTCCTAACCAGCATTGTTGAAGTTTTAAAAAGTCCAGCATCTATTTAGGGTTTCTAGATAAGTTGACCAGAAACAGCTTATTCAAAGAACTCAATATGAATTATTCCTTTAAAAAGGAGGTAAGAGGATGCCTGGGTGGCTTTGTGGTTGAGCATCTGTCTTTGGTTCAGGTCATGATCCCAGGATCCTGAGATCGAGTCCCTCAACTCTCTGCCTGTGTCTCTGCCTCTGTGTGTCTCTCATGAATAAATGAATAAAATCTTTAAAAAAAAAAAAAAGATGAGGCGAGTGGAATGGATGGAATTTCCAGGTGGCCTTCCAGATTCCCAGAAGGTGTTACTCAGTGGAGCAGTAATTTAGTGCTGCTGTGAAGGAACATTTCAGATGTAATTAAGGTCCCAAACTAATGGACCTTAAAATATGAAGATCATCCAGATGAGCTTACTAATCATAGGAGTGATTAGGAGTGGCCTAGAGGTCAGAGACTGGGGTGTCAAAGAGATTTGAAGCTCAAGGATTTTACATGAAGGAGAGTCCGCTTGCTGGCTTTACAGATGGAAGAATCCATTTACCAAGGAATGTGAGCAGCCTGTAGGGTCTGAGAGGGACCCATGGCTGGTAGCCAACAAGGAAAGACAGCCCACAGTCCTACAGCTGCAAGGAACTGCATTCTGTCAACAAAAGAATGTGATTAAAAACATATCCCATTGTCACCCAGCCTCCAAAGAGGAAGTTGGCATCACTGACACCTTAGTTCCAGATTTATGGTCCTCTGAGCAGGTAACCCAGCCATGCAGAGCTAGATTTCTGACCAACAGGACTTTGAATTAATGAAGGAATGGGTATCACTTCACAACACTGAGTTTGTGCTAATTTGTTATTCAGCAATAGAAAACAAATATGAGGCCTGAGTTATGACTCCTTTGGATTGCTGTAGTAGCCTATTAACTGTTACTATTAACTGTTAACCAGTCTCTCTGGTTCTAAACTAACTTACACTAACTGTGGAGAAGAAACAGTTTTTAAAATTTCATTGTGCTGTGGACCAGTGCTGTGGCAGATTGAGTCTTACAAAAAATGATTACAAAAAAATCTCCCATCCTTCATGCTCTTTGTCTACTTCCCCATCAGGAGATGACTGTTTCTCCTCCACTCCAGGCTGAGCTGACCTTAAAGACTGGCTTGTTAGCCATTTAGAATGCAGTGGAAGTGATACTGTGTGTCCCAAGGCTGAGGGTGAAAAGCCCAGGCAGTTTCCACCTGGTTGTCTAGGAATGCTCCCTCTTGGCACCCAGCTGCTATGCTTGAGAGGCCAGGCCATTTGGAGAGGGTGGCAGCAGGTGGTCTCTGGGCAGAATTAATTGAGCCTTTTCTGAGTCACCCCATATGACATGTGAGCAAAGAAACCTACAGATCAACTGATGAATTACTGAACTCCACATCTGAAACTAATGATGTATTATATGTTGGCTAGTTGAATTTAAATAAATAAAAAAGTCTGCAGATGCCTCCAGCCCCCCTACTGTTCTAGCCAACGCCAACCTTTGTATCTTCACAGCTGCCATCAGCAAATGAGGACAGGTCATCCTCAGCATGCCCTGTCCAAATCCATGACCCAAATAATTCACTAGCATCATAAAGTAGTCATTGCTTTATGACACTAAGTTTAGAATAGTTTGTTATGCCACAAAAGATAACCAGGAAACATATTTTTATAAAATATTATAAAAGTCAAATCTGAAGAAGATACTCAGAATATAAGCAGAAGTCATACAGTGTCACTTTTGCACTACACTGTTGGTCAAAACCATTACAAACCTGCCCAGCCTCACGGAGAGATGACACAGATCCCACAACTCAGAGAGGGGAGTCAAAGAATTTGGGAGCCATAAAGCAAAACCAAACCAAACCAAACAAAAAGCCCCAAAACAAACAAAAACCAAAACTTTCAATATTGAAATAATTTTATCCCTACAGAAAAGTTATAAAGGTAGTACAAAGAATTTCCATATGCCTTTCACCCTGCTTCCACGAATGTTAACAACTTGTTATCAAAACCAAGAAATTAACATTGATACAATAATATTAACTAAGCTGCAGATCTTATTCTGATTTTGTCAGTTTTCCCACTAATGTCTTTTCTCTAGTCTGGGGTCTGATCTAGGGTTCTACACTGCATTTAGTCTTCTTACCTAATAGGAATCCCTCTGAGTTAGGGACAGCTCCTCATTCTTCCCTTGCCTTTTATAGCATTAACACTGTTGAAGTGCACTGGGTAGTTACTTTGTAAGATGCCGCTCAATTTGAGTTTGGTGGTTTTTTTTTTTCATGATTAGATTGAGGTTTGTAGTTTTGGCAAAAGTACCTCCAAAGCAATGGTGTGTCCTCCTCAGTGCATGATATCAGGGTGTGTGTGATGTCATTGTCTTATTTCTGGTGATGTGAAACATGCTCCCTTGGTTAAGATGGTGTCTGCCATGTTTCTCCACTGTAAATTTCTTTGTGGGGAACTATTTTGCAGCTATATGCAAATATCCCATGTTTCATCATATTTTGGTGGAGTCATGTTTTAAACTGCTGCAAAGTTCAAATTTCTTATCATCAGACCCAACAGACAGAAACAATCTTTCCAGTTTGGGTAGTTGTCTTGTCACAGACCTGTGAGAGTGTGCAGGCTGGTTCTGGTCTGCAGACCATCCTTTGAGTAGGAATGTTCTGGACTGTACTCCTTCCCCTGCTCATTTTACACATTACTGTCTGATTGGAGCTTGAACAGTAAATCCTACTGTGTCATTCTCTGCTTAAAATCTTTCATCAGATCCCTGTAACCTGTGGGTAAAACCTAGACTTCTTGGTATGGCGTCCAAGGTTACATCATTCTGCTCCATCTTTCACGTCATCCTTTTACTTCTCAGGCTGTGCCATTCCCCCTGCTCACCCTCTCAGTATAGGGCCAATTCTTTCAACGCTTGTGAACACCTCTTCTTCCTGGTCTAGGCTTGTTGGTTTTTCTCCGGATTGGTTCCCTTATCACCTGTTATCTCTGCTAGAACTTACTTCTGTTTGTACAGTCTTCAGAGTCTCTTAAGCTATTTGACTCCCAAGTTTGAAGGTATGGATTTTGAGTTTATAAGATTAGCCCATGGCAAATACTTAATAGGGTTAGTAATAGTTTGAGTGCTGAGATAGATTTCAGGAAAAAAAATCTCCAGGGCTAAGTAAGATTTATATGACAACATGAATTGTTGAAATGCAGGGACAGTAGATGGAGAAGCCCTTTGGAGGGATGAACAGTGTCCCCAATGGATAGGGCTGACTGTGGAGATGGAGGATCTTGGTTTCTGGTGCTTGCTTGCTACATGGGCAGGTAAAAACCAGAAGCAGGCAAGCAAACCTGACACTGCAGTGCCATGACCAAACCTGGTGTCTCCTTAGACCCATTTAATCACTGTTGGGGCTGCTTTCCTTGTCTTCCAAACCTGAGCCCAAGGCAGGCAGAGACTTTCCTTTCCCTCCCTGTACCTCCTCCTGGCTCCTCTTTTCCCTGAATAAATAGCAGTATGGTAGCATTTTATTTAGTTATTTTTAATTCTTATTCTTGGTTCAACTCAAGATAGTCTTTATGTTTCAAAGGAAAGTTTAAAAAATGTTAACAGTGGTTTGAAATGAAGCCCAACTCACTTCTGAACAGAAACAGAGGAATCTCCCTGTTCCTACTTTTCCTACCTAAATTGCATCTAGTTATTTGTATCTGTCACTAGATATACTTTATATTTAGACTGAATTATGAAGCATCAGTAAATA
Organism: Canis lupus familiaris; assembly: GCF_011100685.1. Taxonomy (NCBI): domain Eukaryota; kingdom Metazoa; phylum Chordata; class Mammalia; order Carnivora; family Canidae; genus Canis; species Canis lupus. Next base: position 11,106,705 of record NC_049244.1, on the reverse strand, counting down.
AAACTTTTAGAAAGTTTCCCAACACTGGGGCACTTGGGTGGCTCAGTCGGCTAAGCATCTGCCTTCAGCTCAGGTTATTATCCGGGGATCCTGGGACCAGAACTCCTTGTCCTGCTTCCTGCTCAGTGGGGAGCCCGCTTCTCCCTCTCCCTCTGCTCCTTGTCTCCGACCCCGTTCTACTCACTGGTACTTGTTCTCTCTTTCAAATAAATAATTGTTTAAAAAATCTTAAAAAAGAAGTTTCCCAACACTGAGAGCAACGATTACTTTAGGCACAGGAGGGAGTTAGAATGCCAATAATGTCTCCTAAAGACATTTCTAAGTGTATTCAATTCTAATTCAAACAACACCCTTTTTGTTAATAATATAAACCACAGATATATAAAATCCCAGTGAATCTTATGAATCAAAATTTTGTAAGGAAGACTCCTTAGCAGCATACAATCGATTATTAAATTGTATCATTAAAGGAAAGAAAAAATCAAGACCCCCTCCTGCCAAATGTCAAGTGGTCCTATGTTGGGGAGTGCAGGGTATTTCAGTTTCCATCTGGAATTACTTAAAAACAGTGTGCTTAGATGGCTAACAAAGAATAGTATACTGTGATGTAGTTAATATCTTCATAGTCCTTTGAAGTTGAGGGATAATTTCAGAAAGGTCTCTTGTTGGTTTTGGTTTAAAAAAAAAAATCCAGAAAAATCCAGATAAATCTTTTTACTTCTTGTCCTCAGGCTGTCCATAAACACGTAGACATTTTATATTATTTTAGAGTGTAGGGTATAACAGGCTGATGTAGTAAAATGATGCTGGTGATTTAAAATCATGGTGGCCAGCCACTGAAGAGAGCCCAAAAATAAGATAGTCTTTTGCAAAAGTCTACTCCAATAATTTAAGACTTACTGCCTGAATAATTCCCTGAGACTCAGCCACATCAGCTTTCTTTGGAGGTAAGCCTTGTCCTCCCTGCTCTACAGAGGCCTGAGCACTGGGGCTGCTCTCCAGAGTACAAATCAAAGGAAGAGAGCTCTGAGAAGATTGTTCTGTTACTCAGAGCACATCAAGGGTTTGATCATCGGAAACCCGAGCCACTAATTGGGCCAACTGTGGTATGAGAGGAGGTGGTTAAAAGAAGGAGAGAGATTTTTAAAAATCAAAGTTTAAGAGCATATTGAAGGCAAATATTGTCTCCAAAGCAATCTAAAATTGGGGATTTCAGATATCTTTGACCCATGTAAGAAAAATGCATTTTATATCAGCACCCAGTATGAATCTATAAACCTAAAACCAAAACAAAAATGTCGTGGAACCATACTGCGTGTGACAGGACAGTTTTGGATATTCTCTATTTCATTATTTTAATTAAGAAAATGCTAGTCAATACCCAGTGAATTCATGTCATTGTGCACTTATTGGTCATTTCCCAGTCTGAAAAAACACTGCCTTAACTCATTGTAAACATTTGCAGTTGTCCTTGTACCATACTTGCTTTAGAGGTTGGTTTGTTTGGTTTTTGAATTTGCACTTAGTTTATGAATCATTGAAAATGTCATAGAAATGCTGTTTTTTTTTTTAACTGAAATTGCTTTTACTTAGCTCGAGTTCCCTTTTCATTTACCAGATGTAGTTCTGAATTATGTCCTGTCAAAGGACATTCACAGTTTTAGAAAATTGTGAAGCCTGGCATGCTAGAGCTGAGAGTTGAAGGGGCCTGAAGAGGTAGTCCAAGCCAGCCTGCTCATCATGCAGAAGCCCTGGATAAGGATTAGTTGTAATTCATAAGAATGAATTATAGAAGTTTCTACAGTCATGTCCTAGCAGTAGAGTTTATTTAAAAATACTGTCACGAGGGTGCTGGTGTTGTGAGTGGGTGCTTCTGGATCTGAATGTTGAGGGAGAGTGTAGAAGAAGCAGCTCTCATTTCTAGGTACCATGGGAGAAGAAGTGGAGCCCATGTCCTGGGAACTTTCTTGGCTGGGGTGCCAAGAACTAGGGCAACTCTCAGATGTCATTTCCGTCCGGACCTAGTAAGAGTATATATCGTAAAATTTTAGAGAGCCAATTTAGGGAAAGAGATGGTCAACATCTTGGGAGCTGAGGAAGATGACTGGGAATGTGCTGGCCTGAGCTTGTACTATGTTTTTAGTCTGTACTTTTCTGGTCCTGCCCTAGGCCTGTGGTGTAAGGAGCTTCAGCCTCTCATTTGAACCTTCAAGTTGCCCAGGAAAGTGAGAGACTGTAAATAAATTTAATATTTGTAGTCAAAACCTTATCCCCTAATATATTGGAACTACAGAAATAATCATATTTATTTCTGCTAGATACTGAGGGGCTTTCTAAGCACTCCCTGCAGTCTTTGAGACTTCTTGCCATACCTCACTTTCTCTTAACACATATTTATTAACACTGTGATCTATTTTTGGCAAGTCTCATAGGCTTTTCTTTTATCAGTGTATTATCATAGACAAACAAGCTCTAGAGAGGCCCGATGACAAATTCCCTTCCTATCCATCTGGCATTTTCTGTGAAATAGACAAACTGTACATACCCGCAATGAAGGCAGCATGCTTAAGTGCTATTGTTTATCATACAAAGTAAATGCTAATAAAATGAAGGAATCTGATTTATTTTTAAAACAGACCAGGAATCAGCAAATTATAACTTATGGGTCAGATATAGCACATCCTTGATTTTGTAAATAAAATTTTATTAGAACCACTGCCATGCTTTTCAATTATGTATTATTTATGCCTGCTTTTACAAGGTAGTGACAGAGTTAAGTGGTTGCTGTAGAGACTGTGTAGCCCAGGAAAGCCTAAAATCTTTGCCATCTGACCCTTTACAGAAAAAGGTTTACTGCCCTGGACTGAAAGGATATCTAGGGACTGAAGTATTGTTTTTAGTAAGAATTGTTGAGGCTATTTTCTCTTAAGTTGGATGAAAACAATCTTCTGTCACAATAAATAATAATTCATAACTAATGTGGATGAGAGAAAGTTCCCAAAGTCTATTGGGTGATTGGGGTCTACTGTTTTTTAAAAAATATAAAAGATTAGAAATCATTTTACATTCATTCATTAATACTGAGAAGATAGCTAATGAGGCATATATGAGAGATTACAGTGTGGCACGCTTCTAATTTAACTGTGCAGTGAAGGCTGGTCACATGATTTCAGCTGGCATTGTCTAGTCTCATAGTCTTTATAATAATTGTGAATTTTAATTAATTTTTACATTTATAAATGTCAATCTACTTAAGATTATACTTGCTACAGATCAGTAAGGCTAAGCTAATAGTCACTTGAAAGAGCCCCATATTTCTTGTATTTAATAGATGTAGTTCAGTGTATTAAAAATGAGTATTTAATCATCTGGTTTTTAGTTCACAGAATTTAAGTAATAAAACATGGGGCTGCGGTGCTCCTTGATCAGGGTAGTTTAAAGAGTTATCTAATGTGTGGTTATCTTTTTATTTCTTTTTAACAGACTTGTGGAAGAGAGCAAACTGATCCCACTCATTTTTGAAGTAATTCTGGTAAGAAGGGAAATGTGTATCTGGAATTCAAGTGACACTTAAAAAACTTTAAGGTTTTGACCATGTTGTGGGGTTGGGTTCTAACCCTAACTCTATCCAGAAGGATTCTGTGCCCTTTATCATCTTACTTCACCTTATCAGGTCCCTGTTTCTCTATCTGAGCTCTCATCCAGCTCTGAAATTGTATAGAAACACTGTTTAATGGCCTGCCCTCTTTTCACAAACTCTTTATCTGAGGTTGGTTTGTGCAGAAGGGCAGAAGGATGACTGCTGCACTTCAGTATGAATTTTCTGATGAAGCCCTCTGACTTGGTAGTCACTGGGTCACATCAGCAGTTTTGTGCTTATGGTCAGAAAGTTATGTTCTTTAGAATGTAGAAGAGCTTAACTTCCATACATCATTTTTTCCCCTATGTATAGAATGCTATGCAATTGAAAACCGTCTGTTAAAGAAAACCTTTCTTCTATGGTTCCTATGTATAGAGGGTAAAATGGGATTGCAGAGTTGACTTTTCTCCCTTCTGATGAATCCCTGCTTATAGCAAAGGCAGGTTTGAGAAGTAGGCTAGAAATTAAGTTGGTATTTAAAGCAACAGAGTGCCCTTAGCTGAAGAACTGTTCTCTTGTACCTGGGTCAGCTATTTCCCTTCACTAAAAGCTTTCTGTATATAGCTAACTTAGAGCACAAGGGACAGAGGAGGGGACACTTCCCCAGCCAGATTGGCCTAACCTACGTTGGTCTTCAGTGGAGCAGTAACCCTAGTCTGATAATTGTACCCATGGAAAATTAGCTTTACTTAATCATCCTGAAATATTATTAATCTACAGGTTGCTTGTGTGTTGATATGGCTAAATGGTGCAGGTGAATCTTTTCCTTCCAGGAGTGTGGGTTGGGTTTGCAGAGCTATATGGTTTGGATGGATGCAGGGGTGGGGGTGGGTGGTATTCCCAAGGCATGCTCTGGTGACAACAAGATGACACAGAGCTGCTGTGCTGGTGAAATGTGCAAGGTTTGAGCCTGGATTGAATTGCTTCAAATAGTAAGGGAATTTTATGAGCAGTATCAGAAGAAGAAATAGAGAAAATGAGAGGAAGACACATGGAGTTGGAGAGCTATCTGATAGGGATTTTCAGCTTTGCCAAGTGGCCTGTGTGTCTCCCCGTTTTCATAGGGTATATGTGACTTGTGACATTGCATTTGTTTTAGAGGACAGTGGGTACAGTAAACTGCCTGGTTTGGGATTGGTTGGGCATGGGGCAAGAGTGAAAGCTGGCCAAACCCAGCCACATCAGGCTTGCATTTGTAGAGACCAGTGCTGAAGACATGGAGAGCACTTGAGCTAGAACAGGCCTTAAGAGGGGGCCCCTTGCTGTGTCGGGGTGTTTTTAACCTATTCAGGTCAGTACAGCTCCTTTTATAACTGATGAAAAATTCTCATCCTACCTTTGGCAATCACCTTGGAGTCTCAAATCTGCATATAGGAAATTCCTTCTTGAGGGTTACCAAGATTCCTCTGTGCTTCATTAATCTTTGTATAATGACTACCTTCATATTTTACAAACCATGGTAAATGTTTAATTTAATTGGTTAATGCCATGATATAGACCTTTGTCATGTGTTGGAGCTGTCAGAGAGAGTGGGTAGAGGTGACAACTACTCTCCAGGTGAGGATCTCAGCCAGTCCTGAGCCCTATGACCTCCCAGGCATGACTGGGATGATACTTGCCCTCTAACCAGAACAGCTCGACACTCAAGTTTCTTGTAGGATAAAATTTTTTTTAAAAAGGTCCTGCTGCAAAAAAAAAAAAAAAAGTTAATAAAACAGTTGGAAATCACTGCTTTTGGGAACAAATCTTTGGTGTCCTTGAAGAACATTATTAAATCCCTTTTCTTCTTTTGTCTTTCTTGAGTTGAATAATCTCAACTTTCCCCTCTGTATAAATACATTTTTTAATCAATTGAATCTGTTATCCTGTGAACAATTACCTTGTCCTTTCTAAATTTTTGTCACTGAGCAAGGCATGAAACAGCATTTTAGTAATTCTGTGATGCACTTTTTTTTTTTTTTTTTCAGATTTTACCATTTCTGAAACTGGGATGTACTTTTCAAATCACTGGCATTTTACAATTGCTTTCAGCCAGGTGACCTGCTTGTCATTGCCTTAACTGATTCATTTCACTTTTCTTTTTCTTTTTATAAATACCCAAGAGTGATGCATTATAAAAATATATGTCTGAATATGTCTAAAAGGGCTCTTTCAATAAAAATAAAATGAACTTTCTGAGTAACAAGAAATCATGTCATAGTTTAATTGGCAGCATTTTTCTTTCTTAGGGCTTAATAAAATAATGATGCATCTTAGAACTGAAGGATTCCTAGTTTCAGGGAAATACAGTATATACTTCAGTTAGGTTTGGTTCCTATGCTCAAGGCCCTATGTGGTATCTACATACATGTAGCAGCTTCTTGGCAGCAGTTTGATCAGAAAAGACATAATGAAAAGATTGTTCGGGGTCCTGCATATTGGCTACTGCTTGTTTTCTAGCCACCCATTAAAAAAAGCAAAAGCTGGTGGTCCATTGTGATCTCCTGATGACTTTTTTTCTCTCCTCTTAGCCCATAACTGTTTTCCAGCTTCTTTTGATGTACTTAAAGCCTGATATGGGCTTTATAACTTCCTCCTTTTCTAGAGTTCCTCAAAGAATGTTCTCTTACCAGCAGTGCATTCTTTCTTACATGTTTTGCAGTAAGAAAGTAAATGTTTCTCATCTGATGGGTAGGAATTGCAGGCAGCTTCTGTCTTTTCTGTAGGCCTGGAGGGAAGTGAAGCTGTAAGAAGCAGAACTGTGAATTTGATATCCTATTTATATAAAAATAACCATGTGCAAACCTTAAGCATGTAGAGCAAAGAACTTTAAGTATGGATCAAACTGGTCAAGATACTGTACAGAGCTATAGTGATTAGAACAGTATGGTACTGACCTAAGAATAGACAGACAGTACTGATGGAACAGAATAGGAAGCCCTTATAGAGCTTCCTATAAGGATACTCTTATGGTCAATCTATGACAAAGGAGGCAAGAACATACAGTGGGAAAGAAACAATCTCTTCAGTGAATGGCGTTGGGAGAACTGGACAGCTACATGCAAAAGAATGAAACTGGACTACTTTCTCACACCATACACAAAAATAAAATGGAATCAAGACCTGTGAGACTTGAAACCACAAAAGTCTTAGAACACAGGCACTAATTTCTTTGACATCAGCCATAGCAACATTTTTCTAGATATGTCTTATCAGGCAAGTGAAACAAAAGCAAAAATAAACTACTGGGACTGTACCAAAATAAAAAGCTTTGCACAGCAAAAGAAACCACCAACAAAACAGAAAGACAAAGCTACTGAAAGGGAGAGTACATCTGAAAACATATATCTGGTAAGCGGTTAATACTCAAAATATGTAAAGAACCCATACAACTCAACACCAAAAACCCAAACAATCCAATTAAAAAAATGAGGAGAAGACCTGAGCAGACATTTCTCCACAGAAGACATACAGATGGCCAACAGACACGTGAAAAGATGCTCAACATCATTAATAATCAGGGAAATGCGAGTGAAAACCACAATGAAATACCACCTCACACCTGTCAGAACAGCGAGAATGAAAAGAAATAACAAGTGTTGGCAAGGATGTGGAGAAAACAGAACCTTCATGCACTCGGTAGAAATGTAAATTGATGCAGCCACTGTGGAAAACAGTATAGAGATTCCTCAAAAAATTAACAATAGAAATACCATATGATCCAGTAATTCCACTAATTGGAATTTACCCAAAGAAAAAGAAAACACTTTGAAAAGATACATGCATCCCTACGTTTATCCAAGCGTTATACAGTAGCCAGGATATGGAAGCAACCCTAGTGATAGATGAATGGATGATGAACATATATAAACACACACACACAGGAATATTAACTATAGAAAGGATAAGATCTTGCCATTTGCAACAACATGGGTGGGGTCTAGACAATATTATGTTAAGTGAGATAAGTTAGAGAAAGACAAAGATCACATGATTTCACTTCTTTGTGGAATCTAGAAAACAAATAGACAAAAAGCCAAATCAGATCTATAAATACAGAAGACAAACTGATAGTTGCCAGGGTTGAGGAGGATGGGCAAAATGGGTAAAGGGATGTGGGTGGTATGGGCTTCCAATTATGGAATGAAAAAGTAATGAGAATAAAAGGCACCGACAGCATAAGGAATATAGTCCGTGGCATTGCATTGTCATTGTATGGTGAAGAGCAGAGGATAATGTATAGATTGGTCAAATCACTGTGTTGTACACCTGAAACTAACACTGTGTGTCAACTATACTAAAAATTAAAAAACAGAACAACTTGTTAAAGACATAACCAACTGAAAGTAGTTTTTATTATATATAAAAAAAAAATCTCTAGTCATAACCGCCTCTTCAGAAGGCACAGTGCTCCCTCCTGTCTGGATAGCTAACTGGCCCCCTGGATTCATCATGCAGGAAGAGCGATGTACAAGCACATAATTGGACAGGAGTGGTGTGGGAGCTTCAGAGAAGGAGGTTGAGAATGCTGTGGACTCCAGGAGTGGGAGGGAGCCCCTGCTCACTGCAAGGAAAGGAGTCTCCCAAAAGAAGTAACCTTTGAATGTGGCCTTGAGAGAATTGCCATGAGGAGAATGGGCATTCCAGCATGGGGGATGGTGAGTTCTTAGATGTGCCTGGACCAGAGACCATGGAGAATTGCAGGGAGTGAGGCTGGAGCATAGTTTGGGCATGGATCCTACAGGCTTTATATTGTGGTGGTTTCATATTTGTTTGGCTTTGTGAATAATTGATGCTTTTCAAAATCAGATAGTATCTTCCACTTAAAAATCTTTTTGAGCCTCTAGCTCAGGGGCTGTGTGTACTGAGGAGGTTAGGCTGCTCAGCCAGACGTTGGGACTCATAGAGAATCAGGCTTAGGGTCCTGGGATTATATTGAAAACTTGAGACTGGTTGAGGGCTGGATTCTGTGAGTTCTCTGGAAATCTCCATCAGTGAGGCTTTTGAAATCAGCCATAGGGCGAGGGACATAAAACACAGGGCTGGTCTCAGAGGTTTGATCCAAGGGCCCAGGAGTTCTAACACCACATTCAGGCCAGAAGCAAGCAGAATGGTTTTAATCCTGAGACCGAGTGGCAAGTGTCCCAGCTCTTGGCAGGCCAAGTGATGAGGAAAGCCAGGTTAGCTGATTGCTTATAAAAAAGGAACTGTCACAGCAGCTTCCCTGGCAGGGCCCACTTGGTTGAGGGCACTGCCTTTTCCTTCACCTTGCAAGGCAAATGTGTTGGGTGGAGTCTGGAGGCTCAGGCAGTGTGTGCTGGGTTAAGCTGAATGGATTCCTCTGCACAGTCTTCAGGTCTAGCATGCTGAGGCAGTCTGAATCTGTGTTACAAATGCAGGTTCCCAAGAATGGGAACCATCAGAAGGACCCAGTGGCTTGGTTGGGAGTGCAGAGTTGCCTGTGGAGCAGGATAGAAGGCATTCTTCTTCCCCCTTTGCCACTTTCCAAAGTGTAGAAGTTGCTTTTAAATGTGTCTTAAGTATGAATTTGGATGAATCAGCCTTTGGATTTTGCTATAACTCTAATCTCTCTTCATTTTATTTTAGTGGTTTATGCTTTGGCCTACTTCAGTAAATCATTTTGATACCAAGTAATATAGGCAAACTGTATTTTATTGGAAAATAATCTTTATTCATGGCAGATTTTCCAATATGTGCCAAAATATTGCTGTCATGATATTTTATGTGTCTGTTCCAAAACAAACAATTAAAGAGCAATTTGGATGGCAAATGTTAACAATAAAAATGGGATTAGCAATACACTAGTTTGACAATTATATTGTTTTAACAATCTTGAGGATAGCAGCCGAAGCAGGCTTGAGTAAATCTTTCAAGTCAATGGTATCTTTAGAAAAGAGTCTCTTTATGGACCCTCGGAGCCTGAAGGATTTAATCATGGAGACACCAACATAGTACAGACTGGCAGCCACATTACATTTAAGGAATGTTTTCAGTCCTGAGCATTCATCAGGCTTTTAAAATTACTTTGCTCTTTTCTAGTTGCAACCCATCTGATGTGAATTGGTTCTTTTAGGTATGTGAAAAAGACAAGTTCTTTATAAGATTAAGAATCTGCACACTTGTGTCCAATATGCCATTAATATAATTCTGCTGTGCACATGGGTGTGAATTTCTAAAGTAGAAAACAAGATTCCATTAAAATTTCAAAATGCTTGACTTAGGAAGAGCCTTTCAAAGTTATACAGAGTACTTGATATAAGAGAAATCTGTTTCTTTAATCTATGTGAATACCTATTCAGGATTTCTGTAGTTCGCAGAATGGAGCTGTATAACCCAACTGCTGTTGTATAAAGATGACTTTACACACTACTCACATACTGTCATTAGAATATGTGCTTTGAGGTGGGTTTTGTGTGTGTGTATGTGAGGGGGAGGAAATAGATATGCATAGATCTGTTCTTGGTAGCTTATGTCATCAATTTGTATTTGTAAAACAGCTCTCTAGGGATGGAGCGTAATCTATTGATGCCAGATTGAATGAAGTTGCCCGTATAGCTACTGAACAAATGACTGATCTGCTCAGTATCCTGTTACCTGGTTAGCCGAATAAATGGGTCGAAGCTAAACAAAATAAACTTGTATCAGCAAACGTGGCATAAAGCATAACTAGTTTCTGCATAATTAGCCCAACTGGTTTCAAGGAAGATGGACTTTATTAAGATAAAAACCACATATTAGGTCCACTGCAAAAAATGCTAAAGTAGAGCTTAAGATATCTCTGGCCAGTTACAAGGGTACATATTGGGAATGTGTTACATATGGCCTCTCCTGAGCCGGTGGAATCCTGAGTTTTATCATCATTCTTCTTTCTAGTTAGTTCTGCCCTAGGCCCTGGGCTTCACTTTGAGGAAACAGTATTCCTTCTCCCTTCTCTCTGAGGAGACGGTCTAGTTAAAAAGCATAGAAACAGACAAGTGATATATACTTCACAAGGGTGTAGCTTTTAGAGTTTTTGGTTTTTACTCCTAATTGGTTATGGAATTAGACTTGCAAACAGAGGGTAAACTAGGGCACACTGTACTTCTCAGTGTGGTAACCAGTAGCCACGCAGAGCATTGAATTGAGTTGTGTTCTAAGTGTCAAATACCAGATTTCAAAAAAAAAAAAAAGTGTTAAGTGGGTGATTAATTTTCTTGTATTGATTATATGTTAAAATAATAATTTTCGGGATCCCTGGGTGGCGCAGCGGTTTGGCGCCTGCCTTTGGCCCGGGGCGCGATCCTGGAGATCCGGGATCGAATCCCACGTCGGGCTCCCGGCGCATGGAGCCTGCTTCTCCCTCTGCCTGTGTCTCTGCCTCTCTCTCTCTCTCTCTGTGTGACTATCATAAATAAATAAAAATTTAAAAAACAATAATAATTTTGGCTACATCAGGCTAAGTGAAGTATCATTAAATTAATTTTATCTTTTCATTTATTGCAGCTTCCAGAACATTTAAAACATGTGGTTTGCAATCTTTTTCTTTTGGATGGTGCTGTACTAGGTGATTTGCTACATCTTGTATCCTCAGTGACATTGTGAATTCCACTTAGGGAAGAAACCCTGCTGTGTATAACCTTATTTGTGCCGAGCACATTTCCCTCCTGATTTTTGCCTCTCAGTATGTATTGATTTGTTCATGAACAAGTGAGAGAGGTAAGGCATGGCTGTTATATTTAGATCCTTCTTCCCTAGACTGCAGTCACCAGCCGATCTTTGTCTCCTTGATGGTGGGGGGACGATGAAGTAGTAAGATGGGCCAAGTGATGTACCCATGAAAGGTAATTTGGTCATAGCTCCCCTGAATTTTGTTCATGGCTGGTTGATACCATTTGATTTTACTGGTTTCCTTACTCTGGAGTGTCTGGGGATGTCCATTCATTGGCCATTGACCACCTTTGGCTTCAGGCTGTGTTAAAAAATAAAATGCCCATTGTGGTCATCAGGCATTGCCAGTCTCATGACTCCAAAACTTTTGTGTTTCGGCCCCTTTGATAGATGGGAACAGAGTAGAATGACTCGTGGTAAATACAAAGACTCACTGGAAGGACCTAGTGTAAAATCAGTGATTACCCATTCTTCATATGTAACCACTGAATGTTACTTTTTCTTAAACTTCTTTGGTAATGTAGGATTCGATAAAGTTTATTCATGAACAAAACTATTGAGAATACTCACTTTTTAAGAAAGTAGAAATGTCAGCAAAAAGTTACTAGTTTCAATTAAAGCCACAAATATCTATTAGCATTTGCTTTTGATGCTCTTTTGTGTTTGTTTTCTTGGATGAGCAAGAAAAAGCAGAATTTATATGCTTACCCAGAGCTGCAAAGGATTTTCAGACTGAGCTAGGAAAGCTGATGGACTGAAGCAGTTTACAGATTTATGGGGAAAGGAAAGCTTTTTAAATAGCACTAGCAAGTGAAATTGCATTTTGGATTTATTAAAGGTACCAAATTGGAGAAAGACTGTGAGAAGAAGCCAGTAAGGGCAAATTATTACATAGGATTTTTAGATTTATTTATCTCTGGTAACAAAATCAGTGCCTACTTGTAAAGAGTTCAAATGGTACAAAAATGTCTAACATGGGGGCCTCTGGATGAATCAGTCAGTTAAGCATCTGCCTTCTGTTCAGGTCATGATCTCTGGGTCCTGGGATAGAGCCTTGAGTTGGGCTTTTTGCTCTGCAAGGAATCCGCTTTTCTCTCCTCCCTCTGCCTGTCACTCCCCCTTCTTGTGTACTTGCTTACTTTGTTAAATAATAAAAATAAAATCTTAAAAAAAAATGTCTAACATAGAATGTAAAGATCTTCTATAGTATCACATTGCACTGCACAGCTTAATTCATATTCTTATCTTCCACCCATGTATTATATCTGTATCTTTTTAAAGTATAAAACAGAACCATAATAAATATTCTATTTTGTATCTGCCTTACTGTATAGTGTCCACAACACCTGTGTGTGTGTGTGTGTGTGTGTGCGCGCGCGTGTGCATGTGCACATATGTATTATTTAGTCTCTCATGGCCATATAATATTTCATTATTAACACCATTTATTTAGCCAATCTTCACTGATGAATACTTAAAGTTTTTTTCCCTTTACCTTTTTTGCTAATATGAGCAACACCAACAGAAGAATATCTTTGCCATATCTTTGTATCTCTGTGAGTTTCTCTAAATTTTTAACAGTTGAATTAGTGTGCCAAAGTATATGCATCTTTTGTATTTTATATTACTCTCAAAAGTGTTAATATAAAATTTCTCACATAGCAGTAGTATAAAATAGTACCAACTGTGCCATACTTACAATGGGTATCATTCACTTGTCAGTTGTTTTTTCGACCAGTTTGCTTTTTGATATCTGTCAAATACATCTTTTTAAAAAAGATTTTATTTATTTATTTATTTGAGAGAGAGAAAGAGAAAGGCAGAGAGCCCAGGCTAGCACAAGCAGGGGGAGGGACAGAGGGAGAAGCCGACTCCTCACTGAGCGGGGAGCTCCATGGAGGGGGATAGACCCAGGAATTACTACCAGAGCTAAAGGCAGGCACTTTACCAGCTAAGCCACCCAGGCACCCCTCTTTTATATTTTATTTTATTTTTTATTTAAAGCTTCTATGTTTTTCAGCATGCTTGGGCAAGGACTTCTCCTCAACAAGTTTATATGATATTAATCTTGTATTCTGTCCATTTATAGTGTCATGATTACATTTTAAATCTTTGCCCTACGATAACTTTGTTGTATGGAATGAGTTCAAATCCAGCTTTTCTCTTCCCCACACCTCCTTTTCTCTATCACTGAGTTGTTCCGACACTGTTTGCTGTTGTAATTGTCATTATGGTGACTTGAAATATATTTCTCATTCACTCACTGGATCTCCACTTATTGTTTACTGTCTATGGGCATACAATATGCTGTATGTATTTAGAATGCATAATTTGATGGGTTTTTACATATGTATGTGTGATTAGGATAATGAACATTTCCAACATCCCCCTAAAATTTCCATTCTTATTTGTAATCCATCTCTCTAGATGCCTTTCTTGTCCCAGGCAACTATTAATTGGCTTTCAGCCCCTCTAAATTAGCTTTCACATGATAGTTTTGCATATAGAATTTTATATAGATGAGTAATAAGATATGAACTTTTTTTTTTTTAATGGACTCCTTCTTTCACTGGGCAAACTTATTTTGAATTCATTAGTGATGTAGTACATATCAGTAGTTCATTTGTTTTTGTTGCTGAGTATTGTTCCATTGCAAAGAATAAGAATATGCAGTAAGCTGTGTGGTGTGATATTATGGAAGATAACATTCTATGTTAGACATTTCTGTACCATTTGAACTCTTCACATTGCGTGGAAACTCTTTATCCATTGCATGGATATACTGCAGTTTAGCGATCCATTCATCTGTAGATGGACATTTGGGTTGTTTCCACTTTGGGACTATTATGAATAATGCTATGAATATTGGTCTATAAGTTTTTGTGTGGAAACACTGTAAATGCCTAGGAATGGAGTGGGTGGCATATAGAATAGGTAATGTTTAACCTTTTAAGAAACTGCAAAGCCATTTTGGAACATGGCTTACTCTTTTAAATTCCCATTGCTAAGGAGATGAGAGTTGTGGTTATTCCACATTTTCATTAACACTTGGTATGATTAATCTTTTTTTGTTTTAGACGTTCTAATGGATTTGTAGTAGCATATCAGTGTGGCTTAATTTGTATTCCCCTGATTATTACTTTTGTTGGGCTTATTTTCCATCTGTATATGTATGTATTCAAATCTTCTGCCCTTTGTTTTTATTGTTTGTTTTCTTGTTACTGAGTTGTAAGAGTTCTTTTTTATATCTACCTACAAGTACTTTGTCAGCTGTATATTCTGAGTATTTTTATGGCAGTGTGTTTTGTTTTTTTATTTTCATGGTAGTGTTCTGAATACTTAAAGTTTCTGAAGACTGAAAGTTTTCAATTTTGATGAAGTTCAAGTAGTTTTATTTTTAATACTAGATACTTCTTTGTATCCTACTTAACAAATACTTGCCAAAACCAAGTTCATAAAATTTGATCATGTGCTTTCTTTTACTTTGTTTTTTTTTTTGTTTTTAAATTCATTTAGTAAACATATAGTGTATTATTAATTTCAGGGTTGAATTTAGTGATTTATCAGTTGCATATACCACGCAGTGCTCATCATATCAAGCGCCTTCCTTAAAGCCCATCACACAGTTACCTCAACCTCCCACCCACCACTTCTCCAGCAACCCTCAGTTTGTTCCCTAGAGTTAAGAGAGTCTCTGATGGTTTGCCTCCCTCTCTGATAGTTTTAGCTCTTACACTGAGATCTGAAATATAGTTGAGTATATGGTGTGAAGTGAGATTTGGGTTTATTTTCTTTCTTGAGGGTATCCAATTGTTCCAGCACCATTTGCTGAAAAAAAATTATCTTTTCTCTGTTGAATTACTTTGATACCTTTGGTCAAAAATTAATTGATCATTTATGTGTGACTCTATCTCTGGACTTTCCCTTCTCCATTATTTTACATGTGTAGTCTTCTGCATTTCCATAGATTTTAGTATCAGCTTTTCAATTTCTCTCCCAAAATGCCTGTTGATTTATCGACTCCGTACATGATTTGAGGGAGAACTGACATCTTTATAACTCTGTGTCTTTTGATCCATGAACATGGTATGTTTCTATTATTTGGGTATTCTGTGGTATCTGTCAGCAATGTTTTGTAGTTTTCATTGTATAGAAAGGTAATACACAACCTTTCTCAAATTTAATTCTAGGTATTTAATATTTTTGATGCTCTTGTAAGTGGCATTCTTTAACTTCTGTTTCTGGTTATTTATTGCTAGCATTTAAAAATACAATTGAGGGACACCTGGGTGGCTCACGGATAAAGTGTCTGCCTTCAGCCTAGGGCATGATCCTGAGGTTCCAGATTGAGTCCTACATTGGGCTCCCTGCATGGAGCCTGCTTCTCCCTCTGCCTATGTCTCTGCCTCTCTCTCTGTCTCTCATGAATAAATAAATAAAATATTTAAAAATAAATAAATATAAAATAAAAATACAATTGATTTTTGCATAATGACCTTGTATCCTGCCACCTAACCAAACTTACTTTTTATTTCTAATAGCTTTATGATAGAATCTTTTGAATTTTCTACATAAATGATCATGACATTTATAAATAGAACTATTATTTTTCCTTTTACAATCTGTATGCCTTTTGTTTTCTTTCCCTTTTTGCACTGGCTAGGACCTCCAGTGCAGTATTGTACAGAGTGGTAAAAGCAGATATCCTAGGCTCTTTCCAAATCCTAGGGAGAAAGGATTATGTCTGAAGTGTGTGGTATGTTTTTCATAGAGTCCTTTCATAGGCTGAGAAGTTCTCTTTCATTCCTAATATGCTGAGATTTTACTGTGATGGGTTTTTTTTTCTGCATCTGTTGAAATGATCATATAGTTCTTTAAAAAATTATTTTAATATAGTAAATTTATTGATGTTTATATTAAACCAAACTTGCCACCTAGATCTAAACTACATGTGACTATGCTCTATTAATTTCTTTTATATAATGTTGGCTTTTTATTTAGCAAAAATGTTATGAAGTTTTGTGACTATGTCTATGAAGGATAGTGCTCTGAAATTTTATTTTCTCTTAATCTTTTTCTGATTTTTATAGCAGAGAAATGTTGGACTCAAGGAATGTGTTGAAACGTCTTCTGTTCTCTTTAGTTTTTTGGAATAGATTCTTTTTTTTTTTTTAATAGAATTGGTGCTATTTTCTGCTTAAATTTTTACTAATCACCAGTGAAACAATTTAGGTCTAGAATTATCTTTATAGCATGGGTTCAAAGTGTAAGTTGATTTTCACTATGTTATTCAGTTTATTTCTTCTTGATATCTTTAAGGAAATTTGTATATTTCATTTACATTGTCAGATTTATTGGCATGAAGTTGTTTATGATATTCCCATAACCCTTTAGTGTCTTAAGAATCTGTAGTGGTGCCCCGTCATTTCCGATGTTGCTTATTTGAACAGCAATGAGAAATTGAGGTTTTATTTTCTTGATCCACTCGAGTTTTACTTAATTTTTTCTGCTTTGAGAACTAGCTTTGGTTTTATTGATTTTTCTTTTTTTCCCCCTATTTCATTAATTTCTGCTCTTATATCCTTCTCTCTCCTTTGGATTTCATTTCTTGCTCTTACTCTCATTTTTTAAGGTAGAAGCTGAAGTTGTTGGTTTATGTCTTGTCTGTTTTTGTAATATAATCATTTGATACTATAAATTTCCCTCTAAGCACTGCTGTAGTTCCGTTCCACAAATTTTGATGTTTTGTTTCCATTTTCATTTAGTTCTCTGTAATTTCTAATTTCCTTTGTGATGTCTTTTTTGATTCATGGATTATTTAGAAGTGTCTTATATAACTGCAGTATTTGGGACTTACTAAATATATTTTTTAATGATTTCAATTTAATTTGATTGTAGCTAGAAAATATACATTGTATGATTTGCATGCTATATAATTTCTTTAGACTTGTTTTATGGCCCAGTATATGGTCTATTTTGGTAAATGGTCCCTGCATACTTGTAAAGATTGTATATTCTGCTGCTGTTGACTGGAGTGTTCTATGAATGTCAGGTCAAGTTAGTTGTTAGTGTTGTTCAGTCTTACATCTTTACTCATTTTTCTGGCTACTGGTCTGTTACTTATTGAGAGAAAGGTAAGAGAGTGTCTTGTGGCTTTGGCTATTTTGCTTTTAGTTATATCAGTTTTGTTTTCTGTTTTGAAGCTCTGTTATTCTATGTAAAAATAAAATTTAAATTATTTGTGATACTGAGGAATAGAACTCTATCATTAGGAGATGCCGCTCTTTCTTCTTGGTAAGGTTATTTATCCTGAGATCTACTTTTTCTGAGGTTACCATCATCACTGTAGCTTTCCATGATCAGTGTTATTAGTAAGGCAGGTGTGCTTTTCTATCCCTTAACTTCTAACGTATCTATGCCTTTATATTTAAAGAGGTGTTTTCTTGAAGGAAGATGTACTTAGGGCTTGCCTTTTTATTCAATCTTATAATATTAGTTTTCCGTTTGAGACGTTTAGAACATTTTCATAAGTGTAATTAGCAATGGTAATATATTTAAATCTATAATATTACTAGTTTTCTATTGTTCCTTCTTTCTTATTTCTGTCTTTTGTAGCCATCTTTTGGATCAATTGAATATTTTCCTTTTAGTGATTGCTGTAGGGTTTTCAGTACACATCTTTGTGTAACCCACTTTGTGTAATTTATATAATGGTCACCTCCGAATGTACTAGTAAACAAAGCAGCCAAGAGTTTATTGGACATAAAAGATCACAGGGCAAATAGAAAAATTCACATCACACAATTTGCTGCGTCAGTTAAGCACACAGTGAGAGCAAGGGCTAAGGTAAATTAACATACTTTAAGTAGAGTACAAGCAAGATGAAATATATACCCAAGTCCCAGGTAAGAGTGTATTCATATCTCACACCTGTCTGTTGCATCAGCCTCCTCAGAGTTGAAATGTGAGAAAGACGGCCCATCAACAGAAAATATCTCAGACCAACAGTATGTATTTGCTGTAGAAGAGGGACACTGAGATGTGTGCAGTTGTCCCTGGCTGTAGTTTTGACAAACTTACAGTCAAAGCTGGATTTTATGTCTCTTATTTGTGTTTTTCAGCAAAGAACACACAGGACTTGAATAGATGTCACCAGTGTGTGGCTTAACTAAAACTGCAGGTTATAGTGAATATTTGGTGCTTCCAAATATGGTTTTGTATTTAGTTTTATATTTAGTGTATCATGAATATTTAGGGTCTGATATCTCATGCATGTTTAATGAATCCTGAATCCTTTGGTGCTCTCATCCATTTCCATTCGTGTTCAGCACATATATTCTCTACCTGTACATGTCACACACATCCCATTTTCTTCTTCTTTTTTTTTTCTGTATCAGAATTAACTACTCTCAAGTGATCCAGAAATATACTTTATGTCGCTTGATGATGTCTTATGTAAGGACAGTCAGCAGTGTACTTCTATTCTTAGTGACTTCCCAGTATGTGTGTCATAAAATCAAACTCCTTCAGAACCCTATGGGATGTGCTATGGCTACTGCATCCACTTCATTTCTTCTCTTTCCCTTCCTGACTTTGCTTTCACCATATTGACCCCTCAGTTTACTGAATAGGCTATGCATAGGGCTACTTTCTCTTACCACAGGACCTTTGCTTTTACTAGTCTCTCCCCAGAATATTCTTCTCCCATCTCTTTGCATGGCAGAGTGCATTCCATCCTGCAGATTTCAGAGAGACCTTTGTTCTCTTCCTCATCTGAAATAGTGCTGTGAGAATAAGAAGCCATACCTCATCAGAAGTCTCTAGCCTCATCTAGCATCTGCCACAAAATAGCCTTAGGTGTTAGGTAGCCACACAAAAAAATCTATTTAACTAGGTAAGGGTATAGTGCATTATTATTCTCAATGTACTTCTGGGTTTTATATGCAGACAACATTTTAGGATTTTTGTACAAGTATTTATAAATAAAATTAATCTCTAGTTTTTATTTCAAGTCCACTACTGATTTTTTTACCTTTATATTTTGAAATATTTATAGTTTTGCAAGGAAATACCAAGAGGTCCCATGCATGTCACCTGGTTTCCTGCAGTGGTTATGTCTTATATAACTATAGTACAGTATCAAAACCAGAAGACCTTCATTGCCACACTGTGTTTGCATAACTCAGTTGATGTGCATTTGGTGAGGTTTGTTTTACATCTCGGGATGGGGTTTCTCTTGGCTTAGGTTCTGTGGACCTCTGAAAGGAATGTGTATTCTGCTCTTACTCCGTGGAGTGTATTGTATAAACGTGATGAAATCTTGTTGGCTGATGGTGTTAAGTTCTCCTATAACCTTACTGATTTTCTCTCCAGTTATACTGTCAACTGCAGAGGTGTGGAAGCCTTCAACTGTAGTTGTAGCTTTGTCATTTCTCTTTTCTTATCTCACAGTTGGTAGTGCTTTGGTGTTTCACAGCTGTGTTGTTTCATTCATGCATATATGGGATGTTCACGACTTCTTGGTGGTTTGCATCATGTAATTTTATCATTATTTATTTATTGTTTATTATTATGTGATATCTCTCAATGTTCCTTCTAATTTTCTTTCCCCTGAAGTCTTTTTTCCTAGTATCAGTACAGCCACACCTGCTTTCTTTTGATAGATTTTTGCATGCATATCTTTTTCCATCCTTTTAAGATTCAACCAACCTTTATCTTTATATCTTAAATAAGTTACTTGTAGATTGCATATAGTTGGGTCCTCCCCCTCATCCACTCTACAAGTCTGTCTTTTCAGTGATGTGTTTATATGTTTAATATTTCATATAACTATTCATGTGTTCATAAGTTTGCCTTTTGTTTTTTCCTTTTTTTTTTTTGTTTCTCTGTTTTCTTTTTTTCTGCTGTCCTGTGGACTAATTGGACTTTTTTTTAAGAATTCCATTTTGCTTTGTCTATAGTGCTTTTGAGATTATCTCTTTGAATACTTTTGTTAGTGGTTTTACTCTTGGTATCATACATAATTTATATGCATAGCTATAAGTTATAATGATCTAATAGTGTCACTGTCTTTTACTAGTTTGAATAAAGCATAGAAATTTTTTCTCATTCATAAAATTTGTTTATAGAATTCACCTCTGAAGTTGTCTGGTCATGATTCTTTTTTCCCCCCAAGTTTATTTAAATTCTTTTTAGTTAACATATAGTGTAAAATATTAGTTTCAGGAATAGAATATTAGTTTCAGGAATAGAATAGTGTAGTGATTCATCACTTACATATAGCACCCAGTGCTCATCACAACAAGTGCCCTCCTTAATACTTATCACCCATTTAGCCTTCCTCTATCTCCCCTCCCCTCCAGCAACCCTCAGTTGTTTATCTATATTTAAGAGTCTGTTTTATGATTTACCATCTCTTCCTCCCTGTTCATCTGTTTTGTTTCTTAAATTTCACATTCCAGTGAAATCATATGGTGTGTGTCTTTCTCTGACTGATTGATTTCAGTTAGCATATACACTCTAGTTCCATCCACATCATTGCAAATGGCAAGATTTCATTCTTTTTTTATGGCTGAGTAGCATTCCATTACACACACACACACCCCCCACATCTTTTTTATCCATTCATCTGTTGATGGACACTTGGGCTGTTTCTGTAATTTGGCTTGTGTTGATAATGCTGCTCTAAAGATCAGGGTTCCCTCTTGCACTGTTGGTGGGAATGTGAACTGGTGCAGCCACTCTGGAAAACTGTGTGGAGGTTCCTCAAAGAGTTAAAAATAGACCTGCCCTACGACCCAGTAATTGCACTGTTGGGGATTTACCCCAAAGATACAGATGCAGTGAAATGCTGGGACACCTGCACCCTGATGTTTCTAGCAGCAATGTCCACAATAGCCAAACTGTGGAAGGAGTCTCGGTGTCCATCGAAAGATGAGTGGATAAAGAAGATGTGGTTTATGTATACAATGGAATATTCCTCAGCCATTAGAAACGACAAATACCCTCCATTTGCTTCAACGTGGATGGAACTGGAGGGTATTATGCTGAGTGAAATAAGTCAATTGGAGAAGGACAAACATTATATGGTCTCATTCATTTGGGGAATATAAAAAATAGTGAAAAGGAATAAAGGGGAAAGGAGAGAAAATGAGTAGGAAATACCAGAGAGGGAGACAGAACATGAGAGACTCCTAACTCTGGGATACGAACAAGGGGTAGTGGAAAGGGAGGTGGGCGGTGGGTGGGGGTGAGTGTGTGACGGGCACTGAGGGGGGCACTTGATGGGATGAGCACTGGGTGTTATGCTGTATGTTGTCAAATTGAACTCCAATAAAAAAAAATAAAAGACAAAAAAATTAAAAATAAAAAAAATTAAATATCAGGGTTCCTATGTCCCTTCAAATCACTATTTTTGTATCTTTTGAGTAAATACCTAGTAGTACTGTTCTCCAGAATGGCGTTTGCATTTCCATCAACAGTGTAAGAGAGCTGCCCTTTCTCCACATCCTCACCAACATCTCTTGTTTCCTGTGTTGTTAATTTTAGCCATTCTCATAGGTCTGAAATAATATCTCATCATGGTTTTGATTTGTATTTCCCTGATAATGGGTGATGTTGAGCATCTTTGCCTGTGTCTGTTAGCCATTTGTATGTCTTCTTTGGAGAAATGTCTGTTCATGTCTTCTGCCCATTTCTCAACTGGATTATTTGTTTTTTGGGTATTGAGTTTGATAAATTCTTTAGAGGTTTTGGATACTAACTAACCCTTTATCAGGTATGATATTTACAGAAATCTTCTGTCATTCCAAAGGCTGCATTTTAGTTTGTTGATTGTTTCCTTTGCTGTGCAGAAGAAGCTTTTTATCTTGATGAAGTTCTAATAGTTCACTTTTGCTTTTGTTTCCCTTGCCTCTGGAGATGTATCTAGGAAGAAGTTGCTATGGCTAATGTCAAAGAGGTTGCTGCCTGTGTTCTCCTCTAGGACTTTGATGGGTTCCTATCTCACATTTAGGTCTTTCATCCCTTTTGAATTTATTTTTTGTGTATGATGTAAGAAAGTGGTCTAGATTCATTCTTCTGCATGTCACTGTCCAATTCTCCCAACACCATTTGTTGAAGAAACTGTCTTTTTCCACAGGATATTCTTTCCTGCTTTTTGGTGGCGTCTCTGGGTTTTCTACAGAGTATCATGCATTCTGCGAATAGTGAGTTTGACTTCTTCCTTCCTGATTTGGATGCCTTTCATTTCTTCTTCTTGTCTGATTGCTGTGGCTTTGACTTCCAGTACTGTGTTAAATAGCAATGGTAAAAGTGGATATCTGTCTTTTTCATGACAGTAGAGGGAAAAGCTCTCAGTTTCTCCCCATTGAAGATGATATTAGCTGTGGGTCTTTTGTATATGGCCTTTGTGAGGTATGTTCCCTCTGTCCCTACTTTATTGAGGGTTTTTATCACGAATGGATGCTATACTTTGTCAAATGCTTTCTCTGTATTTATTGAGAGGATCATATAGTTCTTATCCTTTCTTTTTATTTTTTTTAAATATTTTATTTATTCATGAGAGACACAGAGAGAGGCAGAGATATAGGCAGAGAGAGAAGCAGGCTCCCTGAGGGGAGCCTTATGTGGGACTTAATCCCAGGACCCTGGGATCATGACCTGAGCCGCCCAGGTGCCCTCCTTTTTTTTTTTTTTTTTTTTATTATTAAGTCTGGTGTATCACATTGATTGATTTGTGAATATTGAACCATCCTTGCAGCCCAGGAATAAATCCCATTTGTATGATTCTTTTAGTGTACTGTTTGATTTGATTTGATTTGCTAGTATTTTGCTGAGAACCTTTGTATCCATGTTCATCAGGGATATTGGCCTGTGCTTCTTTTTATTAGTGGGATCTTTGGTTTTGGAATCAAAGTAATGCTGACCTCATAGAATGAGTTTGGAGGTTTTCCTTCCATTTCTGTTTTTTGGAACAGTTTGAGAAGAATAGGTATTAACTCTTCTTGAATTGATTGGTAGAATTCCCCTGGGAAGCCATCTGGCCGTAGATTTTTGTTGGGAGATTTTTGATTACTGATTCAGCTTCTTTGCTGTTTATCAGTCTGTCTAAGTTTTTTATTTCTTCCTGTTTCAATTTTGGTAGTTTTTATGTTTCTAAGAATTTATCCATTTTTTTCAGCTTGCCCAATTTGCTGGCATATAATTTTTCATAATATTCTCCTGTAATTGTATTTTTGTGGTGTTGGTTGTGATCTCTCTTCTGTCATTCATGATTTTATTTATTCAGGTCCTTTCTCTTCTCTTTTGGGTGTGTCTGGCTAGGGGTTTATCAGTTTTATTAATTTTTTCAAAGAACCTGCTTCTGTTTTCATTGATCTGTCCTACTGTTTTTGTTTCTTTCTAGATCATTTATTTCTGCTCAAATCTTTATTATATTCTTTCTTCTACTGACTTTAGGCTTAATTTGTTGTTCTTTTTCTAGCTCCTTTAGGTGTAAGGTTAGGTTGTTTATTTGAGATTTTTCTTGTTTCTTGAGGTAGGCCTGTATTGCTATATACTTACCTCTTATCGCTGCTTTTCTGCATCCCAAAGATTTTGTACTATTGTGTTTTCATTTTCTTTGGTTTCCATGTATTTTTTATTTCTCCTTTAATTTTTTGCTTGAGCCATGTATTCTTTAGTAGGAGGTTGTTTAACCTCTATGTATTTATGATATTTCCAAATTTTTTCTTGTGGTTGACTTCATGTTTCACGGCATTGTGATCTGAAACTATGCCTGGTATGTTCTCAATCTTTTTGTACTCATTGAGACCTGATTTGTGACCTAGTGTGTGATCTCTTCTGGAGAATCCCGTGTACATTCAAAAAGAATATGTATTCTGCTGCTCTAGGATGAAATGTTCTGAATATACCTGTTAAGTCCGTCTACTCCAGCATGTCACTCAAAGCCATTGTTTGTTGTTCATTTTCTGGTGTGTTATTGTATCTAGGGTGTTCAATTCCTCTCTATTACTGTATTATTATCAATGAATTCCTTTATGTTTGTTATTGTTTTATATATTCATGTGCTCCCAAATTGAGGGCATAAATATTTATTATTATTATTATTATATCTTCTTGTTGGATAAATCCTTATATTGTGATATAGTGCCCTACTTTATCTCTTGTTACAGTCTTTGGTTTAAAATCTGGTTTGTCTGATAGAAGTATTGCTACTCCAGCTTTCTTTTGATGTTTATTAGCATGATAAATATTTCTCTATCCCCTCATTTTCAATCTGCAGTTGTCTTTATTTCTAAAATGAGTGTCTTGTATGCAACATATAGATGGATCTTGCTTTTTTATCCATTCTCACACCCTATGACTTTTGATTGGAGCACTTAGTCCATTTACATTCAGAGTGATTATTGATAAGGTATGAATTTAGTGCCATTTTATTACTTGCACTGTCATTGTTTCTGGAGACTTTCTCTTCTTTTCTAGCCTTTGTTACTTTTGGTCTTTCTTTCTCAAAGAATCCCCTTTAATACATTTTTTAAAGATTTTATTTATTTATTCATGAAAGACTGCATCATGCAGGACTCGATCCCAGGATCCCAGGATCATGACTTGAGTCAAAGGCAGACAGATGCTGAACCACTGAACAACCCAGGTGCCCCCTTGCCCCCCATGACATTTCTTGCAGGGCTTGTTTAGTGGTCATGAACTCCTTTAGTTTTTGGTCGACTGGGAAACTCTTTATCTCTCCTTTTATTCTGAATGACAGTCTTGCTGGATTGAGTATTCTTGGCTGCATATTTTTCCCATTCAGCCCATTGAATATATCTTGCCACTGTCTTCTGGCCTGCCAAGTTTCAATGGAGAGATCTGCTGCTAGCCTTATTTGTCTTCCCTCATAAGTTAGGAGCTTCTTTTGCCTTGCTGCTATTAGGATTTTTTCTTTTTCTCTATATTTTGCAAATTTAATTATGATATGTCTTGGTGTTGGCCTGCTTGTGTTCATTTTGATGAGAGTTCTCTGTGCCCTCTGGATTTGGATGTCTGTTTTCTTCCCCAGATTAGGGCAACTTTCAGCTGTAATTTCCTCGAATAAACGTTCTGCCTCTTTTTCCACTCTCTTCTTCCTCTGGGACTCCTATGATATGAATGTTATTGAGCTTTATGGAGTCACTGAGTTCCCTAAGTCTGTATTTGTGATCCAATATTTTTCTTCCTTCTTATTTTCAGCTTCATTATTTTCCGTAATTTTATCTTCTATATCACTTATTTGTTTCTCTGCTTCTTCCATTGTGTGGTCACTATTATCAAGTTGGTATTGCATTTTGTAGCATTTTTTTCAGCCCCACTAGTTTAGAATTTTTGTCTCTGCAATAAACATCTCCCTGGTGTCTTCTATGCTTTTCTCAAGTCCAGCTAGTGTCCTTATGATTGTTGCTTTCAATTCTGGACTAGGCATATTAGTCATATCTGTTTCAATTAGATCCCTCACCATGACCTTTTCTTCTTCTTTCTTTTGGGATAGATTCTTCCATCTTGGCATTTTATCTAGGTCTCTGCCTTTTCTCTGTATTAGGAAAGCCTGTTACATTTCCTCTTCTTAAGAGTAATGGCTTTATGAAGAAGAGCTCTACACTGTTCAGGGCCTGGCTCTTCAGGAAGTGTTTCTGGTATATGCTGTGTGTATACTCTGCTGCTATCTTTTGACTGCTCTTTCCCTCAGGTCAGTCCTCTGCAGAGTTTCTCCTTGCCTGCTGTGGGGAGTATTTGGAACCTGACCACAGTGTGAGGAGTTTGAACTAGGTGTACTTTGGACTGCTTGTTAAAACAGATCTGATGCTATTTCTCCTATAGCTGAAGCTTTGTAGACCTCTATGGTCAGTAGGCATGGTACATGTGGAGAGGTGGGGATGGTTTTGTGCTGGTCTTCTGGGGGAGGGGCCTGCTGTTCTGGTTCTCTGGCATACTTTCCCAGAAAAGCAGCACCTACAGAGTGCAGGGTAGCAGGGCTTGTTGCAAGCAGTTTAGGCTGCCACTGTTGGTGCTGTGCTGCTTACTGAATTGAGTTTATGCTGAGGGGCAGGGGAGAGAAATGGCAGCAGCCCCTTACCCTACTCCTTAGAGAGGGGAGTTCACACCCACTGCTGTCCAGGAAGCCCTCCCAGAAGAACAGATAATCTCCCCTAATTTGTCTTAGGCATCCCTCAGATCCCTGCTTTTGCCTTGTCAGTGTCTGGGCAGTCTGCATGCCTGGAGCATGGTATACCTGTGTTCTATCCCAGGCAAGTCAGCTGAGTCTTAAACCTACATAAAATTTAGGGCCCTGGCTGGAGTGGACCCACACTGGTCCTCTGGAGGAGGGTGTCACTGTGTCAGGACTGATGCAGGTTTGTTCCAGAATGTGGGTCATGCCCAAGTACAAGGGCATGGAGTTTGGAGTAAAGTGCAGCAAAGAGCTAGTGTCCAGGGTAGCTGCCCTCAGCAGGTGTCTCTGCACCTGTTCTGTAGGGCAAAGGAAGGAGATGGTGCCTACTGGCTTTCTTGTCCCAGGAGAGGCAATGCCACCTCTCCCAGATATTTCTGAGAAGGGGAGACCATCTCTCCCAGTGTGCCTCCTTCCCAGGGGGATCCTCAGATCTGCTCCCAGGTATCTGTCCTTTCTCCACAGGAGCACTGCTCTGCCCACCAGGCTCCATGTTGGCCATGCTGTAGAACTCTAAAACTGGTCTTTGAGCCCCAGTGGTGGTAAAAACTCTAAAAAATCAGCCCCTCTTGTTTTCCCAGTCAGTGGCTTTGCGAAAGTGTTTTCCTTGCATTCCTCTTTCTGTTCCCTCTCTCTCTGATCAAGGCTCCCCCCCGCCCCCCCATGCAGCATCTGTGATCCGTTTCTCCCCCAAATTAAGCTCCGCACCTCCTACCTCCTACCTTATATGATGTGACCTCCTCTCTGTCTAGTTGTGCATCTTGTTCTGTCAGGTGTCAGATCGATTTCTTGGATATTCAGAATGATCTGATACTTACCTACCTGTATTAGAGGGACAAGGCAAGCTAGGGCCCTCCTCCTATTCCTCCTCCATCTTAGCTCCTCCCTGGTATGGTTCTTTTTAAGGAGATTCTAGCTCACTGACCACTTTAAAAATAAAACCTTTTTGTCTTAGTGTAGTTTCAGATTTACAGAAATGCTGTGAAGGTAGAACAGAGAGTTCCTTGTACTTACCCCCTTGCAAGTTCTTATCTTACCATGCTACATTTGTCACAGTTAGCAATCCTACACATGACTCAGAGTTCCCTAGATGTTCATGGTTCCTTTTTCTTTTCTCAGCATCACCCAGTACAATACACTGAGTCTCCTTAATCTCCTCCTCAGACTTCCTTTCTTTTTGATGGCCTTGGTGGTTTTGAGTAGCCCTGGCATTTTGAAAAATGTCTCATAATCTGAATGTGCCCAGTTTTGTTTTTTGTTTTCCTCAGGATAAGACAGTCATGGGTTTGGGGTAGGAATACCACAGAGGTGAAGTGTTTTTGAATCACATCACATGAAGGGTTCAGGCAGTCAACATGCTCTGTCACTGAGTGTGGCTGAGGTTTATCAGCTTTCTCCTGTGTGATGTTACTCCCCCGCCCCCCACTTCCATGTTTTACTCTTTGGAAGCAGGTCAGATAAAGCTCATCTGACACTCAAAGGACACAGAATTCAGTTCCATCTTTTCGAGGGCACAGTATCTACATAAATTATTTGTAATTTTGCTGTATGGGAGATCTGTCTCTTCATGTATTTTTTTTTATTAGTATTTGATGACTTTAACAACTGCTTCCCTAGTTCCTCTTAACATTTTTTTTTCCTTTATTCTGGAAATGTGAATAATTCTAAAGTATCATCCAAATCCATCATTTTTTGAGAGGAGTTTTATAACTATTTCTTTAGCATATATGGTTATTTACTGGATCATCTTCCTAATTTGGTGTATTTGTGACTTTTTCCATTTTGTCTATATTTTGATAGCTAGTGTTTCATGATTTTTTCCTCCTTAAGTCACTAGCTGTTTTACCAACTCTACTGATTTTATCCATTATATTAATTCCCTTTAAAAACATCATTAATCATTCCTTTCTCCTTTCATTAGAATATTTTGTTCACTTCCTTATCTCTTGATTTCAGTGCTCTCTGCACTTACCGATTGTCCTTGTGAGAAATAATGGGTGCTAACCAGAGTTATGTCTGTTTCGTGAGAGCATCAAGGAGAGACATGGGAAGTGTTATGATGTAGAAGTTGGTGTGTGACTTGTGATGGTCACTGTTATTCATTCGATCAGTCCCATCAGGCACTGCTGGGGGGCTTGGTCTCAGAGAGCTCATGGTTTACTATGGGGGCCAACAGAAATCAGCAGGTTCATTATCATGTAAGTTATAACAGGTAACAGCAGGCCAGCTCTCTGGCTTGGGGTGACTAGAGCACCTTCCACAAGTGGGGCACACTTGTGAGCAGGAAGTGCTGCAGTTTGCCTGATGGAGTGTGTTGTGCACCAGCAGAAGTGTGTGCTTGCTCTATCCCCTTCCTCCAAGGGTGCATTCCCCCCCACCCCCACCTTCCTTTACCCACATGACTGCTGCTCTCCTGGCAAGGGTAACTTCCAACAGTGCCTCTTGAGCCGCCTCCTGAGGATCATGGGGGCTCTTTGGACCAGGTGAGATGCTTGTCCCAGGTGCTCACAGCACTCCAGACTTCTCTACAGCACTTGTCATTGTTGCAGTTTTATGTTTGCTTTGTGTGATTAGTTGATTAAAGTCTATCACTGAATGCCTGACTTCAGACAGCAGGAGTTGGGTTAGATTTGGTTACTATTCTATCCCTGCACCTCCATCAGGCAATGGCACATGGCAGGTGCTCAGTAAAGGCCTGCATTGAATGAGTGAGGCCTAAGGGGGAGCAGTGGTTGGTGTCAGGTGCATTGGGCCCATACTGTGAAGACCTTTGTCCCTGCCAAAGGGTTCTCCACCCTGTGTCCTCTGATGAGTCTTGGAAGGACATTAAGCAAGGATTTGACATGACTGATTACATTTAATTGAGGAAGATCTGCAGGGAACCATTTATGTGAAAAGTACATTTTAGAATATGTCAGTAAAGCAGTGCTAACAAATAGAGATTTCTTATTTTTGTAGATATTAACCAGTAGTTATTATTCACAATGTTGCCATTTTAAAAAATACCTTTAATGAGTAATCTTTTTTCTGCATTTATGTAGATTCTCTGCTATAGTTAGGAATGTTTTTTAGAGTTTCCACCTGTGGTAAGCAGAATATTGCCTCCACCTACTAAGATGTCCCTGTGTTAATCCCTGAAACCTGTGAATTTTAAGTTGTTTTGCAAGCGGGAAATTAAGGTTGCAGATGGAATTAAGGTTGTTAATCAACTGACCTTAGGGAGATTATCCTGGATTATTCAGGGGACCTAGTGTAATCACAAGTACCTCTAAATGTGGAAGGAGGAGGCACAAGGAGCTCTCAAAGTGGTGGAATGAAATGCAGGAGACTAATCTGGCCATTGCTAGCTTTGGCACTGCAAAGGGGCCACAGGCCAAAGCATGCCATGAGGCTCTATAAGCTGGAAAAGGCTGGCCTCCAGAAAGGAATGCAGCCTTACCAACATCTTGGTTTTTAGTTCAATGAGATCCATCTCAGACTTCTGACCTCCAGGACTATAAGGTAATAAATTTCTGTTGTTTTAAGCCACTAAGTTTGTGGTAATTTGTTACAGCAATAATGGGATCTTAACAGAAAACCACTTAACTATATTTTATAATAAGTCTACCAGGGATGCAATCATGAGAACAATACAGAGCAGTCTTTGTAGAAGCAGCAAATGAAATTAACTATGAAATTCTGCTTGGGTCTTTTTGTGCTTGTGTATTTGATGGGTGATAAACATACCCACATATATGGCTGTTTTTTTTTAGATTAAAATTCACGTTAATATTTCTTGATCTGTATTGGTCAAAGCAGAAATAATGTTCTTTTTTTATTCTGATGCTGCCCCCAATGATTCACATGTGAATAATTCCTGCTGTGCCAAATAACTATGGCAATTTCTATGTCTCATTATAAAAATAATTCATTTTGCTCTCCATGACAGGTTTTCCTTTGAAATATATTACTCATGTGCTCTGGGAGATTGCTCACATATGTCTCTCTCTCTCTGTCTGGTCTCCTGAGATGCTCTGTGTCTGTTGAAGCACTGGATTTTTATTTTTATTTCACTATAAAATGTTTTATAGTTTTCCATAGCTCCAGTTGAGCCATATTTTAGCAATTAATATTTTAGGGGGTTAGAAGATATGTGTGTTGTAAAGCTGTTTAGATAGATGGCAGGAATGGCAGACTGGAGCAAGGTCAGGTGCTTCCACTCTTGCTTGCAATGGAGCCTGCTCTGGGGGAGTGAGGGACTGGTTGGCTCCAACTTGGATGTCTCTGCATTGGTCAGTTTTGCATATAGGAAATTCTTGTGATGTTCAGTGGGTCCACTCATCTCTAAGGTGCCTTAAAACTCTTGAGGTTTATTAGCTTGAGCCCTTTGGGAAGTCAGGGACTGCCAGTAGTGAAAAGCATGCTTAGAAATGAAATTTTTTAAGATTTTATTTGTTTATGAGAGAGAGAGGGAGAGAGAGAAATAGAGAGAGGAAACATGAGTGGGGGTAGGGAAGTGGCAAGTAGAGGGAGAGAGAGAAGCAGACTCCCCGCTGAGCAGGGAGCCCATGTTAAGAGAACGCAGTGCAGTTGCTGCACTTAGGAGTTTTGTTTTTCACTTTTTTTCCATGTGCTTTGTGATGAATTGTACATTTACCTTGGAGCTCATCTGCTATGCAGAGCTGGTTCCCACCCAAATCTCTAAGTTTGTATTTTGAGGAGTATATCTCTTTCTGGCCTTTAAAAAAATTTGTCCATTGGTAACTCCGTTGGCTCAGGATGGTAATCAGAGATTACCTCTCTGAATGTGGGAGTTACTGCCTCTTTAGGACCTGCCCAGAAACCTGTCCCTTTCCCATGAATACCCTCAATACTCTGTTCCTCTGTGGGGAGTGAGCCCAGACAATAATACAAAGTAGTCCTACACTGAATTCATTGTTTGGTGTTACCAGGGTCTTGATTGTGCAAGATGTTAGACAATCTGCCTAGAACATTCAGCCTGGAGTGTGCTATGAGGGAAGGGGAAGGGAAAGCCACATTTTCTTTAAGATATAAAAGATAAATGCACAATTCACCATGTCCTGATGAGTGCAAATCCATACAAGTTTTGAGCCTAAAAAAGAAAAGCCTCTGTGTATCTTCCTTGGTCTACATAGGGAAAAGTTCTTTGGAGCCAGTTCCGTTTCCCCAAGAATCCTTTGGGATGGCCCTGTGTCAAGAGAACATGTAAGAGGTAGCTTTTGGGTTGCCATGTGAATGGCACGTGGGACTTGCCCTGAGACCATTACATTATGCCCCACCGTGGAGTGGGAAGACAGCAGAATATCTGAGTATCCATTCTGGGTGGGATTTGCCTTCTCAGTTATCTCCATGCTGCATGAGATCACGGTCCTGAGTGGACTTTACCTTGACTGCTGCATGAGGAGTCTGCAGGGCCAGCCTGTTCTCAACCCAAGGGAACTGTAACAGACTCAGAGGAGGATGCTATTTTGGCCTGGAAGGCAGAGGTTAGAGATGTACTAATAAATAGGATGGCCACCACATGAAGGAATTTCCTGGCCCAGAATATTGGTAGCATCTGTGTCGCTCTGGAGTCTGGCACATTCTCCTCCTTTCTATGACTACTGCTGTCCTCATTCTGGGTGACTGCAGTCTTTATGTTGAGGACTGTTTTCACCCGTTTTCTGTTATTCTTTTCCATCACCTGCACAACCTGTCCTCCCTGTGGACACATTTCTGACATTGTCACTCTCATAAGTACATTGCCTTCGCAGTCCATCTTTGAGCAGCCGCCTCTCTGACTGCCCTCCTCTTCTAGCACACCACACCCATAGTAGTTCTCTCAGAAGTTCTTCAAAGGAGTTGTCCAGATCACTGATCCAGCCACCCTCAGTCAGTCTGCCAGCCTCTTTATGTCATCCCTGCCTTTCCTTGGCTCCATAATCTATCCACCGCCAGCCCTTGAAAGCTCCCATATGCCCTCACCCTGTCACCTGTCCCTTACCTGTCAGACCTCCAGCTTTCATTAAGCCCAGCTGTCTTCCTCTTCTTCACTAGCATCTGATCAATTAAAATCTCCTGGAGAAAAACATGCCATTATACCAACTAGTTTCTCTTTAAATTAACAGATTCAGTCTCAGCTGGGAATCCCTGATGGCAGTCCACGCATGCTTTATGTGTTTGATTCCCACTCTCCAGTTGAAAAACCTTCCTTGTCTTGACATCCTGTTGAAAAATAAAACGAAACCTCTTTACATGGACTTCCAGTGGTCCCCATCATCCGCCCCCTGGACCTCTCTTTCCCCATCTCCTACCACAGGCCCCTTCACCCATGTACTCTGGGCACCCTAGCCGTTCCTGTTGCTCCAGCTTGTCAAACTGGATTCCACTTTGGATCTTCACAGTTTCATTTGCCTAGAATGCCCACTCCTCACCTTGGTATGACTGGTTTTCCTTGTCATTTAATTTAAAATCTCAATCTTAATTCCTTCGGGAGGCCTCCCTCTGCTCCCATTCTAGCTAAAGTACTTACTTACTTGCTATCAGAACACCCAGGTTTATTTTTTAATGTGGCCCTTAACACTTTTTGATGTTTTTCCTGCTTATTTGTCTACTTCATGTCTCTGCTCACTATGATTTTAGCTCCATGAAGGTAGAGCGATACCTGGAATGTGGCATATGGAAGTGGCCTATCTGTAGTGTTGATTAAATAATGAATGAATGAATAAATATCTCTTGAGCCATTTCCTTCTCAAATACATACATGTTTCTGGTTTCAAAATTTTCATTAAAAAATTTAGATGCTGAAATATGAAAGAAGGAAATAAAAATCAACTTTTCCCAACTAGCAAGGGATAGTCATATTAACAGGTGTGTTGCCTTCCAATCTTGCATATGCTCCTATTCTAAGTATTAATACAGTTTTCTAATTTGCATTTATCACACATCTCTTTTACTTTTTAATAAGCATAATTCTATTTCATTGCTTTTAAGCAATCATTGGGCACTTAGCTCTTTTCCATTCTCTTCTCATTTCTCCTAATTTGAAAACTTTGTGAGGGATGAACTATATCTACTTAACTGCTAGATTCACAAAACTTATCTCAACATAGCATTTAATAAATACTTATGAGTGCTTTGAATGAATTTTATTTTTATAGGTGACTATTGATTAAAATATTCATAAATTTCTGTCTTTATACATATTCTTAATCTTCAGGAGAAATTTGTAAAGGTAGAATTTCCAAAAGAGGTATATCAATTTATATCCCTTAGAACAGTTTATAAAATCATCTATTTTCTAGATTCATGCCAATAGTAATAAATGCATACACATGCATTTATAAATCTTTGCTATATAAATCTATATTTTATAGGCAGATCTCATAATTTTCATTTGCAATTCTCTGAATACCAATAAAGTTTTCAGTGAAGACATTTACTAGAAATTTTATTTACTCTTCTGTCAATTGCCTATTTATGGCCATTTTTCTGTATACATGTTTGCCATTTTCTTAGTGATTTATATATATATTTTTAAAGATTTTATTTATTTATTCATGAGAGACACAGGGAGAGAGAGAGAGAGAGAGAGAGAGAGAGAGAGAGAGAGAGAGGCAGACACACAGGCAGAGGAAGAAGCAGGCTCTATGCAGGGAGCCCGATGTGGGACTCGATCCGGGATCTCCAGGATCAGACCCTGGGCTGAAGGCAGTGCTAACCCCCTAAGCCACCCGGGCGGCCCGTTCTTAGTGATTTATAGAACTCTTTACATATTACACTAAACTTATTGTATATGACTCCCATATTTTCTTAGTTTGTCATTTGATTTTTAGTTGCATTTATGGTGATTTGAGACAAAGACATTTTTATTAATTTTGAACTCCTTATCTACATGCTTTGTAGATTTGGTCTTTGATATTAATCTTTAACATGCTTTTCCTCCTCCTGATTTGAAAAGCATCTCTCTTTCTCTCTCTCATGATTGTGGTTTTATTTTTTGACATTGAACTTTCAAATCTACTTAAAATTTGCTGTAAATTGTACTTTGACATAAAGATCTAAGTTTGGTTTTCTCTAATATTTACTTTATTTAAAATAAGCTTAGGGCGTTTAGTATATACCAGTTGCTGCTTTATACACACTAACTTGTAATCCCCATAGTGACCTTATGAAGTTTTTCTCCTCCTCCCCTCCCCCATTTTACAGCTGAAGGATGCAGAGGCACAGGGAGGTTAGTAACTTGCTGAGGTCAGGCTGGTAAGAGTTGGTACTGTCTTGATCCAGAGTTGGTACCTTGAACTACTCCAGTCTACTGCCTCTGCTCTTGTTAAGTACTCCTCTCTGCACTGTTTTGTAAATAGCCTATCTGTCCCCATTTTTAACATGATGTGAAGACCTATACATGTTTAAATCTCTTTCCAAGCTTCATTGTCTGCTCCATTTAACCTCTGTTCTAGAGAAAGTCCCACATCTTTAAAAATTGTTTTTAATTTCATCTTTTCCTCCTTACTCTTCTTCAAGTGGTTCAGTACTTCTATATATTTTTACCCAAATCCTACTTCTAGAAAAGTAAAGACCTGGATCTTTTCTATTAAGGTGTGTTTCAGTTCCATAAATATTTGATTTATTATAAGGGATGATGTACAGACTCAATGGTTATGAGAATGTTTCCCACCATGATGATGCAACCCTGCAAGCCACTGCACATCCAGTCACTGGGTGTGTGAGAATGTGGGGTGGACAGGAGCACAGTGCTGGGACAGAGTAGATGCTCAGTAAGTGCATATTTATAAACTTAGAAAGGAGGATAATGTGTTGATGTCTACATTCTGTTTTTAGTTTTCATTTGTATCCTCTCTGTCAGGCTTGTATATTTAACAAGTAATAATAATTTTAACTTAAATAAGAGGAGGCTTTGAAATCCCTCCCCTTACCTGTGCCAGTTTCTGTTAGGGAGAAGAAGATGCTGAATTTCTAGTGTCTTCCTTCATTGCCATTGAAGCACTACTGAGATGAATCAAGAGAGGCACCAGGGAATTTCAGAGGATTTGTTTTCACTTTTCATCCTTAGAGCCAAGTGATTTTGGACTACTTGGAAAAAGCCCAACAACACAAACCCACTGTCTGCTCTTTCCTTTCCTCTTGCTTTCCCCCTTCCCTTCCTCTTCCCTTCTTGTAAAATATTTTGCAATGATGACATTGGTTATGATAATCTAGAGAAAATAAAAGTAAATTCAATGCAGTTGTCTGTCTCTGCCCCCCACCCCCGAATCCTGTTCTACAGGTGACACATTGACAATCTGAAATAGGAAATTAATTCTTTAGATTTTTATTCTCTAATCCCTAGGTTTTGCTAATTATAGCTAATTTAATATGTTTAAATTTAAGAGAATATATACTTTTTTTTAATATTAAGTATTTGAATATAAAGGCAAACCCATTGTTTCTTATAAGAGTTCTTACTGATCACAGGCCATACTTACTGGCTTGGATGATCCTTTGACTATAATGGTCTCACTTCTGAGAGGGATGGAAGCATCCGTTATATTATATTAAATTCTAGTCATTGAAAACCAAAATAAACGGGGGGATAGAAAGAATATCATTGGGTAACTTTTTATTGTGAAATTGACATTTTGTTTTTAAGATTTTTCACTTGGTTTTTTGTTTTCTACAGTTTTACTATTCTGTTCTGTGTTTTTTTAAATCTATTTTGAATTAACTGAGCTTCTTGAATCTGTGGGTTAAGATTTTTTGTTAATTAGAAATATTTTTTAATTAGTTGCAGAAAGTACATGGCTATTACCTCTTTAAATATTTCTTCTGCTTCATTCCTTCATTCTTGCTCATTCCCTCTTCATTCTGGGCTCAAATTACACCTGTTAAATCTTTTGTGTCCTACATGTTTCTTATAGTCTTATTTTCCATCATTTCTTTCCCCTTCTGCTTAGTTTTTACTTTCTTAACCTGTCTTCCAGAACACAAAAGCAAGTGTTGTATGTAAATTACTTTTCAAGCCTATCCATTGTATTGTTAATATAGATATTTAATTGTTCAGTCCTAGAATGCCTGTTTGATATTTTTTAAAATAGATTACAGTGTTCTGTTGAATTTATCCATTATTTCATCTATTTTCTCACTATTTTCTTCATTATTCATAATTATTTTATTTTATTTTTTTATTTTTTTATTTATTTATTTTTCATAATTATTTTAAAATCTTTTTTTGATAACTCTAGCATTTTTTCCCTCTTAATATTGGTCAAATTTTCTTGCCTCTTTTCATGTCTAGCAATTTTTCATTGTATATTATGCAAAAACAGTAGAGATTACTGATTGTATATCTTCTATCAGAGAGCAGCCCCACCTTTTTTTTTTCTTGGAGAGAGAAAGCGGAGGTGGGAGAGAGGCACAGAGGGAGAGAAGAGAGAATCTTAAGCAGGCTCGGTGTGCGGAGCCTGATGTAGGGCTCACTCTAACAACTCTGAGATCATGACCTGAGCTGAAATCAAGAGGTGGACATTTAACTGAGTGAGCCACCCATGTGCCACCACCCCTGCCTTTTTTTCCTTGATCATTTAGGGATAGAGACTGACCATCTTAATACAATTAGAAAGTAAGCTGGGTCAGGGCTATTTTATCATGATTTGGTTTTAACTCTGGTATAGTCCTCTTCTTTTGATTTGGCTTTCCTGGACTTTTTATTAACACCTGATAGTTCTGTGTCCCCTCAGCCCTGCAAGACCATGGGATTCAACTCTATATTTCAGAATGTCCCAGCCTCATTCTCGAACTTAATGCCTCATGTACTTTCAGAATCTGACAAATACCTTAAGGGAGAACTATTTGAGTACTTGTATTGGAGTCCTTTTCCTGACTAGCCATCTCTTCTTTCTTTTTTAAATATACTTTTTAAATTGAAGTACAATTAACATACAGTGTTATATTAGTTTCAGGTGTACAATAGAATGATTCAACAATTTTATACATTACTCAGTGCTTATCAAGATAAGTGTGCTTTTTTAAAAAAAAGTTTTTATTCAAATCCCAGTTAGTTAAGAGTGCAGTATTAGTCTCAGGTGTATAATATAGTGATTCAACACTTCCACACAACACCCAGTGCTCATCACAAGTGCACTCCTCCTTCCCCATCACCTACTTCACCCATCCTCCCCACCCTGCCGCCCCACTGATACCCAGCAGTTCTCTATAGTTAAGAGTCTGTTTCTTTATTTTCTTCTCTCTCTTTGTTCCTTTGTTTTGTTTCTTAAATTCCACATAAGTAAAATCATATGGTATTTGTCTTTCTCTGACTGACTTATTTCACTTAGCATAGTACTCTCTAGTTCCATCCATATCATTGCAAATGGCAAAATTTCATTTTTTCCCCAAGGGTGAATGTTATTTCTGTATGTGTGTGTTTGTGTGTATATTACATCTTTTTCCTTTTTCTCAGATCTAGGGTTAGAGTTAGACTTAGGCCTAGAGCTAGGGTTAGAGTCCATGTTAAGATATGTGCCTGGCATCCTGCAGTTCAGAGACCTCTCCAGAGAATAAAACTCCAGTCTTCTGCTGGGGTGAAAATAGATGTAGCCATCTACTGAGTTGAAGCAAGGAAGGACTTGGGGCTCTAAATATTCTTTAAATAGATATTCAATTATTCCTTCTGTTTTTAATCTCTACCTTCAGACCCATTTTCAGATATATTACCAACTCTTAAATGTTTGGGTCTCCTCCAGAATAACTAAACTGTTTCTCAGATCTTCTTATTTTATGTTCAGGAACCTGCTTTCTCAGACCTAGGTTCAGGGTTGGAGTTAAAGCTTATGCCTGGCATCCTACAGTTCAGAGACCTCCCCAGAGGGTGAGGGTTAGGGGTTAGAACTAGGCTATGTTTAGTGTTCAGGTTAGGGGCATGTGCCTGGTACCTGGCAAGATTTCAGTCTTTATATGGCTGAGTAACATTCTATTGTATATATACATCACATTTTCTTTATCCATTCATCTATGGATGGACACTTGGTTGCTTTTGTGTCTTGGCTATTGTAAGTAATGCTGCAGTAAACATGGGGTTGCATATATCTTTTTGAAATTTTTTTCCTTGGGTAAATACCCAGTAGTGGAATTACTCGATCATATGATATTTCTGTTTTTAATTTTGTGAGGTAACTTCATACTGTTTTCTACAGTGGCTGCACCAATTTACATTCTTACCACCAATGCACAACGGTTCCTATTTCTCTGCATCTTTTTCAACACTTGCTCTTCCTTGTCTTTTTGATTCTAGCCATTCTGACAGGCGTGAGGTGATACCTCATTGTGGTTTTGATTTGAATTTCCCTGATGAGTGATGTTGAGGTCTTCTGCCCATTTTTTTTTTTAAGATTTTATTTATTCATTCATGAGAGACACACAGAGGCAGAGACACAGGCAGGGGGAGAAGCAGGCTACATGCGGGGAGCCCAACGTGGGACTCGATCCCGGGTCTCCAGGATCATGCCCTGGGCTGAAGGTGGCGCTAAACTACTGAGCCACCCAGTCTGCCCCTTCTGCCTATTTTTTAAATGAATTTTTTGGTGTTGTATAAGTTTTTAATGTTTTGGACATTATCCTTATTGGATATATCATTTGCAAATGTCTTCTCCTATTCAATAGGTTGCCTTCCTGTTTTCTTGATGGTTTTCTTTGCTATGCAAGGCTTTTTATTTTGATGCAGTCCGAATAGTTTATTTCCACTTTTATTTCTCTTGCCTCAGGAGACATATCTAGAAAAATGTTGCTAAGGCAACATTGTCAAAGCAATTACTGCTTATGTTTTCTTCTAAGAGTTTTATGGTCATGTCTCACATTTAAGTTTAATTCATTTTTAGTCTGTTTTTGTGTATTGTTTAAGAAAGTGGCCCAGTTTGATTCTTTTGCATTTAACTGTCCGCTTTTGCCAGCACCATTTGTTGAAGAGACTGTCTTTTCCCCATTGTACATTCTTGCCTCCTTTGTCATAGATTAATTAACCCACGAAAGCCTCTTAGGTTAGTATAGGGAGAGCAGCCTGCAATGTTGTGTGACTGTAGCCCCAGCAGATGGACTAGGGGCCAGCATTTGATCTGAGTGCTTACATCACCCAACTTTAAGTCTGTGGCAGCCCCAGACAGTCCCCTTGATAGCACAGGGATGAAACTTTGCTTAATGTACCCATAGCAGGGAAAGTGAGTCATTACAGCCAATTGTACTGAAGGCAAACATGGCTCAGCCACAACAGCAGGGTATACACAGTCCACATAAGAAGAAACCCCAAGAATGCCTGTTTCACCAGAGGGCATTCTGCTCTGGAGCACCACAGGGCTGCTTTTTTATAAGGATACTACTTTCAGGATGAGGAGACCAGTTGACCTTCCCAAAATGTAGTAACAAACACAGAGAGCTAGACAAAAGGAGGGGACAGAGGAGTATGTTCCAAATGAAAGAAGAGGGCAAAACCACAGCAAAAGCCTGAAATGAAATAAGCAATATGACTGACAGAGAATTCAAAGTTTTGGTCGTAAAGATAGTCACTGCATTGGAGAAAAGAGTGGAGGATTCTCAGTAAGACTTTCAACAAAGAGATAGAAAATATTAAAAAGAACCAGTCAGAGACAAGGAAGTCAGTAACCAAAAAAACAAACGAAAAACAAACAAACATACAAAAAAACACTAGATAAAATCGGTAGTAGAATAGAGGTTACAGAAGAACAGATCTGTGAGCTGGAAGACAGCAATGGAAAGTAACCAAAGTGAACAGACAAAGATAAAAGAAAACTAAAAATGAGAAGCCCATGATATCAAGAATTAACTTTTACACTATAAGGATCTCAGAAACAGAAAAGAGACAGATGGAGGCAGAAAATTCATTTGAGGAAATAATAGCTGAAAACTTCTCTATCTGGTGAAGGAAAGAGACATCTAGATCCAGGAGGCACAGAGATCCCCCTGCAAAGTCAGCTCAAGGAAGTCCACAACAAATCACATAATAATTAAAGTGCCAAAAATAGTGTTAAAAGACATTTTAAAAGTAGGAAGAGAAAAGAAAACCGTTCCATACAAGAGAAACCCCATAAAGGTATCAGCTTATTCTTCAGTGGAACCTTTGCAGGCCAGAAGGGAGTGGCATGCTATATTTAGAGTACTGAAAGAAGAAACCTGTGAAGAAGAATACCCTACCTGGCAAGGTACAGAATAGAAGGAGAGAGAGTTTCCTAGACAAACAAAAGTTAAAGAAGTTCATCACCACTAAACCAACCTTATAAGAAATGTTAATGGAAATTCTTTAAGTGGAAAGAAAGGCCATAATTAGGGGTAAAAAAAAAATTGTGGGAGGGAGGAATTCCACAGATAAATGCAAACATATAATAAAAGTTGTAGATTGATTACTTATAAAACCACTATGGTGGTTAAAGCACAAAAACAGTAAAATCAATTATATCTACAAAAATCAGTCAAGGGATTCAAAGAATAAAAGGATGTAAAGTATCACACCGTATATATAAAATGGAGAGTGGGAGCAAAAAGTCAGTGCTTTTAGAATAGATTTAAACTTAAGCATCCATTAACTTAATATAGTGTTATGTATATAAGATGTTATATACGAACCTATTGGTAACCACACAAAAGAAAGAGAAGAATCTAAGCATGATACTCAGGAAAGTCATAAAGCCACAAGGGAAGAGAGCAAGAAGAAGAACAAAGAAGAATTATGAAAACAACCATGAAACAAGTAACAAATTGAATTAAGTACTTTGTAACCTAACATATCCTAATAGAAGCAGAATTCTCCAGATTGATTAAATTTTGCTTTTATCTTTCTAAATTTCATCCTGTTGCTTGCTTTCACTAACTTCATTTTTTTCTAGAACTTAAAAATTGAATACTTCCTTTATTTTAGTATTTTTATTGTTATATCTAATGCTATATGTTTTCATCTTATAAGCTGCTTTAGCAGTACCTCCTGAATTCTAATGTTTTCATTATATTTATTTTCTTAAAGGTTTTCAATCTTGATCTGTATTTCCCTCAAGAATTTTAAAAGTGCAGTTAATAAAAACTTGTCTGGTTTTAAAATTTATAGTATTGGTACAATGAGTAGATTTCTATTTTGGGGGAAATTTGATGTCTGTATATGCTATGGTACATTTCATGAATTTTCTGTGCATTTGAAAACTGTCTATAGGGTTCAGAATTTGGCATATATATATATATTTGTATCCTGTATGTATAAGATATATCCTACTGATTTTTTTCCTTAATCTTAATTAATTTTCCTTAAATTGAGGGAAGTGAATATAGTGTCCCATTATTAGTATGTCTTTGTGTATTTCTCTTTGCTTCTCCAAATTGGAGGGTTGTCATATTACTGGGTGTAGACATGTCAATAATTATATCCTTGCTTAGTTTAATGGTCTATAGTTGGAATTTGTTTCATAAGTTCATTCTTTATTGCGTTTTGTGTTCTTCAGTCCTTAATATAGAATTACAATAGCAGACAGTCAATACAATAGAATTAGAATAGAAAGTAGGTGTGGACTTATGCCTGGTCATGAGTTGGTGTGATGGGTCTCCCAGCCTTTCCTTACATAGTTATCATTCCTGCTGAATGTGAATTTTCCCTCCTAAATCCTCTAATTCTTGATAGAAGTCATCAAGATTTGGCCTAGAGACCCCTCTAATTCACAAATTGTGATTCCCAGTTATACTTCATACCTTATTCATCGTTATACTTTTTGGAAGTAAGTGTG
This sequence comes from Canis lupus familiaris, assembly GCF_011100685.1. NCBI lineage: Eukaryota > Metazoa > Chordata > Mammalia > Carnivora > Canidae > Canis > Canis lupus. The sequence continues at coordinate 11,064,467 of NC_049244.1, read as the reverse complement.
CTTTGGAAAAATTTAAAACCCCACCTGCATATTCTGACAGGTGGTTCTGTTCTTTGCCGAGCCTAGAATTAAAGAGCCACTCCTGTTATCCTTTGCTGTGTTCCATGTTTGCCCGTCCCTGGACCAAGTGCCTGATGACTTACAATTCACCATTCTGTGCTTTAGGACTCATATCTAGGTGGCTGTCCTGGGGCATCCTTCTGGAAGCAAACACTCCAGCAGTTCTGGCCAATAGTAACAAAGCACTCCAAACATGATAAAAGTCCATTAAAGAGTGGATGGAGGAAGATGAGCTTGAGGATTAAGTTTTGAGGAGGTGAGATGACCCTCCAGCACAGGAAGTGGGGATGACTCTGGCTCCCTTTCAAGGCTGGTATGGAAGCCAAGGCTGTTGAAGATGGTCCCTCTAGCAGGTGAAACGTTGTCGTTGAATGAGACCCTAATTATAGTGTAATGCTTTCCTCATGGATATAAATATAAAATATTAGACAAAGTATCCATCTCTCTGAATGGCTACTTCCTGATTGCAGAATGGCTAGGATTTTTGATGATCCATCTCTTCTTATTAATCCCACAGGGTTTCATAGTGAAAAATAAATGAGACTTATTTATGCTTGCAAATCAAATTGCCATAAAAGGTTATTTCAATAGACAGAGGCAAAATCATACTAAAATAATTTAGTAAAAATGGGAGCTAAGAGCATGCTTAATGGAACATGATGAGATTTAATTTTCTTACTATTTCCATCATTAAAGCTCCATTATCTTTTCTGAGACTTCATTTAGGTTTTCATCCACATGGCAACTTTGAGGCATTTGTGGGGAGCACACAGAAGCCTGTGAGTTCCATTAAAAAACAAAAACAGCTAATAATATACTGTTCTTTCATTTTTGCTATTTGATATCACTGTCTTACATCCAAAGTATCTTACATTCTCTTCCTAACCTGATCTCTTTAAACTTATAAGTATCATTATCTAAGAGCTTTCATACAAAAGAAGTTTGATTCTAGAGTTGAAAACAAAACTAAGACTTACCGATAAGGGTCTCTGAAGTGCAGAAGCTCTGAGGATTTTTAAGAATTCCTAATAAATTTATAATTTATTTATTTATAAGTTATAATTCCTTTGGCTCCAAGTATATACTCATCCCTCTGTACATACCCAATCTGGCTTTCAGTCATCACCCAGAACCAGCCCCTACAAGGGTGAGATAATTGGCCCTCAAGCATATCCACAGCTAAATCCTATTTGTAGATAGTAACACAATCAGAAACAGTATTAGCTTTTTACAGACTGTACAACTTCATAGGTAGGGATAGGTAAGAATCCATATATCGGAAAAGTCCCTAGAAAGTAGTGCAGCTTCTGTTTGGTATTACTAAAAAGACAGAGTGTTGGTCTTTCCATCCAGAGGTGGACTTTGGTTACTTTAGGTTCTGTCTGAATTCCATCCAATAGGGGCGAGTACAAGCAGAAGATGACACACTGAGGTCAGGTGATGAAGACTGGCCATGGATAAGGTGAGGAGCTGAGAGAAGCTAGCAGGGAGTGGGCCCTGGGGAGCTGACCTAAAAAATGACACAGAGCCACTCCTGCCCACTCTGTGCAGAGGTGATGTAACTGATTTATTCCTGTGAGTTATAGTGACAATGTACTTCCAGCTTTTAGGGATTTTTTAAAAATTTTATTTATTTATTTATTTGAGAATAAGAAAGTGGCAGAGGGAGAGGAAGAAGCAGGCTCCCTGCTGAGTAGGGAATAGGACATGAGGCTTCATCCCAGAACCCTGAGATCATGACCTGAGCCAAAGGCAGATGTTTAACCCACTGAGCCACCCAGGCACCCCTTTAGATTTTTTTCTTAATTGAAGTATATCTAGGTTGTTTTTAACTCCACTGAATCCAAAAGAAATTACTCTCCCAGGCACTTATTATTAGCTGAGATTTAGTATGGATTCCAAAAGTCTTAGACAGCTGTTCAGAGTAGTCAGCTTCAGGGTGCCTTTGGAATGTACCATTTCTGTCAACCTCAGGTTCCCAAGTCCCATGGTTGGTGCCCTTCCTCAAGTCCTAGACCTTTCCAAGCCTGCTGGTTGTTCCTGCCCAGCTCCATTCCCATCTCCCTAAAACCTTTTCTGGTCTTCTTAGCTTGCCAGGGTCTCACGCCCCCTGTATGTAAGCATAGTCAGCACACCATGCTCCCCTCAGCCCATTCTATTTCCTTGCCTTCCCGCTGGATGATCAGCTTCCCAAAGGAAGGTGTCTGGTGTGGGTTGGGGCATGTCATCATGATCTAGGGTGGGCCTGACATGGGCTGGTCTTTAGTAGACCAGGAATTGATATTCAAGGAATGACTAGGAATATCGAAGGAATGACATTCAATTGTGTGCAGTGATCATTCATTTTTTTTACCTTCAAAGTAGTATATACTATTTTCTGTAACACAAAAGGATATCAACTGGGCAAACTACTCAACATAATGAATAGTCAGATTGTTCACATATTTATAAAGGTTTTCAGGTCTGTTTGTGTGTGTGTGTGTGTATATATATATTCATATATATGTATATATACATGTATGTATTTGTGTTTTAAAACTTATGCAAATTCACATTCAAACTACTTTAAAAAAATGAGAGCTTACATTCATTCCGTCTGAGGCAGTTCTGTTTTCTGTATTGTAAAATCCTGTGATTAAGAGGATAATAATTCCTAAGCCTTCTTTTCTGCTTCCCTCTCACAATACTTATGTGATGAAGTTGGACTTCATGGTAACTCAGGTGGCATGTAGTATTTAGGATTCTTCTAGGGGCTGAGGAAAGGCAGGATTCTGAGGACATTGTTTCACCCAACAACCTTTTGTTCTTAGGTTGATTAGGTGCTTGTTGAAAAGATGGGGATAGGGGATACCTGTCTTGTGCTAAAACTCATATTTGAGTGATCTTTGCTACAATCCACAAGCAAATATTTGAGACTGCAGAACTGTTCTGTTTGACTATAAGAAAGCATAGAGATTTGATATTATTTAACCTCACTTTGAAATATTCATTTAAAAAGCGTCAGAGACAAAACTTGCGAGCTGCAAAATAAAATATGTGCTTTAATTGGGAGTTTTTGGGATTACAATCCAGGAGACAGAGGTTTGATTGAAATAAAAAATGTGCTGTGGAGAGACAAAGGAGGTTAGAGTTTTTAAAGTGGAAACAGGGATCCCTGGGTGTCTCAGCATTTTGGCGCTGGCCTTTGGCCTAGGGTGGGATCCTGGAGACCCAGGATTGAGTCCCATGTCGGGAGCCTGCTTCTCCCTCTGCCTGTGTCTCTGCCTCTCTCTCTCTCTCTCTCTTTCTCTCTCCCCCTCTCTCTCTACGTCTCATAAATAAATAAATAAATAAAATCTTAAAAAAAAATGGAAACAGAGGAGGTGCTTGGGTGGCTCAGTCTGATAAGTGGCTGACTCCTGATTTTGGCTCAGGTCATGATCTCAGGGTCCTGGGATTGAGCCCCATCTCAGGCTCCCTGCTCATGTGCTCCCTGCTCATGGGCTAGTCCTTCTGCTCCTCTCCCTGCTTGCACCCTATCTCTCTCTCTCTTTCAAATAAATATATAAAATCTTTTTTTTAAAAAAAAGTAAAGTGGAAAGAGAGGATTTACATAAGTTATATTGAAGAAAAGGTGATTGATGCTGATTATCTACAGTTACATTAATCTACATGTGATTGGTTGCTAGGGCTAATGTTAGACAGAAAATCCATTTATGTCCATTATAAACTAAGTAGATTCTTTGACTTTTAGCTGAGTTTAGAGAAAAAGAATCTGAGAATTTGAGACAAGATGTGCATGAGCCCCACCTCCTCAATATCCTCCTGGTTGCATTATAAACAACTCTCAGCAGTGCTTACTCCATTGTCTTCTCTCCATTGCCGGAAGACACAGCATTGGGTTTAGCATGGAAGGATGTTAAAAGAGAGGAGGACCTTGGAGGTCAGCCTGAAACTCCAGCAGGGGACTTCTCACTGGTTGCCCACTTCTGCAGGTGTCAGGGGAAGGGCTTGCCCTTCTGCGTGACCCTGCTAGAACTCTCAACCCTGCATCTGGATGTGGCAGCTTGTGCAAAATAATGAGTTGGGTGCTCTGTCTTGCTCAGTTGCTGGCAGGGAAGGGCTCCCTATCCTCTGTGTGGCTTTAAATGACATTTCCAACTGTCTGAGGTTTTGCCTCTTGCCCTGCCCTTGGACCTGGTGACGATGACTTGGCTCAAAGTCATTGCAGTTGGAGTTGTTCTGATGGAGCAGAGCCTACATTGTGTTGAACTTCAGAGCATAGTGACGTGAAGTATTTCAGAATTGAAGCTGTAGTGATTATTTCTTCTGCTTTTGGTTCACAACTGTCTACAACTCTCTACAACCATGAAACCAACGCTGGTACTAGAAGGGCAGAGAGAGATTAAAGAAACAGGCAGGTCACTCCAGGGTGGAAGGTGGCAATTTAATAAGCAAAGGGAACTTACATACGTGGCTTATCTTGGATGGCAGCAAGGCAGTGGATCTCTGCACCTGTCTGCCAAACATTAAAAGTTTATAAATAGAGGCCTTAACTGGGTTCAGTCATCTATACCGTGCAGGTGTTCTCAACACCACATCACTATCTCGAGGCTATGTCTCTGAAGCAACCTCTGGGAGCTGGGTAGGCCAGCAGAACCCACATTCCAAGGACGGGGAGTTGGTGAGGAGCCTCCAGTTGCCTGGAGTCAACTGGCAGTCACATCTTTATGATGACTTTCCCTAACAGTTTTCAAGGTATGTTTTTGTGTATGTGCACGTGTGTGTTTGGTTTGGTTGTTTAATGTGCCACTTGTGCCCTGAGAGATGAAATTCTAAGATTAGCCAATAAGATTGGTGATGAATAGACTCCAGTCCTTCTTGAGTGGCATATGCATGTCTCAGAAACCCAGGGACAGCTCAGGGAAGCTGCCCTAAAGATCAGCTCCCCCTCTCTGTGCACCCCACACAAACAAACTTGACATGCCCATCCATTTTGTCACGCAAGTCAACAGAATGGAGAATCCCATGTCAGCTGGTCTGTGCAAGGGGACTGCACATCTTTTCATTTGCAGCTAATCAAAATTCACACCCAGGAGGGGCTGTGACACTATTATTCCATATACTCATGGGGACTGTTGGCGGGGGGGGGCTAGGTGAGAGTGTGGCAGCAAGAAAACAATCCTAACACATGTGATCCATGAATTGAGAAATAGCTTGAAGGGCTTGGCATGAAACTGAATCCTTTGTTCCTCTCCTCCCTGTCTGTTGAGAATGGCATGAATTACCTGGGGGCTGATACTAGGCAGTGCTGATAGGCAGGGCCCTGAGTTGTTGTCTTTGTGCATCTCCCATTGACATGTTGGTCAGCATTTATTTGGAGGCACCCAGTGGCCAGATACATACTGGGTCACTTGGCTGACCTTTAGTTCCTATTTGAGGTGACCAGCTGCCCTGTGATGCAGAGACTTTGTGTTTTAGCATCTGGAGACTTGGGCTGGCACCCTGAGCTTATCCTTTCTGGGCTCATTTTTCTTTCTTGAGGAAATCCAGTAGTCCCTCCTTTCTTCCTTCCCATCCTCCCCAGTCTCTCTCCCTTCTATCCTTTGTCCTTCCCTATTTAGCACTCATTCTAATTTCTGATCTTCTCTTTGACCTGCTTGAAGAAAACTTATTGAAGCTATCTTGATATGTAATTTCTTGAGGCTAAAGCTCATTTATTGAGATACAAGAATTAAAAATATGAAAGTCCCATACCCTTCCCTGTCTCTTCCTCCCTTCTCCCTCATTCCTGAACTTAAGGGACTTCCCAGGGACTGGTGGGACTGTTGCTTTGATCCAGAGGCAGTGAGTATGAACAAATGGACACTCCATAGATGAATCTTGGTTGTCCAGCATACAGCCAAGACCCCCATAGAGGTTTGTCCCAGAACAGATGTCGAAGAAGGGTATCTGGTTTCGGCTGATATCTCAAGGTCCTTATGAGATGCCCAGACTGGCTTGGTCTAAGAAATTAATTTAAGCTCTCAGTAGCCCCCTTCTAGGTTCCAAAAATGTAAATGGCTACGTTCTTCCTTGGTCATGCTGGCCAATCTTCTGACTCCTTTGGAATCTCCTTATTTTTCTTGTGTTCCCAGCACATGCCCTGCTGTCTGCTCAGTATCTGTTTTTTTGATCCCTTCTTCCAAACCTTTTTCCAATACAAGACCCCTTTACCCTGCCCATAATTGTCCAGCATGACCCATATTAATACTTTTATACTTGTACTCAGTTTATGCTTGTATTAGAGTATCTTCAATTCCAGTTAATATTTTGGGTCTTTGCTGAAATTTTTTTATTATCTAGGAGATGAAAAATTTCTCAGGTGATTTTTATCCCATTACGACCAATTTATTCCCCAAGATGGTATACTTTCTATCATTGTGTGGCCAAAAATGAGTGTATTGAATATTCCAAATGATTATACAAATATTATACAAATATGATTGTTGTTATCTAAGTAGAGTCTAAGAAAAGGAAAGCTGATTGCCCTCGGTTATAGAGATTGAGAACAGAACTGTGATCATACATAAAATACCAAGTGTACCAAATTCCAGGGTGAGTGACAAAGGTCTAGGCTGCCTTATGCTGCTGGTTTGTAAATATCCAATGTATGTATTTGCAGTTCCCTGACGTCTGATTTGTTACCTGCTCAGAATAATTTATTGGAAAACGGTGTTCCTTTAAAATTTCAACTCAGGTAGTGAGATGGCTAGGCCTTCATTGCCACCTTAGAGACAGCCCTGTGCAACAAAAGCTAGTTGAAATATCCAGTGTGATCCAGACATTGTGTGCTTTTGGAGTGTGGGAGGTCAGTAGGTATTATGTTGAGGCATTCCTATGTCCTCAGAAATAGCCCACCTACCACTAGCAGAGAGATGTTAAAGGCAACTGAATCCATAGCTCCTGGGAACAGTGCCTATATTATTACTCCAGTGTTTGCAACCAGTTTGCAACCGTATATATATGTCATGCTGTATACACACACACACACACATACACACACACACATATATATATATATATAAGTAAAAAAGTAAAAAATAAAAATCAGTTTTTAAAGTTGCCTACTTGACTCTGCATTCCCTGATGTGATTTTTAGAACTGTGAGGACAAAGTTAGGTGATGGGGAAGGAAGAGGCACTTCTGAGTTGAAGTCCTGGTCTACTCCTCATATTCTCTAATGGGGCCTCAATTTCCTTACCTTTAAAATCAAGAGATTGAACTCGAAAGTTCTCTAAGATTCTTCCAAAGTCTGTTAGTATGATTCTTGCTTCACTTAGCTTAGCCTACTGGTTTGAGGCAGGCCAAGGGTTCTTACTTTCCTCAGGCTGGTTTCCTTTCTGCTTTACTACGCTGTTTATGTGCACTGAACACCTGGGTTCAAATAAACTTGCCAATCACCACTGTCTTTCTCCTGCAGACTTTGCTGGTACTCCTTTGAGACAGGAGTCGTGATTACTAATACTTGGTAAACTCCCAGTGTGGGCACATTGCAAACTGCCATTGCAGAAGACAGCTGTTAATTGAAAACTGTCTTGTGATAATTGAATGTATTGATATTATCATTCACCCTATGTAATATTTTCTTTCTTTAAGATGGGACACTTCTTTATATTCGTGAGCAGTCATTTTTAATGGAGGAGTGCCATTAAAATTGTGTCAGCATCAGGGCACCTCGGTGGCTCAGTCAATTAGGCATCTTGCCTTTTGCTCAGGTCATGGTCTCGGGGTTCTGGGATTTAGCCCTGCATCGGGCTCCCTGCTCAGCAGGGAGTCTGCTTCTCCCTCTGCTCCTCTCTCATCTCGTGCTCTTTATCTCTCAATAAATAAAAAAATCTTATAAAAATTGTGTCAACACCTTTCAGAATTTTTGGAGTATGTATTTTCCATGCTGATGCAAGTGCTTCATGAGTTCTTGACAACTATTTCACATGGGAGAGATTTTATGTATTTTATTTAAAGTAGGAAGGTCTGAATTTATCATTTATTGCAAATATTCAAAAGTAAGTATGTACCTATTAAACTTCTTGAGGAAGATGATTTTTGTTGCTCAAGAAATATTTATCAATTATTTAATTGAAGGCAATTTCTATTCAGTGACAAGTTAATTCCCTGACGGAGAATCCCATGAGCTACCTGTCCCTTCCCCAGCTGTATTCCCCTGAGCAACTCTGAGCCAGTTTGTTTTCCCGTTAATTTACCAGAGGCCTCCACCTACCAGGCACTGCACCTAGCACTGGGGACATGATTAAAAATCTCAGTCCTGCCCTCCAAGGGCTCGGTGTTAGGCAAGGACTGGATGAGCCACCAGTCATGCAGTAGGCTGTGATGAAGTCAGGCACAGGAAGGTGACGATGGCACTTTCCAACAAGAAGGGCAGCCATCCCCACAGCTCCTGGCTTCAGCAAACAACATCTAGCCTGAATTTTTTTAAGAGTGAAAATTGGTTTGTCAAGGCTTTATTTTTGTAACATTTTACAATTATCTATTATTTTGTCAGTGCTAGGGATGTGACAGGGGGCGGAAGGAGTTGTGTGTCTGGAGGCATGCTTGTATTTTCTTATCCCCCCCCCCCCCCCACTTCGGGCCTGGGTTAGCTCAGTTGGGGCATTGTGGGGCAGTTGGGCCTGTCAACACCCCCGGCGGGCAAATGACGGGCACAGTCTCCCCCTGGGGACACGGGTCCCTGCTGCTTCCCTCCATCCCCATTGCCCGGGCTCTCCTGCTTGAGCAGCATTGGCTCTGACCCAGTGTCCCTGCCTTGAGGCGTAGAGTCTTAACAGGAGCCCAGAGGATAGAAGTTTCCTCTAGAAGCTTTTAAATAATGTGAAAGAGCAGGAGGGCTGAGCAAGCCAAGTGATCACAGTTAACCTGCCAGGAGGGTATCCACAGCACTCTGCCACTGGGGTTGAGTGAGGACTGGAATTCTCAAGCTGAGCTCAGTATACTGATTGGCAAGTGGTACCATTTGGTCCCACAGCCTCCCTTCTGTGCCAGCTGGAATGTATTGCTAATAGGAACTTGTATTTGCTGCTGCTAGAGGGCCTCTATAATAATCTGTCAGTCAAATTAAAAAATTTAAATTCTTTTCTCTCTTATCTTTAATCAGAAATATGATGACCCAAATAAAAGAAGGGACTTAACTCAATACCTCCAGGCTTTTAGGGCCAGAGTCCCACGTCTTTGGCTACGGATGGGGAAGAGCATGCTTGAGGTTCTCCCTCAGCCTCCAGAGAGCCTGCTAAGGCCCCAGCAGCCCTGACTGCAGGGCAGAGGGGCTATTTGGCTCTTTCACAACTGCTAGAGCAAATGCCCAGTGGTAGTGACTGCAGTACCAACTTCATACCCCAAGCATTCCCCCTTCGGATGCCCAAATCCTGGCCTTGCTCCCCAGGACCCAGGAAATCCCGTGTATATATATATTTATGAGGGAAATGAGAGAAATTGATTTTAAATTTGTGCTCCTTCCAGCTTGTTCTCTTTCCTGTTTCTTACCTCCAGGAGTCAGAATTTGGCTCAATAAGTCACGAGGATATTTCGAAAATCCATGATCCAGAATCCACGATTCTTCTCTGGGATTGAGAGCACTGGAGTTACAGGCCCCTCACTAATGCCATCCCCTGGTTCTGGTGGCCTCCCCACCCTTCCAGCCTTTGAATCCCCCAGGCTCTGGACAAACTGGATGGTGGGAGGCCATGACTCTCCCCCTTGGGCTACAGTGGACTCTAGTATGCTCCTCGGGCCTGCAGGCCCCAGGTTTAGGCCCTAGGAATGGGGATGAGTCCTACCACTTGAGAAATAAGAGCCTGGTTAGCAGTGGAGCACAGGAAGTGAGAAGCAGAGACTCTACTGGGAGCTTGTGGCAGTCCCAGCCAAAGATGCCAAGCACCCTATCTTTGGCAGAGGAGAGCTTAAAGAGGGGGGTGGGGGAGAATCAAGGGGCATTTATCGCTGATGGGGTGTGGGAGGCGGGAGAGAGGCGGTAGCTCCAGGTGATTCTAGGATTTATGGCTGCTTGGTCGACAGATGGTAGAGCCCTCATTGAGATCGGAAACCAAAGAGGGATGTGTGACAGGGAAGGACAGGATGAGTTCAGTTTAGATGCTGTTGAGTTTGAGCTGTGTGTGGTACAGCCCTGTGAAAAAAAATCAATAATATGAAAAAGTGTCCTCTTCTCCAATACATTTATTTCATCTAAATGCTCCGAAGCGTCTTTTATGGGCTCCAGATGTCTTGGGATCTAGCTGTATGGGAGAAGGTATAAAAAGGAAAGTGAGTGGACACCCCACTCTGTCCTGGAGCAGCATCTTTGCACCCTGTGAGCACGTGCACAGTACACCAGCATCCTGTAGTACAACGTGCAAACACTTTTTTCCCTGAAATGTGATCTCACTGTGTGTTGAATAGGATAGGCCCGTGTTTCTTCCCAAGAGATTATAAATTTCACGTGCATAACACTGGAATGTGCTTCTGCTTTTCAGCCTCCCCTTGGATTCTAACCTCCCAGGGGACCAGTGATTGTCTTTTAATTTGCTGTCTTTGGAATTCTGACCCCACACCAAGGGCAAGAGAGTGTGACTGTGGTTCATCATTACTTTCAATTGCTAAAGGTGTTTCCTGCCTTGACTCTTGAGACCCCTGCCAATCTGTTGAGTCTGGCCATCTGAAGTCTTCTAGTGCCACTTCCGTCCTCAGATATTAGAATAAAGTATAATGCTTTGTTTACAATGAGACCGCTTTGGGAAGGCTGATCATTCTTCAGTAGTGTTTCCTTGCCTTGCCCTTGGCAGTTCAGAGCTGTCCTCTTTAAGAACTGAAGCAATTAGTTTCGAGAAGGCTGATTCTTCAGGGTCCAGTGCTCCCCTGCCTTTCATTTGCTGAAGCTGTACATTTTAATGAAGTTGTTTCATCTATGTTGCCAAACACTAGAATTTTGCTGCTTCAATTCTAATTATCTCTACTGGCAAACGCTACGTTTTATTAGAACTCTCAAGTGCTCTGTTTATTAAATGTCCATACATGATGGCATTAGGCACACAAATTAGGTCAGCCGTGCTTATTGATGGGTTATGTATAAAGGAGTTAAATACTTTCGTCATAATCCTAAAATGCAGTGGGATTGCCTTTTGTGGCTTTGTGCACCATCAGTGATGCCTTCTCTGATGAGCTCAGCTGCCTTTCTTACCCATCTGCCAGGGCTAATGCTGGTGTCTGAGCAATGGGGCTGTGGTCGGGAGCTTAAGTTACATATTTCCAGCCTTTGGAGTAATATTCTTTTCTTTCTTATAGTTGCCTACCACTTCCATCTTCCTTTGTGGGTTGTAGGTCTTACAACATTGTGGTATATATGGAGGGCTCTCACAAAGCTGGGAGATGCCAGTGGTGGTGGCCCAGAGAGGGCGGTGCTACCATAGCAGCCCCAGCTCAGTATTTCTCTGCTTCTTTCTACCCCCTAACCTGGGCCCCTTTAGATTCCCCCCACCTCACCCTGTGGGTCTTCAGGTGGTATGGGTTTACCTGGGATGCGCTGGTGGCTCTGATACTGTCTCTCCTCCCTTGTAGCCCATCACTGTGGTCACCAGGCAGTGCTGTAGGGTGATTAGGTGCATGGCTTCTGCCATCCCACGGACAGTCTCAGCTTCACTGTCGAAGTGTCGGGTGATTATTGGCAAGTGACACTTCACCTCGCTAACCTCAATATCCTTATCTGTAGATAAAGGAGAACTGTAGCCACTTCAGTGTCTCCCTGAGGATTAAATGAGATGCATTGCAGGTTACGTGCCTGGGATACAGGCCATGGCACAGAGTGCCGATCTACAAATTGTCAGCACTGCCTTGTCACTCGCCTTGGGCCCACATGGCTGCTTTACCCTCAAGGGCCAAGATCAGCACAGAGGCTGCTGGTGCCTAGGCCCCCTGACTCTGTGCCAAAGGTCCTGTTGCAAGTCCTCAGCCACTTCTTTCTCTGCTTGCACTGCTTTACTTGCATGCATTGAGACGCCAGTGGTGTGGACTCCTTTTATTCATAAGCCATGAGGATTAAAAAAAAAAAAAAAGACATCAGGACTTTATCCAGCCTTCTATTACCATCTTTTTACTCTGGAACTCAGTCCTAGCTTTCTGGGCAGAAGGGCTGCCCTAGAGGAGCATCTAATGGGGAATCCAGTGTTTAATCAGGATCATCCCTCCCCTCTGACTCTGACCTAGCATCTTTGAACCAAATTTGAGTTTCCCTTTTGTCTTTACACCGCTTGCAGAGTGCCTGAGAACAACCATGGCCCCACATATGTACCCCCCTGTTTTCTCCCTTCCTATAATCCTTTACTCTGACTTTCAGTTACTGTGGTGTTTTCCAATGCATCATTTACCCCTATAGGCTAATAGGGTTGTGAACAGCAAGAACAAATCTTATTAAAGTTGCTAAGAGAAATGAAATAACTCAATTTGATAGAAGTTAATGGAAGTGTGTTTAACTCATTTCTATACCTTCTCAACCACTCTTTGCATGTATTTCATTCTTCCTGGGAGAAATGATGACATGGGCCACAGTAGTAGCTATGTTAGCTCCCCCCCCCCCCCCCACCTCCCCACCGCTGAGAACTACAGCATCCTCTGGAGCAGGAGCAGGGACTCCTTCTCCCCAGCACTATGGAGGAAGCATATTTATATACAAGAGAGAAGAGTACCTAAATAGAATTCTCTACTCTTTACAAAGCCTTCACTTTATATTAAAGGCCATAGTGGGGATCCCTGGGTGGCGCAGTGGTTTGGCGCCTGCCTTTGGCCCAGGGCGCGATCCTGGAGACCCGGGATCGAATCCCACGTCGGGCTCCCGGTGCATGGAGCCTGCTTCTCCCTCTGCCTGTGTCTCTGCCTCTCTCTCTCTCTGTGTGTGACTATCATAAATAAATAAAGAAAAAAATATTTTAAAAAAGGCCATAGTGTATGAATGGTTTGAAAAACCAACAACAAAAAACAATAATGTTTTTGATAATGGCTAGAAAAGAAAAGAAACCATTTCTCCCAGTCTGGCTATAGGATTATTGGTCTCTTTTTTATTTCTTGCATCAAATATCTTATCCTAGAGACCGTCAATGAATATAGTTCATTTTAATTATCAGAGCACACCTTGGCTTTATGCCCCTCTGCAAACTGAATTGTGGGGCTGGCAGAGGCCTTTATTTTGCAGGGACTCTGGAGTCCAGGAACCTGGTTGGCCAGGGTACAGTCCTGGGTTCATAGTGTTCAGGGGTAGTGAGGATTTGGATAGTTATCTTTCATACTAAAGAAAATGCCTATACCAACAAGTGGTACCCACCCTATGAGTATAAGGGAAAACTGAAGCATTGGCTTCACAAGGAGGCAAAAATATTACCACGAACATCATAGAAAAGGTGCATTTAATTGTAAGAAATGTGTATATCGGAGGAACAATGGATTTCTCGCCAATGAAACTGACCTATATTTGCTGACAGGCTAGTCTTTGAAAAAGGAACATAAGTGTTATTTTATCGAATGGGACCAAAAAAAAGTGAGGAAAAAAAACCCCAAAGATTTATTAGCTTCTCTTTTCTTGACTAGAATAGGTTTCCTATGTATCATTAGTTACTTTATCATGAGTAACATGTTGTGTCATCTTGTGCTTATTAATCACCCTTTCCTTCCAGCCAACTATATGAATAATTAGATGAAATTGATGGCAGACCATTGCTTCCATATTCATCTTCTTAAACTGGTGTCAGTGGACCATTCAGACATTAACATCTACTCTTAAGTGTGTGTTTCTAAAGAAATGTAGAAATTTTTAGGCACCAGTATTTGAAAAGCAAACCCCTTTAATATCAAGCAGACCTAGATGGTGAGACCAGTAACATCAAGTGACTGTCATTACTGGGAGGCACACATTTGGTGGCAGAGCAGCTTCAGAGCTAGATGCAAAGTTGGTGTCTCTGTAAGCTTTGGAAACCATGTGTCCATCAAGGGTCCCCTGGTCACTCTGATGCATGTCATCACTCTGTGACCTGGTAGCTTTATTTTGTAACCTCAGTTACTTTCAGGTGTGGTCTCCTAAGCTCTACCTAGTTGATTCTAGTCACTCTGACTCTTCTGTCACCCATCTAAAGCACAGAGGGCTGTGTGGTTGTCACTTAGCTTGTAGGTAGGGACTGCATGCAGTAGTACTGGTGCTCTGAATGATTCGTGCTGCCTCCCAGCTGACTTAACTCACTGATGGGGAGTGCCTTACCGCAGGAGGATCTGCTTCATTAGAGCGCAGAATGATAATCATTTAACCTTGTGCAAAGAATGAAGGGATGGAGGTCACTTGATCATTTGTCTCTATCATGATGTAATTGCAATTCTGTATAGTTATGATGAAAATTGTGATCTATTGCAGGAGCATCAGGAGAACATCCTGGGTAACACCATGCAAAGTGTGATTGCATTGCTCAACAATCTGGTTGCCTGCAAAGATTCAAATATGAAGCTGCTTTATGAACAAGGTACATGCTTCTTAGAATTCATTTTGAGTCTTGATTTTTGCCTATTTGTTATTTTCCTCATCATACATAGCAGGGACTCGGGAAGTGCTATTCAAAGTTGACAAAGTAGATATTTGAGAATCTATAAATAATATTAATGTTATCAGAAAAAATAGGAAATGTGGTGAGATTGTGGTAGTTTCTCTAAGTTCATTTATTTTCCTTTAGGGCTCAAAGTTTCCTTCCTCCTGTAGGAATGTTATAGATGAGAAACCAAGAAGTATAAGCATGGTAGTTAGGCTTATTGCTATCAATCAGAATAAAAACATATATAGTTAGTCCAAGGCATCTTGGAAAATGAGATTGGAGGAGTTGAAGATGGCATTATGTTGCATCTTATGCATACCTATAACATTAAAATTAAGAATTTTAAAGACTTTATTTTTTTAGACCAGTTTTTTCTAATTTTTTAAAAAAAGATTTTAGTTATTTATTCGTGAGAGATACAGAGAGAGAGAGGCAGAGACATAGATAGAGGGAGAAGCAGGCTCCTCACAGGGAGCCTAATGCAGGACTCGATCCCCAGACCTGGAATCACACCCTGAGCCAAAGGGAGACGATGCTCAACCACTGAGCCACCCAGGAGTCCCAGACCAGTTTTAGTTTTAAAACCACATTGAGAGGGAGAGACAGATTTCCCATGTAACCCTTGCCCCCATTTATGGCCTCTCCTTTTAATTGTCTTTTTATTCTCTATAGTTTTGTCTTTTCCAGAATGGCATAGTCAGAATACTACAGTATGTAGCTTTTTAAGACTGGTGGCTTTCACTTAGCTATATGCATTTCTGGTTCCCGCATGTCTTTTCATGTCTTGTTAGCACATTTCTTTCCAGCACTGAATAATACTCTATTTGTCTGGGTATACCACAGGTTTTTGTTTCGTTTTGTTTTGTTTTTAATCCATCCCCCAGTCGAAGGACATTTTGGTTTCTTCTAGACTTCATAGCAAGGATGTTGTCATCTAAATTAAGTCTAGATATACATGAGACCTGTTGGGGAAATTTTTGTCTGGTGTAGCTCCTTTAATTTTGGTCCTCTCAAACTCAAAGACCTGTGAACTGAGGATGCAAGTTGTCTTCTATGCCACATTTCTAGACTACAATGAGGAGACATGGAAAGAAGGACCATCATAGGAACTCTCATTTAAATGGAAAAACCAAAAGTACATAGCTGTCACTGATGCATGACAGTTCAAATTTTGGGCAGACACATTTCCTGAGTCATGTTTGTTCCACAGCGGGAAAAAAAAATCCCTTGCTTTGAGAGTAGTTCTCCCTGCAAATGCTTCTCTATGGTTCTTGCCTCTAAATTCTGGATTCTGGTTCTTTTTCTATAAGAATGGCTCATATTTGGGCAGCCTGGGTGGCTCAGTGGTTTAAGCGCCTGCCTTTGGCCCAGGGCGTGATCCTGGGGTCCTGGGATCGAGTCCCACATCGGGCTCCTGGCATGGAGCCTGCTTCTCCCTCTGCCTGTGTCTCTGCCTCTCTCTCTCTCTCGCTCTATCGTATATAAATAAATAAAATAAAAAAAAAGATATTTGTAGCTGAGTAAGATTCTAAGCCTGATTCCTATCTGTAGATGTTTGGGGTCCTACAACCTCTTTTCATTCTAAAAGCAATTACCCCTGTTCTTTTTAGTATACATCAGTGGTGCTTCTTACAATATAAGTCTAGCAAAATCTTTGTTAGTTTCTTATAAGCATTTTTTCCAGTTTTATTGAGAAATAATTGGCATAACATCACTGTATAAGTTTAAGGCATATGGCATGCTGGTCTTTTTTTGCATATATTGAGAAATGATTACCATGATAAGTTCAGCTAACATCCATCTTCTACGGATAGGATAAAAAGAAAAGAAAGAAGAAATGCAAATTTTTTTCCTTATAACACAAACTCTTAGCATTTACTCTTAACAATTTTCCTATATATCGTACAGCAGCATTAGCTATAGTCATCAGGTTGTATATTACATCCCTAGTACTTACGGGGGGGGGGGGCTTGTACCTTTTGACTATCCTCCCCCCAACCTCCACCTTTAAGTAATTGTAAATAATGCTGCAATGAACATGAGGGTACAGCTATCTTTTTCATTTAGTATTTTCATTTCCTTTGGAAATATTCCCAGAAATAGAATTGCTGAATTATATGGTAGGTCCATTTTTAATGTCTTGAGGATCCTTCATCCTATCTTCCATAGTGACTGCACCAATTTACTTTCTCACCAACAGTGTACCAGGGTCCTTTTTCTCATCCATGCCAGCATTTGTTATTCCTTGTCTTTATTGAAGGTGGCCATTCTAATAAGCATTAAGATGGTATCTCATTGTGGTTTTAATTTTCATTTTTCTAATGAGCATCTTTTCACTAACCTTTTGACCTTTTCTGTACCTTCTTTGGAGACATGTGTATTCAGGTCCTTTACTCATTTTTTTATTGGGTTACTTTTTTTGCTATTGAGTTGTATGGTTTCTTTTTATATTTTGGATATTAGCCTCTTATCAGATGTATGGTTTGAAAAAATTTTCTCTCATTTCATATGCCTTTTCACTTTCTTGATGGGTTCTTTTGCTATATAGTTTTTTAGTTTGATGTAATCCCACTTGTTTATTTTTGGTTTTGTTGCCTATGCTTTAGGTATCACATAAAAAAAGTCATAACCAAGACTCATGTCAAGAAGCTTTACTCCTATATTTTCTTGTAGGATTTTCTTGACTTCAAGTCTTAAATTTAAATATCTAATCCATTTTGAATTAATTTTCATGAGAGGTATAAAATATTGGTCCAGTTTCATTCTATCTCTCAAGTATTTTTAGCTTTCTTGTCAAATATTAATTGACTATATGTGCTTGGATTTATTTCTGAGCCCCTCATTCTTTTCCATTGATCTATTTGTCTGGGTTATTTTTGTTAGTATCATAGTGTTTTGATGACAACAGATTTATATTCATGATTGAAATCAGGAACTGTGATGCCTCCTGCTTTATTCTTCTTTCTCAGGATTTCTTTGGGTATTCAGGTTCTTTTATGGGTCCATGTAGATTTTAGGAGTGTTTTTTCTACTTCTGTAAAAAAAAAATGTCATTGGCATCTTGATAGGGATTGCATTGAATATATAGATGGCTTTTGATAGTTTTGACATTTTAACACTATTAATTCTGCCAATCCATGAAGATAGGATACCTTTCCATTTCTTCCTTTCTTCTTCAACTTCTTTTATTAATATCTTGCACTTGTCAGAGTAGAGATCTTTCACTTCCTTACTTAAATTTATTCCTAAGCGTTTTGTTGCTTTTGATGCTATTGGAATTGGGATTGACTTCTTTCTTTTTCAGAAAATTCATTGTTAATATATAGAAATGCTACTGATTTTTAAATTTTGTTTCCTACAATTTTACTGAATTTACTGATTAAATCTGACAGTTTTTCGGTTAAGTCTTTAGAGTTTCCATATATAAAATAATGTCATTTACAGATAGAGATAGTTTTATTTCTTCGTTTGCAATTCCTTTAGTATTTCTTGTAAGGCGGTTCTGACGGTAATGATCTCCTTTTTTTTTTTTTTTTTGAGAAAAGTTTATTCTTCCTTTGTTTCTGAAAGACAGATTTTTTGGATGTAGAATTCTTGATTGACAGCTATTCTCTTTGAATATTTTAAATATGCTATCCCATTCTCTCCTTGCTTAAATGTTTCTGCTTATAAATTCGTCAGTAGTCTTGTGGGGGTGCCCTTGTATGTAACTTCCTTCTTTTACTGTTCTTTATTTCTTTGTGTTTGACTTTTGACTATTAGACTGTGTCTCTGTAATTGTTCAAGTTCAAATGATTTGGTGTCCTATGGGTCTCATGCGTGTAGATATCCATTTTTCTCCCCGTTTTTCTGGACATTTTCAGCCATTGTTGCTTTAAATATACTTCCTATTCCTTTCTCTTCTTATTCTGGAACCTCCATAATGTGAATATTGTTTCTTTTCATAGTGTCCCCCATATTTCATGTAGACTTTTTCACTCTTCTGTCTCTTTTTCTTTTTGCTTCTGTGACTGTGTAATTACCTTGTCCTACACTCCATGTCACTGGTTTGTTCTTCTGTATTGCTGGGTCTACTTTGGAAACTATTGAATTCATCAGTTTGGTTATTGTATATTTCAACTCTAGGATTTCTGTTTTATTGGTTTTTGATGGCTGCTATTTCCTTGTTCAACTTCTTGTTTTGTTCATACTTTGTTTTCCTGATTCATTTACATGCCTGTGTTTTCTTGTAGTTCACTAAGCTTCCTTAAAAGGATTATTCTGAATTCTTTACCAGTATGTAGATCTCCATTTTGGCGGGGTGGGGGTTGGGGCAGCGGTTAGAACTTTATTAGTTTACTTTGGTTGTGTGCTATTTACCTGACTTTTCATGATTCTGATTTTTTTTGGTTGATATCCACACATTTGAGTAATCAAGACCCTCAAGTTTACAGCTTTGCTTTGGCAGAGATGATTCTTCACCAGTTAGCTCAGTTTGGGTTTCTGAGTGTGTCTGCTGGGTTTCTGAGTGTGTCTACCTTGAGCAGGTAGAATGGGCTATTTTGGTCTATTTTGTGGTAAGGCAGCTATTTGTCCCCTGAGGACAGTGATGGAGATGTGCTTGAATAGTTGGATAGGACTGCTGGCTCCGTTCCCTACCTGAGTTGAGGCAGTGGGATGAGCTCCATGGTTGCTTGGGTTCTCTGATTAGGTTTACTAGATGGTTAAGACTGGGTTACTTTATTCAGTAGTAGATTGGAGCTATGAATTAGCTTCCCTGTCCTGGGAGGGCAGCAGGATGGCACAGAGCATCTGTCTAACTCATTTGAGAATGTGAATTAGGTCACAGTGTATACTGAACTCCGTGGTCAGATGAGGCTTCCAGTTTGGCTCTACAGATGGGAGAAACCATAACCTGTGCTCTTTGTTGTATATTGGGTTATTGAATGGGCCATATAATTTCCTGCATGCTCTGGTTAGGTTCCCTGGTCAGATTGGCTGAAGGCTATATTCAGCAATCAGCAGGGCTCTGAATTAGATTTCTTGGGTGGGCACAGTAGGAGAAGCAGCTCTAAAGCTGGTAAAGCTTTTTGTTGTCTTAAGTGAAGCCAACTTACAGTCTGACTTCTCTGACTGAACAGAGCCACTGGATTTGCTCTGCAAACTTTTGGCTCTGCTTGCCCATCTCTTGGCTCAAGTGCCGTCAGGTTGCACAGCTTCTGGGATTTGTCACTAGCTCTTCTGGTCAGATGGGGCCAGATGATAACTCTCACGGTGGGTGGAGCTGTGTCGCCACTCCCATGCCTGAATCCCCCTGTTGTGTGTAGTACAGGGATGCTCCATACCCAGTTCTGGCATTCCTCTGGGGGTGATCAGCTCTTCCTGCTCACCTGCCTATTGGCTCAAGTGCTACTGGGCCACACTGCTTCCAGTTTTCCCCAGCCCTTCTGGTCAGATTATGTTGGAATTCACTCTGCATAGCAGCCCAGGCAGTGATTCAGCTTCTTGCTTGGGTGTGGCAAACTGGGCACTAGGGAGGCAAAACTGGTTCAAAGATCCAAATCAGATAGATCTGCACCCTGCACTGAGTCCTCTTGTCACAGTGTACCCCCAACGTGAATCTACAGATGAGAAAGCTATTCATTGAGATTATGACTTGGGCTCCCCAGGTATAAGTCCAGTCTGCCAAGATCCCTGTGCTGGATGTCATTAGCCCCTCCCCACTTCACTGTTAGACATCCAGCCTTTGAGCCCCACAGATTCCCCTTGTGATCCCTGTGGTGCAAGATGAGATTCGGGGCTCCTGCATAGCCACCCACAATGTTGGGGGGTTGCTGGCCATCCCTGTGGGTTCCCTTTTCCCTGCTGGAGGAATTGATGGCTCAGAGGGACTTTCCTTATGGCTGACTGGTGACCTGGGGGAGGGACAATGTGGCCAACACATAGCTGCTTCTCTTATCCTTCTAATGTGGTCTGTCTCAGTGTCTTCCATACAGGGGTATGCTTCAGCATCACCTCTGTGTTCTAGAATTCTCTCAATGGTGTCTGGTTCCTGAGTAGCTGTGACTTGTTTTGAGAGGAGCAAAGTCAGGAACAATCTGTATCACCACCTTGGTGATATCACTTGGTTTCCTGTAAATCTTACTGGCATTTATTCCATTAAACAAAAAGCCCACCCAGGGGGCACCTGGGTGGCTCAATGGTTGAACATCTGCCTTTGGCTCAGGTCAGGATCCTGACCTGGAATCGAGTCCTGCATCAGGCTCACCGCAGGAAGCCTGCTTCTCCCTCTGACAATGTCTCTGCCTCTCTCTGTATGTCTCTCATGAATAAATAAATAAAATGTTTTTTTTTTAAAACCCACCCATGAACCCCTTCAAAGCATTCTAACTTGGACTGAGCATTAGGATACTGTGAAGTAGTGCTTGTAGGATTCTTAGTAGCCCTATTGGCTGGCCGAGAGAGTGGGTAAGGAGTCAAGACGTCTGAAATTGAGATTAGAGAGGTTGCAGCTACGGGTTCGTGAATGCATGGAAATACATGGCTGAGGTGGGATGAAGGACAAAATGCTAGAGGACAGGAACTTAGGGAAATGAGAGATCAGGCATAGAAGGATTGTTTATGAGGTGACCCCGATGGCTACAGAGATTTTGTGTTTAATGGGCTGTTAGAGCCGGAGCACCTGAAGAAGCACAGACAGATTTACCAGGAAGCTAATGAAGCTTATGTGTCAAGGCCCTCTTTCACAGAGGGGAAATTTTACATTTATATATATATTTTTCCCTCTTGTAGTCTGTCCTCACCCCCAACCATATAAGCTTCAGTTCTCATGGTATCTGGCCCCATTCCAGGATTTGTGGAGTGAACTGAAATCACAAAAATAATTATGGCAAGAGTAGCGTTAGTTAATGGTAATAATATTAGTAATGTTTGTGTTAATATTGTGCTCAGGGAATAAGTGGAAGTGATTTAGTGGTCTGAGGGTGTTGGGAGAGAGGAAGCAGGTGGTAGAGACTGTTGATCTGAGATTTAGTGGACTATAGCCTGCTGGCTGGCAGTTTGCTTTTACAAATAAAGTTTTGTTGGAACATAGACATGTCCATTCATTTACATGCATCTTTGGCTGGTTTTGTTATATAATGACAGTGTCTATAGTTGAGATACAGACTGCGTGGCCCCTAAAGCCTGAAATATTTACCATAGTGCCATTTAAGAAAAATGTTTGCCAATCTTTGGTCTAGAAGCAGCAGTATGTAATAAGGTGACACCACCCAGATAGAAAGGGGTGGACAATTTGAGAGATTTTGCTGATGAGTCTGTGTTCCAAAGGTCACTGTGGAAGGGGTTTGGGGGTTGAGAATGGGTAGGCTGTTGCCTTTGAAAGATGATGTGCCAAATTGTCTTTCTGTCTTGATGGCAGGAGATCGTGGATGAATGATTTGGGATCATAAGCTGTTTGTGGCAGCTGAAGTAGAAATAGATAGTGGGCCTGGTGAGTCCACACAGTCGTAAGTCTGAGGAGAGGTGTCAGGTAGCAAAGATGGCAGGATGAGGAAGGGTAGTGGAATTCCCAGAGTACAGACTTTGGGAACTCCTTGCCGGCCCCTGCTAGCAGAGGATAGAAAGGAGGGGTAGGAAGGAGCTCCTGTGGCCTGCAGAAGAGTCTGCTTCCAGTCTCTGGAGAGGAGCACCAGGTCTGATTTTCTATCATTGCTCTGCTGCTTTCCAAACTGCTTGGCTACTCAATGTGTGGGTTGATTTTTCCAGGGCTGGGTGAAGACCCGATGCATGTTTGCAAACCCAGAGTGTATTAAGATTCACTGGAGTGTGGCCACATGAAGAGTCATTGGCAACCTGCCACCATACAGCTTTGAATGTACGTGGTTGCTTTGAATTTAGTGTTGGTAATCTTTATTTCAGATCAGTTCTGGCTCAGTTACTGGTTTACATATTTATTACAATTCACACAGAATTAAATTCCCTCTTCCAAACAGAGATGTTTCCAACATTGATCCTTAAAAATCATCTCCATATAAGGTAGAAGAAGAAATAATTATTCTTGCTTTCAAGTGCCTCATATTAGCACTGTATTAGGCCAGTGTCAGCTGAGTTTCATCCTCAGACTGTGCACTTACAATGGTAAGAGTGCTGTGTGGGCATGCTCCGGCTATGCTCTCTTGTATCCGTGCTCTGATGGTACAGAGCGTGTGGAACAAAATGGACATCCATGGTTCTGAGTTGAAAAATGACAAGAGTCCTCCTCCAAAGGGGAAGAACTTTTTAGAAGAACTTAACCAATCAGTTTTACTTATATATTCCTTTTTATATCCATATAAAGGTAATCTGTGAGAAACTCCACATCAGAAGTCTCAGAGCACTTACACTGAGTGTAGGATGGGGTTCTAAGTGATAAAGTGTGTGCCATGATGCAGTTGGCAGCATTTTTTTTTTCTTAGTGGTATATAATAAAAGGTTGTTTCTTCTGATCAGTGGCATCTTAGATTCAAATAAGTATGTAGCGGTACAGTGTCTGCTACTTGGTAGCCATGCCACAAAGCACACAAACTCTGGTAAGTAGAGCCACTACATATCACCAGCATGCAACTGCATTGTGTAATTCAGGGTTTTTTTGCTTAAACATTTTCATTTGTAAATGAACCATTTAGGGGAGAGAATTACAAAATAAAGTAAGACCTTTTGTTTACATTTGAAAAATATCAGAGTTATTAACATTTTAAAACTGGCTGCTAGCTTATCCCTGTGCAGTGACCTTTCAATAATGGATATTAATTCCAGCTCAGTTTTACCAGCAGAGCTGTCAGAAAGATGTATTTACATGACAGACTGCAGCAGCCAAAAAACTGTAGCACCTTGAAAGAAGCATTTAAAGAAATTATGTTTGTCTCCATTGGTTTATGGTGTGTCAGAAATCAAAATATTCATTTCTTACTAGGTTTATTATAAGACTCCCTGGATTGGTGTTTACTTAAGAAACCAGAAAATCACTGAGAGTTGTTTGGGCTTTGAAGGTGTACTTGATAGCTGTCTTATATTCTTCTACTTTTATGACTAAGATTCAAAATAATGTACAGTAGAGGTTGGCAAACATTTCCTATAGGCCCCATAGTCTTTGTCATTACTACTCAGTACTGTTAATATAGCAGGAAATCAGCCTTTGAAATCCATAAATGAGTGGACACGACCTAGTTTCGATAAAATTTTATTTCCAAAATTAGGTGGCCATCCCACTGGCCATGGTTTGCCAACCTCTGTTATACAATAACTAACCCAAAGTTTCTCAAAACTACTCTTAAATCTTTATAAGTCAACATCTATAAAATTTAGTTATTAAGAAATAACAAAAAAGAAATAACAAAAAAAAAAGAAATAACAGAAAATTGGATATAAATTAGTATGTTAAGGAAGAGCCTGCTGCCCTTATAATAGTATGAAGGTATATGAAGAAAAGTAGACATCTGTCCTAAGGGTTTAATCTAAAAATGATAATTAATAAATTTTATAGTCAGTTAGCCTTTGCTAGATAATAAACCACCCCAGAACTAAGTCACTTATAATAAGTCATTTATTTTCTCCCCACCCCGTGGGTTGGCAGCCTGGGCTGGGCTCAATTGTATGCCTGGATCCTCGAGGAGGGCTCCCTCAGGCTTCCTAACAAGGCAGCCACATTCAGGAAGAGCCTGCATGGAAGCTGCAAAGCCCCTCAGAGATCTCATGCCCCCTCCATCACATGCTGTAGGTTGAGGGAAATCACTAAGTCAGGCTGGTTTAGAAGGGAGGTTCCAGGAGCTGCAAAGAACATAGGGCCATCTCAAATCTATTTCAGTTACCTAGACATTTAGAACCACAACTTCATACAGCACCACAACCAGTGCACTAGGGGTCGGCAGACTATTCTAGAAAAGAGCTGGATGGTATCTATTTTGGCTTTGTGGCCACAGCCTCTGTGGCAGCTACTCACTTCCACTCTTAGAGCTCCAAAACAACCATAGACCGTGCATAAAGAAATGAATAGGGTGTTTCAATAAAAATTTATTTACAAAAGCAGATAATTTGATACCCCCTCCCCATCTAGTTCTTTCAGTTTTTCAACAGATACATGCATGCCAGGGATTGTTCTAGTGCAAGGAACACAGCAATGAATAAAACTGATAAATATCTCTGCCTTCCTGAAACTCATGTTCCAGTCGAGAAGATAAACAGCAAATAAATGAAGAGGTTTATGTTAGATAACATTAGATGTTACATGGTGAGGAGTACTGAGGGAAAAATAAAAGGAGGAAAGGGATGGGAAATGCCTGGATCAGTGTGGGATAGAAACTCTACTTTGGGTAGCCAAAGATGGCCTTGCTTTGAAGATGATAAAGTAAAAACGTGAAAGAAGTGAAGAAGTGAGTCCTGCAGGTGACTGGGTGTTGGTGGGCAACTGAACAAGCAAGTGCAGAACCAAAGCGGGTATGTGGTTGGCCTGTCAGAAGAATGGCAGGGAGGTGGACATGGCTGTAGTACAGGGAACACTAGCAAAGAGCAGCAGGAAAAGTCAGCAGAACTGGTTGGTCTGTTTGGGTTGCATAGGGCCGTTATTTTTGTCTAAAGCCATTGAAAGCTATAAAATCAATTGGAAACTTGTGACTAGACTGATGTTCAGTGTTGTATGGTTTTTTTTTTTTAAGATTATTTATTTCAGAGAAAGAGGGAGAGTGCATGAGCAAGCAAGCATGGGAATATAGGGGGTGGGGAAGGAGCAGAGGGAGAAGGAGAAGCAGACTCCCACTGAGCAGGGAACCTGATGGGGTTCCGGGATCATGACCTGAGCCAAAGTCAGAGGCTTCACCCACTGAACCATCCAGGCACCCCTGCAGTTCAGTTTTAATGGAGAATTAAGTAATTGGTTGGTAGACTACCTACCTACCTGCCTCCCTCAGCTAACTTGTAAAGATCAGCCCAGTGTTTTAGGTGAGGCTGATGATGATCCAGTTTAGAAAAAATCCTGCAGTGACTTAGCTCCTATCTGGGGCTGGAATCTCTTATTGGCTGTCACCTTGAGAGATTACTGTGTGAGTGGCTCTGGCATTAGAGAGCCCTTTTTTTTTTTGTACAAAGCAGCACACTCCACCTTTGAAAAATTCTAATTGTTAGGAAGATTTTCTTTATATTGAGCTGAAACTGGCTTCTCTGTAATTTCTACCCTAGTTGATTCTAGTTTCCCCTTTCAGAGCTACTCAGACAACATTGATTATTTCAGTTCCCTGCAGGGGGAATACCATACTTGGCCAAATTAAGTGTGCAGGTACAGTTTAGATGATGGTGATATCACAATTTGTTTTATAATATCTCACTGTTTAAGATGCCAGAAATACATTATGATTTTTTTTCACAGCTGTTGAGCCCTATTTATTTCTTTACTACCCTGTGTAGCTATTTATAGTAGCCCTTCTTAACGTATCTCTCAAAATGCATGGTGTTCCTTGATTTTGACATTCATTTTACTTCATCCGTTATTGAGAATTTATTCAGTTATACCAATTTATTTTAGATGGTGTTTATTTTCAGGTTCTACTGGCTGTTGTCAGATTACAAACCACCCCATAAATCAGCAAATTAAAACAAAAATCCTGTTATTTTGACTCTTGTGTCCGTAGGTTGGCTGGAGCTCACTCCAGGCTAAGCTGTGCCTTAACATGAACAGATTGCCTAAGTAGCATCAACTCTAATGGACCTGATGATACTGGGGTCTTCTACAGTTCTGGTTAGTTCTGGATGCAGTCCAGCTGGTCCGTCAAGCATTAATGGCCATGCTAGTCTTTCAGGAAACAAAGGGCCCAGTGTGACTCCCTGACTGCTGAGGCCTAATTTCCTTAGTGGCCCAAGCATTCCACCTCAGTTTTCTGAACCCCCAGCTTTCTAAATGCCCTGTTGTACCTAACAGCAGTTTCTGTGCACTTATGCTTAGGGATTCCATGATGTGGGAGGAAAAACTTAGATTTTAAGGATTGATGTGTTAAAGTTTCTCAAGATGGTTCTAAAAAATACTTTAATGTATTTAGTGAAATTTTAGTTGTTTATAGTTTTAAAAATTGAAATCAAATTCATATACCACAAAGTTCAACATTTTAAAATTCCTATTTCAGTGGTTTTAGTATGGTCACAAGTTTATACAACTATATCCACTGTCTAATTCTAGAATGTTGTCATGACTTCAAAAAAACCCCAAAACAAACTCCATGTTCCCCTTCCAGTTATTCCCATTTACTTCTTCTCCAGTCCCCAGAAACCACTGATCTATTTTCTATCTCTATGGATTTACTTATCCGGACATTTCTATAAATGGAATCCTATATATGTGGTCTTTGTGTTTGACGTCTTTCACTTAATATGTAAATGTTAATGTTTAAAAAAACACAAATAATCTAGTTTAAAGTATTGTTATCCAAAAACGTGTATATGTTTAACACTTTTATCAGTGAGAGTGACAGAACGTGAGAGACTCCTAACTCTGGGAAACAAACAAGGGGTGGTGGAAAGGGAGGTGGGTGGGGGGTTGGGGTGACTGGGTGATGGGCACTGAGGGGGGCACTTGACAGGATGGATGAGCGCTGGGTGTTATGCTATATGTTAGCAAATCGAACTCCAGTAAAAAATATATAAATATAAATAAATAAATAACACTTTCATTACATATTTGAATTTTTCTAACTTCTTACTATCTTGATATCACTAAACCTTTTGCATTAACAGATTGCCCTTATTTGCCTCAAAGAGTTTTTAAACATTTCTACATAAATCTAAAGTAAATGCCTATATGAAGAATACATTTAATTCAGTAGCTTTTCTCTGTTAGAAATTACCCTCATCTTAAATGTGCAAAATGGTATTGTAGCAGTGTAAAGAGTGCTTTCAAAAAAAGTTGAAGTTTAACTGGACATAGAATGGGCACTGCTCAAATTGACATGAAATTATTCATTAGGATAATGGTACCAAACTTACGTGAGCTATAAGGTGGATGCTAAACGGGCTTTTCTTTTTCAAAGATGCTTTGACAACCCTTTTCTGTTAAGCTAATATTTGGATAAAGGTAGACTTGTAATAAAACTTGGAGACAACAAAGATCCCAGCTTAAATCTTAGGATATATCTTTTCCTTGGACTAGAACACACTGCAGCCTCAGTTTTCAAAGATGTGTGTGGGGATGAGATAAAAGTAAGTATCTGGAGGGGTGCATGGGTGGCTTAGTCTCTGACTCTTGATTTCAGCACAGGCCATGGTTTTCAGAGTCATGGGATCAAGCCCCGAGTCAGGCTCTGTGTTCAGTGTGGAGTCTGCTTGTCCTCCCTCTGCTCCTCTTCCCACTTGCTGTCATGCTCATTCTCTCTCTAAAATAAATAAAACCTTATAAAAGGAAAAAAAAAAAACTAAGTATCTGGGAAATCTTTAACTGAGCTTGATCTGTATCGGACAGTATTTTCCTTTAGTGGAATTCTGAGGTAAGTCACAAGGTTCTCTTTCAGCTTATATTGTGACAAAGTTTATCTTTTCTTGCTTTGCCACTCATACTAACCAATAGCTTACTGTACTTAATGAATCAGAGGAAAATCCAGTATTCTCCCCTTTACCCCATTTCCTTGGTTGCCTACTTGTAAGGTGGCAGTCATATTTATCTAGGCATTCTGCAGGTGAATGAATTATAAGAGACTTTTGAAACCCCTCAGGAGAGATGCCTTAGTTAACAAAATACTCCCTGGCCAGAAAGCTATAAAATGAAATTCTTATATATAAATGTCTGTATCTGTAAATTTCCAATGATAAATTCATGTATGCAGTTAGATTGAGGTTCTAACAGAAAACAATAAAAAACACTGACCTGTGGAAGGCAGGATTTTGGAGAGTGGTTTCAGGACATAGGAGTTATTAGGCAAACTCAAGCTTGGACTGTCAAGTCTTTGCTTCTTGAGGGCATGTCTGCCTATGAGCTGTGGCCAGTCCCCTGTCTTACCATGTTATTTATATGTCCAACTCTCAGAGGGAGTACATTATTTGAGCTTTTCTTCCATGAAATGAAAAATCTAGAGATCTGAAATTCCATCATCCTATTCTGTCCTCCCAGTGGGGCCATGAAATTGGTTTTCTCGTTGATAAAGTAGAGCTTAAATCTTCTTTGCAGGGTTGGGAAGATTTAAATGAGATCATGTATGTAAAGCACTTGACAAATAATAGAGTTCCAACAAATAATAGCTATTATTATTACTACATTTTAGTGCTATGCTTGGTAAAAAACTACTTGCTAGATGAATTGCAGATTCGATTTTTTTTTTTTTTTAAGGAACTTCTGAATGTTTCTGGATAATGTAACAGGGGAAAAAAAACACTTAATTTTGTTTCTACATCCCCAAGTCCACATAAAACAGAAGCCCAACTGCATCTTCAGTGGGAAAGAAAAAAACCCTGCAAAACTTCCAGCCAAAACCTTTGAGGCATACCTGCCAAATAACATGAATTCTGTACAAAAATGAGCAGTATACACCTCATTTAGACTTTAAACAAGGTGTATATTTTCCTCAAATATGTGCCACAGCCCTGAATGATACATCTAATGAGTCTGTGACTGGCGTGACAAGATACAAGTCAGCCAGGTGGTGATGTCCCTAAAAAGATAACTGTTCCCAACCACAGGGGCATTAGGGCACCCAGGGGAAGTGGAGGGGGCTGCAGGGGAGACCACACTCATGTACCATTTCTGTCATCTCTGAACTTGCCTTCCAGCTGAAGGCAGTGACCTCAAAAAACGTGGCAAGGTGGGATGTTGGCAAGAGCTTTGTCCAGATTGACTTAGCCATGGCCACACTGGTCTCTTGAATGTTGAAGAGATGTATATGGAGGCTGCAGACTGACTCCACTCACGCTGCCCACCACACTGGCCATGGCCCTGGCCCTGGCCCTGTCCATATTTCTTCAGCAGGTACCTGTTATTTTTCAAAGCTGAGTAACCTTCAGGAAGGAACCATTCATAAAACCTGGAGGAAGGGAACTTATGTGAAAGGTAAAGAAAGGACACACATTTTCTAAGTCTGAGGGATGTAATAGACTCACTCTAGAAGAAGGACCTCAAGGAGAGATGCAGGAGCTCAGGGGGAGACGTGGAACAGAGAAAGAGATGAACAGCAAACTGGGAGAGCTTGGGAAGAAATGGAAGAAGGGAACTTTAGCCTGTTACACTGGAAATGACCTGTCAACAGACATGAAAGCCACACCAGGAGCTGCAAAAAACCGAGTCAACACAACGGAAAGTATCAGGTAGCAGGAAGTCTTCATAAGGACACAAAAGAAACCGGCGATTTAAAAATACAAGTAGAGGAAGTGGTCAATATCATGGGCAAAGGAGATAGAACATAATAAGGATGATTGGTGCTCTAAAAAGAGAGAGAGAGAGAGAGAGAGAGACCTGGGCAAATTGAACAGATAAATACTTTAAAACTATAGAAAATGCTTCATAAATAAGTAAGTGTGCAGATTAAAAAGGCATGTCATATCTTAGAAAAAATGATGCAGAGTGACCTATTCTGGTTGGTAGGATTAGCCATCAAGAACAAAGAAGAGATTATTTGTGTCTTTTTTATATGACCATCCTAATGGTGTGAAGTGATAGCTCTCATAATTTTTGACATGAATATCCCTCATGGCTAATGATGTTGAGCATTCTTTCTTGGGCTTAGTGACTGTTCTTTGGTACAATGTCTATTCGGGTTGTCTATTTTGAAATTCAGGAATTCTTTTGCTCTGAATTTTAAAATTTCATGTGCCCCTGGGGGGCTCAGTCAGTTAACCGTCCACCTTTGGCTCAGGTTGTGGTCCCTGGGTCCCGGGATGGAGTCCCACATCTGGCTTACTGCAGTGGGGAGCATGCATTTCCCTCTTCCTCTGTCCCTCTGCTCCCTGCTCATGTGTGTGTTTTCTTGTTCTCGCTCTCTCTCTGTCTCAAATACATAAAATCTTAAAAAAATTTTTTTTTTAAATTTCAAATGTTTTAATTGTGTTCCTGACTCCTAAGGATATCAGGTCTGTTTTTCATATAGCAACAGGCAGAATGATCATTTCAAGGGCAGATCTTATATTGCTCCCTACATTAACTTTATGCTGTTTGTAGGAACAAGAATGGAATCATTAACATAGCATAGAGCTCCTCTTCCATCTACTTCATCTCCAGCCACTTTTCCATCTGCTGCCTGTGTTTTGGCTTCCTTCACCCCATCTCAATTTCTGTTGTGTATCATGCTTCTTTCTACCCCACACCTTCCACCTTCCCATGTGCCATTCCACATCCTTCTTCCCTCCTTATTGCCTTCAGATCTCTGTTCAAATACCATTTTCTCAAAGAATCCTTCCCTGATATTCCCTCAGGGAGACTGTTGTGCTTTCTACAGCTTTAATTAAAATAGGAAGTAGCAGTTAATTGCTTAATGTCCCTGTCATCTGCTAGAAAGAAATCCCCATGAAGCCCAGAACCTGCCTTTGCCATGCACGACTGACTTCCCCTCCACAGTTCATGATGCATGGGAGTTGCTAAGTAAATATGCACTGACTGAATGAAAGTGGACCACCTAGTATAGTGCTCATATTCCATTTCTGGAGTAAGGGCTTTGAGACTTTGCTCATGAGTTCAGCCACAGAATGCCCTGACCCTGTGTTTTCCATCTGTTGACCTCATCTGTAGTGATGTACCTTGTATCTTTCTCCCCTCCACATATGTTTACATGAGGCATTGTGTGCTGGATTCTTTTAAGGCCGCCAAATTGAATACAATTTGAGCTGCTGACTGATTTTTTTCTTCAGTTCTTATCTAATTCCTCACTTTTGGGATCCTGCTTGCTGATCTCCTAAGGGCAGATCCTTTCTGGAGCACACTGAAAATCACTGGCAGAAGCTGAGACCATAATCTTGGATTTAGCAGAGCAATTTTGAGCAGTGATCTCGTTTTTCATCTTTTATTGTATTTGATTTTAAAATATGGACTAGGTGTTAGATGCAACTGTCCACTTATCTCTCTTTTCAGGTTTCTTTGAATTAGAAGGGCCTGTGCACCATTACTCTCCTTCCCAGGAATATCTTTACCAGCTCTCACTTAGGCTTCGTAATGCCAGAAACACCCAGAAATATCAAAGCCATATTATCATTTATCCAAAAAGTTTTCTTCAGTAAAAGGAAAAAAGACATTTAACAAGTTTTTTGATTGAATGAAATTAAAAATATGTTAAAGAGGAGGGAGGGGCGTATAATAGAAGGTGTGAATCTATAGGCCTCCTCTCAATATTTTTTTTTAAATTTTTTATTGGTGTTCAATTTGCCAACATATAGAATAACACCCAGTGCTCATCCCATCAAGTGCCCCCCTCAGTGCCCGTCACCCAGTCACCCCCACCCCCCGCCCACCTCCTTTTCTACCGCCCCTTGTTCATTTCCCAGAGTTGCCTCCTCTCAATATTTCAAAGCTCTCCTGAGAGATTTTTTGAAACACTTAAAAAAAAAAAAAAAAAAAAAAAGGCAAACCTATTATTTAGGGAAGAATTTGAGAAGTTAGCATGCAAGTAAAAGAGGGTCACATGATATGGCAATTGAAATAGCTGAGTTAGAATCATGAGTCTGTGACTTAATCTGTGAGATACTTTGGGTTTTAATCTCTTTAGGATAATGGTACCTATTTTGTATGTTTGGAGGATTAAATGATAATATATGTAAAACTTTCATGTATAATTAATAAAATTAGCTTAAGTATTTAAAAGTAAGCACTAAAAATAGCTAAGTGTTCCTCACATGGGACCATATAAGCAGATCATTGGAATGAGAGACGTGAAGCCCAAGATAAATTATTTGATTCCAAGACAGTGTCAGCCATTTAAAATAAGTTAAGCTTTATCATTTCAAATAGGTTATAATGCAGTATACTGAAAAATAGCTCCAAGCCATTTTTATTTTTTGTAATTATTTATTTGTGAATTCTTTCTTTTCTTTCTGAGATAATTAACATATAACAGTGTGTAATATCTAAGATGTATAAATGTTTGAATTTAGTATACATATAATGCAGTTATATCAATGATTACCTTTTTTCGTGGTGAGAACATATAAGTTCTATTCTTTTAGCAATTTTCAAGTATACAATACAGGATTGTTAACCATAATCACCATGCTGTGCATTAGATCCCCACACCTTACTCATCTTATAACTGCAAGTTTATATTCAGTCATTGTTCTTAAAAAGTTACAGAGAAATAGGGGTGCTAAGTTCATAGGATGGAAAGTATGTCATTTACAAAAAGAGTAATAGATTTCAGAACTCCAGATAAGTCTGTCTCAACAAAATGATGATGCTGTTAGTTTGTGCTAATTTTAAAAAAAGGAGGGTTGATCAAGGAATGCCTGAGACCATATTTAAGAGGCATTAATGGCCATGTGATCTAGGGGATGGAAATCATGAACTCCTAGATCATACAATCAGGAGGACTGTGAACATTTGGTAAAAGGACTGTGTTGGGTTGGGGAAAAGGAACCAAAATTTTAGTAGATTAATACAAAGGAAGTTCCTCAGTTGTATAAATAGTAGAATATGTGGCCTTTCTGGTAGTGGGTGGCTTTCTTCCATGTGGTGTCCATCTCCTTCCATTTCATAGCTCTATTATTCCCCTGAGACTTAGCGTCTTTCGTTATCCAGCAGACAGAAGAGTAAAACAGTGAAGAAGGCACACCTTCTTAAGAATCCCAGCTTAGAAGTGAAAACACTTGCAAATCATTTATCTGATAAGGGATTAATTTCCAGAATACATAAAGAATGCCTACAACTCAACAACAAAAACACAAACGACCTAATTCAAAAATGGGCAAAGGACGTGAATAGACATTTTTCAAAAGAAGCCATGGAAATAGCCACTAAGCACATGAAAAGATGCACAATATTATTTGTTATTAGGGAACTGCAAATCAAAGCCATAATAAGATACTACTTCACACCTATTAGGATGACAATTAGTTTTGTTTTTTTTTTTTTTTTAAGAGGGAAATGTTGATAAGGATATGGAGAAATGGGAATACTTACATTGATGGCAATGTAAAATGGTGCAGCTGCTGTGGAAAACAGTATGGTGATTCCTCACAAAGTTAAACACATGGAATTACCATATGACCTAGCAATCCACCTCTGAGGTGTATGCCCAGAAGAATTGAAAACAAGTACTCAAAGAGATACTTAAACACAAATGTTAGTTGCAGTATTACTCACAATAGCCAAAGGGCAGAAACTACCCATGTGCTCATCAACAGATGAATAGATAACAAAATACGGAGTACCTAACAAAATATACATACAATATAATATTCAGTGATAAAAAGAAATAAAATTCTGATATATACTACAACATGGATGAACTTTGTAAACAACACCCTAAATGAAAGAAGCCAGCACAAGAGGACAAATAACAGTGTGACTCCACTTTATATGTGGTACCTAAAATAGACAAATTCATGGAGTCAGAAAGAATAGCAGTTACCAAGGCCTAGGAAGAAGGGGATGGGGGGTTACTGTTTAATGGATACAAAATCTTTTGGGGATGATATAAGTGGTCTGGATACAGTGACAATGGTCACATGACATTGTAAAAGTATTTAATGTCACTCAGTTGTACACTGTGAGATAAAGGTAGATTTTATGTTATACGTATTTTACCATAACTGAGAAAGAATCCTAACTGGAAGGAACACACATACCCTTGCTCACATTCCATGGGTGAGAGCCAGTGTCACAGCCATGATAGATTTCAGAGAGTTCAGGCAGTGGGGTACAAGACCGAACAGTCACTTCCCAGTGATGATTGCCCAGTTTGGAAAGACAGCCGTGAATATTTTGTGGCCAGCCAGCTACTTTGGACACAAGAGACCAAGTTTCAACATATATTTTTCATATACATGTATTTTGCAAGACAGTAAATCTAGTTTAGAAGCAACTTCTTGAAACTGTAGGATCAAAAGATCCTGAAAATTTCTTACCACACATCAACCAAGTAAAAAGAAATAATTCAAGTTATTATTTTACTAATTATAAGTGTGTGAAATGTTCAAAATGAATAAAATGTTTCTTGTGTTAGTTTCTCATGACGGCAGTTATGAATTTACTCCTATCCATATCTCCCCTACATGGTCATATGTACTTTGAACTCCAAATCCCTACCCCACTGCGTTTCAGTAGGGTCACACTTGATATCTCAGCCTTGGGGCTTCTTGATGTCTCCTGGTGTGAGGAAGAATGTTGAGTTTACTTCTGGATGAAACACTAAAGAAACATTGCAGATGAAACTGGAGGCTGCTTGGCTTAAGGCACCCATGATGGTGAGGCAGTTTTTTCTGGAGTGGAATGATTGGAAGCCGTTCATCCTAAAGAGTGACAGAAGATGCTGGGATGTTGGCTTGTAGGCCTGATGAGCTCCCAGCGCTGTGTTCAGATAGGTGTCCACCTCTGCCATGAAACGTGAGGGGGTTTATTTATTTATTTATTTATTTATTTATTTATTTATTTATTATTATTTTATTTTATTTATTTTATTTATTTTATTTTATTTATTTTACTTTATTTTATTTTATTTTATTTTTTTTCGTGAGGGGTTTATGCTGTGAGTCGCTCCAAAAGGCAGGACCTCGAGCCCTAGTGAAGGTTCCAGGGTACCCACTTCCTGTTCAACATAAGAAAGATCTTTCCAGTGATTTGAAGACCAGTGTGGAGAGGTCAGCTTCTGGGCAAAGTGATTGCCACATGTCTGGAAGGGAGATGAGCCAGAGAAGCGATTCCAACACTAGTGGGAAGCTGGCTTACGGCCTCTAGAGCTTCCTCACCACTCTGAAGAGTCTGTGATTCTTTCCTATCCTTGCCAATGTTTGCAAACATTCCTGCAGTCTCCAAGATGAAAAGCAGAGGAGGAGTTAATGTAATGAAAGGAAGCTATTAAGATGTAAATTGTTTTCTCCCTAAGTGGTTTCACAATGTGCTGAAACACACATTCACTTTTATTTCCTTCTGTCTAGGCTGCAAATGCTCAGAAACTAAAGACAGAAATGTGGAATCAAGCAGGTTATCCCCATACAAAGAGAGACCGCTAACATCTGGCTCTTTCCTTTTTTCCTTTAAAGGACATAATCAGTGTTGCGTGGTGTCTCTAACGCCTGCTCTCTTATATCTTTAGTTTTAGAGGGAGAAAAATCTAATGTCAGGCAGCAATTACTGCAGCACTTCGCTGGCATATTCAGCAAACAGTAGGCCATTTAAACCGAGGACAGTTATTAATGGGATTAGAACAGTAATAAAACTTTATAGAGGAGTTTAATAACTCATTTACAGACCATGAAACGAAGCTAATAGTCAACCTTCATGGGTGAAGTGTTCTATTTGTCCTGTGGTCCACTGCTTTGACTTTTAGTCAAATGTCAAGAGATGACTTAGATTTCAAACATCAGTATATGCATCTTATTGTAAAAGCAGGTAGAATTTTACACGCTTAAAAAAATGAGTCCCCAGAGAGCAATGATGTAACATTAACATTTTTGATAAAATGTAAGGTATCATCTTTTTCCACCTACAGATAATATAAAGGGGTGATTGGCAAACAATAAAGTGATCTTCCGTATATATAAGCACCAAACTTTGGACTTAATCCAGTCTTTTTCTGGGGTATCTCTTGGATATTAGCTATAAATGGCTATCTCCCATTCTCTTAACAACTTGTACCACAAAGGAATCTGTCTAAGCATCATAGTTTGTCCTCACCTCCTTCCTAACACCTATCTTTCACTGCCCCATGCCCAAAAGATCTCCTTTCCGGTTGGACACAGTTGTCTGATTTGGATTTTGTTTCCTTCCATTTCATTCAGTAACCCTTTTTCGAATCCCATTGTCTAGAGTTGGGATATTCCTAAAAGTCACTTATTTGAACCCCTTGTTGTGCAAATGAGGGAAGCAAGGCCAACAAGGTGCAGAAACTTGAGGATGGGACGCCCACAGTGGGAAAGCAGCTGGGATGACCCCAAGATGCAGAGGTTCTAAACCTTAGCTCCCTTTACCCCCTATGCCTTGAGCAATGGCTGGCTCACCTCTGTTTCCAGAACACCAAGTATTTGATACAAAGTGCTTACTACCAACTGTTCAGCACTTTCTGCCTCTCATTTGGAACCAAGATTTTGCTTTAGTTCTGTTTGCTGTGAGAAATGGACTGGAACAGTGCCCTCTGTCTTTGAGGCAAGAATTACTGATGACTTGAGGTCCCTCCTTTGTAGACACGGTGTAGCATCTTCTCGATGTCCCTGGTGGCCAGTGGCTTGCATTTTCTTTCTGTTTGAGACATGGCCAGTGTTTAGAAAAGGCATCTCTGCCTAGGGAATAAAGACATGCATTCCTTTATCTTGGGCTTCCACCAGCTGCACTCTACAGCTAGAAATGGCATTCACTCTGGCATTCTGACAAAGAAAAAAGAAAGGATAATTGTTTGGGCACAAGTCTATCTTATGAAATTGAAGCACTAAACAGATTGGTGACATGACCATTCAGTGTTCAGTCCTCCGAATCATGTCTTGACAGAATGGCCAATCCAGAGGGTTTTACTAAGACCCTAATCAGGTGTTTGATATTGGATAAAAGGATGCTTATCCGGATTTTTTTCTGGTACAACATCAAGCTTGTCATTTTTGTTCTAAATATTTGATTGAATGAAGGAACAAATGAACTTGAAAAATTATATTAATTAAAGATAATTGCATTTGGTATGTGCTTGTGAGGCCATCAGATGAGGAGAGAACAGTTCCTATAATAATAAGAGCAACAGCAGCAGTCGTAAGAAGTAGAATCCCAAATGGCATTCATCTTTCAAAGACGCAGCCATCTAGCATTGAACACTGTCAATGGGGTTTGCCTCTGAGTCTGGCAAGGTGGCTGTCTCTTTAAGGAAAACCAGCCACCCAAATCTGGAGAGCCCACCGAGGTGCTATCAGAATACCAGCATGGAAATAGAAACCCGGTTTTGACCTTGTGGGTTATGTTACTTTAAAGGTGATATGTCTGATATATGTTGCTTATGATGTAGACTCATATATTGTTGAGGGGCAGAAATGTACGTATGTACAGATGAAAACCTCTCACAAGCTGCATCTCAACTGCATAGCAAAGTCCAAATGAAAAAAAAGAAGAACCAAAAAAAAAAAAAAAAAAACCAAAAAAACAATCTTAAACTTTTCTCCCAAACATGAACTTTCCAGTTAAATGAGTCTAATTCTTGTCTAATTCTTTTCTGGTTGAAAATAGCCTGATTGCAAGTCTATTTATAGTCTCTTCAAAATCTATCTCTCTCTCCTCCCTAAAGCAGAGTCTGGATCTATAGCAGTGTTTTGTGTGTCCTTGTGGAGATGGGGGAAGGCAGGGGCTCTTTGGCTCCCTTTATGATGATACACAAATGAAATAAGGTTTTTTTTTTTTTAAACTAATTTTATTTATTTTAATGTGTGAAATACTTTAGTTTTTAATCAGATACGCTTCATCGTTTTTGAAAATATGATTTAGCATTTTATTAGAGAGCAGTTTGCAGATTTGGTTTAGTTTATTTTTTCTAAATTAGTAGACTTAAAAAAAATTTTTTTTTAGAAGAGCAGTCTTAGGGGGCACCTGTGTGGTGCAGTTGGTTAAGTGTCGGACTCTTGGTTTCAGCTCAGGTGGTGATCTCAGGGTTACGAGATCCAGCCCCACATCAGGCTCTGCACTCAACACAGAGTCAGCTTGAGACCATCTCTCCTTTTCTTCCTCTCCCTCTCCCCCCTCAAATAAATAAATCTTCGGTGTGCCTAGGTGTCCCAAGTGGTTAAGCATCTGGCTCTTGATTTCAGCTCAGGTCATGATCTGAGTCCTGAGATCAAGCCCCACATTGGGCTCCATGCTCAGTGCAGAGTCTGCTTGAGATTCTCTCTCCCTCTCCCTCTGCTCCTCCCACTCATGCTCTTGCACATGCTCTCTCTCCTCAAATAAATAAACCTTTTTTAAAAACAGTTTTAGGCTTACAGAGAAATTCAACAGAAAATATAGAGAGGCCTCCTGTCTCTCCCCCTTCCTCCGCCCCACTCCCCACAGATTGCTCTCTTGTAACACACTAATGTTAATATTTGTTATAATTGGTGAACCAGTATTGATACATTATTATTATTATTATATAGAATTCATAGTTTACTTTAGGGTTCACCTTTTGTATTGTATAATTAATTCTATGGGTTTTGCCAGATGCACATTGTCTTGTATCCACCATTGCAAGATCATATAGAATGGTTCCAGTGCCCTAAAACCTCTTGTGTTCCGTGTATTCATCCTTCATCGCACTCCAAACCCCTGATCTTTTTAATGTCTCTGTAGTCTTACCTTCCCAGATGTCATATATTTGGAATCTTACAGTATGTAGCTTTTTTGTCCTGGCTGCTTTCACCCACAATACACATTTAAGACATTTCTCCATGTCTTTTTGTGGCTTAATAGCTCATTTCTTTTTATTGCTGAATAATATTCCATTGTATTTACCATATATATTCCATTGGATTATCACAGTTTGTGTATCCACTTGAAAGACATCTTGGTTATTTCTAAGTTTTGTCAATTATGAATAAAGTTTTTTCAGCTCATGTGAGTAAATACCAAAGGGCACAATGGATTGTATGGTAAGCCTATGTGTAGTTTTATAAGAAAGTGCAAAACTGTCTTCCAAAGTGACTGTGCCATTTTGCATTCTCACCAGTTGAGAACAACAGTTCTTGTTGCTCCACATCCTCACTAAGCATTTGGTGTCAGCATTTTGAATTCTCACCATTCTAGTAGATTTCATGGTGGTTATCTCATTTAATTCACAATTCCCTAACACCATGTGATGTGGGCCATCTTTTCATAGGCTTATTTGCCATCTATGTATCTTTTTTTAAGATTTTACTTATTTATTCATGAGAGAGAGAGAGGCAGAGACACAGGCAGAGGGAGAAGCAGGCTCCATGCTGGGAACCTGATGTGGGACGCGATCCCGGGTCTCCAGGATCACACCCTGGGCCAAAGGCAGCGCTAAACCACTGAGCCACCGGGGCTGCCCATCTGTGTATCTTATTTTTTTTGTGTATCTTCTTTGATGAAGTATGTGTTCAGATCTTTTGCCCGGTTTTTATTTTTTTTAGTTTTTTTTTTTAATTTTTATTTATTTATGATAGTCACACACACAGAGAGAGAGGCAGAGACACAGGCAGAGGGAGAGGGAGAAGCAGGCTCCATGCACCGGGAGCCCGATATGGGACTCGATCCCGGGTCTCCAGGATCGCGCCCTGGGCCAAAGGCAGGCGCTAAACCGCTGCGCCACCCAGGGATCCCTTTTGCCCGGTTTTTAATTGGATTGTTTATTTTCTTATTGTTGAGCTTTAAAGATTCTTTGTATATTTTGGCTACAGGTCCTTTCTCAGATATGTGTTTTGTAAATATTTATTCCTACTCTGTGACCTCTCTATTTTCTTCTGATTTAGTAATTTTGATACTTGGTTTTAATGGTGGGTATAGCTGAAAAATGAGCCTCATAACAGTGCATAGAGCTGCATGGAGAATGTGCACTATTGACTCTGCTTCCTAAATGAGACCTCTTTTCAAGACCATAAACCGTTTATGCAAAGATTTGTTAATTATTTATTTAGCAAAATATCATTTTTCCAGAACATTGCCTATTCTAACAAACTAATTGAAACATTTTGCATTCTTATATAGATTCAAGACCTACTGTGATTTACTTGGAAAACATTTAAATGGGTATGAAAATAGCTTCAAATTTTTTTGGTCATATTTTATTTACTTCTTATCGAGCTTTAACGGGCAGTAATAAAGTAGGCTAATTTTAAGCATACAGTTTAATGAATTTTTACATATGGATGAACATATGTAAAACATATGTGAAACCAACATCTAGATCCAGAGTTAAGAACATCTTTACTACAGCAGAAAGTTCCTTCAAATTCATTTTCAGTCCACCTTTCACCCAGAGCTAATTAGTATTCTGATTTCTAGAACTATTGATTAGTTTGTCTGCTCTTGAACCTCATATCAAAGAAATACAAAATATATCCACTTTTGGGTCTGGCTACTTTCATAGCATAATTCTTGTTAAAGTCATTCACTTTATTCCTTTTTATAAGTGTTTTTAATTTAAGAAATTGCTATATAGTAACCCATTGTATGACTATATTGCAGTTTCTCTTTTCCTATTTTTTTAAAAGATTTTATTTATTTATTCATGAAAGACACACAGATAGAGGCAAAGACATAGAGGGAGAAGCAGGCTCCCCATGGTAGGTCTGATGCAGGACTCGATCCCAAGACACCAGATCATACCCTGAGCCAAAGGTAGACGTTCAACCACTGAGCCACCCAGGCATCCTTCTCTTTTCCTATTGATGAGCATTTGGCTTGTTTTCACTTTATGGTTATTATGAATAAAGCTGCTGTTAATATTCTTGTACACGTTTTTGTGGCCATATCCCCTCATTTATTTTGGCTACATACATGCGCGTGCACACACACATATACACATACGCTTACAAGTAGGAATTCCT
Organism: Canis lupus familiaris; assembly: GCF_011100685.1. Classification (NCBI taxonomy): domain Eukaryota; kingdom Metazoa; phylum Chordata; class Mammalia; order Carnivora; family Canidae; genus Canis; species Canis lupus. The sequence continues at coordinate 11,023,188 of NC_049244.1, read as the reverse complement.
GAGTCTTTTTTTTTTTTTTTTTTTTTTTTTGGAATTCCTGAGTCTTAAGGAAGGATGTAGATTAGTCTTCAGTAGATTTTGCCAAACACTTTTCTAAAGTGTGCTTTAGAGAACACATACATATCTTTCACTTATTTCTAACATTGGCTTTTTTGGTGTCTAATTTATAGGATTCTTTATGTATTTTAGATGAGATTCCTTTGTATATTGCAAATACTGTCTTCAATTCTGTAGTGGGCTTTATACTCCTCAATGGCAAATTTAATGAGTAGATGTCACTAATTTAATGATATCTAAACTTTTAACAGTTAATGTTTTATTGTACCTTGTGTAAGAAATTTAGCCAAAGTCACAAAGATATTCTCCTGTGCTTTTTTCTTAAAGCTTTATCATTTACCTTTCATATGTAGATCTATGAAACATCTCAAATTAATTTTTGTATATGGTATGATATAATGGCCGTGGCTCTTAAAAAACACACACACACACAAAAACACCTCCTGCACTATATGTTTAAAGGTTTTTTTCTCTCTCTGATTTTCCTTATGGAATAGACTTGAGATTTTTAGGGAACTATCTTCCTACAGTGCTTTTAGCCACCCAATTCAGATGATGCTGGACACTTTATCAAATATCTTTTTTTTTTTAATGCTCTCTATTAGTAGTTAACGTTTTCACTCAATGTTTAAACTTCTTCACCTTCGAGGAATGGGTGAAGAGTGTGTTAAAGAATGAAGTGTGCATATGTGTGTAAATACCTCCTGGATAGCATACCTAAAACTTCTTTGTTATCAAAGAATCTCAGCAAGTACTTTTTTGTAAAGAAAAAAAAAAAAAAACTGCATAAATCATCTTCAAGCTTAACAACTTTTGTAGCATCTTAGCCATGAGATAATCAATGAATCCATGTGTTTTTCTGATCATTCTGCATCTTATTACAAAATGTTGTAAAGATCTTGTTTTTCTAAAACTAACCACATCAGTGGCCTAGTGTTTGGATCAGGCACTCTTCAGCTGGGTTGCCTGGGTTCCAGCTCTGGCTATACAACTGACAGCCACTATGACCTTGGGTCCAGTGGCCTCACCTGTGACAGTAGGTTTAATTATAATATCCAGCATAGAGGACTGTTGCAGATGTTACCTGAGAATGAATGTAAAGAAGTCAGAATGTTGTCTTGGACAAAGTTCATATTCCATAAATTATTTATATGCATATAGTCATATGTATGGATATTTATTTTTGTTATTTTTCCTCTAACACATTGTATATTTGTGCTAATCAGTAACCCTACTGCAGCAGTTTGTCAGTGAATGAGGCGAGAAACAAATTTCACTTAAAGTTGTCTTTCCAACCTTATCCTAAGAATAATTTTATAAAAAATTGATATCAAAGCACATATTCTGTGACTTTACTTACACAGGTTTTAATAAAAACATCTCTAGTAAATAAATTATTGACTGTCAAGAATATATCATTTCCAGCTCATTTTTTTCTTTAGTGACTCATAGCAAAAATAATTATTTGACTATTTTTTGGTAGGAGCAGAATCTCCTAAGACTATGACTGAAATAAATCTGAAATAACTTACTGTGATCCACCCTCTCATAATTCAGAATTTGTTCTAATACTTGCTGCTTCAAGTTTTCATCAATATTTTAAAGATATTGCCAACGATATTCATAGATAAAGATTAAATGTTAGGTTCTGTTTTTTCAGTTGGATGTTATTTTAGCCGTTTTTACCATGAGAAGAAAAGTGTCCTTATGGTTTGTGCTTTCTCTGACTTATTGTACAGTGTGAATCCTCATAAGGGCTTCTGTATATTTATCATTACGTTTCATAAAACGTTGAATGGTATTAGAATCACATGAAATACAGAGATTTCTTTTCTCTTTTTTTTTGAGATTTATTTTCTATTTGGGTGCTTAGTTTTACATTTTCTTGTTAATTTTGACAGATTCATATTTCTAGCTAAAGTATCAATACAAAATACGTAGCAAGTTCATTGTAACAGTAGTAGTTGTCGTTTTTAAAGCTTCTTTTCAGATCCAATTACCTTGTCATTGTTTTTAACATCATGATGTGGTGGAGGAAAACTGTAGGGAGCAAAATCACTCTGGATCTTTGTGTGCCTGTGTATTAGTATTACCTTCAATTTCACTTTTTTGTTGTTGCAGGGATCATTATAAAGCACTTGTCTACTTTTTATTTTGTTAATTTTTAAATTAATTCAAAGTGACATAGTACAGTTGATACATCCATGGAACCAGAGGTACGTGAACTGTTATGATGTCCCAGTGTGGTGAAATTTTACAAAACTCAGTGCCCACTCTGCCTCCCTGGGACTTCCTGTCCCCAGCCTCTTGTCTGGATACTCAAGTACCCCTAGCTTTGTGCAGAAGAAGAATACATCCAGTGAAAAAAATAATTATAACAAGTCCTAAGTTTTTTTTTTTTTTTTAACACACTCCAATGGATATATCACTTTGGAGACTTCTAATTAAAAATAAGAAAATACTTGCTTCAGTGCTAGAGAACAGGAGAAGGGTTCATTAATGAAGGACTTGCTTTTCTTGTTGGAAAGCAAGAAAAGAGATCTGAGAGAAAAAATTAACAGGAGGTGATGAAAAATTGGTGGAAAGGTAAAGAAAAATTGTAAAAGACAATTCCAAAAGAGAAGAAGAAAAAGCAGTAGCAAGAGAAAAATGTGACTATAACCCAGGATTTCTGCTATTCTCTTGCTTCTTGCCTTAAAACATGGAAAAGAAAGTTGTGAATGAATCATTGTCAGCTTCCACTCTCTTCCCTACAGTACGTACTCTATCCACAATTAAGAAACCCATCTAACCATGCTCTCAGCTTGTTTGTATTGCTGGAATAATCATCTCCAGGGCCATAAAATGAGTGGGTAGATGTATATAGCAGCCCAAGTAACTTCTCTTTGGCTTCTGCTTCTGTGCTCTGGAGGCCTGAGATTCTCTTCTGGATTCCTCCCTCCACGTAAATGAATGTTGGGGCCAGCAGTGTAGGATGAAGGAACTATAGTATTGATTAAAAATGTTAATGTGCTCTGTAATCTAATTTTAAGATGATTGCATTAATGTATGTACTGGTTATGTGAGACAGGTATTTCTAGTTTGGTTTCTTGCTACATAGCTAATTAAAAGAATAACACTGCAGAAAATACATTTAACAAATATAACACCTATTTATGATTTTAAAACTATTGGCTTACTAAGATTAGAAGGGAATTACCTTCATTTGATATAGAATATCTCAAAAAAAAAAAAAAACAACCCAAAGCAAAGGTCATATTGAATATCAGAATATCAAAATAATGATAATTTTTCCCTGAGATTGAAAAAAATCAAACATGTCTACCATTACTACTTTTAAACCTGTATTGGAGGTCCTATCCAGTGCAATAGGTACCAGAAAAAAAAAAAAGATGCATAAGAATTAGAAAGAAATAAAAGTACCATTATTTTCAGATGACATGAATGTGAACCTTGAAAATTCAAAAGAATCAATGCACTACTGAATTAATATGCAAATTTATCAAGGTCACCAGTTATAAGGTCACTATAAAATATCACTTAATATGAGATTGATATTAAAAAAAACCCAAGTTTCTGTTAACAATAAAAAAATTGAAGGATGATTCCATATATACTAGTATCCTAAAAATCAAATACTTAGGAATAAATCTAAGGGACAAAACTTACGCACTCAAACCTACAAAACATTGGGAAATATGTACAAGGATGTTGATAGCATAATGTTTGTAATAACAAAATGCTAGAGACTGTTCAAAAACCCATCAACATGAGAATATTTCTATACAATGTGCTGTAGTCACAAATATAGTGCCACATAGCAATACTGCACTGTTAGTGTCATATAGGTGGATCTCATGAACATAACATGTGATTCTAATTGTACAAAATACAAAACCAGCAGCTAATTCTTAATTTTAGAAGTCAGGGTAGTTATGATTTTGGGGGAGGGCGGTAATGTGTGCAGGAGGTACAAGAGGAATCTAGGCACTGGTAATGTTCTCTGTCTTTAGCTGTGGGCTGTTTTACATGTGTTGAGTTTGAGGAAAATTTATCTGTGTGCTTAGGATATTTATACTCTCTTATATATCCACTACACATCAGTGAAAAGGTTCCTTAAAAGAGTCAAGTACTCTTTATATATACAGATAGTGGCTTAACATGGGGTAAATGGGTGCCTTAGATTCAGGTCAGTTAGATTGGATTGTCATTTGACTACTATGTGATAGCTGTGTGACCTTCCTGCACCCAGCCAGTACATGGGTGGACTACTTTTTCATCTGGAAGATAGGGATAATGTCTTTGTTAGTTAGTTATATTGAAAATTTAATATGGCACCTAGATGTCATTGAGAAAAATGCTCGTTTTCTTCCCTTGAAGGGACACTGTGTCTGTTTCTGTGTGTGTATACACATAATATATGTGTGATAGAAAGCAACAGCTCAGTGAATTTTAAATTACAATTCATGATTGGATTCAAAATGATGTATTTACAAACAACTTTAAATATGTTTACAGTTTACATTTATAAGTCAAGTATAACTATACTTTTTTATACATTTATATGGCTGTGTTCAAATATAGAGCAAAGTTCCTTGAAAAATTTTATGGTGACAGTATGGCCATATATTTTTCCCTCTAAAAGCTATTATGTATAATAAAATGTATCATTAGTTACATTTAGGTTGTTATAGACGATAGGTTGGGATCTAATAATGATTTTTCTCCCTTTGGAGGTTGTCAGATTTAATCAGTAGGTAATCAGACATTGATGGAAAATGAAATTCAAAGTTATGCTCTATATTTCCATATTTGCATACATCAGTCTGAAGCCCTGAGCCCTTTTATAGTCCCAAATAACGGAAGTGGCTTTTATTTCCATCCATTTAGTCATTCACATATTCATTTTTTAAAATATTTGATGAGAACGGATTCCAGCCACTATTCTAGGCACTGGTTAGTGGATAAAACAAAGGCTTTTGGTCTTGATAGTGATCCTTTATGGTTTCTCTCCCCCAGAATGCAATCTGTGTGTCAAATATATGTTAGATCATGATGTGACCCACAAGGGGGTAGAACATTGGACATGGGGGTTGTGCACAGGATGACTGAAGAAAGCCTGTCTTTTAAGATGGCATTTGAGCAGAGATGTGAAGGAAGAGTCATACCAGTGTGTGTGTGTGTGTGGCGGGGGTGGGGGTGGGGGGCAGGTGCGAGGGACACATTTTCTACCTGACCAACTGAATATACCCTAGTCTTAATTAAAAATCAAGTCACCAGGGATCCCTGGGTGGTGCAGCGGTTTAGCGCCTGCCTTTGGCCCAGGGCGCGACCCTGGAGACCCGGAATCGAATCCCACGTCGGGCTCCCGGTGCATGGAGCCTGCTTCTCTCTCTGCCTGTGTCTCTGCCTCTCTCTCTCTCTCACTGTGTGCCTATCATAAATAAATAAAAAATTTTTAAAAAATTAAAAAAAATCAAGTCACCAATCAGGTTGTTTTTGTTTTTTGTTTGTTTTGTTTTTAGTGTTGGAATTTAAGAAGCAAAACAAAAGAGACAAAAACACAGACTAAACATACAGAGAACAAGCTGGTGGTTTCCAAAGGGGAGGTGAATGGTAGGATAGGTGAAATAGATGAGGATGAAGAGTACGCTTACGATGATGAACACAGAGTGATGTACAGAATTGTTGAATCCTATACTGTACACCTGAAACTAATATAACACTGCCAATTATACTTCCAGTTTATTTATTTATTTTTTTTATACTTCCAGTTTAAAAAAAAAGCACCCCAAATAACAATCGTAAAATTTTTCATGGAGTGTTTTTGTTGTTTTCTCTTTGCTTTGGTTTTATATCTTTGGACGCAACCAAAATGGCCTTTACTATGGCTGAAATTAAAGCACTGATTCCAATGACTAGTTTTGAATGTTGAAGTACTAGAAGTCAGTGTTTCTAGTTCTAGCTTCTCTTTACATGGCCTTGCTTTTTTGGTGGTGGTAGTGGTATCAGTGATAACATTTTTAAAATTTATTTTCAATTGAAGAGCAGTAGCATACAATATTAGCTTCAGGTGTACAACTTAGACATTCAATGATTATATCCATTATGACGTGCCCAACAAGATAAATGTCACCATCTGTCACCATATGAAGTTAACAGTGTTACTGATTGTATTCCCTATGTTTTACTTTTCGTCCCCCTGACTTATTTATTTTATAACTAGAAGTTTGTACCTCTTAATCCCCTCTACCTATTTCACCCATCCTTCCACCCCCATCCCCTTTGGCAACCACCAGATCTCTGTAGTCGAGTCTTCTGTTTTTTTGTTTGTTTTGTAGATTTTATGTATAAGTGAAATCATATGGTATTTGTCTTTCTCTGTGATCTACTTTACTTAGCATTATACCCTCTAGGTCTATCCATCTTGTCCCAAATGGCAAGATTTCCTTCCTTTTAATGGCCAAATAATATTTCATTGTGTGTGTATATATGTGCATCCTCTTTATGCATCCAGGTATCAATGAACACTCAAGTTGCTTCCCTATCTTGGCTATTGTAAATAATGCTGCAGTAAACATAGGGGCACATGTGTCTTTTTGAATTAGTGCTTTTATTCTCAGTAATGGAATTATTGGATTATAGTATATTTCTACTTTTAATTTTTTCTATTTTTAATTTTTAAATTTTTCTATTTTTAATTTTTGAAAAACCTCTGTACTGTTTTCCATGATGGCTGCATCGATTTACATTTCCACAAATGGTGTAGGGGTTCCTTTTTCTCTATGTCCTCACTAATGCTTGTTTTTCTTGTGTTTTTTTGATACTAGCCATTCTGATTGGTGTGAAGTGATATATCTTTGTGGTATTGACTTGCATTTTCCTGATGGTTAGTGATGTTGAGCATCTCTTCATGTAGGCTATCTGTAGGTCTTCTTTGGAAAAATGTCTGTACAGGTCCTGTGTCTCTGTTTTAATTGAATTGTTTGGGGTTTTTGGTGCAGGAGTTCTTACATATTTTGGATATTAACTCTTTATCAGATATGTCATTTGCAAATATCTTCTCCCATTCAATAGATTGCCTTTCCTTTTTATTGATGGTTTCTTTCCCTGTGCAAAAGCTTTTGTTGTTGTTTTTGGTCCTTGCTGACTATAAAAATCTATTGGCATCCTGAGTAAGATTCAGATTTTTTTTTTTTTTCAGAAGGACAGAGTGTGTTTTTTTTATTTTCTTTTTTGACGTTTTAGAACAGTAAAATATTAGCTTTTAATCATCAGGTTTCTTCTTTTTTTAAACGATCCCCCCCCCAAAAAAAACCCCACATGATGTATAAAGCATGCATACAAATTACATATATGTTATATTTTAAGTTAAACTGAAAGATATACATCATTATTTAGGATAATTTTGCAGCCAGCTCAGAACTCAGTGTTTTTAATATTTTTCAACACTCTAAACTACATAACTGATTAGTAAAGAATTTAGGTATCCTATGGCATTAGCAGTAACTATTTTTGAGAATGTTAGAATGGACGGGACCTTGGGTCGCCTGGGTGGCTCAGTCACTTAAGTGTTTGCCTTCCGCTTAGGGAATGATCCCAGAATCCTGTGATCAAGCCCTGCATCAGGCTCCCTGCTCAGCAGGGGGTCTGTCTATGTCTCCCCCTCTCACTGCCTCTCCCCCTCTGCTCATACTTTGTCTCTAGTTCTCTCTCAAAAAAAAAAAAAAAAAAAAAGAATGGACAGGACCTTGAGAGCTCTTCTCATGTGATTCCTTGTCACTGAAGAAGTCTGGAGGAAGGGAGGATGCCCTACAGGACTTGAGCTGACAACCATGACCTGAAACCTCTAAAACCAAGCCCTCTTCTCTGTTTCCTAGGTCAGCCTTGGATCACAGCATGCTCATATTATAAAGAGGAGCTGATGTCACAATTATTTTTATAGATAATCCTTGGAATGTTTTATGCATATTTGATTTAACAACCAAGTTTTGATCTCTTGTTGGCTTTGTTATTTGCCTCTGTGCTCCCTGTACCAGAAGCAGGAGACATCCACTGATGGCCCTTTGGGACATTAATTAGACCTTAAGAAATGTCCATCTCCCTGAGATAGTTTTGTTGCAGTAATGTGACTTCTTGTGAGAGTTACAATATGGTCAAAAAAACCAAAGGGATTAAAAGATTACTCAGAAATAGAGCCCTACCTTTATTCCATGATGGAAGGGGCTATCCAGATCTCTGGAGAAGTGATGGAGTATTCAGTAAATGCTCCAAGAATGATTATCTCTCAGTATGAGGACAAAACAGAAATTAGACCCCTGCTTGATACCATTCATGAAAACCAAGTCCAGGAGTTTTATATATTTAAATGTGGAAGACTATCCTGTAAAATTTTTGGAAGAAAATGTAGGAGAATGCCTTTATGATCTTAAGATATTTAAAGATTTTTTAAACGCTAATCATAAAAAAGGCTGACTTATTTGAGTACTTTAAATTTTTTTAAAGATATTATTTATTTATTCGTGAGAGACAGAGAGAGAGAGAAGAGAGAGAGAGAGAAGCAGAGACACAGGCAGAGGGAGAAGCAGGCTCCATGCAGGGAGCCCGATGTGGGACTCTATCCCGGGACTCCAGGATCACACCTTGGGCCGAAGGCAGGCACCAAACTGCTGAGCTACCCTGGGATCCTGAGTACTTTAAATTTTTAAAAATCTGTTTATCATAAGATACCATCTAAAAGTAAAAAGATGAGGCATAAGTCAAGAGAAGCTATTTTTGACATATGTAACTGACCTAGCATTAACTTCCTGGGTCATGAAGAGCTCCCTGTATTCAGGAAGAACTGACAAAGACAACCCAATAGAAAATTAAGAAGTAGTAGTAAATGGGCATTTATAGAAGATGTAAGTGATAAATAAATATGAAATAATCAATAGAAAAAAGCCTTTTTAATAATAGGGAGATACAAATTAAGTTCTCAATGAGATACCATCTTATACTATTAGATTGGCTCTGGATCTCTGGTGAAGTTATGGATTTAAGTGAACACTGTTTATGGAGGTGTGCATTTATAACTCCACTGTGGATGGTAGACACACTACCTTGTGAAGTTGAACATCTGTATATCCTTTGAGCAATTCCTTTTCTACAAATCTTAGGGAAATTTTTGTGTATGTTGATCAAGGGAAATATACAAAAATACTCAGCATGGAAACAACCCCAGTAAACATCAGTAGAAGAACAGATATATATAGTATATATATATATGGTGAAATTCTACACTAGGATATTTTCTAGCCATGAGATGAATGTATCAAAGCCAAATGCACAAACCATTGAGAAAACAATACAAGCTGCACAATTCCACATGTTTCCATATGTAGTATAATAACCAATTTTATAAAACCCAAGATCAAACAATATATTTAGGGATACATACATATAATAAGACTGTGGAAGCAAAAGCAAGGGAATAAAACACATAAAATGTAGAACAGTGGATGTATCTAGGGAGGATTATCCAGACAGATTAAATGGAATTGGTGATATTTTAATTTTCATGTTGAGTATAACATTTATGGGTGTTCATTTTATTATGCTTCATAATTTATTTATATGTTCTTTTGATTCTATCAAAATATTTAATGAAAAATCAGAACTACAATTACAGATTATTTAGAAAAAGGCTCAGAGAATCTATATGTTATGCTTTCTGTATTTTCAGTTAAACTCTTGGATTAAGTAGGTTTGAATTCTTTTTATTCTAAATAAGAAAAGTGAAGATAAGTGGATCAAATATTCAACTCGGAGTTCAAATGAAAGCAGGAATGGAACAGAAGAATTAATAGATGTTTTAGCAAAATAGTTGAAAGCTTAAAGTGTAAAATTAGAACAAATTTCCGAATTTAACACTTATTACAGGGACAAATAGGGACTATGCAGCAGGTTTAGGCAAGAACAGAATGTCCAGTGAACCTTTGGCCGAGGAGCTCTTATGAAGTACTAAATCCTTATGAGGAATCTTCTTGGCAGAGACAAGGGAAAAAAGCTTGCAGGAGACTCTGGGCCATGGTATGTGGTACATTGTGTGTAGGTTATATAGGCTAGATACATCATGAGGACAGGTGGGCAGGACGGGCATGGTGGGCTTTCTAGGCAGGGAGTCCCCGGCCACAGACAACCTTGTCATTTGCCTCACTGTGCTGAGCAGGTATTATTTTATCATCATCATTTTTGTAAAGCTGGCAAGCTTTTGCAGAATTAATACGGTAATTAAAATTTTAATATGTTAAAAACTTTTTTTTTGCCACATAGCAAAAGTCCAAAAGTGAAATTGAACAACTGAAAAATCCTCCAGTTTAACTACTTTGTGTAGAAGTGAAAACTTAACTCCCACCCTTTGCATTTTGTGGTAGATTATACCCAGCTGGGAGCCTACCCATGCATTTTATGCCAGTCAATAAAAATTTGCCCAAGGTGTCCTGCCTTCAGCACCCTACAGTTCAGAAAAAAAGTTGCCACTTTGCCAAGGAATGCTAGGATTCCATTTTGGTGCTTCAGAAGTTTTGCAAATATTTAATTTGGATTTTTCTTTTGAATGTAGTCAACTCTTGATTGTCTAGACCTCCAAAAAAAGGGGAAAGTGGATGGTTGAGAGAAGTTGTTCAAAGGTAGATCACAAGCAACATACCTTTTCTTCATTTCAACAGAGCACCCCTACTCTCATCATCTTGCATATTGGGGATCTTCATGATACATTTGAGCAAAAGAGTTTTCATCAATAAAAATAACTTTGAAAACCAATGTTCAATTGCTCTTTACCTGTAAGAATTGAGTTCCTACCTCAATAAAAGTATTGGCAAGAGAATGACTGATTGAATGAATAAAGTGGATCCAGGGGAAGCACTTAGGGTCCATTTTAATTGAGCATGATATTTAATTTGTCAGCAAACTTGATAAGACAGAAAATAATACAGAGACATGAGATTTAGGGCAGATTTTTTGCTGGATCAGATTTCCCATTTCAGCTTTTGATTTCTTATATTTGTCTTTTATGGTCTTTTCATATAAATGGGATCATTCAATATATCATCTTTTGTATCTGGCTTTTTAAACTTTGATGGCATTTATGAGGTATGCCCATGTTGTAGAATGTATTGATATTTCATTTCCTTTTATTACAAAATAGTATTCTATTGTATTTTTAATTTGTGCTTTTCTTATTCTTCACTTTTATCAATTTATTAATTTTTAAAAGAAGCTGTAATATTTGTCTATTTTGTTTCATTGATTTCTCCTTTTATCTTTATTAGTTCCTTCTATTTACTTTGGGCCTACCTGAAGGGAGAGGATTTCCCCCCTAGATTCCTAGGGTGAGGAATTAGAGAATTGATTTTAAAGCTTTCTTCATTTCTAACATCTAGAACTATAGATCTTCAGCTGAGCCCTGTTGTATTTTCATTATCACCCATTTTGACTTATTTTCTAATTTTCCTTGTGATTTCTTTTTTAACTTGATTGTGTTTTAGAAGTATATTTACTTTTCATACATTTGGGGGCTTTCTAGATACTTTATTGTTACTTATTTCTAATTTCTTTCTAATTATTTTGAAAGAACACACTTTGTATGATTTCAGTTTTTTGGAATTTTTGAGGCTTGCTATTTTGGCCTGGCATTTGGTCTGTCTTTGAAGGTTTCATGTGTACTGGCAAAAAAAATGTGTATTCTGTAATAGTTGTTGGATATAGATATAGTCTGTATATCTGTATAGTCTGTAAAATTTGTTGAACTCAAGGCAATTGTGAGAGCTATTCAGATTTTATTTTTTTATCTAATTTTCTATATACTGATTTCTTTTTCAGTGGTTCTATCATTGAGAGAGAAGTATTTAAAATTCCAGTGATGACTAGATCTATTTTTTATTAGTTGTATTAGTTTTTGTCTTATGTATTTTGAAACTCTGTTATTAAGTGTTCTTACATTTATGATTGTCACCCTTACATCATTAGGAAATGTCCCTTTTTACTTCTGATATATATTTGATTTTCTTGAAAATTTTAAAAAGGATTTTATTTATTTATTCATGAGAACACAGAAAGAAGTCAGAGACACAGGCAGAGGGAGAAGCAGGCTACTCTCAGGGAGCCCAGTGTGGACCTCGATCCCAGAACCCTGGGATCATGACCTGAGCCAAAGGCAAATGCTCAACCACTGAGTCCCACAGGCATCCCTGATTTTCTTTAATTTGACTATTAACTTATCTTGGTATGGTTTTGTTTATAATTTTCCTGCTTGTAGTTTGTTGAGCTCCTTGAATTTGCAAGTTTATGATTTGTTTTGTTTTATCAAATTTGGCTGACCATGAGCTATTATTTTTCCAAATATTTCTTTTCCCCCATTACTTCTCTTTTTCCTCTAGAACTCCAGTTATTATGTATATACTGCATATGTGTGTATATATAATAGTCTATTTGGATTTGTTAGGGTCTCTATTCTATAAAATTTACACTTTTCCTCTTTTCTTCAGATGGGATAATTTGCATATATCTTTTATGTTACAGACACTTTTTTTTTTGCCATCTCTCGTTTTCTCTTGATGCCAACCAGTGAAAACTTCATTTTAGATAGTATGCTTTCTAGTTTTTGAATTTCCATTTTCTTTATTGTTTTCATTTCTTAAGGAGTTCTGATCTTTTAATTCATTATGACCATATTTTCTTCTATATCTTTCAATATGTTTTAATAAGCTGCTTTAAAAACCTGGGTCATCTTGATGTCTCCATTTAATGTATTTTTTTTTTCTTGGTTATGGGTTACATTTTCTCATTCTCTGATTTTTTGCGATGTATAATAATTTTTTATTGCATGGTAGCAGTTCTTCCGGCACAATAAGGAGTCTGAATTTTGATGTCTTTAGAGAATATTGAGTTCTTTTCTAGCTGTCATTTAACTTACTGGTAGTTCAGCTTGACTCTTTCAAGCCTTGTTTTTAATTTTTGTTCCCATGGGGTTTTTTTAATAAGATGTGGCTTTTTTGAGGTCTCAGTTCATTACTCAGAGTATTTAGCATAATTTATTCTCTCTGGATTGCCAGAACTCCTTGTCTCCCAGCTCTGTGCAATTTCAGGCTCTCCCTTTAACCCACATCTTCTAGGGAGCTGTTGTCTATCACACTACCTGGAATCTCATCCAACTGACATCTTGGCATGTGACCCAGGACTTTAGGGTACCACTATGCAGATTTCTAAAAAACTGCTTTTTTGAGCAGCTGCACACTCTGCATTAGTTTACCTGGTAAACTCCAGCTGTTTCAGCAAACCCTATCTCTAGTCTCCTGCTGTGCAGCAAAGCGAGGCTGCTTTGCTCTGAGTCCTACAACCCCATGCCTTCATCTGGAAAGTACCTCAATATGAGAAATGCCAGGAAAGACAGAAAAAATACCAGGGTGATTATAGGGCTTATTTCATGCATCTCCTCTCTCAGGAAACAGAGTCCTGTACTGTTTGTTATCTAACATCTGAAAAAGGGTTATGTCATATGTTTTGTCTAGGTTTAATCTTATTTATATAGAAGGATGAGTTTGATACCATGTATACTGTCATGGCTAGATATCACAGTCCTCTCTTAGTCTCTCTTTATTTTTTAATTTTTAAAAAACATTTTATTTATTCATTCATGAGACACACAGAGAGAGGCAGAGACATAGGCAGAGAGAGAAGCAGGCTCCCTGCAGGGATTCTGATGCGGGACTTGATCCCAGGACAGGGATCATGTCCTGAGCTGAAGGCAGACACTCAACTGTTGAGCCACCCAGGCATCCCGGTTTCTTTTTATTTTGAAGTTTACTTATTATGAGCATTTCTTCTTTTATGTAAGAGCCATTTGTATTTCCTTCCCTTGGAAATATTCCTCTGTTCATTTTCTTTGACCACTTTTCTCCTGTGTTTCTAGTGTTTTCTTATCAGTTTCTTGGTGTTCTTTACAGGTAAGTGAAAGTTGACTCCTGTGATATGTTATGCATATATTTACCACTTAGTTATTTGATATTTCATTTTAATAATGTTGTATTTTGCTACAGAAATCAGAGTTTTAGTAAGTAGTATTTAATCTTCTATAGCTTCTGGGTTTTGTATTCTATTAGGAATGCTTTCTTAACTCTAAACTATCCTTAATTTTTTTCTGTTACTTTTATGAATTCAGTTTTGATTATTAAATCATTGATCTACCTGGATCTTATTTGGTTTTAAGTCTTGAAAGTAAGATTTATTATTTGATGGCTCCTCAGTAATACCGTTAAATGAATGTTCCATCTTTTCACCATCAATCTGCAATGCCATTGTATTAAATAGCTGTATGTTTTTGTGCAGATTTTTAGACTTTTCATTTTTCTCTTTGATTTTTATTTATTCCCATGTCAGTGCCAAACTCTTAATTTTCATGGTTTTATTATGTAGTTAGACATTCGGTTGGGATAGTTCCTGTTTCTAACTACTTTACCTATCTTAAGAGTTTCCTTGCTATTTTACCTTTTGATTTTTTCCACAATAATTTTGTAATTAGCTTGTCTAGTTTCAAAAAAACATGTTGACTCCTAATGTTTTTGCAATTACTTTTAATTCATAGATTACTTTAGGAAGAATCAACATGTCTATGATTTTGAGTTTTTCTAGTCAAAAATATGGTATGACTCTCCATTTGATTTCCTTTTTTAAAGATTTTATTTATTCATGAGAAAAAGAAAGAGAGAGAGAGAGAGAGAGAGAGAGGGGCAGAGACATAGGCAGAGGGAGAAGCAGGCTCCATGCAAGGAACCCAATGCAGGATTTGATCCCAGGACTCCAGGATCATGCCCTGGGCCAAAGGCAGATGCTCAACCACTGAGCCACCCAGGTGTCTCTGTTTGTCTGATTCTTTATCCTTTGGTAATATTGTTTTCTTCATGTGGATCTTAGAGAGTTCTTGGTACATTTATTCTTAAGTATCTCATCTTTTGTTGTTATAAATGACACTTCTACCTTCTAAGCAACTATTACTCTTACACTGAATATTTTTCCTTTTACAACAAAGTCTAACCTGTGATATTCATAACCTTCACCTAAACATTGTCCCCTTCCTCTGTCTGCTTTTCTCACTGTCATTTACGCAGATTTACTTGAGTCCACTGAGATGGGCTCTGGGTAGAATGATGCACAAGATATATTCATACGCTCAAGCGGCAGTGGTCTGAATTAGTCATTTATTTGTTCATTTAAAAAATATTTGCTGAATATCATCTATATTTGAAACAATGATTGACACTGTAGAACTCACAAAAAGCACCTTGTGCAATTCAAATATTGTGTACTCAATATTTCTAAAATACATTTTTTCATTTCCGTTATATTTCCTTTCTTGAGGAGCTTGTGGTCTAGTTAGGGAGAAGCATTTTATGTGAAAGGATAAGTAACAATACAGGATAGTATTGCAAAATGGATGGAGTAAACAAGCTTTCAAAGGAGAAAGTGGTGAGTGAAAGTGTGCCAAGTGAGGTGGAGGCTGGAGGCAGGATGGGGAAGAGAGGCTACCTTAGCCAGAAAGAGCAATGGGAGCAGAACACAGAGGCAGGAGTGAAGGACAAGATCACAGAGGACAGGGAATGTACATCTTGACTGGAAAAGTGAGTCTGTGTTGGCAGGCTTGGCTGGAACCAAAGTGTGGAGGGCCTTGAATGCTTGGCCAGATAAGGGATGGCTTGGTCAATACTCAGGTTCTCTCAGTGGTATGGGGACATTCCAGCATTGATGTTGAGCAAGATTAGGCCACGCTGCTGGCAGGATGGCGATGGAGATTGGGAGCAGATCTTCAGGAGGTGAAAACAGTAATTGTAGGTATGTGGTGATACCTACAAGTTAAACCTGGAATGGAAAAGGAGCTGATGCAGCATACAGAGGTGTGGGAAAAGGGGCGCAACTTGGACTCAGTGTCAGGCATTTGTGTTGAGAGGGAAGAGTTGGCATTGCCAAAAAAGTTTCAGATTTCATGGACAGGAAAAACTCATTATGCCTTTTACCTCTTCCTGAAGATGTCGATTTGGGATTCGGGATTCGTGTCCTCCAAATTGGATTAATAAGTTGGAAAAGTGAAAGAATTCATATGTGAGGATAATCATGGTCATAACCTGTGTATTAACACCCTGTGTTTTAGGCCTTATAATTAGAATCCAGCAATTAGAATTTTGCTAGCCAAGATTGGTGGAAGGTGACATCTGAGAGATTGTCTTTCTGGAGTAGCATCAGTTAAGTAAGTAAGCCACAATAGAACTTGTGTTTACTGGCTCTCAGGGTATTGTTAGTGCTGTTAGGTTGAAAACACCACAAGTACATTTCTTATGCTGGAAAGAACTTTGCAGATAGTCTCAGGGGAGATGAAGGTTAGGAGGGAAAATGTCTGTCCCCTTCTACCCAAGTCAGATGAGAGGAAAGGATGGTGCTGGGAAGGGAGATGGTGTTGCTCTTTGCCTCATCAAGTTGTTAGTAGGATTTGGTTGTATTATCAGAGGAGATTCACCCACTGATTGTGAAGCTCTGGGCCAAGCTAGAGAATGAAAGCATAACACCAGGGGCCCTCCAGATGCTCTGGTCTTCAGAAAGATCCTGTTACCATCCCATTGTCCAGTGAAGTATTCTGTGACAAACCAGCTGGTGATGAGCAATAGAGAACCCAGGATAGCAGTGAGAAATAAGTGTTGAGAAGAGATGAAGTGCTTATGGTAAAGTACTTTTTGAAAAATCTAATAGTGGCTTTACTAGCAGAAAAAAATAGAAAGGAAGCAGATTTGTCTACATTGTCAGTAAAAGAAAAATGGATAGGATGGTATTTTCAAGGGGCAGCAAGGCCAGTTGAAGTTTTCCTTTGGAACTGAGAAATTGGCTTAGTTGAAAAAGACAGATGAAGGGAGATATGAGGGAGACTTACATGAGGTGAGTGACTCAGACAGGGAGGCAGGGGGTGGAAGTTTTGTAGAAGGCAGAGGGACCAGGTTGGAGCTTATGGATGAGACTGCTTTTGCTCAGAGACTTCCAGGAAGGATGATGAGAGTGTATCATTTTTTCAGCTCCATTTTCTCTATCCTTGATTTTCACATTATGCCCCTGTGCACCGAAGCCATCTAAACAGGCAAAGCCAGCACTTGGATGTCCTACAAGACACTGGGTAGTATTTCTTTCCTTGGTATCAAGCTTCTCATGGCTAAGACTCTTTAGATTCCCTTCAAGGTGGAACAAGTCCTCACAAAATTATCAGAATGAGTCCATGGTGTTTCAGAGGCTCAGTCTGAACTCTGAACAGTAGCTTTTAGTCACAGGTCTACAAGTGTCTAAAGTACTCTATCATTTGGGACACCTGGGTGACTCAGCAGTTGAGCATCTACCTTTGGCTCAGGGCATGATCCCAGTATCCAGGGATCGAGTCCCACATCAGGCTCCCTATGAGGAGCCTGCTTCTCCCTCTGCCTATGTCTCTGCCTCTCTCTGTGTCTCTCATGAATAAATACATGAAATATTTTTTAAAAAGTATTCTATCATTCATTCTTTTTAATTTTTAGAGATGTGCAATAGCTGTAACTTTTCTGAATATAAAAACAACATGTATTCAATGTAAACATTTCATTAATGCAGAAAGGTATAAAGTTTAAAAGTGACCTTACCTGGGTTGATGAGCTGGGTTCTCCTCATGTACAAGGCTTACCAAGCAGTACTAGGTAATGAGGAAGAATCTGGGTCTGGAGCTGTGCCTCACTTCCATTTCTCTGGAAGGTCCCAACTTTCTCATCTGCAGGGTAGTGAGGATAATTTAGGAGGCCATGGCAGATTGGATGAGATCATGTCTGTAAAACAGCACAGTGCTTAAGAAATAGGACATGTTCAATAAATGACTCTTAAAATGCCTTTTCTAAATGCTGTTATTCTATGTGTATTTCTTCTTAGTTTACCATATTTGATGTGATAAACATATGTATATGTCAATATGTATAGTTCTGCTTCATTTTTTTAATGATTTCAAATCTCATTGATCCCCTCCCTCAGTAGGCTTGTAGAGAAGCCTATTAACTATCAGAGTAGTTAAATATCATTGCCTTGGCTAAATTAGCCAACAGAATTTTGAATGAAGATTGGGAGTGAGCATCCTTTTCCAGTTCCTGGCCTTAGTGGGTATGCCTCCACTACTGAGAGGCTTTATGGAAATGGCCATTGGCCAGTTCATATATGACTAACACCCAGTCTCTGTAGCACCTAGCCCAGGAAGCCAAATCTGCTCCCTAAACCAATAGTATAACATGCCCTACTTCTAGTCAACCTGCTTCCAGCTTTCCCATACCAACAACCTTGAATCAGTGCATACCCAAAGCCTTCCTGCCTTTTTACTATAAAACTTTCCGACTCCTCTGCCTGCCTTTGAGTCTCTGCCAAATGCAAGTGGTAGTAGCTGACTCCCTTGCTATAGCAAGCTTTGAATAGCCTCCACTTGTTCTCCTTTGGGTGATCTTTGTTTATTTCCATATACTGTTAAGTATGATTTCCCATAGTGGGTTTTCTAATGATTAATCAGCTGTGAATTTCTAGAATGAGCCCTTCTTTGGTCATGTAATGTTAGCTACTCAACACACGTTTCTCAAGAACCTGCTATGAGCCACAGTCTGTGCTAGGCTTAGATAAGATAGGAATAACCCAAACAGATACGTTTTCTGGTCTTGTAGGATTTATGGTCTAGTAGGGAACACAGACATTTATCAGATAAGTACACTTGATTGTGGGGTTTTGGAGAAAAGTGCTCCAGGAAACTGAGAAGGAATGGGCGGGGAGGAAACCTAGAAGAGTAGAGCATCCTATAAGCCAAAAAAAGATGGCAGCATTTCTGAAAGATTAGATGTGATAAGAGCCATCAGAAAGTCAAGTGCAAGGAGGTAAAGAATGAGTGTTATGCTCTTCTGTTTGTTTTTTTTTTTTTTTTTTAATGCTCTTCAGCTTTTTAAACCATGTTTCTTCATTTATTTTCCTCTATGGTTATTTCTGCAGGCTTCATTTTTTAGATTCGTATTTAAGTGAGCATTTATAAGTTCCTTTATAGCTTGAATTGATTTCCAATATGACTTCAAATTTTTTTCAGAAACTTGATATGTAGAAAGTACATATCAAATTCTTCCTAACTAATATTTATTTTTTCCACCAGAAGACTGAAAATGAAATGCATTCCCTGCTGATTGTTGTCATTTACTTGACAGCACTGGTGTTGAATATCTAATATTGCTCCATGTCTCCTGCAGCAGCAGCTTGATGGGCTCACTGTGTGAGTGGCACCTGTTAATTAACTAATGCAGAAAGATGTAACTGAAGTAGAAGATTGTCATGGGATAACAGACCTGCTGTGTACAAATGCTAAAATAACTTTTGCAAAATAAGACTTTTAACAAAGCAGATCTATTTTCAAGGCACAGTGTGGCAATTTTCTGTCCCTTCTACTTGTTTACTTATTTTTTAGCCCTTTATATTTCTCTAGTGGTGTGACAGATTCCACTTGGTATGTGCTGCCCTCCCCCTTCCTTTCTTAGCCTTATTTGTTCCTAATTACATCTTTTTAAAACCTGTTGGGGTTTTTTTTTGTATTTTTTAAAAGATTTTATTTATTCATTCATGAGAGACACAGGGAAAGAGAGAGAAAGGCAGAGACACAGGCAGAGGGAGAAGCAGGCTCCATGTTGGGAGCCCGACGTCGGACTCGATCCCAGGTCTCCAGGATCAGGCCCTGGGCTGAAGGCGGCGCCAAGCCGCTGAGCCACCTGGGCTGCCCATTTTTTTGTATTTTTAACAAGATTTATTTATTTACTTATTGAGAGAGGGAGTGTGTGTATGTGTGCACGTGCTCCTGCATGCATGGAGGAGGGGTAGAGGAAGAGGGGGAGAGAGTCTTAAGCAGACTCTCCGCTGATGCAGGAGCCAATGTGGGCCTCCATCTCAAGATTCGGGAATCACAACCTGAGCCAAAACCAAGAACCAGATGTTCAACCTACTGTGTCACCCAGGTGCCCCTGTATTTTGTTTTGTATTCACAAAATAAACTTCACAGATAGTCCTTCTTTTCCTCCTTTTCCATCTGCAGTCATTTCAGTTACAAAAATGCAGTCTTGCAGAGTGAGTAATAACATAGACTGGAGCCAGATGGCTGTGGCAAAGTTACTCATCCTTTCCAAACTTCAGTTTCATCTTCTGTAAAATGGAGTCAAAGGAACTTTTGGTTAGATATCTGTTAAAGCAGTTAAAATAGTACTAGGCACATGGTAAGAGCAATATAGGTGTTTACTATCATCACAGTTTCTCTGCATGGCTTATTCTAATATCTCATTTTTAGCTCTAGAGTATTGATTTATAAATAGTACCAGATTGTTATCTTGTATCTTTATTGATAGTATGTGGAAAGTGTTTTCCCTGTGGAGTTTTAATAGGTTTAGAGTAAATGAATATTATATTCATTTGCCACATTCTGACTTGTCAAACATTAGAGCTAAGAGAAACCTCCAATACCACAGAGTGCTCCTTCTTTTATTTTCTAACAAGGGAATTAAGGCTCAGGAGAATGAAGTGAGTTGACCACAGTCATCCTGTTAGGTTCTGATAGTGCTGAGACATGTGGCTCCTGGTCCAAGGAGTTTCCTGTGCTATAATTTGAATGATATAGTTTCCTTCCCTATTTTTGGCCAACCCAAAATGAGCCACTGCATAGATTTTTCCCATAGAACAAGGTAGTGAATACAGAGCGTCTCCCATATCATCCGACTGGGGTTTTCTAAGTTCTTGGTCCCTCAGCTGAGGTGGACTCGAAAGTGCATCTCAGCATCAGGAAGTGGCTAAGGCCTTCTGGGTCAGGATGGAGGCTCCACGCAGGGAATTACTTCTACTTCCTGCTTGTATTTGGCTTCTTCTTCTTCTTCTTTTTTTTTTTTTTCCTAAAGATTTTATTTATTTGTTCATGAGAGACAGAGAGAGAGAGGGGCAGAGACACAGGCAGAGGGAGGAGCAGGCTCCATACAGGTAGCCCGACTGGGGACTCCATCCCGGGTCTCCAGGATCACACCCCGGGCTGAAGGTGGCGCTAAACTACTGAGCCACCCGGGCTGCCCTGTATTTGGCTTCTTATTTATGTCGTAACAAAGCCACAAGTTTAGCGGCTTATAACAATACCCAAGTGTATTCTGGTACAGTTCTGGGGGTCAGGAGTCTAAAGTCCAGATGTTGGCAGGCCTCTTTCCTTCTGGAGGCTTCTCTGTTTCCTTGCCTTGGAAACCCAAAACTGCTGCCCGAGTCCTTTGCCTCTCGGCCCGGTGTCACTCCAGCCTCATACTTCTGTGTTTACATCCCCTGTTCACTCTGACCTCCTGCTTCACTCCAAAAGGAACTCTTGTGATTACATTGGACCCCTTTGGATCATCCAGGGTAATCTATCTCAAGATCCTTAACCACATCACATTTGCGAAGTTCCCTTTGCCATATAAAGTGACAGTCACAGTTTCTAGGAATTGGGATATGGATCTTTGGGGAGGGGGCATTATTCATCCTACCACACTCCCAAAGCACCATTAAAATGAGTCAAGTCTTCAAAGTTATTAACTCTAGAGAAAACATGAAGTTGCCCAGGAAAGAAAAAATAATCATAGTTTTCCATGGGACTTAATTGGGAATAGTGTTTATACAGTCATAACAATGTAATTACTGTCAATCTGATTGGTAGAGATGCCTATAGTGGAGGGATAAGGAGTGGGAGCTGTTTACATGTGAGGTAGGGCATGGGGAAAGAGCTACACTGTCCTCCCTGCATAGGAGGAAGTCAACAGATAATGCCTACAACTCAAAAAATACAAGTGTGTATTATCTAGAGAAATGCAGGGAAATGATTAAGTAGGTAAAAGAGTGAAACTAGTTGCCTCTGGGGATAAGAAGGTGACCTGGAACTGCAGGAAGACCTTGACTCTGGAAAAAAAAAAAAGATGGAAAGAAAGGGAAGGTGAGGGAAGTGGATAATGCATGGAGTCAAGAAAGCATGGTGCTTTTGAACATAAGGAACTTGAAATTTGACACCTGGGAGACTGATACTCTGCCACACAAAAAGAAGATTTAAAAACACAATTAGAACTCACAGTTCCTTGAGCTGGTTAGGACTTTTACCTATGTGTATCAGAAATTCAGATTAGCTATGTTAAAAAAAAAAAAAAAGTCTTACCAGTGAGAGCATGTCTGATGGAACTCAGCCCAAGATTAATTCCTGGCCCCCAGAGACAGCTGGAACCAAGGGCCCAAATATGACATTCAGAGCCTCTGGGTCTCCCCAAGTTTCTCTTCCTCTCTCATCATTTTCCTTTCCACCCTCACTACAGCCTAGTGTTCTTGCTCATTGGTCCTTGAAATGAGGCATTGCCACTGCCACTCCCTGTTTCAAATGTTTCAGTGTTTTCCTTAGAGAGGAACTTGCCTTTGCTGCCCCCATTTCTGGAATGAAACAGCTGGTTGTGGCTGGGGACAGTCACTTTGTGTAGAGAGAATGTTACACAATAACCAAGGGGTGCCTGAACTTTACCCCTCCTTCTTGGGATTGTTAGCTGTATCATGGAATTTCATCTTAAAAAGGGACAGTTCCCTTGAGAGAACAGTTCCTTAAAAGAACAAGTTAACACTATATATGTATACTGTGGTAAGATATAGAAGTTTCTGATACATTCTTCAGTGAAAAATAGCAAGCTATAGACTACATTCCACGCATATATGTATGTTTGTATTTGCATGTGTTTCGTATGCCCTCTATAGCAAACCCTTATGTATGATGGGTTTTGAGGAAATAGGATGTCAGGGATATTTGTATTGTCTGTGTCATACTTTTTACATACAAATAATTAATTGCATTTTTACAGAGTATAAGACAAAATGACAAGTGTGAATTGGATCATCACTCCCACTGCCTGATAGCACCAAGCTGTCATTTTATTCCATTATCTGTTTCACACATGGCTATCTTCCCATGGGCCCTGAAGGGAAGGGCCCATTTCTTGAGGTTTTTTCTCATTCCTTCCTTATTGAGCACTATAAAATTTACATTGCAAATGCTCAGCATATTGCAAATGAACTCGGGATTGAAGGAATGATGCGTGTTCTTTCTTGAATGTTTACCTATTATCTCAGATAGACCACAGAGAAGGAAAAAAGGAAGGAGGGAAGATGTGGTATGTCAAACTCCAGAGGATATGCTCTAGCTCAGGGCCCAGCTCATAAAAGCCTCTTCATACTTCAGCAAGTGCTACACTGAAGTCAAAATTCCATTGGACAAAGCTTTCCACACTTTTGGGGCAGATCCCGGAGTGTATTGCTGCTGAGAGGGGTCATACTTCTTCCTGAGAATGTTTCCTTCCCTGCTCTTCCACC
Source organism: Canis lupus familiaris (assembly GCF_011100685.1). Lineage (NCBI taxonomy): Eukaryota > Metazoa > Chordata > Mammalia > Carnivora > Canidae > Canis > Canis lupus. The sequence continues at coordinate 10,999,689 of NC_049244.1, read as the reverse complement.
CTACTCTCTTCCAGCACTTTCCTGAGCATTGTACATATATGATCAATCGTTTGTTATACCTTCGATTTCCTGGTAGAAATTGGAAAGTTAATAAAATTTACTTTTGAACTAGTCATAAACAGCATTGGATCTTAAGTATTGGATATGAAATTAGCATCCACTTCTACTTTTTTGTGTTCTCCCTTTCAAAAATGGCTCTGGTTATGTTTGTGCAAATTAGTTCTAAGCTACTTTATCTTCAGTGCATAAATCCTTCAAGTGTTAAACTTCTCTTTTCAGTGATTTTGTAATTGAGCTTTTCTATCCAAAACTTTTACCTCCCAAGTATGCATAGAGCAGGGGATATAGAAGTAGGTTTCCACGTTGCTAAAATGCAGTGATTCTCTGCCTCAAACAGAAAAGGGCATTATGGTCTCCTGGGATAGGTGACCAGAATAAATCATATACTTGGAATAATTCAATATGGTGTTCTCCTCTGTGGAGTTAAGTGCTAGACCCATTCTGTTTGAATCTTGGGGGTCCAGGGAACACTGTGGGTTCAGGGGAGCTAGGGCAAGATTGTTTTAAAGATACTCTCATATAGAGTGTCCTTTCAGGTTTTGGGGGCAGGGAGATTTTTTTTTTTAAGATTTTATTTATTTATTCAGAGAGACACAGGGAGAGGCAGAGACACAGGCAGAGGGAGAAGCAGGCTGGGAGCTGGACGTGGGACTTGATGGGGGCAGGGAGAGATTTTTTTTTTTAATTTATTTTTTATTGGTGTTCAATTTACCAACATACAGAATAACACCCAGTGCTCATCCCGTCAAGTGCCCCCCTCAGTGCCTGTCACCCATTCACCCCCACCCCCCGCCCTCCTCCCCTTCCACCACCCCTAGTTCGTTTCCCAGAGTTAGGAGTCTTTATGTTCTGTCTCCCTTTCTGATATTTCCCACACATTTCTTCCCCCTTCCCTTATATTCCCTTTCACTATTTTTTATATTCCCCAAATGAATGAGACCATATAATGTTTGTCCTTCTCCGACTGGCTTACTTCACTCAGCATAATACCCTCCAGTTCCATCCACGTTGAAGCAAATGGTTGGTATTTGTCATTTCTAATAGCTGAGTAATATTCCATTGTATACATAAACCACATCTTCTTTATCCATTCATCTTTCGTTGGACACCGAGGCTCCTTCCACAGTTTGGCTATCGTGGCCATTGCTGCTAGAAACATCGGGGTGCAGGTGTCCCGGCGTTTCATTGCATTTGTATCTTTGGGGTAAATCCCCAACAGTGCAATTGCTGGGTCGTAGGGCAGGTCTATTTTTAACTGTTTGAGGAACCTCCACACAGTTTTCCAGAGTGGCTGCCCCAGTTCACATTCCCACCAACAGTGTATGAGGGTTCCCTTTTCTCCGCATCCTCTCCAACATTTGTGGTTTCCTGCCTTGTTAATTTTCCCCATTCTCACTGGGGTGAGGTGGTATCTCATTGTGGTTTTGATTTGTATTTCCCTGATGGCAAGTGAAGATTCCATCAAAATCCTAGAGAAGAACACAGGCAACACCCTTTTTGAACTCGGCCATAGTAACTTCTTGCAAGATACATCCACGAAGGCAAAAGAAACAAAAGCAAAAATGAACTATTGGGACTTCGTCAAGATAAGAAGCTTTTGCACAGCAAAGGATACAGTCAACAAAACTCAAAGACAACCTACAGAATGGGAGAAGATATTTGCAAATGACATATCAGATAAAGGGCTAGTTTCCAAGATCTATAAAGAACTTATCAAACTCAACACCAAAGAAACAAACAATCCAATCATGAAATGGGCAAAAGACATGAACAGAAATCTCACAGAGGAAGACATAGACATGGCCAACATGCACATGAGAAAATGCTCTGCATCACTTGCCATCAGGGAGAGATTTTTAATTAAAACATTAGCCTCGGGCAGCCCCAGTGGCCCAGCGGTTTAGCACCTGCCTTCAGCCCGGGGTGTGATCCTGGAGTCCCCAGATCGAGTCCCGAGTCCCACATCAGGGCTCCCTGCATGGAGCCTGCTCCTCCCTCTGCCTGTGTCTCTGCCTCTCTCTCTCTGTGTCTGTCATGAATAAATAAATAAAATCTTTAAAAAAATAAAAATAAAACATTAGCCTCTGGCATATTTGAGAAATGCCAGCCTCTGACCATGAAATACTGTCAGTTTTTGGGTTTGGCGGGTTACTTCATTTCATGAATTGGTATGTCCTATGCATCAAGTGAAACTTGTTCAGCATCCCTCTCTGACTGAGGAAAGCTGGCCAGTTTGGGAGTCTGGCCCTGATGCCTGGGCAGGGTGTGAGGGTGAAGGCTTGAAATATAGGGTGAAGCCAAAGCCCCAAGGTGGAGGGCATGCAGAATTGGGGCCACAAATGCACAGGGGAATGGAGACCGGGGCACAATGTGGACACATAGGGTCTCTTAGGAAGGGACTGGAATAACAGAGGCAAAAACCCACACTCAGATGGTTCATAAGTGTTGAGCCTGAGAAACGGGGTCATTTGGGGTCATGTCTTTATGGGTGTGGGTGGCTGCTTCAGCCAGAACAGGTTTTGTATGCTTGGATGCTCCCAACCCTACAATTCACAGACGACTCCATTTACCCTGCCAGTGTGTCCAAGATGGGCATTACCACGTTCACCCTGCATGTTTTTTCTGTTTAAAAGTAGACTTTTAACTCAACTGATTTGCTGTGATTCTGCATTTGGGGTATGGCAGTGATCAGTTTGGGAAAGAATGAGTTTCCCACATCAAATTTCACAGATACTTTTATCTTTTATACTCCTCTTCCAGATTGTCTGTTCAGGGTGACTTTAGTGAACCAGTTCACTAAAGGGGAAGTGGCCACATGTTTTATGATGCAAATATAAAATTATCCACAAGGAAGCCTCAGTTTGGGGAGGTTATGTTTGGATTTAGAATGTTGTGTTTGAATCATTAATGATAGAAATAGAAATTGCTTTCAAAAGCTTGGAGTTTCAAAGTGTGCTCTCATGTTAACTCTCTAACAGATTTTGAAGAAGTAATAATATAATCAGGACACAATGACCGGAGGAGCTGGGAATAGCTCATGCACATTAATATTCCCAGAACATTAAACACTTGAAAATAACTCATGGGGATGACTCCTTTAGAGATTTGCTTATAATTAATACAAAATAATTCTTGGATTTTATTTTTGATGAGTTGGGTGTAATTAATGCAAAGTAATTCTTGGGTTCTGTGGCTTAATGAATTCTGATTTCTTTTGGAAGTGTTAGGATGGAGTATTAAGTTCTTATGGTGGCATTTGACCAGAGGACTGGGAAATGCTAAGGCACCATTTCAGATGCCTTTGTACAGCATCTCTGAGGGAGCTCATAGGCAAGCAAGGCACAGAAATCTTCTTTATTGTGCTGGTCTCCATAAAAGGCTGTGTTTAGCCTTACTTCCTATATTAGGTCCCCCTACTAGAAACAAAGTAGGCTGTGTCTTTCCCTTTGTATTTGCCTTAGTATTGAAATATCAGTCTTGCATCTTAACACTCAAGCAGGAGAACCTCCCTATTTGCTTCACACAGACGTGTACCAGCTTGTGCCAACAGAGGCAGGAGACACAGCAAGGGCTGTACATTTGCCCAGGCTCTGGAACAGAGCTGACTTAAGCCACAGGTAACTACTAAATCTCAGACTGGCTCTGGATGAGAGAAGGGAGAGAGGAAAAAAAAAGAAAACCCAAACAATGAAAGGAATGCCCATGCCTTTTCCAGGGATGGAGGCCTCTGACTATGCTGTATACCAGTATTTTCAGTGGAAGAGTAGAGTGGAAAGAGGCATACACTCATGCCCACTGACAGTTGAATCCTTGGGGGGAATTTTCACTGTGAAGAATACAGCCCTGGCAATGTCCTTGAACTTGACTCTCTCTCTCTCTCTCTCTCTATCTATCTATCTCTCTCTCTCTCTCTCGGAGGTGAGGGTATCTTTCTCTTGACTAACACTTCTCTGTGGAGAATAAAAGAACAAATAGGGGAATGTTAACTTCCTTTCCCTCCATTTGCCTCCTTAGATTTATTCCTTCACTTTAGTAGAATGTGTTGTGTTTCAGGTTATTCACAGAGCTTTGCCAATATTCACAATCCCATCCTTGAGTCCCCTGGGGTAAGATGAGGGGAGAAGCAGTGGTCCCTCACTTTTTTCCATAGTGAATGTGGGTAGCTTTATGTTGTCAGCCTATGTGAATGCAGATTCAAGTCCTTCCTTCCAAGAAGCAGTATTCCCTAACTCCCTCTTGGGGAAATTCTGGGCGCAGTGTGGAAGCAAACATGTCAAAGCGTACAGGGTTTATGAGGAAAGTGCACCAAGAAAGATCCAGTAACTTGAAGTTTGACTTCAGGCCAAAGGATTACCAAAGACTGGCATCAATTGCCTGGAAATGACCCAGTCAGTGAACTTTCTTCAGGGTTATGAACTGTGGCAATTAAACAGCCTTGACAGTTTTTTTCTTTTTAAATTCTCATCATTCCTTTTTCTCTATGACATGATGATGATACTATCAGGATGATTTCACTATGAGCACCTTTTCCTTCCTTTCCTCTATAAACCCTGCCCCTGTCTGGGATTTGCTCAGTGCTGCTCATCTTGCTTGTCTGCCTTGACTGTCCTCCGGGAACTCTTCCACTCTCTCTGGTTGTCTTCAGTTTCTGTTTTTCCAGTCTCGACTACCATCCAGTTTCTAGTTTTTAATCTCCAGCTGCCTCTGGGCATTGGCTTTCAGATGTTATCACAGACTCATCATGTCTTAAAAGCTAATTTACAGTGCCTAGAAAACTCACTCCCCATGTCTTCCAGTGCTGACACAGTTCTCCTATTCCTTACCCTTTCTGGCTCCATTCCACTGTTGCCACCAAATAACAAATCACACTTCTTTAGTGATGTGTCTGCCTTTCTCCTTGCTCCCCACCACCACTTGGTTACAGGCATGATCACAGTAGCCTACTCATTGGTCTTTTGGTCTCAGTTCCCCACTGGTTGGTCTAAGAGTCTAAGTATATGGACAAAAGTATATGGACTCTGGAGTTATACATGGATTCAAATCACTTCTGTAACTTGTACTTAACAAGAACAGTTCACTTGAATTTGTTATTTGAATAACCTTGACCTTGAATTTGTTATTTGAGTACCTGTTCTGGAGTTTTTTTGTTTTTGTTTTTGTTTTTTTCACTTATATAAAATGGAGATATTAGCATCTGCCTAACAGATCTGTTATAGAATTCAGGTAAGGTATTAAATGTAAAAAGCTTGGGGATCCCTGAATGGCTCAGAGGTTTAGTGCCTGCCTTTGGCCCAGGGAGCGGTCCTGGAGTCCCAGTATCAAGTCCCAAGTTGGGCTCCCTGCGTGGAGCCTGCTTCTCCCTCTGCCTGTGTCTCTGCCTCTCTCTCTCTCTCTCTCTGTGTCTCTCTCATGAATAAATAAATAAATAAATCTTTAAAAAATTTTTTAAAAAATGTAAAAAGCCAAGTAGAGGCCCATTGCCAGACATAGAGCAATGCTCAGTAAATGCTGTCATCCCACACAGACTGCTGTGTCAGAGTATGCAAGATTTCCATCACCTTAGAAGGTTCTATCTTGCCCCTTCCCTAGAGCCAACTACTGTTCTGATCTCAGGGTTTTTTTCTGGGGAAAAAAAAAAAAAAAGGTTTTTTTTCAGAACCTTATGTAAATGTATTCATACCATTGTGTTTATATACCTGTTTGTAGTGTCTATCTCTCAACATCCTTTTTGAGATTCATCCATGTCCTTGTGGGATTCAGTGGCTCATTTCTTTTTACTGTTGACTAGTATTCCATTGTATGAATATATCTTAATGTGTTCACCCATTCTCCTATTGACACTTAGGCTATACTCTAGTTTGGGGCTATTTTGAACAAAGGTCTAATGAGTCTTTCAGTGGATATAGGTTTTCACTTGGGTAAAAACCTAGGAGTGGAATTGCTAGGTAATATGCTGTTTATTTAAATTAAGAAAAACTGCAACTATTTCTTATCAGCAATGGATGAGTATAGGTCACTCCATATCCTTACCAACATTTGGTGTTGTCAGCTTTTTTCATTATTAATTATTCCTGTTTATGTGTAGTGGTATCTTGTGATTTTAATTTGCATTTTGTTTGTGACTAATGATATTAAACATTTTGTATGTGCTTAATGACCAACATCTTTAGCAAACTGTTTAAGTCTTTTACCCATCTTTAAAATTGATTATCTTTTTATTATTGAATTATATAACTGTATTCTGGATATAAGTTCTTTATTAGATATATATGTTGTAAATAATTTTGTGATGAAGTTTAACTTATTCATTTTTAAATGATCCATACTTTTTGAGACCTTAGAAATTTTGCCTGCCTCCTAGTTACAAATATCTTTTCTTATATCTTATTCTAGAACCTTTACAGTTTTAATTCTTGTGTGCAGATCTGTGATTCATGTGAAATTAATTTTGCAAATCATATGATGTAGTAGTCAAGAATCCTTCTCCCCATATGGATACTCAGTTTTTCCACCCCCTTTTTTTGAAAAGAATGTTTTTGTAAAGAATTCACTTGTTGAAATTTGTGTGACCCATATAAGTGTGGGCCCATTTCTGGACTCTGAAACTGGAAGTATTTGTATGAAGTCATTGTTTTTCTTTTATGGATGTATACTTCTTTTTTTTTTTTTTTTTGGATGTATACTTCTTATCTCTATCTACTGAATCAATGACATTGTAGCAATGAGCATCCCTGGTCCTCAGACTATGGTTTCTAAATACAGTTTCTTCTTAAAACAAACCAGGATTTTTGGAGAAGTAGCTAATGCCCAGTCTGAGACAGGATTTTTTTATTTTTTAAACTCTTCATAAAGCTTTTTTTTTTTTTCCATAAAGCTTTTTAATTCATTTTATTTAATATCTTTGAGGCAGGAATTCTTGAGATGAAATTGGGACATATTATAGCAAAGGCTAGGACATTTTCAAGGGGCTGTTAATAGCCAAAGATGGAAATAAGTTGAACATTTAAAAAAAAGATTGAATCCATTGAAATCCATAAAATGCATTCTTTAAAAATCCACTGTATTCACAATGATGTTACAAAATGAACTAATTTAGTAACTTTTTGGTATTTTCTCGCTTCCCCATTCACTCCCCCATTTGTCACATTTGGTAATTGCTAATACTCCAAAATCATGGTTCTGAAAACTGGTAAATGATAACAAAGAAACGTTTATCAAACATATATCTTGTCTTTCCTTTACAAACCATATTTTATGATCCCAAACCATTGATAAAAGAAGATTCTTTCTTTCTCTGAAAGAGAGAGGGTGCACCAGTGAATTTAAGAGCTCAGGAGCTGGGGGTGGGGCAGAGGGAAAGGGAGAAGCAGATTCCCTGCTGAGCAGGGATTCCCCCCCCCCCCCATGTGATGTAGGCTCATGCTAGGACCCCAGGATCATGACCTGAGCCAACGGTAGATGCTTAATGGACTGAGCCACTGAGGCACCCCAAGAAGATTCTTTATAGAAGAAAACCAGCTGAGAAAATACAGAAGGAATGATTGAATTAGAAACTTACTATATAACCGTTGTCTAATGAAATGATGGGACTAGACAGTGGTCATTAGTAGGTAACATTTGATGGGAAACTTTACAATGAATGGGTTAGGTTAACAACTCCTGAACTTGATCAATTTTAACATTGTTAAGTGTGGAACAACTAGACAGTGTATCCTTCCAGATATGATGCAACAGGACATGCAGAGACCCAGCCCCAAGTCTTATTGCCAAAATAATTGAGCCAGAATTAAATGGAGTCTCTGGTCACTACAATTACCATTTTACAGGAAATACAGGGATGGAGGAACCACAAGAATATCTACAGGAAAAAATGATCTAACTTCTCCAAAAATAAATGGCATGAAAATTGCAGGCAGTGGAAAGACTGTTAGACATTAAAGGAGACTTAAGGTCTGCAACCAAATGAAATGTGTGGACCTGGTTTGTATCCTGATTTCAGCAAACTAATCCTAAAAAAGACAATTTTGAGACAGTTGAGTTTTGAACATAGGCTGGGTATCACCCATAGTAAATAAATTTCATTTTATTAAGTCGTAATAATGTTTTTTTAAAAAAGAATCTTTATCTGTTGACTATACAGAAGTATTTACAGGAAAAAATAAGATTATGTCTGGTATTTGCTTTAAAATCATAAGGAAAAAAGTGGAGATAGATTAAACTAAGATGAGCAAAACTATTGATAATTATTGAGGAAAGTGATGGGGATTCCTTTTACAAAACCATCATGTGTCTTTCTTCGTCTCCATAATAAAAAGTTTAAATGAGAAAAACATGTATTTTGACCCTGAAGTGAAAGTTCTGGCCATAAAGAGCACTGAATATATGGCTGAGAATAGACCACTTGACATCATACTAATGAGCTTGCTGGCATTATCACTGCTGTGGAGAAATACTTCATGTCATGCTTCATTTCTAATCTCCTATGAGCACCTTCCCTGACAGCTGGTGACTTGAGTGTGTAAAGTCAGAGCTTGGCAATTGTTGCCTGCTGTTCCACATAGCAGACCGGAAAGACTTTCCATCCCAGTGGGGGTTCGATTGCAGTCATTGTTTGCACTCTTTCCTTGAAGCCTGCATGAAGATTAGGAAGATGGCTCACTGTTGCTCACCAGCTGTTTAGTCTGAATCAAGCAGCAGGTAGCTGGATGTCCAGGTGTCCACCTCTCCTTCGGAAAAGCCACATCCTTCTCTGCTGTTCACATAGCTACACTTCCCCAGTACTCACCCTCTGCACCTTTGACCATCTACATGATGTGTCACAAAGTAATCATAAACCCTCAAAGGAAAACTTCCTGCAACATGTATTTACCAAACACTGTGTTTTTAGCCCTTTTGCCCTACCTGCAGCTCATGAATACCAGTGTGCCGATTCATGGCACGCGAGTGAGTGATGCTGCCTACCTCAGAGGAGAATGCCTTCTGGTGTCATGTGCATGTCATAATAATTGCTTTTCTATACTGTGTGTCATTGATGATATGTGCAAGCAAACCTTGTCATCGAGGGGAGCCTGGCTGGCTCAGTGTGTTAAGCATCTGCCTTCGGCTCAGGTCATGATCCCAGGGTCCTGGGATCGAGCCTCATGTCAGGCTCCCTGCTCAGCAGGAGTCTGCTTCTCCCTCTCCCTCTGCTGCTCTCTCTGCTTATGCTCTCTCTCTCTCTGTCAAATAAATAATCTTAAAAAAAAAAAAAAACCTCAAAACTTTGTCATTAATAAAGAAATTTTGCCAATAGTTAATTCTACCTTCTCTTCAAATATATTTATCCTCAGCTTTGTGACTTGTACCAGCCCTTGTCACAAGGAGTGCAATGTTGAATGAGGCCTCTATAATTTTGGTTTCTTTCTGCCTTCAGTGACAAAATTAATTACTTTTTAAATCTAAGAATTACTCTGCATTTGTCTAGGAGAACTAAATTGCTTTCCTGGAAATGACAATGGCCTTGTTTGGAAGAGATACCAAAGCTTGGATGGATGTACTTGGCAGAGTTTTCATCCAATTGATCATCTGAAAACTAGGGACAAATGGATTGCAGGACCAGTAAAGTCCACCTTACAGTATAGCTCCTCACCATGCTTCCCCCCACTATCTGCTGTGTAAAATAGTTATTTTTGAAGATTTAATTTTCTAGAACATTCAGATGATCTACTGATGCCAAAGGTCCTGTTCACCATTTTTGGTTTATAACACTGTGTGTTGTATTTTCACCACATTTACATCTAAATCATTTTTGTGAATTCAAAGAGTAATGCTACATAATAATATCAATAAAAATGTCAATTCCAGTGGAAGCAACAATGCCCCTACTTGTGAAAATGCATTTTTTTGGGATACACTACATCAAACTAAAAGTTGAAGACCACCTGCACTATTAACTTAGTATGAGGTTTTCAGAGACAAAATGATAGAACCTAGAAATTTCCAAATGTCAAATTTCTTAAAATCATAGTTGATCTTCATTTCAGTTTTTTTTTTTTTTTTGGAATGCATGTGGAAAAAAATACACTTCATTGCTTTATCCTCTTGGAGTGACCCAATAACTTGTAGATCCTTGGGTTCCCTGGGTTCTCCTGTAAAGCCTGATCCACATCATGAAGAACTGTACCTTCAGAGAACCTGGGGACAGGATGTTCCTATGCAACATGTTTCCTTCTGGTGCCCGGGAGCACTCTCTTTTTGTGAAGCCTGTTCACGTAGGATTGTGTTTCTCAATGTGTAATTTGGGGAACCCTCACATCGAATCACTTGGGGAGCTTATTTAACACATCTCAGGCTCCTGAGCAGACTCTGGGAGTGAGACCTGGAAACCTGCCTTTTTAAAAACCATGCCTGGGGCTATGAGTGCAGTTGAAGGACTGCTTTGAGTTTACACAACGTAGAACGCATATGCCTGCCCCATTAGGTTTCTGAGACACATTATTTTGTGAATTTATGAAGCATGTTGTACCCTTCTTTTTTACCCTTAGGACTGGTCCGTCACGTCTGTGACCTGTTCACTGAAACTGCCACACTGTGCTTGGATGTGGACAATAAGAACAACAATGAGACAGCGGCTGCGCTGCTCTTCTCCCTGCTTGATATTCTGCACGGGATGCTGACCTATACATCCAGTGTTGTCCGGCTGGCTCTACAGGTACAGGGTCTCTGCTGTGCCTTGAATACCCCTACACCATGTCACACTTCCCCTTCTCTCTCTCCTCTGATCTTCCTCTAATCTGTCTTTATTTTTGAAGAACATATGATTCTGTAGAGACTACCAGATAAGCCATCTTGGGCGTGACCAACTAATGTCATTGGGGTGACCAATGTCAAGGACACATAATGTGATCACACAATCTGTAAACTTTTTTTTTTTTTTTTAAAGTAGGCTCCACGCAATGCAGCACTTGAACTCAGAACCCTGAGGTCAGGACCTGAGCTAAGATCAACAGCCAAACTTTTTTTTTTTTTAAGAAGTAGAATTTTTTTTTTTAAAGATTTTACTTATTTATTCATGAGAGACACAGAGACAGAGAGAGTCAGAGACAGAGACACAGGCAGAGGTAGAAGCAGGCTCCATGCAGGGAGCCTGACATGGGACTTGATCCCAGGTCTCCAAGATCATGCCCTGGGCTGAAGGTGGCACTAAACCACTGAGCCACCCAGGCTGCCCAACAGCCAAACTTTTAATTGACTGAGCCACCTAGGCGCCCTCCCAGTGATCACACAATCTGAAAGGAAAGCAAGAAAGGACAAAGGAAAGACTAGCCAGGCCCCAGTTGGGGAAGTCTCCTGATGGAGACCGTTTGCCTACAGGCACCCTTGGACCAGCCCAGCAGTGTGCCATCTTTCCAGTGTTGGGATGGCACTCCAGCCTACACTCAATAGGATGCATTAACTTGCTATGGACAATGGATTAAGATTTTAGGCAAACATGCACACACACATACACGTGTTTTTATACGCACAGGTACACACATAGACATACATGTACAACACACAAATTCTCTCACTTCCTTTTATGACCAGTAACATGGAATTGCAAGACGGTTTTTGAGGACTAAGAAGTATAATCAGTATGATCATTGAAAAAGTCAATTTGCCCCAAACTATAACCTGGATTTACTTTGTGTCACGCTGTAAGAAAGGAAGGGAATGTTGGTTTGAGTACTTTTTTTTTGTTGAGTATTAGGTGCCCACACATATGTATTTCATTTAACTAAATGAGTCTGCTGGTACTTAGATTATGTGAAAGCACACAGCCAAACTGAGTTCATTGCTATATTTAAAATCCTGGTAAAATTGCAAGAGATATACATCAAATGGTAGTATCCTGGCTTGACTAGATGCAGAAGCTCAAGTTGAAACCAAGCTGTTTTGATACTTTGCCAGGAGTCATAGTAGCAGAGCCAAGAATGATTCCCCAGACTCTGGTTTAGTCTGTAGTATTCATCATTCTGATAAATGGTATCTTTTATCCCAAGTTGAGCCAGTTAAGTGTTTAGCTTTGTCTAGTATGGTTTAATAAATAATTCCAAGATCCCCTCAGTAAACATTATAGTTAGTGTTTAACCCAAACTTGTAAAGCTGGTAGGTGGAAGTGGCCTTCAAACAACCCGGTTCTTTTTATTTGCTCATCTATAGTCATTGCAAATGAACAGAGCACTGTTAAGTACTTCTGTAATCCTGAGTCACGGATTTCTCTTCTCTTTTCCTCTTTTTTTCTAGTGTTTTTTTCAGAGAATGTTGTTTCTTATTTCAGCCTTGACAGTGGTTTTAGGTAATTCTTCAAGGTGCAGTCGATAGGTACTCTTGCAAGATGCTTTGATGATATCAATCTGTAAAAGATTATGTTTTGTAGATTGTAGATAAAAGGGTTCAGAAGTTTTAAAAATTCCAGAACAATAGAAATCCTTTTATTACAAGTGATTAAAGAGAGATTCAAGGATCTTTAAAACTCCTTAATACAAAATATTTTCTTATTCTGTTTTTTTAAAATTTTCTAGTATACTGGTAGATCACTATGTCTTACTTTTTCATTTCTTCCACACCACTGTATGTTTTACTGCTAACATCTTTCTAAATCTTAACCCGTAATACCTGTCACATATTGCTTTTGGCCTTGACTATGACTTTGATCTTCATATACTGGTGTCAGCCTGACAGAGTCTTTGAAATTGAATCAGGGGAAAGAGCTGGAAAAAGAAATGGCATGTGTATCAAAAACACATCCTCCTAGAACACGGAGCTAGAAGTACTTTCCAAACCCAAAGTCACCTCTTCCATTTATAAACATGCTCCACCCTGGGGATTCTTCTGCATTCAAAATGTGATCTACTTCTAACAGGAACTACTGTAAAGTAGAAGAATTGAGGGTTGCCAGTGTTTAAAATGATAAGTGCTTAGATTTTCTTTTTCAGGAAGGAGAGTGATACGATGTAAGAATGTATTCTTGGAAGGTGGGGACCATGGGAAGGCACTGTTAGACTCTCTATCGGAAATTTAGTCCCTGGCGCCAACATGCCTTGTTATTCAAAGTCAGCCCTGGTTTAACCTCCTGGGGGTTGTATGGGGGAGATATGGAAGTGGATATACCAGTACATGCTCCAGACTCACTGGTATGCTATGGGCCTTGCAAGTGAAAATGCCTTGGATGCACATCCTATCCACACCACCTTCCACCTGTATGACCCTGGGCAAGTTCACCTGCCTAATGTTGATTTCCTCATGTACAGAGTAGAAATGATAAGAAATGCCCTATAGGGTCATTGTATGACTTAAATGAGAGAAGAAAATATATGTGAATATATGTATATAGGTGGTGTCTTGTATATGCCGGGCTCAGGGAAGGGAAGCAGGAAATGACTGCTGCATCATTAACAGCAAGAACACTTCACATTCCTGCTTCCAGAAGGCTTCCTGTGGACCACTACTTCCTCATGTCTGTGTCCTGGCATGTGGGAGGCTGCTCAGGCCATAGTTCTAAATAGTTCAGAGACTAAACTGACTCTTGACAGGCTTATGAACTAGTGATTTATGGTTTGTTTTTGTACTTATTCACCCAGGACAGGGCTAGGTTCTGAGAATTCAGCAGGGATCTGGAAAGGAAGGCTGTTAGCACTCAGGGGGCTTGCAGTTTCAGAGGGAAGACCGTCACTACACAAATGGCAAGGAAATCATCATCCCATTACATCTCTGAGCAGCAGCTACTGTGAGTTACAGAATGCTGCAGGGTAAACATGGGAAGAGAACCTAGCCGAGTTTTGGGGGTTGGGGAAGCCTTGACTATCATTTGTGAAATGATAGTCCTAGAACATGGACTATTTCTATGCTGGTGCTGCAGACGTGCTGGTGGTGTTGCTCAAAGCCTGGAATGTGGCCATGAGTCCTCCTTTGACTTGCACACACTTAAAGACTATCATTAGTGAGGGCTGTAGTCTGTTTTCCATAGCTCTGGAAATTATCCATTTGGACTCCTCTGTCATGTTCCCCTTGTTGCTCTTGCCCATGAGCTACCCTCTGCCTGGTTGCTGAATGCAAGGGAGGTTTTTCTGCCATTGCCTGTAATCCTCACCATGCCTCTCCCTTCCTTGGCAAACCTCAACGACATCTCATTATCTGAGATGGGCTCTTCATACTTGTTGGTGAGATTGTCAAGGCCTTGTATGATCCAGCCCTAGGGTACCTTCCAGCATGGTCTGCCAGGCCTCTGCGCTGTCCACACCCACACCAAACATTTGGCTCTTCGTATCTCACTCCCTGTGCCTTTCTTCCTACTGTCCCCAGCCCCTGAAACACCGCCCTCCACACTATTCCCCCGTAGACCTCCTTCCCACCATCAAAATGACAAAGTCACATGTCACCCTCTCTTACTTCCCCTCACCCACTCCAACTGGGTCCACCTCTATGTCACTTTTCACACTCTGCCTTCAGCCCAGTCATTGGTAAGCATGCTATCCTTTTGAGCAGACCACAAGACCCTACAGAGTAGGGGCCAAATCATGTCATCTGTGCATTGTGAGTACACATGTGATGATAATTGGGGAGCACGGTGAGTGCTGAACTGGCCTGGGCCCCACCATTGCAGCTTGTCCATTTTGTACTTAAACTGCTAGGGATGTCAGAGAGCAGCTACCTGAGGAACTGACTCTTTCCTGTTCTCTACAACTGCCTTATCTCTGTGTTTCTTTTTTTTTAATTAATTAATTATTATTATTTATTTATTTATTTATTTATTTATTTATGATAGTCACAGGGAGAGAGAGAGAGGCAGACACATAGGCAGAGGGAGAAGCAGGCTCCATGCACCGGGAGCCCGACGTGGGATTCGATCCCGGGTCTCCAGGATCGCGCCCTGGGTCAAAGGCAGGCGCTAAACCACTGCGCCACCCAGGGATCCTTTTTTTTTTTTTTTTTTTTTTTAAAGAGATTTTACTTCTTTACTTGACAGAGAGAAAGTAAGGGGGAGGGGCAGAGGGAGAGGAAAAATCAGACTCCCCGCTAAGTGGGAAACCTGATGTGGGTGTCTCGATCCCAGCACCCTGAAATCATGACCTGAGCCGAAGGCAGGTGCTTCGCCAACTGAGCCACCCAGATGCCCACCTCCGTGTTTCATTTAACAACTCTCTTGAGTACCTACTACCTGTCACTAGATTCATGTAGCAGTTAGATAGAATAGAATTATATTTCCCCTGGCCATTTGTTTATTTTTATCTTTTAATGCTATACTCCTTTATCTCATTTTGAGTAATGACATATTGCCATTTAATAATAAAAATGGCTCATAAGTTGACATTCCCAGATTTTATCTGTTTAAGAATATTAAGTTTATATTTCCACCCAGAGTCCTCCCATGAAATTCTTCCTTAGAGATCCAGCAGCTTTCTCAAAAGGATCGCTAAATAGAACACCCCGTTGTCATCTCAAATTCAACATGTCCAAAACTAAATTCAGCATTTGCCTCCCCAAAACATTCTGCTGCCCATAAGGTCAGCCACCTTCCTCCTGCTGTGCATACTAGAAACCTGGGAGTCATCATTAAAATTTTTCTTTTTCATATTCTACATCTAATCTGTTACCACTAATATAGATTTTACCTTAAATATCTAGTAAGTCCAGTCATTTCTCTCAAACCCTGTTGCTTAGGCTCCAGTGCAGTCTACCATCTTCTCTTGCTTAGACTATAACTATATGGGTCAAGAACACTGGATGGCTGGGAGTGGGGCAAGTTACCCTATGGCCATGACAGAGGCAAGTGAGTCGTGGACCAGAGGCAAGGGCAGAGGACCTGAATGGAGAGGACAATAGCTATATCATAGCAGAAAGAGAACTTCCTTGCTGTGGAGAGAGCCCTTTACAAAATGCACACAGTGGGCCATAGATCTGGGTACCAAGAGGTTGCCTCTAGGGAGTGTGACATTAGGGACCTGAGATAGAGAGGGGAGGGGGGCCTAGGCCTCTGAAATTGTTGCTCAGCTTCCATTTTTCTTACTGTGGGAGCCCCTGCCGGGATCCCTCCATGCACAAAGCATCCACTGCAGTCCCATATTTTTGTAAGGAGAGAAGTTTCTCTTGCATTTCTGGTGTGAACTTCTCTGTTGTGTGGAGAGGCAGCATGCTCTTTCCAGAACCCTTGGCAGCTTTGCAAGGAGGTGTTACCTGAATCTTGGTGGGGAGAGTCTGGATGTTTCTTGGGAACAATAAGAAATGACTATGTAGATTTAGAGGATATGGAGGACACTGGATGTCCTGATGGGAAGAGTCCCAAAGGGTCCACTTGTTCTTGTGGCACCATCTGCTTGCTTCCACATGTTTAGGAAGGAAGCAGTGCCATCATGCCCCCCCCACCCCCAGCCTAGGTGCTTGTTTGCAAGACTGTCTGATCTTTCCCAAGAGAGAATCCGTTTGCTCTAAAGGATGATGTGTTAATGTGAAAAGGCCAGGATTCTATCTCCCACTGTGCTCCAGAAGGCGGGATCAACAGCCAAGGGTCAGAAGGGTTCAGACCTCTGGGTTGGGATTTCACATTTGTTTTCTGCAAGGAAATCCTACTTTCTGGTAAAGTCAGTTGGGAAGGCCAGAAGTGGGGGTGGGGAGCGGAGAGGGAAGCTCCGTGCTAAGATTATTGTGGTTCCCCTTGGCTATAGAGAGGTGCAGGTTGTTAAAAGGCAGGTGTATGCTTTTTTAATCGAGTCCCTCTGAGCCAGAGAAAGCAAGCAGCTCAAATTTTGTCCAGAAGGAGCTGGGCCTTCATGAGAAGGGTCCTGGAGTCCAGGCTAATAATCCAAGACAGGCAGTCTGCAGCCTGCTCTGAAGGCTCTGGCAGAGATCATTACATACAAGTAGTTCGGTTTCTTCTGAGTAAAATTAGAAACAGAAAGTGTGTGAATGAAATGTGTATATACTGGAGCAAACACAATAGTCTGTGCCTTTTTTTCAATATAAAATTATTCACCCCTCAAAGCAGAGACTAGACCACCTCATAAAACTCCTGGAAGAAGACACACTTATGAGTAGAGCCACTCACTCCTCATTTCCTCTTTCCAATGCAATTTAAGCCCATCCTTCCTAAGCAATGTCAACCTGTGTCTGGGGCCTCCCCGTGTACTGGTTCTAATATTCTAGATGCTATTCAAGCATGCACATGCATACAGAGAAGGCAAGCCTAGCAGAACTATACGATGATGGTATGCATTAGATAGTGTGCATAAAAATGCCCCCGAGAAATGAACATCTGGGATTTGGAGTCTGGCTTTGTGTCTCATTGTCTGTAGGGCCTTTGACAAATTATTTAACTTCTCTGAACTTCAGTTTTCTCACCTGAAAGATGGGGGTGACAGCACCTCATCTCAGCATGGTTGGAAAGATAGAGTCCCCTCCATAGTACATGAACACCAACATTGTTCTTTCAGGGACAGTGTTGGTATTGCTGTGGACTGCCCAGGTCTGCCTGTGTAGCCCGTGCTGGTGGCAGTGGCACTGGGTGTGCTCTTTGTGTCCTGTTACAACAAGGCTGGCTTCTCCTCAGGGGGCCACAGGGCATTGCTTCCTCAGCCCCCTTCCTCTCCTACACTGAGTGGATCTGTCTCCTATGGCCAAACTGACTAATCTCCAACACCCCTCCCTTTTCTTCTCCCTGCTCAAGGCCCAGAAGTCTGGTTCAGGAGGGGACACTCAGGCTGCGGAGGACCTGCTGCTGCTGAGCAAACCTCTGACAGACCTCATCAGCCTGCTCATTCCTCTGGTAAGAGCTCACCTGTCTGTGCATCCTTCAGAACATTGCTGAGGTGAAAGTCATTTTACTTGAATTTCATGATGCCTTGAATTTCTCTGCCACTTTAGTTCTTTCCAAGCTAGAACCAAAAGAAATTTCAGAAGATTATTTGACCCAGAAATACTAAATTTCTACGTTATTTTATTTTATTTTATTTTATTTTATTTTATTTTATTTTATTTTATTTTATTTTTTAAAAAGATTTTATTTATTTATTCATGAGAAAGGCAGAGACCTAGGTGGAGGGAGAAGCAGGCTCCCTGTGGGGAGCCGAATGCAAAATTTGATCCCAGGACCTGGGAATCACAACTTTAGCCAAAGGCAGACACTCAACCACTAAGCCACTAGAGGCATCCCTAAATTTCTACTTTATTTTAAAACTAGATGGCTTATCACTCGTTTCAATAGGCAGGCATTTAAGGCAGATTCTCAAATCCATCTTAATGGGTGGTAGAAAATTTAAGAAATGAATTCCAAGAAGGAAGAAGAAATCATTATGGAGACCAGTTCTCTCTCACAAAGATATTTTTAGAGTTGAACTTGGCATATAGGACTCCTGAGGAATGCAGAAGCATGCACGTCGACCTAGGACATACTCCCCTAAATCTCTACAGAGATAGTAAATAGGATGACACAAGACCACCAAATATATGGAAAGAGCTTAGCAGAAACTTGGAATTTGGACCAACTAAACAATTTGACCCAAACTTGAAGAGGACCCAGTCCCTAGACTCATGACTCCTACAGAGCAGCCAGTCAGAGGGCAGGTTGTTGAAATTCCATGAAGACTCCTGAAAACCTCTCCAGATTCGGGGATCCAAGGGCTGAGAGTCCCTATAACCCCCTGGGAACTCAGGTCTGGTAGCTTTCAGTCTTGACAGAGACAGTTCCTCAGTTCTGTCAAAGCTACTAGGATTTGTCTTTTTCTGCTCTGTGGCTTTCAAAGTAAGGCAAATGCAGTTTGGATGAATAATTCCTTCGACTTAATTGTATTTAGCAAATAAAGGTTTGGTTCAATGGGGTAAGGAGAAAAAGAGAGGAAAAAAATCCATCAATTCTGGGTTATTTTAAATAATGGCATATGCAGAGTAGAGCACCCACAAAAAAAGTGGCAGTGAGTTCACAATGAAGTGAGGGAACATCCTGCAACCTGAGGGAACATCCCCAAGCCCCAGAGTGGAAGGATATTTGGTGTAAAATATCTTTTGAATGAAACTACATGGAAAATAGAACATGGGCGCTCTAGTTCAGAGTGTGGAGGCTGAACCCAGAAAGGCTAAGGGCAGAAAACAGATGAGGCTCCAATGAACAGAAGAAAGACTAACACAAACTAGACTCTCTTATATAAGAGACTCAAAATGACATGAAATTAAAAAAATATATATGCATATATATATATATAAACTGATACAATATATGAAACATTGGATAGTAATTATCTTTATAGAGAAAAATATTTAAAAAGACAAATGAAGAAGATATATCTTGAGAAAGACAGATGAAGAGGCACCTGTGTGGCTCAGTCTGTTGAGCTTCTGACTCTTGATTTCAGCTCAAGTCCTGATCTCCAAGTTGTGGGATCAGCCCTGCATTAGGCTCTGCGCTCTGCAGGGAATCTGCTGGAGATATTCTCTCTACCTCTCCCTCTGCCCCTCCAAGCATATGCTCTCTCTCTCTCTCTCTCTGTCTCTCTCTCAGTCTCTCTCTCAAATAAATAATCCTTTGAAAAAATAATAAAATATAAAAATTTTAAAAATTGACAAATAGGTAGTGGGCCAGAGTTAGCCCACAGGCCACAGTTTATCAACCCTTGCTCTGCATCATTATTTTTATCTACTTGGTCTGTGAAGCAATGAGAAAGAGGAGTTAAACCTCTCAATACTGCTGAGTTTTTTGAATTTCATCCTGTGTGTTTTTGGTCCTTTTGTTTATATAGTTCCATGCTCTAATATTTGACACAAAAAGGTTCACAGTTTTATCCTCCTGTGAATTTTATTCCTTATCATTGTAGAATCCTTCTCTTGGTTCTGTTAAAAGCTTTTTTTGTACATTAAACCTTACACTTACTATTAAAAATATTTAGAAAGAAAATATAGAATAAGAATACAATTAAGATCAAAGAGAAGTTTGATAATAAATCTAATTGGAATAAACTGACCTATTTAAAGAAAGCAAATCTGAGAATGTAGTAAACACCAAAACCTGGTCTATAATATATGTGTGAAAAAGAGTGTCCTTGAAGTTTTACCTAGAGTGGATTCTGCATTTGTCTGACTGTTTTGTTTTTTTTTTTTTTTTAAGATTTTGTTATTTAAAATAACAGAGAGAGGGGGAGAGAGAGAATGCGTGCGCATGCACAGGGAGGAGCAGAGGAGGTTGGGAGAGGGACAAGCAGGTTCCATGCTAAGCAGAGAGCCTGATGGATACAGGGCTGGCTCCCAGGAACACTCAGGTGCCCTCCGCCCCTGCACTGCCTATTTTTGTAAGTAAAGTTTTATTGAATACAGCCACACAGAGCATTTGTTTACATATTGTCTGTGGTTACTTTTGCTCCTTGATAAGAGTTGAGTTACAACACAGACCTTATAGTTCACAAGTCTATATTATTTACTATTTGGCTCCTCACAGAAAAAGTTTGCTGACCCCTGTATAAAGGGTATAAATATTTTAATAAGATTGAGCTAAGAGAAACAGATCCATCTCTGTACCCTGAAAACAGAAACAGTACCTTCTTTTCAGTTTTCCAGAAACATCTTTAAAAAGTTGGCCATAAAAAAATAATAATAAAAAATAAAAAAATAAAAAAATGAAAAGTTGGCCATGCAGTAGCTAAAAGGATATCAATAAATTCCGGTAAGTAGGGATTGTACAGACCACATTCTTTAACCACAATACAGTTAAACTAGAAAGAAAACTAAGAACAATAGAAGATGCACTGTTAGCAAGTACTACCCATGAGTGTAATCAAAGAATAAGTTTTCATTGTGATTATTTCAGTCTGGGCCCAATCAGAAGGCAGAAACCACACAGTGATTTAAATAGGAGAATTTTTTTTTAATAGGAGAATTTTAATATAAAACATTATTAACGATGAAAAAGAAGAGTAACCCTAAGATTTAGGAAGAACTCTGTAAGGTGCCCGAAAGCTGAACAAGAGTACTCAACGGAGGGCAGACTTGATCTGGAGCACCCCTACACTGACGCTCTGGGTCAGATCTTATTGGAGAAGTCATGACTGCAACCCGCAGGACAGTGGACAAGTTTCCTGGGTTGCCGTGGGGCAAGAGTGGGTCCACTGCCCGGGGAAAGCAGGAAACAACCCTTCAGGGTGCAAATGAATCCTAGGCAATATTGGGACAGGGTGCCACTGTTGGTGGGAGGCCCAGTATTCATGTAAAGAGGACCACAGGAAGCAAAGCTAGGCTTTGGAGTAGGGAGTCAGGTTACCAGCGTACATGGCAGGCTGGAGTGCACAGTTTCCCTTGGGGAGGGCAAGGGAACTATAATCACACGTCAGTCTAGGGCTGAGGGCTGTTGACGGACCACACTTTCTGGGCCGGTGGTTAAGTTGGATCTTCACCAGATGCTTCACATTCACACTTCTGACTGACCAAAACAGCAGGAGAGTCTCTTCTTCCTGCCCTGTGTCATCTGTGAGATTTCCCCCTAGCTCTTTGAGACAGTGAACTCTTGTTACCAGTAACTTGATCACACTTACATTCTAGTATATGGCCAGACGTCTGCCTAACTTGTGTGAGCTGTGTTGTGTATATACACATTGATCACCAGAATCATTGGTTTTAAAAATGGCTTGTGACAAGAACATTGCCATCTATCTTCTCTGGAAAAGATTAACACACATTTATCGCTGTGTATAAAGTGAAGAAAAATAGTAATAAGGCAATTTAGGACCTAAACTAGAGCACATATAGACCAAAGATAAATTTTATAGTGGTTGTTAAAAAATGTAATAGGTTACAGAATGAGGTGCTGGAATTACTTTCCCATAGGGAGAAATAAACAGACTTTCAGTTTTCATCTGACTTGGATAATTTTGGAGGTATTTCGCCTAAAGGCAGGTGGATGAACTTGTTACCTTTTGAGGTTCTTTCCAGATAATGGTCCTACAAAAGTAAACATATCCTTAAGAGAAAAGAAAATCTGTCAACCCCTAATTTATGCTCTATATTTTTACTATATGCTGTAGTAGAATCATACTAGAACATAGCCATAGTGATTCTTAGTCTGTTTTGAATGTCACCTGCTTTAGTAATCTGAGGATTCTAGACCCTCTTCCCAGAAAAATGTGGACACTTTCTTATATGCCAAGGTCTGTGCACAATTCACATTTTCAGGGGGATCTTGGAACCCTCAACTGGAACATAGTATAAGATCTGGCTAATAAAAGGTATAACCGATTGACCATGTCTCCTGAAAAAAAAATAAAGCAAAGTAATTGTTTGAATTAAATATTGTATTTAAGAAGAGGAAACGAGAAGCTAGGCTGTACATCCTACAAGTTTTATAACTAGATAACTGATTGCTCTAAGGAATTATGCTACAGCCTCCTTTTCCCTCAGTTAAAAGTAGGCATTTTCTTTTTTTTTTCTTTTTCTTTTTTTTTTTTTTTTTTTGGTAGGCATTTTCAAAGTTAAAGGAGATCACTATTTTTGAAAACTTTTCTTTATTGTATGTCTGAGATGCAGTATGTAGCCTGGTCTATATGTTTCACATTAACCATGGCTTCTTGGCCATTGAGATCATGGCTCTCTGCAGTCGGGTCCGGATGGCAGCCCTCACCGAGCATCAGGATGTGAGCTCCTTCCTGTGCTAGATGAGTAGGGACCTGAGCCATCTCCAAAGCAGTTAAGGATTCTGCCAGTAGCAACATTTTAGTCTGTATCAACATGATACTTACCAATTCGTGTTTCTGACATCACTGTGCAATTTTAAAACTTGTACCCTACTAAGTATGGGGGCGGGGGGAGGTTTCTTTTTTTTTTATTTTCTAATTTCTTTCTCTCAAGAAATAACCAAGTAGATTTTTCTCTTTAAATAGTAATGGGCTTGGACTTGTCTGTTCCTTCTCTTGCATGTTGCCCTCATCATCAGTGGCCTGAAATCTAGGTGATAGTTTATAGTGATTATGGTTTATGGTGATGGAGGCCAGAGGTACTGAGTAGTCCATTTGCAAGTCAAACCCAAGAAGTTGGGCGTCTCGATAGTTCTTTACTAAGCAACTGCTCCAAGGAGTTAGTGCCCTGTTTAATAGGGATATCCCTCTCTCCAATTAACCACTGCCCACCTGCCTGCTGGGAGTTTACACTGGATGCACCATAAGCATCTCAAGACGTAACAGGGTAAAAACAAACCCATAATCACCTCCTTAAAACTGTTTCTCCTCTTGTGTCCTGTGTCAGTGAATGAAATGCACTTCCCCTCAGTTGCCCAGCCAAGACTGCAGGCATCATCTTGGCCTCTCTTCCTTTGCCATCCTGCCCTATTCAGTCAAGCCACTGAAGCTCATCACATCACAACTGTCATTTCTCTTCACTCCCATGGGCAGTGTCATAAAGGCCACCACTGTCTTGTGCTTGCAGGGCCTTGGGGGCCTTCTCCTTGGGATGCCCGTTCTTGCCCTGCCCACTGTCGTCTTCACAGTGGAAGCAGCATGCTTTCTCTAAAATGCAAGACTTGTCACTCATTGGCTTAAAACCTTTCAATGATCCCCCACTCTTCATGGATAAATTTTAACTTCTAATAGGTTCTATAAACATGTATGATTTGACACTTAGTTTCTAGCTTCATCTCTTGTTTCTCTTTGCCCTAATCTGTGTTCTATATCCTCGCTTCCTTCAGTTCTTTTTTTTTTTTAAAGATTTTATTAATTTATTCATGAGAGACACAGAGAGAGGGGCAGAGACACAGACAGAGGGAGAAGCAGGCTCGATGTGAGGCTCGATCCCAGGACCCCAGGATCACGCCTTTTTTTTTTTTTAAAGATTTTATTAATTTATTCATGAGAGACACAGAGAGAGGGGCAGAGACACAGACAGAGGGAGAAGCAGGCTCGATGTGAGGCTCGATCCCAGGACCCCAGGATCACGCCCTGAACCAAAGGCAGATGCTCACCCACTGAGCCTCCAGGCATCCCAGCTTCTTTCAGTTCTTTAAATGTACTTTGATTTCCCATGCCTCTGTCTAGAACATATTCCTTCTCCTTCTACTTGTCTGACTCTTCCTCAGCTTTCAGCTCTTGGCTTAGATGTCCCTTCTTTTCAGCTTTACTTTCATGATTTGATTAATATTTGCATAAGAAAAGGAGCTAATTGCTAACAAATGCAGTATGTTTTCTACCTTTCTTTAGTATAACCAAGAATAGACTGCATCTGGTAGGGCATAGGTTCATGTACAAATTTATCCAGTGAGTTTGTCTGTACCCTTGTTGTCCTGCCCTGGCTAAGCCAGCACCTCCTAGGGAGTGGAAATGATATGGCTTACCAGCTCGTTTGCTTAAAAATTACATCATCTGGATTTCTCTCTAGAGGTTGACCTCTTCTTGGCAGGAGTTGTCCTGACCTTCACTGGGCAGCCTATATTCCTGAAATAACCCATATTGTGCCTCAGATTGACAGGAAAGGATACAAAAGGGCAGGTAGCATTGCTCAAGGACTTCTGTTTCTGGAAATTGCTATACTTGTACTAACTGCAAAATATAAAAACCCAGCCCTAGAATTCCCCACAGCAGTGGTGAGCATAAAAGCTTTTGAGCCATCAAAATATAAGCCACAGCATCATTACTTTCTCTAACAGGAGACCCCTCAGGATCCTGATGTTCAGTGTTTAGACTTGGGTAGCTGTGGGAAAGACTCCCAAAACTGCAGGTGTGTTTTCTGCCATTACTTTTTATACCTTTATCTTGAAGTGTTTGCAATATAGCAATATGGTTTTTTTAAATTAATTTATTCATTTTAGAGAGAGAGAGCAGGGGAGGGTCAGAGAGTGAGGGAGAGAGAATCCTCAAGCAGACTCCCCAGTAAGTGTGGAGCCTGACTCGGGGCTTGATCCCAGGACCCTGAGATCATGACCTGAGCTGAAATCAAGAGTCAGTCATTTAACTGACTGAGCCACCCAAGTGTCCCATGATAGGTTTTTAAATAGCATTTGGTTGTTCTCCAGATCTGCTAGTGCAAAGTTGAATAGGCAAGTGTTCACTTACGTGATGGAGTATGACTGGTGCCAGAAAGCAGCTCCTCTAGAAAATCCTTCTCACCCATGATTACCCAAACTCCCATATTCTTATTGCCCCCTTTACGGGACTTCTTTTAAATAGTAATGCTTTAATATGAAAGCATGTCACTTGTTTCACAAAACAAGACCAGGGTAACAGTACAGATCAATAGAAGAAAATGAGGAAGTAGGAGTTTGAGGGACAGAGAACTGAATATGAAACTATGAAACATGGGT
The DNA here is from genome assembly GCF_011100685.1 of Canis lupus familiaris. Classification (NCBI taxonomy): domain Eukaryota; kingdom Metazoa; phylum Chordata; class Mammalia; order Carnivora; family Canidae; genus Canis; species Canis lupus. The sequence continues at coordinate 10,974,353 of NC_049244.1, read as the reverse complement.
CATGCCAAAATCAAAGTCTAGTTAAATAAAGAATTTTGAGGTGTACTTTATTCTCTGTTCCCAGTACACTTGCTTTGATTTAAAAAAGATTTATAATTAATGGTTGAATTTATGTGCATCACTGAGGTAAGTGAGTGTTAGTAAATGGATTCATAACCAGCTCTAAAAGTTATTAGAACCAGCTAAAAACACATCAGAATTGTGGTGTGAATTTATATTTATGCATTTCACTGATGTAACAAAAGGCAGGAAGGCAAATAATAGCCTGTGATTTTTGGGGTTCCATACTTGTTCATTTTTGAGGCAGTGTCTATAAAGAGATGACTTATAGAAAGAGATCATATAAATCACCTAGAATTGGACAGAGGAACCCAAGAGAAAAGTGGGTAAAGGACTTGAGTGGGCCATTTACAACAACAAAAGTGCAAATGTCCAATGTTAATTTTGCTGAACACATTGAAGCATGCTATGAATAACAGAAAATTAATTTTTAAAAATGTAACACAATCTTCACAGTTGGAAGCTGACTTTGGGGACAAAAAGAGGTAAATAGGGACACCTGAGTGACTGTGGTTGAGTGCCTGCCTTTGGCTCAGGTCATGATCCTGGGGTCCTGGGATCAAGTCCCACATCAGGCTCCCCACAGGAAGCCTGGGTCTCCCTCTGCCTATGTCTCTGCCTTTCTCTGTCTCTCATAAGTAAATAAAATCTTAAAAAAAAAGAGGTAAATAAAAAAATATATAGGTCTGTATCAAAGGCCTTCAAATTATTTACATCCTTTAGTGTAGCCATTCTACTTCTAGAAAATTTATGCATAGGAAATAATCAGAGAAGTACTGAATGACTTCTGTAAACATATTCTCACACCATTAAACTCTCACAGTAGCAAACACTTTGGTAATAATTTATATATTGCTCAATGGGAAATTAATTTCCATTCTTAGGGTAGAAGTCTCTATGCCATTAAATATCCTATTTCCCAAACATATTTAACAGCATGGGAAAATATTTGTAATATAAGGCTAAATAAAATATCAGAATATATATTGATTATAGAATGATGCTAATTTGAAATGTAATAAAAAGTTCAAAGTATATATCATCAAAAATTTATATGTATCCAAAATGTATATATACTTTAAATTAGCATTATTTTTATAATTCACTTTGTATTTATGATTTAGTTCATCCACAGACAGCAAAGCATGTGGTTATGTTTCTTCCTTGTCTTCTAGTAATAAATCCACGTAGCATTTTACAAAAACTGATAATCAAAAGAGCGAATTGTGCAGCAAAGACAGAAGGGCAACAAAGAAGCTCAAAGCATTAATGTTGGAAGGGAAATTTGAATCTAATGTAAATGGAGTTGCAGAAGAAGCAGCAGAGTTTAGGAATGTTGACAATGATGCCACTGAAGAGGTTCTAGATATGCAGCTGGAGGAATTTAGTGGAAGTGAGATCACCTTTATAAATAAGGAATGTGGTTTTGAAGAAAAGAATGAAGTCTCAGAGGAAGCAATGCAGGCAAAAATAAAAAAAACAAAAAACTCACAACCAAATCAAAACAAAACAAACAAAGCATAAACAAAAACAAAAAACCCTTTACATTAAAGGAATTCTGGGAGGGACACCTGGGTGGCTCAGCAGTTGAGCGTCTGCCTTTGGCTCAGGGTGTGATCCTGGAGTCCCGGGATCGAGTCCCACATCAGGCTCCTGGCATGGAGCCTGCTTCTCCCTCTGCCTGTGTCTCTGCCTCTGTGTGTGTGTGTGTGTGTGTGTGTGTGTGTGTCTGTCTCATGAATAAATAAATAAAATCTTTTAAAAAATGAATTCTGGGAGATATATTCCAACAGTGAAAGCACAAAAGGATAAAATGTTGGGAGTCGAGCCAGAGTTAGAAAGGAATAAGACAGTTTCCCAAAGGCATAGGAACGATACACTCTCTGTGTAGTGAATTACATGAGGAAAAAGCAGCAAGTACTATTCAAACTACTCTCTCTTTTTTTTAATTTTTAATTTTTTCAGATAGCCGGGGGCGGGTGGGCAGTTAGCAGGAGGGGCAGAGTGTGAGGGAGAGAGAGAATCCCAAGCAGGCTCCATGTCTGTTGTAGAGCCCGAAACCAAGCATCAGACACTCAACTGACTGAGCCACCCAGGTACCCCAAACTACTCTTGTTAAGAAAACAACAAAACAAGATAAAAAATGATCTTAATTCTCAATGTTTCTAGTGTTTTGGGTTATAGCAATAAATACTAGGTTTATTGTTTATTCTCCTGCATATCAGTGTACATTTGTAATTGATATTGAGAAATGAAAAGTTTTAAAGGTCATGGAATAGTTGTAATTTCCCCATTCATTAGGATCATTTTGCATGGTTAAAGTTTGCACGGTCATTTTTATGATTGCCTGCAACTGCAGAGGGGTAGATAGGACAGGCGTATTCCACAGTGCCTGCCGTGGTAGAAGTACATGTGATTTCTGTTTTTGGAACACCCATCTGTGTATTTCAGATTTTATAAATTGAACATTTATTACTTTCATAATCGTAAAAGGTTTTAAGTCCTCATTTCTACCTTTTATAATCCCATTTTCCTCAGCAAAAAAAAATTTATAATACTAAATTTCTACCTTCTCTGTCCTTTCCCAGCTTCCTTCTACCCTCTAGTGAATGAGTGACATCCCTTTTCTGGCAGCCAACAGCTATTCTACGTTAGACTTTTTGAAAATCCCACTGCCACATCTCCCTCCACTATTCATCTCCCATCATGTCCTCTGGACAACTTTTCTTTCACTGAAATGTCTAGCAGCAATTTCAGCGGTAAACCTGCAGCCTCCTGACAACAAATTCTTGAATTACAGAGATCCAGAGTATACTCCTCAGAAAACAGACAGGATCTCCAATAGATCTTCATAAGCATCATGCATAAGGTCAAGGAACAGCTGCAAACTAGCAAATCCATCACCCAATAAAATATAGCAGATCCTGTGATAGGATTGTAGGTGCCATCAGGCCCTGTGGCGGGAACAACTAACTACATGAGTTGGGCCAAGGAGGAAGGGCTGGATGGATTTTTTTCCAATTTTTTTTTATTGTGGTAAAATATATGTAAAATTTACCATGTGAACCACTTTTTATACAGTTCACTGTTATTAAATATATTCATAATGTTGTACAACCATCACCCCTGTTCATTTCCATAAATTTTTTCATCTTGTGAAACTGCAACTCTATATCCATTCCCTTTCACCCCAACCCCTGGCAACCACCATTCTACTTCGTGTCTCTAGGATTTTGACTACCATAAGTTCTTCATATAAATGGAGTAGCACAGTATTTGTTGTTTTGTGGCTGGCTTATTTCACTTAGCATGACATCCTCAAGGTTCATCCATGTTGTAGCTTGTATCAGAATTTCTGTGCTTTTTAAGGCTAAATAATACTCTGCTGTATCTATGTACCATGTTTTGCTTATCCATTCCTCTGTCAATGATCAGTTGGGTTCCTTCTAACTTTTAGTTGTTGTGGATAATGCTGCTACGGACATAGGTGTATCTTTTTGAGACCCTGCTTTCAGTTCTTTTGAATGTATACCCAGAAATGGAATTGCTAGATCCTCTGATAATTGTTTTTAATTTTTTGAAGAACCACTCTTCTGTTTCCCACGGTAGCCATTCTATTTTACATTGCCATCAACAGTGTGCAAGGGTTCAAATTTCTTTATATCCAAACCAATAACTTGTTGTTTTCCATTTTGTTGATAGTAGGCATCCTAATGGATGTGAGGTGATATCTCATTATGGTTGTGATTTGCATTTCCCTAATTATTAGTAACATTGAACATCTTTTCATGTGTAGATTGTCACTTGCATATCTTCTTTGTAGAAGTATCCAAGTTTTTTGCCCATTTTTATTTTTTAATTTTTTTTAATTTTTTAATTTTTTTATAATGAATTCATTTTTTATTGGTGTTCAATTTACCAACATACAGAATAACACCCAGTGCTCATCCCGTCAAGTGCCCCCCTCAGTGCCCCCTCCTTAATTTCCTGGTTGACCCTTTCATCTTTTAGCAGGATGGTCCTTAACCTCCACGTGTTTGAGGTCCTTCCAAACTTCTTGTTGTGATTTAGTTCTAATTTCAAGGCATTATGGTCTGAGAATATGCAGGGGATGATCCCAATCTTTTGGTATTGGTTCAGACCCGATTTGTGACTCAGTATGTGGTCTATTCTGGAGAAAGTTCCATGTGCACTTGAGAAGAATGTGTATTCGGTTGAGTTTGGATGTAAAGTTCTGTAGATATCTGTGAAATCCATCTGGTCCAGTGTATCATTTAAAGCTCTCGTTTCTTTGGAGATGTTGTGCTTAGAAGACCTATCGAGGGTAGAAAGAGCTAGATTGAAGTCACCAAGTATAAGTGTATTATTATCTAAGTATTTCTTCACTTTGGTTATTAATTGATTTAAATATTTTTTGCCCATTTTTAGAATCTGGTTTTTTTGTTGTTGAATTTTAAAAACTCTGTATATTTTCTGGATATTGACCCATTTTAAATATGTTATTTGAAAACATTTTCTCCCATTCTGTGGGTTGCTTTTTTTAAAATTGTGTCAATAATATCTTTTGATGTACAAAATTTTCATGGCCCAATGTGCCTGTGCAAATTTTTCATTTGTTGCTTATGCCTTTGGTGTCATATTCAAGAAATTGGTGCCAAATCCAGTGTTATGAAGCTTTAATCCAGTATTTCTTCTAAGAATTTTATAGCTTTAGGTCTTATATTTAGATCTTTAATCCATTTTGATCTAATTTTTGTATATGTTAGTTCCAACTTCATTCATTTGAAAGTGGATATCAGTTTTCTCAGCACCATTTGTTGGAAAACTGTCCTTTTTTCCATGGGATGTCCTTGGCACCCTTGTGAAAATTAATTTGACCATATATATGGGAGAGTTTACTTCTGTGCTCTCTATTCTGTTTGTATGTCAGTTTTTATGCCAGGACCACAGTGACTTAATTACTGTAGTTTTATAGTAAGCTTTAAAATCAAGAAGTCTGAGTCCCCCAGTTTTGTTGTTGTTTTACAAAATTGTTTTGGCTACTTACAGTCATTTGAAATTCCATATTAATTTTTAGATGGGGTTTTCTATTTCTTGAAAAAACATAATTGGGATTTTGATAGGGATTGCACTGACTCTGTGTATTGCTTTCAGTAGTATTGTAGTATATTATATTGGTCAAATTTTGTATGTATTATATTAATGGAATTTTTGTATCTTGCATCCCAGGAACAAATCCCACTTGCTCATGGTGTATTGTACTTTTAATATGCTGCTGAATTAGGTTTGCTAGCATTTTTAAGAGGATTTTTGCATCAGTGTTTTTCAGTGATACTGATCTATAGTTTTCTTATACTGTCTTTGTCTGGCTTTAGTATCAGGATAATCCTGGCCTCTCAGAACAAGTTGGGAAATATTTTCTACCATTTTGGGGAAAAGTTTGAAAAAAGGATTAGAACTAGATGTTTTTCAATGTTTGATAGAATTCACCAGTGCAGCCACAGGACCAGGGCTTTTCTTTGTCAGGAGATTTTTGATTACTGAGTTAAACTCTCTACTAATTATAGGTATATTCATATTTTCTATTTCTTTGTGATTTAGTCTTGGTAGGTTTTATATTCCTAGGGATTTACCCATTTCATTTAGAGTATCCAATTTGTTGGCTTACAGTTGTTCAAGTACTCTCTTATAATCCTTTTTAATTCTATAGAATTGGCCATAATATTCTCATTTGTATTTTTGGTTTTAGTAATTTGAATCATCTCTTCTTTTCTCTCTATCTAGTTCAAGGTTTATCCATTTTTTAAAATATTTTATTTATTTATTCATGATAGAGAGAGAGAGAGAGAGAGGCAGAGACACAGGCAGAGGGAGAAGCAGGCTCCATGCCGGAGCCTGATGTGGGACTCGATCCCGGGACTCCAGGATTGCGCCCCGGGCCAAAGGCAGGTGCTAAACCGCTGAGCCACCCAGGGATCCCCAAGGTTTATCCATTTTGTTGATCTTTTCAAAGAACCAAGTTTTGGTTGGTTTCATTGATTTTTCTCTGTTTTTCTATTCTGTTTTATTTATCTTTATTCTAATGTTTTGTTTTTTAATTTCCTTCTTTTAGCTTTGGATTTAGTTTTTTTTTTTTTCTTTTTCTTTCCCCCCCAGTTCCTTGAGTTGTAGATTTAGACCATTGGTTTGAGGCCTTTCTTATTTTTTGATATAAGCATTTATAGCTATAAATTTCCCTTTTAGCATTGCTTTTGCCATGTCTCATAAATTTTGGTGTATTGTGTTTTCATTTTCCGTCATCTGTAAGTATTTTCTACCTTCCCTTATGATTTCTTTGCTCTGTTGGTTGTTTAAGAATGTGTTGTTTAATTTCTATAAATTTGTGAATGACTTAATTTTTGTATTTTCACTGATTTCTAAATTCATCTTGTTGGGCAAGATATTTTGTGTGATATCTATCATTTAAAACCTATTGAGACTTAGGACACTTCTCTTTTGTTGCTTTCAAGATTCTCTTTGTCTTTGGCCTTTGAAATTTTGAGTTTTGTGTGTCTTCATATGGGTAGGATTTTTTTTGTTTTGTTTTTTTTGGGTTTTTTTAGTTGATTTTACTTGGAGCTGATTGAACTTCTTGGATGTTTATATTCAGGTCTTTCATCAAATTTGGGAAGTTTTTAACCAATCTTTCTCCAAATATTATATCTGCCTGCCTCTCTCTCTCTCCCTCTCTCCCTCCCTCCCTCTCCTCTTTCTCAAACCTTCAAAATGTATATGTTGGCCCACTTGATGGTGTCCTACACATCTCTTAGGCTCTGTTCAGTTTTCTTCAATCTATTTCTTTCTGTTCCCTGGAATCAATAATTTTAATTTTCCTGTCTTAATGCTCACTGATTCTTTCCTCATGCTCAAGTATGCCTTTGAATCTCTCTAGTGTACTTTTCCAGTTCATTTATTTTACTTTTTAATCTCCATAATTTCTTTTTAGGTTTTTATTTTTATTTGCATTTCCATTGTGTTTGTACAGTGTTCTCTTGACTTTCTACACAGCTTTTTTTAGTACGTTAGAGCATATCCTATCCTAAAGCATAGGATAGTTGCTTTAAAGTTTTTGTCTATTACATTTACTGTTAGGTTTTTTTCAGGAACAGTTTCTGTTGATGTACTTATCTCTTTTGAATGGGCCACAATTACCTGATTACCTGTTTCTTTGTATGCCTTGATAGTAAAAAAAAAAAAAAAAAAAAAAAAAAAAAAAAAAGGTTGAAAACTGGACATTTGAATCTAATAGTGGTAACTCTGCAAATAAGATTTTCCCACTATCCCTAGGGTTTGCTAATTTTTTTCTTGTTGTTTGGTTAATTTATGTTTTTGATTGCTGTAGATTGTCTTTGTGCTGAGGACCAGTCTGCCAAATGTAAGGTCTTTCCAGGTCTTTTCTAAGTGTGTGCCTTTCCCTGGGCATGTGGTGGTTACATGTGGTTACTTTTTAATTTTCCTAGTATATGTTACTGCTTTTCAACATCTGGTTCCCCAAAGAGGAAAAATAGTAGGGTGAGGGGAAAGGATGATGTCTCTTTAAATCTGCAAGTCACTGTATCCAGAGGGGGTGTGACTTTCAACAATGAGGTGCAAGAAGAGTGGCTGGCTGCCTTTTTGTCTGCACCTGTAATCAGAAGCAGCAATCAGTACCTAAAGAACTTATTCCTGATATTTGGAGGACTGAGTCTTTTTGGTCTATCTTAGTTCCTGTAAGCTTTGTGTAAGCTGCCCCCCAAACACAGGAATAGCTGCCTGTCATGGGGCTTGGGGTAGGGAATGGGCAACTACTACTGTCCTAAGAGCAGAAATTGACCAAAATTAACCTGTTTACTGTTAAATCTTCTCCTAGAAGTTGTAAGCCTTCAGTAGGTTCCACAATTCCTAGGAAGTTCCACCAGGCAGATTCTGCCCCTGCAATTGTTGTCCAGGTGGAAAGATAGGTTCCCCATGCTTCTTCCTCTTCCCCAAATCCTCCAGGGCTTTTTGAATTTTGTTTGAAGAATGGATGACAATGTACCGAGCAGATATAGTATGGGGGTGGGTGAAGGACTATGGGGTTGTACACCCCAGACAGAGGACATACTCATAGGCGTAAGTTGGAAGTTTGGGGCTCTGATGGTAATGGTGGAATCGGAACTCAGGGTGTTCCAATGTAATGACAAGACGTGTACTTTGAAAAATTGTCAGAGACAGATAGTGAAAAACATATGTAAGCCTTTTCACTAAGGGTAAGTCTTAATTAAATAACCAGTGTCACTTTGCTTTTCTAAGTCAAATGAAATATGGCACTATCAATGGATGCTAAAATTAATGAGTAAAGGTATAATGAGAAATAAATAAAACCTCAAATTACCTCTCCACAAAATACCAAGTAAAAGAAAAATTTTATTTTTTTTTCTTTTTTACAGTTCAGAAAACTGATAGTTACCACCCTAACCAAGTGTACAAAGTTAATACTGCAAGTAATAAGCTAATTGATATCCATCCTATACCTACTGGTATAATGCACTGAAAGGTGTACAATATCACTTCCTGATATTCCTGGCAAAAATGCATTTACCAAAATTAATCATTTGGAAACATCAGTCAAATCAAGGTATCCTACATACTAACTGGTCAGTATTCTTCGAAAGTGTCTAGGTCATTAACATCCAAGAAAAACTTGATGGATTATCACAAATTGTCAGAACCTGAGGAGACATGATAGCTAAATCCTATCTGAATCCCATATTGGATCCTGGACTAGAAAAGGACATTAGTGGAATAACTGACAAAACTTGTCAAAGGTCTATAAATTAGTTAATAGTAATGTCTCAATATTAAATTCTTGTTTGTTGTAACTATACTATGGCATAATAAGATGTTACTATTTAGGGCAGTAAAGTGAGTTCATTTTTACTACTTGTAACTCATGTAGGTCCAAAATTATATCAAAATTAAAAATTAAGCACTTTAAGAAAGGAAGAAATCTGGCCCCCATATGCCATCTACTCCTTTAGTACAAAAGTCTTAGTCCTTCTCCCTGGATTGATTTTCCCCTATAGAATTCTTGAAGATTATCTTGTTTCCCAAGATTGTGGCACTTGAAATTCAATGTCTATAGCACCTGGGCACTAGCTCCCAATGGTCACTTCTAAACCTGCCTTGTATGGCCTGCTTATTGTTTCCCAGTTGTAAACCTTTTTCTGTAGATTGGCCACTTCCCTGTCTCAACTCTTATAGCTTTTTTTTGTCACAGTGAGTGAGCTCTTGGGTTATACTGAAGAATCTACAGGAAACTAAGGCATCATTTCTTCTAATGTCAATCATCCAACATAGTTGTAGTTTCATTCTATGGTAGTAATAGTGCATTTTGGAACAGTTTTAAACAAGAGTATGCTATGAGATTTTTGTTTTAGACTGAAGACCAGGTTGAGATGAAGTTGAGAGGAGGAACAGAACAAGATGACCAGAGTGCCCAGGGCAGAAAGTTGCATAGGGAGAGAATCTCAGAGAACTGCAGAGGGTTTCGCTCAGTTATTCAGCAGAGTACATGTATATGAGGAAACAACCCACGGCCAGGAACAAACAGCCCATGAGGATTGGAGAATAGAGTCAATTATTCACATAAGGCCAAAAATAGTTCTTTTTCCCACCAGGCAGACTGGAAAAAATTCTTAATTCACAGAGCATTGGAAAGGAAGATCTTGTCTCAGTAGTGGGGAATAATTAGTGCTAGACTAAGGACTGCTCCAGACCCACCTAACACATCATAAAAGATCTGAAAGGATGAAACTGTTTCCAATTAACTGCCTCCCAGGAAAAAAATACCTTGTGACTATTTTTAGGAATATATGTATATCAAGCACTCAACAAGATTTTTTTTTAAAGATTTTATTTATTTATTCATGAGAGACACAGAGGGGGTGTGGCACAGAGACATAGGTAGGCAGAGGGAGAAGCAGGCTCCATGCAGGGAGCCCGATGTGGGACTTAATCTCAGGACTCTGGGATCATTCCCTGACCTGAAGGCAGCCACTCAACCACTGAGCCAACCCAGGTGTCCTACACTTAACAAGATTAAATTCAGTTTCTAGCATCTGTCTAAATGATAATTGACCATTTAAACTACAGTAATAGCTACGTGTATTGTGAGGTTTATAAAAGCATGTGTTTATGTAAAATGCAAAATCTGGAAATGAGGAAGTGAAAGTATACTAAGATTCCTATACTAGCATGAAATAAGATCACTTGAGGGTAGATGGTATTATATTAAAGATGATACTGTTAAACCCTAAAGCATCAACTGCACAAAACAAATAGGCATAACTAATAACCAAGGAGATGAATGCAATAATAAACAACAGTTAATTAAAAAGACAGAAGAAGGGTGCCTGGGTGGCTATTGGTTAAGCGTCTACCTTCAGCTCAGCTCTTGATCCCAGGGTTCTGGGATCGAGTCCTGCATCAGACTCCCTGCTCAATGGGAAGTCTGCTTCTCCCTCTACCCTTGCCCCCTGCTCATGATCCCTCTCTCTTTCTGTCTCTCTCTCTCTCTCTCTCAAATATATAAAATCTTGAAAAGAAGACAGAAAAAGAGAGAAAAGAGACAAAAACTTCTGGAACAAATAGAAAACAAATGACAAGAAGATAGACTTAAACCTAATAGTATCAACAATCACATAAAATGTAAGCAGTCTCAACACCTCATTTAAAAGGCAGAAATTGTCATACTGGGTAAAAAAAACAAGACCCAAGTATATACTGTCTACAAGAAACTTAACTGTACATATAAAGACATAAGTAGGTTCAAAGAAAATGAATGGAAGAAAATGTGCCAAGCTAATACTAGTCAAGAGTAGACTGAAATGCCCATTTTAATAATAAACGAGATGAATTTCAGATCAAAGATTATTACTTTGGAATAAAGAAGGTCATTTTTCTAATGATAAAGTGATCACTTAATCAAGTAGACATAATAGTCCTAAATAAACTAAACAAAACAAAAAAAGTGTTAGAAGTGCAAGGATGGAAAGATAAATCCAGTTTTCACCAGAGATTTCAATATTCTCTCTTGATAATTGATAGAAGAAACTGAAATAAAATCAAGAAAATGGTATACTTAAGTAATACTATCATTTAGTGTGACCTGATTGACATTCATAGAACACCCAGCCAAAGAAAAAACCAAATTCTTTTAGGTGCAGGTTGAACATTTTAGGAAGATAGATTATATTCTGAGCCACAAAGGAAGGCTCAATAAATTAAAAATTGTTCAACTCATATAAAATATTTTCTCCCATCATAATGGAATTAAATTAGAAATCAATAAGAGATACTTGAAATATTTAAAAATATTTGGAACAACATAGTTCTAAATAATCATAGATCAAATTAAAAATAAAAAATTAAATTAGAAAGTATTTTCATTTCGCTAAATGAAAATAAAAACACTCTGTCAGAATTTGGATCCTGTTAAAATGGCATTTAAGGGGAGGGAAGTTTATAACCATAACATTTATGTTAGAAAATAAGAAGGGTTTCAAATCAGTGAGCTCAGCTTCTACCTTAAGATACTAGAAAAAGAACAAATGAAACCCAAAATAAACAGAAGAAAGGAAATAATTATGATCAAAGTAGGAATCAATGAAATAGGAAACAGGAAAATGGTAGAAAAAAAATGAACTATTGGGACTTCATCAAGATAAGAAGCTTTTGTACAGCAAAGGATACAGTCAACAAAACTACAAGACAGCCTACAGAATGGGAGAAGATATTTGCAAATGACCTATCAGATAAAGGGCTAGTTTCCAAGATCTATAAAGAACTTATTAAACTCAACACCAAAGAAACAATACAATCACGAAATGGGCAAAAGACATGAAGAGAAATCTCACAGAGGAAGACATAGACATGGCCAACATGCATATGAGAAAATGCTCTGCATCACTTGCCATCAGGGAAATACAAATCAAAACCACAATGAGATACCACCTCACACCAGTGAGAATGGGGAACATTAACAAGAGAGGAAACCACAAATGTTGGAGAGGATGTGGAGAAAAGGGAACCCTCTTACACTGTTTGTTGGTGGGAATGTGAACTGGTGCAGCCACTCTGGAAAACTGTGTGGAGGTTCCTCAAAGAGTTAAAAATAGACCTGCCCTACGACCCAGCAATTGCACTGTTGGGGATTTACCCCAAAGATACAGATGCAATAAAACACTGGGACACCTGCACCCCGATGTTTATAGCAGCAATGTCCACAATAGCGTCCACTGTGGAAGGAGCCTCGGTGTCCATCGAAAGATGAATGGATAAAGAAGATGTGGTTTATGTATATAATGGAATATTACTCAGCCATTAGAAATGACAAATACCCACCATTTGCTTCGACGTGGATGGAACTGGAGGGTATTATGCTGAGTCAAATGAGTCAATCGGAGAAGGACAAACATATGTTCTCATTCATGTGGGGAATATAAATAATAGTGAAAGGGAATAGAAGGGAAGGGAGAAGAAATGTGTGGGAAATATCAGAAAGGGAGACAGAACATAAAGACTCCTAACTCTGGGAAATGAACTAGGGGTGGTGGAAGGGGAGGAGGGCGGGTGGTGGGGGTGAAGGGGTAACGGAAACTGAGGGGGGCACTTGACAGGATGAGCACTGGGTGTTATTCTGTATGTTGGCAAATTGAACACCAATAAAAAATAAATTTATTATAAAAAAAAGAAAAAAATAAGTGAAACTAAATTCCACTTCTTTGAGAAGATCAACAAAATTACTAAACCCATTGCCAGAATGATAGGGAGAAATGAAAGAAGACACAAATTGCCCATATCAGGAATGAGAGAAATGTGGAGAAATATCACCACAGATTTTACAAATAATAAAAGGAAAATAAGGGAATATTAGAAACTGCTTTATGCTAACTTCAGCAACTTAGATGAAATGGACAAATTCCTTGAGAGAGCCAAACTCTCAAAGCTCAGAAATCTAGCAAGGAAGAAACGGAGGGAGGGAGGAAGAAAGGAAGGAAGAGAAGAGAAAGAAGTAAAGAAGAAAACCTGAATAGTTCTATAGCTATTAACAAAATTGAACTTTTAGAAAAATATTTCCATAAAGAGGACTCCAGACTTGGATAGCTTCAGTAGTAAATTCAAATAAACATTCTGAGAAATACCAAATTTAAGTGAACTTTCCCTGAAAACTGAAAATGGGATACTATTTCCCATTCTGAAACTAGCATTTCCCCAATACCAAAATTCATACAAAGACATTACAAGAAAAGAAAAATTACCAATCAGTATCCCTCATGAACATGTAAAAATTCTAAGTAAAATTTTAAGTTTGAATCCAGCAAATACATTAAATGATAATGCATCATCATCAACTGGGATTTATCCTAGTAATGCAAAGATTGGCTAGAAACATACTAGTATACTTCATTTGCAAACTAAGAAGAAAAACCATATAATCATGTTAATAGATGCAGAGACATCTATAAAGAACCAACATTTAATATCATACTTGATGGTTGAAAGATTTAATGCTTTCTCTCTAAGGTCAGGAACACAGAGATACCTACTTTTACTGTTTCCACTTGCCATTGTACTGTTGTTCTGGCCAGTGCAATCAGACAAGAAAAGAAATAAAAAATTATTTTGATTGGAAAGGATAAAGTAAAACTGTCTCTATTCCCAGATATCTTGATTATCTTTGTCAAAAAAAATCCAATGAAATCTAAAAAATAGCTACTAGAAATAATAGAATTTAGCAGTGTTGCAGGAAACAAGATCAATATACATAAATCTATTTTATTTCTGACAATAAATGTTTGGAAATTGAAATAAATAATGCTATTTACAGTAGCAGAAATATATGAAATACTTATAGGAATAAATCTGACAAAAGATTGAAAACCAAAAAAATTGCTTAGAGAAATAAAAGAATTTATAAATAATGGAGATATACCTTGTTCACAAGTGGCAGACTAAATATTGTTAGGATACCAGTTTTCCCCAAATTGATGTGTAAACTCAATGCAGTTTCAATCAAATTCCCACCTGCCTTTTTTGTAGAAATGGATTGACTGGTTCTAAAGTTTACATGAAGTACAAAGGACATTTGTATAGCCAAAACAACATTGAAAAAGAAAAAATTTGGAGGGTTAACACTAATGATTTCATAGTAAGTCTTTACTGTGAAGCTACTGTAATCAAAATTTGGTCAGATATTGGTGAAAAGATGATTTTGAAGGTTGTGGATAAATATGTTCAGTATCTTGATTGCTGTACACTTTAATTATGTTTGGTTTATTGTATGCCAAGTATGCATCAAGAAAATTGTTAAAAAATAGGAAGTCATTCCTCTACTACTTCTTTATTATTTTCCTCAATTATTTTCATTTCACTCTGAGTTAATACACCTGGTAGTTGTTGTGTTTGGCAGTTCTCTTTTTCCATTTCAGGCTTCCTTCCTACTCAGGCTTTTCAAGAGTGAGAGTTATTTGTGTTTTGTGGTGCTGTTGTTTCTTTTTTGCACCAACTCCTCTCTGTCTAGTGGTACTGCAGTTATCTCAACTCTTCCCTGGGTCCCTCAATCCAGAAAGAGATATGAAGCCGAAATTTCCATCTCATGGTGAAACTGGAGTTTATCATAGATGCAGGCACTGAGCCTGCAGGGTACTTAGCTCAGGTTCAGTTGCTGCTGTTTTCGACAATAGAGGAAACGTCTTTATTAGCTAGAGCCTGAAAGCTAGAGCAGCAGCTTCAGCTTCCTTTTGTGGACAGGGAACCCTAACCCCTGTTTCATACTCTGGATCTGGCTTTTGTCCTTGATCTACATGGGATGGTGATCTCACTTACATTGGAAATTCCATCTCCTGGTTGCTGCTTCTCAGTACTTTTGAGTCTCAGACTTCTTTGTGTTTGTTCTGTTTCTGGTCCATAGAGATATTAATCTATATCTTTAATTTTTTTCTTATTTTCATTATGGTGGAGATAGTGGTGCAAATTTTGAAGTCACACACTGTCTTGACTGGCAGCCACATATCTGTTTAGTTCTCAGCTTTATCCCTGGCACTTTTCAAAGTGCTAAGCCACTGCAAGCTCTTAATAAATAATTGTGGGTTGCATGAATAAGATATACTAAATGCCAAAACAAAATTATATTATGAGCTGACTTATGTTATTCTCAATATATGTTTATATGAAGTGCACAAAGGGAAATGATGGTGGGATTATTTATACTAAGGGTTTAACAGGATATTTGTCAATGTTTTTTGCTTTTTAAAAAATGCCTTTCTGTGTTGTCTCCTTCCCCCTCCTTGTTGTTGTTGTTATAATAAACATGAACTCTGTATACACAGTAGGTATTTTGACCGTGGAAAAAGTAAAATAGTGATCCTGACTCTTAAGATGTCCCCTGACATTGTGGCATTGTCACCCTACCCTCCCATTCCCTAGTCTCAAACCTCATGTCATGTCTGTACATGATTTTCTGTCACTTTTCCCCGTGGCCTTCTCTTCCTCCAGAACCTAACTCTCAGGTACTCTAAAAGGACCAAAAGAGCTTGAAAAAATAAACAGAATCTCTCTCTCACATCCCTTCAAGAAGTCATTCCATCTGCTTGATACTGCTTGAAATTCCCTTAATTAGAGTAAGAAATCAAAGTGGTAGGTTTGGATTGCCTCCTTGGGAAAGTTAACAAACCAGTATGTGCACATTTCTGGCAAATCAGCGATGGCATCCAGATTTTTTCCATTTTCATTTGGGGTGTAGGTGATAAAACAGAAAGGCTTGAAAGTTCATTGAGGTAGGGCAGGGATGCTTTAAGAGGGCACAGGACAATTGACATTCAACCTCAGCCTCAGAAACCTTTTTCCACTCCAAGAGTGGCCAGAAGGAAGCCACAGAGGCATCTGTTCACTGCATTAGTGAGGACCAAGGGTGCTTTTTGCTCTGCCCAGAGTATAATATGTAAGACATGGAAATCAAGCAAGGCAGCTTACTGCTAGCTTACTGCCAACTCTTTCCCTTCTAAAGATACCTGACATTCTCTCCATCAGATGGAGAGAAATATCTGGAGTGTATTTTAGCTTCAGAATCTTGAGCATTTTTCCTAATATACCTTACCATTTTTAGTAAACAGTGAGTTTGTTCCTAAATATAGGATTGGAAATCCCAGACTCAAATTTGATAGGCAACTTGAAGCTTCTTGGATGATTCAGGAGCACACATCCTTTCCAGCCTCTTGCCAGTGGCCAGCACAGTAAGAAAACTTCATAAATATTTACCAGTTCTGCAAATCTCACAGTAGCTGCTATCAACAGAATTCACTCTAGTTCTGCCAGTAAAGGTCAACATACAGCTCTGTTGAGTGAAAACTAAGAACAGAACTAAAAGTGGCAGTAAATACACTCTGTAGTGCTATGATATATATTTTATGTATATTTTTATCTAAGTACTAGATATGACTTAGCATAAAACTTTAAGTTCTACTTAAAGTAGAACTTTATAGAACATAAAAATGTTCTACTTTCAGACTCAGTAAATTCCTTGTCTTGGGATCTGTGCTATATCCATGAAATGATCAGATTAGTAATTTCTTTTAGAAAAAAGCAGATGAGATTTTGGATCTATATTACTTGTGGTCATTGTGATTTGTAATTAATGTTTGATGACTTTCCTAAAGGAGCTGGATTGTGTCCCTTTGCTACAGAGGACATCACCAATAGCAGCCCCTGGGTCTGCTCTTTAATTACTGTCGAAAGACCATAGCTGCTTGGTCTCTCTTCTCAGGCAGACTGTTTGAGGCAGATAGCCCCTACCATGTCGTTATCCAGTGACCTAGTGAAAACAATTGACACAATGTGTAAAGGTAGCATTTTCATCCAGTTCTTTTGAAAGATTGGGAATTATAATGACCATTTCCTACCACCAAGATAATGGTTAGATAAGAAGAACTCTGTGGGCCTCTTGAAGGCATATCATTTTAAAATTCACTTGAGATAATGATAATTTATAAATAAATGGTATAGTGTTTTTAAAAAAAAAAACCAGAAACATTCTTAAAAAAATATTGGTTACCTGCAACATTACATTTTCCTATTCTTACAGTATCCCTTTGGAAGTCCTAGCAACAGTAATCAGAAAATAAAAAAATTAGAGGCATCCATTTGGTAAGGAAGAAGTTAAGCTGTCACTGTTTGCAGACGACATGAAAAAAACCTAAAGACTCCACCAAAAAAAAAAAAAAAAGAAAAATCTATTAGAAGTAATCATTGAATTCAATAAATTTGCACAATACAAAATTAATACCCAGAACTAGGTAGCATTTTTATACACTAATTATGAAGTAGCAGAGAGAGATTAAGGAAACAATTCCATTTATAATTATATCAAAAAGAATAAAATACCTAGGAATAAACTTAACTAAGGTCATGAAAGACCTGTACTCTGAAAACTATGAAAGACTGATGAAAGAAATTGATGATGACACAAACAAGAAGAAAGAAACTTCATGCTCATGGACTGGAAGAATTGATGTTAAAATGTCCATACTACCCAAAGCAATCTACAGATTCAATGCAATCCCTATCAAATCACCAGTAGCATTTTTCATAGAACTAGAACAAATGATACTGAAATTTGTATGGAACCACAAAAAACCCTGAAGAGCCAAAGCGATCTTGAGAAAGCAGAACAAAGCTGAAATTATCACAATTCCAGATTTCACGATATACTACAAGCTATAATAATCAAAGCAGTATGGTACTGGCACAAAAATCTATCGAACAGAATAGAGAGCCCAGAAACAAACCCATGAGTATATGGTTAATTAACCTATGGCAAAGTAGGCAAGAATATACAAGGAAAAGATAGTCCCTTCAATAAATGGTGTTGGGAAAACTAGATAGCTATATGTAAAAGAATGAAACTTACCACTTTCTGACACCATACATAAAAATAAACTCAAAATAGATTAAAGATCTAAATATGAGACCTGAAGCTATAAAATCCTAGAAGAGAACAAAGACAATAATTTCTCTGATATTGGCCATAGCAACATTTCTCTAAATGTCTCCTAAGACAAGGGAACAAAGGCAAAAATAAACTACTGGGAATACATCAAAATAAAAAGCGTTTGCATAAAAGGAAACTGTCAACAATACAAAAAGGCAACCTACTGAATGAGAGAAGGTATTTGAAATGATTTATCTAATGAGGATTAATTTCCAAAATATATTAAGAGCTTATACAACTAAGCACCACAAAAAGATGTGAACAGAAAATGGGGAAAGGACCTGAATAGAAATTTTTTCCAAAGACATACAAATGGCCAACAGATACATGAAAAGATACTCAATATCACTAATTATCAGGGAAATGCAAATCAAAACCACAATGAGATATCACCCCATACCTGTCAGAATGGCTGAAGTAAAAAAGGCAAGAAATAACAAGTAATGACAAGAATGTGGAGAGAAAAGACCCCTCGTGCACTGCTGGTGGGAATGTAAAGTGGCGTAGCCACTATGGAAAACTGTATGGAGATGCCTCAAAAAGTTAAAAATAGAAATACTATATGATCCAGTAATTACACTGCTGAGTAATTACCCAAAGAAAATGAAAACACTAATTCAGAAAGATATATTCATCCCTGTGTTTATTGCAGCATTATTTACATTAGCCAAAATATGGAAGCACCCTAAATATCCCATCAATAAATGGGACACGCACATACGAATATTATTCAGCCATAAAAAAGAATGAGAGATGTTACCATTTATGACAACATGGACATGGATGGACCTAGAGTGTATTATGCTAGATGAAATAAATCAGGCTGACAAAGACAAATATATGATTTCACTCAAATGTGAAATCTAAGAAATTAAGTAAATGAATAAATAAAAAGCAGAATGAGACCTATAAATACAGAGAACAAACTGATGGTTGCTAGGGTGAAGGGGGTGGGAGGATGGGCAAAATGGGTGAAAAGGAGTGGTAGATACAGGTTACCAGTTATGGAATGAATAAT
The DNA here is from genome assembly GCF_011100685.1 of Canis lupus familiaris. Classification (NCBI taxonomy): domain Eukaryota; kingdom Metazoa; phylum Chordata; class Mammalia; order Carnivora; family Canidae; genus Canis; species Canis lupus. The sequence continues at coordinate 10,955,229 of NC_049244.1, read as the reverse complement.
CATGGGAATAAAAGCCCCAGGATAGGAAATCTTAGACATATATTTTATGTGATATTATAATAGCATTGAGATGTGATAGATGGAAGATAAACTTGGGGTGAGCATAGCATAATATATAGAGAAGTTCAGTGTTGTACACCTGAAACTAATAATAACATTTGTATCAATTGTACTCAGTAATAAAATAAAAACGAAGTATCCCTTGGGCCAGAAAGTAATTGTACTCATATTTAGATCAAAGTTATAATTTATTCTCATATAGAATTTTATTTAACAATTTTTGACTTATTTTGGGCCATGCCTTCATGATATGATGAAATAATTGGGAAACATCAACCTCAATCAATTTGACCTCATTAGCATACTCATTAATAATCAGTTTATCATTCTTAAAAAAAAAAGAAACCAGTTTACCATTCTTTAGCGTTATAAACATATGTATGTATCTTCTAATAGGTATTTTTATTTTCACTTTGACTGGATTCCCTGTGGTCTTCAGTAGTTAGGTTACTGTCCTAACTTGTCCCAAGTCTGTCCTTGGGAGTAAGCCATCTTCAAGAACTTTAGTGTGACATCTTTGAAAACGTGGCACATGGAGTTCATTTGCTGTAATCATGCCACCATCACTGACAGGCCTTGTTGGTCTGCACATTTTCAAATATAGCAGACAACCACTCATTTTACAGAGAAGTAAATTTAAGTATACATTGTGTGGCTAAGCTGTTCCTATCTTTCTTTTTGTCAGTGTGAATTGAAGGGTAAAATTTTCAACTCATAACTTATTTTGTAATTATGGCTTAGTACATAATTAAAGATAGACTTGAGGCAAAAAATAGGAAACTCACATTTCATGTAAATGAGACCTCAAAGCTGTTTGGAATGTGGAGACCAAGATAATTACAAAATCCATCATGCAGAAACACTGCAAATACAGAAAATTCAATGTTTAACCCAGTAATCAGTTTCTCTTAATTTATCACTGAGAGTAAAATAAATTGAATATTGAAGAACTAAACTCCTTTTTTTGTGTAATAGTTATTGTTTAATAATTAGTTGGAAACACTTTGAGCATTAATACTGAGCAAATATAAAAGAATATAAAATAATAATAAAGTGAGATATTTTCATGCCGGGGCCTCACATAAATGATTCGGAAAAGGGCAAATGAAAGTGAGTCAGTCATCCTGATGTATGAGCAGAATAGTTCCCTTCTGAGTGTTTAGTGAATATGCATGGTACATTATCTTTAGGTGTGTCTCTGAGGGTGTTTCTGGAAGTAATTGGCATTTCATGGTAGGCTCAGTAAGGCAGATTGTCCTCACCAGCTTGAGCGGGCCTCATCTAATCCCTTGAGGTCTACATAGGACAGAAAAGCAAAGGAAGGGTGAATTTGCTCTGTGCTTAAGACGGGACATCAAATTCTTCTGCCCTCATACAGCAGAGCTCCTGGTTTCTGGATCTTCGGACTCAAAGTAGGTTTATACCATGCCCCCAAGCTCCACCCATCACCTTTGCTTTCTGGCCTTTAGGTTTAGATGAGAACTAGACCACCAGCTTTTCTTGGCCTGCAGCTCACAGGTGGAAGGTTGTGGAACTTCTCAGCCTCCATAATTATGTGAGCCAGTCCTTCATAATAAATCTCTTCCTGCATATCTACATAACCCCTATTGGCTGTGTCCCTGGAGAATTGTTTAATATGCTAAGTGAAAGAGTTATAAATTTTTAATTTTGATATATATTGCCAAATTGTCCTCAAAAGGTAGAGTACCAATTTTCATTCTCAGTAAAATAGAAACTGCTCCTTCCCCCACAGCCCTGCTGATACTGACTTTTTTGTAACATTTTGCCTTTCTGACATATGAAACATTGTAGGTCTTTGATGTTTTGTATTCACTTCATTGTGGGTCTTTTTTCTAGAAATCCCTTTAGTGTAATCTTGGTCCATTTATTTCTACTTAGTTTACCTTTTCCTATTGGTTTTTTAAAGTTCTTTGTATATTAAGTTTCTTTTGTTATAACAAATATGTTTTCATTTTCTCTTTGTATTTTTAGTTTTTATTGGTATTTTAGCCATAAAGATGGTTTCCTGTTAGTAGTGAATTTTTTTAGTGTTTTCCTTCATGCCTTTGAGTTTCCTGTCATGTTTTGAAGGTCTTCCTATTCCAAGGTTATATAAATATATTTGCCATATTTTCTTTTAGTGTTTCTATGCTTTGTTTGACATTTAGATATTTGATTTATTCAGGATTATTGTGTTATAAGGAGTAAGGTGGACATCTATGTGGTGTCATATTTGTAAAAGAGTTCAGACATCGAATACTATTAAGATTTTGTTTCATTGATTCTATGTATCTTCTGTCAGAGAATTATTAGATAAGTGGGAGTAGCACCTGCTACTACTATTTTTATTTTATAAAAATACCATTTCTTTAATATAAGTGGTTATGTTTATTCTTTGCACTATAATGTGATCCTCTAGGGAAAGTAGTATTTTCAGGATTGGTTTCCCCCATGGAAAAACTTCTTTACTGGTTCATCAGAGAGAAACAGTCAGACTCAATTATGCTGTTTCTTTTGGGATTGTCGAAGAAAACTGTTGAAAACTCCATTGATTGAGGCACCTGGTTGGTGTAGTCAGTTAAGTGTCTGACTCTTGATTTCGGCTCACGTGGTGGTCTCAGAGTTGTGGGATTGATCTTGCATTGGGCTTTGCACTCAGCATAGAGTCTGCTAAAGATTCTCTCTCCCTTTCCTCTGTCCACTCACATTCCCCCTTAAGAGAATAAATTAATTGAAAAAAAAAAACTCCTTGATGGATAATGAGTAATTTGCCATGCATTTTATGTGTATATAGATAAATAATATAGATATATTATCTAATATCTATATATTATGTATCTATGTATCTATCTCTCTAAAGAAACCTTGACCTACTTCAAAGTCATACTAATTGCATTTTACTTTGTCAACCTGGTCCTTAAATATCTTGGCCTCCTAAAATGTGTGCTGGGTTTTTGAACTGTAGAAACTGCTGTTGCTTTGTTGTCAGTAGGGTTAATAGCCTGATAGCATTTTTGGAGCTGTGCATTTACAGGAAATAGCAACAAAAAGAGAAATGACTGCATCTTTACAAAGGGAAAACCAAAGAATGTTAACTAATTGATTTGACATTCCGTGTGAGCCTGTTTGGCAAGACATGGTGGCATTTCCATGATTCATTTGGGTCATCTCTGAACATCCACTTACTTACCTGTGGTTAAGTTGGCTTTATCGGTTACCAGAAGAATGACCATGGGGAAGTTAGTAAGTATCCATTTCTACATCAAACAAAAAAAAAAAAAAAAAAAAAGAGAAAGTATTAATACCTCATAGGATTGTTGGGAGGACAACCAATGCTTCAGGAACTCCGAGCAAAGTACTTGGCACATAGTAAATTCCCCCCTACCCCCCGTGTTTGTTTTTATCTTTGTTGTATCATTATAGATGCTGGTGTTATCTTTATTACTCAGTAGTACAATAACATGCAGTGAAAAACCCATTATGGCTACAGCCTTGAAATACAATTCCTGGGTGTCTTTAGAAGTGGGCCATATTTAAAATGAGCAGCAAACACTCCGAGTGGGATTTGTTTTATTTTTTCTACCCCCCACCAAAAGTCTTTGATTTTGTTTAAACTCAGAAAGTCTGTCTATGCATCATACTTGAAGCAAGAAAATTATGTGGATATTTAATAGTGCGGGTATTTATCCATAACCGGGATACAGTGAAGTTAGCAGTTTTGATAATGATGTTTGGCTTTTTTGTTTTGTTTAATGCCTGCAAAATTATCCTGCCTATGGCTCCCAGAGGCCTTTACCATACAGCATGTTCTGTAATCATATTACTGATCTAATAAACATCTATCTCATTGTAATAAACTCTCTTTGTGAACAGCCTCATTAATGTGCTGAAATAATGTACCCGGGGGTATTTCCAGCAATTTCATTGTAGCTCTAAAATTAGCTGCCCTAACAGCTCTATTGGTGGGAAAACTGCCACTTCAGCTCCAGTGATCAAGTCTTCGGCAGTGCCTAGCTGATCACGAAGGTACATGGGGGCAGAGATCCCAGTAAAGGTGTTTTGAGGGCAACAGAGTCCTAAAGTGTAAAACTTTAGACAGTCTCAATTTAATTTTAATTCTGGATCAGTCTCTTTGAATAAATGAACCATTAGTTTATAGAGCTGAGACTTTACCTTATGGAATTCATAATAAATGTCTATCTAGATAATAAAACCATAACTATGTGTAACTGATTTTAGAAAATTTTCTTCCTCCAGTTGTAAAAATTGCCTCGTTAGATAAGATTTTACTGTTAAGAAGTGTTTTTTTTTTTTTTTTTGGAATGTTATTAGCCTTACAGTTTTATTCTAAAATATCCATTCTTTTAATAGAATAAAAACCCTTTTTATGGATAAATGTATTATCTTTTACTCTCTTTTTCCTTTGGGGGTACATTCTCTAGCTCAAACCTATATTTCCAGAGGAGCTCTTTAGAAAGGAATGGTTTTAATATGAAGAGGACTTCAGGTATTTTTTAATATCCTGCATTCAGTACACAGTAATATTTTTATTTTTATTTTTTAAATTAAATTAAATTTAATTTTTTTATTGGAGTTCAATTTGCCAACATATAGCATAAAACCCAGTGCTCATCCCATCAAGTGCCCCCCTCAGTGCCCGCCACCCAGTCACCCCCACCCCCCGCCCACCTCCCCTTCCACCACCCCTTGTTCGTTTCCCAGAGTTAGGAGTCCCTCATGTTCTGTCTCCCTCTCTGATATTTCCCACTCATTTTCTCTCCTTTCCCCTTTATTCCCTTTCATTATTTTTTATATTCCCCAAATGAATGAGACCATATAATGTTTGTCCTTCTCTGATTGACTTATTTCACTCAGCATAATACCCTCCAGTTCCATCCACATCGAAGCAAATGGTGGGTATTTGTCGTTTCTAATGGCTGAGGAATATTCCATTGTATACATAAACCACATCTTCTTGATCCATTCATCTTTCGATGGACACCGAGGCTCCTTCCACAGTTTGGCTATTGTGGACATTGCTGCTAGAAACATCCGGGTGCAGGTGTCCCGGCGTTTCACTGCATCTGTATCTTTGGGGTAAATCCCCAGCAGTGCAATTGCTGGGTCATAGGGCAGGTCTATTTTTAACTCTTTGAGGAACCTCCACGAAGTTTTCCAGAGTGGCTGCACCAGTTCACATTCCCACCAACAGTGTAAGAGGGTTCCCCTTTCTCCGCATCCTCTCCAACATTTTGTTTCCTGGCTTGTTAATTTTCCCCATTCTCACTGGGGTGAGGTGGTATCTCATTGTGGTTTTGATTTGTATTTCCCTGATGGCAAATGATGCAGAGCATTTTCTCATGTGCGTGTTGGCCATGTCTATGTCTTCCTTTGTGAGATTTCTGTTCATGTCTTTTGCCCATTAAAAGATTTATTTATTTTAGAAAGAGGGAAAGAGAAAGAGAGAGTACTCAAGTGGGAGGAAGGGCAGAGGGAAAGAATCTCCCGCAGACTCCCCGCCAAGCAGGGAGCCTGACATGGGGCTCGATTCCATGACCCATGAGATCATGACCTGAGCCAAAATCAAGAGTCAGACATTTAACAGACTAAGTGTCCCCAGTATACAGTAGTTTTAACAGATTTATAAACTATATAATCTGTAATACGTTTTTGAATCTTATAGCCAAAAAGTAGTATTTGCAAATTGCTTTGTTCATTAATTGATGGTCATATGAAGTGCTAGTCTGTTAGTGGAGCTGTTAAAGATTGGTTTAGCCTTTCACATTTTCTCCAGGCATTATTGTTGGTTATAATAAATCTTTCATTTGCCTCGTGTCAGTACCTGAGGGTCATGACAGAGGGCACCCAGGATATTTACCCTCTTTTAAATTTTAGGGAAAGGAAGACAGATTTATGCCAGATGTTTGTATTTATGTATCTGTGTGTATAGTTAACACTGTTTCAGATTTTTGAGTTAAACAAGGCGGCGTTAAGCACATTATAACAGTTCAAACAGTATAGAAATGGTTAAAGTAAAACTAAAGTCACCCCCTAAAGTAGAACTAAACTGTCCCTTACTGTAACCACTGGGTACATTAGGCATGTGTTCTTGCAGTTCTTTTCACTTTGCTTGCAGTCACATGCACTTGTATCATTGATTTTTTTTGTTGTTTTGTTTTAGGTCTCCTTCCTAACAAAATAGAGCCATAGTATATATACAGATATTTTGTAACTTTTTACTTATCTCCATATTATGGGCATCTTTCAAGTCAATATTTACACATCAATCTTATTCTTTTTAACAGCTGCATGGTATTTCATAGTATAAATGTACTAATATTTATTCAATTCAAACATCTCCTGATGGATGGCCATTCAAGTTGTTTCCATTTATTTTCTATTATAAACATGATACAATACACATCTTTATATGGTTTTTGGTACTTCTACATTTCCATTAATTAGATAAGACCCAGAAGTAAGATGGCTAGGTTAAAAGGTGCTTTCAAATTTCAATAAATATTCATTACCATATAACTTTCCAAAAGATTTTAGCAGTCTATATGCTAATTAAAGATGTAGAAATGTACTTGTTTTCCTACATTGTTACCAGCACCACATCTTCCGAGTCTTTCTAAAATTGCTTTGTCCATTTACAGGTAAAAGTAATGTTTCATATTCTGTGACTGTAGCATTTAGAAAAAGGACACACAGGCACTCACATTTGAAATATGTATCACAGCAAGGCATTAACTTTGGAAATACAAAGAAGTAGATTATATAGCAAATTATAAATTATCAAAATTGGCATCAGAATAGATAAAAATATCAAGCTTCAAAAGTGGTAAAAATTTGATCACTGGTGATGTAAATCTCTTAATCTCATTGTTTAATAGGAATCCACAAAGTCTAATTTGTTTATACCACAAGCAGGTGGAAAAGCGGGATATGCCAATCCAAAAAGAAATCTTACAAGTATGTATTTACCATGTAGAAATTAAAGGTTGTCAATATAAGTATTATCATCAAAGCAAACATTACTAGGTAGAATAACCAATCAGAGTTATTTATGTTTTAAAAGTTAAACATTGATTTCATAGGGCACAATCACCCTTTCTGTTTTACAAGACTTCTTTATTAGAAATTATCTTTTCAAGGACTATTTTATGAACAGAATATAATCTGCTCTTCTGTAGCTGCAGGGAAAGAACATTTTTCTCTTTTAGAAGGGTAAATACTAGAGTTCCACTACTTATCAAAAGAAAAGCTTAAAATATGAAAAAAAAAAACCCACCAGACAACTGGATTGTAGTAATGTGATATTTTGCATCTGTAAGATTATCATTAAAAGATTAGAGGTCTAGGTAGTTATACATGTGAGTTCTAAATTTTCAAGGAACACATCATTCCTGTGCTGTTTAACTCAGAGTATAGAAAAATATGGAAAGCTTTCTGGTTCATTTTCCTAAAGCTATAATGAGTTTAATGCCATAATCTACTTTAAAATAAGAACAATTGCAGATCACTTTTACTTATGGATATAGCTAAGAAAATCTTTAAAAATTAGTCAAATCTAACAATATATTAATGAACCAATATAACCAACTAGCATATGATACAGGAATTCTAGAAAGTTCAAGCACTAGAAAAGCATAATTTAATATTTTAGGCAGTTGAAGGAGATTAAAAACATAGTCATAATCAATGCTAGGAAGTTCAACTAGCCATTCTTCATTTTTTAAAACTATTTAAGACAGTGAATCTTCTGTACACATTGAAAGTTACTTCCTATAAATTAATAGTAAACATTTTATTTATTTTTATTTTTAATAAATTTATTTTTTATTGGTGTTCAATCTACCAACATACAGAATAACACCCAGTGCTCATCCCATCAAGTGCCCCCCTCAGTGCCCATCACCCATTCACCCCACCCCCCCGCCCTCCTCCCCTTCCACCACCCCTATTTCGTTTCCCAGAGTTAGGAGTCTTTATGTTCTGTCTCCCTTTCTGATATTTCCCACACATTTCTTCTCCCTTCCCTTCTATTCCCTTTCACTATTATTTATATTCCCCAAATGAATGAGAACATATAATGTTTGTCCTTCTCCGATTGACTTACTTCACTCAGCATAATACCCTCCAGTTCCATCCACGTTGTAAACATTTTAAATAAAACTGAAGGCATTTTCATTACAATTTTTAAAAGAGGAATACCTTTCTCTACCACTAATAATCAACAGTGATTGGCAAGGAGATGGGGACTTATAGATAATCCTGTGAGATAAGAGAAATATTAAATCTAGAAATGATCATTACTGAAGTTGATACAATTTTTATACCTAAAAAAAGATTGAGGTAAAAAATTTGTTGGAACTAAAAAGCAAAGTTTAGTAAGTTGGTCGATTATAATGTAACACCCAAAAACCAAAAGCTTTTCTTTTTGCTGACATTTGTCTCATAGGAATAGAAATGGGGTGGGGGGGCTTTTACAGAAGTGACTAAAACCATCCCATAGAAAAGGCTGAAAATAAATGTAACAAGAAAATTCAGGGGGTACCTGGTTGGCTCAGTGGTTGAGTATCTGCCTTTAGTTCAGGTCGTGATCCCAGGGTCCTGGGATCGAGTCCCACATCGGGCTCCCCGCAGGGAGACTGCTTCTCCCTCTGCCTGTGTCTCTTTTCTCTTTGTCTCTCATGAATAAATACATAAAGTCTTTTAAAAAAAAAAAGAAAAGAAAATTACATGGTAACTGTAGAACCTTTTGAAAGACATGATATATGACCTAAATCAATGGAGAGACACGCTGGGTACCTGGCAGTAAGACTTAAAAAATATAGATTCTTCCCAAATTCATATTCAAATTTAATTTTTATCCTAATTCCATCCACACTTTTTTAGTTCATCAAAATGATCCTATAGGATAAATGTGAGATTTGCCATGAAAATCTTCCGACAGGATAGCCTCTTTCCACTGTTCTCTCTGGCACACTCATCTCCTATCTCTCACAGGATGCCTTTAAAAGAAAAGTGCAAGAATTCGAAAAGAAGTAACTTATAATGATGCAGAGAAAGGGAAACAGGAATCAGTAGTAAGATCAACATATTTCTGAAGGACAAAAGGAAACCTGTAGCAGGGTTAAACTAGGGCAGAGGAAGCCTCTGGCCTAAAAAAATCCCACGAAGGTGCCAGCATGGTGGCAGGTGTTGGCCTTCTCACTGAAACTCCACAGCACCTCTGGCCTCAGGGGATGATGTAGAACCGGGGCATTTTCCACAGGCTCTATGAACAGCTCCAGATGATTTCTCATATGCTCTTCTCCAACTTTCACATGCAGAAGACCAAGTAGTATAGTATATGCCTTCCAAATTGGTGCCCGGACTTTCCCCTAGAGCAATCGAAGCTGAGAAGTAACCAAACGGGACCACAGGATAAAGCATTCCTGAATTTTCTGAGGAAGGGTGGTGGTAGAACTGACAATGAGGCCTCCCTAAGGCAGAGCTTCCCCAAATCCACACCCATGGTGGGAGGATCGGCTACCACCCAATATAATATCTACTGCCTATAATATCTCCCTAAGAATCTCTCTGCCAGCCAGTGGTGGTTCTGGCAGTGCATGAGGACCTAACTGATGTTCTGTAGGCTCCATGTCCTCTCGCTCTCCTCTCTGCATTGCCTAGCTTCTGGCACATTCACTGCAGTCATACTGTCTCATTGCTCAGGATCTTGTGGATCACCGCCAGGCGTTTAGACTGTATTCTAAATGCAGGGAGAAGTCACTGGAGGTTCTAAGAAGAGTGATACGATCTGATTAAACAACCACTGTGGCTTTTGGGTGAAAAACAGATTGTAAGAAGCACAAGTGGAAACATGAGGGAACATTTGGTTACTTCTCAAGTGGCTTTCTCGAGCATCTTTCTCTGATCCCATGTCAGTGAAATCCACTTAAATCCCTCTGCTGTTTCTGCAGCTTTGCTGCTTCAGTAGAATCATTTAAATCCCTCCTAACTGAATGCCTTCAGTTTTATTTTAAATGTTACAACGTGGATGGAACTGGAGGGTATTATGCGTTGAGTTTTGAAAAGAGCTCTATTTCCCTATTCTGTAGTTACAAGAAAAATGTAAAGTTTTGCTACAAGAGTTGGGCAGGACAGTTAGAGGAACCCTGAGTCAAGGCCAATTTGATCAACCTATGACTTTCAACTTGTTTGGGGATTTTTTTTTCTTTTCTTTTTTTTACTCTAGCACTCTGGTCTATGATATATAGACTTACAACTAAATCAATAATGGTAGTGGCAGGTTTTCTTTCCTTTAAATGTTCACCTTTAGGAATATAATTTGCCCAGGGGTCAATGAGACTAAAAAATATCCTTCTCAAGGGCAAGGGGCAATGTCAAGTCTGTGGACAATAGTGCTTCCTTGGGCTGTGTTATCTGGAATTACCACCATTTATCAGCTTAATGATATTTTCTGCTGCCTCTTTAGCTGAATTTGGGCAGGAGTAATATATTAAAATGAAGAAGAACAGGGATGGATGGTCAAATGTGAAATCTTGTTAAAGAGATCCTAACAATAAGACCGAATCTGTTCTCAAGGTGCTTTTAAACAGCATAAAAATAAAAAATACTGCATTATAAGGGATTTTTCTTTCTTTCTTGGTTAATTTGTTCTCATCTCTGAAAATAAATATTCCTGCGTATTTTTGACAAAGTGCTACCACCAGGAAGTACTTTTAAAATAAAATCTAAAATGAGAACAACTTTCAAATGCATTATTGTATTGTGTAAGTTGAATAAAGGGACACACAACTGTGATTTTTAATTGTTTTAAAATAGTTTTAAGAATTCAAGTATAAGTTTACTTTGAGATATTTCTAAGTTATGTGTGTGTATATACGTATTTATCTCTTCCATTAGCGTTTGAGTTGGCCGATAAGAATGTTTGCAGTAAATTTAGTGTTGACAGTAAAATACAAGATGCCAAATGGACATAGTTACACTAAGAAAAGACTCCTTGTTTATCTTAAATTGTAACTAAATTGGGTGTTCATTTTTTTTTTAAAGTCTGGCAATTCTAAATAAAGTAGAAAACATAAATAACGAAGATGAGATAGGGTGAAGTTTCTATACAGGTATGAAGTCTAACATAATTGCTAAAGTTGAGTCATGGTTTTGGCTTTGAGAATCTTGGTCCCCACACAGAAATGGAAATACAACCATTTAGGAGATGTACTTTGCCCAGAAAGTGGGACAGGTTGGCGGGGAGACAGTTCCTTGGGATCAGGAAATATTTTCTACTCTTTGAGGCTTCTTCATGGGTCTCTTTAAAGAGGGGGACACTGTTTGATGGGGTAAGTGGTGGTAATATCTAACTTATTAAGCATTTTATGAACTAGACAGTGTATTTTAAAGAGAATTTTTAAATTTAGATGAAGTTCATTTTACCTTTTTTCCTTTCGTAAATTATGCTTTTGCAGTCATATCCAAATTCAAGATTTCTCCCAGTGTTCTAAGTTTTATAGCTTTAAGTCTTATATTTTGGTCTATCCGCCACTTTTTTTTTTTTTTTTTTTTTAAGAATGAAATGAGTTTCAGCAATTCCTGAGGACTTAGTTTCTTTGATTGAGTATGGATGTTCCCCAGTGATTCTGGGCTGTCTTAGCACTAGAATTCACCTGTGTTATCAACAATTTTGAGTTAATTTCAAGGTATCGGATATACCTTATAAGGTATAAGGTAAAAGGTACAGACTGAAGTTTGTGTTTTGTCATATTGTTTGAGCACCTTTATGATAAGTCTTAAAAGCCAATAATGTTAGTCTTTCAACTTTTGTTCTTTTTCAAATTTGTTTTGGCTATCCTATGTTCTTTCCATTTCCACATGAAACTTAGAATCAACTTATCAGTTTCTACCAAAACAAACAAACAAAAACCAAAAAACTACTAGGATTGTGAATGCAATTGCATGGACTCTGTAGGCTAATTTGGAGAGAATGTCATTTTAAGAAAATTGAACCATCTGACCTAAGAAAAAGGTATATCCCTCCCTTTATTTTGGTCCCTTCTAATTTCTCTTACCAATATTTTGTGTATTTCATTATACAGGTCTTTCATCCTTTGTCTCATCTAAGCTTTTTTCAATTTTTTTAGGTGTTATTATACATAGTATTGTTTAGATCCAATTTCAATTGTTCCTTACATATAAAAATACAGTTGATTTTGTATGTTGCTCTTGAATACTGTAACTTTGTTATACTCATTTATGGGTATAAAAGTAGAGTTTATTTGTAAATTCCATTGGATTTTCTACAGAAAGGATCATGTCTTCTGCAAATAAGCAGTTGTGTCCTCCTTTCCAATCTGGATGCCCCTTTTTTGGGCCTGACTTCTCTGGGCAGAGACTCCCATTTGATGTTGAATGGAAGTGGTGAGAACAGACATCCTGTCTTTGATCTCAGGGTGAAGCATGCCTTTTATCAGGTTGAGGAAGTTTCCTTCTATCTTCATTTGCTGAGTTTTTGTTAGAAATAGATGTTGAGGGACACCTGGGTGGCTCAGTGGTTGAGCATCTGCCTTCAACTCAGGGTGAGATTCCAGCCCAGGGATCGAGTCCCTCATCAGGTTCCCTATGAGGAGCCTGCTTCTCCCTCTGTCTATGTCTCTGCTCTCTCTGTGTGTCTCTCATGAATAAATAAACTAAAAATATTTTTTTAAAAAAAGGTAGATGTTAGGGGATCCCTGGGTGGCTCAGCAGTTTGGCGCCTGCCTTTGGCCCAGGGCATGATCCTGGAGTCCCGGGATCAAGTCTGGCGTCGGGCTCCTGGCATGGAGCCTGCTTCTCCTTCTGCCTGTGTCTCTGCCTCTCTCTCTCTCTCTCTCTCTCTATGTCTATCATGAATAAATAAATAAAACCTTTTAAAAAAAGTAAAAAAATAAAAAAATTAAAAAGGTAGATGTTGAATATTGATAAATACTCTTTCTATTGAGATGATCATATGGCTTTTCTTTTTTACTTATTAATATGATGTTATAGACTGACTGTATCCGTGTTCATAAGAGATATTTAGTAGTTTACTTTTTTCTTATTTTATTATTTTTATTTTTTTTTATATTTTATTATTTTTAATTGAAGTATACTTGATGCACAGTATACTCAATACTGATGTATTATATTAGTTTCAGGTATACAACCTAGTGATTCAACAATTATATACATTATGAGATACCACAGTAGCAGTAGTTAACATTTGTCACCAAAGTTATTACCAGCGTTAATGACTATATTCTCTATGCTGCGTTTTTCATCCCTGTCAGGACTTATTTTATAACTGGAAGTTTGTACTTCTTAATGCCCTTTACCTGTTTCACCTAGCCTCCTACCTCTTTTCCCTCTGGCAACCACCAGTTTGTTCTCTGAATTTACGACTGTTTCTTTTTTGTTGCTCTGTTTTGTTTATTTGTTCATTTGTGTTTTGGAAATCATATGGCATTTGTCTTTCTCTGTTTGACTTATTTCACTTAACATAATACCCTCTAGGTCCATGTTATACCAAACAGCAAGACTTAATTCATTTTTATGGCTGACTAATATCCCACATCTTCTTTTTCCATTCATCCATTGATTGACATTTAGATTGCTTCCATGTCTTGGCAATTGTAAATAATGCTGCAGTGAACATATATCCTTTCAAATTAGTGTTTTTGTTTTTTTCCAGATAAATACCCTGGAGTGAAATTACTAGATTGTATGGTATTTCTATTTTTAATTTTTTGAGGAACGTCAATAATGTTTTCCGTAGTGCCTGTACTAATTTATATTCCCACCACGTGCACAAGAGTTTCCTTGTCTCCATATCCTCACCAAAACTTATTTCTTACCTGTTTGATACTAGCTGCCTGGTGTGAGGTGATATCGCATTTTGGTCTTGATTTGCATTCTGTGATGATGTTGAGCATCTTTTAAGGTGTTCTTTGGCCATCTATAGGTCTTCTTTGAAAAAATGTCTCTCTGCCTACTTCCCAATTGTATTGTTGGTTTTTGTTTTGTTTTGTTTTGTTTTGTTTTTTAGTGCTAAGTTGTATATGTTCTTCATATAGTTTAGGTATTAACCCTTTACCAAACATACCATTTGTACATTCAGTAGGTTGCCTTTTTGTTTTGTTGATGGTTTCCTTTGCTGTTGCAGAGCTTTTTAGTTTGATGTAGTCCTTTGGTTTTGTTTTTGTTTGGTTTTGTTTTTGTTTCCCTTGCCTGGGGATACACATCCAGAAAATAGTGCTAAGGCTGATGTCCAAGAGCTTTCTTTTAATTAGAGTTTTATGGTCTCAGGTCCATAGTTAGGGCTTTAATCCATTTTAATTTTGTTTTGTGTATGGTGTAACAAAGTGGTTCACTTTCATTCTTTTGCATATAACTGTCCAGTTTTCCCACACCGTTTATTAGACCTTTTTTCCCATTGAGTACTCCTGACTCCTTTGTCATGAATTAATTGACTATATAAGCATAGATTTATTTCTGAGCTCTCTATCCTGTTCCATTGATTTATGTATCTGCTTCTGTGCTAGTACCATACTGTTCTGATTACTGTAGTTTTGAAATCAAGAAGCATGATGCCACCAGTTTTGTTCTTTTTCAAGACTCCTTTGTCTGAGCCTTTTATGATGCGGTACAAATTTTAGAATCATTCTAGTTCTGTGAAAAACACAATTGGTATTTTAATAGGGATTGCATTGAATCTGTAGACTGTTTTGTGTGGTATGGAGATTTTAAGAATATTCTTCTAATCCATGAGCATGAAATATCTTTCCATTCCTTTGTGTCATCTTCAGCTTCTTTCATCAATGTCTTGTAGTTTGTAGTGTATAGGTCTTTCACCTTCTTGGTTTTTCTGTGTTTTTAATTATTTTTTTAATTTGTATTTCCCTGATGACTAGTAGTGTGGAGGATCTTGTATTTATTGATGATTTCTCTACCCTTTTTTTGAAAAATGTCTATTTTCTTTGCCCTTTTAGAAATTGGATTTTGTCTTTTTGTTATTGAATTGTCAGAGTTTTTATATATTATATATATACATGCAGTTTTATTGAGGTGTAATTACATACCCAAATCTTTTATTTATTTATTTTAAGTAAACTCTACACCCAATGTAAGGCTCAAACTTAGGATTCCAAGATCAAGAGTCACGTGTTCTACCAACTGAGCCAGACAGGCATTCCTATAATCCTTTTTAATATGTTGCTGGGTACAGTCTAACATTTTGTTGAAAATTTTTTTGTCCATATTCATGAGGGCTATGGGTCTGTGGTTTTCTTTCTTGGAATGTCTTTGGTTTTGGTATCATGGTAATACTGGCCATATAAAATGAATATGAAAGTGTTGTCTTTTCACTTTCTGAAAGAGTTTGTGTAGAACTGGTATTACTTCTTCCTTGAATGTTTGGTAGGATTGACCAGTAGAGCCCTTTGGGCCTGGAGTTTTCTTTATAGGAAGGTCCTTAACTATAAATTGATTTTATCTGATGGATAAATTGCTATCCAGGTTATCTTTCTTTTTGAGTGAGCCTTGCCCTTCTGTCTTTTCTCTGATACTTTGTCCCGTGAGCTCTAGCTGCTTTGGATTTCTGAAACTTTTAATTTATAATGTCTCTTTAATTTAAGGAATGTGCTACAAGAGTAGAACTCACCTCACTTGCTTTCCATCCTTTAGGCATCATTGTCCTGCTTTGCCTAATATCCAGTGTCTTAAAAACCATTTTTCTGTGTTTTTGTCTGCTGGTTTGTTATTGTAGGCAATTGGCTATATACTTCCCCTGTTATTCCAGAGAAGATTGGGGGGATTTTTATACCTTTCACAGTCCTTTTTTTGGGTGAGGGGCACCAAAAATACCCCACAAACACTATGGGATTTACAATTCTCCAAGAAATAAGCCACTTTGAAAATGTTGCTTATGATAAAGTTTCCAATTATTTGAACAATGAAATAAAATTAACTCAAAAATGAAGAAATATTAAAGTAGATTGAAATAGAAGCCAGAATACCTTTGCCTACCTCTCCAAGTACTGACAATCTATAAAAATAGAAGATTAAATATATCTTAAATTTTAGGGAGAACGGAAAGGGAAGCTGTTAATGGAAAAGAAATTTTGTGCAATTACTAGATGATAGAAAGCAGATGGGACTGAAGCAAAATAGTTAAGAAACCTATTACCCAAAACGCACATAGGAGAAAACTAACCAGAAGGTAGGAACAGATGCAGAAGATCTATAAACTGAGAGTGAGGTGAAAAAACTGATAAAGGCCCTGAGGCATTTCCCAGGCTAATTGAAGATTAACATTTAGAACAAGCAGACCAATCAGATGCCACCCCTTATCCATTTTGCTCTGCTTTTTTCCAGCATAATCAGTCAAGAACTGCACTGTAAAAAGGATGACCTATCTCTCTGATGTGATTTCTACTATAGGGTCAGGACCTAGGAATAAGCATTGTAGAATTTGAGGAAACTGAAAAACATAGAGGAAGCCAGCTGAAGAAAGAGATTTATACAAATGAAAACAAAATCCATACCAGCTGCCTATAAAAATTTGCCCTATCTTTCATTCATAAAATAGAAAAGCCAAAGACAGCTAGACATTTGGGAGAGCATAAGTGCAAGAAGCAGAAAAACCAAGGTAAATAAGCAGCTGAGCACAAAAGGAATAAAGTTGGTAGGAAGTGTTATGGGTTGAATTGTGTCACCACCAAAACAATATGTTGAAATCCTAACTCCTGGTACCTCAGAATTTTACCTGATTTGGAAATAGTGTTGTTTCCGATGTAATTAGGATGAGGTCATTGTCGAGGACAGTACGTCCCTAATCCATTATGACGGGTGTCTTTATAAGAAGACAACCATGTGAAGACAGACACACAGGAAGAATGTCACATGTTGACAGAGGCAAAGATTGGAATTATGCAGCTACAAGTGAAGGAATGCCAATGATTGCCAGAAGGTAGCAAGAAGCAAGGGTGGAATCTGCTATGGGTGTCAGAGGAAGTGTGGCCTTGCCCTTTGGTTTCAGACTTCTAGCTTCCAGAACTGTCAGACAGCAAATTTCTGTTGTTTGTGCCACCTGTTTGTGGTACGTTGTTATGGTATCCTAGGAAACTACTACTGAGAATTAAAGTTCTCTTACTCCCATAAAATGAATGTTCAAGTAGCCCACAGGAATGTTTAAAAAGAAAAGAGGCAGGGGGACAGAATAACAAGAAACAGAGGAAATATACAGGAGATGAGGAATAAACTTACATATTGCACTTAAACCCTAGCATCTTAATATTTACCTTAAATGTAAATGGTCTAAAAGCACCAATTGAAAGACAAAGTTAGCTACAATGGGTAATAAAACATGATCCAACAATATGCTGTCTGTAAAAAACTCACTTCAAGTATAATATGGGCAGCTTGAAAGTAAAAGGTTGAAAAGTATGTACGATGCAAATATTAACTTCAGAAAAGCAGAACTGTCTGTGTTAATATCAGATAAAGTAGACTTCTGAGCAAGAAAAATTACTAGAGATGGGGGTATTGGATAATGATAAAAAAGGGCAATGCCATTGAGGTGACAATCATTCCAAATGTAGGTATGCCAAACAAGACCTCAAAGTATATGAAGGAAAAAATGGTAGTGCAAAAAGGATAGACAGATACACAGTTATAATGGATTTCAAAACTCTACTCTCGAGCAATTAGACAGAAAATCATCAAGAATATAGAAAAATTACCCTCCAGTTCCATCCACATCAAAGCAAATGGTGGGTATTTGCCATTTCTAATGGCTGAGTAATATTCCATTGTATACATAAACCACATCTTCTTTATCCATTCATCTTTCGATGGAAATGAGTCAATCGGAGAAAGACAAACATAATATGGTCTCATTCATTTGGGGAAATAAATAATAGTGAAAGGGAATAGAAGGGAAGGGAGAAGAAATAGGTAGGAAATATCAGAAAGGGAGACAGAACATGAAGACTCCTAACTCTGGGAAACGAATTCGGGGTGGTGGAAGGGGAGGAGGGCGGGGGGGTGGGGGTGACTGGGTTGTGGGCACTGAGGGGGGCACTTGATGGGATGAGCACTGGGTGTTATTCTCTATGTTGGCAAATTGAACACCAATAAAAAATTTATTATTAAAAGAATATAGAAAAATTGAACAACAAAATTAACAGGATGTATTGACATATATGGAATACCCTATCCAATAACAACAGAATAGATATTTTTTTCAAGTATCCATGGGACATTCACACATCCTGGGCCATAAAATAAACCTTAACAAATGTAAAATAAAGTATTATGGAAAGGGTTCTCTCACCATAATGAAACCATACTAGAAGTCAGTAAAGACCATAGAAAAATTTCTAACATTTAAAAAGAAAATACCCTTTAAATAATTCATGGGGCAAAAAGAATGTCATGAGGGAAATTTTTTAAACGCATAAAATTAAATGAAAAAGAAAACATCAAAATATGTAGAATGCAGGGGCGCCTGGGCAGCTCAGTTAGTTAAGCAACTAACTCTTGATTTTGGCTCAGGTCATGATCTCAGGGTCCTGGGATTGAGCCCCATGTTGGGCTCCATGCTCTGCAGGGAGTCTGTTTGAAGGTTCTCTCCCTTACCGTTCCCCCCCTTCCCCTGTTCATGCTCGCTCGCTCTCTCCAAAATAAGTAATCTTTAAAAACCTATGTAGAATGCAGCTGAAGTACTACTGAGGAAAATTTATAGTAACAAAATCTTACATTAGAAAAGTAGAAAGATCTTAAATCAATAATCTAAGTTTCCACCTCCAGAAACTAGAAAAAGGCATGATGAACCCAATGCAAGCAAAATGAAGGAAATTATAAGGATAAGACCAGAAATTAGTGAAATTGAAAACGGGAAAACAATACAGAAGAATCAATGAAACAAAAGCCTGATACGCAACGAAACTGAAAAATCTCTAGCAAATTGACAAAGATAAAAATACAAAATTACTAATATAAGGAATGAAGCGGGAAATGTCAATATAGATCTACAATCATTAAAAGGATAATAGCAGAATAGTCTGAATAATTTTATGCTCATAAATTCTGTAACTAGAAGAAATGGACAAATTCTTTAAAAAAATACCAAAACTGGGCAGCCCGGGTGGCTCAGCGGTTTAGCGCTGCCTTCAGCTCAGGTTGTGGTCCTAGGGTCCTGGGATCAAGTCCCACGTCCGGCTTCCTGCATGGAGCCTGCTTCACCCTCTGCCTGTGTCTCTGCCTCTCTCTCTCTCTCTCTCTCTCTCTCTCACTCTCACTCTCTCTCTCTCTCTGTGTGTATTTATTTATTAATAAGTAAAATCTTAAAAAAAAGTACCAAAACTCAGCTAAGATAAGCACCTATCATCATTAATAGTCCTATCATCATTAAAGAAATTGAATTTATAATCTAAAAGTTTCTGAAAAGAACTCTCCTGACTGAGATGATTTCAGTGGAGAATTCTATCTACCAAACATGTGAAGAGTTTTCAATGCCGGTTTTAAGGAGAGTTTTATGAAGATACTACTACCCTCATGCTAAGCTACACAAAACAAAACAAAAACAAAAAACTCTACGGGTAGAGAGCTGATAGACTCGACCGCTCCAGGTGAGGCCATGGGAAAGGACCGAGGTCACTCCCTTCTATCACTTCATCTATAAAACTGAGAAACTGAAAAGGAAAAGGCCCAGATATTTGCTAATTTTTGTAATAAGCGTTCGCCACTTAAAATAAATTTTTATATTTGCATATTTAAAAAGAACTCTACAAAAAAACAACACATAACCTAAACCTACAATATCTCTTATAAACTTAGATACATTTTCTTTTTTTTTTTTTTAATTTTTAATTTATTTATGATAGTCACAGAGAGAGAGAGAGAGAGAGAGAGAGGCAGAGGGAGAAGCAGGCTCCATGCACCGGGAGCCCGACATGGGATTCAATCCCGGGTCTCCAGGATCGCGCCCTGGGCCAAAGGCAGGCGCTAAACCGCTGCGCCACCCAGGGATCCCAAACTTAGATACATTTTCAACAAAATATTAGCAAATTAGATGCACCAATATATAAAAACACAATGACCAAGCAAGATTTATTACATTTGCAAAGCTTATTCAACGTTCAAAAATAAATGTATTCTACCATATAAACAAGTGAAAGAAATACACATGACCATATTATTACAGAAAAGGTGTTTGACAAAATCCAGCACCCATGATCAAAGTTCTCATCAGACTAGAAGTAGAGGGGGAGCTTCCTCAACCTAATAAAGGGCATCTATGCTAAACCTACAGCTAATATCATACTTAATGGTGAAAGACTAAATCCTCTTTTCTATATGATTGAGAACAAAGCAAGGGTGTCAGTCAGCTCCCCCTATTTTTATTCACTATACTACTGGAAGTTCTAGTCAGTGCATTAAGGCAAGAAAAGAAATAAAAGGCATCCTGTTTGGAAAGGAAGAGCTAAAACTATCCCTGTTTGCATGTGACAAAATTGTCTATGTAAAAAACTCAAAGGGTTCTACAAAAACACTCTTAGCATCAATACATGAGTTCAGCAAGACTGGGATTTAAGATCACCAAACGAAAATCAGTTGTATTACTATACCAACATTGAACATGTGGAAACAAATACTAAAATCATCATTTGTAATTTGCGAAGAAAATTAAGTACTAATATATAAATATAACACAATGTATGTAGGACCTATATATATCCTTGAGAATGCAAAATTGTGAGGAAAGAAATGAAAGAAGACATACCTAAATGGAGAGACAGTGTATGTTCCTGCATTAGAAGACTCAACAGACTAAAAATGTCAATTTTCCCCAGTTCCATTGACAGTTTTAAGGCAATCCCTACTAAAATTCCAATAAAAAATTTTAATAAATAGACAAGCTTATTCTAAAATTTATGTAGAAAAATAATAGACCTTAGAATAGCTAAAATAATCTGAAAAAGATGAAGTTGGAGGACACACTCTACTTGGTATTAACACTTATTTCATAGCTACAGTAACAAGACAGTGCATTATTGGTGGAGAGAGAGACACCAAGATCAATGGAATGGAATAGAGAACTCAGAAACAGACTCGCACAAACATGCCCAGCTGATTTTTTAATGAAGTTGTGAAAATAATTCAGTGGAGAAACAAATTTTTAAAAATGATGCTGGAGCAATTGTACATTTGGTGGCAAAAATAAATAAATAGAAGAACCTCTACCTAAACCTCATATGTGATACAAAATTAATTTATTTAAATGTGAATTTTAAAACTTTTAGGAAAAAAAATAGAAAATCTTCAGGACCAAAGGCTAGACAGAGTTTTTAGACTTGCACAATCCCTCTGAAATAAAACCACAAATTGGACCTAATCAAAATTAAAATTTTATTTCTGCAAGAGAATACAGTGGATGGAAAGACAAGCTACGAACTGTGAGAAAAAGTTTGCAAGCCACATATCTGAAAAAGAAGTCATATCTAGAATATTAAAAGAACTTTGAAATATTAAAAATAAAGCCACAAACAATCTAGTTAGCAAAGGACAAAAGACATGAACAGATGAAAAGATATTCACTATCAGTTACCATTAGAGAAATGCAAATTAAAACCACAATGAGTTATCACCACCTGCCTACTAGAGAGGCTAAAATAAAAAATACCAATAACACCAAATGCTGGTAAGGATGCTAAGAAATTGCATCTCTTATACATTGCTTCTAGGAATATAAAATAGTAAAATAGTATAGCCATTCTAGAAAGCAATCTGCTAGCTTCTTAAAAAACTAAACACGAGCCTCCCATTCAACCCAGTAATGTACTCTTGGGCATTTATGTCAATGAGAAATGAAAGTTTATGTTCACGTAAAAACTTACACAAATGTTCTCTTAGTAGTTTTACTTGGGATAGCTCCAAATTGGAAATAATTCAAATTTCCTTTGAGGAGCAAGTAGTTAAAATGTGGTACATCTATACCATGGGATACAACTCTGTAATAAAAAGAAATGAACTGTTGATACTCACAAAAACTTGGATGAATCTCAAAGAAATTATGTTGAGTGAAGAAACTGTGTGTGCTTTCATTTATGTAACTTACTTGAAATGACAAAATGACGAACAGGTTAGTGGTTGCCAGGGATTAGAATTGGAGAAGGGAGAGAGTTGGCCTTTGCTATGAAAAGAATCTTTATGCTAGAACTGTTCCTTATCTTAAGATAGTGGGTATTACCAAATCTACTTGTGTGATAAAATTGCGTAGAACTAAATACATATATATATATATACATATATATATACATACATAGATACAAACACAAATAAAGCAGTAAAATCTGAATAAGGTCAAAGGATTATATCAAAGTTAATTTCCTGGTTGTGCTATTGTACTTTAGTTATAGATGTTTCCATTGGGGAAAATGGATGGAATATGTATGAGATCTCTCTGTACTGTTTCTTAAAACTACATCCGAACCCACAGATATCTCAAAATAAAAGATTAAGTCACATGCAAAAGAATGAAGTTGGACCCCTGCTAACACATTCAAAATTAACTCAAAATGGATCAAAGACCTAAGTGTAAAAGCCAAAACATTCTTAGAAGAAAAAATAAACATAAGAGCTGAAAGTATAAAAACTCTTAGATGCCTAAATCTCAGGACATTGGAGGAGGTAATGGTTTCTTAGGTATGATACCAAAATCACAAACAATAAAAAAGTAGATACATTTGGATCCATCAAAATAAAATGTTTTGTACTTCAAAGGATACTATCAAGAGAGTGAAAAGACAACCCACAGATTAGAAAACATTTTTGAAAATCTGCTGAGGAACTTGTTTTTAAAATACATAAGGACACTTAGTCTCAATCATCAAGTGGCAGATGGCCCATTTTAAAAGTGGGCAAAGGATCTGAATGGACATTTCTCCAAAGAAGATGTACAAATGTCCAGTAAGCACATAAAAAGATGCACCACATCATCAGTCATCATGGAAGTATAAATGAAAACCACAGTGAGTTACCACTCTGTATCTACCAGGATGGCTGTAATTAAACATACAGATAACAGTAAGTGTTGGTGAGAATGTGGAGAAACTGGAATCCTCCTACATTGCTGATGCTACTGGCAGCTTTGGAAAACAGTCTGATAGTTCCTCAAAAGGTTAAACATAGAGGTATCATATGTTATCATATGACCCAGCAATCATTTCTATACACCCAAGAGAAATGATAACCTACATCTGCACAAAAACTTAGAAATATTCATAACAGTATTGTTCATAATAGCCAGGAAGTGAAAACAACTCAAATGTCCATCAACTGATGAATGGATAAACAAAATGTGGCCTGTCCATGCAACAGGGTCTTCTTAGACAATAAAAATAGAAATGAAATACTGTTATGTGCTATAGCAGGGATGAGTCCTGAAAACATCATGCTAAATAAAAGATCCCAGTCAGAAGGGATCATATTTTGTATGATTTCATGTTTTGGGTAATGAAAATTCTAAAATTGATTGTGGTGGTGGCTGTACAACTCTGAATATATGAAAAATCCCTGAATTGTACCTGTTAAACGAGTGAAGTGTATGGCACGGGAATTACATCTCATGCTCTTCCAAATAAAATAAAACTTTAAAAATGAAAAGGTGAAAATGCTTTATAGTATGATTATCATTCATATTATACCTTGTAATACATAACAGAAACAGTGTTTTCTGTCCCACCTGTTTAGGCAATAATTTGAACATGGACAAGTTCAGAATGTTCCTTTATATCTTCGAGGAAGTAGATTTTTCCCAAACAAGTCGAGAGTAAGCAAGAATGGATAGGCTGTGCTCCTGGAAGCTCAAACTCTCCATTCCTCCAAACTCTCTCTCTCTCTCTCTCTCTCTCTCTCACACACACACACACACACACACACACACACACACACATATTCTTGTGAATGTACTCACCTATTAGGAAAGCATATAAAATACATGCTGGTCCTCTGCTTGTTACAGGCTTTTCTTTACTTAGATTCAAGAAAGGACTGAGGGGGATCCCTGGGTGGCTCAGCGGTTTAGTGCCTGCCTTTGGCCCAGGGCGTGACCTTCGAGTCCCCGGATCAAGTCCCACATCAGGCTCCCTCCATGAAGCCTGCTTCTCTCTCTGCCTCTCTCTCTCTGTGTCTCTCATGAATAAATAAATAAAATCTTAAAAAAAAGACTGAGGAACTTTCTCCTCATTTTGTGCCATTAACCTTGACTGTTTTTTTTTTTTTTTTTTTTTAGATTTTATTTATTTGTTCATGAGAGACAGAGAGGCAGAGACATAGGCAGTGGGGGGGGGTGGGGAGCAGACTCCCCACTGAGCAGGGAACCCGATATGAGGCTCAATCCCAGGACCCCAGGATCATGACCTGAGCCAAAGGCAGATGCTCAGCCATTGAGCCACCCAGGTGCCCCATTGCCTTGAGTTCTTGTATGCATTTTGAAAGAGATTGAAAAAAATTCTGAATTACTCAATCTTTACACTCACTTGGACTGACATTCTCTCCATTGAGCCAAATTTTTCTGTGTTTCTTGAGGAATACCAACACAGTCCTCAATGAATTTAAGTAGTCCTTTCTGTTCATTTGCAGCTTCCAAGTGAGGATCCTGAAATTTTTGAAGTGTCGTCCAAGTGTTTGTCCATACTGGTTCAGCTGTATGGAGGGGAAAACCCAGACAGTCTGTCTCCTGAAAATGCAGAGAACTTCGCTGATTTACTAACATCTAAGGAGGACCCAAAAGAGCAGAAGCTTCTGTTGAAGATTCTCAGAAGAATGGTGAGTCTACACAGGAGCTAGGGTCAGGGTGGGTGGCTTCAGTGGCAGCTGATGGAAGAGAGGACTGATTTTCTTCCACCTGATTTCAGTAAAAGAATCCCTGGTTACCTTTCTCTGCGGTCACCTCTTGATAACGTTTATCACGTTCTGCCTGTTTGTTTATGAGCATAATTTTTTTCTGAAATAAAATTAGAGACTTTTTCTGAGAATAAGTTAGAGACATTGCGCCTTCTCACCCCCTAAGGCATCAAAGGTACATTTTCAAACAAAATGGATGTCCTTTTAACCACAGTAATCAAAATCAAGAAATCTAACACTGATACAGTTCTTTTACTGATGTACTATCCATATTCCCATTCTGACAGGTGGCCCAATGGTGTCTTTCATAGCCTTTTTATTTTCCCCTCTGGTATCCAATCCAGGATCACATATGTTGTTAGACATGTCTTTAATCTGGAATAGTCCTACTGTCTTTCTTTATCTTGCATGATGTTTTTGAAGAATATAGCTGGGCATTTTGTAGGCTGTCATTCAGTTTGGGTCTGTGTGTTGTCTTCTGACGACTAGATTTAGGAAAACTCCAGAAGGGAAACGGTCTTTCTCACTCCATCCCATCCAGAGACTCATGGTGTCTAATTTGCGCCTTCGCTGGTGATGTGAATTTTTATCATTGGGATTATTCAATGGCAGTCATTATATTTAATATTGTAGTGGTTGTAGGATGGAGGTTTTCTAGCTTCCATCATTTCCAACTCCCATTTGTTTTGTTTCAAATTTTATAAATATATAGAGCTGACATTTATTTGAAAGTACTTTTGAAAACTGACTCCTTTTCTTTTTACTGTAAATATTACTCTGCTGGTTTGGGAGCCCATTATACATAGTAGCTGTTGTTGAAATTTATGAAGAAGTGGAGGCTCGGTTGCTCTGCATCGTATTCTGGCTCGTTAGTCTGTGTTTATCTCTAGATTCAGATACCTTGAGGGGTCCCATTGGCAGTGGAGGCTGGGGATGCTCCAGAGACTTATATTCAAGACTACTTTTGTGCCAATTTGATAGACAGCTGTAGGGCATGAAAAGCTAAATCTACAGGGCAGATTATGGATGACAGATTAGAAGGGAGATAGAGATTTACCTTGAAACGATTTCTTTACAGGTTCTGACACATCACATAAAGGGCCAGTTAGATTCTGTTTGTGAAAGAAAAGTGGAATCCAAGTAACTTTGACCTATATATGTGAACACAGAAGTCATTTCTGATGCTGCTTATCCCTTTTCATTTAATTGAGCTATATAGATGTTATATATACTATATATTAATATCATATTAATTAAGTATATAACTAAGTATATAATATGTAATATACAACCAATACATAACATATAACATAACATACATATAGCATATATATATATATAAAACATACACATTAAAATTTACAATCTTAACTAGTTTTAATTATACAGTTCAACGGTATTGTATGCATTCTAATTTCTGTCTGTAGGGGAGCCTATGTGGCTCAGTAGGTTAAGCATCTGCCTTCAGGCTCAGGTCATGACTTTAGAGTCTGGGGATCAAGCCCCACATCAGGCTTCCTGCTCAGCAGGGGAGTCTGCTACTCCTTCTGCTGCTCACCCTGCTCATGCTCTCTATTTCTTTCTCAAATAAATAAATAAAATCTTAAAAATTTTTCTGTCTTTATAAATTTGTCTACCCTTAGTCACTCATATAAGTAGAAACATACAATATTTGCCCTCTTAGGTCTGGCTTTTTTCACTTCATGTAATATCTGAGATTCATCCATGTTGTAGCATGTGCCAGAATTTTCCCCCTATTTAAGGCTGAGTAATATTCCACTGTATGTATGTGGAACACATATGATATGTATTATGTGTTATATCACATATCAACATCTTTCCATCTGTTGATGGACATTTGGGTTGTTTCTATGTTTTCTTCTCTATTTAATTTTTTTGTCTTTTTATTATTATCATGATAGATTCAATGAATTTTCCTTTCTTCATTGTCTTGTAACCCACTGCTCTCTATTATATGGCCAGTGGGAACCTGTTCTGGATATCTGTGGTGCTTTTGACAGGCCTCCATCATTTTTTTTAAGCACTTCTGTCTTTTTTTTTTTTTTGTAATTACATGTGTACTCTTTTTTTAATTGATGTATAGATGGACAATGTTAATATTAGTTTCAAGTGTACAACATAGTGATGATTCAACAGTTCTTTCTATACATTACACAGCGTTCATCACAGAGTGTAGTTATCTGTCACCTTACAAAGCTATTACAATATTATTAGCTATATCCCCTGTGCTGTGCTTTTCATCCCTAAGATGTATTTATTTTATAAATGGAAGTTTGTACCTCTTAATCCACTTCACCTATTTCACCCATACCCTGCCCTGCTTCCCCCTAGCAACCACCAGTTTGTTCTCTATATTTGAGTCTGTTTCTGTTTTTGTGTGTTGTGTGTTGTAGCTTCCACATATAACTAAAATCATGTGGTATTTTTTTTCTCTGTCTGATTTATTTTGCTTAACATAGTACTCTCTAGGTCCATCCATGCTGTTGCAAAAGGCGAAGATTTTGTTCTTTCTATGGTAGAGTATATAAATTTGTATAATACTGCATATATATATATTTCATTGTGTATATATAGTGTATATACACAAAACACATATGTACAGACACATACATATATACCTCCACATCTTTGTCCATTCATCTATCAGTGAACACTTAGCTTGGTTCCATATCTTGGATATAAACGATGCTACAATAAACATAGGGGTGCCACATCTTTTCAAATTAGTGTTTTTGTTTTCTTTGGTTAAATACCCATCAGTGGAATTACTGGGTCATATGGTATTTCTGATTTTTTTAAGGGACTTCTATATTGTTTTCCACAGTGGCTGCACCAATTGATGTCCACACCAATAGTGCACAAGGGTTCCCTTTTCTCTACCTCCTCACCAAAACTTGTTATGTTTTGTCTTTATGATTTTAGCCATTGTGACAGGCGTGAGATAACATCTCATTGTGGTTTTGACTTGGATTTCCCTGATGATGAGTGATGTTAAGCATCTTTTCATGTACCTGTTGGCCATCTTTATGACTTCTTTGGAAGTTTGAGTCCTTTGCTCATTAAAAAAAATTTTTTTATGTTGAGTTAAAGATTTTATTTATTTATTAATGAGAGACACAGAGAGGCAGAGACATAGGCAGAGGGAGAAGCAGGCTCTCTGTAGAGAGCCTGATGTGGGACTCCATTGCAGGACTCTGGGATCACTACGTAAGCCAAAGGCAGATGGTCAACCACTGAGCCACCCAGGTGCCCTGGGGTATTAACCTCTTATTGAATGTATAATATGCAAATATCTTTCATTTAATAGATTGCCTTTTTGTTTTGTTGATGGCTTCCTGTGCAAAAGCTTTTTAGTTTGATGCAATCCTAATAGTTTATCTTTGCTTTTGCTTCCCTTGCCTCAGGAGATATATCTAGAGAAATGATGCCAGAGACACTATTGCCTGTGTTCTCTTCTAGGATTTTTATGACTTTAGGTCTCACATTTAGGTCTTTAATCCATTTTGAATTTATTCCTGTGTGTGGTATAAGAAAGTGGTCCAGTTTCATTCTTATGCATGTAGCTGTCCAGTGTTCCCAGCACTCTTTATTGAAGAGACTGACTTTTCCTCATCATGTATTCTTGCCTCCTTTGTTGTAGATTAACTGAACATGTAGGTGTGGGTTTATTTCTGGGCTATTGAGCACTTTCCATCTTAACATGATATTCCAGGTTCGTTTTCTACCTGTTTTCTGCAGTAGCCCTGGAGTTAGCCATTTCTCCAAGGAACCATGAAGCCTCTTCCTGGAGTTTTCTTGCTTTTCATTTAGAAAGCAAGATTAAAAAATGTTCCATGTTGAAATTATGATGACTGCTTAACAAGAAAAACAGCCTGGACAGTCCAAGACTTATATACCCAGTTTTACTGTCTCATAGAGAAAAGCCCTTCCAGTCACCATCACCCTGATGTCTCTGATTTAGCTATGCAGGAATGCCCATCATTTTTGCAGGCCAGCCATCTATGATATCTGTTTTAAAATCTTAAGCTTTCTAAATTACTCTGGGTCAATCAGCAGTGGGTTCAAGTTGTGTAAAACACGGTTGGAGATTCTGGGGCCCATTCAACTCAGCTGAGGCCTGGAACTTGCCTATCCTGAAACTCAGTTCTATTCATACTTTATTTTTTTTTTTAAATATAAATTCTTTATTTATTCTTAGAGACAGAGAGAGAGAGAAAGAGAGAGAGAGGCAGAGGCACAGGCAGAGGGAGAAGCAGGCTCCATGCAGGGAGCCTGATATGGGACTTGATCCAGGGTCCCCAGGATCAAACCCCGGGCTGCAGGCGGCACTAAACCGCTGCGCCACCAGGGCTGCCCCTATTCATACTTTAAACTGAGTTCAGTACATTCAGAGATAAATGGCAGCAGATAATTCAGAATCGTATAAGGCCAGCACCTACTCTGAGACCAATTTAATCCTTCGTCCTGTCTATCCCACTGCTTCCTGTCCTTATCTCTGTGGCAGCCATTTTTCTAACTGTTGGCTTACTTCCGGTTCTCATCTGCATATTACCAGGGCAGTGATGTAGTCTCCTTCACCACTGTATCTTCATCTTGTTACAGTGTCTGGCCCCAAAAAAGTAGTTAGCAGATGTTTATAACTCTGTGCTAGTCCCTGTGTTAAGGACTTTTGGTACATTGTCTTGTTTAATGGCAACTCTAGAGGTCAGTCCCAGGGATCATTCCCATTTTACAGGTTCAAAACTAAAATTCAAAGAAGTCAAGTAATGTCCCCAAGGCCACTAAGTAGGAGATGGTAGAGCTGGTATCAGTCCAAGTTAGATTGCCCCTTTCTTGTGCTCTTTCCAAGCAGCTGGCTGCCTTGCAGCTGCTCTGCCCATTACTGACATGGACTGGGTAGGCATTCATTCATCAAGCTGACTTTGATCAAATTTTGATCTAGAAAGCACTTGGGAGATATATTCTTTCATTCATGTAAAAACATTTAGTAGAATTATTCCTATGTGCAATCATGGCACCAAGGATACTAAGATAGTAAAATATGATCTTCCTGTTCCCTGTTCTCCAGGGCCTTTTACTAGAGAAGTAGAAAAATGCCCAGTGTCATTACAAAACAGTGCAATCAGTGCTACAGTGGAGGGACCAATGAAGTTCCACAGGAACAATCCCTTTAGGGATGAAGTTGGCAAGGTCGTCCACAGGTTGGAAGGAGGAAACACATCCTGAGCAAACGGTCTGAAATTTAGGGAGCTAGAATGGGAGACACAAGAAAAGGGCCAGGACACAGCAACTTCTGGCAGGCCACATCTATGAAGGCAAGGGAAACAAAAGCAAAAATGAACTTTTGGGACTTAAGATAAAAAGTTTCTGCACAGCAAAGGAAACAGTCAACAAAACTAAAAGACACCTACAGAATGGAAGAAGATACTTGCAAATGACATATCAGATAAAGGGATAGTATCCAAAATCTATAAAGAACTTATCAAACTCAACACACCCAAGAAACAAACAATCCAGTCATGAAATGAGTAGAAGACATGAACAAACATTTCTCCAAAGACCTACACATGGCCAAGAAGTACATGAGAAAATGCTCCGCATCACTTGCCATCAGAGAAATACAAATCAAAACCACAATGGGAATACCACCTCACACCAGTGAGAATGGAGAAAATTAACAAGGCAGGAAACAACAGATGTTGGTGAGAATGTGGAGAAAGGGGAACCCTTCCGCACTGTTGGTGGGAATGTAAGCTGGTGCACCACTCTGGAAAAGAGTATGGCGGTTCCTCAAGAAGTTAAAAATAGAGCTACCTTATGACCTAGCAATTGCATTGCTGGTTGTTTACTCCAAAGATACAGATGTAATGAAATGTCAGGATACCTGTACCCCAATGTTCATAGCAGCAGTGTCCATAATGGCCAAACTGTGGAAGGAGCCACTATGTCCTTTGACAGATGAATGGATAAAGAAGGTGGTATATATATACACACACATACATACAGTGGAATATTATTCAGCCATCAGAAAAGATGAATACCTACCATTTACTCAATATCGATGGAGCTGGAGGGTAATATGCTGAGTGAAATAAGTCAATTGGAGAAAGACAATTATCATATGATTTCACTCACATGTGGAATACAAGAAGTAGTAAAAGGGACTAAAAGGGAAAATAGGGAAGTTGGTGAGAAATTAGAGAGGAAGACAAACTATGAGAGATTCCTAACTCTGGGAAACAGAGGGTTGCGGAAGGGGAAGAGTGGGGGGGGCGGGGATAAGGTCACTGGGTGATGGGCATTAAGGAGGGCACATGATGAGATGAGTGCTGTTATACAATATGTTGGCAAATTGAATTTAAACAAAATATATCACAAAAAAAGAGAAAGAAAGAAAATGGTCAGGAAAGACCAGACAGTTCCAGTAGCAATTTTAGTAGCACTTAGAGTTTGGACACTATTTGTCTAGAATTAGGAAATTCTGGCCTCTGAACCAAAAGGGCAGTGGCAGCATCTAATTGAATTCCAATTGTCTGTTCTAGGAAATAAAGCTTTCTCATAGTAGTTGGCAGGGAATGGGTATTTAATAGGTATCCAATGAGCTGAGTAAGAAATGCCTATAAAATCTCTGCTTTCATCATTGGCAGTTGTTCATTTTTGCTGTTCACCGTGTGTATTATAAGCTCATTTTAGTGTCTTACAGATGCATAGGTCACACTGAGAGGGATGTCATAAGGCATTTAGTTAGCCCACAGTCTCCTCCACAATATCCCTGCCAAGCTTCTGAGGAGTGGATGAGACTGGATAGGCAGATGTGTACAGGACAGGAACTTGAAAGATAAAAGAAAGTAAGTAAAGATTTCCTGTGGCTTTCAGGAGGCCAGCTTCGCAGGCTCACCTCACCTCACCGGACTAAAGGAACCAGATATGATAGAGAAGCAGGGACCATTCCAGATTTATTACCTGGTGTCAGTAATTGGATGGAGGAAGCCTGATAGGTGGAGCCTCCTGATTGTAAGGAGTTAAGAAGGAAAAGACAGGCTCCTGAAGATCTTCCTCAAAGGATACTCACCCAAATGTACACTCCCTCCAGGAGCACTTCTCAAAAAGAAGAGTCTTTTTACATCCTGATAGGGGGGTAACTTTCTTTCCCTAAGCCAATTGAGCTTGCTGGTTTCATCCAGAGAGGGTAACATCAAAATACATGTGGCCCCATAGTTTACAAGGCCAGATAATAGCACATCAGTAACAGGTAAACCACGGTCATCAGATAGCTATCTTTGAGCATAACACAACAGATTCCCCCCAGTGTGTCACACAAAAGGCCTGTATTCTTGAAATATCTGTTATAGTCCCAAGCTTGTGACAATTGCTTTCTAAAGTCACAATTTTCAATAACTGATTCAAGATACAGAATGTTTAATTTGTGCTAATGGAGTTGGGATATGTTCTGCCCCTAGGGTGCCCTTCCTTATTTAGTCTGTATTTAGAACCTCCAGAAAATGTTGAATAAACCTAAGAATTTAATTATCTATTGTAATTTACCAGAAAGTTGGGAGGTTTTATAATTATACTTTGTGTTCTAGCTTTAAAAATGCGATAGAACCTTGCAAGGTGCTCCCATGTTTACCTATCCCTTAAACTTGATATCAGTGGCAGTTTTCCCAGGGTAATGATTATAGATTAGCTACTCGTCACTTAATTAAAACTAGCTTATTTCGACACTCAAAATATCGACTACACATAAACCGCCACAGACTTGTTCTGTAAAACTGGCTTAGACATAGACTATTGACTACTTTATGAAAGCAGAGAAGTGCTCTGTGGGAGGGTGATTGTGAAATGCTTGATGTGTCTAACACCTGTCAGCTGCCCACCTGTCTACTTGGTGCAGCAGAGGTGGCAGGAGTACAATTCGGGATTGCTCTCTGAAGAGGGTTAGTATTAAAGATTACTACAGGTATCTATCTTTTGGAGCCCCTTTACCCTATGGCTTTCAGAAAATCTCCCTGTGCTTACAATCATTTTCCTTCCAAATTCTCATGTATGTCCCCTGGTCCTTTCATTCCAGCATGGGAAGAGAGCTGCTCTGTTGCTAAAAATCAGTGTGACAGCACTTCTTCACACCGAGTCTTTAAAGCTTTGAGGACACCACATGAGGAAACTAGAAATTCTGCAGCCATCCTTTGTTTTAGGATGAGCTATAGATTTAGGATCAGAAAGGACCTCATTTCTATTAGAAAGGTAAAGAAATGTTTCTTGAGGTATAACAAAAAGGAAAAATGATTCCTATCTCCCTCCTAGCTTATTTTTTTTGCAGTAAGACCTTCTGTTCTTGCTTTATTCTTTTATTATTATTTTTTGTTTTATTTTCTTGAAGGGAAAAAAAAAGGAAGATTGTGAAGCCAATGAAATTTCTAAGAGAAACACTGTGTAAATGAGTAAAAAGTAAATGTAATAAATTTTTGTGAAATCTGGCCACTTAGAAAATTCTTCTGAAAATCTGAGGGATGCTTTTATAGGTTTGCAAGGGGGATCTTTCCCTGAATGCATACACATCCATTTGTAGTTAGGCTGGACAAGCATTCTCCTCCACCAGTGATTGCCATAGGGTCGCAAGATAATTAGGAACTCGGAATGACTGAATTGTCTCTTTCCAACAGAGAAAAAGCAGTATCTTGCCTAGAATTTGTACTTAACTCCCCGAGGAAGTATTCCTGAGCTTTGGAGCAAGACAGACTCAGAAAGCAAACGGCCAGTGGCATAGAGTGCTTGATAGCCAATCCCTCTCGGGATGGAGACTTCTATCTTGCTGAGAAACAATTGTCCCTCTCAAGAGCCTGAGGGAGCATGCAGCTCTTTGCCAGAGATTTCTTCAGGATGTGCATGTAACAGAAAGCTTCCTTGAAATACACTTTGAACATGTCTCATCCTCCCTCACATTTCCTTCATCTTCCCCCTACATGCACCTGCTCCCTCCTTTCCTTCCCACGTGGAGGCTCCTTGGGACGAGGCTGGTCACCTTCCTGCCTCTCGCACAATCTGTTTGTGTCCCCCGGGCAGCAAAATTGTCTTTCTGTTTTGACTTTTCCTCAAGAGGTTCATCTTCCCTGCCCACTTCCTCAAATTCTTCTGGGGAAAAAAAATTTTCTCTACTTTCTCTAAAGAGATTGCCATTTGTGATACTTTTACCCACCTTGTTATCACAAAAGTTTCAAAACCACAGAAAAGTTGAAAGAACAGTAGAAAGGACACCAGTGTTATCAAGAATTGTTACCATTTTACTGTATTCTCTATTTCTATGTGTCTGTGTTTTCTGAATTATGTGAATGTTGAAGCATCATGACATTTGGCCCCTAACTACAACATTATCACACCTAAGAAAATAATAGTTTCATAATATTGGTAATCTCCAGTTCACATTTGATTTTCCTAGTTGTAAAGAAATGTCTTTCGTAGCTCTTTTTTTTTTTTTTTTTTTTTTTTTTTTTTTTTTTTAAAGAACCATTTGATAGTTGGAGCACTGGTGTGGCTCAGTAAGTTGAATGTCTGACTCTTGATTTCAGCTCAGGTCATGATCTCAGGGTCATGAGATCAAGCCCCATGTTGGGCTCCAACTTCAACAGGGAGTCTGCTTGAGGATTCTTTCTCTTCCTCTGCCCCTCCCTCTCTCTCTCTCAAATAAATAAATCTTTAAAAAGAACCATATTCTAGTCAAGGCTCACATACTGAATTTAATTGTTGCTTTCTTTTTCTCTTTCATTCTCTCTCTCTTTCTCTAAGTACCCCCTACCCCTAATGTGGGGCTCAAATAATACAACCCCACGATCAAGAGTCTCATTCTCTTCCAGTGAGCCAGTCAGCCTTCCCTTCGTCTCTTTTAATCTAGAAGAGTTTTTTACTTTTTGTTTTTTTCCCCTAGGAAATTGACGTTTTAAAGAGCCTGAGTCAGTTGACTGGTAGAATGTTCAATATTTTAGAATGTATGATTGTTTCTTTTTGACATTTTTGGTTAGAATATCTCACTGGCAATGATCCCTCATGTTGTATCCCATAGGAAGCATATGATGCCGGCTGCCCCACCTGTGAGCTCAGTTTGATTGCTTATTCAAGGGCCTGTGTGCCATATCTCTCCATCTTGCGGATATGTTTCCTGTTGCAATTGTAAAGCAATCCTTGGAGAGATACTTTGGCACTGTGTGAATATCTGTATTTCTCACAATTTTTTAAACCAAAGGGTAAAAACTATATAAATGGGATGATGTTCATGGAGCAAAAGAAATAGGTTATTTGTAAGCATGAGAGAGGGAACTTTTGAAGTGTGGAAAGGACCAACCTGCCCTCCTTGGCAATAGGTAGAACATCTCTCAGAAAGAGGAAAGACCTGCCAGAGATGCTACTGTCTTCCACAATATTAATTCCCTGAGAATGCACCCAGTGTACATTGTAAATAAGAAGCTAAGAGTCCTTGGAATTGTTTTATGTTCTGTAACATCCTAACAACCAGGGAGGAAAAAAAAAATAAGGAAAAAGAAACAAAAAAGAAGCAGCTTACTCGGAAGGATCCTTTATTAATTCAAACCTTGAATATTCCCATTTATAGGGACTTATTATCTGGTTCAAATTATAGTAATTATGCCTAATTCTGAAGTTTTCCTGATTTTTAGTGATCATTCTGACCATCATCAGCCCCACTGTGCAGCAGTTGTTATTCAGAACACCACAGACTCTCTTGGTTATGTGGGATTTCCTTAATGACATGCTTTTAATAAAACCATGTCAAAATAATGAGCATTCAAAGTATGTAAGTATTAGGATGAACGTGTTTGAAAAATACTTCCTTGTGGATGTGAACAGCAAAGAAAACTGTTCTAAGCATCTTTCCCATGTGAACACCTACATTAAATATTTCTAATATTTTTATTTTAAAAATTATCTTACATATAATTTCCTTTTATATAATCTACATTAATTTTAAGTGAATTCCACCAGTTGAAGGAAACAATAGTTAATATCTATATTATGTTCCTAAGAATGTTTCTTTCCTTAAAAAGATTGTTTTCAAGTAGATACACTGTATGTAATGAGGAACGAAAATTTGGTTTCAGATTTTCAGTTTTTAAATAATCATGGAAAAAGCTAAAGATAAAATAAATGATTTTCAATTGATATTTAAATATCTGAGAGAGTATTTATTTTAATATATTTTATTTGATTTTATTTATTTATTTTGGAGAGAAGGAGGAAGGGATAAAGAGGGAGAAAGAGAGAATCTTAAGGAGGTTCCATGCACAGCACAGAGCCCAAGACAGGGCTTAATATCACAACCCTGAGATCATGACCTGAGCTGAAATCAAGGTCAACTGAGCCACCTAGTTGCTCCTGAGTGAATATTTTAAATTGTAGTTTTTAGATAACTTGAATTTAAAAGTATAATATGACCTCTTCTTGTGAGTGGTGGTGATAAGTAATTGATCAACAGAAGTGCTTGACCAAATTTAGGCATATGGTTTTGTAACATAGGAGTTCCTTTTTGTTCCAGAACAGTGATACTGAAAAATAACCACTTGGTGTGAATTCACATAAACTAGCCACCTAACAATTGTGGTAAATAATGTTAGGATATATTTTGGGACTTGATCTAAAAAAAAAAAATTCTGAAATTTATTAAAGTGAGTTGATTTTGTCTTTTAACAAATTATAAAGGCATTCTCCTTTTAAAAAATATTAGAGAGAGAGAGAGATGAAAGAGCACAAGCAGGGGGAGCAGCAGAGGGAGAGGGAGAAGCAGGCTGCCCTCTGAGCAGAAAGCCCGATGTGGAGCCTGATCCCAAGACCCTGGGATTACAACTCAAGCTGAAGGTACACACCCAACCTACTGAGCCATCCAGGTGCCCCTAAAGGCATTCTTATAACGAGTTACTACTTAGTATTTTGTGACACTATGCAGAAAAGGTCTTCACTAAGAGTAGCCACTCAGCAAGTAGTGCCTACTCTGTGGCAGACAGGTTCTAAAGGCTGAGGATGCAGTAGTGAACAACACAGACAAAAATCTCTGTTCTACTGAAGCTTTCTGCGAGAATGAAATGATAACTGGGTAGATATAAATATGACTATGTTATATTTTAGGCAGTAAAAGCACTAAGAGGAAAAATACAGCAGGAAAGAAATAAGTAGAGTGGGACATTTGCAACTTGAGATAACATGGCCAGGGAAGGTCTTACTAGGATGATATCTGAGTGAAGAGTAGACATGTAGGATGCAAGGGAGATAATGTAGAAAGGGTGAGGTGGAGGGAGGAAGTCCTTGCAGCCCTGTAAGCCCTTGTAAAGATTGGCCTTTATCCTGAGAGTTTTGAGCAGGAGCCTAAGATTGACCTGGTTACTAATTCATTGAAGAGGATCGGTGCTAAGAGATGCCAGGAGGTTACTGCAGTCCAGGACATTCCTGATCATGGCTTGCAGTGGTTACATTTTGGACAGATCTTGAAAGGAGAACCAATAGTGTTTGCCAACAGATTGGATATAGGTCAAGACAAAAAGAATAGTCAAAGATGATTCCAATTTTGGTCTAAGCCAAATCCTAGATGGCCAGAACTCAGGGGGAGCTGGTCTGGGGAGCAGGGGGAGTCAGGAGCTCAATTTGGGATATGTTATATATGAGCTGCCAGTCAGACAACCAAGTGGGAGTGTCTGGTTGGCTCTTGGATTCGTAGGTCTGGAATTCCAAGTAGGAGAGGTCTGGGCTGGAGGGAGGAATGATAGGAGGTGGTGATCAGAATATGAGATGCTTGCATATGGATTCTGGAGGGCTGCAGTTAATGATAATGACCAGGTCTAGGGTAAAACCATAGGAGTGAGTGTCTGAATTGTGAAGGAATCCAGGATCATTGGATGAAAAGCCAAAGAACTGAGCGATGGTAGAAGAATCCTCTCTGTGGATGTTGATATTGCCAAGCACTGTGATAAGAACAGTGTTGAAGACAAGGGAAGTGAGCTGTAGACCAAGTGATCCTATATTTGCAACAGGGAAGAGTAGCAGATGGCAATCTCTGGGATATTAGATTTAAAGCTGAGGAAGGGGGAATGGAGGAGGGACAGAGAATTGTCAGCAAGCATCAGTTAGCACCAAGGAGCCACCTCCAGGTCCAGTGGTTCAACAAGTGTGAGTACCTGTAGGAGAGGCAGCATTCTGAGGGAACAGCCCACTTTCAATTAGAGCAACAAAGTGAAGGGAAAATTCTGGGAAGAGATTGAAGATACAAGAGATTTTGCTGGTGACTATTCAAAGGGCACAGTGCACAAAGTTCAAGAGGGATAAACAGGGAGCCCAAGAAAGGTCTGTACAGAGCCTTTTGGGAATGACAATCCATGGGAAGAGGGAGACCTGGCTTTGCATAATGACCAGTGTAAACTAGGATGAAGTGCCTGAGGAGATTGGTCCCAACTGTTCTGGGCAGACAGGATGGGTGAGGCATGAGGGAGAGCCTGCAGAATTCAGGGACTCCTGACTTCAGCCAGGGCAGAGGTGACCCCACCCAGAGTGATCATGTTCCCATGAGAGACAGCAGAGGGCGGGTCTTGCTCTGAGCCTGCCAAGGCAGCCTGTAGCCTGGCCCTTCCACTCCATCACATGGAACTCGACCAGTGATTCTAGACTTTTTTGTGTGTCGTCTTTCACATTACCACAATTGAATGATAGCCTGTGCATTTAACCTTCTTAGCACCATCTTAGAATGTTTTTTTTGCCAGACTATTTATTTATTTTTTATATATATTTATTTATTTATTTATTTATTTATTTATTTTTATAAATTTATTTTTTATTGGTGTTCAATATGCCAACATATAGAATAACACCCAGTGCTCATCCCATCAAGTCCCCCCCTCAGTGCCCGTCACCCAGTCATCCCTACCCCCCTGCCCACTTCCCTTTCCACCACCCCTTGTTCCTTTCACAGAGTTAGGAGTCTCTCATGTTCTGTCTCCCTTTCTGATATTCCCACTCATTTTTTCTCCTTCCCTCCCTATTCCCTTTCACTACTTTTTATATTCCCTAAATGAATGAGATCATATGAGATACCACCTCACACCAGTGAGAATGGGGAAAATTAACAAGGCAGGAAACCACAAATGTTGGAGAGGATGTGGAGAAAGGGGAACCCTCTT
The DNA here is from genome assembly GCF_011100685.1 of Canis lupus familiaris. Classification (NCBI taxonomy): domain Eukaryota; kingdom Metazoa; phylum Chordata; class Mammalia; order Carnivora; family Canidae; genus Canis; species Canis lupus. The sequence continues at coordinate 10,916,050 of NC_049244.1, read as the reverse complement.
GCACTGTTGGTGGGAATGTGAACTGGTGCAGCCACTCTGGAAAACTGTGTGGAGGTTCCTCAGAGAGTTAAAAATAGACCTGCCCTATGACCCAGCAATTGCACTGCTGGAGATTTAATACCCCAAAGATACAGATGCAGTGAAACGCCGGGACACCTGCACCCCGATGTTTCTAGCAGCAATGTCCACAATAGCCAAACTGTGGAAGGAGCCTCGGTGTCCATCGAAAGATGAATGGATCAAGAAGATGTGGTCTATGTATACACTGGAATATTCCTCAGCCATTAGAAATGACAAATACCCTCCATTTGCTTCGACGTGGATGGAACTGGAGGGTATTATGCTGAGTGAAATAAGTCAATCGGAGAAGGACAAACATTATATGGTCTCATTCATTTGCCAGACTATTTAAAGTCTTCATGAATTTTCCATTGCTATTCAAATTAACATTCCCTTTTGAAGTGTCTGTCCTATCTTCACACCTGAAGATATTTGTCCCTTCTTCAGCTGGTGATCATCCAAGATATCTCCTAGATCTTCACTCTTCAAAGGTTTTGGGTAATGAAATCCTGTATGTTTTGCAAGATTTGAATTTCATGTTGCAATTGATTTGTGTATCACAAATACGCTAACTAGTGAAAAACATTTTGCTTAAGCCCAGCTGGGCACTTTTGTGTGTGAGCGCCTGACAGCAAACCACCCATCAGTTTATCAGCTTATATATGCCCCCAAAGACATGTGCTTCCCAGCTCAGTCAGAGTTCATGGAGACTTGGGTTTTGAAAATAAATATTTGGGTAATAAGAACCCTCTGCCATCCTGTAACGACTCTTTTAACTTAATAAATTTGATGATCCCACATGCAGGCATAGTTTGCATTTAAGAATTTGCCTTTAAAGTCAACCATGATAATAAGTGACCCTCCTGATCTATGTCTGTAGACATTTACTTATATTGTAATATTTTGATTCAGGGTTGATGAGTAACGCTGAGCAAACTGCACAGTCTTCTTCCACTCTTTTTCCTTAGAACCTCAGGAGATAGTTGAGGAGGTTAGGTGGCCTACACATGCAGTATGGAAAGATTAAGTCTCATTAGCATCTTAGGGTGTTTAGTCAACATCCTACACCAGCATTCCAGGGGTACCCATGTGATCGTTATTGAGACCTGCCATAACTTTCTGTTTTAGAGATTAGCTTTTCCAATGCCATTGCTAGAGGGAATGTTTTGAAGGTGTTCCTAAGAATTAACCTGTGACATTTTTTGCTTTTTCCTATTGCCACTCTCACGACCTTCCTTGAAGCAGATAATGGTTGGAATTCTCATTTCAAATCATCCTTGCTTCCCCTCTGGATTTATACTTAGGATGTATTTATCCTTTCTTCAAAGAAAGTCTCAAAAGTTCTACACAGTGTATTTTTTCAAGATATTAAGTACTTTTATTTACTATAAACAGGTAGTGCTTGCTTTCTATGAAATCTTCCTAGGAACTTGATAGATTTCATTAGTTGGGACTCCAAAATATTTAGCTTTAAGTATCACAAAAGTTTTGATGCCACTCGCTTTGTTGTTATTGTTGTTCCTTCATTATTATGTCAAGAAACGAAGCCTGTTTATAAACTCCACATGGACTTTTTGTGTAATGGTTATGAGTAGGTTTTAATGAAATTTGAGAGTGTCTCTAGAGATCACAGATACTGGGGCCTTTAACATTGCAGTGTTGCTTAGCAACCTGGAAGTCATTACATTTCCAGGCTCTGTAATAACATGATATACTTTTCTTTGCCAGTCCCTGATGAGAATGTAAGGGAAATAATCTCTTTCTAAAGGTTGCACTCTATGAGTGGGCAGCAAAATAGATTTTTTTTCTCTCCTCACAGTCCGAGCAGGTTTTAAATCAGTGCACAAGTACTGCTTTCTGAATGCTGTATGTGACAGAATGAGATAGATTCTAAGATGACATTCTTGGAAGGAAGATCTACTGTTCTGAAATAATGATTGTAAATACCATAGAAATCAACATATGTGGATACCATCACCATGTTGAAAAGAAGATTTGGCTTATTCGTTGACTACCAGTTAATGCAAGAATGTCTGCTTATTCTGTCCAGGTATTTGCAGGTACCAGGCAGGTTTTAAGAGTATAGGAAAACCATATGTTTTATGGGGGAACGTTTGAATTCTTGACTATCTTTGGAAAGATAACAACTCAAATGTCTGTCACCTGATGAATGGACAAAATAAAATGTGGTATATCCATACGGTGGACTATTATCCAGCCATGAAAGGGAGCAAAGTACTGATATGTGCTACAACAAGGATGAACCTTGAGAGCATTAGTGCTAAGTGAAAGTGAAAGAAGTCAGACACAAAATGCCACATACTGTATAATTCCATTTATGTGAAGCCCTAGAATAGACAAACCTACAGAGACAGAAGCATTAGTGGTTGCCAGGACTCAAAAGGGAGGGGATGAGAGTGACTGCTAACACATATGGGGTTTCGGGGGGTGATGAACATGATCCAAACCAGTTATGATGATGGTTTCACACCTTGGTGAATTTAATGAAAACCACTGAATTATACACTTTCAAAATGATGAATTTTATATTATGTGAATTTGTTATAAAGAAAAACTTACAGCATCTAAAAAAAAGGGGGGAGGAAATATATAGCCATGGTAGAAAACTTGAGAAATATATGAGTAAAAAGAAGAAAATCATCCTTAAATTTGTAATCTGTACAATTACCGTGGCTAATGTTTAGTTTTATTCTGGACACACGCAGCCTATATATGTGTATGCATATATACATATGCATAAAAACTACCTATAGACAGGGACCATAAGGGAAAGGAGGGAAACTGAGTGGGGAAAAATTAAAGAGGAAGACAAACCATGAGAGACTCTGAACTCTGGGAAACAGGGTTGCGGAAGGAGCACTGAGGAGGGCACATGATGAAATGAGCACTGGGTGTCATACTATATGTTGGCAAATTGAATTTAAATAAAATATTTAAAAATTAAAACCACACATATTGACACATTTCTAAATGATTTGAGATTTTAAATCACGGTGGTAACAAATTCATGTTTTTACTTTGACTACCTCCACAAATTCCATCAAAATGATCAGTATATGTTTAAAAGTAAACAAATGTAAAAAAATTAAAATAAGCAAAGTGTATAGTCTCACTGAAAACAGGGAAAACAATCAGTACTAGATGTCTAATTTGGGAAACTTCTAGAAGACACCAATTAGTTTAACAAAAAGGGTATTCAGAATTTAGGGGACCTCAGTTCACCACAGGCAAATAAGCAGGTTTATTAAGAAACTTCGGATGAATCCCAGGCTCAGGGGCAGCAGGGGCTCAGAGGGAGAGCAGAGACTGGGCCCTGGCCCCATCCTTGGACCTGTTTAGCACAGGAACTTCTCCAAGATGCCCTGGGGTAGGTACAAGGGTAACTGAATCCTGTGCTGGGCTGCCCCGGCCCCCCAAAGCCACTGCCCTCCACCAAAGTGGATGCTCAACCTTCAGATCCTATTCCTCCTCTAAATTTAAATTGACTCATTTCTCCTTCATTTCTCCCAGGGCAAGGCTGCCCACTGCTCTCAGCAGCCTCTGCTTAAGGGAGATTCCCTAAGGAATCCAAAGTGAGATCTTATAAATTCCTAAGGTGGCTCATCAGGCTACCAGTACTCATATAGATCTCATTTATGAATATGAATAGACAAAGAAGAATCAATTACTGGACACTTGAGGAAAGTCTGTAGCTAAAGAATGGCCACAGGTGAACCAGAAAAGCCAGTGGTTAAAAAATGATAAACAACAACAACAAAATAAGAAACAAGACTTAAAAAAAAAAATTCTAATTAGTATCCTCATAAAGACTTGAAAGATTATCGCATTCATAAACAAAACATGGCTTTCAAATTTTAAAACCCAGTGGAGAGATTGAGTAACAGAATACACTCTGACAAAAGCCAACTGAATTATTTATAAAACCAACTCGAAGAGTTCTTTCTGAACTCAGAATGAGAGAAATGTTAGGAACTATGGCAGATGGATCCAGAAAATCCAACAGCCTTTCATGGGCAGTCTATTAGCACTACAGGTCTGGTAATCTGCCTAAATTAATTACCCTCTTGGCAAAGGGAACAGCAAATACTTGACTGTGGTATGTAGACGTTTACCCCACATCCTCCACAGGAGAGCAATTTGCTGATAGGCTATATGTTTAAGTGTATTTGTATACTTACTGTGTATCTTTTTGCAAATTGTTCTCCTGTGGAGCTGTACATATACACAATGGTATGTGTGTGTTTGTATATGTCTCTATGTATGTCAGGTGTGTTTTTTAAAGATATGTGTTTAGGGCATTTCATTTATAGAATCTATTGAACTGGATGCTGATTGTGTAAAATATAAGATGTTACTACTCTTGGAAGTACATATTTTCTAGGGAATTACTATATATTTCCAAAACTATAAATACAAATAAAAGACCATTCCATCCCCTTTCCATTGTATTTAATCTAAATAAACAGTCACCCTCTTTGATGCTGAGCTAATGGGAACCACCAGCAAAGTAATTATCCCAGGTTCCTTGGGTTTCCATTGAAGTACATATTTTTTTCTCATCTCATATCATTTTTAATTTTCTTAATTGAGATATAATTGATATGTAACATTAATTTCAGATGTACAATTTAATTGGATATATGTATATATTGTGAAATGATCATCACAATAAGTCTGGTTAACATCCATCACCATGTCTCTTGTCTTTAAGGATAGCCATTTAAAAAGATATAAGATGTATTTTAATCTGTATTTTCTTTGTTTTTAATTTAAATTAAAGTTAGTTGACATGTAGTGTATTATTAGGTTCAAGGTAGAGTTTGGTGATTCATCAAGTCTTAAGAGGATTTCAAGAATGGAATTGAACTCATAGGGAAGCCATAAAGCCATTTGACCAGGATTTCTTTTCTGATCCCAAGGACTCTCTACATGGGGTGCCTTAAATACCCAAATGCTGCTTGCTATTTGCTCTGAGAGCATCTCTGGCCTTTGCAATGGTGCCACTGTGACTGTCTGTCTTTTCTGGATTAGCAGATCTAAACTGGGCAACCTTTCAGATGTGTGATTAACTGATAACCCTTTGTTGAGGGAAACAGTGAATCTATCCAAATGGTTTCTTTGCAATATGGAATATTTTATTTAAACCAATTTGATCTATGTCTTTAATCAAGAATATCAATTGTCCTGTTTATTTTTAAAAAGTCTTTAGTTTATTTGATACAGCTTTAGGATGTAGTGTTACATTGAGGTGGGTGAAGTCTGAACTTTGACAAGATGCTTGTTCTGCATTCCCAATGAAAGAGCTCATTCAGCATAGTGGTGAAGAGGCTTGGGGGTTTGGGAAGCCTTGGATTCAAGTCTCACTATTATTTGGTAAATAATTGGCCAAGTAATCTGTTTTCACTGATCTCTGTTTTCTAATATGAAAAATAGAAATAATAATATTTCTACCATAACATTGTTGTGAGGATTGAGCATGTAAGCAACATGCTTAGCATATGCATGGAACATAACTGCTCAGAAATGGTACCTCTTGTTATCATCAACATCCCCATCATCATTTTTATTCCTATATTATATTAATTTCTAGGCTTCAGAATGCCTAGTTGTCTTCTTTCCCAAATACATTTTTCACTCAATAATTGTAAAAACATTAGGGCATGAAAAATGTCTGCTGTTTATTTGAGGCTATTTTGAATTGGTTTCATTCAACTTTCATAGGTTCAGAGCTCAAGGTCATGAGGGCTAGTGCTGTATATTGTCAAAAAATTTTTTAATTGAAATTCAGTTTCATTAACATAGTGTATTATTAGTTTCAGAGCTTACACACAGCAAAGGAAACAGTCAACAAAATTAAAAGGCAAGCTACAGAGTGGGAGAAGATATTTGCAAGTGTACATAAAGGGCTAGTATCAAAAACCTGTAAAGAACTTAATCAAACTCAACACCCAAAAAAATCCAGTCAAATTTTATTTATTCCTTTTTTCTTTCCTTTAAATGAGGCCAGTGTTACTGTTTACTGGGACATAAAGCAGCTCTCACCCAGGGCGTGCCCCAGTAAAAACAACTATTTGCAGACCAGATACTGAGATTACCAATGAAAAGCACTTCTGGATTCTGAATCCAGAGTGTAGTGAACAGGCTGAAATAATACTGTCTCAGGGCTAGTTTGATGGTGTGATGGGGTCCACAGGACCTCCAGCCCCTTGCCATTCAAAACATGGTCCTAGATCTACAGCAGCTTTATTACTTGGAAACACATTTGAATGCAGAGTCTCAAGTCCCACCCCGTGTCTGCTGAATCAGAATTAGCATGTCAGCATGGTCCCCTCAGGAGATTCATGTGTACACTCTGAAAAATACTACTCTAAAAAAAAGAAGAAAAGAAAAACACTACTCTAGGGTCTGCTCCTGAAAATCCAGAGTGGATGGTTACTGAGGTGATAAAAAAAGATCTGGGTCTAAGAGATTCTCTTTTCAGAATCCAGTCTCTCTTAAGCCAGCTGCTTATACTTTCAGCTATGTTTTCAAGGAAGAGGATTGGGACTCTAATCTGTGTGTGTCCACTTTTTTTTAGAAGACCTGCTAACATCTACTTTTGGTAATGTTTTTATTTATTTAAAAAAAATTGAGAGAATGAATGAGAGAGAGAGAGTGCACATGAGCAGGGGCAGAGGGAGAGGGAGAAGTTGACTCCTCTGTTGAGCAGGGAGCCCAATGTGGGGCTCAATCGCAGGACCCTGAGATCATGACCTGGCCTGAAGGCAGACACTTAACCGACTGAGCCACCCAGGCACCCCTTTATTTCTTATTTTAATTTTTCTTATATTTGAACATGATCATAACATTCAAAGCTGACATAACTGTTTATGGTTTCTGTTTCTAAAGCTAGTTTAACTAGTAAAGAATTCACAAGGGGAAAGACTTTCAACAGCACTAGAAGAGAAATACCAGGGAGAGAATATTGATTACAAAATCCCGTGAAACAGGCTAGCAGAAAGTACGAGAGTTTTCCTATCTGCTAAAATGATAATATCCACCTACAAATGCATTAATAATGCAGTAATGTGGACAAAAGGCACAGCTCTCGGTCTGGCAGAGGGCAGGGAGCCAGTGTTGTTGCTGATCGATCAGTTTGAGGGCAGAGGCCATGAAGTGGGAATGGGGAGGGGAGTTACTGAGTGAGCCCTTGTAGTCATCACCAGTGACTGGATTGAGAGAGGACACATGGTTCAGACTTCTCTGTCCCTTACCTGCTGTGTGTCCTTGGACAAGTCATTTGACATCTCAAATCTGAGTACAATTTACCAGAGGGAGCATTTACGTTAGGATTATAGGAGAGAATAGTGCAGCACACAGTTTATCACAGCACAAAGCCATCAATAAAGGCATACATACGCATGTACAGGTGTAGACTTTGGAAATGGCAAGTGTCTTCACAAATACTCAGGACCCAGGTGTCTGTCCCTACCAGGCTGTAGACTTCCAGCACACTGATTTTCTCAGTCAACACCACTGCTGTTTGAGAACACATATTCTTCCTGTCTGTGATAGGCACCTTCTGCCCAGGGCATCGGTGACGGCTCAACTGGAATGCACACTGCGTAATGCATATAGTTTTATTGCTTGCCTTGGAGCTTGGAAGTCAGTTTTATTGCTGTCCCAGTCAGACGTGGCGAAGCAGCAATCCTCTGGCACAGAGGAGGCCTCTGTGGCCTGCTTTCCCCAAATCAGGGATCGGCCGTGCTGGGCCTCGCTCAGGAGAGCTCAGAGCCATCAGCAGAGCTGCTCATGACTTATGCATGAAGCCAGGTGATCCCATCTGGCCTCCCTCAAGGTCTTGACCCTTCCTCGGCCCTTCCCTGCTGCCAACACAGAATCCATAGGCCCTGGGGAACCAGAGGGCTGTTGCCAATTACTGTGGGCATCTCTCTGTGCCCCCCCCCCCCCCAGCAAAAGAGCTCCTTGTGCCTTGTTAGGCTTAATTGGTTGGCCCCTGAGAGCTGGAGTCTATGGTTTGAGTCTCACCAGTGGCCCTGAGGCATTCTGAGGATGGGCAGCATGGTTTTCAGAGTCCACAGTGTAGAGGTGCACAGGCTTACTGCCTCCTTTACCACCCCAAAAGCTGGTGGGTAGCCAGACTGCACGTCAGTGCCATGGCTGCAGCAAATGACACTGGAAACTATGTCACTACACAAAAACTTTCCAGGAACACCGCATCCAGGGTAGGGTGCCTGGATCTTCTGAGCTGTCATGAACGTGGAATATTCTCTGCTGCTAAGTGCAGGGAATTCCAGTTACTCTTGCCAGCTGTTCATCAGATGACACTAAAGATTGGGAAATAGTTTTCCTCAAAGTTACTGTTTTGACCCCCTTCTTAATAATGATGTAAAAGTCAACATGTGTCAAGTGCTCTCTCTGGGCTGTCCACCAAGCTGCGTCATCGACCTGGACAATATAAGAACAGCCCTAGGGGAGCACATATTAATATCTCCATTTTCCCCAGTTGAGGACACTGAGGCATAGGAGGCCAAATGAGTAAGTGGTAGATCTGGGATTTGAACCCACATAATTTACCTTACCATCTTTAACCATTATCATCATCTTGAATAGTGTACGTCATATCATATTTACCCCAAATAAGGAGGAAATTATGCACCTAAAATGGTTAAGATGGTAAATTTTATGTTAGGTTTATTTTATCACAATTTTTTAAAAAATTGGAAAAAAAATTGGCAAAATCGTCCAGGGCCTACTTTTATAAATATGTTTCTAATTTGAATGTTCCTAACTGATCTCTGCTTTCAGTAACCTGAATGTATCAATCTCTAATTCAATTATAAATTCTAGCTTTTCCCTTAAAGTTGTATTTTCTCAAAAAAAAAAAAAATCCCCAAATAATTTGGTGCCATCTTTCCTGGGAACTTTCAGTATACATGTCAACAGTACTCTCAATGGTGGCATTTTTCATGTTCTTCAATTCCACACGTCTATGCCAGTTTTCAGGTCATACCTGAAATGAATTTACTAGTTCCAACCATCTTTCTTAGTGTTAACCCTCTGCTAGGGCTGAGAAGTGGGTTATTCTGGATAATTGAGGTATCTAATCAATGGTGCCTTAGGAACTAGGCTACAGTAAAACATGCTTATCAGCAAAACTCTTCTAAATAAAAATTGGTCTTTGCTGGACTGTTTTGAACCCCTTTCTTAAAAAAAAGATTTTGAGAGAGAGAATGTGTGTGTTTGAGTGGGGAGGGGCCGAGACGGAGGGAGGAAGAATCTGAGACAGACTTCACTCAGCTCAGAGCCTGACACGAGGCTCGATCCCACGACCGTGAAACCATGATCTGAGCCGAAATCAAGAGTCAAATGTTTAACCGACTGAGCCACCCAGGCGCCCCTGAGCTCCTTTCTAAGTACACAGTGACCCATGTGATATGAACAGCTAAAATTTCAAGCATAGCCTTTTTCGATTAGTTTGTTGTTGCTATTTTATTAGTATGGCTGAAGTTCCAACTTCATAATAACATAAAATCAAAAAAGAGCCACTAAAAATAGAGCCACCTTCCTTAGAAACAACACCAAAGCATTAGCATCTATCTTCAAAGATTTTATGGCAGAAACTTGCACTTAATACACCTCCATTATATCAAAATTCAAGTAAGGTGCTGCATTTTATCATCATGATTAATATTACACATTCACAGAAATGTACGGGGAACAAATTAAAACACTCTTGCCCCCAGCACCCACTAAGATGCTCCTTTGAAAAAAGTCTTAGTGAGTCACGCTAGGATATGAAAACTTCTAGTAATGTTGTGATGTAAAATAATCCCCAAATAATGATGTATTTTCAGCAGTATAGCTTTTGAGCTTATAAGCAGTTATACGGAGGATGTGCACCACGTTCTGGTGGATTCGGTCGTCTGCCCCCTCAGGGAATGATCCGTGTCAGTCCTGACCCCTGGAAGAGAGGAGTTTGTGTTCAAGAGCCCTTGGCAAACAGCAGGATAATAAATGAGCACTTTTGATAAATCAGCTTATTTTTTTCCCCGAATTTTATGTCATCCAATCAGTTTTCTCTCGATCAAATCTAAGTCTCCTGTTTTCTAGTTCAAATCTTTTGAAAACTCTCCAAACCCGTTATCCCCCCCCCCCCCCCATCTTCTCTGTTGGCTGATGACTTTTTCTTCATATTTCGCTGAGAAATAGAGGCCTTCGGGAGAGAACTGCCTCCAACTCCTGCCCCAACGTGGCCACCTCCCGGCATCCATGCCGCTCCCCTCCTGGCCTCCCCTTCTGCCCCCGGCCCTCTCTTCCCTCTTGCTCCAGGATGTTTCTCTGACATCCCTCCCGCATTGTCACAGTCCCCTTAGCTGGGTCCTTCCCATCCGAGCACAGTAAGCTGTTACATCACCTGCCTCTTTTCTTTCTTTTTTTTTGTTTGATTTGCTTTTTTTTATTTGGGTTTTGTTTTGTATTTCGGTGGGATTTTGTGAGTGAGTGAGGGTGTGGGATGGAGGGGGATCGGGGTAGGGGAGGGGTAGGAGGTGGGTGGGTGGTGGATTTTTAGATGCGTGGATTAGGAATGAAGTTTTGAAGGGAAGTATAAATTGTGAATTAGGGAGGTAATTATGGAAGGATAGGGAAGTGAGGTGCGTTAGTTATGAGAGGAGGAGGGAGGAAGGAGGAAGGAGTTCGGTAAGTAAGTTACGGAATGGAACTTCCAGGGCCTTCTTCCTTTTCAGTGACTTCCTCATTTCCTTCCGTCATGCTTTCCTGTTCGTTCTTCCTTCCTTTTCTTTTCCTTCCTTTCCTTCCTTTCCTTTCCTTTTCTTTTCCTTTTCCTTTCCTTTTTCCTTTTCCTTTCCTTTTTTTTCTTTCTTCCCTCCCTGGAGTTCAATTTGCCAACATATAGCATAACACCCAGTGCTCATCCCGCCAAGTGCCCCCCCTCAGTGCCCGTCACCCAGTCACTCCCACCCACCGCCCACCTCCCTTTCTACCACCCCTTGTCCCAGAGTTAGGTGTCTCTCATGTTCTGTGACCCTCACTGATATTTCCCACTCATTTTTTCTCCTTTCCCCTTTATTCCCTTTCACTATTTTTTATATTCCCCAAATGAATGAGACCATATAATGTTTGTCCTTCTCCGATTGACTTATTTCACTCAGCATAATACCCTCCAGTTGCCTTTAGAAAGGAGAAAACAACTTCTCCTGCCCCACATCCCTGCCTCAATTCTGCATTTCCTGCCACCCCCCACCCTGCCCCTGTAAAACCCCTTAGGATCCAGCTTGTGAGGCTTTCACCCCCACCCCTCCCTCAGGCAGCCCTCACTGTGGCAGCTGGTGACCCATCAGCCCGCCACCTGCCTTTCACGTGGCCTGTGCCACATGGTAGCTCTACCCTTCGAGAAACTCTCCTCTCTGGGTTTCTGGGATAGCATGTTGTCCTGCTCCATCTACATTCACTCCTCAGGTGGCTCAGCCAGTCCCTTGCCTCTCCAGTCACCTCCGTGTTTACTCCCTCAAGCCCCTGAACTTGAGCCTGATGGCATCCGGCCTGCTTCTTACCGTCACTTGGCTGGCTGTTGTACCTTAGACTTTCCAACCCCCACCCTCCCTCACAGCCTGTTCTCAACACAGCAGCCGGAATAATAACCCCTTTAAGCCCAAAGTGAGATCATGGCTCTCCTTCTCAGATCAAAATCTAGATCTGTTACGACACCTGCTGCAGTAGCCTGAACTAAGTGGCATTCATCAACTCCTCGTCTCCTGTGGGGGAGACCACCTCAGGGAGAGTAGGTGAAGTGTTGGATGGGCAGGCAGCAGACCAATTCCAGAGCCACTTCCATTTCATGTCTGCATTCACCAAATGTGCTGAGCCCTACCCTGTGCCACGCTGCACACTGGGCGTTGGGCAGGCCAGTCTCTAGCCCCGGGGAACTCTCCACCCTGCTTATGTAGCTATGGGATCTTGGTGTTCCACTCAGAGGAGCTGACATTGAGGGAGGCAGACCAAATACAGTCTGTAGTTTCATCTCACTGGCTCTCACACAGCCTGGAGCTCGGCCTTCCTCCGAGCTCAGTGCTCTGGCACTTGGGGGAGTGGGGTGTGCCCCACATTGCACTGACACATTCTCAGAGGTGGATGCAAACTACTGAGTGGAGCTGCTACTTCTTCCTTCCAAGATAGCATTCACAAGGAGGAAGGTTTCAATTTCAGGTGTAGGTCTAAGTCTCTGCTCTACACTGGGAAACCTTGGCCAAGGTACTTCCTGAACCGTTCTTTTCTTATCTAATAAACTAGCGATTTTAGATCTGCCCTGTAGGTTACTATAAGGATCAGAGCTCACCCAAATGTTCTCAATATACTAGGCTTTTAGGGTCACCATTTCCTTTAATCACCACGTAAAACAATTGATATGCCATAGGGTCCCAGCACTTCCCATGGTTGCCGAAGATGCCTGAGAAATAGAAGAGGCTTAGATTCTGTTGGTCACTTGTACCCCAAATCCCTGCTTGCTACTCATGATCACACCTTTGGTGTTCTGTCCCTTCTCACCCTGCAGGCTCTGCTTAAAGCCTTCACCTGAGCCTTCTTGTTTCATCCATCAGCATTCCACTTCTCCAGGAATGAGGAGGGAGCATTTTCCACCTGCTACCTGAACTGCCAGGCCTCATTCTGCCTTGCACCTCAATTTCCCAGCTGTCCTCACCCTTCCTTTAGCTCCTGCTCCCTCAGCCTTGGCTCCTACCTGCGATCTGAACCTGCCACTGTGCACCTGCTCACCAGGCTCTCGGCTCTAATGGGCTTTGCCTGGTTTCACCTCGCCTTCCACACCAATCCCTGTCTTCCTTATGGACCACCTAGACCAGAGAAACATTTTCCTCCTTAGCTAACAAAATTAAATCTTTATTTTTAGTTTCTGATTGTATAGGTAACATGTGACTTTTAGTCATAACGATTTAAGTGTTACGGAAATTATTTAAAAAATTAAAAATCCCAGAGAAAGGAATCCTATGAAACCTACCGTCTCACGACCACCCTTTTGCACCGGCTTGTATGGCATGGAGTTTTAAATCTGCTTGGTCTACAATTAATAAATAGTGGAGACATAAAGGATATAGTTGCTGATGTTATGATTTATAATGCTGCCACATCCCTAGAGCCTGTAGGAATGATCACATCAGAAAAGAATAGTCAGAATCACTGACAATTCAGAGAAAAGAGAGATGAGCAAGAGACAGGACACTAGACAATATACATCTGACGATAACAAATCAAATATATTCCTGCCAGGCAGCTCCGGGCCTTGTCTGTGTGTCTGACACATCCCGATGACTGTCACATCTCAATCTCATATTCATAGGACCTGATGTTCTTTGAGTGATCCTCTTTCCTTTATAGAAAAATATGGGAAGTCACAGTAGAGCCAATGAGCAGTTGGGCACAGGGAACATAAGGGACAGGGCCCCTCTGTGGTGGCCTGCAAATATGAACACAAATTCAATTATGAAGGTCATGACCTATTTTCATCTCAACAAGGTTAGAGTGATAAACAATTTACGCGTAAGGGAAAATGGCTTGATAGTTAAATGAAATACCCAGGTGTTTATCTAAAAGATGCTGTAGGGATATCCTTGGGGCTAGCAATCTGTTTGCATAGAGTGTCTGTTCAAAGTTTTTCTGTTTTGAATTTGATGACATTTTTAAGCTAGCTGTTTCATTTTAGCATACCCAGTAATGAAGAAACAAGTGTGAATAGGAGACAATGCTAGTTAAACATTATACCAGCCCTACCCTGTCATTTCTTGAAACTATTAAAATGTATGTTGTTTATATGAAATCATTATAAATTTATAACAAGTCTAATCTGTGGTGATGCACTGTCCATGGACTGTGAATTATTGTTCTAAATTTCGGGTGGCAGATGCTTTCTCTGAGTGATGGTGCTGGGATGATTAGCTCCTGTGATGCAGTGTAAGAATATGTCTTTAATTTGCATAAAACACAAGTGCTGATTATACAGTTTGATTTGAGATCTTCTACAATATTTTTCCCAAACAACAATCTTGACAATCAGCTCTCTTACAATAAGGAAGTGCTGATTGATTATGAATACTGCCCTGAAGACTTTCTACCCCCAAATCTGCATTAAAAATGTATCCATAGAGACGATGACACTAAAAAACATCACTAAGTCCAGGATGGGTGCAGTAATGAGCTGTAAGCAGAAGTTAGGTTCTGTGAAGCTTTTGCTGAGCCCAAGGGCACGCAGTTTGGAGGTTGGGATTCAACCCAGGATTGGATCGGTTGGATGGAAGGGAGGAAGAATCTGAGACAGACTCCACTCAGCTCAGAGCCTGACACGAGGCTCGATCCCACGACCGTGAAACCATGATCTGAGCCGAAATCAAGAGTCAAATGTTTAACCGACTGAGCCACCCAGGCGCCCCTGAGCTCCTTTCTAAGTACACAGTGACCCATGTGATATGAACAGCTAAAATTTCAAGCATAGCCTTTTTCGATTAGTTTGTTGTTGCTATTTTATTAGTATGGCTGAAGTTCCAACTTCATAATAACATAAAATCAAAAAGAGCCACTAAAAATAGAGCCACCTTCCTTAGAAACAACACCAAAGCATTAGCATCTATCTTCAAAGATTTATGGCAGAAACTTGCACTTAATACACCTCCATTATATCAAAATTCAAGTAAGGTGCTGCATTTTATCATCATGATTAATATTACACATTCACAGAAATGTACGGGGAACAAATTAAAACACTCTTGCCCCCAGCACCCACTAAGATGCTCCTTTGAAAAAAGTCTTAGTGAGTCACGCTAGGATATGAAAACTTCTAGTAATGTTGTGATGTAAAATAATCCCCAAATAATGATGTATTTTCAGCAGTATAGCTTTGAGCTTATAAGCAGTTATACGGAGGATGTGCACCACATTCTGGTGGATTCGGTCGTCTGCCCCCCTCAGGGAATGATCCGTGTCAGTCCTGGACCCCTGGAAGAGAGGAGTTTGTGTCAAGAGCCCTTGGCAAACAGCAGGATAATAAATGAGCACTTTTGATAAATCAGCTTATTTTTTTCCCCGAATTTTATGTCATCCAATCAGTTTTCTCTCGATCAAATCTAAGTCTCCTGTTTTCTAGTTCAAATCTTTTGAAAACTCTCCAAACCCGTTATCCCCCCCCCCCCCCCCCATCTTCTCTGTTGGATGATGACTTTTTCTTCATATTTCGCTGAGAAATAGAGGCATTCGGGAGAGAACTGCCTCCAACTCCTGCCCCAACGTGGCCACCTCCCGGCATCCATGCCGCTCCCCTCCTGGCCTCCCCTTCTGCCCCCGGCCCTCTCTTCCCTCTTGCTCCAGGATGTTTCTCTGACATCCCTCCCGCATTGTCACAGTCCCTTAGCTGGGTCCTTCCCATCGAGCACAGTAAGCTGTTACATCACCTGCATCTCTTTCATTCTTTCTTCTTTCTTTTCTTTTCTTTTTCTTTCTTTCTTTATCTTTTTCTTTTTCTTTTCTTTTCTTTTTTTTTTTTTTCTTTTTTTCTTTTTTCTCTTTATTTCTTTTCCTTTCCTTTCTTCCTTTTCTTCCTTTCTTTCCTTTCTTTCCTTCTTTCCTTTCCTTCTTTCCTTATTTCTTCTTTCTCTTTCTTCTCTTCTTTTTCTTTTTTTCTTGTCTGTCTTTCTTCCTTCTTCTTCTCCTTCCTTCCTTCTTCCTTCTTCCGTCCTCCTTCCTTCCTTTTTTCCTCCTTTCCTTCCTTTCCTTTCTTTCCTTTCCTTCCTTCCTTTCCTTTCCTTTCTTTCTTTTTTTTCCTTTTCCTTTTCCTTTTCCTTTTCCTTTTCCTTTTCCTTTTCCTTTTCCTTTTTCTTTCTTCCCTCCCTGGAGTTCAATTTGCCAACATATAGCATAACACCCAGTGCTCATCCCGCCAAGTGCCCCCCTCAGTGCCCGTCACCCAGTCACTCCCACCCACCGCCCACCTCCCTTTCTACCACCCCTTGTCCCAGAGTTAGGTGTCTCTCATGTTCTGTGACCCTCACTGATATTTCCCACTCATTTTTTCTCCTTTCCCCTTTATTCCCTTTCACTATTTTTTATATTCCCCAAATGAATGAGACCATATAATGTTTGTCCTTCTCCGATTGACTTATTTCACTCAGCATAATACCCTCCAGTTGCCTTTAGAAAGGAGAAAACAACTTCTCCTGCCCCACATCCCTGCCTCAATTCTGCATTTCCTGCCACCCCCCACCCCTGCCCCTGTAAAACCCCTTAGGATCCAGCTTGTGAGGCTTTCACCCCCACCCCTCCCTCAGGCAGCCCTCACTGTGGCAGCTGGTGACCCATCAGCCCGCCACCTGCCTTTCACGTGGCCTGTGCCACATGGTAGCTCTACCCTTCGAGAAACTCTCCTCTCTGGGTTTCTGGGATAGCATGTTGTCCTGCTCCATCTACATTCACTCCTCAGGTGGCTCAGCCAGTCCCTTGCCTCTCCAGTCACCTCCGTGTTTACTCCCTCAAGCCCCTGAACTTGAGCCTGATGGCATCCGGCCTGCTCCTTACCGTCACTTGGCTGGCTGTTGTACCTTAGACTTTCCAACCCCCACCCTCCCTCACAGCCTGTTCTCAACACAGCAGCCGGAATAATAACCCCTTTAAGCCCAAAGTGAGATCATGGCTCTCCTTCTCAGATCAAAATCTAGATCTGTTACGACACCTGCTGCAGTAGCCTGAACTAAGTGGCATTCATCAACTCCTCGTCTCCTGTGGGGGAGACCACCTCAGGGAGAGTAGGTGAAGTGTTGGATGGGCAGGCAGCAGACCAATTCCAGAGCCACTTCCATTTCATGTCTGCATTCACCAAATGTGCTGAGCCCTACCCTGTGCTACGCTGCACGCTGGGCGTTGGGCAGGCCAGTCTCTAGCCCCGGGGAACTCTCCACCCTGCTTATGTAGCTATGGGATCTTGGTGTTCCACTCAGAGGAGCTGACATTGAGGGAGGCAGACCAAATACAGTCTGTAGTTTCATCTCACTGGCTCTCACACAGCCTGGAGCTCGGCCTTCCTCCGAGCTCAGTGCTCTGGCACTTGGGGGAGTGGGGTGTGCCCCACATTGCACTGACACATTCTCAGAGGTGGATGCAAACTACTGAGTGGAGCTGCTACTTCTTCCTTCCAAGATAGCATTCACAAGGAGGAAGGTTTCAATTTCAGGTGTAGGTCTAAGTCTCTGCTCTACACTGGGAAACCTTGGCCAAGGTACTTCCTGAAACGTTCTTTTCTTATCAATAAACTAGCGATTTTAGCATCTGCCCTGTAGGTTACTATAAGGATCAGAGCTTCACCCAAATGTTCTCACATATACCAGGCTTTTAGGGTCACCATTTCCTTTAATCACCACGTAAAACAATTGATATGCCATAGGGTCCCAGCACTTCCCCATGGTTGCCGAAGATGCCTGAGAAATAGAAGAGGCTTAGATTCTGTTGGTCACTTGTACCCCAAATCCCTGCTTGCTACTCATGATCACACCTTTTGGTGTTCCTGTCCCTTCTCACCCTGCAGGCTCTGCTTAAAGCCTGCACCTGAGCCTTCTTGTTTCATCCATCAGCATTCCACTTCTCCAGGAATGAGGAGGGAGCATTTTCCACCTGCTACCTGAACTGCCAGGCCTCATTCTGCCTTGCACCTCATTTCCCAGCTGTCCTCACCCCTTCCTTTAGCTCCTGCTCCCTCAGCCTTGGCTCCTACCCGCGACCTGAACCTGCCACTTGCACCTGCTCACCAGGCTCTCGGCTCTAATGGGCTTTTGCCTGGTTTCACCTCGCCTTCCACACCAATCCTGTCTTCCTTATGGACCACCTAGACCAGAGAAACATTTTTCCTCCTTAGCTAACAAAATTAAATCTTTATTTTTAGTTTCTGATTGTATAGGTAACATGTGACTTTTAGTCATAACAATTTAAGTGTTACGGAAATTATTTAAAAAATTAAAAATCCCAGAGAAAGGAATCCTATGAAACCTACCGTCTCACGACCACCCTTTTGCACCGGCTTGTATGGCATGGAGTTTTAAATCTGCTTGGTCTACAATTAATAAATAGTGGAGACATAAAGGATATAGTTGCTGATGTTATGATTTATAATGCTGCCACATCCCTAGAGCTGTAGGAATGATCACATCAGAAAAGAATAGTCAGAATCACTGACAATTCAGAGAAAAGAGAGATGAGCAAGAGACAGGACACTAGACAATATACATCTGACGATAACAAATCAAATATATTCCTGCCAGGCAGCTCCGGGCCTTGTCTGTGTGTCTGACACATCCCGATGACTGTCACATCTCAATCTCATATTCATAGGACCTGATGTTCTTTGAGTGATCCTCTTTCCTTTATAGAAAAATATGGGAAGTCACAGTAGAGCCAATGAGCAGTTGGGCACAGGGAACATAAGGGGACAGGGCCCCTCTGTGGTGGCCTGCAAATATGAACACAAATTCAATTATGAAGGTCATGACCTATTTTTCATCTCACCAAGGTTAGAGTGATAAACAATTTATGCGTAAGGGAAAATGGCTTGATAGTTAAATGAAATACCCAGGTGTTTATCTAAAAGATGCTGTGGGATATCCTTGGGGCTAGCAATCTGGTTTGCATAGAGTGTCTGTTCAGAAGTTTTCTGTTTTGAATTTGATGACATTTTTAAGCTGGCTGTTTCATTTTAGCATACCCAGTAATGAAATAAACAAAGTGTGAATATGAGACAGTGCTAGTTAAACATTTATACCAGCCCTACCCTGTCATTTCTTGAAACTATTAAAATGTAATGTTTTTATGTGAAATCATTATAAATTTATAACAAGTCTAATCTGTGGTGATGCACTGTTCCATGGACTGTGAATTATTGTTCTAAATTTCGGGTGGCAGATGCTTTCTCTGAGTGATGGTGCTGGGATGATTAGCTCCTGTGATGCAGTGTAAGAATATGTCTTTAATTTGCATAAAACACAAGTGCTGATTATACAGTTTGATTTGAGATCTTCTACAATATTTTTCCCAAACAACAATCTTGACAATCAGCTCTCTTACAATAAGGAAGTGCTGATTGATTATGAATACTGCCCTGAAGACTTTCTACCCCCAAATCTGCATTAAAAATGTATCCATAGAGACGATGACACTAAAAAACATCACTAAGTCCAGGATGGGTGCAGTAATGAGCTGTAAGCAGAAGTTAGGTTCTGTGAAGCTTTTGCTGAGCCCAAGGGCACGCAGTTTGGAGGTTGGGATTCAACCCAGGATTGGATCCCTCTTCTCAGGGCAAGTCTTAGATGTGGGTAAACCAAAAGCTGCCATTTCTCAGGGTGATTGAAGAGGACTAGGAATGCTTTCCACCTCAAAGTATCTCTGTCTTCCCTGAAAGTCATCATCTGTTCCTAAAATTCTACCACCAGAGATCTCTTTTGGGGGAACAGGCTCTCCTTAATAGGTAGGCACTCTTGGAAAGTTGTTTTTGCCATCAGCACAGTCAGTTCATTGGCAAGTAAGAGTTTTCTAGCTGCTTTCCAATGTGGTGGCGAGCTGAGAGCAACTCCTTCAAAAATGATGAACATAATAGGAACACATCAATGCTTTGATACATGTATTGGGGGAAGGGAAAGTCAGTGACCCAGATCACTGGGGAAAGGAGATCCACAAGGTAAAAGTGAGGTCAGCTAGCTATTCTGGATTTCCACAGTATAACAGAGGGCAAGTGTTTACCTGGAAAGGCCCGCACAGTAGTTCTTATCTACAATTATATGTGCCTGTCATGAAAACAGATTTAGAAATTAAGTTATACTCTAGTAAACAGTTTCTTTGTTGGGCTGGCAGATCTGCCTCAGAGTGGGGTCCTCATTTCCTGAGATTCCAGGAGCCTTGTATAAGCTGGCCTCTGTCAAGCTTTTGCCTGCTTCCTAACTTAGAAGCAGAAAGTACAATAAAGAGTACTTACTATATGGTCTTGACCTCAGAGAGCTCCCTGTCCTAATGAGCAAGAAGCATGTTACCACCCAGTGTTTGTAATTTAGGAGGTAAAATCAAAAACTTTAACAAAAATGAGAATTACCTGCAAATGTGCTCCATAAATGAGATAGGAGAAAATGAAACCATTAAAACTTATTCTCCATTGAAATCTCTGAAAACAGATTTCAGAGATAGCCAGAGAAGCTTGATTTGTAATGGATGCAATTTATGAAAATGGCAGCCAGTAATCCTTGGGAAATAAGAGGCCCCTGCCTAGTCACGCCTTTTGGTAAAAGGAAATTGGTCCTCGTTGTCTCATAAGGCCCTCCCTATGAGATCATGATTCTAGCACAGCCTCTCCTCAGGCACTGTGGACTGATGGGAGAAGAAGGGACCACAGAGTGGCCAATGATGCACCCAGCATGGTGCCCACAACGGGATTACATACCCCAGCATCCCTTGCATTCAGATTCTAGCTGCTTGTGGGAACACATATATGTGAGATTCTGGGTTGAGTTTCCTTAGGAGGCAAAGCTGCCTTTTCCTCTCTTTGCCCATTTGCCAGCTGGATACAGAGGGCTCTGAGACCCACCCATGGGACAGTTGGAGCCAGAAGGTGGAAGGAGCATGTGTCTCTGAGGTACCAGGTAGCAGGCGCCTTTTGAAGCTTGTGTTGAACCATCTGTTAGAGGAGACAAAAGTAAACTTCTAGGCCCCTGAGATTTGGGTGATGGGAGTGGTTGGGGACTGTTATTTCATCTAGCATCATTCTGGCTAATGTAGTAGGTTAACCCGTGGAAATAAGTTGGAAAATTGTAACACAGTCTTTCCTTGTTTTGCTTTAGTTATTATTGATTTCATGTCCAGTATATAACAGATTGCTCATCAAATACATCAGTACAAATTTGTGCCTGTTTCCCCAGCCCTTTGAGTGAACATTATCTGGTTTATACTCAGCGAGGTAGGTCATTGCTTAGTGGAGCCAAACCCTGCTTGTTCTAACCAATGGGAACTTGATGTCCAGAGAGGGTTCTAAGAGGGGGAGACCCAGGAGCAATGAACACCAAGCTTCAAATTTCACAGAGTAAGCAGGAGGCAGTATCCCTGGAAGAGGCTAGAGTCAAGTTGTTTCTTTGATTCCCAAGCCTAAAGAGGAAGGTTACCATCTACTGCTGACATTGAAAGCAAGTCCAGCAGAGTTAAAAGTATGAGAAAGCAGGGCAAGAGGCAGATTCCAAGTTCCATGGGCACCATTTTGACACCCAGTGGGTAGAAGGTGCTGCAGGTCTAGTTTGCTTGAGATTTGAAAATGGATATGCCCTACTTTCTTTTGAGCTGCCCTTGTCTGACCTCAAAGGCACACACATTTCCCTCTTAATCAGCACCTTAGGTTAGATCCCTTGAGTCATTTGCCTTCCTCCACGACCACCAACCTCCTGCTTGGACTTTGGGCTCTGCAGAGATGAGCCTGGGAACCTAGTCTAAAGGAGTAGGGTAGGTTAAGAGCAGCTAAGCTGCTCTCCTGGCCAAATCAAAAGGGCTCTGTTATGATTGTTAACTATTTTTGGCTGCTTCTTGGTGGTCAAAGTGTCCTAAACCTGGGACCAGAGCATGGGAAAAATGTGCTTATACCTAAAAGAGCGGGGTCCCCAAAATATGAAGGGGCCAGGGAAAGCAGTGGCTAAAAATGGGGACCCCAGTGGCAGGACTAGTGAAGACCTCAGGGGAACACCAAAACTTAATATACAGAGTTTTAGCCTTCTTTTTAAAATGGCAAATTCCTTCTGAAACTCTCAGTGAATACTATTATAAATACTAATCAAGTCAGTGATGCCTTGAGGGAGAAAGGAAGGAAGAACAGTGTGTGCTGTGACCCTCACCATTCCTCGGTGGCTACAGTGATAGTTGGAGCATGGATGGGGGAGGGAGTCAGGGGTCCCTGAATCCAGGTGGTAACCGGAGCCTTGCAGAGATGCCTACAGCCTAGTAAAGAGCACAAGACCACAGCCAGAGAACATGACAGTCCAGAGACACACCAACCCCATTCTTCAAATACACTGGAGTGGTATTTGTCAGTCTTTCATCATTATCATCATCATCATCATCATCATCATCATCATCATCATGCATCCAAGGGAACCTTTTGAGACACTTTTTTCTAATTGCCTCTTGCTATTAAATTTTAATACTGCAGACATTCTGCCCTTCTGTCTATCTGGTGGTCCCTGGGAGAGCCATAAATCACTGTAATATCTAAGATTTAGTCCTGCCCCTACCAAGAGCCAATTTTCACCTCTTTTGGATCAATATCGCCCTGTTGAGAATGTATGCCCTAGAAGGTGACTCAGAAAGGAGGGAAGGTCAGTTCTTCTACCCAGTGAATGGGGGTGACCCTGGTAGTCACAGTGGACACAACACACAACACACCTATCCCTCTGTTGTGGAGATTCACATGTGGTAGGGAAGATGGCTGTATTTGAAAAGACAGAAGCTTGGGTTTGTCTCCAAGGGAAAGCTTTATGTCTAAGTAGCCAGTAAGGCTCTTATAGCAATGTTGGGGGCAGAGGGAGGACCTGGGGGGGATGGGGGGCATCCATGAGAAGAGAAAGAATGAAGCACTGCCTATCAGACACTACTCTAGAATGCCTGGAGTTTCTAATTTCTAATTATTTCTAAATACATCCTGGAGGAATTGGCAATTATGCCACTTTTCATTAGCGGAAACTGGATGCAATTCTTGGTGTATTTCCAGAAACCAGGCCACAGCTTTTGTCCATCAGATGTGTATTGTTTCAGCTCCTAGTTTGACTCTTTTTGTGAAGAAGAAAGGGCATAAGTCTCTGCCTCCACACACCCTAGCACCAGACCTTCCACCAACAATCCCACGGAAGTATTTCCTGTTGTGCTAACTTGTCTTTTAGGGGAGCCAAGGCCTTGACTCACCAGCTTCTAAAGGGTTTGGTCAAGCTGTGATACAGAGTGTAAAGTTCTCATCTAGTGCCCAGAGTTTATGGGCTTTCCAGAGAATAACTCAGGTGGCTTGACTTGTCATGAGTCCAGAGCACTCTGGTGTGAACTGAAAAGGAATACACCTGAAAACAGCTGAAAAGTAGAAGTTGACCATGGAACACTTAATTTTGGCCATATGAATGAGGAGAATCTTTCATTACCAGGTCCTACAGCTCCTATTCCTGGTGCTCCTGAGAAGTCGTGTGCTCTTTTGACTGAACTTCCATTCTGGAAGAGGAGCCTGCAGGCAGGTGTCCTGCAAACGAATGGCCCAGTGCTGGAGGAAAAGGCCTGGTGGCAAGGTCTCCAAAAGGACCAAGCCTCATTCATTTCTCTGCAATAGGCAATCTGCACACATCTGGAAACAGCAGCCAACACCTTTGGGGGCTTTTCCTGCTCAGACTTTAAAATGGAAATTTGGATTTCTGGATCTTTTCAATGATGACCGAGGCAGTTCCAGTGAGGGGAATCTTGCCAAACTCAGACACTTCTTGAAAGACATAGTGAAGAGTAAATGATGAATTCATCACAAAGAATACAGGATGATTCTGGTGTTACTTGATGCAGGCTTAGCTTTAGTTATACTGTTAAAACACTCCCCTTCCCCGCCCCACACGCCCACCTGGCTATCCTGCACCAATACCATAATTTCAGTTTCTTACTCAAGCTAAATAACAGCGAGCCTTCAAATTGAAGTTTGTTCTTAAGCAGGATCACTTGTGGGGTTTATATGTTCAATAAGCACATAAAAAAGATAGTGAAAGCTACATAATTCTTTGTAAAGATTATTTCTACATTGTGTTTATATTAAGGAAATAAACTTCCAGTGAAATATAATTAGTTCTATGAAAACTTTGTTTCTGCTCATCACATTTTTCTGGAGAAGGGATCTATAACTTTCATTCTTAAAAAGGCCCGGGCCTTGGAATAAAAAACAAGAAAAATAGAATCAAAAACAAAAGATGGAGAACATGTTGCTTCCCTGGAAGGGAGACAGAGATAGCTGAGTTAGAATAGTACAAAATGATTCTTTCAATCTACACTTTTATTATCTTCTCAGGTTAAATATGGGAATGCTAAAGATGATGGATAGTAGGTTTGCCTAAAATATGGAAAAAGATCTGTGTTTGTAAAGAAATGACTTTCACAAATCACATTTATCATAATGTAGTGTTAAATTTTAAAATGTCTACCATGTGCCTGGAAATATACCCATGAAATATCAAAGGAATTTATGCCCATATTAATAATGGCAAGATGGACAAAATAATCTCCATCTTATTTTTCACAAAGATATGTGTGGCCTTGACAGTGGTGCCATGGTGATATTTCCTTCACTTTACAGAGGAAAAAAAAAACACATGAAGAAAAATTATGCTATGGCATTGAAAATGACAAAAAGGAACCTTGGGCCCCACATTCCATAGTGAGACACCTCCAGGGAGAAACTTCTCTGCCTTATATGTGTTCCCAGAGCTCCATGAGGTCATTAGTTTTATGCTCATATTTGATAAACAGAGTAGGGTAGCAAAGATTCCAGTTTTGCCCTCTGAAGTCTGACTTGGCTCCTCCCAGAGTCCAGTTCTACAGGAAGGGTAGGACTTTAGAAGCTACTGCTGCTGCTTACTACTACTACTAGCAATCATATTACTGCTGCTCTGACAACTACACCTCCATGTCCCTCTCAATCACATGCCCGTGATGTGCTGGGTGCTAGTGAATGGGCCAGATGCAGGAGGTGGAGGCAGAGGAGGTTGGCTCAAGTCCATCCTGTGTGGAATGGACTTGGAGACAAGCTCTCAGCAACCAACCAAGATAATCAGGCTTCCTTAGGATCATCCCAGAGATCTCCAGTTTCTGAGTAAATATCGTTCAGCAGGTGCTTTTCTTTTTTTGCTCCTAGTCAGATGGCAAGGGTCTGTGATTGCCTTCTAAGAGTTACATTAGATATGGAGGGAGGAAGGATGGGTACTTTTGTTGTTGTGGGAAAAATAAGCTCCATAAATGATATGTTGGATGCAGGGGTATATGGACTCAGGAGGAGTTCAGCCTTCCATCTCCTGTGACCATTAGTCTGGCCTTAGCCTTGGAGACCCTCTGGTCTACCAGGTGTGCTAGACTGCAGCCTTGACTGAAGACTTCCACCACTCCATCTCTATGCCATAGAGACCCGTGTCATAGAGACTGATGTGGGGAAGTGTGAACCCACTTTGGTCACAGCTTTATGAGGCGCTTCACTTCCTCAGGTCTTTCGGTTCCAGGTAGGCTTGCAGAAAGTGTTCGCATCTCTGGGGTCTTCCAAAAGCTGAGGACATAGGGTTCTACTGCACTCTGGCAAGGCTCAGCCAAACCCTATTTGTTCATACCTACTGATTCAGATGATGTTGAATCTAATAGGTGAGTAAATTCATGAGTGTGGACACTAAGAAATATGATGCATTATATTGCATGTTGAATCTAATAGGTGAGTAAATTCATGAGTGTGGACACTAAGAAATATGATGCAGATGTGAGGGACCTCTATTGACCTCTTTTGATTTTTTCCTGCTGTAAAAGTACCCATGCTCAGAAGAGTCTCACAGTTACATTTGCCTTTGTGTTCCTGGGGCTTGTAGTTTATGTGCTGCTATATTTCTTTCTCTTAGAGTATAGTGTTCTTGGGGCAGCATAGGGAGTGGGACATAGAGGCAGAAGGAATTTTAGCAGTTTGGGCCTATCTGAGCTCACTTAGCCTCTCTGACTCCCCATTCCTCCTCTGTAAAACAGGGATCCTAATACATTCATTCTAGAATTATTTTGAGAAATAAAACAGTGTAGTAAATAAGGCACTTGTACAAATCCCCTGGCATTTGGCTGACAAACCAAAGTGGTAGCTTTTGCCTTAGTCTCTAGGGCACCTTGTTTTGGGCCCTAGAAATGTTGGATTGTGAACACTACTGCTGTACCAAAACTTCATTCATATCCGAGACTTTTATTCTTTTCTGCCTTTTCTCCATGAATTTACTTTTTTAAAAATTAAGTTTTTATTTTAATTCGTTTAGCTTATATTCACAATAATATTAATTTCAGAAGTATAATTCAATGATACATTGTCCACCCATCTCCCCTCTGGTAACCAGCAGTTCCATGTAGATAAGAGTCTGTTTATTGGTTTGTTTCTCTCTTTTTTTTTTCCTTGGATCATTTGTTTTCTTTCTTAAATTCCACATATGAGTGAAATCCTGTAGTGTTTGTCTTTCTCTAACAATGTAGTATTTGTCTTTCTCTTTTGCTTATTTTGCTTGGCATTATACTTTCTGGATCCATCCATGTTGTTGCAAATGGCAAAATCTCATTCTTTTTTATGGTTGAATAGTATTGCATTGTACATATATTTAACCACCTCTTCTTTATTCATTTATTAATGGAAGTGAACACTTGGATGTTTCCATAATTTGGCTATTATAAATAATGCTGAAATAACATAGGGGTACATGTATGTGGTCTAGTGGTTAAGATTGGTGCCTCCATCCATTTACTTTAAATTTTACTAAATCAACAAACCTTCCTGCTTATAGCTTGCCAATACCTTACTGCTCATGTAGGGAGCAGGTACTGATGGCTGTTGTAAATCAAGCCATGCCCTGGGGTCACCTTGGATTTACCTTGCCCTCGATGAGCCTAGACTAGATGGCACATGCCAGCAGTATGCAATTCAATGATTCCATTGGGATGAGAGGCTCCTTTTTTCTGCAGATACTAGGGCAGGTTTCTTAGGTTACATGTGAGATGAGTTCAATACATGTGTAGGATTCGGATATACAGAGGTGGAGGGAAGAACATTCCAGAGATGTGGAATGGCATGAGAAAGAATATGGAAGCAGGAAAGGGAGAGCCATATATAGAGAAGGAAAGGAAGTCTCAGACGGAGTGTTAAATGCATATAAGAAAGGAGGAGGAAGAAATGGAGTTGGCAAGATCAATCAGAGACTGGTCTGGAAGGAGCATGGCCATCTCTTGATTTTTCAGAGCCAGGGAAAGTACCCATCTTATTCCCTGCAGTGTTTTGAGCTGTCAGGCTTCACCTATTTTTTAGATGAAGTCTAAAAAGTCTATACTGGAAGTCTATACTGGAAATATTCAAAATGAGAATTTTTTATTTTATGATTCACCCAAAAAACGAAGAGACATACTAAAGGCTTGAAAGCAGTTATATACATGGCAAGACTAGTTAGCACGTGTGAGACTTTGGAATGAGTTTCCTATTGGGATGAACTTTTTTTTTTTTTAAGATTTTATTTATTTATTCATGAGAGACAGAAAGAGGCAGAGACACAGGCAGAGGGAGAAGCAGGCTCCCCTGCAGGGAGCCCGATGTGGGACTCGAACCTGTAACTCCGGGATCACGCCCTGAGCTGAAGGCAGATGCTCAACCACTGAGCCATCCAGGTGTCCCTGGGATGAACTTTAAAGCCGATGTACTGTGCCTTTGAACTCAGAACTGCAATGATGGCACTTGTATTTAGTGCCTGTTCTGTTCAGGAAAAAAAAAAAAAAAGTATAAATCCTTACTTGTGGATTCTGTGATTTTTTTTCCCTGAATACTTGTTCCTATGTTTAAAAGGGGGGATTCTAGTGACTGAATTCTGTAATTGGAGTCCTTTGAAGATAAATCCTGAGTAATGACTCATGTATTATAGGTTATTTTTAAGCCATTAGAAAAGTTGGAAGCTCATCAGAAAAAGCAGTGAGTCTATATGCGACAGAGCCCTCAAATCCAGATGACTGACTTGCATTCTTTTGTCATGTTCAATGTAGTATACTTAAAACTACTTGGAAAATGATTTTTTAAATGAATTATTTTAGAACAAGAGAACTCAAGGATGTAGTAGCCCTACTTGCTGTCATCTTTTTCAATTATTTTACTTTAGATTTCTTTTCTACAGCAAACACACACAAAAGTACTTCTTATTCATTTTGTAATTTATTAAAGAAAGTCATCAATAATGAAAATGAACAGCCAAAAGCCTGAAAATATTAAACTAAGCATACAAAAATTAAATAGCAGGACTCTTCTCATTGCCCCACTAGCCTCCCTCCTGTCTTCCCTCACTCCTCCTGTGGACTTGCCTCTTGCCCCCGCTGGGCCCCACATCCAGGCCTCCGATAGGAACACTGAGCCGATGTTCACTGCGCTCACCTTGTGCAGAGAAAGGGTACCAAGGACCTCAGTATGTGAGAAATAGAGCACATGCTCTTTGAAAAGGAAGCCTAGTGTTCCCTGTGAGACATGAGCAAGAAGACGCTAGGAACTCTCAAGAGACAAATAAAATGAAGTCCTGACAGTCATGATGTGTCCACCCAAGAACAGTGGGCCATATAAGTGGCAGGAAAGTGCATCCCAGTGAAAGTATATGCCATGT
The DNA here is from genome assembly GCF_011100685.1 of Canis lupus familiaris. Classification (NCBI taxonomy): domain Eukaryota; kingdom Metazoa; phylum Chordata; class Mammalia; order Carnivora; family Canidae; genus Canis; species Canis lupus. The sequence goes on along the minus strand of NC_049244.1, from coordinate 10,887,515 downwards.
CCTCAGGAAATGTTTATTGAGCACCTGGGGGAAGCATCATACTGCTCAGCTTAAGCCCATCGGCAAGTTCCCACTGCCTCTCCATCCTCCCTCCCTGTACTATCACTGCAGCCACTCTGGCCACCATCAGCTCTCCTCCTTGGCCATACTTTGGCTTGTCTTTGAGTTATCCCCTCCACCTGGAACATTTTTCCCTCCCAGCCCTACCCCCTGTCCTCCCTTCTTGCCCCAGCACATCACTGCTGTCTCTGCAGGTCTCCACTTACAGTTCTGACTATAGGGAGGTAACATCCTGTCCTTACCCCATTGTAACATTTCATGTCATTGTCATGTTTGGCTCCTGCATGCAGACCGCATGGTTTTTGGGCAACTGTCTTGTTCACACCCCACTAGCTGTTAACAGAGTGCATGAAACAGACATAGAGGACATTCAACCATCCAGAAGAAGGGAAGACAGGACAAGGGGAAAGACAGAGGCAGGAAGAAGGAGGAGAAAGAATTGAAATCCTGCATGCGATTGAGCCAGGCACAGGAAGTAAAATTTATATAAAAATTCCCTCGGCCACAGGAGCTCAAAGCCTAGTGGGAAAGAGAGACTTGTACTAAATTATTAAAGATGCAGTATGAGAAAGCATTGGTGCACACCAAGTGTCCTGTCCCCGCAGGATGGCTTCTGAGTATGAGTGAGACCTTGCTGTGGATCTCAGGATAGTGGGCCCTGGAGGTCAGGCAATGAAATTGCCCTGGATGGAAGATTGGCCACCAAGGTTGCCAACCTTGGTATGGCCCCAGGTGTCCACAGGACCCTCCTTGCTTCCAGGGGGGAAGCAAGCCCTGGGGGGCTGGATCAAGCTTTATATAGGGACACTGAGGCTCTCTGGGCTTACCTGCCCTAATTCATGGGAAAGCACAAGGGGCCACCACCTCCTGATTCCTGCAGATACTATCTCTTGCTTGCACATGGAGGGGCTCCCAGCTTTAGCGTGGTTCTGATGAGCTGCTTGAGGCCAGAGGGTGTACCTTCTACCCAGAGCTGGCCCAGCTTCTACTGTTGGTGTGATGCTGCTAGGAGAACGCTCTGGGCAAATAAAGAAAAGCTTATCAAACCTAGGCATTAACAGATGTGATCTTCTTTAAAGTGTTTAAAAATAAAAGGCTAATATAAGGTGCCCCAAGTGCTGTCCAAGGCAGTAGCTGTTCTTCCTGTGAACTGTGTAAAAGCACAGAGATAAGCATACCAGCTCTGCTGCGGGTCCTCACTCTTATCTTGTCCTGGGTAATCTCCTCCCCGGCCGGGGTGGGAAAGAAAAAAGCTATTGAGCATGAGGCTGTGGGAGAAGCTTCCATGGCGGCAGAGGGTTATTCATTGTTCTGTACAATTTATATGACCATAGGAACTGGTGAGGGTTCAAATTAAAACAAGACTACAGGGGATCCCTGGGTGGCGCAGCGGTTTGGCGCCTGCCTTTGGCCCAGGGCATGATCCTGGAGACCCGGGATCGAATCCCACGTCAGGCTCCCGGTGCATGGAGCCTGCTTCTCCCTCTGCCTGTGTCTCTGCCTCTCTCTCTCTGTGACTATCATGAATAAATAAATAAAATCTTTAAAAAAATAAAAAATAAAAAAATAAAAAATAAAACAAGACTACAGCCTGTTGGAGGTTTGCTTTTTTGTCCATTTGGCTCTTTACTAGGCAGGAGTTGCTTGCATATTTCTTATATGACTTTAGGTCTAATGACAGTAGCAACAATCCTAATTATTAGGAGCCCCTAAATCAGCTTTAACTGCAACATAGATGAGGGAGATCTAGTAGAAACGTCACGCTCTATAGGGATGCAACATGAAAGCATTAGATTGTAGCACAGTAGGTCAGCTTTGTGGGCAGGCCTCTTCCTGTCCCATCTGCTCTCTTGCCCTTGGATGTGAAGTGGCTGTGGCTGTGCACTTCTGATATGGCTGCGTGTTGTAACCTGGCCCCGTGCACAAGAAGTCAGGTAGGGAAGTTTGCTTCTGAACCCTCAGCTCATTAATGCACGCTCCCCATATACTTCTGTACTCACCGTTGACCTAGCACTTCAACGGCAGGAAGGAAACTCACTAATCCATGATGGCAGTTTATTCTCCTTCCCCCACATCTCAGCACAAACCACATTGAAAGTATTTTTTTTCTCCTAACATCACCTAATTTAACACCTCAGCTAAAAATTCCATGCTTGCCTGGCTTTTACTATAGCAAAATTTGTTTATAAATAGTTCAGGGAATGTTCTGATATTAGAGATAGTTCTACAGATGCTTCAGGTTCCATTTCATTTCCAAAACAAAATGAGCCAACTCTCAAGTACATTGTTACAATTCATCTAGTTATTTGTGTTGATCTTCTGAGAGACAAGCATCATCCTTTACAGGGAAGTAAAATGTGGGGATGCTTAGCAGTGCTTCCTCTCATGGAGCCTGCAGGACTGCCATCAGTCAGTAGTCCTGGTTTCTTGACTGTGGCCCCCAGCCCTTCATTGGTCTAGTCCTTCTTTTTTCTAGCCTCACCACAGGGACTAGTCAACGCCCTACCACCGATTCTCAGGAAGAGTAGCCCAGAGGCCAAGGCACAGACATGAGAGGTCTTGTCCACTACACTGTAAGCAGGCCAAAGAGTGAGGTGGGGTGAGGAGAGTAGCTCATGTATCTCTGTGGGTCTGTCCTCCTGTACCAGACCCTGCTACAAGCTGGTGGTTTTCTGCCTAAACCTCTCTGATGATAACATAAGTGGGAGAGAAGAGAGAAAATGAAGATCTTGAGGGATGAGGTTATTTTCAGAATTTCCCCTTTCCCTCAGAATTATAGGGCCTAAAAAAATTGACAGTAGAGGCAAATTATGTGCTTGGTGACGATTGCTTGGGCACATATGTCTTCCATGAAATCAGTTATGATATAATGATAGAGCTGGTTGCAACATCCATGCTTCTCTTTTTGAGTTGCTGTTCTGGTCTGGGCATGTTTCTGTAGTAAGGGAAGCTCTCACAGGTGGAACGGTGGTGGTCAGAACCCACCTGGTCTGTCTTCATCATGCTTGATGTGGTGTTGCCAGGCTAGCTCCTCAAAAGAGATTAGTCACTAAATAAAATCACAGCTTCACACCATGTCCTTTCCCTGAACTCGGCCTATCCCTCCCCTCTCGCACCATCAGCTATTGCCACAATAATGCACAGTAATGTAACAAACTACCCAGAGCTCCACAGCATCGCACCAATAAGCATTTCTTTCTGGATCATATGTTGTGGGTCACTTGAGTTCTGCTGATCCAGGCTTTGGCCCGGCCCACAAGTTGGATCCAGCTCTGCTGTGTTCCTCAAGGCCGTGGACTAGTCAGAGCTGGGTCCTTTCAGGCAAGCGGCAGAAGCACAGAAATCTAAATCATGTGAGTACATTATAGGCTTCTGCCTGTGTCATGTCCACTAACACCCCCCATTGGCTAAATCAGGTCACATGCTCAGGCCCAAAATCAAGGAGATGGGAAGCATCTCTACCCCATGAAGCCAAATCAAGTCACATGGCCAAACCCAAGTGAATATTTGCTGAACAATAACATAAACTCTCATATCATCACCAGGCCTGGCCACATAAGGTAAATCCCATATCAGTCATCCTATTTCTGTCTTGTTGCTTATACTGAAACATAACCCTGCCTATGTCAACACCTTGATGGTATAACCACAGGATTGGTACGAGAATGAAGAGCTCACATGTTGGAGAACATGATCTAGATGCAACAGCAGTTATAATGCTGGCCTGGGATATTCCCAGCAGTGGGCTGGTATAACAGACAGGCTTCCATTTGGAAATTGGAGGAGGTTGGTCCTATACTCAGCTGAGGAACCATCCTTAGCTCCCACTCAGTAAACTGTCTGTACTCATGCCTGTCTCCTCCTGGGAGGCTCTGATTGCCTTCCAGAGGAGAAACCTGCCCCTTTGTCTCCCATGTTTGCCACTCATCCCCACCCAGTTCCATGAAAGCCTCCCAGCAAACACCTATAAAATGGCAGAGGCTTCAGCTTTGTGCCGCAGGTGGTTTCAAGTATGAACTCAGGCTTCTTGTTACATCACTTTAATTGTAGCACATTAGAGATGGAGATACCCTTAGAGATCATCTAGTTCAACACTGTCCTGTAGAACTTTCTACAATTGGAATGTTGTAGATTAGTACTATCCAGCCTAGTAGCCATTGTCGTAGGTGGCTGCTGAGCACATCAGATGTGTCTGGTGGAACTGAGGAACTGAATTTTAACTTTATTTAAATTTAGATTTACATTTAAATGGCCATACATGGCTCATTACTACCATATTAGACGGTTTCCCTCATTGGCCCAGAGTAGACATCAATAGATGGTTCTTGAATGAACGAAAAGGAGAGAAATGACTCCTACCTGACATCATCAGCAAACTGGTGGCAAGACCCTGCGACATGGACAGACTGGCCTGGATGTGTCCCCCACACTCCACTGCCTCTCTGAAGCCTGTATCTGTTCGCAATTATTTGGCCTTACTTCTCTACCTGTAACCATCTCACAACATCTGCACACCTCGTGGTCAGGTAGGGTGGAGTGGAGGATGGAAACACTCAACCTATTTTTCTCTCTTTAGTAATTTGAAGACTGAGCATCAAAAACTCAATAAAACATCAAATAATTTTTACACAGTAGAAGTAATATATACTTTCCATCCAAATTAAAACACAGACTCCCAGCAATTTAATTATGCAAATGTGATATAAGCAGCAGCAAAACAGTGTTAAAGGGGAAGAATGAAGATGGATAAGTTAAAATTTCTGGTGACATTTTCCTTTCTACTTTCCTCTTTTGGTTAATATTATGCTGATTTTCATGCACTGCTTAGGTGGATACTTTATTTCTTTGTGATAAGTGCTTCTGCAAATTTATGCAAATACCACTAATCACTGTTGAGAAAACCAGCAGCCATTACAAGCCCTACTGCCCACATGTGTTAGGCAGTGGCACTAGATGAGTCCTTAGCCATGAATTTGATTAAATACACTGGTAAGCAAAGTTGTATGTCAGAAAGGACTGTTTTCCTCTAGCTGCAAGGAGAATTCTAGATTCTAAAGTATAGTTCCCACCTTTGTTCTTTGGAGGCCCAACACGAAAATTGAAGAGTAGATATAGACTGTTGTGCTCCCGCCTCCTAAGAGGAGCCCCATTCCCAGGTCCCTTCCAGTCAGAACCTGTCTTAGGGTGGGTCCTTCAGAAATCGACTCGCAGGTGAGGATTTGGGTTCAGTTAGTTTATTAAGGAAGTGCTCTCGGGAGAAACCTGTGAGGAAGGTGGAAGCATGAGACATAGAAGGAAAGAAAGGCAAACAAGCTTGGGATCTCAGGCAGAGTCCCATGGTGGGTGGTTTCACCCTGATTCCACAAGGGCCACTGGATGGCCCCTGAGACCAGGGGACTGGGCTCCATATATGCACTCCATGTCACTCAGGTGCAAGAGTCATCCTGAGGCACTTGCTGCTCCCTGGGAGTATGGGTAGAGCAGATGTAGGTCAAGGGCAGACTTCTGACGGGAGCCTCGGGGCCAGGACTGTGGATGGACACACACAGACCAGAGGGGATGGGCAGAGTGTTGGCTGTATCCACCAGAAGCTTACCCCAGGTTCCTGCCCACAGCTGGCACCCCTACCTCATGCATGGCTCTTTCTCCAAAGCACATGGTGTCTCTTCCCTGGAGTTCCCCTTGGTCACTTGAGAGCTTCCTGGTACATTATGTCCAGGCAACTGGGATTTGTTGCATAATGGTTTTTGTTCTATCCGATCACATTGGTATTTTTATAGCAGTCTTCAGGGTTTTATACAGAAGGTCAGCAGAGGAGGGAGTCTGTAGCAAGCCCAGTGCAGAAAAGTGTTCCACTTGAGAACTATTCATGGGCAAGGCCAGCTAGTAAGGACCCCACATAAGCCAGGAATTAAGTTTTGGTTTTTTTCTTGGTACCTGGGAATTTCCTGGGCATGCTGCAGGGAATGCCCCCTTGTCATGCTGAGACCTTTGGGGCTGGACCTCTGAGCAGCAGAGACAGCATCCAGCAGGAACTTCCTGCTGTATCTGCAGCAGCCTCCCCATACCTGTGTCACTGTTGGGGAGCAGGGGGCAAATCCCAAGTACCAGGCACCCTTATACTGAAGCACTCAGATCCTATTGGAGAAAAATTGGAGCCCTCGATACTTTCTTCTTATTTACCTTCTTTCAAGGAAGGTGTTCTCTTTTTGGCTTTGTGCAAAGCAGAAATGCTATTTTGAAGGTGAACATAAAAGCTCTCTTGGCAAAGAAATTGCTTTGTTCCATTTGAGAAAGCTCTCTGCCTTTGAGAGAAGAAAAGGTGTGGGGCTCTGAGAACTTGATTAGCTCTCATCATCTTTCCCTCTGGTTTCCAGGGACGAGGCTAGACAGAAAGACTCACACATTCTCCCCGTGGGTCTCTATGTCCCCTCATCTCAGAGCTTCAAGGGCCACCACATCCAGAGCTGCCTGAGACTGGGATTCCTATTTAGATGGCAGACCCAGAGGGCTGAGCCTCTGGTTCATGCAGGGCAAGAGGAACTGTGTTTGCACTTACTGTCTGTGTTTGAGGCTGGTTTGGCTGCAAAGTGGCTTTGAAAATCCCACCTTAGGAAATGAGGCTGGCAGCGCCTCAGCACATCATGCAAAGAGCATTGTAAACTATAAAGCGGTGAGCAGTTTCATTTGGTAGTGATGCTGATGAACTCTGGGCCACAGGGCCTCAAGATACTATGTGTATGTGTGTACGAGTTTGCGCTTGTGCACACATGCATGCATGTGTGTATGTTTGCATGTGCTTTGTCCTCTTCTAGCAGAGAGTGTTTGGTGGCAACATGCCCCTCGGGTGCCTGCCCTTCCCTCACCCCACCCAGCAGAACAGGGGAATTGGGGAACTCCCTCCTCCACACAGGCCCTTGACTACAGTAGTGACGGGGGTGATGACAGTGGCTCCTATGCCTGAACTTGTCCCTACCTGCCCCCCAGCCCATGCAAAGAGTCTGTGAGAATAATGTCAATTTTATTTTACCAAATTTTTTTAAGATTATATTCATTAATTTGAGAGAGTGTGTGTGTGAGAGAGAGTGAGAGAGTGAGCGAGAGAGAGAGAGAGAGAGAGAGAGCAAGTGGGAGGAGAAGCAGTCTCCCTGCTGAGCCAGGAGCCCTACCCACGACTCTATCCCAGGACCCTGAGATCATGACCTGAGCCAAAGGCTTAACCATCTGAGCTACCCAGGTGCCCCCAAAATTGCCTACTCTTAAATATGCATAAAAATACATACTATATGGTAGCACTTTACAGGCCAGACATGTAAAGCTGGAGCCTTATCAGGATTTTGAGTAAGAAGAAGTGGATTGGCAGTTGACTCATTATGTACACGTATTCTCTCTGAGCCTCAGTTTACCCGTCTAGAAACAGGACTAAGGCCTGGGTAGAAAGATTGTTTGATGGTCCAACAAGATGATATTTGATAAGCATGAGCTGTAGAGCACTTGTCATATGGAGTTAATATCGTCCGCGGCCTCAGCAAGGTGGTTTGTAGCCACAGTGCAGCCCCTTCCCCTGTCTCCTGGATGAGGAAGCAGAGGACCAGACTCCTCCACACCGCCCCCCCCCCTCCCCGAGCAAGTGACGGTGGGGTTGCAACCCCATGGCTTCCTGTGCAGGGCATCCCACATGCTGCAGGTGACGCAGGGGTGGCTGGCCACCCAGAGCCCAGTCCTGCTGGGTGCCAGTCGATGCCAGGCTCTGTAACTGCCAGTGCTAGAGACCCACCTGAGGGCTTTAGTGACGTAGTCACAGGAGGGACAGACCGTGGATGTTTGTAAAGAAGAGTGGACATGGATTGGGGTGAAATTTCTCCCGCACCTTTGAGCCAGCCCCACGCCTGCCTGTACCATCAAGTCCTCTCCTTAAACCTCTAGAGTGTTGACTCCCTATCCTTGAAACCTGGTGAGAAGAAACTGATCCCAGTAACACTGGAGGAAGTTTCAGAGGGGTTTGAAGTTCTACCACCATAATTTCCTGTTGCATTTCCTTACAGGCTTGAAACTTCATATGGGGGCACCTTTAGTGCATGCTATTTTCTGAGAGCCTTTGCTGGCTGTTCTCTCTGGTACAGAAAGTGTTTTCCTCCAGAGGCAACTTCATTAGTGTGGAGGTTTTCCAGGTAATAGTACTGGGATCCTGCTGGGAGTGCCCGAGGCTGGGACTGGTGAACTGAGGGAGCCCTGATTCCCCCACTTACCCTCCAACGAGCTGAGAAAATCTGGGTGGAAGCTGTGCTCCTGTGCTGGGTGGCAGAGACTGTATCTGCATTCAGCTGACAGAGCTGCTTCCTTCTGCCTGCCCTCCCTCTGCATTTCTCCCTCTCTTTCTCTCTCTCCCCCTCTCTTGTTCTTAAAGAAGCCTTGTCCTCAAAGAAGTTTGCAGTTTTTCCTGTTCTCAAGTTAAGTATTTCTTTATAAGCAATTTGGAGCATTTTTTATTTGAGTGACCTCATGTTGATATGTTCCTTTCCATTGATTGATTACATATTCCCCAAAAGCCTTGGGCTAGACAACTCTTAAATATCTAAGATAAGAAATAATGTGAGATGAGAAGGTCAGTGAGGTTCAAAGACCACTACATCTTTTCTTTCGGTCCTCACTCTTCTGACATCCAACTCCCTTAAATCTTATGCTTCCAGGACACACCTGTTTTGCAAGGACCAATTTCTGTAGCGTAGGCTAGCATTACACTAGCATTCTTTGCTTATACTCATCACAGGCCATAATTTTCTTAAATCTTGTGGCATTAGTGGTTGTAACTTTTTTTGCAAGAGGGAAAAAGTCTTTCATTTTGTCTTACCATCTCTTGAATTTTTAGTGTGTTCCCAAGAAACTATCAGCTACCATCAAGCCATATTTTAATAATTTCCAATCTCATTAAACTTGATGATACAAAGATGAAGATTTTCTTACCAAACTTGTTAGGGATTCATTAAATAAGTGACAATAGAGATAGATAAATATTCAAAGTTGCTGATTACTTTTGTCACCAGTTTTTAAGTCCTAGGTCATGAAATCTGCTGCTTTACCCTCAGATCATCTTACCATGAAGTTAGCCAGCATTAAAGGCCTGAGCCTTAGGTCCTAACTCAAATTAAGCTAACTTACAACTGCACGCTTAATGAGCATGTGTAATAGTGCTGTTTCATGATTTAATTATCCACTCTACTTGTCTTGCAAGGAATACTATTATGAAGAAGGAATTGGGTGCCATTGTTAAAAATACCTTTTAAAAATCATGTGACAACTGTCCAAGTTTTGTTTCTCATGTTTGTATAACCAGCAGTTTCCTATCAGTATCAATTTCCCTATATTGCCCTTTTTCTCTGTCACCTTCAGTATTAGAAATTTTCATCCTGCCTTAAATTCTTGGTCCCAAGGAAATGAGCCATCATTTTGATTGGCCCTTTCCCCTCTAGCTATGACATTCCAGAGCCCTGTTCAGTTTTTCCTCCCTGCTCTGTCTGAATCTTCTTTATTTCTACTCCTTCAAAGGATGAATGAAAACAAAAATTAATTAGACGTGAAACTCTTTTTTTTTTATGATTTGTAGTTAATTCTTTTCCATAAGTCTTCAAATCCATTCTCGTTTTTAATACATTCATCTCAGATATCTATCCTTAGGCAGTAAACTTCAAAGACCCAGAACTGGTTCTTTGTTTAAATGGTATGTGACCACACAAAGGGACTTCCTGCCACCCCTTTGGAACATGTGTGGAAGTGGAGGGGTGGCAACAGAAGAGGGCCCAGAGAAGCATCTGCAGAGCTGAATCCGTGTCGCTGCCCACAGCTCACCATACCATGCATTTATGGACAAGCACGGAACCTCTAAAGATGGGTAAACCAGGTGTCTCTATACATTTGTTTATATGTGTATATTTTCATACCCTACTCAGAAAAATAAACTGTAAAAAAATCCCCCAAAGTAATTGCAGAGGTCCAGAAATGTAGAGCTCGAAGGAACCCAGAATAGGTGAGATATCTTCTGTGTTAGCCAGAGCTTGGGATCCCCCCAACATGACAGGGGGAAACAAAGAACCAGGTGGCCAATAGGACCTCAACATACTCAACAGGCCTCCACCTGAGAGTAGATGAGGCAGCCTCTCAACCCTATTCACAAAAATAATTTTAGCGAAGGTTTCTGTAAGTTAAGCCTTCTCCAATTTGCAATACCTTTCACAGACCTCCCATGTTCCGCCCTCTTCCCATCACCATAGCAACACATTTCTAATAAAGGAGGAGAGGGGAAGAAGCAATTTTGCAACAGTGACCTTCCCCTACTCTCAGTTTTGCCAATGCATGTGGGGTTTTCCTTAGTTGTCCTGTCCTGTGAACTTATATTCTCCTTTCAAGATCTTATGATCTTACAATAAATAGTCCCCGTCCACTAAAATAGGAAAGCCAGGCCTGGAAGCTTTAGTAACTTGGCATTCATGGTGTATTTTACGCTATACCTGTCCTAAATAGCCAGCATCCCAGCCCTCTCTGTCCTGTGCAGCAAACAATGGAAAGTGAAATAGCTCCTGCATGGATGACAAAAGGGAACCATTTTGTTTTAGACAAAAATGAAGGTTATCATAAGATGGCAATCTCCTTCATTACCCTAGGTAAGGTAGGAAAGATTTCTGAATTTAAAAAAAAGTGCTGGACACCAAGACAAAGAAAAAGGAATGTAGGCTAAGGCGGGTGGAGACATCTACTGATTTCACCTCTTTCCTCAAGCACAGGCCCGGCATAGAGCCCCCATTTCTGATTGGGTATCTAAGTTCTCTGCACTAATTTTTGTTTTTTTTTTGTTTTGTTTTGTTTTTTTGGGGGGGGGGGGCACATCTCCATTGAAAAGGATGTGGAAAGTCTCACAGTCATAGACAGAAATGAGCAGCAACTGTAAACTGATTCCTGTCTGTGAATGCATGTATGTTGAGGCCATGTACATTGTTGGGTTTTGCTCTTATAACATTAACTTCTGTAGATCCCACTGGCAGTCAGTTTGCAGTTTGAAATGATCCAGGTTATACTTGTCTGCATGATTCTGTTCAGTGCATTGATCTGAAACATATCTTTCTGGATGATGTCCTCACAGTTTATTCTGATTGATACAGTCTAAGATGGAACCTTCCGGAAAGATTCTTTCTTGCGTTGTCTGGATTAGGCATGGCCATGCACAAGTTATTCAGAAGTGTGTTATCATCCTGCCCTGTGGATCTCAACACACAATGCTTTGCTTGAAAAGAAAATGGTTTCAGAAATTCCACATGAGATGACTAGAAAGTATATTTAAAGATTGATTAAAGTTGGTTTAAAGGTTGATGCCAACCTTGCTAAAGAAAGGATCTTAAACGATTTTTCCTGCCACACCATCTGGCCATCCAAGCAGCAAAGGTGCAAGCTTAGTCGTAGTCTATTGAGCAGCCAAGATTTCTAGCTTCCAACTAAGACTTGTCACTGGGAAGATGGGAAGCTCTAAATATTGTCCTTTTGTACCACTAGTGTCATTGATCATGATGAAATCAAGTTGATTCTTGCTCGGGCTTGACTGTTTTCCAGAATTTTCTTGAAATCATGTGAATGTTTGATTGGAATTCACAAATGGTGATAAGGCCCCCAGATTTGCTTTATAATGGATTCCTTTAGGACAGATCATCTTTGAAAGGGAAATGTAGTCTGTTGGTTTATGTTTTATTTGTTTCCTATTGGCTGGAGAATTTCTGCTTTCTGGAGGAACTGGCCCACAGGCCATACAGTGGTCATGCTCAGATTTCTAGCAGCTACTAAGGAAACAACCAGGAGATTCTAAGACCCCAAATCCCGAGATCTTATTTCACTTAATTATGATCTTGTACTTCTAGGACAGGTACATTTTCACATTGTATTTTATTTTTAAAGACTATTTGTTTTAGCTTATAGAAAATTTGGAAAGACATTTAAGAGGAAAGAAAAATTATACCATACTCCCAGATAAATTTGTTATAATTTTGGTGTATTTTCTTCTAGTAATATGTCTACTTGTTCCATATTAATGAATATTTATCACTTGCTTTTTAAAGGCAGATTATAAGGAATAATCTGAGGTTATTAACAGTCAGTCAGAGATCAGTGGAGTTACTGGGGAACTCTCATTAAATTCCAAATGGAGAAAACAAAGTACTAAGAAATCTATCTCCAACAACTTTCAAGAGTCTACAAATCTGGCCTGGTTGGGAATGAAGAGGAAGGTGGATTGCAGAGAAAAAGTTTATTTTTCCTTTGAGTTTATAAAATAGTTAAGAAAACGTATAGGTAAATATAGAAAAGGAGGAATCCTAAAGGACACTGTGACATTTTTGTTACCCTGGGATTGGGAGTGTGGACAGGAAACAAAAAGCATTAAGAATAATCTTAGGTACACATTTTTCTTCGTGTTTTTCCTTTTTTTTTTTTTTTTTTAAGATAAGAGCAAGGAATGAATGTTAAACAGGTTTTATTCTATAATTGCACACATTATTAGCCCAAGAACACTCCATTTTCTTTAGGTAATTGGAGCAGATTAGCTGTCAAGAACCCAGGAGCACATGCCCAGTTTGAATTGATTTGCCCAATTGTTCTGCTCTCTTGACGAGTCCCTTACGTGTATCACTGCTGTGCCATTTCCTCAACTGTTGGCCCCAAGGAGACAGTCCTGCCTGACTCAGTCAGGATAAACGAGATCTCTTACCCTAATGAATGGTTGCAGGCCTGACCCATAGAGCTAACCCATACCTAAGTTTGTCTGAAGGCAACTCCCTTCTTTTACCCAAATGGCTGCTGTGACTGAAAGAGTTCATTAGAAAGTTAAATGAAAGCCAGAGAGCAGGGACCTGAGGCTGCTTCTGTATTTTTATGAGAGGGATTTATGCGTGTGTGTGTGTGTGTGTGTGTGTGCGCGCGCGTGTGTTTTTGTTACATGAGCAAACCCTTTCATCTTTGGGAAACTACCATGCCAAATGCTAAGCTCCAGATCTTGGGGACCACCCTTGCCCCCAGAGATGGGCAGAGTTGGGCCTCTCCTCCTGGCTTCCTGTTGCACCCTTGCCTCTTTTCTTTCTAGTCTCTGTAGCCACTGTGAGCATTAGCAGCAGGGCTTAGCAAAAGCCCAGAACCTCAGACTCCTTCCATGGCCATGGCTGGACTGCTTCCAGGCTTAGTTAGCTCTGTTGCCTGGAACTACTCCGCAGTGAAATTGTGGGCATCGAAGTACTTTAAGCCACAAAGTGCTGGAGGCAGAAGATTCTTTGGAACATTTAGATGACTTAGGGGTCAACAGACCTCTTAGTCCATGGTTTGGCTCTGAGCCTCTCACTCTGCACTCTTCACCTTGATGATGCACCTGCTTCTTGTAGCATCATTGCTTTTCCACTTACAACTCGGGTCCCTGCAGCCTCATTCCTGGATGAGTTTGTAGAACAGTAGGAGAATAGTTAGACCCAACCTGACTGGTTTTGCCTATAAGAACTGCCAAGGTAAGCATTGCCTGAGGAGTGGGGATAGTACGTGAGCAGTGGCCAGCCTTGGGAGATGACCAAATGTGCTCTGATTGCCAGATAATTTGTAAGACTTGTAAAAAGTAGTCACTATGGGGTCCATTTCCTTGCAAAAGCAAAATCAAGACACTTGGGGAGAGAGATAAGCTGGCAGAAGTTGATTGAATGGAACAAGGGGGAAATAGGCATGCTAGGGATTAGAGACACAGTCCTTGTGCTGGCCAGTTCTAATCTCTGACATTGACTCTAGTGCACCAAGTCCAGAAAGCTCAGTGACAGCAGGATTGCAAAATCTGTGGCAGGAAACAGCTCTTAGCCTCAGGGCATTTAACTGTCCAGAGAGGAAACACTGGTCTTGTGGAGTTAAGGCCAATTAATGTGATATTAATCTGAAACATCTTCATGCTCACACAAATTAGGGAACTTGAATTCTGGCACTTATATTTTAATAATCCTGTATGTTTCTATATTTTTAGTCCCCAGTGCAATACCATTTGTCAAATCTAATATGCTTTTCCAACAAATACCCCTTTTTTTGGGAAGAGATTTATTTTTTATTCAAATGGTTTAAAATCCTAACAGATATATAAATAAAGGTGTTTATTGCTATATTGTCTTAATGAAAACTTGGAAATATCTAAATGTTCATCCATAGGGACCTATTATGTAAATGTTGGCCCATCTATATGATAGAAAACTATCCTGTTCTTAAAAATAATATGGTGCAACTATATGTATTGATAGAAAAAGATGCATATGGCATTTGGTTGCACAGGTGTATTTATAATAAGATTTCATTTTTATAAATATTGACTATCTATGACTAGATAAGGTTAGAAATGAGTCCATAGGAATAGGCATCAAACCATTAATAGTGTGTCCCGATAAAAGTGTAAGTTGTAGAGGCAAAATTTCATTTTCTTATTCATACTTATGTGTATTCATCCATAGCATTTAAGTTTTTTATAGTGATGTGGGCTTTGGGGCTTTTTTTAGAATTTAGATTTTCTTTAAAATAAGCACCAGTGGAAAGAAAAAGATCCATGAGAGCCACCAGATACTATAATTTCCTTAAACTAGATTCACTGCTCCCCAGGTAGAGCCAAGAATTTTAGAACATCTGAAAAAAACAGAGATTTTAAAGTAGCCAAAGTAGCCATTTGAGGTCCCTCATTACCCTCTATTTAAGAATTGGGACTGTTGATACATACAACTTGGTTGGATTTCAGAGACGTTGTGCTGAATCAAAGAAGCCAGTGTCAAGAATAGGATTCCATTTATCTGACACTCTCAAAACACCATCACTCTAGGGACAGAGAAAGAGAAGAGATCAGTGGTTACCAGGGTTTGGGAATGGAGGCAGCAGAGGGAGATTGTTTCTGGCAATGGAACCGTTCTGGATCGTGATTGTGGCAGTGGTAAATGCAATTTTCATGCCAGAAACCATAGAACTATATACGGAAAAGTCCATTTTATTCCATGCTAATTAAAAAAATTTTCTTAGGCAATGAAATAAAGGAACAGGCAACTGAGGAGGATCACATGTCTGACCCCATGTAGGAACGTGGCCATGGTTTTGTCATTGTTGTCACCCGCATATTTGCCACTTTGTGGGACTTGCTTTCCTTGGCTGAGTCTCAGAGGCAGCCTCCCCTCACCTCTGTGCTTAGGGCACCAGTTCCTCCACCCCAACAACTATAACAGATTGTCCAGTTTATGTCTAAGCAAATGTGTATGCCTTCTATGGAACTTCTTCCCTGCAGTTTCCAAAATTAGATGAATCTAATTTTGCTCTCTGACAATAAAATAAGGCCAACCCAGATACATCTGTTTATCGCAGTCAGATCTCTGCTCTCTCAGTGTCCCACATCTCTTGCTATGCTCCGGGTTTCGAGACCCTCCAGCTTTCTGGTCTCTTTTGTCTGAAACCACATTGGCCAGAAGTGAGTGTGCTCTGTCTGTGGGCTGGCAGTAGAGGACGGAGCTGGCCAGCTCTCTTGCCCATCCTAACTCAGGTCTTTGGTCAGTGGCACTGATGATCACATCACTGTCTATGGAAACCATATGGCGCTGTGGACGCAGTGTGCAAACACCATCTTTTCACACCTGCTGCTGCAAAGCCTTATCTCCCTGCGGTATTCACAAGTAGGTTCTTCGTCTTTTGCTGCTAAATTGCACATTTATCCTGTTCAGTTATATTATCCTAGGATGACCACCCTGAACTATCCAGACTCCTGTGGGTGCTAACATCTGGCATACCCACCATCCTTCCCAGCCCCAGGCTCAGATATGCCAAGTCTTCATCTCTGTCAGTGTCACCCCTCTTTCTAGAAGACTTGAGGAAGGAAGACGCCAGAGCTTCATTCTGCCCTCCCGGTCAGCTGTGACTCACTGGGAGAGCTTGTTCCATGGGAAGAGAAAAGCCATGTGCCCTTAAGGTTTCTTCTGCCCGTATTCCCTTCTGAAAAGATCCTTGGTGTTCCCAATATTGTCACTCCTTATATGTGACTGTTAATTGTATGCCTTGATGCACTAGTTTAGGCTGGTGGGGCAGGATGGCGCCACATAAATACAAGTTATCGCCCTAATTGGCATCACTGCATACTTAAGCGGGTTTGAAACCTTGAGGCCTTCTCTGGCACTACATGGGTGTGTAGTTATTATGAAATTACTACGCATCTGGATGTCTTATTTCCATAATTGCTTCACTTGAAAGGTGACTAGTGGCCTGTTCTAGAATGAGAAGGTGTTAATTATGTTAATAATCAGGAATTCTGAAGCAGCTTCTCTGAGTGAGTGCTGGACTGGTGTGGGTTCCAGACGGTACAGAGAAAATAGGCAGCCAGTGACCTGATGCCAGTGTCAAAGCAAATGAGACACTATAAAGAAATGTGAGAAAAAGGTCTAAAGGAAAAGCAGGTTATCAGTGGCCATTGAGGCAATTTTTTGGTCTGACTAAAAAATACACATGATATAATGAGCTAAATTAAATAGATGAGAGATTTGGTGCAGTTTGCTTCAGAACAAAGCGTTCTATGGACTTTGTCTATCAAAATACCTTCTTCCAGAACATTGCTTAAGATGCGAAGGTAAATGGAGAGAGTGCTAGATGTTCTGTTTTCTCCCTGCCCGCCCCCCCCAAAAACCAGCAGTTTATTTCCAAACCCTTTAAAAAAAATCTCATTTCACCAAAAAATAAACAAAATAACTCAGCCCAAAGTACTTATCAAGAACTTGGAAACACCAAGATGGAGATCCTAACATATAAATGCAATGTTACCAAACACTGACCTCACTGTGGTCAGGTAGTCAGGTCAGTAGTTACTCCTAAACTGCTTGATCAAGACACTGCATTCAATTCAGAGTCCTTACATAAAACATTTGCCACCATGTTCTACAGATCCTGCTCTCAATGGGGTGAGAGGGGGATCTGCCTTCTGAGTTGGTGATCCCTCAGATTGTTAGTCTGGCCAGTGTATCCACTGTGTACCGCCAAAGCCCCAGACATTATCAAAGAGAACCATTTCTAAAGGACCTTGAAATAGCTAAACTGTCCATTCCCACCAATCAGGGTCATGTGACTTAGGGAGAGAAAAAAGAAACTTCATTAAAAACAGCTCAGAGCATCTATAAAGCAGACTTTACATACAAGCCCCAAAATACGCATTTTGTGTGAGCTTTTTCTCTTATTTCCAAAACTCTCCAACCTGTGTCCTGTTGACTCTAAGCTTCATTTGCCTTAAGTCTACCATTGACCTAATATATTTATTTTTACCCTTTTTAAACAGAGGAGGTAGTATGTAATACTATTCTACCATATGAATCGCCCTATGTGTATACAAGCATGTAAATATCACTTTCTTTAACTTGCAGTTAATACATTTTCCAACAAATGTAGAGTAATCTAATTGAAGAGGAGAATTGGGGATTGTAGCAAGCAGGCGTTTCAATCACAGATTCTAAATTGCACTTCAGTTAATAATGAAATTCTTGCAGGAATTAGCTGCAGACTTGTAGTCAAGAATCGAATTTGAAGAGTTGTCCATATCGATTTGTGAAATGTAATGATACTTCTTCTCGTGATCAGAATGCTATGGATTTGCTGTCTGCAGAGAGAATGGGAGAACAGATCAGAGCAGTCTGTCCTTGGGGAGCCCAAGCTGTGCTGAAGCAAATTGCCCCCACTAATGACCAGTGGCGGATACAGGAATCCAGTCATTGTGTATACTGTATGATAAAGGCCTGGCTTTATTTTATGTATGCATTTATATATATAAATGCATACATCTATGCAGACATATTCATATATACATATGTGTCAGTATTTACAGAATTTTGTATATACATTTACAATATGTATTTTCCATACATATATATATATACACACATATACATACACATGTGTTATAAAATCCATTCTTTTATTAAAAACAGTTTTTCAGTTCCAGAGGCTTCTTACATGCAATTTCTATGTCTCTCAAAACCATTTTCAACCAAGACAACATAAATTCTAGAATTTACTGAATGTCTAAGTATTTGAATTGAAAGTATTTGCTTTATGTAATAACATAAAATCTGATTTCTTTTTTGTATTTGATTAGAGTTTAACTCATCTTTCGTCTAAGAAACCAGTGAATAGGGAGGGGTACCTGGGTGGCTCAGTCACTTAATCATCTGGCTCTTGGTTTCAGCTCAGGTCATGATCTCATGGGTTGTGGGATTGAGCTCCATGTCGGGCTCCATGCTCAGAGGGGAGTCTGCTTTGGATCTTCTCCTTCTTCTCCTCCTCCCATGCATGCATGTACTCTCTCTCTAAAATAAATAAATAGGGACGCCTGGGTGGCTCAGTGGTTGAGCATCTGCCTTTGGCTCAAGTTGTGATCCTGGAGTCCTGGGATCAAGTCCCATATCAGGTTCTCTGGAGGGAGTCTGCTTCTCCCTATGCCTATGTCTCTGCTTCTCCGTGTTTCTCATGAATAGATAAATAAAATCTTTTAAAATAATAAAATAAATAAATCTTTTTTTAAAAAAAAAGCCAATGAATAGCTTATACTTAAATATAAATATTTTTTGAGGGGATCCCTGCGTGGCTCAGTGGTTTAGTGCCTGCCTTTGGCCCAGGGCGTTATCCTGGAGTCTGGGGATCGAGTCCCATGTCAGGCTCCCTGCATGGAGCCTGCTTCTCCCTCTGCCTGTGTCTCTCATGAATAAATAAATAAATAAAATCTTTTAAAATATATATATATTTTTTTTTTTTGAAAAGTTGTGTCAGTCCCTAGTCTGTTAACTTGTACTTCATTGTAATTCTTCAAAGTCCCCAGGACACTCCTACCTCCTGGGCTTCTTTCGGATGTCCTAATTTTTCTGAGCAACTAAAGTGAAACTGTCACTTTTAGAAAAGAGGGCATTACCTTGGTGATTCTTAGGAGAATATTGCCATTATACTCATCTAACGGTCACTAAGGACTGAGTCAATAGTGTCAAGATGGACTTAAATGAAAAGTGTTATCACCTAAACCATCAGAAAACTGTAGGTTGCACTGCACAGACATGAGGGGCATGAGGGGCAGTCTCCCACTGTATGTAACAAGCCTGATGGTTCCCTCCTAGTGCAGTCATCTCATTTGGCTAGGCAATTACCTTGTTTGATCATTTTTCTCTTGTGTTGCTAATTTTTTTTCCAGTCTAATATTTTAGTACAGTGCTTCCTCCATGCAAGAGTGAAATGTGTATAGTTAGTCACAAGACGCTGAGAATCAAGAAAAGCAAAGGAAACCCTCCTATGATCACAGTGTACAAGGTGAAAGAGGGAAATGCCCTTATATGGCCTTTAATGAAATAGAAGAGAAAAATGATGGCAGGTTAGTCCCAGAGAGAGAGGATGCCCTCCACCTCTAGCCTTTGCCTTTGCTTTCATCTTCCCTCATTGTTCTTTCCACTTGTCCAAACCCTGTTTCCCTGTGTCTAAGTTAACCCTTTGCATGCTGCCTGCACACAGAGCTGTCACCCCCCAAATGGGCACTTAATCCTCTGTACATAGTAGCTGCACCTGAGCCTGTTTTCTATATTCTTGAGTTCCTATTAAACTTTTCCCATCTACTCTCCCTGCTGCATTAAGTCAGGGTTGTTATCTCTGCTACATGCCTTTGTAGACACTTAATAAATGCACTGAATTTAATAAAGGATCTTCTAAATGAAACAGATGTTTAGCAGTCCCCTCGCTCAGTGTAGCTTTCTTATTCAGCAGAGAATTGGTTAATGACTATGGAATAATAGGTGGTATAGTGACAAGAGCTTGATGTCTCCTCCCCAGGGGCCAGGCCTGTATCTTCCTGTGTCCCTGCTCTGTCCCTAACCCAGGCCTAGCACACCAGAGATTCTCAGAACCAGCTTACTGAATGGAAAAGCAGAGAAAGGGCTACCTTCTTAATGCTTCAGCCTCAGTTTAAGTAGCTGCCATCTCAGTACGTGAGCTAAGGCTGGCCTGGCTTCCTGCTGAGCCAGACCTGTAGCCACAGTCAGAATTCCTCAAAGCAACACAACCAAATTGTTGCTGAATCATGGAACAGTGCAAGATAACCAGGTGCAAGCTCCACTACCCTAACACATAGGAATGCTGGGAGGTAGCTAACCTCCACCACCCATAAGAAAGAGGAAATGTTTCAAATCTACTTTTTTTTTTTTCTATTTTTGTTTTTAATCTTCAGGTCTTTCTGTTCCTGGGGCTCTTGAACTGCAGTAATTTTGCTTGTTAGTTTTTCTTGACTTGATACCTATCCCCCCAGGAACATCCTGGTGGATCTGCCTTTTTCACCATCTGCAAGTGGGATTGGACTGGGGGAGGGGCACACTCGGGATCTTGTAGGCATCCTTACTACCAGCCATGCCCCCTGTGGAGTAGGCCAGGTCACATGCTTGGGTGCAGGATTCCTGGATGTGGGCTCCTGGCTTGCTGACAAATTAACTTCCTGTAAATACAGCAATGAGACCACTACTGTATTTAGCAGATACTGTTAACTCCTAGTTAAGAAAAATGTTCATTCTTTGCCTTATATCTGAATTTAAAGTTTCTTTCCCTCGATGTACCATGCCCACTGTTATGTTGTTGTAATTCAGCCATAAGCTATTTTGTTTTCTTCTGCCTCAGTATCCACTTGCAGAGAGCTCTTTTATATTTGTATGCATGTATGTTTAATTTACACAAGTGATACTGTTCTTATTCAAGGGATCATGTTCCTTCTTTTGTTTTGTTTTACAGTTTTTACCTAACACTATACTCAAAAACCCCATTCATGTTACTTTATGTTCATGTAGTGAACAAAATATAGCATACGTCTATCACTTCTGAGTCATATTAAGTTGTGAGAAACTTTTGTATCTATCTAGACAAAGAAATCACTGTGGAATGAATATATAAAAGTTTGGGTTCTACATTTATTATTCAGGGACTCCAGCTCTTCTTTGCATCCAGAATAGAGAGCTGGGGATGGACTTGCTGGACCATACTGGGGCATCTTTTCTTTCAGTAAGTCCTGACAGATTGTTTGACAGGGCAGCTGCAGCGGGCTAAGCCCCCACAGTGGTCCATGAGCATTCTTGACTCTTATACATCCTTGTCAACATTCATTATTACCTGCCTTACTGTTTGCCAGGCACTTCTATCCATTCTAATGTGTGCAAGGTAGTATTTCACTGTAAATTCATTTTGCATTTCTCTGCAAATTGGTGCTTTTGTGAAATTCCTGTTCATATCCTTTGCCCATGCTTCTGTTGGTATTCCTGGCTGATATGCGGATATTGCTGATATATTCTAGATATTTATATGCAGATCTAAAGATGGAAAATATAACCTCCATGCTGTCGTGTTTGTTGACTGTCGTGTCCTTCACTGACCAGAAAATTATCAACTTGTCTTTGGTTTGTACATTGTGAGCTTTGCTTAAGAAGCCTTTCCCTAATTCCCAGTCATAAAGATAACCTACAATGTGTCCCTTTCACTTCATTTTCGAAATGTCATCCTGTAAATCTTTGGCACACATTTATTTCAGTTTCTTTAGTTTTAATTTTGAGTCAAGTACAAATCTTGAATATAGATTTAATATATTTGCGATGTAGCCTAGCAAGCAATACATGCTGAGCATTGGATAATTTGGCCAGAAGTAAGTCAGCATCCATCATTTCTTTTACCAGTGGTTCTCAAACTTCAGTGTTTATGGGAATTACCTAGGAGCTTTGTAGAAACGCAGATTCTTGATCCCTGCCAAAGGTCCTAGTTCATTAGGCCTGGAGTGGGGCTCTGGAATAGGCTTTTTATCCAGTTCGAGATGATTCTGAAGCAGATGGTCTCTAGCTTGAGGGAAACTACCTTATAGTCCAGTTAGGGTAGGTGCATCACTTGAAAAAAAAACACTGTCCACAACAATCCAAATAAGAGACTAAGGACACCTGGGTGGCTCAGTGGTTGAATGTCTGTCTGCCTTCAGCTCAGGGCATGATCCTGGGGTCCTGGGATTGAGTCCCACATTGGGTTCCCCACAGGGAGCCTGCTTCTCTCACTGCCTGTGTCTCTACCTCTCTGTGTGTCTCTCATAAATGAATAAATAAAATCTTTAAAAAAAAAAAAAAAGAGAGAGACTTTGAGCAAAGGGAATGGAATGGAAATTTTACCTGCAACCCCAGTCCAGCCTCTGGGCGCTGTAGTCATTGGAGTGGGGGTGGCACTGGGTATGAGGAAGTAAGGCTTCTATCCCCAAGAGTTGTTGAATATTTTATACCCCTAGCCCGTTTCACACTAATGCTGACTTTCTAAAGGGCACTGGAGACCAGGAATGGTTTTTTAGAGGCCATAACCACCCTAATTAACACCTCTCCTCTTCTTTTAAAGGTGCCCCCTGAAGTAGTAATGGAAATGTGAGATCTTGGGAGAAAGCACCTTCCCAGAGTCCCACTTTGCTGCATTATAAAGGGAAAAAAGTAAGAACCAGAAAGACCTGGCAATTAAGATCCATGAACAGTTTCCAGGCTTTAAAAAAATGGCAGTAAGATATAATTGCATTAAATTGCTGAATGCAAAACTTGCTCCAGAGTGCAGCCGACATGGCGTCTTTCAAGGCTGGGCCTCTCAGGATCAATTCAGGAGCATATTCCCCCTTGAGAAGGATTCTTTTCCAGGACAGGAAAAGGCACTGAGCAACTGTGCTCAGCTCCCAGCCTGGGTTGTTGAGACTGGGCAAAATTCATGCATGGTTCCCTCAGTCCCAGCAACCCTGGAGGAATTTATATTTATGTATATGAGGTTCCGGGGGACCTAGTCACTCTCTTGTTCTTATAGAATGTGCTTTGATTCCAACAGTTGACTTGTATTAACACGTTCATCATCGTTACCAGGGTGGTAATAGCGATACCTTCTGATTCATATGGCATGGTTTACACAGGACTTTCCCCTAGATTATCTCCTAATAATAACCGCTGCTTTTTGTCAAGTGCTCACAATGAGATGGATGCTTTACATATATTATCTTTAATCCCCCCAAGAAATCTGTGCTTTTATAGTTGGGGGGACAGAGACTCAAAACCACTGAAATTTCCTTTAAGCCACATAAGCAGTAAGCAGCAGAGCTGGAGGTAGCAGATTCTCCAGTCATGTGCTGTGTATACAGTAATTTAAAGAAAGTGCAAGCTTATATTTGTCTCAAACCATAAACACTCAAAATATAGCATATGTCTATCACATCTGAGTCATATTAAGTTATGAGAAACTTTTGTATCTATCTAGACAAAGAAATCACTGTGGAATGAATACATAAAAGCTTGGGCTCTATGTTTATTATTCAGGGACTCCAGCTCTTCCAGTTCCTAATTCAGTGATTTTAAGGGAGTTATTTAACCTCTCTGACTTCAGTTTCCAGATCTATTAATTGGACAAAATAGCAAAGCTTATTTCGTGTAGTTCTTAGGAGGCTTGCATGGCATGATCATACAAAGGGTTTAGAAAGTGTCAGGCATATGGTAAACACCCAATAGTGTTAGATGTTTAAGAAACAAATATGGTGATATGATGGCATTTGCTGTAGCAGATTGGAGATGTGCTTGCTTTAACCATGTTCCAGGATTTAGTCTAATAAAACAATATGTGCAAATATTTCTTCTTCTTTACTAGAACCTAGCTTTTGAGAGAGCCACAGCCTTGCAGGTTCTCAATCCATTTTGATCTGGCCTCTCCCAGAACTGACAACCGTTAAACACCTTGCTCATTCTGATGAGTTACAATAACCATGCACCTACGACATGAAAAGTACTTTTAAGTCTTTTGACCCATTGAGATCTCAGTGGAAATAAGGTGGCCTGCAGCTCTTATGGTGGAAACCACCTGGTTGGCGAGGAAAGTTGCAGTCATGAGCACTCATATGCACCTGCCCACAGCACCCCCTCCACCCCCCAGAGGAGATGCCCACAGATGTGTGGGAGAAACAGCCTGCACATCCATTTCCAGGGCTGCCTGAGTGTTCACACAGCCATTTCAGATTGTCTCCAGGGCCATCTTGTACTAGCTTTACTATTCCATTTAAGTGAAAGAAGGACCCCATTTCATTAAAGGATGTAAGACATATCTAAACTCATTTTCATAGACCTGCTACAGCTAATGATACCTTTTCAGACCCAGTCCTTTACTCCTTAGACTCCGCCATCCTAGTCAGTGGTACGGATTCCTCCAGAGTTTTGTTTAGAACAAAATTAACATTTTCTGGGAGTAAATTTTTTAAATGGATCTGTCTTCTTTTACCAGTTATGGTAGAAGGTTAATCACTGATTAAGAGCACTTCACCCAAATGCTGCCCATTTTCTTTATAAACAATCACTGGATACATGGTATCCAAACTGTAGTTCTAGATTTCTCTCACCTCACAGAATACCCTGCTGATTGCCTGCTGCTGTCACTCTGAGGTGACTCAGGTGGCTGGCTGACCCTGTGCAGCAGGATTTCCCTCAGGACACATTACAAGCCCAGGACTTTTCTTCCTACCAGCACGCTGCATAGTACCCTTATTATATAGAAGACTCTGAATAAAATGTTTTAGGATAGTGGTAGCTACACTCCAAAACAAAAGATTTGTTTGTAGTGTTTCTTTCCAGCTCTCTGCCTTTCAGTACTATTATGTTTGCATTTAAGAAATTAAAGTTTTGAACTAGAAACTAAATACAATAATATGCCAACTTACTGAATTTAAAACCAAACTCAAATATCAATTTTTATTCAAATATAAAATAGCCATTTTTTAAAACTAGCCTAACAACACAGTTCAAACCCACGTGGACTTCTTAGAGTATCACACTTCTACAAAGTGCAATTTTGAGACCCAAATTTTTAAAAATATCTTCTCAATTCTCTGTGCCAGAGAAAATTCCACCTATTATTATTCATTGCCATTTACCAGTCATGAAATGGAAGAATGGAAACAAAGGGATTTTTTTTTTCTGTCATGTTTTCTTTATATTTGCCTCCATTAGGATTTTCTCAAGAGGTACGATAAAGAGTTGAGAACAATTTTTTCCTTTAGACTCATTAATATTGTACATTAATCCCTGGGACAATGGTATCGGATACACCCATTAGCTAAAGGGTCAATAAAACTGCATCAATAGGAGGGGGGGGTGTTGCTTGATTCCCTGCAGCATTTGTGAGTTAACAGTAAACAGATATCAAAGGAAAGGAGTTTGGCAGCAACTTTCCCAACCTGAGGACCAGAGAGTAAATCTTTCCTGTCTATAACCACAGAAAATTATTCTAGAGGGTGCCAGAGGCCCTGGTTTGTGGTTTAGGTAGCACTGTGGAATAAATCAGAACATTCTAGAATATTCTGGTAAATTTCTCCATCAGAATTCCAATTCTGTTCAGCATCAGCCATTTATGGTGAGGTTCCCACTATAATAAAATTGATGGAATATATATTTGACCAACAAAAAAATATTTGTAATTTGGTAAATGCGTGTGGGGGTGGGGGAGGGACCAGCAGGCTGGAGCTGAACTGGGTTATCTTTTCTTCCATCATAGAAACTTCTCAAATCCTAATGTTGGATATTTACCTTTATAAATAGTCAGCTGTGCGGGGTGAAAACTTAAAAAGTAAAGTGGTAATGTTTCCAAATCAGAAGAAATGAATTTGATTTGCTAGGAAAATAGACGTGTGACTATCTATTACATTAAAATATTCAATCATTCAAGCATTAAAATGTTTAATGAGAGTACTAACGTTTTCAGAAAATGTTACAATATTAACTTAGAAAATTGCACAATAGTTGGGGAGCCTGGGAGGCTCAGTCAGGTAAGCCTCAGACTCTTGATTTTGACTCAGGTCATGATGTCAGGGTTGTGGGATGGAGCCTTGAGTCAGGTTCTGTGCTCAGCAGGAATCTGCTTAAGATTCTTTCCCTCTCCCTCTGCTCCTTCCTCTCTGCTCATGTGCTCTCGCTCTCAAAGGAAAAAAGGAAGGAAGGAAAGGAGGGAAGGGAGAGAGGGAGGAAGCAGAAAATTGCATAGAGAAATGTATGGGCTAACTGCAAAAGATAGGGGTGCCTGGGTGGCTCAGTGGTTGAGTGTCTACACCTTTGGCTCAGTTTGTGATCCCCAAGTCCTGGGATTGAGTCCTGCATTGGGCTCCCCTTGGGGAGCCTGCTTCTCCCTCTGCGTATGTCTCTGCCTCTCTCTCTGTTTATTCTCTCTCATGAATAAATAAATTAAATCTTTAAAAAAATGCAAAACATATTCCAAGATGTTAACTCACTTAAGATTTGAATGCCTATTACATGCAAGATGCTATTGTAGATGCTGACATACATGGTAAATGGAAATGTTCCTGCCTTCATGGAGCTTCACACATGAGGGAAGGGGGCACCACATACTAGTTTTTGTTTTTTTATAACAGCTTTGTTGAGATATAATTCATATAGCTCATTTAAAGTATGCAAATCAATGTTGGATTGTATATCCACAATTGTGCATCCATCTCTGCAGTTTTATCACCCCCGAAGCAACCTAATACCCATTAGCAAACACTTCCCATTTGCCCTCTTTCTCTAGCTTCTGGCAATCACCAACTTTTCTCTCTATAAAGTTTTGTCTTCTCTGGGCCTTTCATATAGATGGAATCACACACTATGTGGTGTGGCCTTTTGTGTCTGACTTTTTTCACTGAGTTTTGTGCTTTCAGAGTTCATCTATATTATAGCACGTGTCAGTATTTCATTCCTTTTTTTCTGCCAAATAATTACATTATATTATATCCATTGTATCCATTCATCTGTTGATGGTCATTTGGGTTTTCTCTACCTTTTGCTAATATGAATAATACTGCTATAAAAGTTCACGTATAAGTTTTATTTTTTTTAAGATTTTATTTATTCATGAGAGACACAGAGGGGCAGAGACATGGGCGGAGGGAGAAGCAGGTTCCCCACAGGGAGCCCGATATGGGACTTGATCCCAGGACCCCAGGATCATGACCTGAGCCAAAGGCAGATGCTCAACTACTCAGCCACCCAGGTGCCCCTCATGTACAAGTTTTAGTATAGACCTTTGTTTCACTTGGGTATGGAATTGCTGGTCCATATGGTAAATCTATGTTTAATCATTTGAGGAATTCCTAGAGTCTCTTCCAAAGTGGCTGCATCATTTTATATTCTCACCAGTGGTGTATGAGAGCTCTGATTTGTCCACATCCTTAACATTATCATCACTTGCTATGTTGTCTTTTCAGTAAAAGTCATCCTAGTGGGTAGGAAGTGGTGTCTTGTGGTTTTGATTTGTATTTCCCTGATGGTTGACGATATTGTACATCTCTTCATGTGCTTGTTGGCCATTTCTTTGAGAGATGTTTATTCAGTATTTAGCCCATTTATTAGTTGAGAAAGACTAGGGAAGGGTTCGTCAGGGAGGCCTCCCTGGTAGCCAAGACCTGAGTGCTGAATAGGAGCTGGTCATGTAGAAGAGAATATTCTAGGCCTATAGAACACCAGGTAAACCTATGGTAAGTGAATTTGACTTGCTTAAGGAAAAGATAGGACAGTGAGGCCAGAATGCAGTAGGTGAGAGGGGATGGTGTAGGAGAGATGACTGGGTACCAGAATAAGTGTTAGTTTGGTGCAGGTGCTGCTGTGGGAATAAAGGATTGGGGTGGGCAGGAGTTAAAGCAGAGTACTAGTTAAGAGATTCCTGCATTAATTAAGTACAGATACAGGTGATGATGATGCACTGCTATAAAGGGATTTGAAGTGTACTTTCAAGGTAGTGCCTTCAGGACTAGCTCTTGTGTTGGATGTAGTGTGTGAGGGAACAAGATAATACAGAGGACCACTAGATTTTGCCTGGATAGTTGGTGAGATGATGACCCACAATTGAAGTGAGAAGTAAGCTCAGCTTCAATTTCAGAGATTTCTACTTTATTATTGTCAAGTTGGAGAGCTTCTTGGATGTGCAGATTGCTTCTCATCAGATTTGTAAAATTTTCAGCCATTATTTCTTTGAATATTTTTTCCGCCCCTGTCTCTCCTCTCCTGATACTCCCATTGTACATGTACTGTACATTTCATGGTGTCTCATTTCTTAAGACTCCCTTCATTTTTCTTCATCATTGCTTTCTCTCTGTGCTTTGGATTGCATAATCTCTACTGATATATCTTAACTTTGCTGATTCTTTTTTTCTGCCTATTCAAATCTGTTGGGAGTCTCTAGTGAGCTTATTTCATTTATTGTACTTTTCAAAATCAGAATTCATATTTAAAAATTTTTCTCTTTATCAATATTCTGTATTTGATGAACATTGTCATCACACTTTACTTCTTTATACATGATTTCCATGAGGTCTTTGAGGATATTTCTGATACTGCTTTGAAGTTCATGTCTGTTAAATCCAACATCTGGGTCTATCGCAGTTGTTTCCTGTTTTTTTTTTTACTGTATGGATCATATTTTTCTGTTTCTTTGTATAGTCCTAATTTCTTGTTGGAAACCAGATATTTTAGATAATATATTGTAGCAGTTCTGGTTACTGGTTCCCCTTCCCCCAGAGTTTGTTATTATTATTTGTTCATTAATTTGTTCCATGACTAACAATATTACTGTAGTAGAGTCTATTTTTTTCCACCCTCCCCACAGTATAGAGCCTCTTGTGAAGCCTTCTCAAGAGTTCTGCCTTGGGCATTTGCACAGTCACCCTGGGATGATCATGGTTTTACTAGGCTGTCTATGTCTTTCCCTGATCTCTCTGTTAAGCTGTCTGCCTCTTTGGTATCACATCTAGCTGTAAACTTCTATTAATTACTGATTGCTGTAATTGTTTATGAGAATGCTGTAGGGTAAAAATTGCTCTGCATTCTGGTCCAAATAAATGTGGACCCCTTTGCAGGGGAATTTTTTGAGACCAGTCCTCAACTTTTGTTCTGACCCCAGGAGGGTTCTCTTTTGGGCTCCTTTCATGGTTCTCTCTGATAAGAAGCTGGCCTGCAACTTAGCCTGCTACTATGATGAAGCTACTAGCCTTCCCTTACTTGCTTACCACCAAAAGCTTCTTTGTTTTTAGAACATCCTTGGGCTCGAATTTCATCACACTCTGTTCCAATAAAGTCAATTCCTTTGGGGACAGCTTTGGAGTTCTTTGTTCTTATGGCCTGCCTCTTCCTTGTACAAAATCTCTGAGCCACAACTCTGGAGCTGGGGGAGGGCACAGTGGCCAATTTCTCTCAGAGTGACACCTCTGCTTTATGAGCAGGGATAGGATAGAGGTGGCAACCTCTGGCCATGTCAGCTTATCTCTTTCAGCATGGAACCTCTGCCCTATGAACTTCCTGGGGTGAGGGCAACCAGGGCACCAGCATTCTCAGTGTGCCACACCTGACAGAGAACATCTGCTGTCTGTATGGGAACTGGGTGAAGGAAGGGAGCTTCCAGTTTCTCAGCTGTACTTACCCAGAATTTAGCCTCTTCAACACATAGTTGGGCAGGATGAAAAATGTTGGTGTCTTGCCCCTCTTGGAGGTGTATCATAGGCCCTAACTTGGAATTGGCAGGAATGGGAGCCCTGTATTCTTTGCTACACCAGTTTACAATGGAGTTTTCATCATGCTGAGCTGGAAGGGAATGGAGAGGATTGTGGTTGACCTGCCATAGACTTTCACTGTTATCATTGTGTGTGTTAGTAGATTTTTCTTGAATAAGTATTTCTTCATTTGCTGTATGCCATTCAGACAATTTTAGACACCATTTTAAAAAGTTTTCTACTAATTTTGCTTGTTTTACTGGGATGTGGGTCTGTGGAGCTCCTCACATTGCCATTCCAGAATCCCGTAACACCATTTTTACTCAAAAGAACAACTACTAACAAATAATGGTTAGATTGAAGCAGTTAGCAAGTATTTTTCTCATAAAATGAAGTCTGTCACTTCAGGGAAAACAACTAACAGCAGTTCTTGCCATAAAATAGAGTTTTCAAGCAAAAATTAGAATTTTAGGGATACATAATAGTCACCACTGAGAGTTTGACAGTGTTCCAATAGGTAAAGACTTTTCTGGTGAGATCAGTGGTGATAATAATTAATGTGATTTTTTTTTTTTATATTCTATCACAAAATATATCAACATTTTCGGCAGATCCCTACAATTCAGTAGATGAGTATTTTTGAGATGACAAAACACAGGAGATTACAGAATTTTGTATGGTTAATGACCTACTCCAAGTGCAAGATAAACCAACGGATTTTCATGTAAAAAGGGCTTGGGAAGTTTACTGATCTGGTTTCCAGTCCACATCACAATTATCCTTAAGAAACTTCACTTGTCGACTTCTGGTGTAGCATCGAAGAAGAATATTCACAATCATCTGAAAAGAATATGATACTTCTCCACTTCCCAGTTACATATCTGTGTGCGGCTGAGTTTTCTTTGTATATTTCATTCAGAACAATATGTCCCAGCAGATTGAATGCAGAAACAAATTTGTGAATCCAGTTGTCTTTTAATATATCAGACATTAAAGAATTTGCAAAAATGTAAAATAATTACACTCTTGCTCTGAAATTTTCTTTCTTAGGAAAAATATTTTTTAAATATTAAAAACATTTGCTGATATGAATAGTTTTGTTATTTTAAAATGAATTTATAAATATTTTTAAATGTCTCATTTTTTATTTCTAATACAATAAATATTGATAAATAGTCCCCGCATGAACAGATGATCTTCAGGGTTTTCATTTCCTTTAAAGGTAAAGGGTTCTGAGAATAAAACATTTGAAAACCACTTACCTATGGGAGACCCATATATAATGTCTATTAGATAAGTGTTTTCATGTATGCATGTGTGTATCTACATATGCACACATATACATATATAATGAAAGCCTGCACTGAACAAAGATGTATTCTTTACAAAGACACATGGAAATTTAGAAGTTATCTCAAAGTTTCTTAACCAATTTAAAATAAATTATATACTCAGACCACATCTCTAACCACAGTCAAATTAGATTAGAAATGATTAATAAGCTATCCCATCACCATTACCATTACCACCACTACCATTTTGGGGCATGGGGAACTGTGGCATATTACCTACTCTTGAATAATAATGGCTTTAAGAGAATTTGATGATGTTCAAACTGAAAATATTTAGAACTATTCTGGTCATCTATTTCCATAAAACAAACCACACTGAAACTTACTGGCCTAAAAAAATTTTATCTGCTGACAGATCTGTAGTTTGGCTTGGACTCAGTAAAGCCAACTTGTCTCTGCTCCTCTGCACGATGGGGCATCAGCTGGCACATCCCAAAGGCTGGGGGCTAGAATCATCTGAAGGCTTACTCTTAAGTCTGTTATCTCTTTACACGGCCTCTTCACGTAGCCTGGGCTTCCCCAGAACATGGTGGCTACTTCTAAGGATGACCATCTCTAGAGAACCTTGTGGAAACTGCATTGCCTTTTATAACCCACCTTCAGAAGTCACTCCGTATCACTTATGTCTGCTCCAGGTCAAGTCAGTAGGCTGAGGGAAGCAGGAAATTACACTTCATCTTTTGATAGGAGGATTGTCAGAGAACCCCTGGGCTTTAAAACCACTATAGAATTGAAGTAATAAAATTAAATAGCTTGACTTAGGCAGCACATCAGAACTTTGGCTAGAGGGACATTTTTAGTGTTAAAAACAAGAAACGGGGATCCCTGGGTGGCGCAGCGGTTTGGCGCCTGCCTTTGGCCCAGGGCGCGATCCTGGAGACCCGGGATCGAATCCCACGTCGGGCTCCCGGTGCATGGAGCCTGCTTCTCCCTCTGCCTGTGTCTCTGCCTCTAGAACGTTGAAAAGAAATGTGTTGATTATTCAACCAAAGAAGCCTGTAAAAGAGTAACAGATTAAACCGGGAGAAATCAGAAGGAAGAAAATGCTAGATATAAGAGTAGAAATTAATGAAATAGGAAGTAATGCAAAACCAAAAGCTGATCTTATAAAATGCTAATAAAATAATCCAACTAGCTAAGGGGAAACGAACAAATAATTACACACCAACAATAGCAGCAACAACCAACATTTAGTGAGCACTAGATGTATTACTTTTCACTTTTATTGCCAAGGATTCATCTAGGCATATTACATCCATTAACCAGTTTAATTTTCCCGACAATTAGATGAAACTGGCACGTTAGATAACCCTAATTTACAGATGATGAAACCAAAGCATTGTAGAGGTTAAATAATTTGCCCATGGGACACATAGCCGCTAAGTGCCCTAATACTTTTCATCTTTGCTGCATCTGTGTTGATGCCCGTCTTTTCATTCCTAATAGTGTTTTGTGTCCTCTCTCTTCCTGAGCAACCTTGCTAGAGGTTCATCTACTCTCTTGGTCTTTAACAACCATCTCTTGACTTTGTTGATTATATTGTGCGCACTCATTTCTCTTTCGTTCATCTTTGTTCCTGTAGCAAGTTCTAGTTACCTTAGATTTATTCTGCTTTTCTTTTTTTTTCTAATTAATTTGCATAATAAGCTCATGAGTTTTTAGCCTTTCTTCCTTTCTGATATAAGCATTTAGGGCTACAAATATCTCTCCTTGGTCCACTTGTGCTGCGTTCCACAAGTTTTGACATATAGTGTTTTTTATTACATCTCAGACCTAACTTTTAAAAACCATTTCATCATCCCATCTTTGAAGCATAAGTTATTTCTTTTTTTTTTGTCATAAGTTATTTCTAAGTGTGGTTTTAGATTCCCAAACCTGTGAATTGTTTTTTTGTGATTAACTTCTGATGGAATGGTGTATGGTCAAGAAACATGATCTCTGTAGATTCTGGTTCTTCAGATTTTTTGAGACTTGCTTTATGGCCTGATATATTATCTTTTTTTATGAATGTTCCATGTGTGCATTAGAAGAATATACATCCTTCAGTTGTTAGGTGTAAAGCTCTCTCTCTCTCTCTTTTTCCATTACACTGAGGTTGTTAATTATCTTGTTCAAATATTCCATATCTACTTAAATTTTCTATATGCCTGATTATCAGCCAGGTGGTAAATTTGTGATTTCTCCCTAGAGTTCTATCAGTTTTTGCTTCCTATATTTTGACACTATTTTACTAGATATATTGGAGTTTAGAATTGTTGTGTCATACTGATGATTTGAAACTTTTAATATTTTGTAGTAACTTTCTCTGTCCCTGTTTATGGTTTTTATATTAAGGTCTATTTTTTTTGTTTAGATTAATATGGTTATGCCCAGTTTCTTTAAGCATTACTCCCCTGGTTGGTCTTTTTCCACATATTTACTTTCAACCTTCCTATATATCCTTTTGCTTTTTTAGAAGTGGCTCTTACAAAGAGCATGGAGCTGGATTCTGGTATTTTGCTATTCTTTGCATAACTTTCTCAGTTACACTTTTAACTCAGTTTTCTCAATTGTTCTCTTTTATTGTAAAATATCTTTCATACAGAAGGGTAAACATATTTGCATGATTTAAAGAATAATTATAATGCAGACCAGATGAGTGACTGTGATATAGTTTAGGATGCACAATTGCCAGTCCCTCCCCTCCGACATTCTGCTCAGACCCCTCCTAAATGTAACCACTTCTCACCTGTATTATGGTCATTCTCTTCCATTATAACTTTAAAATTTCTCTTATTTTCTAATAAAAGCACTTACGACTTTGTCCTTGCAGTAGACCTTTAATTAAAAAGTAGAAATTTCAATATGTAGCCCTTTTATTCTTTTCTTAGTTCTAAATAGGTTCTGTGTCCCTTTGTGCTTCATTTGTTCTCTCTTGTGGCATTAGCAGTATGTTTTAAATATTCAAAATTAGGGGGGCACTTGACGGGATGAGCACTGGGTGTTATACTATATGTTGGCAAATAGAACTCCCATAAAAAAATACAAATAAATAAATAAATATTCAAAATTCATGAGGTTTTTAAAAACTTACTTTTTTTCTATTTTAATTGCATTATAGGTCAGAAAATGCCATCTATATGATGTCAGTTCTTAGCTATTGAAACTATTTGTAGCCTAATAATGTGTTTGGTTTTTTGCACTTTTTCAGGTTTGAAAAAAAATGTATATTTTAGTTTTACAGTACAGGATTCCATGTATAGCCATTATGTTGATTTTACTAGTTGTGTTACATTCCTATCTCTAAGATCTCCCTGATGTTTTGGGCCACTTGATAGACCAATCAATGAGGGATGTGACACATCTCTCACTATGATTATTGAATTTCAGTATTTCCTTATAATTTGTTCATTTCTACTTCATATATTTTAGGATTGTGGTATTTATATGTATACAACATAGGAATTGTTAGTTTCCTGGCAGCTTCATAGAGAATTCTTCTCTTAACACTGTGTTTGGGCCTTCATCTTCATTTATAAATAATGCTTTTTGCCTTAAGATCTGTTAGATCTGTTTTACCTTTCTTTTGCTTGTATTAGTCCGGGTTCTCCAGAGAAACAGAACTAACAGTGTGTGGATGGGGAGAGTTATACTAGATTTCCATATATATGTATATAGATAAAGAGATTTACTTTAAGGAATTGTCTCACATAATTGTGAAGGCTTGGTGAGCCCCAAATCTACAGAGTAGGCCAGCAGGCCAGAGACCCAGGGTAGCATTGCAGTTCAAATCCAAATCCAAAGGCACTCTGCTGGCAGAATTCCCATCTTCTTGGGTCAGGGGTAGTGAGAGGTGTGGGTGGTATCAGCCTTTTTCTATTGAAGCCTTCATCTGATTGGACGAGGCCCACCGCAATATGGAGGTAACCTACTTTATTTAAAGCCTACCAGTTAAAAGTTAATCTTCTCAAAAAAAAAAAAAAAAATGCTGGGCAGCCCCAGGTGGCGCAGCGGTTTAGCGCTGCCTGCAGCCTAGGGTATGATCCTGGAGACCCTGGATCGAGTCCCACGTAGGCTCCCTGCATGGTGCCTGCTTCTCCCTCTGCCTGTGTCTCTGCCTCCGCCCCCGTGTGTGTCTCTATGAATAAATAAATAAATAATCTTTAAAAAAATGCTTTCACAGAAACATCTAAAATAGTGTTTGGCAAAATATCTGGGTACCATGGCTTAGCCAAGTTGAAACATAAAATTAACTGTCACACTTGTTATTTCATTTTCCATCTTTTTACCCCAAGCCATACTCCCTCTTTTATGCCTTAGGTAAGTGTCATATAAATAGCATCAAGTTAGATTTTGTTGTTTTTATCTGATCTGACAATCTCTGTCTTTTAACTGGTCTGTTTATTCCATTTGCACTTATTGTGATCCTATATGGAGTTAGTTTTTTTTCTATTGTTTTGTGTATTTCTGATTTATTCCCCTTCTGTTTTTTCCTGGCTTCTAATAAACTGATTGTAATGTAAATAAATACATACCTTTTTTCCTGTTCTACTGGTTTGAAAGATATATGTTCTTTCCCTTTTATTTAGCAATGATCTTTGAAAAGTTAGCAGGTATAATTGATTTAACAAAATCTAGAAGCAGTGCTTCTCAAAGTGTGAACCACAGATTGGTGCCAGTCCAAGAATTTATTCTGGTACTAGTTCACAATGAGATTAATATATAGATTGAGTTTCCACAGCACATAAGGACAGAAATTGAGACCTTGGATAAATTTGAGAAAGGAACTGGAAATTCAAGTTGTGGGGTACCAAAATAAGCATGTTCCAAGGCAGCCACACCAGCAAACACAGCCACATGTTTTAATTTCTTCCTCATGTTTTCCTGATGGGGATTTACCTTATTTCCTTGCTAGCTCAGCTGTATGTTTAAGAGAATATTTTATCAGCACATGTGGCTTTTATAATGTGAGAATTTCTAGTCTATCCAGGTCTTAATGTTCTATTGTAGGGATGGAAGTTTCTCACGATGCATCTTTATCAATATTGATATGTATTTATTTAAAAGGGAGAAAACACTCAGCTTTACAAAGGGCTGGAATTTCCTTTCTCCAGGTATAAATCTTCCCCCTCCAGGCCTGACCATCATTTTGGTGGCTCAGTGTGTGTACCCATCTCCATAAAAAGGGAATGTTTCCGACCTTATAATTCTTGGCAGGAAACAAAGACCATCTCTAATGATAATACTATGTACTTGCTATTCCTGGCTCCCTTGCAACTGAGCCACAGACAAGTGATTTCAGCCATTTGTGTCAGACCCCCTCATTGCAAAGTTTGACGTAGGAGCTAGTGACATAAGCAAGGGATGGTGAGTTTGCTATCTGGAGAAGTGATGGGATCTCACTTTGCCAGATTGACTTCCTGGCACTTCAGAGCAAAAACAGGACTGCTGCCAGTCATGACTGTCTTATGATGGCCTTTCCAATCAGAACTGGCCCTGCTGCAAGCTGGAATACCTTGTATCAGAGGTGGTGATTGGTGTGAGCTTTGTCCCTGGAAGCTTAGCCTCAAATTTTTCAGCTCCCCCCAAAATTGTGAGCCCCCAGTAGCTTTCTCTGCTTAGAGCAGCCAGGGCTGATCTCTGCAGCTTGCTACTAAAAACCATGATCCCAAGTGTTATATTTATCTACGTTAAGTTTCTGATTCTACTGCGCCAACAAATTCATGTTCTCTTGAAGAAGGAAATGTCTGAGATGGCTCACTATCTTACACGTGATACTGAGTACCTTCACTCCTGCAACTTTCCAAACCTTCTAATGTGTCCCTTCCTTTAGTATCCATATACCAGTGGTAACAGTCACTTGGCATGGCTAAAGGCTCTCTATTCCTTTTCCAGGAGATCTTTGAACACCACTTGGTTGTCCCCTCTCACTGCACACTCTACCATGTATCTCCCCGATTTAATCCTGGGCACTTCTACAGGCTGCTGCCCTTCCCAATGTGGCTTACCTCAGAGCACAGGTATATCTGCAGGGCTTGCTACCCAAGATGACCCTGAGTTACAGACTCAAGCAGGTCAGAAGAAAACAACAATGCAGAAGACAGACTTACAGCTGGGCTCTAAAAGATCATATTACCTGGCCCAGAGAACCCCTTATCTCAGAGAACACTGCTAGACATGTATCCAGATTCCCTTCCATTTGTTGAATAATCAGAAGTCAGTCGTCTGCATTTTACTGTGTGAAGAAGTAAATTCGGGAGAAGTCAATCAAGCTGAGACCTCACTAACCTCTCTGGCTCTGCAGAGACATTTGCGTTGTTACTCTGAATGTGCTCAAATAGAAATGTGGTAGCACACTCCTGCAGTCACAAGATCTTAATTTTAATGAATATACCTCTTCTCTCGTTTTCTTTGGAAAGTGAAATTAACATTTCAGCATGAACTACAAATGCTAAATTGTTAATAGCCTCCCTAGAGTTACTTCTTGCTATGACACCTTCAATGATCATCTTGATTTAAGCAGAGTCAAATATCGGTGTAGGCTCCTGAACTGGAAGCTCTTTAAATGCTCCTCAAGAAGAATGAAGTCTTTTCTCCCAAACCCTGGGAAGAAGACAATACCAAGTAATTATTATCAGAAGCAGTGCTGTAATTTTTTAAAATCATTATGTCTAAATAATAATTATAATATTTGTTCATTTGTATTTGAATGTTTGATGTTTTATGAATTTTGAATATGATATTGATTTTGTTCTGACGTAAATACACAATTCTGTCTTCCAGTCTTTGGCTGCAGGCTGTTGTAATATTTTCATATTAAGAAAAAATTCACTTATTCTTGAATATTATGAAATTTTCTATATCAAATTAGGGAATAAATTATTTTGATTTTTTAAATATTTAACCAAACATATTTATCTAAATTTGATAGATATGGAATCAAAGATAACTGCTCTGCTAACATTAGATCACTTGAAATGTTTGTGATTCCCTGTACTTCCTCAACAGACATTCATTGTGAATTTCTTATTTAGAATCAGAGCTTTTTATCATTTCCCTTCATTTTAAAATGATCTGTTCACTTTAAATAAGGACCATTTTGCAACTTGAAATCTGAACTTTTGGGAGAGTAATTGGAAGTAAATAAACAGGGCTGCAACTGGGCAATATTCTAAATATTTCAAGAACTTTGAAAATAGTTAAAAGAAATGGCTTCTTACAACATGCTGCGTTTCCACAAAAATACTTCATTTGATCATTGACTTGAGCATCCAAAAAATAATCTTTCATGGCTTTGTTCTCATCAGCCTTCCACCTTTTTATTCTTCCTTCAAAAGGCCACCAGATGTGTGAGAGCCAAGACGGTGGTGTTAGCGTCTACTGTCATCCACGTCCTCTCTCCTTCTGGACCCCAGACATATGAAAAGCTCGATTTACTGACTTGCTTAAACAATTTTAATAAGTCTTAATTCAGATCTTATTTTGTTTCCACTCAATAATAAATTGAAGAAAACTCCATTTATCTCTGAAAGTTAAACACATTTAAAACTGATAGTTGCGATTCTTTAACTATGTCTGTGCAAGTCTCCACTAGCCACACATTCTTTACAGTGCTTAGATATATAAAAGTAGTTTCCTGTGAGGTATGAAATGCCCACTTTCTTCACCCAAGTGCTTCAAATGATTCTCATTTTCCCATGCTCTTGCTCTGACTCTGACATCCTCAGCATGACCATTCATCACCAGTTAGGCCTGGGATTCAGTGACCTTCGTAAATAGAAGCTGTTAAATTTATTAATATCATAAAAATATTGTATTAATCATGAAGCGAAGATGGTTTTAAAACCTTAAACTGAGTTTTACTATAATGATCAACATCAAATAACTCTTAGAAATAGAGTTCCTCTTCCCAAATGGTGTTACATCCATCAGGGATTCAAACTAATTTTTCACAAACAAGTATTTTGATACTTTACAGATATTTGGATTGTGAAATTTGTTAATGATGACATATCTGATACTGAGCATTCAGTGCCAACCAAATTTTTATTTCGTGTTTATGTCCTGTCATATCTCTTCATTTATATTAATAGATACTTAAATGTTTTTACTCAGATGCATTCCTTTGCCATACTGTAAACATAGCCTGTTTCTGTAGAAAACTGTGATCAACCAGCCGTTCTACCCAGTGTTTAAGTTGTTAATTAATGAAAAGTTAAATAAATGAAGATTAGTTGAAATCTTTTTCAGCTGGCTGTATACCATTAAATAAGTTAGTGCTCACATGTTATATCCATTCCTGGCATGTAACTTAGAGCTAATTAGAAGTTATCTTGAGGCCTGGGAAGCCTCAGTCCATTGTATTCAACATTGTTATGTTGAAATGCACATTTCCCCTCATCTTAAAAGATTGAATAGCATTTCATTTAAACATGAAATAAAATGCCAGCTGGTTAAGAGAGAAAAAAATGTAGTTAGTATAATATTTTTTGCATGAATGGCACCATCCCTGCAGGGTACTGATTTCTCCCCATCTCACTCAGTGCTCAGGCTTGACTAATGAAAGCGGCAAGCAGTGTGGATGATCCCCGGGCAAAAAATGACTCAGAAATCACACCTTTTCATTCTGGACTGAAATACAACAGCGCCCTTTGACCCTTTCTGGATCTGATCTATCCGTGTGGCTGCACTATCTTGAACAAGTCCCTGAGCTTGAGGGATTCTATCCTACTAGACCCCCTATTATGATCATCCTTCTCAATCTGGATTCGGCTTCCTCCCCACCAGGACTTCGGGTCCTGATTATTCTAGATCAGAAAAAAGTCCCCAAAACCTGTGAAATGGTCACAAGTTTGGGGGGCTGTGATAAAAGATTTAATTTTATTGGGTCCAGAAATTGTTCAGTCTGTATTGCAGGATCTGAGCTCATGAACCTTCCTTGGGACTGATGTTTGGTTATTTGTTTAAAGTGTCCTGGTGCTTCTAGCTTATCTATAGCATAACTGAGGCAGGAATGCCAGCCCTGGTGAAGGAAGCACTGGTTTGCAGAAATTTAGTAACAATATTATTAGTGAGTAATAATAATGTCTTATTTGTTATGGCTCCAAATTAATGTGACCTTTTTTGGAGTTGGGGGGTTTCATAATTGTGCTCTTTCTTATCTCTGATTCTGGGTCTAAAATTAAGAGGAAGGAAAAAGTCAATTCGACAAATGCTTACCTGCTATGGACCAGACTTTGTTCCAAGATCTGGGGATGTGTCAGTGAAGCAAAACAGACATAAATCCCTCTTGTGGACTTTACATTCTTATGGAGGGAAGTAGACAGTAAATGAGGGAATGATAGAGGATATCAGAAAGTAACAAGTCCTAGGGGGAAATTCACAAAGGTATGGGCAGGCAAGGCATGAAGGGTTGTGGTAGCAATTGAGAGGTGACATTTGTGTAAAGACTTGAAAGAGGTGGGGGAGTGAGTACTGTAGGAGAGTTTAGGACAAGAACATTGCAGGCAGAGGAAACAGTAGGTGCAAAGGCCCTGAGATAGGAATGTGCCTAACCTAATGACAGCCAGGCATGGCAGATTCAAGGAGCAGCAGCAAGGCCACCAGTGTGGAGAGAATGGGGGGCGGGGGTGGGGGGAGGAGACCAGCAGAAGATCAAGGACAGGTTACTTACTGCAATACCAGGGACAGAGATAACTGTGGCTTGGCCCAGGGTGGTAGCAGTTTGGGTGGTGAGAAGGGGTCACATTTTAGATCCACTGTGGAGAGAGACCTGACAGATTTCCTGACAGTTTGGATATGGGCACAAAATAGGAAAGGGAATCAAGAATGACTACAGGAGGGGCACCTGGGTGGCTCAGTCAGTTAGGCATCTGTCTTCAGCTCAGGTCATGATCCCAGGGTCCTGGGATGGAGCCCTGAGTGGGGCTCTCTGCTCAGCAAATCCTCTTCTCCCTCTCCCTCTGCACTTCTCCTGCTTGTGCTCTCACTTGCTCTCTTTCTCTCTCTCAAATGAATAAATAAAAAACTTTTAAAAATGTTAATTAAAAAAAGAATGACTGCAGGAAGAGTTGATTTTTGAGGACAAGATTGATGCTCAGTTCCGTTCACTTTAGGACATGTTGAATTTGAGATGCCTACTAGACGTACGAGATTATGCCCCTGGCATAATCTGACT
This sequence comes from Canis lupus familiaris, assembly GCF_011100685.1. Lineage (NCBI taxonomy): Eukaryota > Metazoa > Chordata > Mammalia > Carnivora > Canidae > Canis > Canis lupus. Next base: position 10,846,366 of record NC_049244.1, on the reverse strand, counting down.
TTTTCTTCCAGTCTTGGGGTTGACCTGGTCTTGGCTAGGCTTGCACAAGGGCTCAGAAGCTTGTGGAATCTCCTTGTTTCTGCATGGATATGATATGCTGAACATTAGGCCCAGTTTCTAGAGCATTATAACCCCACCTGTTTGTTTGCTATGCAAACCTACCAGAATGTGAGAAATGGGGCATAACATTTCAAGCTAGAACTTGTCTCCTGCAAAGAGAAAATTAACTCTCTTTTATAAATGTCAGTGCTTTAACTGCTATTAGCCACACATCACCTGTATCATGCCTGGGAGGGTGTTCCCCCCACCCCTAGCTGGAACCTACGTGGTGCTTCTCATGACTACCTGGGTGGGCTGTGGAAGTGTACTGGAGCCTCATCAGACTGGCATGGGGCAGTATTTGTATATTGTTAGGCCTTGATTAAGACAAAGCTTCTCCCAGGCCTATTCGTATTATTTGGGAAGTGTTCTGCAACCAAAGAATAATTTTAATACAGAGATCAATGAAAACTGAGATCCCATAGGGTTTATTCATTGTCAATTTATCATTATTATCTCCTCAATATAATTGTGTTAAATAATACCCATTGTAGACACACATTTAGAGGAAAGTTGTACACAAATACTGTCTCTGTAGAAATGAGGGTTCCTCCTTTGAAAACTCTTTTTAGAAAAGCAGATAAATACCCTCCAGTTTTCACAATTTAGAGCTGCTGTAAATGTTCCAGAAATAAATATCTGAGTCACATTTACCTCTTCCTGAGTTTTCTACATCTTCAAAATTTTATGCCAACTTCATTTATCCAGTGGTATATAAATCAGACAGCTCTATGGTTGCCCCAGGCTTTCATCCAGTCAAAGAAATGTGACCAAAGCTCTTTTTCAATTTTTCATCCACTAAATTTGTACCTCCCCAAAATAAATCCAGCACTGGCAATGTGTGATGAAACCAGTGGCCGTTCCCTGCTGGTGTCAGGAAACATGCAGCCCCTATGGAAAGTATCGGCTGGCGTGTTTCTGGAGCCATATATAATTAATGATCTTGACTCAGTAATTCTGTGCCTAAGAGTTTATCCTAAAGAAATCACCAGAAACATGGGCAATGGTAGATGTGGGAAATTATTTATAGTTCAGAAATTGTAGTGAATCTAAAAATCCACCAACATGAGCATGATCAGGGAAATTATATTTTACTCTCTCAGTGGAATATTTTATGGTCATTAGTAATTATTGTAATAGAAATTACAATTTGCAATGTGGAAAATATATGGGCTATTATGGTTGGAAGTAAAGCAACACAAAAATAATCTGTTCACTGGGTTTACAAATTACTCCTCTTGAGCAGAGGATCACAGAACACAAGTGTCTCCCCATCCAAATTTCTAGGAGACCTCCAGTTATACTCACTAAATATTGCTACATTAACCAATCACCCTGAAACTTGTGAACTTAAAACAAGAGCCACTTTAATGTCTCACAATTTTGCAGGTCGGCCATTTAGTTTGGAATGCTGGCCATTCTTTTACTGGTCTTGACTGGGCTATCGCATTCATTGTTGGTCAGCTACCAGTCAAGTAGGTAGCTGTGCAAGTCTGCTGGGCTGTCTCACATATATGGGGTCTTGGCTGGGCCAGTTCATCCCATATAGCTTCTCATTCTCCAGCAGGCTAGGCGAGGGCTTGTTCTCCTAGACAGAAGTCCAAAAGGGTAAATGGAAGTGTGCATTGAGTCCTAGGCTTGGAACTGATGCATTACTTTCATCACATCCTGTTGGCCAAAGCAAGTCACAAGATCAGCTGTGGGAAATAGAGCCCACCTCTTGATGGGAGGAGTTGCATGGCTATATCATCAAAGCTGTGACTATATTGGAGGAGAATAATTGGCAGCCATTTTTACTGAATTGTTGAGGTTCTTTAGAGTCAGTGATTTTCCAGAGTTTGGGTATTCCAAACCTGCTGTTTTATCCCAGGCTGAGATCTATCCTGAACATTCCAGTGTGTACCACGTGAGATTGGCCATGGTGTCCATTCTGGTTGTTCAGTCCCATGCTATGTCAATTCTTAAGTATTTTGAATATTTCTTCTATTTGACCCTGATTCCAGGATCCTCTATATGCAGGAAAGTTTACAGCCTGTCCAGGGTTACCCCTCTTCTGATACACAGTTTAGAGAAAGAGAACATAACTCTCAAGTGAGTTAATCTTCAATAACAGCTGGTGTAATTATGGTAGCTGGGACCCTTGTTTCTTTTTCTTTTAAGACTTATTTATTTATTTGAGAGAGTGCATGAGTAGGAGGGTAAGAGGGAGAGAGAATCTCAAGCTGACTCCATGCTGAGCATGGAGCCCAGCGTAGGGTGCAATCCCATGACCCTGAGATCATGACCTAAGCCAAAACTGAGTCAGATGCTTAACCGGCTGTACCACTCAGGCACCCCTGGGATTCTAATTTTTATTTTTAGATTAAAATCTTGTTTCCTTTTTGATTTAAAGGAGAAAAATTAGACTAGGAAGATCTAAATATTTTTAAACAGCACTAATTCTGGTTAACTTATTTGTTTATTTTAAAGACGGAAAAATACCATGAGCACACAGGGATAATTATGGCATAGTGTTAAAGTTACACATCACTTTGGGGACTGACCAATATGGGATTGAATAGTGAGCCTTAAACTCTTAGGATAAGCCAGTACTTTTGCCCATGAGTCCCAATGCTATCTCTCCTTATTGACAGAAAACCTCAAATAACTTATCCATCAGAGAGCCCAAACGCCAGTTTGTAGGAGTGTTTTGGTAGTTTTCTGGTATAAGTTTGTGTCTTAACCTTGTAAGCAATTATTACTGTCCTTCTAGTGCATTTTAAACTGAATGTCAGTTGCCATATGTGGTATATGGTATTACTTGGGCGTCTGATTCTTCCGTTCATTGGCAGAGTCAAATGATAGATGCAGTCTCTTCGGTGGAGATAGGCAGCTTTTCATCTACTGTAAACTCCTAAGGCAAAGTGAGGCCTAGTCAGCTGTTGACCGTGGACGTGTTGATTTGTGTTAGGCCTTTGACCTATAGGTCCGAAAAGTGTGGGTATGACATCGGCACGCAGGAGGCCATCCTTCATTTCCTTTCCCGCCTGGGACACTGAGCTGATGCGCATGCCCGTCTGCAACACGAGAGTGCATCAGCCCATCAAAAGACTACTGACAGCCTCGCCATCCTCAGCCTCTCACCGCGAGGGCGGCTACGTTGGCTAAGGCAGTTTGCTTTGGAAAGCATCACTGTGGCCCATTGGAAAGAACAGAAATCAAATCCGTTAATAGTATGAGGTTTTCTTTGGTTTCAGTTGATTTCATTGGCTCTTAACCTATGGAACTTTATTTTTTTGAAACATTTTAGAAGATTTTATTTATTTATTTATTTATTTATTTGAGAGTGAGAAAGAGCGGAGGGAGCAGCAGACCCCCTGCTGAGCAGGGAGCCTGATGTGGGGCTCGATCCTAGGACCCTGAGATCATGACCTGAGCTAAAGGCAGACAATCAACTGAGCCACCCTGGCGCCCCAACCTATGGAACTTTAAAGAGAGCTTGCCCAGAGCCCCTGAGGATTCTGACTTGCTGGGTCTAGAGGGGCCTAGAAATCTCTGTGTTTCAAAGCTGTAGACATGATTCTGATGTGTATTAAGGGTCAAGACCCCTCAGATTAGGTCTGTGTTTCAAGGAAGAAAGGTCTGCCCATCCTTCAAACAGGGTTCATTGTCAGCATCCTTTTGTCTCCTTCTTTGCCACTGTGATATGCTGAAAGCGTTCACGTGGCCTTCGGACTGTATGGCAACAGTCTCAAAATCAAAAAGCCAGGCACTCCCTCTGCTCTGTTTTCAAAGTGTTTATAGTAGAAAGAACCTTCCCCCTCTCTACCCCGCCCCCTGCAGGCACCAGGCATCAGTGATTACAGAGAGGCAGAAGTTAGGGTTCCAGAAGGAATCCAGGATCACAAAGCTCCTATACAGGGAAACGAAACAGTGAATAAGCAATGACCAGGCCAGCAGGCAGCACAGCAGGCCCTCGTAGAGGCATGAGAGGGAGAGAAACTTCAGGAGACATGAGGTTCCTGAAGGATGGATGGACTCTTAAAAGGAGGGAGCACATTCCTGGCCCTGGGGTGGCACATCACAGCACCCGGGGCTCTGTTTGCAGAGGTCTGAAATGTCACAGGCCTCTGCTCCCCTCATCAACTTCCAGCCACAGGGACAGAGCACCCTGTGTCCAGGCCCCTTGCTATCTAGACATTAGGCCTGGAGTTGCCTCTGCTCACTGTGCTCCACCCTTCCTCGGGCTCCTTGTGTGGCTACTCCCTCTATACTTTAGGGCTTAGCACAAATGTCACCCCTCACCAAAGGCCTCTGATGTCTCACGAATAATTCGTTTTCCATAAGTGACTAACAGCCAGCAGCCTCTTCACATGGTCCTCAGCTGGTGGACAGTTCCCCATACCTGCAGCACAAGCCAGACAGATCTTCTTGACTCCCAGCCTCAGCTGGGAAGCTCAGCTCTGGTTTGGCAAGTCTGGAGCCTGTGGCCTCCAGCATGCAGCAGGCTGATGCTACAGCCTGTCCCTGTAATGGCTACCCTGGTCAAGTTCCCCAGAGGCTTTGGCTTCCTGCCCTGCTTTCCACTACTCTCTAGGGATCCCTTTCTTTCTGACTGAGCTATGTGTTTCCTTGGCATTTGGATTGTGTGCTTCTCGACATTTCAGTGTGTTTGGATGAAAGTGGGGGACTTCTCACATCACTGTCACTGTCCATATTTTCTCAAAGTCACATTATCATTATAAAACAAGTCTGATCACTTCCTTTCCAAAAAAAAAATCTCTCACGATTTCCTCTACTGACAGAATAAAATATAAGCTCGTTAGCATGACCCAGAAAACCCATTACAACTGGCCCTGTACATTCTCTCCACCTGCCTTTCAGCATCCTCCATGGCAAACCACCAGTGACACTGATACCGCTCCCATACTGGGACCCTGGACTCATTATGCTCTTCACACCTTCCTGCCTTGGTTCACACCATCTTCTCTACGGGGAGTCATTCTCCTTCCTCTCCACTCTGCAAATTAGGTCTAATCCTTCAGGATACAGAGGAAACATTACCTCTGCCACGAAGCCTACCTTATATCTGCCATCTGCAAATCCTTCAGTGACTGTCTGCGGGGCCTCCAGTGAATATTGACTTCTCTTTGCCTACCTTCCCAAGTTCAGGTGATTGATCTCACCAGCAAAATCTAATGTGGCACCTGCTGGCAAAAGAGTCTGGGAATTGTAGTTTCCAGGGCTCCTGTGTAGAGGCAAGAGCTTAGAAGGGTAGCAGTGGTCCTGAGTATCAAGAGATAGTAGTCAGGATACATGTGCCATAGCCCTTGTCCACAGGGAATTCATGACTTAGAGGAGTCCAGACAATTTGGGGCAGCACCTGGAACATACCTTGTAAGCACCTTAGGAACACAGCTCAGTCCAATTACTTGGGTCTCCTTGAACCCCTCCCCAGTGCAAGCCCATGAGTCAATGAGAAGACCACAGCGCTAAAAAGAGCTCACTGAGGAGTGGAAGCCAGTCGAAGATGACAAATGCCTAGAAGGGAAGCAGTGTAACCTAAAGAGTAATAGCAGAGCCTTTGAGGCCAGACTGGGAGGGTTCAAATCCCAGCTATTCCACTCTCCAGTTGAGTGAAAGGCACTTAACTTCTGCCGTAATTTCTCTGTTAAATGGAGGTAGTAACAGTATCTTCCTTGTCCAGCTGTTGTATATTAAATGAGTGAATCCATGCAAAGTGATGGCAAACAGTAAATCGTCAGTGAACTTAGCTGTCTTCATCATCATTGATGTTGCCATCATCATCCTCCCTGTGATGTCATAGGGCAGAGACCTTACCAGATCTTCTTTTTTTTTTTTTTAAGATTTTATTTATTCATGAGAGACAGAGAAAGGCAGAGACACAGGCAGAGGGAGAAGCAGGCTCCATGCAGGGAGCCCGACGTGGGACTCGATCCCAGGTCTTCCAGGATCATGCCCTGGGTTGAAGGCAGCACTAAACCACTGAGCCACCCAGGCTGCCCTTACCAGATCTTATACTGAAGTAAGGTTGCTCTAATGGAGAAGATGAGGGGCACGTCCAGTCTCCAGCTAGACTGACTCGCTCCCTCCTTTGAGCTTCCACCCTCTAGCCCTGAGCCTTTGGTTCCTCCGTACAATGAGGAGAGGCGGGGTGAATATGCCCTGGGATTCCTCCTGCTATGTCGACCTTGGACTCTGCAGCCACCATCAGCCTGAGATTCTGTGGGATGTCAGAGGATCCTGCTCAGGCTTTCATCCTGCAAAAGTTCCCCTCAGCTTTGGCCCTTTGTCAGCATAAAATGTTTGGGTCCAGACAGCAAAATCATATTCCACTCACCTTGTATTTTGTGGGTGTCCTCAGTAATGCTAAATTTCTGAGGGGGGGGCACCTGGGTGGCTCAGTGGTTGAGCATCTCCCTTTGGCTCAGGTCATGATCCCTGGGTCCTGGGATCAAGTACCGTATCAGACTCCCCTCAGGGAGCCTGCTTCTCCCTCTCCCTCTCCCTCTGCCTATGTCTCTGCCTCTGTGTGTGTGTGTGTGTGTGTGTGTGTGTCTCATGAATAAAGAAATTAAAACTTTTTTAAAAATCTGAGGGAGTTTTGTGACGGTATTTACAATTATTTTAAGGAGGTGTTGGGTCCAGGTGCCTGTAAAATATAATTAAGAATTCAGAGGATAGAGTCATCCATGGGGATTTAATCATATATTTCAGTCATTTTCATGCAGTCTTCTCCCTCCCATACCTGGAACCATAAGCTCAGTCATAGCCATGATTTTAAAATGGTTGGTGCACTCAGATGATGGTGTGATATTCCAAAATTAGGAACATTTTAAGTACATGGTATATGATTTCCATAACAACAGCCAGAATAGAACAACTTAAATAGGTTAACTAAAAAGTTTTAAATGTATGGGAGATGCAGCTATGATAGAAAAAGCTGGAAAGCCCCAGGAGTTGCCCAGATGCTTCAGAGGCACCCCCAACAGTGGAGGCACTACCCTCAGTGGAGCTCCCTCCCCACCACAGTGTGCTTGCTGCTATACATCCCTGACAGCTGGCGGGAGTACCTGCTCTGTTGTGAATGTGAACAAAGAAGGACCCAAAGGTTCACCATCTTTGACCGTCACATTTCAAGACTAGGTTGGAAACTGGCCATTCAAAGAATTACCTCCAGGAGGGTTTGTTCTCTGAGTAAACACCACCACCAGGCAGGTCCATGTTGGGTTTGGCAGGTGTTTGCTTATCCACTGGGGTATAATAAGGTCCCTTGAAGCATTCTTAGGTCATGTATTATCACTTTTGTCATCAGCAAATTATAAAAACTCTGAGCCAAACTGGTGTAAGCATGGTACATCTCATAGAAGGAATCCAGAGGTACAGGGGGTCCCAGGACTTTGCCTGCTTCTTATTTTTGAATTGCCTTCCTCCTTACATGAGCTGTTTTCTTGGACTGGAGCAGGCCATTGGCGGCAGTTCCAGACATCACAGCAAGATAGACCCAACAAGGTGCTCCAGGTCCTACCTAGGTCTTGGAGAGGAAGACTTCTCAAGAAGCTCCCAGCAGATTTCCCCTAAAGTCTCCTTGACCAACTTAGGATCAGTGCCTTGGCTGGAATTCTGTTTACCAGGATTGGCTCAGATTCATTAGAAATAACCTCTGGGGCTGCGGTGGGCTCAACTTCCCTGAGGCAAGCCATGAGGAGAAGCGCATACCCGAACAAAATTGGGATTCAGATAAGAAGCAAAAAGTGGGAGATGGGATTTCTGTGGCCACAGAGATGTCCACTACATACTATATTTCATCTTTTGTTTGTTTGTGAAATTACTGGAAGTTTAGTTTCCCCACAAAACTATATACAAAGGATAAGTTAGAAGCAAACTGAATTTTTGGATAATTCTCTTCATCAAAGAAGTCACTATGTTCCCTTTGGGTCTGCTCACACCCATCTTAGACTCAAAAAGATCTGGAAGTAACTCTGAAGACATTTAACCCAATCACCTTGTATTTATACCCAAGCACATGGGATCACAATCCAAAAAAGTTTCAACTCTAGTTTAAGAAAACCAGCTGTGTAGACCCTGTCTTCAAATGTACATCCCTGGCCAATAGTAAGATTTACTGGACTAAGTGTTATGAACAAACATGATGTCAACCTCAGTGCAGTACTTTGCAGAATGACTCTATTTCCTATATTTGGACTCTGGCGAATGTTGTCATCCTAGGTGGGTTTGAGGCTCTTAACTGTGGGGATTTGGTTGAGAGAAGAACACTGCTTCCACGGACTCAAATCTCTAGCCAGAGGCATTTGAAGAAGGCTCAAACCCTTAGAGAGTTTCAGTGTCTCAGGGGTGAAAGGAGAAAGAAGCTATAATGTGTCCTCCCTTGGCCACGGCTCCACGTCCTGTCCTTTGCGGAGCGAAATTACACAACTAGATTTCACCCCACAGGGCCCCCATTTGCTCTGCTTTTGTTTCTGAATTTTGGACCAAGAAAAGTCAATATAAAGATAAGCATCATATTCCACTCACAGCCGAAACCCATATCCCAGGGGCAGAAAGAGGAAGCTGCCTTGTTTTTCTCTTCACATCCTTTTAGTCCTTAAGCCAGCAGGAAACTGTATCCCACTCTGCTGCTTGGTCTGATTTTCCTTCCTTCCACCAAGTTAAACAGGAACAACTTTCTACCCTCGTGCTTGTTAGAAAACCAAGTCTCCGGCCCTTTGCTTAGTATTCCTCAATCCCCAGCCACGCCTGCTGGGTGGCCTTCCTCGTCTCTGCTCTGTGCACCCTCCTTATCGCCCCCACATTCAGCCCCACCCTGGCCTTGCCATTCATCATGGAGTGTTTTTTTAAGACCTCTTTATTGGGCACCTGGGTGGCTCAGTGGTTGAGCGCCTGCCTTCAGTTCAGGGTGTGATTCCAGGATTGAGTCCCACATCAGGCCCCCCACAGGGAGCCTGCTTCTCCCTCTGCCTGTGTCTCTGCCTCTCAGTGTCTCTCATGAATAAATAAATAAAATCTTAAAAAAAAATAAAGAGAATGGAGAGGGAATGATCACCCCTCCCCACCTTTCTCCAGCCATCAAATTCTCCTCTCTGAAGGCAGCCAGTGCTTTCCCGTCTACCAGTCCACACGTGCTTTATCCGTCTATTAGAAAGGCCTGCATGTCCCCTCTCCTTCCTGACACACAGCTGACACAAGTGGCAGCTTTCTCTACGGACATCTTTCCCACTCCCTCCTTGGCTGCTTCATCTCTGCCAGGCAGTAGGTGGAAATGATATTTTGCTGTGGTTGTAATTTGTTTTTTCCTTACTGCAAGCAGGATTTAGTGCAATTTGCTGTCCAAAACCATCTGAGTTTCTTTTCTTGTGGGCTCTTGTTTTGCCCTTTAGGTTTTGTTTTTTTTTGTTTTGTTTTGTTTTTAGTTGATCTTATACCTATTGATTTGTAGCTCTTTGCCAGGGAAAGGAGCCCTTCTGTGATCCATGTCCCCACTGTTTTCCCAGTTTATGGGTTACCTCTTGGTTCTGTTCATGTTGGTTTCCACACAGACCGTGATTTTATGTAATCACACTTGTGTCCTCAACTGTGAAAAGAAGGAACAAAGACAAAGAGCTCTTGACTCTGAGGGTTGCCTCTTAGTGAGTCTGTTCTGAGCCTTGATTCTTTTTCTGTCATCTGTTGTTATCCTCTGACCTCCCCACTCAGCCAAAAGAAGGGTACAAGGGCTGGGGCTTTGACTGGGATGGTGCAGAGCAGCAAGGGACCGTCCAAAATGTTCAGTCTTAGGGCACATTAAAATGTGTATGGACGCATTTTAATGGACACATGGCATCACTCTGGACCCTGCAGATGGTAGGAAGGGTTCTGAGCAAGTTCACCAGCAGCTGAGTTGTTCTCTCCTGAGTGTTCAAACTTCTAATGGATGCACCAGCTTGTCGGGACTAGTAGCTGAGAGGTTTGCTCTGAATGCCATTACTGATTTTTCCCCACCCTTTATCATCTCTCCACCCTTCGGCCATTCTCTTAAAGTCAGATTCTCATCTTTCTTTGAAAAGAATATTTCTCAAAAGAAATGTTTTCTCCCTCTGCTAGACACTCCTGGAGCAAGAGAGGATGAACAAGAGGCTTTGATCTTGTAGGCATTCTTTTTAAGTTTGATCTTTTGATCTAATGTTTTGTTTCTATGTACTTAATGGTTTGCTTCAAAATCACCTAAATATCAGGTCAAATAAGACAAATACTTTCAAAAGCAAAACCCATACCAATGCTTTATTGTAACCCCTAACAAAGTGCTGTTAAACTGTCCTTTGCAATTAGCAAATTGTTTCTAACTGGGCAGGAGGTAAAGAGAAGAACTTCCCAGGTCTCTTCTGTAACGGGATTACCAACCTCATGATCCCCAAAGCCCACATAGCAAATCACATATATGTAGCTCTGCTTGTTCTCATTGCTGTCATATGATTCTTTATAGGAAGTAATAAATGAGTGACATCTTCTAGGGCATTCCCTAAGCACTGCAGGCTGTACACAATCACCCACATCTTTTCCATGAAGGCTGTGGGAATACCTGGCTCGCTCTACTGTGGTCCCACTGGACTGTCGGCCTCTGAGCCAGTGTGGTGAATAGTGCAGGACACACACATCTCAGGTGTTCTCACATACAACTGGTCAGTGGACCAGCTACTGCATCTGGGTTGCCAGATTGGGTAGCTAAGATGGCGGCATCTTTTCCCTTCACCCTTTACCTTTCCTGCCACCACATAGATAGAAGTCCTAGACACATGAGGTCATGAGATTTAGGACACAAAGAGACCCAACAGATTGTAGCACATCTCTTTGGGATGTAATAGACCGCACTGCCTATTGAGGTTTCAGAAACCTAAATGAACTACAGTGAATGGAGCCTGGCAGAATTTGTATTCTGGATTGATATGGTTATAGTTGTGTATTCTGGGCCAAGGCCTATAATTAATTTGGCTATTTCTGTGCCCAAATATTCTTACAAATAAGAATTTGAGATTCTGTGGTTACCACCCATCTTTAAACCCATGAGTCAGCACAAGGTCTTTTATTTTTCTTAATGCAATTTATGCCTTCTGAGGAAAAATATCACCACTGTGACTGAATATCAATGCATCATTGGCTGTCCGTGTGGCTGTCTGATCTTAAAATATACTACAAACTAATGCATGTGCCCAAAAAAGGAAAAGCTAGAAACATTTCAGGTACCCACCAATAGAGAAATGGTTAGAAAAATTTTGAACATGAAAGCATTACAAATTAATACATGAGGACTTCTGCTTCAGGGCAGGATGGAGTAAGAGGGCACAGATTTACCCTCCAGCCTGAAACAAAAACAACCACCAAACTGAAATAAATAAACAAACAAACAATGGTTTTTAAGACAGGCCATAAAAGATAAAGATAGTGGTCCCTGAGAGATGATGTCTATTACTGCTTCAGCTCAAGAGTTTGCAGGCCACAGTATATGGTGGGGAAACTGAGCTAGAGGCAAGATCTCTTGATCTCCTGGACACAGAGCTGAGAGTCCAGGGAGACCAGAGCAGCTAGAGATCACAGGACACTGCACTAGAGAGGAGAGGTCTGCATACAGAGGAACCTCAGAGACCTAAAGCTGGTCCCTCTTGAATAGTCCACAGAGTAATAATCAGTGCCTATGTGTGAGGCCAGTGAAAGATCTATCCAAAGGGATTAACAGGAACAGAGCCCAGTGCTCATAGAGAGCCAGGAATAGCTTTCCCACCAGCCTACCTGGAAAACCTCAAGATTCATGAGGCATAGGATAGAATATACAGTAAAGAATAGAATCCCCAGTAGCAGGGGATAATTAGCCCCAAATTGAGAAGTGCTCCTGACTTCCTAACAAATCAAAAAAAGCAAGACTCAAAAGCATCAAAATATTTCCAGTAATTCAGCTGCATCCATAAACAAAAACAAAGAATATTTATGAAAATACAAAAATATCAAGCAACAGGGTAAATTGCATAATATCTGGCATCAAAGATTACAAGGTATACAATGAAGCAGAAAAATACAATCCATCAAAAATCCGGAACTGACACAGATGTTAGAATTAGCAGACAAGGATGTTAAAAGTTATTATAACTGTATTCTGCAACTTAAAAACTTAAGCAGAGACATAAATAAGTGCTTCTTTTTAAGAAGATCTAAAATAGAACTCTTAGAGATGAAACATACATGGATAGAAATCGACAGATTAGATGTTGTAGAAAAAAGGTACTAAGTTTGAACACATAGTTATGGACACTATCCAAAATGGGACACAGAAAAAATAATAAGAAGATAAAGAGCACAGTGAGCTTTTGGGTAAATTCAAGTAGCCTAACATATGTGTCATTGGAGTCCCTGAAAAAAGAGGTAGGGGAAGGGCAGGAAAACTTATTCAAAGAAATAGTAGTTGGAATTTTTCTAGATTTGATGAAAGCTATAATCCCACAGATCCAATATGTTCAGTGAACCCCAAACACAAGAAACATGAAGAAAAGTAAAGGTACATTACAATCAAATTGCTCAAACCCAGTGATAAAGAAAAAATCAGGTAGTCAGAGGAAAAAGAAACACCCAGAGGAACAGAGATGAAGATAACAGCCCATTTCTCTTTGGAAACAGTGCAAGAGAGAAGACAATGAGGGTACACCTTTGAAATAGTGAATGGAAAAACTGCCAACTTAGAATTCTATATCCAGCAAAAAATATCTTTCAAAACCGAAGGCAAAAAGAAAAAGAAAAAAAAAAGACACTTTCAGAAATAGAAAAGCTGAAAGAATTCATTACCAGCAGACAGACCTGCACTACAAGAAGCCCTTCAGTTGGAAGGAAGAGAGTACCAGATTGAAATCTGTACCTACACAAAGGAATGAAGGTCATTAGAAGTGGTAATGACATTCTCACCAGCAGAATATGTGGGTTCATAGTAACTCCACTTGTAATAGCCCAAAGCTGGAAACAATCCAAAGTCAATCAGTAAGTGATCAGATAAACAACCTTGTATATCCATCCATACAATGGAGTACCACTCAGCTATAAAAAGGAATGAATTATTGATACATTCTACAACATGGATGAGTCTCAACGTAGATATATTGAGTGAAGGTAGCTAGGCAATATATACTGATTCCATCTACATAAAATTTTATGAAATGCAAAATAGTATATAAGACAGAAGGCAGATCAGTGGTTGCCTGGACATGGAAATGGGAGCAGAGAGAAGGGAGAGATTACAAATAGAGGACACTTTGAGGATGGTGGATATATTCACGTTCTGGAGTATGGTGTTGGTTTCATGTATGTATACAATTGTATGTATACATACAATTTAGCAGATTGTATAATTTCTTTGTAGTTTTTCATGTCAATTAAGCCTAAATAAGGCTATTAAAATTATTAATCCATGAAGAAAAAATGAATGTGAGAAGGAAATAGAACAAGAACATAGAAAAATGTGAAAAGCACAATTTTAGAAGCCCTGCATCAACTAGGTAAAAACTACATGTGATATAGATGGTTAAAAAGAAATAATTTAGAAAGATATCATGTTTATAGAAGAAGTTGTTGTAATAGTTTTTGCCACTTGTTTTAATACAAAAAAATGCACTTTATTCTCAGATTTCATCATTTTATGGATTTGAATTTCAGTGTTGCTTTTTAATAGCTTCCTTCAAAATGTAACCTTTCTGTGCCACAGTCTCTTCATATATGAAATGGGAACATTAACAGGGTATAACGCTCAGGAGCTCAAAAGAGCTAATTCATCTCTGCGTGCCTAGAACAGTACCTGGCCTGCAGTTAAGCATTTAGTACACATTATTAGTAGGACTAGTTCAAGGTCTCATGGCCACCTTGGATCCAAGCATGAAAGGCTGAGGTTGAACTTTGGACGAGTGTTGATTCCTCCCATCTCCATACACTCAGGGAAAACAACAAAATCTGAAAAAGAGATCTAGAGGAAGGGAAAGGCTTTAAGATCTTTGTACTTCCTAACTCTGAGACTGAGACCCTATGACAGTACAGAGTGATTCTTTGAGTTTCCTGCGTAGAGGAGTAGGCAGTATGGACATGGGGTCAGTCAGGGGCTTGCTTCAAGGTCATGGACCCTCAGCTGGGTGGAGTGAGTACCTTACCTGGATGTCTAGTCTTGACTCCCAGACCCTCTCTTGGTTGGGCATTTGTAGCCACCCAATCTGAATGTGTCCATCCTCCTCTTTTCTCTGAACTTTGGGCCCCCTATTTGAGCAGGTAGTTTTTACTGTATATTACAGATCATCTTTTCTCTGAGTGATCTATCTCTTGGTCTCCAACCTAAGATAACAGTCTTGTCTGTCATTATCCTGGGCTGCTTATGTGATGCATGTACATGTGCTTTTTTCTAATATATACATTAGAATATACATATATATTCCAACTAATACAGAAAACAGTCTGTAATTTTCACACATAACAGTTCATACTAATAAATAGTACTTTCATTGTACCTTCACACTGAAGGTTGAGTCACACAAAGTATTGAGGGTGGAAAAAACATGAGCCACCAAAGAGTCAAGGACTTTCCCCAGAACCCTTTCAACTATAGTAATGTTCAAGTACTTTATTGTACACTTCTCTTTTATTAAGTAATTTAATTTTATAGGAAACTGTAAAACCAAATGTTTTATCATTTGAGTAACTTAAAGACTCATGGAGATTGTACTGTTTAAAGGAATCCTATGAAGGTCCATTAAGTGATAATCTGCATAAGAATTTGTTTTTCATAAAGTTGCATTTCTTTAAAATAGTCCCAGAATTCCTATAATCTTAACTCTTGTTTCAGTGTCATGAACTAGAGCATCTCATCAAAGTAGCAACTGAATCATGGTGGCATTTTGTTGTGGGGTGAAATGGATGGTAGCCTCATAATATCCCCAATTAAGGGAGCTTTTGGAATACACTACTGTCTCCTGAAACCACCTCATTCATATGCTGGAATACTGTGCATTTGCACAGAACCATCAATTCCTAGAACTTACTTACCTATCCTAGGCCCAATATTTGTTTCTAGGATTTTCTATAAAAGGACATGTCAGCTGATATGTAATATTTCCAGTCTGTGGCCTTTATTCTTTTCATGGATGTACATTGAAATTATTAGTGAAGCTAATGGAGGAAGATGAAATTATCCATTGCCAAGGGATATCTTGGAATGATGATTGAGTAATTGTACTCTAAATACAAAATAAGGGTGTCATGCTTATCACACTTTAATTTTCCCAGAATCCCGATCTGTTCTAAAACTCTTGTGGAACTAATTTCAGAAGACTGTAATAAAGCTTGCTTTAAATTTTCACTCAATTGGGTCATGTGGAAAAAAGGAACTAGTCAGTGACAGTTGAGTGCCAGTTTGGTCTGGATATAAAATATCTCCCCTAGGTTGATTGAGTCTGTGTAACTGGTAAGCACTTTGGTCCACAGAGCAGAGGAGGGGCTGGCCTGAGAGCTGCATTGCAAATGCTGCTCCTCTGCTGGCTCTGCAGCATCCGTGTGTGAAAGCTTTATTTTCTGGAGCCACATGCAGGGATAGTTGAGTGTGGGGGCCTTTAAGGATGCTCCACAGGACTTCTTGGCCTTGGGAAGCTCAGAAGGCCCTTACAGCACAAGTTTGTCCTAAGGTGGGATACATCGCATGATCGTCACAGACCCACAGACCCCAGAAGGAAGGGTATTGTGCATCAAAGGCTAGTCATGACTTAACTTCACACAGAAAAATAGGGCAGGGGGAGCCAGCCTCCTGAATTTCCCCAGATGTCCTAATATACCATGAGAAGACTACAACATAACTTGCCTGAGCAAGGATCTGGTGGCTAACCCAGGGATTGTCAACCTCAGCACTATTAACATTGGAGTCAGATAATTCTCTATTTTGGAGCTGTCCTGGGCATCTTGGATGTATAGCAGCATCCCTGGCCTCTACCTACCAGACGCCAGTAGCATGTCCCCTTACCCCTAGTGGTGACAACCAAAAATGTCTCCAGACATGGCCAAATGTCCTCTGGGGGACAAACCACCCCTACCTGAGAAACACAGCTGTGGAACAATGGACTGTGTTATGAAGCCAGCAGACCACCTGTAATCACAGCTGGATGACTATTTCCCAGGCCATCTGGATCTTGTAGACATCACGCCTCACACTCCTGACTTGGCCCCTTTTTCTCTCAGTGCCACTTGATTTGTCTTGGCTCCCAGACCCTCTCTTGGTTGGACATTTGTAGCCACCCCATTCTCACCCTTGAGACCAGGGGTCCTGAATCAAGAAGACCTTGGTTAGCCACTTTGCCTCTTGAGATGGCAGTTTCCTCATTTGGGAAATGAGAATAGCAGCAGGACCCCCTCACTTTGAGGTTGGTTGGGGTAATGCAGGGGAAGGCCTTCTCACTATGGCTCTTGCCACATTAAGGACCTAAAAGTCCTGCAGAGGTCACCACGTTAAAGTATGTAGGATTTCTACCTTTTTGCTGTCCGTTGTGTTCATCATTTCAAGGCAAATGAGTCTATCTAAGGAAAGTGTTTTAGAGCCTTAAAACATCCCCTCCCAGCACATTTATATACATACACACACAAACACACACACACACAGGACCACATTCTCTACTTAAAAGATGTGAGGCATCCCTGCCCTCCTGTTAGCATTGCCTTTGCTTTAAGTCAGTTCTGAGCAGAGTGGTTTTGAGGGACTAGGGGTAAGATGAAGCTTTTGGGGGAAGGGTATTGCAGCACTGCAGTTAGAAGGAGGAGTAGAAGAGTGCCCTGTCCCCTCTAGGGACAGAAATCCTTTTCTCAATCTCTCTCCCTGCCTTGTTCAGCGAATACCTCCTAGGGATACTTCTGCATTTGACCTGGGCCTCATGAAGCACATGTAAGTTGTATATGTCCCACCTCATCTGAAAGAATGGAAAGCTTTTCATCTTGGATAATACTCTTAGACTTCCAAGAGTCTTGACCTTGTCCTGTGAGCCATTAAGGACAATGTGGGAAAACAATGATCTAGCCTGTTGATGGCCAAACCACCTATTCCTGAGCATTCCCCCATGGTACCTGGCCTAGCTTGAGCTGGAGTCCCTGTCAGTTTCAGAGCTCTGGGCCCTCAACTCTGCAAGGCCTCTTAGTGTCCCACTCTGGCCTACTAAGATGTGTGAGCAGAGTCTGAAGCAAACCCAAGGCTTTTCTAGAGGCTCTGACCCACCAATTAGAGATTCCCTTGACCAAAGCTCCGGCATCTCTATTAAAGTGCCCTGGGTGGCCCAAGGGGAAGAGTGATTGCCATAGAGTAGCCACAACTCCCTTGATTCTAGGACCCTGAACCCTGTCCAGTCACCAGCAACAGCCATGCTTCCCCATCCCGAGCCCTATGAGTTCCCCACAATGATGAGGGATAGAGGCCTGTAGAGGTTGGTCAACTCAGCCTGCCAGAGCCTTTTACAGAGGAAGACCTAGGCTCCTTGATGTTGTCCTAGTCTCTGAGACTTTGCTACAATTAATTTTATCCCAAAGCCAGTTTGATCATTGTCTGGGAAGTTGTTTTCTGTGGATACCAATTTTGCTCAGCACTGCGTTGGTCACCAGGTTCACCCCCAAAGTAGAACAGGCTTCTCCTGGGAGTTTCCCAGGCCCACCCACCTTCACCACACACACAGCTAGCGCCTTGTCACCAGCTAGCTACTACATAATGGATGCTCCAGGGTCAGCTGATAGCTGACCTGCCTCTCTGAGGTGAAATCCAGGGATGTCACAACTCCCCTCTTTCTCTGGAGCCAGGCTTTCTCAAGGCCTCACAAAGAATGTCCTCATGCTGTGGTCTGCCCAAGGGAGGGGAGGACAAGATGCTCACAAGGGCTGCTCATTTTCTCAAAATGGTCATTATTAAAATGCTTCCAAATGGAATCTCTTGGTATTTGATTAAGTCTTTTAACAAAACTAACTGAGCCACCATGGGAATTTTCAGCTGTCCGGCAGCCAATATCTGGCCTATATTTTGACTAATTGGTGCCTTATGGCTTTAATCATGTAAACCAAATGTGCTTTAATTTTTCTTCCCAGTTTTATCAATTTGAAGGAAATTTCAGCAGCCCCCAATTGTTCGAGAATCCCAGAAGTACAAGGTAAAGTTTAGAGGACAGTGCAAGGCAGAAGAAGAAATGAGTCAACCCTTGCCTTAGGCATGCCCACCAGCTCTGCTTGCTGGTGTCTGGCCTTGTCCTGACACATGCTGAGGGAGCTGCTGAGGTGATGGTGAGCCTCATGGAAGCCACCTGCCTCTGAGTCCCGGGAAAACCTGCTTCCACACTGCTGCTGGCTGTGGGTCTGCCCACCAGGCCAAAAGTCTTCCTTCACTTGCCTTCCTGACTGGAGACCCAGAGCCCAGCCCACACTGAGGATCCTGGGGTGTTAGCTCAGTCTCTAGATCCTGCTGCCTCAACCTCTCATGTCCCTCAGTCCCTGGGGCCCTCTGTCCAAACCTAACAAATCCCAACTTGATGCCTTGTAGTCCTTTGTCATGGCCTCCCTGGAGCCAGTGGGGACAAGTGACTAGGCCCCAGTCCCATGTCATCTCCTCCCTGTA
Source organism: Canis lupus familiaris (assembly GCF_011100685.1). NCBI lineage: Eukaryota > Metazoa > Chordata > Mammalia > Carnivora > Canidae > Canis > Canis lupus. Next base: position 10,827,627 of record NC_049244.1, on the reverse strand, counting down.
CTGGCAAATGCAGTGACTTCACAGCAGCAAAGGTGTTTCTGTTCATGGAGCATGTTACTACAAGCAGAATTCATGGCCTGCCATAACCAACTTTTTCCTCAGTCATGTGTTTCAGGAGGAGATTGAAGACTTCACTAATTTAGCTAATAGTTTCACCATTTATCATAAAGTAGTCACCAAAAGCCAAAACTCTCATCTAATAAGTCTGTTTAAAAGATTATTAGTAATTGTGGATGAGTTTATCTCCCTTCCACTCTGAGAATGAGTATGGGATCATGTCACCCATTTCAAATGTAAGGTCTCTATGTCCAGCTTTTCCTCCTCTTTGAAGAGTCCTGATAGAAACCTTAAGGGTTCTGTTTCCACATCACAAAGTCTAGGATGTAGACTTTGTCCTCCCCAAAAGGGACTGTGTATACACTTGACCTACAATAAGGGGTTGGCTCATTTGGCACACTCACCCCCCCTAGTTCCCTGCTGCCTCACACCTTTACCAGGGAAGGTTCTGTCTCTGCCACTGAGGACAAAGGTCCAGGCAGCGTCTCGTCTTTGCTTAATTGAAGGCTCAGTGGGAGGAAAAACAGGAGGGGTCAAGTCAGCATGGTTGGGGATCCAGGACTGGCAGGTGAGCTCTTGGATGTGGTCCCTGTGGCCGCCCCCTGGACCATTTGCACAGTCTCTCCCAGCTGTCTCCCTGCTTCTGCTGCCCCCAGTATCCAGAGCATCATTCCCACCTCAAGGCCTGTGTGGCTGCTGCTCTTGCCTTTGCAGAATACAGGTCCCTGCACTGTTCTCATGGCTCGCGCTCTCACCATTCTGTTCTCAGGGAGACCGTCCCCCCCAACCACACACACTTCCTCCTTTCCTCCTGCTCTAGTTTCTTCATGGTACCTACTGCTATCTTAAATTACTCTGTTTACTTTCTCATTGCTTCTCACAGCCATAGCTCTGACTTGACACCACTAGATCCCCAGACTCCAAATAGGGTCTGGCACATAGTAGGTGTTCAATACATCTTGAGTATTGAACTCCAAATAGGGTCTGGCTCATAGTAGGTGTTCAATCATCTTGAGTACAGAATCATACTAATGCGTGTAGGACCTTTTATAGTTGCCAGAAGAGCTTTTCATGTGTCATCTCGGGTACGCTTGTGGTTTATTTCTGCCCGCTTCTAACTAAACTGAGGGCCTTGGGAATGAGGATGTGTAATTCTCTTATAACACCACAGACTTCAAACTTAGGCTATACCCATTTTATATAATTGCAGTCGTGTTCGCCGTATATATTTGTTTTGTGTTTTTTACTTTACATTGAAAGCATTTTCCTAATTGTCCTTATGTATAATGGCTGAATCATAGCATCACAGCACATAGGACACATAGCTGACAGTGTCCTTATTTGGTGGAGTGAGAAATTGAGGAAAGAAAGAAGTTGTGGGGGCTTATTTAGACTTGTTGCCCTGACATCGACATCGCTCTACTTTGTCTCCCTATCCACTGGAAGGTTCAGAGAAAGAGCTGGAAACGGGTGCTTTAATTAAGCCACTTCTGGGATGCCTGGGTGGCTCAGCAGTTGAGCATCTGCCTTCGGCTCAGGGCATGATCTCGGAGTCCCGGGATCCCTGCATGGAGCCTGCTTCTCCCTCTGCCTATGTCTCTGCTTCTCTGTGTGTGTGTGTGTGTGTGTGTGTGTGTGTGTGTCATGAATAAATAAATAAAATCTTAAAATAATTAAGCCACTTCTATCTGCTTCTTTCCCACCTCAAAGCCCCACCCTTACACACACACTCCATACCACAAATGAGGGATCCTTTTTTTTTTTTTTTTTTTTTTTTTGACCTCCAGATCTAATACAACTAAGAGCTCTGCACAGGTGTTTTAAGAGGGCTTTGACCTTTCTCCCAATGTTCTCTGCTCACTGAAGTCAGCTTGTTTTTGTTTCTGTAGCCTCTGTATCTGTTTTCTGAGATGCTAAGAGGACTTCACGTGCCCGTTTCCTTCGCAGCCTCTCAGCATTTGTGATCATCATGGGATGCAGAGGGAAAAAGCCAGAAAGACCCAGAAGCCTTGCCACAGGCTTAGAGAGATGGGCCCCACAGCCAATCCAATGCCGGATCCACTCTAGGTTGAGAGCAATGATTTTCTCCCCGTGACTGTTGGGCAGTGGATTATAGGAGCCCAGCTGCTCCACGAAATGGCCATCCCGGGGCCACTTGTTGTGAGCAGCCACAAAGCGGTAGAAAGGCCGGTTGGTACAGCCACTCAGGGCAAGGCGGATGGTTAAGTGGCCCCCATGGTAGGCCTTGTGCAGGACAGGAGTGAGCTGGACCATGGTGCAGCCAGCGGATTATATAGATACCTCAGTATATAGATACCTCAGTATGATCATATAGTTTCCTAAGGATGAGCTGGAACTTTCTTGGGTCAAGTTCAAATTCTATCTACTTACATAGTTCCTCACTTCCTGTGACCCAAGTTCTCACACTTTCCAAATCACCTGATGATTGCTACCTTGAGTGTTTTCTCTTGTGAGGAAATGATTCCAGCCTCCTGTGGTTGACATCCTAACACCACTGCCTTGGAAATACATTCTCTCATATTAGCCTTTCTAAGCACTTGGATGAGGTCCTCTGGGGAAAATAGCATGTACTGATCCTGTATTTCACTAGAGCTTTTTCTGGGCCATCCTCTAGTCTATCCTTATATCCACACAAGGTCCACAATTATAATTCTTTGCCAATTAAAACTGCTTTTTCCTCACATATTTTGGACCTGGATGTTGTAGCTAGTGAGTTGGATTAGGCCTAAAAGATTTCCCAAACCAGCTATATTATATTCAACACTTTAAGCTACTAGACTTAATGGCCAGAAACTGATATAATTATGTACAGTTTTAAGCAATAAGGGCATTTTGACTGCCCCATAGAGAGGTGAGAGAATTGGCTGGCCTAAAATGAGGGAGGTAGATAGAGATAATTGTCTTCTAGAAAATAATCGTGTCTTATGGGATGAAAAGGAAAAACATTCAAATCCTCAGCATATTATTTCCATGTCCCCTGGATTTAGCAGGTGCCCACAGGTGCAGGCAGGAGTTTGGGCAGGAGAGGAGAATGAAGGTGTCAGGCTAGACTGGAGAGCATAAGGACCCCGAGAGGAGGAAAGAAAGGTCAAGAGAAAGAAGAAAATCCTCCCACACTGGTGTGTTCTCACTAAAGTCCATACAATTTGATAATTCACCTGTTTGCCTACCTCTCATCCTCCTTTGCTGGGTGCTTTTCCAAATCTGGAAATATCCATTGAGAGGAGAGCGTTCACCACATTGACCCTAGCTCTAGAGGCCCTGGTCCTACCTTCCTTGGTCAGATGCTGGCTCTGGCTCTGTATCCAGTGTTCCTACATCCAGACCCTGAATAGGGGAGGCAGAGGGCAGCATGATGATTTAGGGCAAGAGGAGCAATGCAGTCAGCCATATCTGATCTCCATCTCAGCTCCACTACTAACCAGTAACCTCAGCCCATCTTAACATGGGATCATAGAAGACCTTCCTCATAGGGTCATTGTGAGGAGAACAACAAATAATAGTCCACAATGGCAGCCCAGAAAACTTATAACTCACTTCCCATCATTAGCAAGGACAATCCTCCACCCATGGATGCAAAGAGGGATGCACAAAGCCTTCTGGTAGCCAGATGCTGAAGGATATCACCAAATGAGTTGTGGTCCCCATATCAGGAACCGTTCAGCAGACAGTACATATGATGACCCACAGAGTTCTTCGGTCAGCACCTGGAAAACCAAGTTCTGTCTAGAAGAGAAGTCCTGTGGTCCCTGCTTCCCAGTGGAAATGATGGGAGTCGACAGCAATGGTGGGGAGCAAAGGGTACCATATGATTTGCAAGGGGCAGGGTGCACAGTGGCACAGAGGATACAGAGCCAGAGCCAGCATCTGACCAAGGAGAGTATTTATCAGCTCACCAGCCAACCCCAGCTGTACAGGGGGTGCAGCAGCTGATGTGAGAATGTAATGATCTCTTAGAACAGGGAGGGGTCTTAAAGTTGGGGAGACTGGGTCCTATCTCAGTGCCAGTGCTTGCCGGCCTGCAAACTTTGGCAAAGCACAGAAGCCTTGTTAGCCTCCATTTCTTCTGGGAAGTGAGCATTCTAGTATTTATTTTTCAAGGTTGTCAAAGTGTTCATTTCCTTTCTTGACCCAAATTCCAAGGCCTTATTACTCCTAGGCCTTATAGCTCAATTAGTCTTACAAAGGTGGATCCCAACAGTTCCTACCTGAAACCTAGGATTTGTTAGCCTTGCCTGTTAGCCTTAGCATTGCACACCTGCTAATGCTCTGTGCACACTCCCCTGCCGCCCAATTCTTATTGAGAACTCAACACAGAAACTCATGGGTGCTCTTGAACAAGAGGTGGTAGCCAGTTTCTTCCTCTTCTGCCCCAGCCTTCTTCAACTTGAGGAATCAATATATTCCAGCTACCACCATTTCTCTGGACCTCAATGCTGTTCAACTGCAAATGAAAGCTAAGCTGTGCTGTTTGTAGAGCGTAGAAGAATCCCTCCATAGTGGTCAGTGTGGACACAGAGATGGTGCTATGCATGCCCTAGTACCATTCAGGCTTAGTGTAAGATCTCTGGCTCCCTCCAGAGAGCCTGAGTTCGTGGGAATCTGGGCCAAATCTAGGTGAGCAAGGCTTTGCAATGGGGCCTAGCTCCTCTGCAAGCCCTGTCTATTCCCTGTCTCTTCCCTTCTCTTCCCTAGAACCTAGTGTAGGTTCTAGCTGGAACCCCTCACTGCTTAGTGACCAATCAGCAGATCCACTGACAGCAATCAGGGATACCTCTAGATTTCTTTCCAGTCATCCTCCTGCTTACTAGTCCTGGTCGGAAGGGGCCTCACTTACTTTTGTTGAAGAACATAAAGGTTTCTTTTCTTAACATTTTATTTATTGATTCATATGAGAGAGAGAGAGAGAGAGAGAGAGAGAGAGAGGCAGAGACACAGGCAGAGGGAAGAAGCAGGCTCCATGCAGGGAGCCCAACGTGGGACTCGATCCCAGGTCTCCAGGATCAGGCTCTGGGCCGAAGGCAGGTGCTAAACCACTGAGCCACCCAGGCTGCCCAAGAACATAGTTTTTAAATGGACTCCAGGGAAGGCATGGATGCCCTGAGGCCATTGAAAGCTGTATGAGAATTGCTCCATTTTACCCCACATGTGCTCAGCATCCTCGAAGGCATGATGAGCAAGCATACTGGCCTGGATGCAGAGCAGTGTATGTTAATATTGCCTTGCTTTGATGTCAGTGTGGGAGGTAGGACCCTGGCAACAGCTCAAGAAATTTCTGGAGAGGCCCACAGTGAGCACTGCAACACCAGGCAGAGGGTGGGGGAGGAACTTCCGAATCCCATCTCACCTTCCAGAGGTTCTTCCCCAGATTCCATCCTGGCATCTCATGGCAAGGGGATAGATGACATGTTTCGATATGCGTTTGGTAAAATGGCTTTGAAGTCACCTAAAAACCTCAGCTGAGAGAAGGCAGAGTATATGTTAAGAGAACAAAATAAAGGGGCCCGGTGGATGGGTTTTATTTTTTTTTAATTTAAACTCTCTGAAGTAGAGTTGTCATAGTTACCTGCCTGTTTTTACTTGTATTTGTGAGATCTGAGGGCCATGGAATTAAAACAAACCTCCGCTGTGTGAAGCGTGTGTCTGTAATAACAAGCACCAGGGAACACCTGGGCTGGCTCCCTGTTGCCTGTTTCATCTCCTGGATTTTTGTAGTCTCAGTGTTGCCTGGACCTGTCTGGAGGCCTCTCTGGTTAGAAAGCTGAAGCGACCTAGGCTTAATTTTGCCACACACATTCAGGATCACTGAAAACACAGGCAGATGTTATTACACACTCATAAACAAACCCCACAGGCTGCCCAGGCCTGACTTGGTTGGAGCCATGTATCTCTCCATTCCCCAAACCATTTCTAAACAGAGAAACTCACACTGGAACGTTTTATGAGCTTCATAAGGACAATGCTGTGAGTCATATTTATGAGGATGAATTCATGTTATACCACAGATAGAAAATTAAAATACATTCTTATTCACACCTTTTTTATGGTCCTTAGATAAGGAGTGTAGGCACCAGTCCTGGCTTTGTCCCTCAGTGGCCACCATGACCTGGATAAGCCACTGTCCTCCCTGTTGTCACAGCCTCACCTGCTAACTGAAGGAGCTCACCAACTTCAATGTCCTGCCATTGCAGGGGATAGAAGATGATTTTTTTGTGAGTTTGCCTTTGGGAAAGTGAAATCCAGAAAGGAGCCAACCCCAACTGTCCTGTAGGGTGTGCATATAAAGTCACTACCTTACAATTTGTGAGCCAGGCAGAGAATTTGAAGATTGATTCTGCAGGACACCTGCCTCTCCTTGCAGTGTTTTGGTTTTTTTTTTTTTTTTTAAACATTTTTTTAAATTTTTTTATTTATTTATGATAGTCCACAGAGAGAGAGAGAGAGAGAGAGAGAGAGAGAGGCAGAGACAGACAGAGGGAGAAGCAGGCTCCATGCACCGGGAGCCCGATGTGGGATTCGATCCCAGGTCTCCAGGATCGTGCCTAACTGCTGCGCCACCCAGGGATCCCAGTGTTTTGGTTTTACCCAGTGATGCATGAATGCTGGTTGACATGCACCATATTCAAGCCACAGTAGCAGGTTGAATAAGTTGTATATTTGCCCAAAGTATACAATCTGTTTTTAATATATCCTCAATTAAATAGCACTGGAGGAACAATCTTTCTAAGATGATCTTGGTTCTAAGCTCCAATTCCCAACTTTTTATCTGATCTTTTTCTTGAACACCCCATGTTTTTAGTGATCCTGTCTACCAAAGGAACTGCATGTATTTAGTATAATTCATGTTTCCATTTTGATTGATTTTAGCCACACAGCTACGAGACAGATGTCTCAGGGCGAGATAATGACAACCACACCTGATAAATTTGATATATTTTTATTATAATGAGGAGGAATGTGAGGCAGGCATGACTCTTTTCACAGGAAATGGACGTTTTGAAATAATGAAATCCACTCATGGACCCTTAGAGGTCCAGGACCCTCTGCTATAGAACATTATTGGAAAACCAAATTGAGTTTGTTTCTCTTGGCTTATGGGAATTAACTGAGAGCTAGTAATGAAAATAGTAATTGCAGGAAGAAGTATGATGTTCATACTTTTTGCCAGTCCACTCTTACATTATTTATTTTCTTAAAGAGTCCCTGCAATTCTCTTTCTTGACTACTCTAATCACAGTCATGAGAAGTTCTCCAATAGTTGCTGAACCAGAAATTCAATATCACAGTGGACAAGTGTCACTTCTACTTCATTGACCTTCTTCTGTGGGTCCCAGTGTGCACCAAACATTCTCTTATTTCCATAGCACAAAAGGGATAGGTAGGATGGCCTTGGAGCAGACCCACAATTTGGTTTTCAAAAAAGTTTAAGTACCGAGAAAATAGAAGGTTCTAGGCCACACTATGTGGTTGGTAGATACAGTGGGATGTTTCTAAAATTAGGTTGGTTCCCATCTTAATTAATTAATTTATTTTTAAAGATTTTATTTATTTATTCATGAGAGAGGCAGAGACATAGGCAGAGGGAGAAGCAGACTCCCCACAGGGAGTCCCTGATGTGGGACTCCATTCCAGGACCCTGGGATCATGACCTGAGCCAAAGGCAGATGTTCAACCACTGAGCCACCCAAGTGCTCCCCCATCTTAATTTATAACCTTCAGTGGCTAGAGAGGAGCCCCAACTCTGGGAGAACAGAGTAATTCTCTCCTCAGGGTCATTTCAAAGTCACTGGAAATCCTAATATTTTTAGTTTGACTAATTATAAGAAATCGGTATCATGGGCAGCCCACGTGGCTCAGCAGTTTAGCGCTGCCTTCCGCCCAGGGCCTGATCCTGGAGACCCAGGATCGAGTCCCACGTCAGGCTCCCTGCATGGAGTCTGCTTCTCCCTCTGCCTGTGTTTCTGCCTCTCTCTCTCTCTTTTTTTTTCTCTCTTTCTGGGTCTCTCATGAATGAATGAATGAATGAATGAATGAATGAATGAATGAATAAATAAATAAATAAATAAATAAATAAATAAATAAATAAATAAATAAGAAATCGGTATCACAGGACAAAATAACTTAGCAAGGTAAACTAAACTCTTATCTTCTTGAGAATCATCCAGACTTTACTGATTTGTCATTCTAAAATCCCAATCAGACCTATATCCCAAGTAATGCATGAAAGGTGTCTCCACTGTTTTTTTCATTTACCTGTTGAAGGACATCTTGGTTCCTTTCACTTTTTAGTGACTGAAGCTGCTAGATACAGACTTTTGTGCAGACCTAAGTTTTCAGTGTACTTGGGTGAATACCTAAGAGTGCAATTGCTGGGCCACATGATAAGACCATGTTTAATTTTATAAGAAAGTGCCAAAATGTCTTACAAAGTGCTGTACCATTTTGCAGTCCAGCTTAGCAAGCAATGAGAGTTTCTGCTACTCTGCTTCCCGGCAGGCTTTTGTTTGTTTTCTGAATGTTAGCCATTCAAATAGGTATGTAGTGGAATTGCATTGCAGTTTAAATTGGTATTTCTCTAATGACAAATGGCATTGAGTACCTTTTCATGTGCTCACTTGCCACCCATACTTTCTTTGGTGAAGTGTCTATGTAGATTTTCTGCCCATTTGAATAGTCAGATGGTTTGTTCTCCTGTTGAATTTTAAGAGTTCTTTTTACATTGTGGGTAAAAGTCCTTTATCAGGTATGTGATTTGCCAATATTTTCTCTCAGTCTGTGCTTATCTTACTCTTATCAATATTTTACAAAGAGCAAAGTTTTTAATATTGGTAAAATCCAATTTTTCAATTTTTTTTTCAGGGACTGTGCTTTTGTTATGTATCTAAAAACTCATCAACAAAGCTAAGGTCACATAGATTCTCTTCTATATTTTCTTCTAGAAGTTTTATAGATTTAGATTTTATGCATTCAGATCCATGATTCATTTTGAATAATATTTTGTTTAAGGTATAAGATATGTGGGTAAGTTCATGTTTTTGCATATAGGCACCCTTTGTTGTAGCACTATTTGTTCAAAAGGCTGTCTTTCCCCCATTCAGTTACCTTTGTGCATTTGTCAAAATGTTGATAGTATTTGTGTGGGCCTATTTCTGGGCTACCAATTCTATGCGACTGATCTGTATGTCTGTCTCTCTGCCAATACCATGCCATCATGGTTACTGTAGCTATATAGTAAATCTTAAAATTTTGTAGTGTGGTTCCTCCAACTTTATTCTGCTTTTTTCAAAATTATTTTAGTTATTCTTGTTCCTTTGCCTTTCCATACAAATTCAGAATCAGCTATTCTATATCTACATAAAATCCTGGGAGGGGTACCTGGGTGGCTCAGTTGGTTAAGCATCTTGATTTCAGCTCAGATCATGACCTCAGGGTTCTGGGATCAAGATCTACATCAGGCTCCACACTTAGAATGGAGTCTGCTTAGGATTCTCTTTCTCCCTTTCCCTTTCCCCCCTCACCCCACTTGCATGCTCTCTCTCTTAAAAAAGAAAAAAAACTTTCTGGGAATCTGATAGGAAATGCATTAAACCTGTATTTTGGGGAATTAATAACTGTACTATATTGAGTCTTCCAATTCATGAACATAGTATATCCATTTATTTAGGGATTTTTTCTTTCATCAGCATTCTATATAATTTTTAGCATATAGATCCTGACCCATTTTGCTGGATTAATACCTTTGAAATTTGTCAAAACTTGCTTTATAACCCAGCATGTGCTATATTTTGAAAACTTCCCATGTACCTTTGAAAAGAATATATATGCTGAAGTTGTTAGATGAATTTTTCTTTATGTGTTAATTAGGTCAGGTTTGTTCATCTTGTAGTATAAAACTTCTGCATCCCTTCTGATTGTTTGCATATTGCTGAGAGATTGAAAAGTATCCCACATAATTATAGTGCTGCTTTAGCAGCATCCCACAGATTTTGATATATCATTTTTTACTAAGTTAAAATGCTTTATTAAATTTTATTAAATAAAAATATAAATAAAGCTTAATAAAATATTTTCTGATTTCCTTGGGAAAATGATCTTTCAATTATTTAGGAGTAAGTTGATGAATTTCCACGGGATTTGGGATATTCCTATCATCTTTATTGATTTCTAGTTTATGATTAAAAAATATAATTTATATGGCTTCAGTCCTTTTATATTAGTTGAGTTGTTTTATGATCCAGGATATTGTATATGTTGGTGAACGTTCCTGGGTTCTTGGGAAAAAAATGTGTATTCTATTACTGATGGGTTTAGTGCTCTGCAAAAGCCATTGAGATCCAGTTAGCTGACGATGTGATTCAACTCTTCTGTATCCTTGCTGATTATTTTTTTCCGCTCATCCTATTACTGTGAGAGTAGTTTGAAGCCTCCAGCTGCAGTTGTAGATTTATCTGTTTTTCCTTTCAGTTGTATCAGTTTTTGCTTTGTGTATTTTTAATTTCTATTGCTAAGAGTGTACGTTTACTGTTATATCTTCTCAATAACAAAATCTTTTTATTAAAATGTATGTCCCTATTTGTCCTTGGCAAATTTTTTGTTCTGAAGTCTTCTTTGCCTGATATTAATGTAGCCACTCGAGCTTTCTTTAGATTCATGTTTGTATGGTATACATGTTTTCATCCTTTTACTTTTAACCAACCTGTCTTACTCTATTTGAATTAAGATTCTTGTAGACAGTATATAGTTGGGTCAATTTTTTTGTCATGTTGAAAAATCTGTTTAATTTGCTGAATTTGGATCATTTACATTTAATGTAATTCTTGTGTTAGGATATAGTCTACCTTTTTATTTAGGTTTATCCTCTTTGTTTTCATTTTCTTGCTTGTATCTCTCCTGACTTATTTAACATTTTTTACGAGTACAGGTTGTCTATAGTAATTTTTACTATCTAAGTTTTTTTTTTTTTTTTTTTTTTTTTTTTAGGGATTCCTATTGGGATTATAAAAGACTTTACTTTTGGAGCACTTGGGTGGCTCAGGCAGTTGGTTGTCTGCCTTCTGCTCAGGTCATGATCCCGGGGCCCTGGGATTGAGCTGCATGTCAGGCTCCCTGCTCAAGAAGGAGTCTGATTCTCCCTCTCCCTATGCCCCTCCTCTTCAGTGCTTGTGTGCTTGCTCTCTTTCTCTCTCTCTTTCTCTCAAATAAGATCTTAAAAAAGATAAAAGACTTTGCTTTTCACAGTCTACTTATAATCGGTATTTTACAATTTCAGTTACAATATAGAAACCTTACCACCTTATAAGTTCCTCTGCCCTTCCCCCAGTTCCAGTTCTCTTTTATCTACATGTGTTTAAAACCCCATCAGACAGTATTATATGTTTGCTTTTCTACCATCAAATGTATTTTAAAGAAAGGGAATAGTATGTTATGTTTACCCAGATATTTACCATTTCTGTTGCTCTTCCTTCATTCCTAATAGTCCAGGTTTCCTTCTGGTGTTATTTCCTTTCTTTATCAAGAGTTTTTTTTTTTTTTTAAGTTTATTTTGTATTTTTAAGTAATCTCTACCCCAATGTGGGGCTCAAACTCATGATTCTGAGATCAAGAGTTGCATGCTCTTCCAACTGACTCATCCAGGTGCTCCTGAAGAGTTTCCTTTAGTAATTCTTTTAGGGAAATTCTGCTTCTATTGGTTTTCCTTCATCTGAGAATGTCTTTATTTCGCCTAAATACCTGAATTAAATTTTTGCTAGAATAAAATGCTAGTTTGATACTTCTTTTAGCACTTTAAAAGTGTGTCACTCTCTTCTGGCCTCAATGTGATAAGAAAATCACAATAATTCAAATCAGTGTTCCCCTATACATAACTTGTATTGTCTTTTTTTTTTTTTTTTTTTTTTTTTTTGCCTGCATCCACAATTCTTTTTTGTCCTGAGCAAATTTGATTATGATGTATTTGGATATGGATTCTTTGGGTTTATCTTGTTTGAGTCTCTCTCACATTTTTGAATCTATAGATTTATATCTTTCATCACACTTGGAATAGTTTTAATTATGATTTTTCAATACTTTTTATCCATTCATGCTCTGCCCTCTCATTCTGGAACTCCAGTGATACAGACCTTTTGTTATTGTCCTACAGGTCCCTGAGGCTCTATTTGTGTTTTCAGACTTTATCTTTGGTTGCTCAGATTGGATCATTTCTATTGATCTATCTTCAAGTTCACTTCTTCTTTCCATTATACTAATGAATCCATTTGCCATGGTTTTTAAAATTTGGGGGTTATATTTTTAGTTCTAAATTTTCATTGGTCCTCCTTTATAACTTCTAATTTTTCACATCCTATTCTAATACTTGATTCTATTCTATTCTATTTATTTTTTAAAGATTTTATTTATTTATTTATTCATGAGAAACACACAGAGAGAGAGAGAGAGAGAGAGAGAGGCAGAGGCATAGGCAGTGGGAGAAGCAGGCTCCATGCAGGGAACCTGATATGGGACTCGATCCCAGGACTCCAGTATCACACTTTGAGCCAAAGGCAGACACTCAACCGCTGAGCTACCCAGGCGTCTCTTGATTCTATTTTAATACCCCTCTCCTCTAATACTTGTTTTAAGAGTGTTACATTACATTTTAATACTTGTTTCAAGAGCATTAGTGATTGCTTGTTTTACTATTTTTACAAGACTTTAAAGTCTTTGTCAGATAATTCCAACATCTGTGTCATCTTGTTGTTTATTGTCATTTATGATCTATGCTGAGCAATGTTGGATTTTATCTTGGTTACTTTAAATATTATATTATGAGACACTGTGCCTAATTGAAACCCCACAAGAATATTGATACTTTTATTTGAACAAGTAATTATGTTGGTTATGATCAGGATGCAGGTTGGAATAGTAATTTCAATGTCCTGTCAGTTTCTAAGCATTTGCAATGCTATTTGGGTCTATCTTGTGTGTCCATCTTCTAGGTGTCAGTCGGGGATGTGGACAGAGGTTTATTAGCTCAGTTCGCTAAGTTTTTGGTATGCCATTTGGATCAGTTCCATGCATACACAGGTTGAGGGTGAGCCTAGGAATTTATAAACAATTTTATGCAGTTTCTCAAGCTCTTCTGATCTGTTATCTCCCCAGTGTTTTCCTGGTTTCTTGCATCTCCCATTTTCTGTCTGGCCATAAACTGCTCACTTCCACAACTGCCATGTCTGGGCCAAACATTGGTGACAACAGAGCAGGTGGGGGGGGGGGTAGTTTTAGGCTGGGCTCCTGTGCTGGCTGCTGTCGCTGCTGCCACCACAGAATTGCCTGGGGCCTGGGACAAGAAAACTGAGAAAAAGGGTGGGGTGGGGGGTTACCTAGAAGATATTATCTCCTCTCTGTGAGCTTTTGGGAGTTTCCTTTCCCATTTCTCAAGCCTGGTTTCTCCTGGAGCTCTCTCTTCTGCCCCACAGTGCTGACTTCAAGCCAAGCTATTCTGCATTCACCACCAATTTACTGGTGCTTTGAATCTGGTGCCTTTCCCCAGTCTGCCTGTTGCTGTTCACTTTTCAGTATTCTTAAATAGCTGTGCTGTGCATTCTGTTCAGGTTTTATAACTGCATTTAGAGGGAAAGGGTAGCATGTGTTTTCTCTGTCTTACCCAGAACTGAAATCTTTGATTGATATTAAAATATTTATTTTCTAATTAACTCATCTTTATATACAGCAACTTATATACAATAACTGATGTTTCAATTGAGTTCTGTTAAGGGGAGCCTCGGTGGCTTGGTTGGGGATCTGACTCTTAGTGTTGGTTCAGGTGGTGATCTCAGGGTCATTGAGATGGAACCCCATGAGGAGTTCTCACTCAGTGGGGAGTCTGCCGGAGATTCTCTCCTTTTGCCCTTCTTCCTACTCACACACACTTTCGCTCTTTCTCTAAATAAGTCATTTTAAAAAATAAAAATAAAATAGAGTTAAGTGGCCAAAGCACATAGTTTTCAATGACTTCTTTTGGCTTCATTTATGGCTACAGACATCAGCTGCACATGATGCTGTTTTGATCTCTTCCTTTGATCACCTCATTCTCACTGTAGTTTTCTATTTGCACCTTCTAACTTGCCTTGTGAGCAAATGTAGTCTTGTTATTTCTTTGCAAGTTGTGGGGTAATTGCCTCGGAGCACAGCCTCTACACACAATCCCATGATAGGGCTGCTAAGGGCAGTGATTCTGGACATAGCTCAACCAAGCTGGATGTGGAACAGTTTTGAGAAAAATCAGGTAGGAATCCTCTCTGAAGACCACTGTAGTGTACATTTGTGCTTACTTCAGACATAATTGAACTACAGCTGACGTTTTCAAATAGCAGCCTTTGAACTCATCAAGTTGGGTGTAATTTCAGAACAAATTTACATGCAGCTCTTTTAAGATGCAAATCTTTGCAGAAATCACACCTGATGCAGTTGAGCTGGCAGCTGGTCGCTGGCACACTCAGAAGGTAGGATAGGATCTCAGTGGAGGTGCAAATTCACTCACATGTAATTTAGAGTCTGCACTAAGGTCTTTTTACCCCCCATGACCATCCTATCACCACAAGTGATTAAGAAATGTTCGCCCTATTCTTGAGAACCTGGGAGATGATAATCCAACCCTGGCCACTATGATCAAATGGAAAGACAGAGAACACTTGAATGGTGGGGCGGCAGCTGAGGCCAGTCTGGTTCCAGCTTCATGTGGGGTTAGGATCAGGCTCCACATGTACCTCTCTTGTGGCTCCTTAATCTTGCCAAGCCGCCATTACCTTATCATCTATAAAGCATGCTACATGCTTACCTTGCAAGGTGAATAAATAAAAAGAATAGATGAGGCAATTGACAGGAGGCTGCAGTGCCTTCTGAAAGGTAAAGTGCCATGAAAATGTTTATTATAAAGTATTTTTTTAATAATGAAGACAAAAATAGGACACAAAGATTGAATTAAGAGGAGCAAGTCTGGGACACCTGGGTGGCTCAATGGTTGTGCGCCTTTGGCTCAGGGCGTGATCTCAGGGTCCTGGGATCGAGTTCTGCTTCGGGCTCCCTGTAGGGAGCCTGCTTCTCCCTCTGCCTATGTCTCTGCCTCGTTCTGTGTCTCTCATGAATAAATAAATGAAATTTTAAAAAAAGAAAAAGAGGAACAAGTATAATACTAGGATCAAAGTTCATTCTTAAGGCCTTCTCTCCTTGCCTCACAGACATGGACTTTTATGGAGGGGTTTATGAGGAGGTCTCCAGAAGCCGGGATTGGATCCTCTCCCATTCAGGCCTTTCCAGCCCTGAGAGTATATGATTCAGCTCATAGGCGCTACAGAGTCAGAGATTCTCATGTTGTTCCTGTTCCTCCCAGGACTGTGACAAAGAGCAAGGGCCCACTCCCAGGGTACTCTGGAAGGGGTTTGGTTATCAGTGTTTCTTTCCTCAGGCCCCCCAGGTCTCCACACATCCAGAACTGTGATTCTTTTGTCCATATGAGGTTGCATTGGCCTCAGGGCCCAAAGGAGTCCTGGCTCTAACAACTGAATAAGTTCATTCACCATCATTTGTTCTAACTCAGAAGTTCAAGCTTTCAGGACGCAAATCCTCCTCAGGGACCCACCAGAGGCACCCCACCCTGAACTCATGCTCACTCCCCAGGAGCCATACTGTCTGCCTCTAATGGTCAGCAGTGCCCTGGAGGGATGGGTCTTGGGATATTCCCCCTAATGCCACGGTAGCCTGAGACTCGGGGTACCCTTCCAATGGGACCTGAGTCAGGGATAGGCCATCCAACCACTTTCTTCTCCCTCCCTTGCAGGTCACATCCAATGAGAAGCACCTGGAGAGTCTCAAGGATGCAGGCAGCCTCCTGCGGGCTCTGGAGTGGCTTGCCCCGGCTGGAGGGTAAGTAGGCTCAGGAGGGGCAGTGCAGCCTACTGGGCTCAGCAAACACTCAAGCATTTCTCATAAAGAAGGCCACCCTGCACACGCACAGCCTCATCACCACCCTATCGCGGGGGTTTGGGCAGGGCTGCGCCCCGGATGGACAGCTCAGCATGCTCTACAGCACCGGGCTGTCTTCTCTGGCCACGTCTGCAGGGAAAACTTGGAAGCTGCAAAACAGACTGTGTGTCCCCAGAAGCTGACACTGTGCGGTTAGTCAGCCTCCTAGTTCTCTGCTCTGTGCTCCATATGTGCAATGTAGGGAAGTGAGCTCCACAGTCTGGGCTGCCCAGTCACCCAGGCTTGTGTCACACGCTGTAAAGGTACGAACTGCTAGGTGGGCATCCCCACAGTGATGCTGATGCTCGGTGAAATTAGGGCCACAGGGAAGGGTCATCCCACAACACCCTCCCCCCCGCCACACACACGCTCTGAGCTTGAGAGGTGGTGACAGATGGGGGGTAGGGCTTACACATTGTTATACTCTTATCTGAACTGTTAATGCCAAATGACCAAAGAAAAATCATCTGGGAGTAAGAAGGTTGCCACCCTTTTGGTCAGATGGTGCTGTGCTGTACAGGGGCTGTGTGTGACAGTGCCAGAGCCGGCCTGCAGTCGGGCCATTGTCCCAAGCTGAGGGAGCCTGTGGGGGCCACAGCCCCCCCAAGCTTCAGCTGCTCTCCCGGTCCTGGGGAGAAGAAGGACCCACCTCGTAAGGGGTTCCCGGCCTTCACTGGGTGCACAAGACATGGAATGGGTGCTAGCGTTTCCTGGTGGTTTGTTTTCAGAACCACAGGGTTCTCTAAGTTCTGCAACCTGGTGTTTTGGGTTCAGTGTTCATCTGAAGAAAAATATGTAGCTGGGGCGTTGCTGGAAGTCTGTGGAGAAGGGGTGCCATTAGACTAACCCAGTGCCTCTCAAGCGTAAGCCAGAGAGGTAGGCTCTCTGTGTTTTCTGTGAGGTGCATGGGGAAGAACAGGCCGGCTGTCGCAGGGGACGGGCCCTCCTCGCCCTGCTGGTCCCCGTGGTTTAAGGCGTGGACAGTGACTCCCTAGGCTGGGCCGCGGGCCTCCGGCTGCACTGCTGTGAGGAGCATGCACCATCTGTCCCCAGGGACTGGACTTGTGCGTGAAGCCCCTCTGAGCAGGTGTGACAGAGAGGGCACGGGAGAGCCCCCAGCAGACAGGAGTTGAGCGTAGAGCACCCAAACCCCTTCCTCTGCAGTGCCTGGCTTTGCGGGAGCCCTCATCCAGCAGGGGCCTCCATCTGCCTTAGGCCGAAGCCGGCACCTAACGGAGCTGGACCCAGACTGGGACCAAATGTGTCAAAACATGGCTCGGGCTCCACAACGCTGGTAGCCTCTCCTGCAGCCCCGCTCAGCACCCCAGCGGTGAAAGGCCTACGCCGGGCAGACCTGGGCTGGGGAGGGTGCTGCTATGAAGTGGTCTTGTTTGGGCTTTATTCAGAGGTCTGAAGACCTCTGCTCCAATGTGGCTCTGCCAGGGGTCGGCGTACCCTCCTGCCGCTGGGGCCTCTGGGCTGCCCTGTTGCAGGTGGGCAGCAGGACTCCACCAGCTTAGCTTTGACGCATCTGGGATCCGGCTGAGTTCAAACACACTCTTGCCAGCCCTTGGGCCCTCTGATGTGCAGAGCAGGAATGCACGGCACCGTCTCTCAACCACAGCCCTGTCCACTGCGACCCGCCTCTTACGCAGCACCCCCACCCCGGGTTATTTGGCAACAGCCCTGTTTCTGTGTAGTCAAGTGTGCCATGAGCTAATTTTATACTTCAGGGCAGTGCTATATGTCCCTCTTTTCCTTGCTAACAGTTGTTAAGGCACAGGTTTAAATGTGTCTCAATTTGTTCCAGTAACAAATTTTCCATTTTAAGCTCTTATTTGGGCATCCACACCTGTAAGAGTAAGAAACCCAAAGCCTTCCGGCTCACTGGCCAGGAAGTGGCAGTATGGAGCAGGGAGAGCCACCAGCTGACGCAGGCCTGGCATCATGGCCCGGACACCCAAGTCAGCCGCAGGCCGGCTCTGGGCAGGCCTGTTGCAGGACCTGGGCTCAGCACGTCAGGCTGCCGTCTGACTCGCCCGTAGAGCTCAGCATCAGCGTACCTGGCCAAAGTGGCTCTGATGATTGGGGCCCAGGAGCTCAGGCCTAGTTTAGGGGTGCCAGCATGGCCAGCTCTGAGCCCCCCTGGGACTGTGGGCCGACTGAGGTCCCAGAGCCTGAGTATCCTGTTTCTGCACCTCAAGATGACGAAGGGGCAGTTTTACGAAGTAGCCGGTCCATCAGATACTCAGGTACAAAAAGTCCAGCCTCTTTGAAACAGGGAGCATTTTGCCCTGGAGATGGCTAAGGTGTTTCTATTTTGGTTTTTCTCACAGTTCGTCTGCTGACAGTGTGGTGGCTTCCCTGGCCCTGGAAATCCTGCAAGCTGTTGGACACTAGGCAAGAAGGCACTTAGCACAAGCCTGCTCTGCAGTAAGCCCTCGGCTACACGGGGTCACCACATACGTCACCACTGTAGCTCTATCTGGACCTAATAAAGTCAGCTAAACCCAGAACCTTCTGGCCGAGGTGTTCTAACTCTGGGCCCTAGGAAACCCACTCAGAATAGAGTGGATGCTTCATTCTGCAGGATGCATCTGGGAACCATGGGTCTGCTGGCTGTTCTGAGAATGTTCTTTCCCTGTGTGTGCTAGGTAGAAAGCCTGTCTGCTAATCACGTAGATGAGAAGCCACAGTCCTCAGCCTGTGGCATGTGAGCAGCTCTCCCCTCCAGAGATTTAATAGACAGGAGTAAGCATGAATGTTCAACTAGCCGCAGCTCCAGAGCAAGCTTTTGGAAACTGGTTTTAGCCTCATCTTCCTCTCACTTCTACCTCTCTGGTTTTTCTTCATTTCAGGGACAAACCGATTCTAAGAATTCTGGGGAGGGCTGGGCAAGGCTCCACCAACAGGCAAATGGTGCAGTTTGCCTAAAGGATGCAAAATGCTTGAGGAACCCTGGCCTCTGGGAAGGTCTGCCCATCTAAAGGGCGGGGGGCGGGGGGCTTCTACTTTGATGCCAAGTCCTACTGTTTACCCCCTTAAATCCTTAGAACCTTTCCAGTTTCTTCCTATGTTCCCTCACATGCCCTTAAACCTCCTACATGAAAATATTTGGTGGACGTTGCAGAAAGTTGCTGGGAATGTGGTACTGAGGAAGGCTTACTCTTGAATCTGGACTGCATCCTGGGCAGCTTGGACCACATGAGCAAGTCCAGGCCCTTCCTCAGCCTCTCTGGGGCCCATGTCCCATCTGTAAAGTGAAAGGGCAAGTCTAGACTAGATCAATAGCTGCCACCCCCTCCCAGCTCCCATGCTCTGTGCCTTTTAGAAAGAGGGGATTTGCCCCACTACCAGACACTGTCCCCAGCGCAGAGAAGCACAAGTGGGCACACAGGTAGCCTTGTCTAATTGCATCACGAGAAGCTGGTCACACTGTCACCAACAGCCCCAGTGATCTGGGTAGTTTGCCAGCTTCCATGTGGCTTAGTCATGAAAACAGCAGCTCTATGCCCAACTCCATCAAGAACATATGTCTGTTACCTTATTTACTCGTCACCACAACCTACAAAGCAGGTCGCCTTAGCTTTGATTCCCGAGAGAAAACAGGCTCAGAGGAGGCAGACCGCTTGCCCAAGGCCACAGAGTCTGGTTGAACTGAAGGACCCCAACTCCATAACCTGTGTGTGCCCCTCAGTGGGGTAGCCAGAGCTTGAGCTGTGAGCAGTTAGGTAGCAAGAGTGGCCCAGCCGGAAGCAGGCAGTCTCCTTCCACCTCTCCCAGCCTACTCACTGCCAGTGGTGAGGAGGCTCCAGGCCAAGTCCTGTTGGGGGATGTGCCCCACCTCAGGCTGTGTACCCATGTGGCCCCTGGCCCCACTGATTTTGCTTGAACTCCTGGCGGGGTGGGGGGCTGAGCAGCAAGAGGCCTGGCCCTTGGTTCCAGTTACCTTGCCTGCTGGGTCCAGGGACAGGCACACGTCTCCCTATTTTCGTAGGAAATAAATCTGTTCTCTCCCGTCCTTCAGTTCTTGGGTGAACTGCTCTGGAATTCCATGCCTGGTCTTCCCAGAAGGTATTTCAGAGCACTGAAGATTCTTCTTTACCTTTTTTTAGCTGAGCAGGAAAGAGTCTTTGCTATTTGAGGGAAAACGAGAAAGTATTAACATTCCAGAATGGTTTTGTTGAGTGGACCATTCTTGGCCTTAAGTCCCGCTACATTGCCTTTTTCAGGAAAGATGTATCTGAGTGGGCAAAGGGCAAGCAGGCCTGGAGTGCACAGCCCACGGTGCCGGGGCTCTGAGGCAAGCCCATGCCAAGCTTCAGACTGATGGGAGGTTGGCATCCTGGAGTTAGATCCTTTTGATTATTCTCATAAACGTGCCACGTGGAAAGCAGCACCCATGGTCCCACTGAGCTCAGGCACAGGACACATGAACAGGCTTGGCTGGGTGAGCAGGAGGTGGCCTAACCCTTCCTCTCGGCCTCCCCATGTGAGGCCCAGACCCTCACATTTGGCTTCCCAGGCTGGCTCCAGTTCTAAGAGAAAGCTGGCCCTGGGCTCCCGGCCCATTAGAGCTCTTGGAATTCTGGCAGTGGCAAGGGGCCCAGAACGACACCCACTGGCCCTCATTCCCCCTACCTTCATGGTTCAGCTATTTGCTCTTTAACTGGCTACAACCACGGGTCAAGCCTCTCCAGACATGATGTCACATGTTGCAGAGGTAGGACGCCAGAGGGTAAATTAGGGAGGAGACCAGGCAAATGGCCGCACAGAACTCTCTTTCCCATTAACAGCAGGTCCAAAGCTTCAAGACCTCCCATCCTTACAGCCTGAGAGCAGGTGCCCAGAGGAGGGGTCTGTCCCTCTGAAGAGCCACACTGCGGCCACAGGTGTCCTGAGAGGAGGGAACAATCATCAGGGCAACTAAGGCTATGGTTTTGTAGGTCGCAGCGACAGAATTTGCTCTTACCGTTGTTTTCATCTAGCTCTTCCTGGTTCCCACAGTACCCCAAGGCTTTTCAGATGACCTCACGAGATTCTCAGGTCAGTTCTGTGACCACAGACAGGTTTATCCCTGTGACACAGCTCAGGAAGGGGAAACTCTGGGGGCTACTAAAGCTCTTGGCCAAGGAGAGAGGAACTGGGTCTCTCCTATCTCGGCTTGAAGATCCGCTTTTCTCCCCCCGCCCCCCCCCACTCCCCCCCCCACTCCCGTGACAGAAAAAAATAGTGGCAGAATCTATGGCTATATGCAGGAGCTGAGATAGGAGCTCCAGGAAGGAACTGGGAGGGATGTGGGGCAAGGACAAGACCACCCAAAGTTCAGGAGGCCCTGAAAACCTCATACTTCAATGGGGCTGAGGAAGGAATACAGAAGATGTCACAGCCTCGAAGGAGGACCAGGGAAGTATGAAGTCCTGAAGTGACCATCTCAGTCCCTTCCGTACAGGTGAGAGAGGTGGCCTGTCACTTGCCCCTAGCTTACTTTTTGGGGTGGGGAGGGCAAAGGAACCCCCCCCCCCTCAGCCTGCCCACAGAGGAGGAACAAGCAGCATGATCCTCTTGGCCTTGCCTCTCAACTCTGCAATTGCAGCTGGTGGGGGAATTCACTCAAGGTAAGGCCGTCTTAAATTCTAAGAGGACAGAACAATGGCCATCAACAGGGCACTCTCAGCACTTTATAAACCAAACAGCATGATTCAGACCTGTTTTTATTACAGAAATCAAAACAAAAATTAAAAAGCATTTTTATCTTAAGATCTTTCACCATCAAGGATTCAAATAACCAGATTGAAGCCTCAAGTCTAGAACATCTGTTCCAACACAGAAGAGCTTCTTTCTTCAGCTAAGTGGTGGACACTGCAATGGGATCAATTGTCAGGTGCCCCCTGTCCTCAGGTAACCACTACTCTGATTTCTGTAGTAGCTTGCTTTTGTTTTTACCATCCATGGGTGATGTCCTCTAGTTTGTCCTTTAATTTAATCAACGAAGTCCTACAGCATGCATTTATGACTTGCTTTTGGTCAGTATGTTTGCAGGATCCACACACTGCTGTGTGAAGCTGTAGTTCTCTACTGCAGGACAGCCATTCTCTTGTATGAACATAGCAATTATTGGACACCTGGGCAGTCATGCAGTAATCTCCCAAGCCACAATAATGGAGTTTGAGGCAAAAGAAAAATCATTAATACTGATCCTACTTGTCTTTATATGGAGTTTTTTTTTCCCTGCATTTTTTCCAAACGGTCACCAATTTTTCCATCCTTTACTAAAAAGCCCCTTTCGCACTGACCTCCAGTACGACCTCTAAAGTACTATGTTCACATCTTCCATTCTCCCCTTATTCCATATTTGCCTCTGTACCAACCAATGTTAACTACCTCTACACTCCTAGTTAGGCAGTGACCACTGGTAGAGCAAGCCTTGCCCTCTCCTTTTTCCCAAATGTCTTGGCCTTTGTATTATGGAATACTTGCAGAATCACCTTGTTGAATCAGATGAACTTTACTTTTTTTTTTTTTTTAAGATTTTATTTATTTATTCATAGACGCAGAGACACAGACAGAGGGAGAAGCAGGCTCCATGCAGGGAGCCCGATGTGGGACTCGATCCTGGGTCACCAGGATCACACCCCAGGCTGCAAGCGGTGCCAAACTGCTGCGCCACCGGGGCTACCCTGAACTTTACATTCTTTTTTTTTTTTTAAATAAATTTTTTATTGGTGTTCAATTTACCAACATACAGAATAACAGTGTTCATCCCGTCAAGTGCCCCCCTCAGTGTCCGTCACCCATTCACCCCCACCCTCCTCCCCTTCCACCACCCCTAGAGTTCATTTCCCAGAGTTAGGAGTCTTTATGTTCTGTCTCCTTTTCTGATATTTCCCACACATTTCTTCTCCCTTCCCTTATATTCCCTTTCACTGTTATTTATATTCCCCAAATGAATGAGAACATACAATGTTTGTCCTTCTCTGATTGACTTACTTCACTCAGCATAATACCCTCCAGTTCCATCCACGTTGAAGCAAATGGTGGGTATTTGTAGTTTCTAATGAACTTTACATTCTTAAGTGGAACTTCAAAACTATAAAGAATTTAGGCAAAGCTCTGAAAATGTTTTCTGATTTTTGAAGTTCTTTAAGTGAAACGCCATGCTGGGGTACCTTATATGAAGTGAAGCTTCTGGTTATGCTGGCATGGTTCTGTCATGCACTGGAAGGAACCTAAAACCAACCACTTCACCAGGTACAGGCTCTCGTCTCCAATCCCAATTACACTTTAGACCACAGGTGCTTTCATAGAACTTCAACCAAAAGAAAGTGAACATGTTTATCTAATAGTCATGATCTTAATCAAATAGTAATGCCTGATAACTCAAACTGCTCCCCCTAAGCACAAAACAGTGTCACTTTCTAAAGACCAAAACACAAGTCACAACAGGTCTACTGACTCTGTCCTTAGGGATGAACTAAGCTTGTCAGATCTAGCACCAGGATGACAGGATTACCTGGCAGACAGGTAGAAGAAGGCTCATTCTGGTCTGATTACGTTCAAGATAAACATCACTTAAACCATCTTAGTTTTCAGTTCAAAGTGGAGCTGAAGGAATTCCCCTCTCCAAATAAGTCACATTTATGTGAAGGTGCTTGAAATCCAAATCCAGGTAGTTATAATTCTTCATTATTACCTTAATGGAAAGGTACCTTCTGATGGTGTCTGAAGTGGGGGAAGCCTATCTGGCTTTCAGCTGGGTTCTACGTAGCCCAAAGACCACATTACATGCCTCTGAATTGAGGTTTCTGGTGCAATTTAACCCAGGGCCCACTGTTAAAGTTGGCAAACAATCCCATCTAGAGGTAAGGGGCTCTCTCTCATTACAACTTCAACTTTTTCACTCTGTGTGTTTTCCTCAGGATTGAAGTATCCTCACAAACCATTTAATGAAAAGGAGAAAAAGGTGACACAATCGAATGAATTAAAAGTTTAATTCTGAACCATTTTTATAACCGCATTTTCTCTTGAAGCATCGTATCACAGCAGGTTACAACAACTTTGGGATAAAAGGCAAATGGTAAACTGTCCAAAACAAGGTTCCAAATAACACCTCTTACTGATTTACCCTACCCATACATATCCCAAATAAAGTTTTTGATCAAAAACATGAAATAGATCCACCTGCTTATTTTAAGCATATTAAAAAGGAAACTAATTGGACCATTTCTATTTGTCTATTTTATACAAAAAGGCTACACAATGTTACACTTTATTCAGATTACAATTAGAGTGATTATGAATTAGTGTTCTACACCATTACTCAATTCTTAAAAATTAGAAATTGCTGTAGCAGTATTCACTATAACTTAACACTACGAGAGACTTAAAAAACTAACAGTTACTGCAAAAAAATTAAAGAGCTACTTCAAAGCAAGCAAAGTCAGTACCATTACAGATATTTAAAAAAAAAATTTAACAAGCAAGGCTAGAGTTTGATAAATTCCATATCCTGTGATCCATTCTTGTGCATTCTTCACTTCTTGAGTCACTCCCAAAATCCATTTGTATTGTTACTCCTCGACCAAAAAGGACCAGAACAAAAAGTTTACTTCAATTGTTCCCATAGGAAACTCAGCTTGGTTAGTGTGTCAGGCACTTTCTGAGATACCAGCCCACCCCTCGAGCCCTCTCAGCAACTCTACAGGCCAATCACAATGCAAGTTCAGACAATACAGCTGTATAAAGAGAGAAAGGCTGCTATTAATGTTTAAAACAGCAAATGTTACTCATTTGAGTATTAAGTTGCAAAAGCTGTGGCAAAAAACATTAAAGTTAATAACTTCCACACATGACCACTTAACAACCAGAAATCTGAGAACATTCAAATGTTCTAAGACATCTCCTTTCAAAGTACGTATCTGTTTTGGTGGCAGATTTACAAATAGGCCTAAACCACTCCCACCCTACCAACCAAGTCTCTCTCAAGTTCTGTAGGCAGAGTAAAAGTATTTTACCCAAACTGGCTTTTTTTAACTTCTTACCTAAAGGATGATTTACAGGTCAGTATCAAACCAGGCCAGCTGATTGCTGTCGCCTGGAGGCAGCCCATCCATGAGGTCCTGGGCATGCCCCAGATCTGGCAGCCCATCAACTGGATAGTCAGCACCAGGGTGGTGGCCACCCATCTCATGCTCCATCATGGGGTCCATACCCAAGGCATCCTGGCCATATCCACCAGAGTGAAAAGAACGATAGCTGGGATCTAGAAGAGTCGGGGTGGCAACAAAAAGGGTCAAAGGACAGAGGGAAAGAAGAGAAAGACATATAAAGTTACCACTGAGGTGTAACCTCAACGGCAGTGTAACCTCAACGGCAGTGAACTTGTCTCAGAAAGCAGGCCTTTCTAGCCTTCTTCAACCAAGTCATTACTCAGTGCCAGGCCACCCACGAGGCTATACAAAGTCTGTTTCCATCAGAGGCAGATCTGTAGGTTCTAACCACACCATCCATTTTACCACTGAACATTCTGTGTTTGCTTAGGTAGAGAAACAAAATCCCTGAGGAAGGGCAGCAAGCAGTCTACTGTGTGTATGATGCTCAGGGATCAACAAGTCATGGGCAAGAGATGAAAGAAAAAGCAAGGCGGTCTGACAGATGTAATCTATCTGTTACAAAGTCCAGTGACAGAAAAGTACTGAGAAAATTCAAGCTGCTGTTTCCAATGAAACCTTTACATTAAGGGTTGACATTTATGTATCTGTCACATAAGACAGCTCTATGAGATGCAGTAGGAAAACCCACATGAGATTATAAACATAAGGGGAATAGTTGCATTTGTTCACGGTCTACCCCCTGCTCCATCTCTATTACCCAGAGTTGAATGAGCTTTTCTAACACCCTGATAATAGAACTGTGTAGACCCAACCCAGATCTGAGCCTGGGCCTGAGTTTCCCATCCTCTCACTTCCTGGGTGGGCGGCAGGCACAGATATTACAGCATATCTGACCAAAAAAGGGAACACAAAAGCAACTTGTAATATCCTAAGCTGCAGAAGCCCCGTAGTCATGACTCGTATTTGTTGGTGTGATCCTGCTGCCAGCTCAGTGTGCGGCCCAGAATTCCCTAGGCTCCACAAGAGCTACTGCTGCTGACTCTGGAATTTCAGACGTGCCTTTAACTGCTGCCACTACTCTCCTGCCAACACTGGTTTCCCAGATGAGCAAACCAGCTCTTCTGATAAAGCTTTGGGAGCTTGGGCTTGACCTGGAATTAATCAAGAAATCTGAGACACATACCATCCTGGCGATATCCAAGGGGTTCTCCCTGGGCACCAATATCAAGTCCAAGATCAGCAGTCTAGATAAACAGGTACAAGGTAAGGAAACAAAACAAAAATGAAAATTCTCAAGTATACTCTCTAACATTCTGAAAACTTATTTTCAGATTATAGAGGGAACAAAGAACTCACAGAAATACTTCAAACTCCACCCCTCAAAGATTAACTCCTGATACCCAGAGCAACATGTTTTGTCATTATACACAGTATTAAAAATATTCACTAATTTCTTTCAACAAATGTAATAGTCAACAAAACAGGCAAGGTGTCTCTCTCCAACAGGAGTTGCTGACAAACAGGATATGTTCTATGAAAGAAGACTTTAAGCCTGAGCAACTAGATGGGAAGACTGGGAGAGGAACAGGTTTGGGGAAGTACACAGCCCAAGCTGGAACATGTTAACACTGCCCATTAAAAACCCAATTAACACATTACTCACTGTTTGACAATCTGCTTTTCTTTTCACCTAACAATCTACAGGATCTCTTTCCATTCATATAATCCACTGTATGACTATGTAGCATAACTGAATGAACTTTCAGCGTGGTTCTAATGTTTAAAGAACAATTCTTTTTAATATTTATTCATGAGAGACACAGAGAGAGAGGCAGAGACATAGGCAGAGGGAGAAGTAGGCTCCCTGCGAGAAGCCTGATGCAGGACTTGATACCAGGACCCTAGGATCATGCCCTGAGCTGAAGGCAGATGCTCAACTACTGAGCCACCTAGGTGTCCATCAAGAACAATTCTGTACTGAGGACAAATTCACAGAATTTCAAATAGAAAAGTAGATGAAAAACTGAAAATTTAAAGAGACCACATCAATAAATTGACCTCCAGCTAACAGAATAGAGTGCCTCTTTCCTTAAAAGGAAACATATTTCCCTTTTGGAAAAGCATCTCTTTAGAAAGAGAAGCTTTAAGCTGATATTTTTTCCACCCATGTCCCTCACAAATTCTAATGTTAAGCAGCATTATTTATTCTGAATAGTCTGTTTAAAGCTGTGGTTCTGGGCAGCCCCGGTGGCCCAGCAGTTTAGCCCTGCCTTCAGCCCAGGGCGTGATCCTGGAGACCCAGGATCGAGCCCTCCGTTGGGATCCCTGCATGGAGCCTGCTTCTCCCTTTGCCTGTGTCTCTGCCTCTCTCTCTTTCTCTCTTGCTCTCTGTGTCTCTCATGAATAATTTTTTTTTTTTTTTTAAATAAAGCTGTGGTTCTTTCTCACAGCGGCTGCTAAAGTAGCAGAAAGGACAGATATTCAAGCCAGGGACACAATGCAAATAAATGTGTGCGAGCATTTGGAGGGGAAACCACACGCTACCAAATAAACATGTCCATATGGCCTACCTCATTCCAAGCCATTGGCTCCGTTCTGAAGAGAGAACTGGTCAGCTCAACCGAAAGCCGTTTCTTGTAATCCTGTGGCTTGTCCTCAGACATTCGGAACAAAACAGCAGCTGCATATGTTGCTGGGAGAGGACAGGAAAAAAAGCCCCTGAGGAAAAGCTGAGGCTTTCCTGTATATATGAGCTAAAGGTTCTGGCTCTTCTACTTACCTACACCTTCGTTCCTAGAGTGAAGTAACTCTGTCAGAGGAGCTGTGGCTCCCTCCGCTTCAATGGCTTCTGCAGCCTCCTTGTCCTGAGCAAGTTCACAGAGGACCCCTGCAGCTACTCTTTGGATATTTTCAATGGGAGAATAAAGCAGCTAAGGAGAAAAACACAAACAAAACCTAATTAAATCTAAGGAAGAAACAGCAAGCACCCCATTATGGTGCAAACATTCCCAATTCAGAGAAAACAAGGCATTTATAGTATTTGCATTAAATCATGTTCTCGAACTTTATGTTCTCAGGTATTTGATGCTCTTGAACACAGCTTTTCTAGACTATTTTTGGCTACAAACCCTTTCTTCAGTTTTAGTTGAGCTTGGATTTGGCAAAACAGGAAGTGGCTGGAGGCCTGTCTCTGGCAACCCGTATCAGCTCTCCGAGCTCCAAAACTCAGTACCCCAAAAAACAGACTATGACGTATCCTCCTTCTTCAGGCTCTAGTCCCAATGCTTCTCCTACTGCCCCAAAAAACAAAGGGACTTTTCATAAAATTAAATGTACTCAACAAAAAGAGCAAACACTACAGAGATTCCATTTGTCATTCATTGGCAGGGGGCATATGAGCAGAGTGTTGTCATTATAAATGGAGATAGATGAAAAACTGCCCTTACCTTGGTCCCCAATTTTCTGAAATTTTGCTTTTCATTAAAATCCTGAAATTTTATTTATAGACTCATAAAATCTAGAACACTTCACATGAAATCAACATACCTGCACAAACAATGGAATGGTATTTAGTCCTCTGATTACGATTCGGTTGTGAACATCCCGAGCTAGGATATGAAGGGCTCCAGTACAACCTTCAACAATTTCTTCCATACGGACCCCCTCCTACCAAAAGAAACATGGTTAACAAATAGGGTATTCTCTTCTCTAAAGTCAATAAATGAAAAGGTTTTCTTTTGGAGTAACATTACCTAGACTAGTTATTCACATTATACACCCAAGATTCCCTCAGAATTTGCAAATGGGTTAGGAATGAAAGAGGATTCCATGACTGAACATTATGGACATGGGGGGGGCCTCATGATGGCACTGATTTCAAGCTGCACCCCTCCCCCACACCCATACTGAACACAGGAAATACAGCTTTGAAATACTCAGAATCCCAAATATAACTTTCTTACAGTCAAGACACCAACCACTTTAGGTAAAAGGAATATATATAAGATACACAAGGATGGGAAATTAATGCACAGACTGACAAATGCTTTTCTTCCATATGTTCCCTCTATTTTTGTGTATCTATGTGTATTGGGTGCAAGCCAAGGAAAGTTTTATCACCAACCGCTAAAATTCTATTGAGCTGTCAAGTGGAAGACCCACTCCTCACAACCTCCAAAACTATCTGACGGGTAGTCTACATGAGAGAAGGAAGTTAGTTTTTGCAAAATGTAGGTACTATCCGTTTTCCCTGTTCCTGAGTTTTAAAAAAGGTTATGATTCTGCTTCTAGTGGCTTTTTGATTTTCATAAAGACACAAAACTTGATTTTTATAAAGACACAAATACTCCTTTCTTCCTAGACAAAACACTGAAAATAAAAGGTATCTTTTGCATTCTTGTAAGCCACCTCCTGGAGACAGGCCAATACCAAAAGGAACAAATAGAGAAAGGCAAAGCCCTATGATGAGGGCATACACATAACTAGCAATAGGAGATGGCCAAAATCTGTTCTGGTAGGCTCCTGTTTTCTAAAGTAACCTAATTAAATAAGAGAAAACTCTTTGAAGACCTGAATCTTCAAAAATAAATTCTAAGGAATAAATTTCTCTTTAGATACTTGTAACGACGCTTTTTAAAGACTGCAAAGCTGACATCAAAACTTTAGGCTGAGATTATCAATCTGGGTAAAGATTCCAGAAATGCTACTTATTCTCGAAATTTATTAGTATCCTTAGGTCTGTGAAAATGGTTTAAACCATTTCTGGAAGACATAGTAAAAAAGTGTGTTACATACTTACAGGCAAAATTCGTGTTCTAATGGGGAATAAGGGCTCTGAAATCAGATGGACTTGGATTCAAATTATGGTTCTGCTACTTCCTAAGAAGGTGAACCTCTGTATGGATTAGATGAAAACACTGTATGAAGTGCCTAACCCCACAGCAGTACGTAACACCCATGCTTTCTTTGTAAGACTGATGACTTAATGGAGAGGTCAAAATCAACATCACTAAGAGCCACATTATTCCTTTATCTTTTCTGCAGCTACAGAAACAAGTCAGTTTTTTTTTTTTTTAAATCATTAGCAAACAGCCCTGCAGGCAGGAAGATGGAGGGAACCAATGACCAAAGAATTCAGGATCCTATGAATTTATGCATTCCTCTTAAATAGCCAGGTGTCACTATTCAGATTTACCTACCACAAACTGCTGCTGTGTTCCACCCATAGATGTACGGCGCTGGGTATCCTGATGGGCACGAACCAGCAACTGAACTAGTCGTGGAATGGCACCCTGCTCACGCAGAGGTGCATGATTTGCTGGACAAAGGGCAAGATTTCGAATCAATCCAACAGTAGCCTGTAGATAAGGAGAATAAAGGATGGGCATGTAACTCAACAAAATCATCTTCTTAGCTTAAAATTCCCACCACACTACTGGTATCACCTAAAAGTAGCACAGACTTTGAAAATACTTCAGAACCCCACCCCAGCCATACTTCCTATTTACTAAGGAATAGGATTCGTACTTGCTAATCCCTTATGCCTAGACAGCCATCCAATAGCTAGAGGTGGATCATTTTCAATTCTGCAACCTATTTTTGATTGACAGTTTACCTTTATTAGAGGCCAATGGGATGGTGGGTGCAGGAGTTTAACCACAACTGGCAGTCCATAGTGAAGGCGAACAGCATTCTGGGCCATCTCTGCTTCCTGGTGTCGGCTGGTCAGATGACGAAGAGCACAGATGGCAGGCTCAGTAATGTCCTCCCTGTCACCAGCACGAAGGACAGTACGCACAAGAGCCTCTATACCACCCACTTGGCAGACCATCATCTTGTTCTTATAATTATTGCAAGTGAGATTAGAAAGAATTCCAGCTGCACACGTGACCACATTTATATCATCTGAGCCCAGAAGCTGAACAAGAGTCCCAAGAAGACCTTCCATCCCTTCCTATGGACATAAAAACAAATGCTCAGTACATATTCATCTTAATTCTATCACCAAGGCACTGGCATACTCAAAATTTACCTGTTTAGTTGCAGCATCTGATAGATTCCTTAGAGTCCAAAGACAATTCTGAACAAGACGTTGACTTGGATCTGTCAGGTGAAGCCCTAAAGCCTGCATTCCACCTAAGATATGAAAAAAGATCTAAGGTGATGGCCGTTAGCTGGCAAGTCCTATCAGCACTGTCTTCTCTAGTCTTAGAGAATGTCCCTTGTTACTGCCAAAGTTTACCCCCTCCATCTAAGTCCTTTATTTCATTTGTTAGGCTGTTGCTCAGTTTCCCTTTCTTTTCTAATTCACCTCAACTAGTGACAACTTATCGAGTACTGTTCCTCCCTATGTGGAAAAAGCCTCTGTTATCTCCACTGTCCTCCTTAGGTAATATTCGTATTATTTCCTTTCATCCATTCAATCATCCCAAAAATACTGACCAATACCAGGCCCTGTTTTGAGTTGGAGCTGTACCAATGGGCAAAATATTCTAAGGTCCCTACTCTCGTGGAGCTCACAGTCTAGCTGGAGGCAGACAATAAACAAATACAGTTAATAAACTGAAACTCCATAGTATGCCAGATGATGTTAAGTGCTATGGAAAAAAAAACAACACAAGAGGGTGGGGGCTACAATTTCAAGTAGTGTAATGAGGGCACCTCAGTGACATCTGAGCAAAGCAGCAAAGACCTGAGGAAACTATGTA
Organism: Canis lupus familiaris; assembly: GCF_011100685.1. Lineage (NCBI taxonomy): Eukaryota > Metazoa > Chordata > Mammalia > Carnivora > Canidae > Canis > Canis lupus. The sequence continues at coordinate 10,795,730 of NC_049244.1, read as the reverse complement.
AGACCAACTCAACAAGGCATGGGAACACTTATTACCAAGGATTACATGAAAGATGCTGACTCTAAAACACATGTCAGGAAGGTTTAGGACCCTAAGAAAAGACCTTTATATTGATTGAGAAGTCTAAATGGAAGCTTAATTCCCCACATAATGGGTTAACTTCACCCATCTCTCTCCTACGAAATCACTTCTGAATGTAGTGAGATACTTTCCTTGTCTCCCTGTTCATCTTTTCAGGTCTGTTTTATTTTTTATCTTATTATTATTTTAATCTTAAGTAGGCTCCACAGACAACGTGGGGCTTGAACTCATGAACCTGGAGATGAAGAGTCACATGCTCTACCAACTGAGCCAGTCAAGTACCCCTTTTCAGTCTGTTTTAAAATTAAGTCACCTCTTCTACAAGACAAGGATCATCCCTATCTGGTTCCTTCCTCATAGCACCTCCAGCTACTAACACAGGGACCTGCATAAGGCTAATGCTCAACATTCGTTAAATGACTAGATTCCCCTCAACCTTCTTTCCCCTCACAGATTTCATTCCCTCCCTTTACTATTCACTCTAACAGGGTGGATGATCTCAACCCCAAACTGCTTATCAGAATAGCCCATAGACTTTGAAAACACACAGTGATTCAGCAGGCCTAAGGTTAAGATAAGAGTCCTGTGCAGATGCCTCTGGGGCACACACCCCCTTTCCACCTACACTGACAGGTCAACTCCCAAATTTCTAGCCTAGTCTTCCCCTGCATTTTATAGTCACTCTGAATATTTTCACATCTTAAATTACCTTGTTCCAAATATTAACCAACCTATCCTGGTAGTTCCATTTAGTAACTTCTCATCTTCTATAAAACAAAGGCCACATTCTTTAGCGTAACATTAAGGAACCCTTTAGAATTTGGATCCCACCTGACACTACAAACTGAACTAAATATTCTACATCTGTGGTTCTAAAGCTGAAATACGGCAGGAATGAACATCTTACAGGCCTAGAAAGTCCTGCAAATATGGTCCTTGCCTAGCCCATCAACCTCATTCTGGGCTACTCACTCATTACTCATTAAATTCTAGTTACACACTCTTCCTCTTTAGCACTTAGAGATCAACAGGCTCTTTCTTACCTTTAGGACACAGCACATGTTTTTCTCTGCCTGGAAGGCATCTAATCCCCACTTCTCATATAACTAACAAGTGTTTTCTCATCCAGCAATCCCACTGTACATCCCTTTCTCAGGGAAGCTCCCTCCTTCCTCCCTCCCTGTTAATTCTGTATCCATATTTGCTGTTCCTTTCTCCCCTACAGAATTCATTCTTGGTTGTAATGCCCCCATCTTTTACATATTTTTGTCACTCTCACAGAATGGAAGAATAAATGCAGGGGCCCTATCTGCTTGGTTAGCCAATGCAGACCACGTGCTTATTCCAGTGCTTGAAACACAGGTGCTGAATATCTTCAGAACACACAAATGAACAGCAGAATAACCTAGCTAACTTCTTAAAATGGAGACACCTAGGTCCCCAGTCCCATACACATTTCCAGCTATCTACTGACGTTATCACTTCACTCCAAGGATTCCAATTAAATCCAAAACTCTGCATTTTTCTGCAAGCACTCCTCGTATTTCTGGAATAGCTGGCAGAATTTCATCCCCTTATTGAATATGAATGCAGCCACACCTGTCTGTCTCAGTGCCAGCTGCTATCCTGGGTAATCATAATGCCCCTCTCTCCCACAAATTCTCAAATTACTCTAGACAAGTGAGAAAAATAGGTGTTACCAACCCTACACTTTATTCCCAGTATTTTCTTCTAATAAATGCTTTCATATTTCTCCTCTTCCAATTTTGATATGAAACTTGGTTTCAGAGTCCAGGTAAATACTATTAAGTGGGTTAAGAAAGAACTGATGCTAGGTAGCTAAAGAGTAACTATCTTTATGATAAAAAAACAAAAGGCCCTGGTTGGTCCACCTATTCCTTTCCTCTGCTACTAACACGCACATAACATAGAGTGCCAAGTAATCAGCCATCATTTTTGATGGCTAACAAGAACTCTATCTAAATGAGGCTTAAACAGCACCAATGCAAGGTGTCAAGTAGCACATATATTTTGAATGTGATCTTGGCTGCAAACTGGTTCTATTCAGTTTCAGCCCATTAAGGTCAAGTTGTATTACCCTTTTCCTAAGACAAGTAATCTAATTAGAACTATAATATGCTATACACATGACACTCAGAATACTTACCTGCTTCTACAATAGCTGGTTTATTACTAGAGCAGACAGACAGCACCTTCAATACTCTGCTTGTGGTCCACAGGAGTTTCTCGTAAGTGTAGGTCCTCATTATATTTACTAAAGCTTGAGGTCCACCACTAGCCAGAATGATCAGCTAAAAAGATGTGTATATAATATTGTTAGTCTTGGAATATTCACCATATGCCCAAGAAAAGCCACACTACTTGGAACATTCACCATATGCCCAAGAAAAGCCACATTACCAACCCATTTTTATCATACAAGAATTTCAGCCAGCTTGCCATTGACCTAAATATATCCCTGAACCCCATTACCCCAGATTCCCATACTGGGACCACGTTTAGCCCCTCTTACACCATTCCACTCAAATTCAGGCATCCCAGTACTCCCAAGAATATCTCAACTTTTCCCCAATATTCTTCCTCTCACACTGATCAGAACAAAAGAAACAGAAACCATGTTGGTATGCAACAGTACTGTCCATATATCAATGGTATATCAAAGCAGATTTCTTGAAAATTTGAGCCAGAACAGGTGCTTAGAACTCCTAATGATTTGGCTCTTGGCTTTTCCTAATCATTATTCACCTACTTAAAATGAAGTATCATAAAATAATTACTCATTCTTGCCCTTTACTTTCCTGCAGACCCCTACTTCCAAACTATCCTGATTTTCTAAAAACAAATCTCCTCACTTCATGCCTCTGCTGATACTGAACTGCTTTCCATTACTTTTTAAAAACATATTCTACAAGGCCCTGAAGGACCTTCCCTGCTAATCTCAATACTCTCATCTCAAACCTTTCCTCTTCTTTACTCTGTAAATTCATCCCTCTCCTCTCTCAGTAGGACTTTCAAAGGTGTCAATTCCTCTCTCTCACCTTCACCTAGTCAGTCTTTCCTCATCCTTGTGAACTGAACTCCACTATCACTTCCTTCCACTGGTCTCTCTAAACCTTCCAAGCAGGGTGTGGTTCACGTATATGCTATCACAGCCCCTCTACTTCTTCCAGATACATGAATTAAATAGTAATTAGGTTATTATCTCTAATTAGTGCCTATCTTCCACCTAAGTATGAAAGCTCTAAGTATGCCCACTATATCCTTATCACCTAGCCTTATATAAACAAATATTTAAAGAAAAAGAGATGTCCAGCTTTTTTTCTAGGATACACACAAAGGGTGAGGCATACAAAGAATGTGCAAGAGTCCACAGAAGGACATGACACTGGATTCCCCAATGCTCCATGAGCCATACTCAGAAAAATTCTTTTACCTTGCTTTCTTGATTCCCGTAAGCTAAAATCTGAAGGCAGTCTGTTGTAATAGCCAAGAATTTAACATTTGTTTTGTTGAGCAAGGCAACCATTTTCTGCAGTCCACCAGCTAAACGCACTGCCATTTTAGCTCCTTCTTGATGTAATAAAAGGTTGTGGAGAGTTGTAATGGCATAAAATAATACAGAATCCACTGGTGAACTGGGAAGAAAAAAAAAGCCTCATCAGAAAGGCTGTGATGGCACCCTTCTCCTCCTTAGCTTCAAGCATCCTAACCATGTTTTCTTACCCAAGCATCTTCACCAGGGCAGGAATGCCCCCAGACTTAAAGATGGCCAGCAAGCCCTCACGATGATGAGAAAGATTGTGCAAGGTCCCAGCAGTACAGCGAGCTGTTTCCACATCATTTGTATTCTGCATGGTGCGTACAATAGCAGACACCATCTGAGGAGAACGCATGATGGCGTGTCTGGAAGCTTCCTTTTTAGAAAGCTGATGGACCATAACTGCAGCCTTATTAACCACCACCTATAATGTATAGGAATTAAGAGACAGAATTATGATTTTCAAATACTGATACCGGATAAACATTCTGAGGCTCCTTGAGAGTTTCCTTTAAAGCAGATTAAAAGCTAGCCATGTCCTTACTTACCTGGTCCTCATCATTTAGCAGTTTTGTCAGTTCAGGGATTGCACGTGTGGCAAGTTCTGCATCATCTTGATAGTTAATCAAATTTACAACTGCATGTTTCAGCATCTGTGATGGTTCAGCCAAACGCTGGACATTAGTAGGATGAGCAGCATCGAACTGTGTAGATGGGATCTGCATGCCTTCATCTAATGTCTCAGGGAACATAGCAGCCCGCACCCTCTGAGCTCGAGTCATTGCATACTGACCATCAATATCTGGAAAAAATAAATTCAACACTCACTGTCCATAATTCAGCATTCACCTGAATTTGTGCTACCCTAAGTGGTAAAGGTAACATTACAATCACTCCATGTTTTCTTTACCACACCATTTTATTTAAGCTATTACATACTAACTTTTTAAAGAATCATTCTTAAAATTGCCTTCTAACTTTTATTAAGGCAATAAAATACTTACCAGCTACTTGTTCTTGAGTGAAGGATTGAGAAAAGCCCTGTTCCCACTCATACAGGACTTGGGTGGTATCCACATCTTCTTCCTCGGGATTGCCTTTACCACTGAGAGAAGGAGCTGTGGTAGTGGCACCAGAATGGATTCCAGAATCCAGGTAAGACTGTTGCTGCCAGTGACTAACAGCTGCTTTTCTGTCTGGCTCCATGGCCATGTCCAGCTCCATCAAATCAGCTATAAAAATCAAACAATATTAGCATTACCACCATGGAGATGTTATATTCATTAAAATATCTGTGATGACCCATTGAAATATTGTTAGAAATAGTCAAATCTGAAAGTCAGCCAAGAATAAACAACGATAGCCAGGATTAGCTCAGTGATGAAATATCTATACTCTTAAGGGACCACCTAACAGTTACTCACTGAATTAGTGGAAGAATGGTACTGCATCCAGGCTCCAGAAGCAGTCATCCAGACTAGATTCCTGCTGGTGGCTTGTTTGCTATTTCACCAAGCCATTAGGAGGAGTGAGCAGAAAATGGAGCAAAAGGTAGCCTGACAAGTAAGCAGGGAGAGAGTAAAGCAGGGGGATCTGAGCCAGACTGGGTTAATGGCAATGAAGCAGAGCCCCGATTCAGTAACTAAAGACTTTTGATACAAACCTTGGGTAGCCATTCCCCACACAGGATTTTCAAAACCGTTGTATGGTGTGCTTCAGGTACCCTAAAAGAGTTAATCAAGTCATTAGGATTTAAAATTAGTTTTTAGTACTTTTAAGTCACTAGGATGACCTGCTAAACATCATGGATTATATCCACAAAAAGCCCCCAAATCCCCCTTTACCATGTGAGAGTGAAAGCCAGACTCCATGGTCTCCTTAATACACTCCCCACAGCTCCACCACTGCTGAACCTCTTTTAGTAAACACCTCTTTTTAGGTAGAAATACAAATTACAGTTATTCAGGATGTCAGAAAGCTTAATTATTGTTGAGGAGGAAGAAAATTTATAGTGAAAGCCAAGGTAGGAAATAACTCCTCGAATTCCCAAAATACCTCTCCCCTCTCTTTTTAACTTCTTTCACTGAAAAATTCAGAGATCTTTCTGGTGAGACTGGACATGGACTTTAAAAAAAAACTAGATTTTCACTAATGGTTTTTCTTTCCTGATAGAATACAAAGACATCTAAAATACAAAGTAGGTTTTGCTGACTGGATCAGAACACTGGGTTTGAGATCTGTTACTAACTAAAATTACTTTTCAAATGTAAATCTGCAACACAATAATCACCCTTTTAGTAAAATCTGTCTAGTTCAAATTTATAGTATGGATGTATTATAAATACAACTATTACCGACCAGAATGCTGTTTTGATCATTACAAAAAATATATATATATTACAAAAGTACTATATATATAAATACATAATTTATATATATGTAAATCCTAGCATCTATGTTTACATTTTGGCCTCACTGTGTAATAGGAAAACACTGAATCACATGGGAAACTACTTGCAAATTAGAACTGTGGGTCTTGTAAAGGCTCACAACCACCAGATATTCCTAATAATAACATTTCCTTTATCACAAAGTATTCCCGTAAACAAGTTCATCTTACACTACAACTTAACATATTGGTTTACCAATATGTAAAGATATGGACTAAAATATTTAAGCATGAAGTGAGTACTCTATCCATGTAAAAAGGAGTTTAAATGTTTAAAGAAGTTGGAAACTACACTCTGAAGTCCTATGTGCTCTATGTAAAGGAAGCATGTGTTAATTATTCCTAAAATTGCTCTTGCAGTACTAGATTTTTATAGCCACAAAGGTCACTTGATATGTAAAGATAACAAGAGTTATGGATACAATTGTTTAGTGTCCACAGTAGAAACACAACTGATGATCTTTTTTTACATGACAAAATGAAGGTCAGAAAATAATAAAGGTGATTCCTGTCAATAAGAATCTTTTAAGATACCAAGTGGGATTACGTGTTTAACGTTTTGATTCAACAGGACTAGAGTGGGGCATAGAAACCTAAATTTTTAATGAAGATTTCTACAGACCACACTTTAAGAAATACCCATGTTCTCTACTCACTGAAGCTGCATTTTAGCTTTTATTTTTCCACCTCTCTGGAAACTGAGAGCTCCACTCCAGCTCCCAGGTATATTTCCCGGAAAGGCGACTTAAAAAAAATATGTTCTATCTTGGGCTCCTCCTTTGGCTAATGCCACCGGGCTCAGAAACCAGTCACTATGATATACATACAAAATATGCATTACTCAACTGTTTATGTTATTGGTAAGGCTTCTGGTCAACAGTCAGCTATCAGTTAAGTTTTTGGCAAGTAAAAAGTTACACGCAGATTTCAGACTGTGCAGGGGTTGTGCCCCTAACTGCTACATTGTTCAAGATTCAAGTGAATATGGTTTTAAGGAAAAAAAAAATTATAGTATTGTTTCCTTGTTGATGTAAATACAAGACATTTAACCATGTTACTGGGTAAAATCTGTTTATGGGGACTGACCTATATATTTTGACCATAATTTATAATGATTCAATGGAAAAAAAAAAGCAAGTTCCTATTACAAACTTACGATATCAATTTATATGTTGGGGTCTTGTAAATACTATTATTTTTATAGTACTTTAAAATTTATGGAGCATACATAAAAATTATTCTTGCTCTTCACTACAATTCTATGTAGTGAGGGAAGCCAAGTGTCATTCCAACGGGTTGAGAAATAGAAATAAGCAGGAAGGAAAATGGGGATCTACATAATTAACAGTATATACCAACTCACTCCCACATTATTCTGCAGACAAATCCAACTTACCAAAAATATGAGAACTATTCACTTTAGAAATTTCTTTAGAAATTGAATATACTGTCCAAAGAGAAGTAGGCCAGAATCTTGCCCAAAAAGAAAGCCTTCTTCATTCTTCCTATGGACAGCACTTTCACCTCAAGGGCTGGCTCCTCTCCACCACACCCTCCCAATCATCAGGGGCCCATTCCTAGAGCTCCCAATTAACCAAGGCTTACCAAATACATCAGGAAAACCTTCAAAATCAAAGGAAAAAGTTCAAGAAAAACCAACAGAAAAACTGACTCCAGAGTAACACAGAACTTTAAAATAGGAGTAAGGGTGGGGAAGGAAACACATTCGTTCCAATTACCCTCAAAAAGACTGGAGATAATAAAAGTTCACTAGATAACCAAAGTTGAGGAAAAAAAACTCCTAGAGCATAAAGGAGAAAGATGCTCAATATAAAAAGAAACAAGATGATTGATCTAGGGGATCTAAGCTCCACCTAATAGGCATTTCAGAAAGAATTAGGGGAAACAAAAATGGGGAGAAGTCCATTACATACCAGCTTAAGATAAAGGGGGGGAAGATGCTAACGAATCATGATGTACTAAATGTTCCTAGATACAAGTGATCACTAAGTACAAACTACATTAGAATCCTCTGGGTCTTGCCAGCTTTATCCCCACCAAGTGGTGCTTTTACAAAGAAAGAGGGTGATCAGGATTGCCCATTTATCCAATTTAGTGAGGTAATGGATACATACATCCTTCCTTTTTCTTTTTGTTATTTAAACATGTATTCTTTCCAGTTACCTCAAAATTATTTTTTTTATTTAAAAATCTATAAAGGTTTAACAAGATATGGGATAGAAAAAATATATATCCTCTATATATAATAATAATTTCTACTTAGGTGAAAAGTTCAACCTGATCCATACCTTTATTCAAAGTATTACTTATGAGTAATTTTTCCTTCAGCTTTTCTAACATGACTACTTAAGCATTCTAGGTTTTTCTTTTTCATTAGGAAAAATTTCAAATATGCAGGAAAGTAGACACAATTATCTAATGAACACTCACATCACCTTAATGACCATTAATAATATGTAATATTTGTGCCCTCCTACAGAATAATTATAATTAATTACATAATTAATTCATTACGTGGCTACAAAAAGGATGGTGTTTCTTGCAAACACCACTTTTATAAAAGACTAGCCTTACTAGCTGCTACTCAATTTCACAAGGAGTGAACTGGAGCCTCTACTTCACCTAGTGTACTTGAAACAGCCTTCTGTCAGTCTACGTGAGAATTCTTGACATGATACATGTTTTACACTAAAGTTTACTTCTCCAGTTTCCATTAGGACAAATTATATTACCTTATATGTCACAAAATTCAAGTATTACTAACTAGGAGTGACTTTGCTATGTAAAAATAAAGCAGCGATGCCTGGGTGGCTCAGTGGTTGAGTGTCTGCCTTTGGCACAGGGCATGATCCCAGGATCCAGAATCCGGGATCGAGTCCCATATCGGGTTCCTTGAGGGGAGCCTACTTATGTTCTCTGCCTCTCTCTCTCTCTCTGTAGGTCTCTCACAAATAAATAAATCTTTAAAAAAAATAATAAAGCAGATCTATTATAAAGTCACAGTTTTATACTGGCAGTTCATACCAACAATTCACTTTCCAATATCCTGCACTAGAAGAACCAAAGCCAATCACTAACTGTTTTCAAGTAAGAAAGCACAACTCTATTCAGGAGCATGATAAATTTATGAAAAATCCTCAGGGATTAAAAACAGTTCTAAGTAAAACTTGCTTTGTAAATCTAAAAGCACATACATACACATTTTTATTAACTGTCACTACTAAAACCTTGCCTGTTAAAAAATGTATAATCTCAAATCTTCTTGTTTGGGCACTTTTCATTCATCACTAACAATTCTAAATCACAACTCAACTCTAATTTCCTTCCTACTTTTACTCCTCAGCTATGTCTTTGTGTATTCAGAGAGGAGTCCTCCTACACCGGCCAATAAAAAACAAAGTTCTAATGCCACTTTTGCTCCTCCAAAAGTCCTAACATTAATGCCCTTTGTAGTAGCTTTAAATACATAGGTGTAAAAATGGCTATGAGAAAAAATATGAACTGCCTGTGACTAGGAAAAATTAAGACATTTCTCAAATGATCTCTTTTCTTCATTTTATTGTCTTCTCTATTCTCTACCCTACCTATAAAGTAATATATACACTTAGCATAAAGTAATGTTTTTGTCATTCCCATAATAATGATACTCACGGTTAATGACATTCTGGTAAATTCAGTATTTTACTAAACTTACTATTAGGTATACTTTCAATATAAACATAGGAAACTCCTAGTATTTTAGACCCTTAAAATATTTTCATCTGCACTGTATAATGTATCTGTACTGTAATTTAACCTTATCTCCCATTTTCTTGAATATTTAAGTTTGTCCTCCCCCATTTAGTTTGCTATTCAAACAATGCTGAACAAACATGTTTCCATATAAATGGTTCTCTTTGTTTCTTGCACTTCTCTTCCACATTAGGATTGCTCCAACTACTGGGTTAAAAGTTAAAGAACTTACAAGGCATTTGATATATAGCTCCATAATACTGATAGAGCATAAGCAGGCAATTTTCACAGAAGGCCCTGTATGAGTGGCCAGCCTACCAAGATGTGAGCAGCATCAACCATTACCTCAGGATAGTCTGTAATAGCCACATCCAACCATCTAATGTACACCCCACCCCACCTAGAAAGTTCTAAATTCTGAAGTTAAATGCTTAATTTTTTTATTTGCCAACATGTAGCCTTTCTAACTTGCCACATTCTTAATGCAATTCTTTTATATTTTTATAGAGTACATGTATACCTTGTATGTAAGAAACTCCTTGAATAATCATTGATAGCATATTTAGGCCTCCTGTGTCTGATAATATGACTTTACTATTTAAAATAATTCAACTATGGTAATTTCTTTTGCACTTCTCATATATCCTCAATCTCACCAATGAGGAGCTTCACACAGCATCTTTGATGAGTAACAATCCTAAAATAGTCTTGATCCTTTAGAAAAAAAGAAAATGATTTAAAACACACTTTCACTTTATCCACTCTAAGAACAAATCACTACTACAAAAAGCAGATAGTTTTTCTCCAGCCCATATTAATATAGGCAACCAAAAAGATATTTTAAAACAGTTATTTCAAAGTACATAAGAAATAGCCTTTACCTACACCCACATTTTTATAGTTAACCAAATATAATTTTATGTCAGCTAAGTTAAAGAAACAAAATGTTTAATACTGTTTATGCAGTAAAAGTACAAAGGTGACATCCTAGCTCTTTAATACCTGGATGCAAAGGAAATCAGGAAGGAAGGGTATTAAAGATGGCTTCAACTTTTCAGCATTTTTTTTTTAATCAAATAAATACAGCAAAATTACATAGGTCTCTTAATCTGAGTCACCATGATTACATGGCTGTTTGTTAAATGTAACATTTAACATATTCTGCATAGCAAAAATAACTGATTGAAAATAAAATAGGGAAATAGCTCTTACTGGCATTTGAGATAAACTCCAAATATGATTTTAAAATAAGAAAATCTTTGTACTTTAATCTTTTCAATTAACTGTCCAAAAAAAGACACAAGTATTTCATGTATACTTTTGTTAAACTAGCTAATAAACCTTACAAACTCAAGTCTCAAAGATGAGAATAAAATAAATATTCCTGTTTCCTTACAGAGGCAGCAGTCACAAAAGCTTAAACAGGCTACAAGTCTATTTTAGAAGGCTAAAAACTATAAGCTCTGCAGGAGGGTCTGTTCCCATTACTGAAAATCCTATTTTTCTCCAGTTCACAAAAACGATGATTAGCTAAATACTTTTAAACTTGAGGACGTTCTTTGTTAAGACTCTAGAGACCCCTTTTACACTCATTTTAAGTTACAGTGTGATAAGGCTGCACAGAAAATGGTTAGGCTAAGTTTTTAATAAAAGGGGCCATTATACACAAATTCCTATATACAAAGAGATTAGAAAAACATTAATCGCAAAAAGATCTCATTCATAAAAGCAACTATAAAAACAAAGTACACACAAGAGGTAAACTTTTGTATTATACAAAGACACTGTTGGTTTTCTCTTACTTAGTTTACAAATTTAATGCATCCCCCCCCCAAATTCTCAGATTTCTTCAGCAGTGAAAATGAATGATTCTTAAGTTCATTTGGAATTGAAGTATAAAGATAATAATAAAAAAAAAAGACTGAAATAACTATCAGATACTAAAATACATTATAAATCAACAGCCACAGCAATTAAAGATCTGTGTATTTGGGATATGAATGGCTAAGAGAGTACTGTGATCAAACACCAAGATATAATATGGTAATTTAATAAATGAAAGGGGTAATACTTCAAGTAATGGGAGGCAGGATTATGTATTAGGTGGGCTTATCTTCTAAAAAAATTTCTTTTATCCTGTTTTCATCTATTTTTATTTCACTATATTAAAATTAAACCTACATTCATCAAATATTTACATGTAGGAAATAAAGCAATGAGATAAAACAAGATATATAAGCAAGGGCAGTATATACAGAAATAAACAATGGTAAGAAGCCAAATATAAGCATGACTTGAAACTCTGAAACCAGAAGGATCATTTGTGTACATAAAATGTTTAAATTCTACGCAAAAAACCCACTGCATACAAAGTCATTTAAAAAATGACATGCTGATCACAAGACAGGTGAATATGATTAAAGACATTAGTAGTATACAAAAAACTAAGGAAAATTATTAAGAAAATAAAAATCAGAGGAAGAGCAGGAACCATCGTTTCAAAGGAAAAATAGAAAATAAGCAATAAATATACACATATAATTGAAACTAATTTTTTTGCTTATCCAACTGGCAAAGATTGAAAAGATTAATACCCACTGCTAAGAATATACAGTTGACCCTTGAACAACAAGGATTGGAACTGCATGGTCCACTTACATATGATTTTTTTTTTTTTAATCTTGATGCATGTACTCTTTAACCCTCACCTCCAATTTCACCCATCCCCACCCCCCACTCTGATAACGATCAGTTTGTTTTCTATGGTTAAGAGTGTTCCTTGGTTTGTCTTTTTTTTCCCTTTGCTCATTTGTTTTTTCAAATTCCACATGAGTGAGATCATATGGTATATCGTTCTCTGACTTATTTCACCTAGCATTATGCTCTTTAGCTCTCTCCATGTTGTTGCAGATGGCAAGATTTCATTCTTTTTAGGGCTCAATAATATTCCATTATATATATAAACTACATCTTTATCCAGTATCTATCAATGGACACTTGGTCTGCTTCCATTGTTTGGCTATTGTAAATAATGCTGCTATAAACATAGGGGTGCATATATCTTCTCAAATTTGTATTTCTGTATTCTTTGGGTAAATACCCAGTACTGGAATTACTAGATCATATGGTAGTTCTATTTTTAATTTTTTGAGGAAACTCCATACTGCTTTCCACAGTGGCTATACCAGTTTGCATTTCCACCAACAGCGCAAGGGGGTTCCTTTTTCTCCACATCCTTGCCAACATTTGTTTCTTGTATACATGGATTTTTTTAATAGTACAGTACTGTAATAAATGTGTTTCCTCTTAGGATTTTCTTCACATTTTCTTTCCCGTAGCTTACTTTATGGTAAGAATACAATATATAATACATACAACAAACTTTTAATCATCTGTTTATATTATTGGTAAGGCTTTTGTTTGTTTGTTTGTTTCTATAAACAGTAGGCTATTAGCAAGCTAAGCTTTGGAGGAATCAAAGTTATACAGAGACTTTGGACTGCATGGGGTCTGATGTCCCTAATTCCCACATTATTCAAGAGTTAACTGTAGTTAAACTGGCAGAAACTTTTTGGAAGTTGGCACTACCCATTATATATAAACACCCTCTCACTCTGAAATTCCATTTTTATATATTTTTTAAGTTTTTAATTTTTAAAAAAGATTTTATTTATTTATTCATGAGAGATAGAGAGAGAGAGAGAGAGAAAGAGAGAGGCAGAGACACAGGCAGAGGCAGAAGCAGACTCCATGCAGGGAGCTTGACGTGGGACTTGACCCTGGGTCTCCAGGATCATGCCCCAGGGCCAAAGGCAGGCGCTAAACCTCTGAGCCACCTGGGCTGCCCGCATTTTTAAAATATAAATGTAATCTGCAGGAATATTCACAGAAGCATGCCAAGAGGTCTACACAGTGAAGCATTCATAGAAATTGCTGGAAATTACCCAAATGCTCATCAACAAGGGAATAAATAAAAATAATTTATCCATTAAATGAAATATATTTTAATAACTGAACAAATTTAACACCTTTCATGTTACTGGCATTGCAATAACAGTGACGAAGAGTCACAGAATCAAGCTCATACATCTAGTAAAGCTTGCATTATTAGAAATTTAAGCAATAAAAACAAAACTTAAAGAGAACCGTTGTGAAGGAAATAAAGAAGGTGAGAACAGTGACTGGTTGAGGAGAAGGGCAACTCTAGGTAAGAGTGAGGTATGATGGAGGAACATTTGAGCAGAAGAGGAGTTGCAGCCAGCCAACTAAAGAAGGGGAAGAACACTTCATGCAGAGAAAATGTGTAAAGAAAGGTATGAACTTTGGGAAAGGTACTACAGATCACCAGCATAATGAGAAGTGAGGGAACTATGAAACGAGGAAAAGACCAGATCAATAAGGATGTTGAATGAAATCCAAAGTGCACTAGGAAGCCACTGGAGGTGAATGTACTGTGATTTAGGCCTTTTACAGTTCACTCTAGTGTCTGTATGTTAAAAAGATGGTAGGGGACCTGGGTGGCTCAGTCAGTTAAGTACCTGACTCTTGGTGTCAGCTCAGGTCATGTTATCAGGGTATTGAGATCAAGCCCTGCATCAGGCTCTGCACTTAGCAGAGTCTGCTTGAGATTCTCTCTCTCCCTCACCTTTTGCCCTTCCCCCTGCTCTCATTTTCTTTCTAAAATAAGTAAATGAAAATCCTTTAAAAAGAAAAAAAAAAGATGACGAGAGACCAAAAGAAAAGCAGGGAAGCCAATCAGGAAGCCACTAGAAATTGTACATCATCCAAGTGAGAAGGGGTAGTGGATAACTATGTAGCCATTAGAAAGAATGAAAAAAAGATACATAGGGAAAAAAATCAACACATATTTAATATGCACAGCATTTGCAAATTTTAAGATATCTTTGAATATACTCCCAGAATTAAATTTATATAAAGAAAACATTAGTATTAGAAATGATGCCTGCCCAAGAAAACTTATCATTTAGCCCCATTATGTGTTAACCAGTGATAGCATTAAGGAAATGTTTTTAAGCATAAAAGGTAAGTGGCCTATAAAAAAGACTTTCTGCTAAAGAAATGTAGAACCTTCTCAGGCAACCATTAGTAAAGGCAAAACAACAACAAAACCAAAAAACTTAAATCAAACTTACTGCATTTCAAAATATTTTGACAAATGAAATTTAATTTTATCAATAATTTTCCTATTTTCAGTAATTTAATACAGATTTTCATTCAGTTCTTTTTCTATCAAAATGGCACTATTCTAAGCATCACAATGTAATGACAGATTTGACGGACTTATTTTAAATATATTTTACAACATAATTTTAGGATATTGCCTTGTAGTATCTGGTAAACATCTAATTCTGCCCTTGACATATTTAATATTGTATCATATTTAAATGCTTAATAATTTTAGTTCTGAATCTAATGTTACCTCACTGAATCTTCCTAGAAACCTTATAATGTCTACATCATTTGCCAAATTATCAGATTAAAAGCCTGACTAGCAGCAGTTAATTTCAGAGTATAACTAATAAACAGCTCAGTATTTCACAATGTTGCAGATCAATGCAAGAGAAAGGTTAGGAAAAAATACATTCTTCCAATAGAGATTACAAGAAAAAGAAATACATCTAAGATGTGAATCATTATATGCTTCATACTTTGACTCTGTGCCTAGCTAGATAGCACTACTGCTGATAAAAAAATGAAAAATTTTCAAACATGAGTATATTATGCCAAGGAGATAGGAGTTTCTTTCAAGAAAGAATTTATTTCTAGATGTTAATCTCTAGGTTCAGGTTATAGACAGAATTAATGGCAGGGACTCACTGACTTCTAGACGTAATTAATGCATTGCTTTATATTCCTTAGCAATAACCTTCCTCTTTTTCACTTGTTATAAGTTTCCCACCATACAGCACACAGGCCTTAAAAAAAAAGTTCAATGTGTGAACTCTGTGAGGGCTAGGGCTGTATCTTTAGTTTCTCATTGTATCTAACAAGTGCTTAGCACATAGTAAGTTTTTAAATATTTGATGGACTGAATGTGCCCATAAGAAAATGTTTAAAAACTAAGCTTAGGAAAAATGAAATGTAATATAAGGCTATAGCCAACAATTATGTATAACCTATGACACTTCGTAAATACCTTTAGGAACATGAATTTATGAAAAGTGTATCTTATCTGAAACAGGTCAGCAAACTTTTTCTGTAAAGGGCCAGATAGTAATTATTATAGGCTTTGTAGACCATAAAACTGGACTACACCAAAATAAAAAGCTTTGGGCAGCAAAGGAAACCACCAACAAAATGAAAAGGCAACCTACTAAATGGTAGAAAATGTTTTGCAAATGATACATCCAATAAAGGCTTAGTATCCAAAATATACAAAGAACTTACACAACTCAAGACTAAAAAAGCCCCCAAACGTCTAATTAAAAGCTAGACAGAGGACCTGAACAAATATTTTTCCAAAGAAGACCTACAGATAGCCAACAGACACATGAAAAGATGCTCAACATCATTAATCATCAGGGAAATGCAAATCAAAACCACAATGTATCACCTCACACAAACCAGAATGGCTAATATCAAAAAGACAAACAATAAGTGCTGGCAAGAATATAGAGAAAAGGAAACCCTTGTTCACTGTTGGTGGCAGTGGAAATTGGTGCAACCACTGTGGAAAACAGTATAGAAGATTCCTCAAATAATTACAAATAGAAATATCATATGATCCAGTAACTCTACAACCAGATAGGTATTCAAGGAAAACAAAAACACTACTTGGAAAAGATACATGCACCCCATGTTCACTGCAGCATTATTTACAATAGTCAAGATGTGGGAGCAACCTAAATGTCCATCCACAGGTGAATGGATAAAGATGTGGTATATACACAAACACAATCGAATATTAACTCAGCCATTAAAAAAAAAAAAAAAAAAGGAATCTTGCCATTCCTAACGACATGGATGCACCTTGCAGGAAGTATGCCAAGTGAACTAATTCAGACAAAGAAAAATACCGTATGATTTCACTTTTATGTGGAATCTAAAAAACAAATGAACAAAAAAACAAACACTCATAAATAAGGGGAACTAGTGGTTGCCAGAGAGAGGGAAGGAGTGGGGGATGGGTGAAATAGTTGAAGGGGATTAAGTAACAAATTCCCAGTTATATATTTGTATTTTTTTCTCAGTTATAAAATAAATACAACCCAGAGATGAAAAGTATAGCATTGGAAACACAGTTGATAATATTGTCATAGTGTTGTATGGTGTCAAACAGTGATTAGGCTTATCATCATGAGCAGTAATGTACAGAACTGTCAAATCACTATGTTGTACACATGAAACACAACACTATATGTCAACTATACCTCAACAATAAGAATGTTTTTTTAAAAAAGATCTTTGTTGCAACTACTCAACTATTACAGTGTGAAAACAGTCACAGACAATATGCACAGTAACAAGCATGGCTGTATTCCAATAAAACTTTACTCATGGAACTGCAAATTTGCAATGTCATGTAGTTTCACATGTCATAAGATCTTGTCCTTCTTTTGACTTTTTAATCAGCCCTTAAAAAACATAAAAATTATTCTTAGTTCTCAGGCCATACAAAAACAGGTGGAAGACAGTAGCTGCCCATTCTCATCTATTTATTACATATTTTCACTGAGAATAAAAAATGAGTTTATATTTTAATTAACTATGTTAAACCTAACGTGAAGACAAGTAACAGAAAGTGGTTTTAAGTAAGTGAATAGGTTACTGAGGTCATATACTGCCTCTGCCTGTATCTTCAGAAACAGGTTATATGAAAAACTAAACTGGTACAAATGACATATGAACACCACATCAAGACCATTTATTTGGGAAAAACATCTCAGGCTATTAAAACCAGCACGGACTAAACCAGAATTTGGCTTCAATATATGTATGGCTCTTAATTTTTTTTTTTTTCTATGAAGACCTCCAAGTTTGTTTGAAGGACCTTTTAAACTGGCTACCAGATCCTTCCAAAGGTTTCAACCTGGAAATTTAAAAAATAGAGAGGACTCTGAGCCATCCCCATGGTTCTCTAACCCAGGAGAGCTGGGACAGGACTCTGGCATTGCATTTTTAAATCTGTTAAAAATGCCATACATGTTGCTCACACTGCAAAGGGCTACCACTGCAGAAGAAGCATATGATCTAACTCTTATGTATATATTAGTCAGCAACTCAACTTAAGTATAAAACGAATGTGACTTCACAGAGTAACCACTCGATGAGCTCCTTAAGAAACACCTCATCAAAAAAATAAAAAAATAAAAATAAACACCTCATCATTAAGACAACACAGATTCTTACTGTAATCTGCTTTTTTAAAAAGATTTTATTTATTGAGAAAGAGTGGAAGCGAGTGCACAAGCAGGGGAGAGGCAGAGGGTAAGGGAGAGAGAGAATCTCAAGCATATTCTAGGCTAAGCACCAGAGCCCCCCATAAGGCTCGATCAATCTCAGGACCCTGAGGATCATGACCTGAGCTAAAATCAAGAGTTGTATGTTTAACTGACAGCCACCCAGGAACCCTGATTCTTACTTCATCTTTAGCAATCTTCTATACCCCACCATGCACATGAAGTTTATGTCACTCTCTCAAACAAAGAACAGTTTTGCTGCCTGTGACAGCCTTACCATAGTAACAGGTTTCATAATCATGAGGCTCTCATATTTAGAAAGAGTAGCAAATTACAGAAAGTAGAGTGAGCTAGAAAGCTTTTACTTCCAAAATGTGACTACTTTTATTATCTCAATACAAAAAAAAAAAAAAAATTTCAAGGAATAGATCTAAATCTCTGTTCTATTTTTAGTCCAAAAATACACCAGTATGAGTCATAACCTGGAGGTATACAGAATGCCTCACTGGTATATTATCTTGTTTTCTTGATTTGCCAACTCGTGATGTTAATCACGAATTTTCTGTTCCACAAGTTTCCCAACAATTCCTTCATTTTCTCAACAGTTCAAGAACATTATAATATCAAGGGCATAAATATAATATATGTATAAATTTCATTTATTCAACAAATGTTTATGCAAATGCTACAAGCAAGGAGGTGTAATAGATTCTGGGTAGACAGGGGCAATTAAAACACACATGGTCCTTGAATCCTTGATAGGGAGACAGATAATAACTGAATAAACAACTGCAAAGAGCTATAGGTGTATAACTAAGCAACAAGTGGGAGAAGGGAGTAGAATGACACGAGGAAAGTGGAAGGTTCCTACTTAAGAGTGGCCAAAGGCTTCTTGACGGTAACCTTCAAAAGCAGAGACCTGAAAAAGGATGTAAAACACAGCATGTAAGGAATAGAGCAGAACATTCCAGAAACAAGAAATAACATGTGAAGAAGCCCAGAATCATGAAGACCTGATCACTTTTAAGAACAAAACCTTGAAACCAGTGTGTTTAATTATAGTGGAAAAGTGGGTACAATGAGATGAGGCTGAAAATAGCCAAATCATGTAGGGCTCTCTTGCCTTTCATAAGGAATTCATTTTTTTCCCCTAAGTGCTACTGAAAGTCCATGAAAGGTTGCAAGCTGGTAAATAAGAAAATCCCATGGAGTTTTTAAAGATTTTATTTTACTTGAGAGAGTGAGCACGTGCACGGGAAGGAGAAAAAGGGGAGGATGGGGAAAGAATCTCAAGCAGACTCCTGCTGATCTCAGAGCTTGAGGTAGGTCTCAATCCCAGGACCCTGAGATCATCACCTGAGCTGAAACCAAGTGTGTATGTGAATGCTTAATTGACTGAGCCACCCAGATGCCCCAAGATCCACTGAGTTTTTAAAAACTGATTTTGGTTATAATGGAAAAAACTGAAAGGGGACAAGAAATAAAGAAAGGAAACCTATAAAGAAACTATAACAAATAGTCCAGGTGATAGATGGTGGTGGCTTAGGGTAGTCACACAAAGCACAAAAAATACCTACACTGAAGACATACTCTAAAGTATGTCCCTAGTACTAGTACTAGATAGAGTACTAGTACTCTATCTAAAGATAGATTACAATAGGCTGGTTATAATAAATGAGAGAAATTAAAGTAGTATAAGAGGCATTAAAGAAGAATCTTGGGGATGCCTGGGTGGCTCAGTGGTTGAGTGTCTGCCTTAAGCTCAGGGTGTGATCCTGGAGTCCTAGGATCGAGTCCCACATCAGGCTCCCTGCATGGAGCCTGCTTCTCCCTCTGCCTATGTCTCTGCCTCTGTCTCTCTGTGTGTCTCTCAAGAATAAATAAATAAAATCTTAAAAAAAAAAAAAAAGAATCATCATCTTGGGTTGCACAATTAGGTTGTGATACTGAGTTTATCGCTAAAGGGGAAGAGAAGGAGGAATATTTCTAGAACTCCACTGTCCAATACGTTACCTACTTGTCACATGTGGTTATTTACATTTACATCTTATTTTATTAAAAAAAATGTAGTTTCTTCAGATTACCATATTTCAAATGCTCAATAGCCACATACTGGACAACCACCACAGAAAATTCAACTGGTGAGTGCTGTCATAGAAGGAAAAACGAAAAAATAAATTAAAAAAAAGATACCAAATGCTAAGCAGTCCAGCAAGACTAAAGCTAAAAAGCATTCACATAGTTGGGTCAACACGCAGGTCCAATAGGGAGCTCTATGGAGCATATTTACTGGAATAACGATAGCAGAACATGAACTAGAATGGGAGATGAAAAGTGGAGACAAATCCATAGGGACACACTGTGAAATGGAGCAGTGAAATAAATGGGGCATTAGCTGGAGGAAAATAAAGGGTGTCCAATTCTAGAACATTCCCCCAGCCAACAAACCTTTATTGAACACCTGTAACTTCCAGACACTCTTCTGGGTACCAGGGACACAAAATTAAGACAAGACCAGGAGAGGAAGAAAGAACAAACAATGTTACTTCAGAGTATAATTAAATGCCACAAACCAAATAAAAGAATATGATGAAATGAAAACGAGTGAACAGAAAGACCTAATGTGGAAGTGATATCTGAACATGAGCCATAAATGACAAGAAGGAACCATCTCTGCAAAGGTCTGGAATATCCAAATGAGGTAATGATTCACTCAGCACTCATTTACCAAGTAACTACTATGTAGTATGACTTTAGGCATTGGGAAGGAACAGTCAAGGGCACAGACAAAAATCCGTCTTTCTGGAGCTTACATTCTGGTAGGCTAAGAAAAAAGAAAACAAAAATAAAATGTGTTATCTATTATGTTACAGAGTGATAAAAGATAAGAAGAAACATAAAGCAAGAAAGGAGATAGGAAGTTAGGGAAGGACTATAATTTCAGACAGGACGGCAAGAAAAAGCCTGAAAGAGGTGACGAAGGGAACCAAGCTTGACCAGTTGGAGGAAAAAACTAAGCACAGAAGAGGAGGGGGGAAGTAGTAGGTGATAGTGCTGAAAAGAGGGGCTTGTGCCTTTCCTAAATGAGATGGTAAGCACCTGGAGGTTTCTGGACAGAAAAGTTACATGATCTATTGCTTTAAAAGGATTACTCTGGCTACTGTGTTCCTCTACATTTTAGAGGAACAAAGGTGTAAGCAGGGAGACCTGTGAGAAAGCATGTGCAGTAATCCAGGCAAATGATTACAATGGCATGGCTATGGTAAGAAATGATGAGGTTTGGGATATTTTCAAAGGGAGAACACACAAGATTTGCAGACAGGGTTTAGTTATACTGTGTGAGTCAAGGACAATCAGGTTAGAAGCTTGAGTAACCAGAAAGAATCCGTTGCATTTAGGAACTAAGAGAAGCAGCCTTAGGGGAAACTGGGAACTCAGTTTTAGATACGTTAAGTTTGTGATGTCTCTTAGACACCCCTAATTTTTTTCAAAATAGTTAGGTATTAGCATTAGAGTTCAGGGGAGAAACCCATTCTAGGGATATAAATTTGTAAGTTATCAGCAAAATAATGTTATCTGTTTAAAGCTGTGAAACTAGGTTTTTTTTTTTTTTTTTTTAAGGTGGTCCTAAAACAAACTCTTAGCCACATAAACAAAGAGGTCGGAGAGAGAACAGAAAAAGTAAAGGAGACTAAGAAGGAACTGACAATGAAGTACAAAAAAAACCTGCTAGCAGACACGGTGGCCTAGAAGCCAAAGAAAAAGTGTTTCAAGCAACTATGCCAAATGTTACTCATAGAATAAATGAAATGAGGACTAAAATTCTTTAATAATGGTTGCTGGTAGCAGTTCAAAAGAAAAGTGTATATAAGCAAATTTTTTCAAGGTATTTTGTGTAGGTGGTGTGTGAATAGGGAGACAGGAAGAAAAATGTTTTAAAATGAGATAAACACTACAGTTCATCCACAGTGACAGAGAAAGTAAAGGGAACAGTCACAGATATGGGAACATGCAGGAATCCTTTCAATTATTCAATATGCTTAGTGAAATAGAAAACAAGGGCATTAGATGAGTGAGAACAGGGGAGGAGGTACTGGGATGTTTGAGAAAAAAAGAAATACAGTCATAAAAGAGGGTGAACTAACAGAACAGAGACCATTGGGCATGAAGCCAGAAAGGGATGAAGTTGTTGAGAGTATGTACAAGTAAGTGATTATGATTCAACATGAAATTTCAGCTAGATATAAGTGAGGGTGAAGGATACGGAAAAGCTTGGATAGATTATAGGTTCTGGTGGAGCCGAAGGACTGTTAGAATTCAAAGTATTTACCAGAGGAATAAGACAGCAGGACACTTGAAATGAGATTGGGGAGGCAAGGTATTCTAAGACCTGACAACGGCAACATGTGGACACGATTTAGAGTGAAAAATAAGATCACTGGAGAAGAAACCAAGGAACTAATAAATAGGCCAGAATATTGGAAGCATCTTTTTTATCAAGCCAGACCAGGACACCATAAGCAGCTTGTGCCAGATTATAAATCAACACACTGTTTCCTTTGTGGGGAAAAAAAAAAAAAAAAAAAAAGACTTGCTACGAAAAAAGTCAACTGCACTCAACTAGTGAATTTGGTGACAGGTGATTTATATTCTGGCACAAACCCCTTATCATAATCCATACTAGTAACAAACAGTTCAGACCAGATGACATTTTGAGTATCACTGCTCTACATGAACACTGATATCACCAAGAATTATGACAGAAATAAAGACGACAGTGAGCCAAGCTAATAAAGTGTTCAAGGAAGGAGAGAGAGGACCCTCACTTTTTCTTCTTCTCAAACATCCCAACACTTCCCTAGGAAGTTGGTAGATGACTGAAATAAAGAGTGGTAGTGAGTAGTATAATTTGATGGCATGAGAGTCAAAGTTTGGAGTTCTGGAAAATAATGGTTAAGACGTGACAATGAGAAATAAAAACACTTTCTCTACCTCTTGGTTTAGTAGTAAAAGGTGTGTAAAAAAGGTACTGGGAGAGCTGTAAGCTCAGGGGAGAAGCCAGGTTACAGTGGGAGTAAAAAAGAGAAGGGAACATTCCCAAAATATGCTGAAAATAAAAGGGGTTTGCTGATGACTAGGAGTTATAGAAGGCACACTGAGTGAATTTCAGGAGAATGATAAAAGGTGGCAGATGGGAGACCAAAAAAGCAATGGGATTAGAATCTGGAGGGACAAGGCTAACACAGAAAAGTCAGGTATAACTAAAAGAACAAAATCCTTGAAAAGGCATGGGTCAGGACTGGCCTCTAACCAAGATATACTATTTCCTCCTTTTTAAAGATGGACACTTGATGCAGATTGACAGAGTGGTGAAGGAGTTCCTGCTTAGCTTCAGATGGGCGAGATGGGACTCACATAGAGTGGAGAAGGTTAAATAGTCTTCCTGTCTTAGAGCTTTCTAGAGAAATGTAATATGATCTGGGGTATAAGGCAGAGGGAGAAACCCGAGGCCCTTCAGCATAAAGCCAGGGTAGTCTTCAAGCATAATTAGTAAGTATTCTTAAAAAAAAAAAAAAAATCAAATTTTCATATTTCCCAGCTTCCACTTTTGGAATACCAATTTAACTATCATTACTCTGCCTCACAACTGACCCCCAATCTTCAGATATTCCAAGACTTTTAATCTCTTAAACTTTCTAACCCCTCACTTCTTATTCAATGGGAAATAGAATCAGATTGGCACTGATTCAGGACCCAGGAAAAATGACAGCAGAATTAAGGTAGGAAATAATGACATACAGGACAACTATCAGATACAGAATAACAGTTTTACTACATGAATGGATCACAGAAATATTCATAATTAGAAAAACAATATAAACTTAATTTCACAGTCTCATGTGGCTTTTCCAACAGAATATCTTCTATATAAAAAAATAACTAGAGTTGCCAGAATAGAGACTAAACTTACTAACCTATCCAAAGAGTTCTATGTTCACACATACTAGGTTTCCTGTAACATTTAATGTCTTCTCTTGCATCTAACTCAACTATTAAGTAGATTGAAGTAATGTCTGACACTGCTGCAATCTTTCAGCAGCTCAGAAGAGAATTTAACTGTCTAAGCCAACACTTTCTACATAGCGGAATGGAATACAACTTGGGAATCTCCAGTTAGATAGAAAAATGTTTCCAAGACGCCCTTGTTCCTGTTTTACACATATGGCATTCATCTGGTATCTGGGAAAACTCAAAGACAGACTCACTCCCTACATCCTTATCCCCCAAACCACTTAATTATTCTTAAAAAAAAAAAAAAAAAAAAAAAAAAAAGCTTGTAACAACTACCCCTCAGTGTAGCAAATTACTACAATCATTTAAGATCATCTTCAAACTGCATTCCCATGAAATTCTGCAATAAATCTAACTTCTCACACTTTTACATGAAAAACGTACAATAAAATGTATGTATGTATGCACACATACATCACAGCTATTTCAGCTATCCTAAAATCCTTTTAATAAAAGCAGCTTTACAGGCATTTTTAAAAATATCTCCCCCCCCCATTTTTAAAATAATTATTAAACCTGTTACAAATCAGTTAAAAGGAAACTATCAGTACAGCAATGTGTGAATTATGAAAACAAAACTGTGGGAACATTAATGAAGAAATGGACAGAAAGAAATAGGGGAGAAAATGGGAAGAGCTATGAAGCATTTTCACCCCAGCATTATCCAGCTGTTCACACTATTCAAACTGCTTTGGAGGCAGAGGGGGTAGCCTTTTCAACAAGTTAAAGAGGTAGGAAATTTCTAGAATATTACAAGAGAAATTTTACAGTAAAGTTATATAGGAATAGTGGGAGAGGCCAAGGAGTAAGCATCCCTGAGATAGCTGCTCTGTGAAAACTCCACTGATCAGTTTTGTTTGTATTCTATACCGTATCATATACATATACAACTGTAGCATTATTTTCAGATACTGCATTTTCCCTATGCACTGCATTTTCAGCCCAGACACAGTTTGATTTAAAGACATAGTTTGCAGACTAAACACTCAACTTTTCTAATTCTGGAAATGAAAAACTTCATCTTAGCAACAAAAGATTTAACCAAAATCTATTGAACTGCCTGCATAAACGTATTCTGAGTAGTAGTATGCATTAATTTAAGTAAAGCTTACATTCAATTAACCTTTCATTATCTAAACTTTGCTCTGAAGTTTTGGATTTGGTCTGATAATAGTTTATGTTAAAAGTGTAGACTTCAGATAAAAACCAGGACATGATTTAAAGACATCAATAAAACTTCAGGCTGACAGGACTACGTACACGTAGCTAGAATATGTCCAGCATTTTTAATATCGTCACAGATTAAAGTTTTGGTATCTCTTTTAAAAATGCACTTTAAAAAACTATAATTAAGAAGATCGAGTTGTTAGTTCTCCTTTTCCTTGACCAAAACTATAATTCCTAAATTCAAGTGAGTTTCCCAGATTTCACGAACGAGTTAATACAAAAGTGCTTTTAAGTTCCTAATGATAGAAGGCATTTTCCAAGGACCTAAACATGGCCCTAATAGTTTAATAGTCTTATTTCCTGTTATATGAATCCACAGATTTGTATTATCCTCAGTCATTTAGTAGAATCATTACCATAAGGAACTTACTCTAAATGGGACTACTGAAGATGTTACAAACTGGCAGTAGGTATATTTAATTTGTGCTTAATAGTGTCTTAAAACATGAATTTCACTCACCAACATGTGCAAATCAAAGGATGCACATTATTCTGCAACAACAACAACAACAACACAGATGATGTGGCAACATGAACTATAGTCCACACACACAAGCTGGAACTGAAGACTGGCTACTTAGACTGGACTTACACTCTCCAATTTATTGTATTCCACAACGTCTCAGTTACCCTATATGGTCTGATCCTAGAAACATGAGTAGCCATTCCCACTAGAATAGAAAACCAATCCTTTATGGCTTTATGAAAGCAATCTTACTTTAGTCACCTATTTGAATGTCAAAATGTTGTATATTATAGTAATGAAGACAAGCAGCCAATTTCAAGAGATAAATTTAGTTCCTAATAGAATCTTTAAGTAAGCTGTATGTACAAACTTTTTAAAAGAACTTCTACATCCATTATCTCATGAAAGTCTTGGAAAACTGGAACAGCAGCTATTCGACCTTAAGAAACAATAAATGATGCAAATACTAAGAAGCAACTTGAACATTAATTCCAAAAATGATCCTTTATGAAAAAACACAATCTATTTTCAATAATTTACATAAAACAAGGCATTCTTGCTGTGTTAAAAAAAAACTCATAATAATGTATTTCTTGAATAGTAAAAAATCATCAATGTTTTCAAAAAATTAAATTTCAAAGGCAAATGGAGCACGTGATGTCATATTACTTCTCCACAGTCAAGTTTTCGATTTCACTTCAAACAGGCAACATTTTAAAGTTTTTCTAAACTGATTTTCCATAAAATTAATATCTGACTTTCAATTTCAAACTGGATCAGAATCCAGTTTGAAACAAGGATATTTATAAAATAATATTAATAGAAACATAAGAATTTTAATACAGGAATAGGGAGAAAGGTTTTCACTGAAAAATTTAAAGGGCAAAATACTGGCATAGTACATCCCGACCCACAACCTTAGACAATAAGAGCCTATAGTATAACTAGGGCATTATAGTCTAGAGTTGACATACACTGAGCTAGTTTGGTTTCTATTTCTTAACAGAAATATTCCTTGATAATATAACTGAGTTGAGCACTTATTCATGTTTTACTGTGTAACTGATTTTAGACAAATTGACAATTTTTTCTGAGTATTTTAGTTTCTGTAATTCTTTAAGATGACAAAACACATGATCTTTTACCGCCAAATTATTATAGTGAGTTTTTAATTTTATCACCATGATATATTCAACCTACTTAAAGTGGCCTACACTAAATGTAATCCCTAATTTAACTTTGATCTTTCTCCTACAAATATTGGTTGAGATGACATTTTCTCAAGCCAATCTTTTAATTACCAGTATTGATATAGATAAGTCACTCTAGAATTCAAGAGGTTTTTTGATTGATGCTTTCTCATCAGAACTATTCAAAAATATATTCCACACAAACTTGATGGGGGGGGGGGGAATCACAAGCATTACATTATATCCACTGGAGGGCACTCAACATGACCAAAGCATGCAATGAAAACATGCCCTAACACTACTCTCACTCAGCTGCTGCCTCAGATTTGAAGGAGACTCTAGGGGTGGGTAATGACTCTTAAAAGAAGAGGTGCCCACAACTAACAAATTCACAAAGGCAGTTGAACTCTAAAAAGGGGTTCCTAATGTGACTTTCTCTGTTAAGAGCATCTTTTTCTTTAGAGAAAGTAGACTTTATGCATACTTTTTGTTCAGACCTCCGCAGATGGATCTAGGTTTCAAACTCAAGTCAAGCTGTCTCGCATGAAACCCAAAAACAGAAGCAGCATTCTTAAGTAAACAGAGGAAATAAAGAACTTTCTCCTGAGTTTAAATGATGAAAAACTATATGAGTTAGTTCCTGCTCATTTCAAGCAACACAAATCATGTATTTTCCCTTCATGGAACCTAAGTATATACTTATTTTAGCCTAGTTCTCTATCACACAATTAGAACAGTATTACATAAACGATGGTCTGTTAAATAATGAGAACGGATTCTGCAAATCAGTATCCTCTATATAAGGGTACAGGAGGCAACAGCTACATGCTCTGGAATAATCAGAAGCAGTTCCTAGGCTATGTTTACTACTTACTTTTACGGTATAAAAATGTTTTTAGTCGAGCCTATTTCAACACAAGATATATCCCCAACAATTCCCAGCAAGAGAGCTACTGTAACAAAACAAAGTTAATACAACTAATGTTTTCATAAACGATGTCACAAGTCAGTATGTAGCACTACACAAGAATTTTAAGGCTTTATTAGAAGTTTGTCCTACACAAAAATCATTCAAGCTGGGTTAGCAGTTAAGCATACTTCCAACCAAGCTCAAAAGCTACCACCTACCTGTCTGCAATTATTGATTATCAACAACTAGTAAACCATGAAAGGTTAACAAATTCATGTTATAACTGGACAGATTATGTTCTTTCATTTCAATAACACAAAAGTTTCATTTGACTAAATATACTTAGTCCATTTTTGGCGATTGTAATTTCACTGCTACTTGTAACCATAAAAAAGATATTCAAACTTTTGAGTGATCCACATCCCTAGCTAGATCAACGATAGTTATGCTCCTCTTCCTACCCTCCCAACAATACAAAAGGATATCTACACAGTTTCCTTAAGTGCTACATCTTCAAATACCCTTTGAGAAATCTGCCTACTTCACGTCTTCCCTTCCTATTTGGGGAGGCAAGTACCTATTAAAACAGGCACACAAAACTTTATTTATATGAACAATTTTTATTCAAGTCATAACTAGTAGCAGAAGGAAGCTCAATTCAGCTAGGTAAGTTTTAATATTTGGAGTATACATGCATTCTACATAATCATCTTAGCAAAAGACGAAGATTAACAATTAGTTCAAAAGAAGGAAAACTACAATACTTCTTGACACTTGACGACCAGTGAATGTTTTACTTTATTAACACCTTATTTTTAAAGCTTAGCTTTCTCTGAAAGCTATTTAAAATGACTTCCAGCCTCTGAAAGAGTTGCAAGCTTAGTACTCCACACAAGGGAGGGCTCTAAGTTGCATGCTATACTAAACTTCCTAGTGCATTTTATTTCCCCTTCAAGGACTTCAGACTTGAATAGTTTCAGCATTCCTTTAATCCTATAGAACAGTCTTCTGCAAGTTTTTCAAGTTACTGTTGCAATCACTTTAGGGCCTTGGCCTTGTACATGGCCTTCGGAACAAAGACTGGGTCAAAGTAATGAATACTGGGTGCAAATTAAGCAAATTTTGAGAAACGATATTCTCAAGTAAACCTTAATGGTACTCTTTGTCTTAAATCTAGAGATTGTGTGGGTTTAAATGTTAAAGTAAAATAAACACTGCAGCAGCCCTGGTTTGGACCCAAAACAAAGCCTCCAAAATAGAAATTTATGTCACTAATTTAAGCAGATACCTAACGGCAGCGTTTTGTACATTTCAAGCTACTCTACTCTTGTAGCGCGAAGACGAGGTAACACGAAGATACCTAAGGGTACTCCATGTTCACCAACTGACAATAATGCAAGAGCTTCCTAAATTCCACACAAAATACTTCATAACTTCAGCGATCTGAAAAACATTAGCCTAGACTTTATCAAAGGATAGCCGTCTCTTCAAGTTGATGTCTAGTCTAAGCCACCACTATTCATGACACAAAGCTCTCATTTCATTAAAACCACTCCTCGATTTCCTTTTGCCGACCTCTGCATACCAGCAGGCCAGTCTCTCTTCATTCACGACTCACAAACTCGGGGGGGGGGGGGGGGGGGGAGGCCACAGATGTCTGGAAGATAGAAAGTATGGAGACAATGCTCCCTCCAAAAGGGAACAGAAAACCAAGGAAACAACTACACCCAACTGCCGAAGCTTTTTAAGTTTCGCGGATCCAGGAGCAGGCTTTTTGAGAAGTTCCTAAGTCTCGGTTCAAAATCCTCTCCCCCGAAACAAAACACTCAAAGAAGTTGCAACACTTGAATTCTATGTGGTCGATTTCGCAGCGGGGGTGGGGGTGGGGGGTGGAACTCACCCTGCTGGAAAGAATAGTGCCCTAAAAATCATGTTTAGCTGCCATAAAAGTATTTGAATCAATCGTTTTCTACCAACGAGATCCCGAGGCACTCCGAAGCCGAATCCCGCCCTTCCCTTGGCAAGAGCCAGTAAGCCAGGCGCCCCGGCCCCCGCCCGTTCTTACCAGGGTCTCACGCCCACCGCCAGGAACCCCAGCGACCCGGGGTGCGTGGCCCGCCGCTTTCACTCACCTGGCGCGGAACGAGAAAACACACGCGCAGGGCACGGGTCTGTGTGTGCAAGCCTCACTGACGCATCGCGCCGTCTGCGCTAGTAGTTTGGTTCCTCTAAGGTTTAAAGTTGCCTGGATCTAAACAGGCACCAGCGCCAAACTCACGGAGGCAGGGGATAGGAAAACAGTAACAATCCTCTCAAGAATTCCCTTCCTTCGCCCCTTTAAGATCGAGACGAAGGAATCCGAGCAGCAAGTCCACTGGCCCTACCGAGCCGGCAGACGGGACCCGGGCGGCGTCCCAGGCCCGGCGCCCGGACCCCAACTCCCCGCGGCGGCCGGGAAGGCGGAGCCCCCGACCCGCGCCCCCACCCCGCCCCCGCCCCCGCCCCCGCCCCTCGCCCCGGCCCGGAGCATCCCGAGGCGCAGGGTCCCTCCCCCAAACTCGGCCGCGGCCCGAGCCCCCGGACGGAAGCCACAGCCGCCCCGCGCCCGCGCCCGCCCCCGCCGGCCCTCCAGCTCCCGGACGCGCCCTCGCGTCGCCCCCTCCCCGCGGCGGCGCCCCCGGGGCCCCGAAGAGCCGCGCGACCGGAACCCGGGCCCGGCCGCCGCCCGCCCGCCGCGCCGCCCGCCGCCCGCCGCCCCCCGCCCCCCGGGCGCGGCCCGCCCCCGCCGCCTCCCCGGCGCCCCCAGCCCGCGGCCCCCGCGGCCCCCGCCGCCCACCCCGGGCCTCCGCGCCGCGCAGGGCCCGGCTCCCCGCCGCCGCCGGGACCGCGCGCCCGCGACGAAGTTTGGCTCGGAAGAGGCAGCGGGAGCAGCCGCGGAAGCGAAGCGAAGCGAAGCGAAGGGAAGGGAAGGGAAAGGAAGGGGCGCCCAAGCACCTCAGGGGGACGGGCTCCTCCCGCCGCTGGCGTCCGACCGTCCTCGGCCTGCGGTGGCGGCTCGGCGGGGGCTGGAGCTGCGCCGCGGACCTTCCTCCGTCTCCGCCTCCCCCTGCGCTGCGCTCCCAGGGCCGGGCCGGCGCGGCTGCCACAGACCGAGAGGCTTAAAATGGCGCCGCACAAGGAGCTCTTATAAGTCGCGCAGGGGCCGCTGTATCCTGCCGCCGCCGGCGCAGCGCGGAGCGTTCCGCCGCGCGAGGACAAGGGGCGGGGCGCCGAGAGCGGCCGAAAGTAGTCCCCGCGCCGCCCCGCCCCGCGCCGCCCCGCCCCGCCCCGCGCCGCCCCGCCCCGCGCCGCCCCGCGCTCGCCGCCGTCCCGCCGCCCGGGGCCGAGGCGGGGCGCCCGCGCGCTCCCCGGCCGCTCCCCGCCGCTCCCCGGCCGCCCCCCCGGCGCTCCCCGCGGGACGGGCGGGACACGCGCGAGGTCGCCCGGCGGCGCGGCTCCGCGGGACGGCGGGCGAGGGCGCCGGGGGCCGTGGGGGCGGACGCCCGCTTGCCTCGCGCTGCCCGCTGCCCGCTGCCCGCTGCCCGCTGCCCGCTGCCCGCGGGAGGCGGCCTCTCGGCGCTGGCGCTCGGGGGCGGGGGAGCGCGGCTCGGGCGGCCTGGGCCTCGCGCTCCCCGAGCCGTGCGCCGCCGCGCGGCCCCCCAGGGTCCGGGCCGTGGACCCCGCGCCCCGGCGGGAAGTGAGCCCGGGGCCGGGCCGCCCGCGCCCCCCTCCCCGAGGCCGTGGACTCTCCGGGGAACGGGCGCCCCGTCCGCCGCTCAACAAGTCGCACCGGAGCCCACGACTGGCGGGGACGGATGCGCTCCAGAGCCCCGTCAGTTAGCTTAATTCTTACAGATTCCATTTTTATCTGGCTCCACGGTGCTACCAGCAATAGATTTATTCGTGCGGATGTTTCTTTGGAGGAAATGCATTTCGAAGGTGATACTTTTGAGACATCGATGATGTTGTTTATGGAAGGAGTCATCAATTAGGCAGCTTGTGATTTTTTTTATTTTTGACTAATTTTCGACTCCTCAAAAACACTTCCTAATTCGTCTTAATAGGCCGAAGTTGAGTCCTCATTTCCCTTGGAAAGGTCCCGATTGTCATCCAGCAAGATTGGCATTGATTAAAGCTGAAACAATTATGATCGATCCACTTTGTCTATTGTTGATGCTTATTTTTCCTCCAAAGCAATGGAGAGTGCAAAAAGCAACAGTGAAAGTTGTCTGGAGGCTTTTATCCCTGTAATTAATGCGTGCAAACAATAGGTCTCTATACATAGGTAAGAGCAGAAAACCTACTTATTCACCCCTGGAGTAGCATATGTAGTTTTAGGCAAGCTAACGTTTCAGGGCCAACATGTTCTTTAAATAATTTAAATAAATAGTTTCTTCCCCCGTGTTAAAGATATTTTACTACATACACTGGTAACGCTTAACTGCTATGACCACACTAGTGCAAAAAGTACACGCACTGAGATGATTTTTGGTGAGATCCATTGTCTGGAATTACTTCCTCATTTGTCTCTTTGCTAGTAATTCTGTAGCATTAAATAAGCCAGTGGCGATGAGCTCTGCTAGTCGGAATCCAAACACATTATACAGAAAAAGTTATTTCGTCAAAGCGGTGTTTCTCGTATAAACTCGAATTGTAAATAGCATTTCCAGGCACTGATCCCCCCAATTTTAATCCTCACATATAGTATTAAGGAATATGCAGTTGATTTGACTAGAGTCAGACATTTAAAATCAGATGACTGATTAATCAATAGTTGAAGAATTTTTTTATGGATGTCTCCTTTTTCTATATTCAGTTTCTGTGGTGTTTTTGCTTTTGTTTCTTTGCACTCTCTTAAAACTGGTTAAGACACATTTGCACCATTCGAGCATCTAAGGGATAAACTCTTGTATGTTTGTATTTTTCTTTATTCGGATGCCGAGATAATTGAAGCGTTTTCTATCACTTAGATATCTTGATCTAAATTTGGAATTAAGATTTTTAAATCCCTGCTAATGCTGTAAGCAAACACAATGTTATTAAAGGAAATGTAAAATTTGCAACAATACAGTAAGCTGTCTTTCCCATCAAATTGAAGTGTACTGAAGAATTAGTGGGTAACTAGCATTTAGAAAAATTTGTTGAATGTAACAGATTGCTCAGAATTTTTATTTGCTTCTCTCAAACAACAGAAATTGTCCCAATTGTCTCACCGAAGATATGACATGAATAACTTCTGTGAAATGAAGACAAATGCTAACATTAAGCCAAGGAGAAACAGAAGCATCAAAATACCTGATGAGCTGGTGAAATAAGTGGTTTTTGTCAAATTGCTTTTTTCAAAATTGACCTTGGGCAATATGTTTCATAAAAACACTTGGTTATCTTTTTACACCTTTTTCTTCTAGAGCTGATCATTGGGGTTTGACATAAATTAATCCATTTTAATGCAAAAGACTGCATTAAACAACAGCAACAACAACAACAACAAAAATGCAGAAGACAAATGGTTCTAAATTTCAGGCTCTGTGCCTAGAAACCCAAAGTGTCTCCAGCTGGTTTAACAGAGGAAGTATTACTTGTCATGATATTAGACCATTGGCGTATCAAGCAGTGACTACATGGAACCTGAAATGTAAAAGCGCCCCTTCACTAAAACATACACTTTTGAATCACCTTTAGGCACAGAAAAAATGCTCAGATTGTGCGCTTCCAACAGAAACATTAGTCAAGTCAGCACTGGAAAGGAGGCCCATTCACTTTTTGGATAGTTAACTATCAAATCCACTAATTAAACATTTATTGAGCACTAAGACAATGAGCTTCCTTTAGAGAGAGGGGAGTGAGTGACTGGCTTCTTTTGATTAGGTCCCTTAAATTAATGTATAATTGTGGCTGTTAATCAATCCAACTTAAACGTAAACAGAGACAGTAGAAAATAAGCTGTGAAACGAGGGTGTGGTCTCCTCTGGACTCTATATCCGAATCTCCTTGGGAAGAAACCTCTCCCAGCAGAAAGGTAAGACTAAATAATATTCCATGCATTTATGAATAGTAAGTCCCAATTTCCCTAAGAAGTTCTGTTAAAAATATTTCTTCCTGACAACGTGAGAACACTGGACAATAATCAGATCAGCTTTTCATTTAGCAGCTCATCAAGTGGCTATTTATGGATTGGGACTTTTGATTTGCAATACATCATCTCAGGATTCAGTGTTATCTTTTGATTTCTTTCCAGCTGAACAGGCTAAGTAGTTGTAAATACCTCTTGTCAGACTACATGGTTGGCTATTCTCGCACACAGAAGTAATCTAGGAACCCACTGGGCAAATTCGGGCGGAGAGCCACTGTGGAAAGCTTGCATCGGGTGTGCACTGCAGAGCGAGGGAGGGGCGGTGAAGGTGGTGGGAGGCGATGGCCATGGTGGTGGCCGTGGCAGCAGCAGTGGTAGCTGTGATCATGGCGGCTTCAGTTATGCCAGGAACACGCTTCCTGCTTGGAGTTGCATGTCCTCGAGGCCTTCCTTGGTTTGACACAACAGTCCTTGCCATACTAAGGAAGCACATTTAATGGCTACCATAGAAAGTGTGAAGGAAAAGCAATGGAGACATCATCCATGATATTTAAAGAGCACAAAGGTATATGTTTCTCAGTGTTTCTAAGAAATAAGATAAATACCGCTGCATTGCAAGGAAATCACGCTTTGGAGACATACACACCCCCCCACCCACCCACCCACCCCCCACACCCCTCTATTAAAAATTTCAAAATGGTTGCAGATATCTCATTCACAAGAAGGTTAAAGGCGTTTCCCATCGCAAGAAGGATTAACTTACCGGAGGATTCTGGGACTGCAGATGTATACTGCGGCAAAATCCTAAATTCATCGAAAAAAATCATTTCTGGACTCCAGCTGCTAAAAATAATAGAATTATAGTAAATCATGGATAAGATTAAAACAAGCCATTTTCACATTCCAGAGCGTTCGGAAAAAAATGATTCTTTTCTTTTAACTCATTTCTTAAACAATGCAAATTTTAAAGTAGCCTTTCTTTCCAGAGCACGCAGCGCCATGAAATCGATAATTTTTGATCTTTCGGTTAGTAGGCAACATGGTGAGCTATTGCAGGGACTGCAGGCAGCAGACATGTTCTTGTCAGCTAAAAATTTTCATATTGTTTTTGAATCCATTGAGATTTGTAGATGTGATATCACCGGTGTTTTTTGTTTTAGCCTGCACTGGGCTATGGGGACGCAAACTCTCAGTTTATCGACATATACGTGTCTATTGCTTTATATATATTAAAAACAGGGAGTCTTACTGGATCTTAAACAAAAAATTATGTAAAAGGAGTGGCTGGTGTGATTATAATCCCATCATGCAGGGTCCACGGTTCCCATTTAGTGAAATTTCGCAGAGGGCAACTTCTTAAGAACATCCCTGCTGTGCAGAGTGAAAAGCATGAACAAACCAAAGACAGAATTCATCTGTGTTTATATTTTACAA
The DNA here is from genome assembly GCF_011100685.1 of Canis lupus familiaris. Lineage (NCBI taxonomy): Eukaryota > Metazoa > Chordata > Mammalia > Carnivora > Canidae > Canis > Canis lupus. Next base: position 10,760,057 of record NC_049244.1, on the reverse strand, counting down.
ACAATGAAAAACCTACTCTTTGTATGCCTCTTTTCCCCCACCTTATTATTTCATGAAAACTGCAGCATTTTCCCCGCCCCCATCCAAACACTCACCACCCCAGCATTGCAGTGTTCCGTCCCTCTTTTGCTTCTCCTTCGTCTTCTTTTTCGCTTTCACAAATTCTGCACGCGCCATCTTTGTGTGGGGTGATTCTTTGCTAATTTCAGTGACCCATTCTCTTACAAATCGGTTCAGAAATAGAAAATTATAGTGCGCTTTGGGGCTTAATTTGCCTAAATTTCTTTCAGTCTTCCCTTCTGACATAGAAAAATGGAAACGACAGGGGGGGAAGCCCCCCAAAAGAGAGATATTTCTATTATTTCCATAACCTGTTGTATACAGTGGTGATAAAAAATATTATTAACATAATAGCAACAGCTGCAGCCTAAATAGAAGCTATGAGATAATTAATGTGCTACAACAAATTAATTTGCTGCAGGTGCCTCTGCTGTGAACTGAGTAACCCATGCCATATAAAGTCTAAATACAATTATGATTCCCCCCACACACTAAAGCAAAATACGGAGCAAAATGTCTTGTTCGGTAAATATATGCATGCCTATTGTAAAAAAAATAAAATCCTCCCCAGCCCTTTTCCCCCTTGGCCCCCATCAAGCCATCTCAAATGGTTTAGTCATCAGTGGATAAGTGTGGAGTTGGATCGGGCGTTATGCGTATGTACAGAGGTGGAGGGGATGGCATTTTTAAGCATGTGGAGGTTTTGTCCTAAGTCTTAGTTGGAAAACGTATGGACCAGCTACAGATTTCTTTTAAAAAAAATTAGAGATAGTTTATAAAATTTAAGAGCTCGATTGGTTTTATAACAAAAATTAGGTAGATTCATGTGTACAGCTAAATGAAAAATAACAGTGTTGAGCAGTTGTCCATCTGAATTAATTTTTAAAAAAATCATCTATCCTATAAAAGAAATGTGTTTGTGGTGTGGCACTCTTCATTGATGCAGAAGAGAATTCTTTTTTTTTTTTTTTTTTACTCTCACTTGCTGTCAAGTTGAGCATTTATGGATAATGGTTGCTGGTTATATCACAAGTATAATTTAAGAGCTCGATTGGTTTTATAACAAAAATTAGGTAGATTCATGTGTACAGCTAAATGAAAAATAACAGTGTTGAGCAGTTGTCCATCTGAATTAATTTTTAAAAAAATCATCTATCCTATAAAAGAAATGTGTTTGTGGTGTGGCACTCTTCATTGATGCAGAAGAGAATTCTTTTTTTTTTTTTTTTTACTCTCACTTGCTGTCAAGTTGAGCATTTATGGATAATGGTTGCTGGTTATATCACAAGTATAATTTAAGAGCTCGATTGGTTTTATAACAAAAATTAGGTAGATTCATGTGTACAGCTAAATGAAAAATAACAGTGTTGAGCAGTTGTCCATCTGAATTAATTTTTAAAAAAATCATCTATCCTATAAAAGAAATGTGTTTGTGGTGTGGCACTCTTCATTGATGCAGAAGAGAATTCTTTTTTTTTTTTTTTTTTTTTACTCTCACTTGCTGTCAAGTTGAGCATTTATGGATAATGGTTGCTGGTTATATCACAAGTATGTGCCAGAAATACACTGCGTCAAAGCAGCTCGGACAGGGACCTGGGGAAGGTCACAATGCCAGAAGCAAATGTCCGTTTTCTGTTTTGCACCACTCAGCAAAAAAATACCTTTGGGCCTAGGAAGGTGGAGGAACATACAGATTGAAACTTTTTTAACTTCCTGACTAAAAAATGCTCTTTTGGAGTAAGGACCTAGTCATTTCTGACTTTTCTTCCAGGAATGCCACTGAAAGAGATGACATTTTGTTTTCATTGCAGCCTTGGTTTGTTGTCTGTTAAAAGCAAGAAACTATATATTTTTATCATGGTCTAAGTATTCAAGGCTCTTGGTTATTGGAATCTATTTTATTGGATGATCTTACATTTCAATTCTAAATCTTGGAATAAATTCAATTAATTTCTTAAATAATGGACAGAGTTCTATAGTATTTTGATTTGACTTTGCAGAAATTTTAGTTCTGGGAGACAATATAAGATTATTCAAACAGAACACTATTCCAACTATCCCTAGAAGGGACACTGCATGTGCACAAGTTTTCTTTAAAATAGGATTTTATTTCTCATATTTCTTTTGGGTGGACAAGAGGTACTTGTCACTATCATTCTGATGCGGAGGTGCCGTACATTTGTCCTACCATTTCTCATGCAGTGACGGGCATGCATTTTACTCCATCTTTCTTTTGTTTATACCAAAGCCATCTTCACATCTGCTCATATTTTGAATTTACAATTAGAGAATTTGAGTTGGTGGAGGGAAAGAAAAAGAAACAAAGACTCCTGGTTTTCTTTTAAAATGAGAAGAAAGAAATTCCTTGGTAAAAATGAGAAAAGTTGACAAGTATGCAATATATACATCTCCTCCAGGGTTTTCCAGTAATTTTATGTCAGCTGACTGTGTCATTCCACACAAATGTAACTCTCTGAAATCATATCGTTCTATAAAATTGTGATTTTGAAATCAATTAGGGAAAAGAAAAAAACTGCTTTTATTTTTGTGGCTTCAACTGATTGTCCATTCAAAATATTTTTCCTCCCACTATAAATTGTATTCAAATATAAGCTGTAAGAAATCAAGATAGTAAATGTCTAACATGTATTTCTCTTTCCCATTCGTGTTCTCTTTTCATAGCGTAAACCATCCCTGGTCTCTCAGCCCTGTCTCATATGACTTAGTTTTCGGAACCTGTATTATTAGATTGTCAGGATTAGTGACACTGTGCAGGTTCTCAGAAAAAAAAAAAAAAAAAAAAGGAAAGAAAGAAAGAAAGAAAAGAAAAAAAAATGTTGTTGAAAGCCAACTCATTTTGGGGTGGTTTGTTACACAAGCTAATTAATATATCTAAGATGATTCCATTTTTGGCTTGTTTTTACCAATCACTAACTGATCATTAGGATCCATTTACTAATGTTGATCCTGAGCTGGTTGTCTTCTAAAACAAAAATTTCTAAAGATTTTGCATTGAGCAATCTTCTTTGTAAAACAATTCTGAATATGCACCTTCAGATGTCTATTTATTTAAATTATACACATGTACTGCTATCAGTGCATACATGAAATATTAGTGATGCTTGGCTTTTTTTTTTTTTTAGATAAAAAGTAAATAAAGGAATTGCAGTATTTTATTTTTTCATCCCAATGAATCCTCATGTGCACTTTCTGGGTTTTATTCACTCCACTCAGGACCGCTTATTAAAATTCCGAAATCTTTCACATAATCTGCTTATTTAAAGCATTATTTCACCCAATTTGAATGGGTGTGCTTCATTTTTTAAAACTAAACTCAGAGCTTTATTTATTATAGCTGCTGATTATTGCAGAATCCTTTAGGAAATTACACATTGATCTTTTCTATTAACTGACTTTAAATAAACCCTCTGGTAAAAACTGCCATTCACGTTTCTAGCAAATGTACCTAGAATATATACTGGTTGATGGAGTCTCTTGTATCACCGTTTTCTCTGAATATTTAACTCTTTTGTGTGTGGGGTCTCCCACGTCTTTCCCTTCTTTAGGGAAGGTGTTAACCTTTTCAATAAAGAGGATGAGGGTGCCTTTTCAATGTCAAAAGATTCTGAGAAAGCTCAGGTAATAGTTGTACTTTTAGTGTAGATTGAGAATCCACATAGTGATAAAAACCTCCTATAAAGTCAGTAATGCTTTTAAACGAATTTATGTTTTATTAATCCCAGTGGAATCGACATGAATTTGAATACTAATCACAAACATATGGGAAAGACTCATTTTTCAGTGCACAGACAATTCTTAGTACCCAAATGGATTTTTGAAGCTCTTGCTTAACTTGGTGGTGAGAAAACCTTCGTGGTAAGGAAAAGAGGAGACGCGATTCCTACTCTGCTGTGCCCTAGCCATGTGACCTGGAGAGGCTCTCTAATCTGAGTCTTGGCGTCTGCTCTGTGGTGGCAGTCCCAGGAGTCCAAATGGTGGCTTCCATTTGTTGAGCTTCTGCCAAATTTGAAGCCTTGCCTTTGACAACCCAGTGAACTTCACCTTTTCACCTATAAGACCTCTTTAAACCATCACAGATAGTGGGGTAGGGAAACATTATTTTTTCCCATTTCCCATTTGGAGAACTTCAGATTTAGGGAAATTAAAGAGTTTGCTCAGGTTATAGGCTAGATAAACGTACTAGAATTAGAACTCCAGACCTGTGTTGTCTGGTACAGTAGCCATTAGCTGCATGTGGCCATTTTAATTCAAACAGAAATAAATTAAAATTAAATAAAAGTAATATTCGGTTCCCCAGCCTCATTAGTACATTTTAAGCACTCAGTAACCATACGTGGGCTACCATATTGCAAGGCACAGATAAAGAACCATCATCATGGTGAGTTCCACTTGACAAGGCTGAGCTATGAACTAGACTGATGAGTTGCAAAGCCCATACATTTATCAGTGGACTTAACTCTTCCTTACCCATTCATTCCTTTGCTCATTGAATCATTGAACTAACATTTACTGAATACTTAGCACATGCCAGGCACTGTGTTGGACCCTAGAGAGTTTTCTCATTGTCTTGGTGTCCAGAGCAAATGCAATTAACATTAAAGAGCTTCTTAGGCTTGTAAGGTTCTAGATAAAAGTGAGATACTTTTGTGTTGTCCTTGCTATAATGTAGTGAGACTCCACTTCACTGAGGGCAGAGTCTATGCCACTCTTTTTTAGAATCCTTTCCTCCGTTCCTCACCCCTCTGGCACTCAGCAAGGTGCAATACCCAACAAAAGTGAATGCAGAGCTTCCCTGTAGAGGGCATGTATATCAGTTTCATCTAAACCCTTTTCCTAAATTTAGCGAATTCATCAAGTAGAGTATCGTGAGCAACATGGTGCCTGGAGCATGGGCTCGAGATCTCAGTTTATCAATCGGATGCTTCTGCTTGGGACTTTGAAACAGGAGCAAGTGAGCTGAAGAAGCTAGAGTAGATTTAATGTTCAATCGCTATACTACTGTCACTTCACTGACCTTGTGATGGGCACCCCTACAAGCAACTTTTTGCTTACCCCACCTGACACCTCCTTAAGCCTCCAGCATGGGAGTGGATTTGCCATTACCAGTGGAAGCCATATGAGATGAATGTCCATGACCTTCTTGGTCTCTGCCAGGTAACAAAGTCCTGTGGTCATTAACTTGCAAAACACAGTCTCGGTTTATCTGTGTATACTTCTATCTCCAGCTGAAGGTAAAAATTCTCCTCCCCATCCCAGCTAGGACTATGAAGAGGATGGGTTGACTCCTTCTTCTCCCCATCACATCCTCCCCACTGCCCAGCTGCTATTATTAACCTGTCTGGCGTTAGGGCTAAGAGGAAAGAGGCATTTCCTCACAGACTGGTTACTGTCGTAAACTGGCTTTTTGCTCTGTGGGTCTGACCAATGTTGAAAGGTGGCCCTGTTATGGGCATTTTTGTGGGTGTGTTGGCAATTCCCCTGCTGGAATGCTCTATCACTCTCTTGGGCATGGTGGGACTCCACAATCTTAGGGTCCTCTTCAAAGGTCTGCCTCCAATCTCAGTCTCTCGTCCCTTTGATGTCCTCACTATACCCAGTTCTGGGCCATCTGCTTTCACATTTCTGCCGAGTGACCTGCCTCATACCCTGACATCTGGAAGCTGCCACATCTTGGGCTCAATTGAAATTTCTGGTCTGACTTCCCGTTCCCTAAAGATGGCAGAAGGAACTCGGTCCAGTGGAGCCATGGCCACAGTGTAGTCATCTGATGGTTCTGCTTTTATTTCGCATACATTGCTTCTGCCTTCCTGGGGATTCAATGAAATATCCAACACCCTTCCAATGAATTATTTTTCCCCTTTAGCCACAGCCGGTTGATTTTTATTCTTTACCTAGTCCAATAAAATTTTCCATTTTGATTATTTTCAACCATTGTCTGTCTACTTATCTTCCTCGTTTGTACTTACTAGTTATATGTACTATTTTTTATATTGCCACTTAGTACATGTACCACATAAAACATTCAGAGAAATCAGAAATATGTAACAGAATGAAAAAGTGCTACATAATTCCATTACCTCCCCCCGATACCCACATCCATTGGTATTTCTAAGTTTAATTTTTGAATTAAATAATGTATTCACAATTTTATATATATTTCACCCTATCTACCAGTTATACCACTACAACCCTCACCTTTGTATTGTTGTTAATTTCTTCTGTATCTTGCCAGCATAGAGAATATGCATATATAAGTCAACATGAGTTTGGGTTACTTTGCCTCCACCACCCTTCTTATATTAAAAAACAAACAAACAAACAATATAATCTTGCCCTTTACTTTCGTCACTTACCAACATATCTTGGAAATCTCACTACATCACTACTTCCAGAGTAGTGCCTCATTTGTTTATATAGCTGTGTGGCATTCCACAGCACCTTAATTTATTTAGCTAGCCCCTTCCCATTGATGGACATTAGGCTGTTTCCAAGAGTTTGTTGTTGCAAATAGTGCTGCATAAATAATCTCACTCATGTGCCATTTGCTAAATGTGCATATCTTAACTGTAGAATAAATTCCTAAAATAAATAAATGCTGAGTCAAAGGGTATATATTTACCAGGAGAACAGAGTCAGTATTAGGTATTGCCAGATTGCCAATAATTCTTTGGCACTCCCAATTACCATAGATGTCATAACAATTTTCCATTCTCACTAGCAACGTACCAGAGTGCCTGTTCCCTAGCAGCCTCATCAATGGAAGAGGAGGATGTCGTGCCCTAGCCATGCCTTCTAGACTGTCATCTCTATGCTAGGACTTTTTTTCTGGCTTCAGGAAGCAAGCTTGGTCTGTATGAGTGTGGGAGACAGAGAAGAAATGTCTGAGAGTTAATTCCCCGTGAGCAGCCATCAAAAGTGATGGTCAAGCAGTTGGTAGATAAACACCTTGCTTTCTCACTTTTTGAGGGGATAACTCTGACATGTGTTTTGCACTATCTCCTTATTTCCCAGCTGAGCTCCAGATACCCATCTTGGCAATTGGCCTGATAACACAGCTTGTCATAACTTCTTTCCCTTCTCCTCACTTCCCTGCTGGCAATTGCAGTGATCACCTCCCAAGTGGGATCACTACTTACAAGTAAACTATTTGTCTCAAGGTCTGCTTCTGGGAAAACCTAATATAGTAGTCAGTCATCAAACAGTTGCAATTTTAGAAATATCTCAATGTAATTTGAATTTGCATTTCTCTTATAAGTGAAGTTGATATTTTCATGTATCTGAGCTATTTTTGTTTTTAATTCAATGAAATGATGGTCATATCTTTTGCCTAGCGGCCTCTTCAATTTATATAAAATTGACAGGAAAATTAGCTGTTTGTCTATGATATGAATATTTTTTCCAGTTTGTTCTTTGTCTTTAAGGGGTTTGTAAAATATTGTTTTATTTTCTTCACTCTTTCTCTTCCTCCTCCTCCTCTTCTTTTTTTTTTTTTAATGTAGACAAATTAATCAATCTTTTCTTTTGTCTCTTCTGAATTTGGAGTCATGGTAAAATGCTTCCATTTTAAGTTATAGAGGAAGAAATTCATGTCTTCTAGTAACACTTAAAAAAATGTTTAGATTTAATTATATCTTTAATCCATTTGGAATTTATCCTAGTAAATGTTCATCAACTTTTACCTTTGTTGGACTTTTTCTTCACTACAGTCTCTCCCAGGATCACCCACTGCTCTGAAAATGCCCTTGGGTTACTTTGAGCAAAGTGTCATATTTCACTGCCCCAACCTATTTCCTCTTGCAGATGACTACTGGTTGCTTCTCTTTCCTCTTAATTTGGCCTGTACTACCTTTACTAGCAGAAGAGTTTCCCACTATAGTATTTCTCTATCTAGAATAGCCTCCCTATATCTTTCACTTTACTGAGCCCATATTTTATCTCATCTTAAAAGTGAATATTTTTTCCTTTCCCACATCTCTGCATTTTTTCTCTTATTCTGTTCAAAAGCGCAGAGCAACTTGTGTACCATTTTCATATGGAATTGGAACCAATCTCTCTTAAGATTGCAACATGTTTTTAATTGCAAGTGCAAAATAATAATAATAATAATAGTAATAATAATAATAATAATAATAGAAAGGATTGAGAGGGCCACTAACAATTTTGTAAATCCACAGGATCCTTCTGCAACTCAGCACATTGCTGCGTACATTTAAAATTTACTTTTGTCTTGACAGTTCACTCTTAGGGAGAAAAATACAAAAAACAAAACAAACCAACTAGATAGATAGATAGATATATCAATAGATCTGATCTGTATTCATCTGTAGAATGCTAAACAAGTCATGCAAATCATATCTGCACATTGAACTTGATTAAATTTTATTGTTTTGGCCAAAGCAGACAAACTGGAAGAATTAAACCTTTTCTGATTTATTGCTGCCTATCTCTTTGGCCATTTCTTAGATGTGCTTCTAAAAACATTGCTCTTGCAGTTCTGGTGCCTCTTTTTGTGATATTGCAAGCCAGTTCTACCCTCCAAATTGTGGTCAAATCATACACACTGATCTTCGACTTTCTTTTAGTTGAATAACACCCATTGAGGCATAGTCTCTTCTTAGAAGGAAAGAAACTCATCATGCTCTATTGGTCTGGTTAACTGGCCTACCATTGAGTCAGAGACCCTACTGAACATGAGGAAAGGATACCAGCTTTCATTCCTTCCTCCCATGGGTGTGTTACACTCCCTTTGACCTCAAAGGATACAAAGAAAATGCATCATCTCCACCTGTTTACTCAACTGTGTATGATCCTGCTTGCTGTACCTGGGAAGAGAATAATGCAACTGGAATAATGCAAGATCTCCTTTCATGGATACCCTCCAGGGCCCTTCTGATTTTTCTTGCAGGAGACCAGGGGAAAGGAACTGGGTGGTGAAATGCCTGTCTCCCTACCTGTCCTCCAATCTCTCTACGGGTTTTCAGTGTAGCCTCTGTGGAAACTTCCATCACAGACATCTCCCCCCCGGTACCCCCACCCTCCTCATCAGAATACTCCTCCCCTGAGTGTCACTAGCTGTGGGATTGTAAGACTCCATTATAATAAAGGTGACAATGACAGATCTCAAGGAAGTAGAGCTCCAAAGTGAGGGAGGGAGGCACATCAGAGAGAACGGGCTCCGGGAGCCTGATAATGAGCATGGAGAGGACTTTTTCTGCTTATGGGTGAAAAAGACAGGGAAGTCTCTGTTTGAAGACAAAGCACATAATAATGTGATCACAGAGCTCTCCTAATGGGGCCGATGTGATGTTCAGAAAATGTATTCTTTTCACTGCCTTATTCTTACGTTCCAGTGGGAAAGGTCTTCAAATGAGTGTTTACTTAATGTATCTAACTCAGTAATACCACACTCTAGCCAAGATTTTTATACAGCAAACTTTCACACACACATATGTGTTTAATTGATTTAATGACCTTAGGTCTCATAGATTATTTTTTCTAAACTCTTTGCCTCAGTTGGAAGAATAAAAAAAAAAAATGGTCAGACAGAATCTCTTAGTGGTGTTGTCAATTTATTTCTAAAGGATTTTCTAACATGCTTAGCTGGATGTTCCCTTGCCTTTCCCTTCTCCTTAAAAGAAAAGTAGTTTTTTTTTTTTTTTTTTTTTTTTTTTTTTTTAACAGAAGTGCATAAATTGGTTCAACCAGCATCGCCAGCTTCCTGTGTAGGGAATGCTCTGTTTTCCCCAAGCTTCAATTTGGAGAAGTGGAGCCTGTGTAGGGAATGACCTGACATCGCCTTGGTGTTCAGGAAGGAAACAGGCCACACCTCTGCCTCGTGTGCCAGAGGCGACTGCTGCCCTCAGGATAGCTGCGTAGGCAAACACTCACATTTCTCTTGGACTGTGACACTGGGCCAGATTCATTAGCTTGGCTCGATTGAGTTGATATGGCCTCTCCTTTACTTTCTTTCTGTTGATTTGCCAGTCACTGAGGCTGGGGATCAGAAAGGCACTCTAAACTTAAGACTCCCAAGCACATGTAGATAATTGAGGGACTTTCCAGAACTATGCTTTCCCATTGGGCTTTCTGGATGGTTCCTGAGATATGGAACAAGAGGAATGGTCCACCAGCCCTTCCTACTGTTTTGCTTAGCACTGGAGTTTTGGAGTGAGGAACAAGAATGACTGCTAATGGGTATGGGGTTTCTTTTTGGAGTAATGAAAATCTCCTAAAATTGATTGTGGTGATGGTTGTACTACTTGACTCTACTAAAAATGACTGAAATAGGGATACCTGGGTGGCTCAGTGGTTGAGTGACTGCCTTTGGCTCAGGGCATGATCCCGGGGTCCTGGGATCAAGTCCCCCATTGGGATCCCAGCAGGAAACCTGCTTCTCCCTCTGCCTATGTCTCTGCCTCTCTCTGTGTGTCTCTCATGAATAAATAAATAAAATATTTTTAAAAAATTAAAAAATAAAAATGACTGAAACATACACTGTAAATAGGGAAATTATATGGTATATGAATTATACTTCAACAAAACTGTAATAAAAATTTATCCATATATCTTATTGTTAATAATTAACTTGTTCTCCCAGGATCCCATCCTTAATGAAGCAAATGATAAGCATCTCTCAAGAGCAGTATGTAGTCACCCATGACTAAGTGCAGGTGTCAAAAGATATGAGCAGACCTTGTACAAAGTTTGTTCCTGTGAAAGACTCAGCAGCTCACACAGTTCCTGCAAACGTTGGTAGGCAATTCATTCATTTCAAAATAGGGAATATGAATTTTGGATTATATGCTCAGATAGCCTAAGATTAATTTTTTGAAATGTTAGGTACATAAAAGCTCAGAAATAGATAGAATCTCGCAGTCACTCTTGGCCTGTCACCTAGTATTTCCTGATTCATTGGCTGAAGCCATCACACAAGAACATTCCCAGTGGGACTTCAGGGTCATGTACTTCAGCATTTTATGAGAGCTACTTCAGGCAGAGTCAGTATGCTAATGTCACAGAACTGGGGCGTGTGCTCTGCCCACATCACAGAAAGGCTGTACCATTTGGGGACCCTTCTTCCACACTTTAGTGTTCATCTCCAACAGGTAGCATCTGCATTTCTTTTTAGAAGATTGTCCTCAGTCTATTGGGATGCGAATTGTCTATACACATAGAGACTCAGCAGTGCCTGGGAATTTATGTGCCCACCCACATTGGAAGTGGCTTTAATCAATGACTGAGGGATGCAGATGGGGAGAGTAGAAATGCGATCTTCCTTGTCTGAGGTCTGGATAACTGTCAGATGTAACTTTTTTTTAAGATTTTATTAAAAATTTTATTTATTTATTTATTCATGAGAGACAGAGACAGAGACACAGGAAGAGGGAGAAGCAGGCTCCATGCAGAGAGCCTGACGGGGGACTTGATCCCAGGTCTCCAGGATCAGGGCTTGGGCTGAAGGCGGCGCTAAACTGCTGAACCACTCAGGCTGCCCTCAGATGTAACTTAAACTCCAGAGCTCTTCATGGCATCAAGTGAGGCCACCCTCCGAGGTATCACACTCCTGCTTAGCTTCCTCTCTTTCCTTGTTCCACTTCCCTGTGTCCTTACAGGTCTCACCTGGCAGCACTTCCTTTACAAATCACCTGCACACTAATCTTTTTCTCAGAAGCAGCTTTTGGGGGCCTGACCTAAGCCTGCCAACATCTAGGCTAATCAGAGTACTTATGGTAAGCATGCCCAGGCACGCTGTGGGTACAACTGGCCTGAGTCTCATTTGGCTGTTTGTATGAATCCAGACAGGCCTTTCTCTCTAGAATGTTGGAGTGCAAGTGTAGGCATGGGATCAGTTGGGACTTGGTGGAACCAAGAGCTAGAGAAGAAAGACACTGGGGGCCTGGCGACATTGTTTGAGCCCCTGGCAGGGCCACCTTTAAGGGCATGCAATCTATGCAGTCACAAAAGGCTCTGAGCTTAGAAGGACCTTGAGCTAGTTTTAATGCTCTTACATGGTCATCTTGAAATTCTTAACAAGTTTTGAAAAAGGTCCTTGTACTTTCATTTTGTGCTGAGCCCTGCAAATTATATAGCTGGCTGTGTTGCCTGGATCTAACAATACCTGAAGCCACATTTCTCCTGGATTATTTCAATTTCACAACTCAGCAAATTTCCTTTGGGCTTCTGTCATTTGCAGCTTATAGAGAGCTTGGATCACAGTCTGGGTTCCCCTGGTTTCAAACATCAGAAACTCAGCCAGCTTAGCAGGACAAGAATTTGTTCAAGAGTATTAGATAACTCACAGAATCTCTGAGAGGTTTAGGGGAACAAAGCTGAAGGCCCACTGATAAAGAACCATGGCCAGATTCTATCACAAACAGAATACACCTCTGGACACAAGTATCGCATCCGTGCCCGCGACTCTGGTGCTTGGGACCTGTGTCCCTGGTAGCTGAAGACTCTGCTGCTCTGCTCAGCAGTGTGGACTCTGTGTGCCACCACAACCTCTAGGGCACTGGCTTCCTGCTCAGAGTCTCTGAGTGGATGTGTCAGATTGGTGGACCCCAAACCTGCCACCTGCAACTCAGTGGCAAGAACAGCTGGGCAAAAGAAATCCCAGCTTTTATCTGGAGGAGGCATGGGGGTCTTAAGCCAGGGAATTTCTCCCAAAGTAAGAAAGGGATTTAAAGACGGTGAGAATCGTCCCAATACCTTCTGCTTACATACATCTGACTTCTGCTGAGGGCTGTACATATGGGAAGTGCTTCATAAATATGGTTGATGCACACACTTTCAGCTGCTCTCAATGATTCTTGGGTCGCCCAAGGTGCCACCCCAACCAATCCTTGGGACATCCTATCCATCCTTGCCTTTTTAGGGGCTGCCCTGGGCCTGACTTCTGGCCCTACCTCCTTGGTAATCTACTATTTCCCACCTGCCTGGAATCACAACCAGGACAAGATGGGTACGTTTCTGTAAAGCAAAATATAGCCCAGCCTTAAGTTACAAGGTATTTGTTTACCTGGAGGCAGATGGAAAGGTGTCTGCTAGATTTTGTTTGCTGCCACAAAGCAAGTCCCACATACTTACTGCAGCTGGCAGGTAATAAACCTATTGCTATGCAAAAAAGATCTCTTTATTGTTAATAATTTTATGCCAATGTCCAGCTTGTTCAGAAGGAATATTTCTCAGAATCAGGGGTTAATAAAATAATGAACAAAATAAAATGTATAAAGTTAGTGATTATCAGTTTCCTTTGATGAATCAGCCCCAGCGTTTGTTATCACAGATCTGATGTAAAAATTAAATAGAAGAAAAAAGAGTGCCTTGGGCAGGGGCATGAAATCAGCATTTAAAAACAACTTTCATCCATTTTGTACCTTTGTATTGAATACATTGATTTCGAAGGAGAGGCTGGAATATAGAAGAGGGAATGGGCAGAGGGGCTGCTGCGGACATCATGATCCCCTCAAGGCGGGCTTCCTGGCTGTTCTGCAAGAGGCTCCAGGTGAGCTCTCCTAAAAAATTAGAACTCCTTGTTGTCAGAGCGGTGAGGTTGGGCAGACATCAGCAGGACCAGATTCATGTCCAATGCGTGTGTGACTGTGCCAGAGGCTTAGAACTGAGAAAGAGCAAAGAGAAGTTGCTTGTCTAAACCTCTGTCCTGGGTCAGCTCTTGGACTTGGTTTTTCTGAGGCTGCACTAATAGTTGAGGAGGGGTTGGCATGAATCGGGGCCCCTCTGAGATGCCACTCTCTCTCCCCTGGCTGGAAGAATTGACAAATAGGCCTTCATTCTCCCGGAGAGGCATTGCAGGATCCTTTGGAGTGTCCTTGAGGGTGTGTGGCCCTGAACTCTGTTTATCTGGAAATCAGCTGGCAGTGTGTGATGGGTGCTCAGTAAACATTTGCTACCTTGTTCATTTTAAACCTTAATCTCTGCTATTTCCACTACCTAGAGTATTCTTTCCCTTTCCTTGCTTCCCATCAGTCACTATAGTATCCTGGAATTTTGACAGAAAGCATTAAAACATAAAATAAAGTCATAAATCTTAAGAAAGCAGTGTTTTCCTGAGTGCCAGGAGTACACATGCACCCAGCAGACTGCCCTTTGGTCAGATTCACCTCCAAATCTCAAGCATCGCTCTCCCGTACAGCACAGGGAGTGTGGATAACCTGTGTTGAATTCTGTGTTACCTCTTTGAAGGAAGAAGCCACGTCCTCAGAACCAGCTCCCGAATAACCTATGCTGTATGTTTTCACTGACTTTGAAGCCCAAACAAAATAGATGAACAGTCACAAGGATGAGAAAGGAAAGTTGAGGATCCAGTTTTTAAGGAAGTCTTAGCTCTGCTCCCAAGTGCAAGTCTTCACAACTGATACAACTCTTTTTGTGCGATTCAGCAGAGACTCTCCCTGCCCAGGATCTTTTGGGCTGTGGTCTCACCTCCTGTCATCCATGGGAAGTGATAAGGATTTTCTCCATATTGGAGGGGAGATACAGAACCCACATAACTCAGCTACTGTCTCTGAGATGCCAGAGCACTCTCTCCCATACCTAGCAGAGCCCTTGCAATGGGTTTAAATTCATAAACTCATTTCTGGGCATTTTTGGATGAGAAGTCACCTCCTGAACTGAGGTTCTATGCTTACAGCCTCTGGAATCAGAGTGACCAAGTAGAGCGTCTTCCTTTCCCCCCCAAATTTGGCCAAGACAAATTCTTCACGACTGGTAGGCCAAGCTGCAACTCACCACCAAAATGCTTCTGAATCCTCTCTATTAAAAAGGATGCATAAATTCTCAAAGGTGGCGAAAACATTTTTTCAGAAGAAAACACATGCTGGAAGGACACACACAAAACACACTGTAGAGTGCCCTCCCCATTTTGAACTTTAAAGCAACCCTGGGTTCCTGAACCCAGGAAACAATATGGTCTCCTCGTGTAGGGCATGCTTGTGGTTATGAACTCCAGCTCTGCCACTTTCCATCGTGGGATCTTAGGCAAGCTACTTGACCTCTGGATCTCAAGTTGGTCATCTGCAAAATGGGGCTAATTATTATACAGTCTCATAGGGATGCGGTGGAGATTAACGAGACAGGCAGGTGGTGGACTTAGCATGGTACCTGGAACATACAGTAGGAGCTCAAAGCTCCTACTGTCCGTCAGATGTGATTGTGGGAGAGGCATGGCCTGGCAGGAGTCTGGAATACTGAGAGAGGCTCTCTTGAGGGGTGTAGGACCATGAACAGGGGTTGGGGCCAGCAGTGGATGCCGTTGCTCTGTAGAATCTGAGCCAGGAGGCTTCAACTCTGGCTTCTCTAGCATAGATGGCTTCCTCTGCATGAATGACCTTGAAAATAGATAAACTATGAGGCCAAAAAGTTTTGCCCTCTGTGACTAACTCGTCTAATTATTACTCCCTGGGGTTTGACTGGTCAAAGATGAGCTCAAGGGAAAAGGGGTCAGATTCCAATAGGACTTCTATCCACTACATAGGAATTTGGAGTTTTCTGGAAACTAGAACATACCTTCCAAGGATTTTAAGCAGAAGGGTGGAAGGAAACATCATCAGAATGATGTTTCTGGAAAAAAAAAAAAGTCACAAGGGAAGATGTTGTACATCCATGTGTCCATAGGAGGCCATACAGTCAGGTAGGAGGTAGAAAGTGAGGGACACCAGCTGGGGACCCTCCAGTCATTCAGGTAAGAGATGACCCATGTAGAAAAAGACCAGGCAATGGGAATGGAGGAGGGGGAGTGAGGAGAGAATGGACATGAGAGAGAGCAAAGGGTAAAATTAGCTGTGTCTGGTGAGTGGTTGGGTGCAGGAGCCGGGCAGGATGGAGTGTGGCTCTCAAGTTTCTAGCTTCAACACATTGCCCAAGGCAGGAGGAAGGGCAGGTTTAGGGGAAGATGAACTTGCAGACAAGCTGAATTTGGGGTAATTGTGGGAGGCTCCAGTGGTGGTTGCTCCCCATAGATGCAGGCCCAGAGCGTGGTGCAGTCTGCCCCAGGTGTTAGCTCCAGCTGTGGATGAGCTGCCCAAGAGGGCAAACTGACCACAAACAGCAACAGCTTCAGTGTCAAACCAGTCCCAGCTGAGTAACCAACCAGCATGATCTCAGCATAGCTATATATACTGCCTACCCCAAGGGTACAGGCTACACCTCCCAAGGCTGCTGCTTTTGGAGAAGCAATAGGGAGAAGCAATAGGGAGACTCCAGGTCAGGACAGAGGCTGGGGACATGAGCAGTCTCGGAGGAGTGTTAGCCCTCCCCTCTGTTCCCTGGCCTTACGTACAGCTGCCCTACTCTCCTCACGCTTCACATATGCCACCATCGAGTGGGAGGAAAGCCTGCCCCTATGAGAATTCTTCACCTGCCCTGAATCCCTGGGGATGCCTGCCAAGAGCACTGGGACTCTGGGGAGCTTTGCTTTCTTGCCTCTGAAGCTCTGCAGAGCCCTAGCTGTCAGCAGGAAACAGGAGGGCAGATTCCCTGAGGCTTGGCATTACTGTGGAGGAAGCACATTAGCTCCAGGAGCCTCCACTCTGGCCAAGGAGGAGGCGAGTGTGGCGGCTGTGCCTGGTAGCAGGTTCCCAGGTGAGTATTGGAAGGTGCAATCGACAGCTGCCAACGAAAGAAAGAACACACCAAGTAAAGCAAAGAACCAAGTAAAGCAAAGATGAGTAAAACGACTCCGTCTCCCTGAGAGCCTGCCCGAAGCACAAAATTGACCGCTGGGTCCTCTATAATTAGGGATGTTATTGATTTACTTATTGTAGACCTTGTGGATGCACTGTGCAAAACAGCATCTCTTAACTGTATCACACAATGCTGTCTCTCTACAGTTTGATGGTGCAGAAGCATCTTTACCTAATTTCCAGGATTTCGACTATGTGATATTAGAGCTTTATCTGTGTTCTAGAATCAGTGACCGAAGTTGCTGAGAAGAGCCTTGGTGTTAATGATGATCTGATTTGAGCCTGGGGAAGCAAGGCTGAAATTTTTTTTCTCCTGGTCTGGAATTCAGGACCAGTACAGTCCATGTTGCTAACTCCTTTCCTCTTGGCTTCAACGCAAGCCTCCACTTTGGTGTTGTGGTTAATTGTGTCCTAAAGCAGAGTTTCTCAACCTCAGCATTATTGACATTCTGGGGCCTGAAAATTCTTTGTTTTTCAGGGATGTCCTGTGCATGGTAGGATTTAGCAGCATCCCTGGCATCTAGGTGCTAGTAGCAGTCCCTCAAATTGATAACCAAAAATATTTCCAGACATTGCTAAATATCCTTTGGTGGCAAAATCACCTGTACTTGAAAATCACTGGTCAGAAGGAGGGCCTCTGGTTAGAAGCAGTATCTGCCTCTAATATAAAGTATGTGGAGCCCAATTCTGCCCTGAGATTTGCCCCTGAGAAAAGGGAGGAGGGTATGGACATGCGACTATAAACATCATTCCGAATAAGGAGATAGCCTCCTTGTCACATCCCTTGGGTGAGCCAGGTTTTAAACTCTGGTACCTACCTCACTGGGGATTTCTGATGGATCATAGATGCAGCTTTAGAAAATGTTGAATTGAAAGCACAAAGCTTGTTTTCTTGCTAAGTTTCTTTTAGACACACCAAAATCTCAAATTGGTGCTAGCCTCTTATCCACCTCAGCAACATACCTTTGCTATTTTTCCTCTTTTTCTTCCATTTTCTCTCTCATATTAGCTTTTCTGCTGTGTTTCACAGTATCATTGTTTTAGTTGTTACTCTAGAAATTATAAAGTGTGTCTTTAACTTATTGTAGTCTATCTTAAATCAGTATTTTTACCACATCCTGAATAGCACAAGACCCTTACAACAGTTTAAATCCATGTATCTCTGTCCTGCCTTTCACTCTCATTGTCATATATTTTACTTCTACGTATGTCATGTTATTATTACTCTTGGTCTAAACAGTCCATAGTTTTTTATATTTAACTTTTTAGTTTCACTACCTTTCTTCCTGTACTTCCTTCCTTCTAACTGGGATCAGTTTCTATCCACATAAAGAAGTTTCTTTAGTTATTTCTTCTCTTTTGACCCAGGGAGAGCAGGCCTCAGGAAAAGAACATTTCTCAGACATTAATATCTGAATTTAGTCAAAACAGTTTTGATTCCCCTATGTTTATTGCAGTTCTCCTTTATTAAAAAAACTGATTATTTTTTCCATTTAATTTATCAAAGTAATACATTGGGTTGATTTAAAGAAAAATATTGAGCAAATAATTGTCCAGATGGTACAGATCAAAAACTGAGAAGGTGGTACGGAGGTTTTCAAAAGTTGGTGCTGATAGCTTATGAGTTTCAGGTATTTGTATAGCTCTAGGTTGCTTACAGTTACCTTGTAGTTATTCTTTGATAACCGCCATTTACAGCATAAACACTAGGTGTTAGGCAATGTGCTAAAGACCCATACTAACCACAGGTCAGGTTTTTATAATTATGATCAACTGATATCCCATTTTTCTTTAATTACCAAATTTCCCATACTTGTCAGCTTTATTCATTTACTCAGTAAATGGTATCAGGCATCTTCTCTGTGCTGGTCCTGGGTTTGGTGCTCAGCATTATGTGGAGACCAAAAGCTCTCCTATAGCTGTGCTTACTGCAGAAGGCAGACATCAATCTAAAAATCCCCAAAGCTATTATGTAATTGCAAACTAGCTGAGGGCTAGAAAGAGGAACAATGCACTACCAGGGGTTCTGGCACGGTCTGAGAGATTAGGGGGGAACTCTCTGAGGTTACTCAGCTAAGAGACTCTCCTCTTGCCCCCATTTGTTTCACCTGGTCCCTCTCCCAGACCCTTTCGGTCTCCACTTATTTCCCCAGAGCTCTTCTCTGATCTCTGCATCCAGTTAGATAGTTAGGCAGCCTGGAACCTAGTGAACACTCTAGCCTTTTCCTTTTAGGGAATGTCACATCATTATAATCACAGTTGGCCCTTGAATAGCATGGGCTTGAATTGCATGGATCCATTTACCCGTGGATTTTTTTTACAGCACAGTACTGTAAATGTACTTTTTCTTTCTCATGATTTTCTTTTTTCTCTGGTTCGCTTTAAGAATAAAGAATATAATACATATAATACACAAAATATGTGTTAATCAACTGTTATTGTCTTTTTAATTTAAAGATTTTATTTATTTATTTATGAGAGACACAGAGAGAGGCAGAGACATAGGCAGAAGGAGAAGCAGGATCCCCTCAGGGAGCCTGATGCGGGACTTGATCCTAGGACCTCGGGATCATGCCCTTAGCTGAAGGCAGATGCTCAACCACTGAGCCACTCAGATGATCCCCAAATATTTATGTTATCAGTAAGGCTTCCTGGCAATAGTATATTATTATACACAGATTTTCAACTGTGCAGAGGAGAGGGGTGGTGCCTCTAACTCCTGTGTTATCAAGGGTCAACCGTACATAATTATTTGGGTCATCATTTGTTCAGTATCTGAGAGCTCATTGGACTCTAAGTTTCACAAAGGCTGAGAATATGTTTATCATGTTTGCTGCTATGTAACCTGTTCCTAGTACACAGTAGGCTCTCAGCAACATGGATGAAGCAAACCAAACCTCTCCTGACCTCAGGTTCATCTATAAAAATGAGTATAATGGTATTGAACTCACTAGCATTTGTTTTCGTTTTTGTATTTTGTAAAAACAAAATAAATGTGTGAAGTACAAGATATGTAGATAGCTTTATATGTTATTCCCTGCCTCTTTTTTTTTTTTTTTTGCTTACCCACCAGAAGATGCCTGCTTCCTTGTTTTTTTGTTGTTGTTTTTGTTTAAATTTCTTCCCTGCAATTCTACATTAGCCCATTCTCAGAGCTCCACATTCTTCTCCCCTCTGCATCATAAGTCGTCACCCAGGCAGGCTTCCAGTTTTCCCCTGTAGTTAGGGAAGACTTCTCCCCAGCCTGTGGTCTCTGGCAAACATTTGCTCAATCATGAACAGATTTACAACTTAATTACAGGTCACTGACGCTGGCCCCAGTCAGACTGGGGATGCTCCAAAACTCACCTTTGATGGGGAGAAGGATTAATTAAATCCCTTAATAAAATCCTTTATCCCCACCAAAAAGAAAACAGAAATAGTTCTTGTGCACTTTTAGGAAGAGTAAACACATAGCCCATTGTCACCAAGCTGAGAAGGCCGTGGAGCACATCAGAACAAGTGCTCCATTTCACAGGTTAGGAAACTGAGGACCAAGGAGCATAGCTAGTTACTGGCCGAATTCAAACCGGCGTCAGGACCAAGACTTTTGATGTTGTCCTTTAGCAGCCACTGGCTTAAATGATATATCGTTTCCCTTCTTGCCCACATTTAACAAATGAACATTTTTCTGGGCAACTAGACTGTTTCTTTATGTCATGAAAGGGGAGTAATCAATTAATTCAACAACATTTTCTGTATACCAACTCTGGGCCAGATACTGGGCCAGGGATAGGGTAAGCAAAGATAATAGGGTAAGTTCACCAAGCCTCACCCAGGAGAATGGTTGAATTCTGGGACATCTATACATAGGCAAATTCTGGGTTGAATGTTCAGTCCAATTCCTTCCACATCTTTATTCTTGGCTTCTTTTCATCAAGAGAAAAAACAAGATTAAGGGCTTGCTAGAAAGAATTACTTAAGTGACTTTGTTTTTCTTTGTGGGTTTTAAAATTTTTTTTAATTTTTTAAATTTATTTATTTATTTATTTATTTATTTATTTATTTATTTATTTATTTTTGAGAGAGAGAGAGAAGGGGCAGAAGGAGAAGGGGACAGAAAATCCCAAGCAGGCAGGATGCCCAATATGGAGTCCAACACCTGGCCCGATCCCATGACCTCAAGACCAGGACGCAAGCTGAAACCAAGAGTTGGACACTCAACCAACTGACATGTCCAGATGCTCTGATTTTGTTTTTCTTTATCTCTGCTTCTCCCCTGACAAGTTTGTACTCAAAAGTATGAGGGCTCCCCTGGAAAAGAGAAGGTGCAGGGCAAATCTACACTTGTTCTTAGCTGCTGTGTTCCTCACTCCAGCCTTCTATTCCTATTTACCCCTTCCCACTGGCTGGACTTTGGTTCCTGCCTGGGAAGAGGCAGGCAGTCCAGTGGGATCCCCAAAACTTACCTCATTTGTCTTCCGAGGTTTCTGTAGAAATTCTGATCTCTGCCGGTTGGCCTTGTCATCTGGCATTTGGTCCTTTCTGCTTCTTATTTGCATTGCTTTGATTACTAACATGCTGTTGGGTCAGTCTGCGTGTACTTTTGGTTTCTATTAAACTGCTCTATAGAACTTACTGTGATGAAGGAAATGCTCTATAATCTGTGCCTTCCAAACAGTAATCACTAGCTAGTGTAGCTAGTGAGAACTTGAAATGTGGCTAATATGACTGAGGAATTGAATTTTTAACTTTGTTTACTTTTAATTCATTTAAATTTAAAAAGCCACAAATAGTGGCTACACAAGCCAGACAGTGCAGGTCTAAAAAGAGACTGCCTGGCCTGGATCAGTAACATATCTTTGGGCTTTCATATTCATGGACCACCTACACTCTTGACATTATCCACCTACTCATCCATCTATCAATCCATCCCAGAGATTGCCACTTGTGCCACACTCCCAGATGTAGGTTGAGAACACAGAGGTGAATCACACTGAACCTTAACCCCTAGGAAATCCATAGCCAGGGAGAGGGAGAGAGATAAATGAACATGGCCACCATTACATCCTTCCTGGTATGATTAATAGACTTCAGAACAATGGTAGGGACACAAAAATGGATGTGATCAGTTCTACTTAGGTTTGGGCAGGTGGCCGGTCAGAGAGGGCATAGCTTTTGTGATTAGTCTTGTAAGAAAGGAAGAGGAATATTTAGCAATATGCTATTTTGTGTATCTCTAGCACCTTTCTGAAATCCTATGAGTTAATCTTTTGTACCTTGAACTAAAGACCAAACTGGAGGTCTCAGGGGTGGAGGTGGATTGAAGAGTAATTGATTCTTTTTAATGTCCTGCTTAGATATTTGGATACTAGTTATGATTAACTTTTCCAGATATTTCAAGATACAAATAAGTGAACTAAATTCCACTGAAAGGAAAATTAGCTTTTTTCCAGGTGCCCTGGTTGTTGTCCAAGGAAAGAAAAGAGATGGCCAGACAGTTTTCCTTTTCTTTTTCTTTTTTCCTGCCAATGGGCCTTTATAACTTTTGGGAAAATAAAGAAATTGTTACCATTCATATTTATTCTCTTTCATAATCACGTGATTCTGTTTTTAAAAAAAAAAGGGAGGGTTTTTTGTTTTTTTGGGTTTTTTTTGGGGGGTTTTTTTTTTTTTTTGGTTGAAAGAGAGATCAAGTATGTATACCAGAATTATGGTAGGGGGAGAGGGGTAGAGGGAGAGATAGAATCCTAAGCAGGCTCCATGCCCAGCACAAAGCCTGACACGTAGCTTGATTTCACAACCCCAGATCATGACCTTAGCTGGATGCTTAACTGACTGAACTACCCAGGCACCCCTGTTAAAGAGTTTTTAAAAACCCCTGATGATTTAAACTATCTTTTAGAAGTGTGTAGAAAGATAAGAATTCCAAGATGTCAGAAAGAATGAAAGCCCTTCTTCCTTAAGACACATGTTGGTGTCACATAGGACATCAGTAGTATTTTGTCTGTTCCAACACTCTCCTTCCTTGGTCTGGGGGATTGCACATCTCTAGCTTCAAACATGATGGGTGGGGGCAGGCAGTCAGGAGACTCTCTGATCCCTTCATAGGGAGTCATGTGACCCAAGTAAGACCAATCAGGGTCCTTCTCAGATTTTTCAGTTGGTGTTGGAGAAGGGCCCTATCCCTGGGGTTATGGATCAATAAGGAATTGGAGAATGCTGGCCTTCTTCCTAGCCACCCAGAGAAAGTCTGTCTGCTAAGAGAAAATAAGCCACACAGAAGCAAAGAAGAGCTTTGAACTGTTCAACAGGATTAGAGAAAATGGGTCAATTAAGAGAATCCAAATGTAAGTGGTTCATTGAGAACACTCAGTGTGGTAGAGATATAAACACAAGATTTTTTTTTTCCTACTCATTGCTGTGCTCTGTAATATCTACTTCTTTGATCTCTAATTTATCTTGGCAGATTCCATAACTTTCTGGCCACGTCCAGTGATTAAACACAACCAGGTCCCATTAAAAGCACCAATTTTCTATCCAATGCCATTTCTCCTCTGCCACTGCTGTCTAGACTTGTGGCTCAGAGAACTTATATGGATGAAAAACATGGTCTTCTTTTCCCTTATTCCCCCTCCCTCTGTTTCTAGCTTTCTGCACTGAGGCAGTGGGGGAAGAATGGGAAGAAGGGGCCAACTTATATGACTCTTATGTGGTGAGGTGGTCTTGGTTTTTCTCTGGTTCAATCCGGTTCTGTCAGAAGCTTGAGGTCTTTTTGGATATGGCCATCTCTGAATAGAGTATGTGGTTTTCCTGGGAGCAATACTCAGTTTTGTTCCATCTCTTTCTACTGCTAAAGACTCTTCAGAGGTGACCATGTCTCCCCACAGGCAGTTCAGGTCCAAATATCCTTTCAGAAGGAATGTCTCCTCTCTTGCCTGGGGGACACTCGGGCAGCCCCATACTTCCTGCCTCCCCTTTTACCTCTGTGTTTCTTCTGTTGAAGTGAAGATGCCCCCCTTTTTTTTCTTCCTGGGAACTCTTATGAGTCTTTTCTTCAAATAAGATGAAGATGTTCACATGTACTCTTCACCTTCAGGAGACATTTACAAATTCCCTGAGCACTCTCCAAACATGTTCCTCTCTGCCTGTTGTCAGCGCTAGAGAAAGCCAGGGAGGAGATGAAATCTTTTCTTCTTATAGATATCCCAAATATCCATGAGTGATTTTCCTGATCCATTCTGCCCACTGGTGTGAAGAGAAATTTCTCCTATCTCCCCATCATTAGTGGGGAGGCATGTCATTTAGTCTTGACAGGGACACTGTGCTTACCAAAAAGCCACACAGAACTCTCCATTGGTCCCCACTTCCTTTCTTCTCCCCAGTGTTTCCATATAGGTACTACCCAGGGGCAGGGCTGATGATTGATTATAGAATGAACACTGCTGCTGCCTCTTAGGAAGCCATGAGGGAGGTGCCATCTTTTTAGAATGTGGAGGTCATTAGCACTAAGGGCATGAGTGTCAATTCTATGTTGATAAGAAGGCCCAGTCAGAGCATGTTACAATCATTGGTAAAGGGTCTTCCCACTAGAACAAAAGACACAAAGTAAGAATCCATTATTCAATGGCCTCAGGTAATTTTTCCTGATGAGTTTGGATTTCAGACAGGCTATGAATGTTTATGCAGATATCCATAGGTGGGGAGGACTAAAAACCTGCAAAATGCCGAATAAGATGCTTACCCTAGGATGGGTACCTTACCAACAGGCCAGTGTACAAATATACTTGAAGAGAGATTCCATAGGTTGGAAAATATATCCTCATCTATAAAACTGCCACTAATATGAAAAGATGTCTGCTTCATCCACTGACTACCTGTGTGACCCAAGGCAATCACTTTTGCTCTTCTCAATTTCATTTTCCTCATCTGCAAGGTGGACACTACTATTGACCTTGTTGTGTGAAATAGAGAACCACCATGAGTCCTGTAAGCAGTACATTTTAGTCTGTTTCTGTTCCTATTCTTTATAACAAAGATGACATCAGGGCTTTACTTCTCAAAATGAATAGGTTTAGTAGATTTCTTCCCACCAAGAGGGATGGAGTTGGATTGGTGAGGGGGAAATATCTAGGAGCTAATGTAGATACTATGGGTATAGCTGCTCAGCTCCCAGCAGTTGCTGTAGGGCCTTGTCTTTGCTATACCTCTAGTCTCTTCAGGGAATGGCTCTTCCTCCAACTGATACCTAAAGTTGCATGAGGTTTTAGTAAAGACTGTCATTCCTGGGAACCCATGCTCTTGACCTGATGTGGCCAGTCACAGTGCTTCAGCCCCTGACAACAGTGATTGGTCTTGGGTTGGAGACATAAGGGTCTTTTCTGGGATTTATCTAATTGGAGATTTCTTCTTTGATGATGAAGTTGGCACACGTTCTAGAGTTCCAGGGAACCATGGTTTCATTTCATGAAAGGAAATGCAGCCTCCTAACAGAGAGCAGAGGAAAGAGATGAGGTGGGGGAATTGGACTGCCATTGTGTCCCTGGTTCCAGGTGGTCTTGCCTTCTTATGCTGTAGTTCTAATAGATAGTAATTTTTGCCTCTTTTGCTGAAGCTATTTTGAAATGAGTTTCTGTCACTGAGAACCAAGTGAGCCCTGACCAGTATAGATCTCTTCCCCTTGAGATTAAATATTGATACCAGGTTCATTGCTGATGGGTTTAGAAATACTCTGCTGGGCTAGTTGCTTTCTGAAGAGATTCAAATGATAGGTCAAGGGTGACTTTAAATTGGGAGTACTTCTAGGGTGAGCCTACTAGAATTGCCATATAAATATTTTCTTCAAATGGGTCCCTCTGAATTGTCTCCAGTGGCCTCCTAGGTATAAAGCAAGTCTCCACAGACTTTGTCTTGGTCTTAATCTGGCTCCTGTTTTCCTGGGAAAGGAGAGTGCTTTCCCATCTGTCCCCAAAGGTTCCTGACCTGGCTGTAGACTGTTCTGCTCTATTGCCTTTATAGATTATACCTTGCCCTCCGCCCCCCAGGCTAGAGTCTTTATGAGAAATTGTAACTCTTGAAAATCCATATGGGTTCCTTGAAGCTTCTTCAGGTGGTTCTTTTTTTTTTTTTTTTCAGACATTTTATTTATTCATGAGAGGCACACGGAGAGAGGCAGAGACATAGGCAGAGGGAGAAGCAGGCTCCTTGTGGGGAGCCTGATGCCGGACTCGATCCCAGGACCCTGGGATCACGCCCTGAGCCGAAGGCAGATGCTTAACCATTGAGCCACCCAGGCATCCTTTCGGCTGATTCTTAAAGCTGGTTCCACTCTATGGAAATGCTTGGTTCCTTTGCTTCTTCTCCTGTCTGAGCTCTGGGGCCTGAGCTTACAGGGACAATGTGGCCTCAATGGCAGCTTCCAGTGCCTGTTTGTAACACTTCTATTCTGCTGCTGCTCTACTCCCTGTCATTTCCTTTTTTAATTTTTTTTAAAATTTTTATTTATTTATGATAGTCACAGAGAGAGAGAGAGAGAGAGAGGCAGAGACACAGGCAGACGGAGAAGCAGGCTCCATGCACCGGGAGCCCGAAGTGGGACTCGATTCCAGGTCTCCAGGATCGCGCCCTGGGCCAAAGGCAGGCGCCAAACCGCTGCGCCACCCAGGGATCCCCTCCCTGTCGTTTCCAATGAAGGGAAGGGACCTTGGAATCACAAAGAACTGGGTCTAACCCTTGGCCCTATTATTTTCTAGCTGGGTAAATTTGGGCACAAACTTCATCTTGCTGAACCTTGGGCTATTCATTCATAAAATGGTAATATTAATCGTACCTCCCTCATGGGGTCACTGACCCTCTAACCAAGCCCCCTCCCTTCAGTTGTATATTTGAAATAGGAACTGCCCAAAGGAAAGGCACAGAGTGCTAGACAGATGAAGCACTGATGTTCTTGTGACCCCAAATGTCTTTACTAATGGCAAGGCTCGTGGCACACTTTTCTGGAATGTGCTGTCATCTGTTAATACTTTAACATGCAATCACTTGGGCCTGTCTGAGTCAACACCTGAGCTGCTGCTGCCTCTGTTCTAGCTTAGATCATTGGTGATTTCTAGAGGACTGAAGGCTGTGTTCATCCATGAAGGTTGTAATACATCATTGTTTTTTTAAGCACCAAAAATTCTCTCTGGTCAGCTTGTAAAATATTTTCAACAATTTGCCTCAATCCAATGCCTCTTAGGGAAAAGCTATACATTTTAGGATTATAACTCCCAGAAGAGTGCCTAGTTTCACCCAAGAATGGTTGCTCACATGAGCAATTCTGAATATTCTATTTATATGAGATGATGGATGTTAACTCAACCTATTGCTGTAATAATTTCATGACATATGTAAATCAAGCTATCATGCTATATACCTTAAACTTACATGGTGATATATATAATTATTTCTTCAATAAAACTGGAAAAAAATAAAGAAACCACCAAGCTCAGGATGGGCAGAGAAAATGTTGAAGAAATAAGAAGTTAAAATGTAAAAGAAAAATCTGTATCTAGTTCCCAATATCCATAGGCATCTTAATTTGCAAGCAAGTATGCTCTTTGAAGAGTGCTTTCTGTGACTTGATCCCTATTTTCCCAAGTTTGAGATGGAGAATAATGATGACTTTAATTTAAGGAACCTATTCAGCACAGACAACAGATTGGGTACTGAGTGGCACCAAGGACACAAAAATGATCAAAAGACACCATTCTTACCTGATGACATTGCAAATGTTTGTAGTATACTATGATAAATGTGGTGCTTGAGATGTGTATAGGATGAGGAGCAGCTTGGCCAACTCAGAAGAGATCGCAAGTGGATCTTACAGTCATGCACCAGGAAACCAACCATGAGCTGGGCAAGCATTATGCACTTCCTGCTGTTCTCAAAACATATCTTAGCATGCTTTTACTACAGAGCCTTTGCACATTTGATTTTTTTTTTGTCCAGATTACCTTTTCTGCAAATATCCTAATGGATCACTCTCTTACTTTATCCAACATCCACATTCAAATGCTATTTTATCAGAGTAGGCCTTCCCCTGACCATCCCAAATAAACGACTACCCTCAACACATTTAGTTTCTATTTCATACCTGGCTCTATTTTTCTTCATTGTATTTATCACCACTAACATATTATATGTTTGTTTTTATCTGTCATCTTTTGACACACACACACACACACACACACACACAACTGTTAAAATTAAGAAAGCAGGGACCTAGTATTTTTTTCCTACTTCTGTGTCCCCAATACTTAAAACAGTGTTTGCCACAGAGCATATGCTCAGTAAATACAAATTATAAATGGGAGAAGAGACTAAGATGCCAGGATGGTTCAAACTTGATCTCTTCATTAGTATTGTGCAGTTTGCTTGGGGAAAAGAATAGTCCAACAAAATAGAAAAAAACAAACAAACATGGTTGCTGGTTTAATTAAAATGTGTGTAAAATGCTAGTAAAACTTAGAGGAAAAAGCTATTCATTTCTTCTTTGTGGAGAGACAGTGAAGAAGGAGGTGATATCTCAGAGAAGGTCACATTTCACCTGGGTCCTGAAACATAAATGCAAGTTTGCCAGGCAAAATGGGGATTAAGAATAGTAGCAGTGTCGGTGGGTGCACTACCCATATTCCTGAGCTCACTGTCCACTGTATGGTACAGCTGCTTACTGAATGCACGTACAGCTCTTGGCCTGAGGCTTTCTCTTGGAAGTGTGCTAGGCAGGCTGTAGAAGTGCTGATGAGCTAGGACCCAGAAACAGCCCTCAGCCTGTGGTGGATGGGCATTGGAGGAGAGGTGCCCCAACATTTTGCCCCTCCAGTGGAACAGCTTGGAAGTGCACATTATGCTGTTTGTATGAAGCCTCTGAGGGGGCTGGGTCTCTCTCATTCACAGTAATAGGTTTGATAACACATTCTTTATTGACTTTCTTTCCTTCCCCACCTCACTTCCTCACTCCCCTTCAGTGTTTCCTGAGGTCACTTCTCAAACAATTTCCTTTTGAATTCTTGCCTCAAGACTACTGCCAGGAGAACCACCTAAGGCAGCCATGGTCACAGAAGCAGCAGGGACATGGACAAAGGGGGCTGGACTGCACCCTGCAAGCCTGGCAGATGGAGAGACCAGAGCAAGAGCTACAACTGTGGCTGGTCAGCAGCTCAACTGTGAGATGTCTCTACACATCAGGTTGAATAGCAACAAGATTATGCTGACAAGCACATGGAACATTAGCTTGGAGCCAGCATTTCCTCCTTTCTCAGCTATAGCTTTTTAGATGCTGAATTAAATTTTTACTTTTTCATCATTCTGTTTGCTACCCTTTCATTCCAGATCTTTTCTTCTCTCTTAGTCATTGGAAGAGAAATGATAGCTCTGCTGCAGGACCCAAACCTCTCTTGTGTGAAGTGGGCCTTGGGAAATGTCACTGGGACCTCTCTCTGGGCAGAAAGTGCCCAACATAGAAATGCTACCTGGTAGTAAGCACATCATGGCCCCAGAGCAGATACCCACAGGCGGGCAGGTATGACAAATGGGTGGCCTAGGCAAAGGGAAGGAAGATGGATACAGGAAATGGGGGACATAGTGTGGGATTATTTGTTCCTTTGGAATTGTACATTCACATCAGGCATCATCATCTTTTCAGTGAAGTCTCCTTGTCTGAGTGATCAATTGTTCTGAGAGATCATTAAATAGTATTCAAGGCAGGGACACTCGAAGAAGGGCTGCTTCTGAATGGGGATGACAAGAGTAGCAAGTGTTTTGAGATATAAATCCATTCCCATTATGGCTGTAAATCTTGCAAAGAAGGGGATGCTGAGACCTGGTGGTGCAAGTTCTTATGGCTCCCAGTGTGCTTTCCCTAGATAAGTGACCAGGGGACCTTTGTATGATCCAGTAGGCTGAGAGGAAATTGAGCTGCCAAGCCATATGAAGCTCCTGCTAGAGATTTGGAGGAAGATGAATGGTACTTAAGCAACAAGAAGAGCGTGAAATCAAACCATTAAAAAAACAATTTCAAGTCCAGTCAACTTCCCTCACCTTCTTTTCACTGTGATAAAGCCCCTAAAAGTCATTGGATCGTTCCTTTGATCTTGCTCAAGTTGGTGTGTTGACTTTCTCACCATTTTCCGTTGGGACCTACAGGTACTCCTTGCATTGGGGAAATGCTGCCTCTGGGAAAGTATGGGGAGAGGAGAGGCTCTTCCATACCCTACCCCCCATTTCTCTCATTGTTTTCTCATTTCTCTGGGGATGAAGCTGGGGTTCTTGGAGTTGAAGTCACTAAGGTTGTCTGCAGGCATACCTAGGAGAGAGTCTCACTAGGCTTATTCTCTTATTTTTAAAAAGTTCTTTTATCCCATCTGAGATATCTGTCACTTTCTACCCCAGAAAATGTGAGGTCCTGAATGGACAGATGTGGCTTTTCAGCCCATAGAACAGGGTGCCTTTAAATCTGGTGGCTGTGACAGTGGTGGGTATCACCTAGGACGACACAAATCCTTCCTTCTGCTCACAAAACCCAACTTCTATTTTTTGGTTTTTAATTTAAAAATTAATTATATAAATTATAGAGAAATGAATTATCCTTGTGAGAAATTAAATCAGAATCCTTCGGATAAGACTAAAGGCCACTTTGACCAACAGTGCCCCACCTCCTCAAAGAGGTAACAGCTATCATACCCTTCTTGTCCTTTTTCTACTCATTAACATATACGTTAATGTACTTATATCCCCACAGAAAACATAAAGAATATGTGCTTAAATATATTAAAGCCATCATATTTTATATGCTATACTGCAACTTATTTTTCCATTTGACAGTCCTTCAGGCTGGTAGGATTGAACTCAGAAGCTACCTTTCTGGTCACACAGCTGGGAGGGCATGAAGGAGGCTGAAACTCAGCCCATCTCTGCTAGCTTAGCCCAAAGGGAGGGCTGCTTTTCCCTAACTTGTTTACCCAGATGGGGTATCTTTCTCTAATTCATGCAAAGGTATGGTATATAAGTAGGATATGGTGGCCCTGATGGATCTTCTATGCTCTATTTAATTGATGGTAGTATTCCATAGTGTGGATCGATTGCGTTATATGTATTCATCCCCATGGTTAGACACTTAAGTTGTTCTAATTTCTCACCATTGTAGGCAATACTGCCACAAACAGTCTTATATATGTCTCTGTGTCCACTCATGTAGCTGTTTCTCTAGAGAAGTATTGGGATTACTGAGTCATAGGAATGCACATTTTAAATTATACTAGACCATGAAAACTTGTCTTCTGAAGGTCCCTTCCAACATGCAGTCCCATATAAGAGTGCCCATTTCCATCAACCTTACCAACATTTAATGCTGCCCAACTTGGATATTTCCTAATTTTCTTCCTCTTCTTAACATACATCTGGTCAACCCAACTGTCCTGGGGTTGTTCCAAATCTATTGTCTTATTTTGCCCTGGTTTCTTCATTAGCTGGATTTCAATTTTGGTTCTCTGGCCATCTGAGCTTTACGCTCCTTGGTCCATCTACTCTGACAAGGAGCATTTGTCTCATTTGGTCTGAATTCCAGGTGGCAGATAGGCAGAACAACTCTGCTTCAACCTAACTGTGGTACATGGGCCAGTTGCTTGTCTGGGCCTCAGTTTCCCCATCTGTACCAGAAAGGAACTAGGTTACAGAAGCTCCAGGATCCTACCTCTCAAGTTTTGGCCTGAATAAGATTTTAAAATTTCACTTTAAAAAGGCACTTTTGCCCCCATCAGAGTTAGCCACTGTTTGGTCTGGTTGAAATGCTTACTATGAATGCACACAGTCAGACATGAAGCATTTGAAGAGGTAATGGGTAGGTACACATTTTATTGCTCCAATGATTTATATCACCATTCATCTCTGTTTTTCATGGGTGGGGATGGTGATGGAGAAAGAATTTTCTGGTCTGTGCAAGCTGTCAACCAGGTAGTGAATATTTCTCAGGTAAATCAGTTCCACTTTTGCCTCTATAGTCACTTTCTTCTTGGTCTTCAGGCCACAGCTTCCTCATTCATTCAAATATTTATTGAGCTTCCTTATTCATACTCAAATATTTATTGAGTACCTAAATGTCCTTTGCTTCATGGTTACTTTTGGAAGGAGTGAGAGTAGAAGATGCAAGATAATGGAAAGCACTTGTGTGAGCTCTCATAGGTTTTGTTCAGTGTTGTTTAATAGAACAGTTTGAGATAGCAGAAAAGTTCTGTAAAATCTATGCTGTCCAATATGGACCAACTCCTAAATGCCTTGGAGGAAGCAATACAATGCTGGGGACTTTGCAGCAAGTACTCTAAAATTCAGTCCTCTCAATCTTTTCTTTGATGCCTCAATCTCTTAATTTGTAGAGAATTGTTTTGAGGATCAAAGGATGTAGAATGTCTATACCTGGCACAGAGCCTGGCCCGTTGTAGATTCCAATTCCCCTCTGTGTGTTATCTTGGTTCTCAGGATTCCTAATACGCTTTAAACAAGTAAAAGTTTCCACTCAGAGAGCAGAGACTATGCTTCTGGGAAGGGTAGGCTGAAGAGGCCACCTCCCCTTTCAGAGGCTTCCCAAGCCTCAGACTCAGAATCACCCAGGTGAGTTGCACAACTTTATGGGCACCACAAGTTGTATCACTCTCATTGTAGGGATTTTCAATGGTGGGAATTCACCTCCCCACTACTGCCTACCTAGACAGGTGCTAGAACGTAATATGTGCTCAGTAAACAATTGTGGGTGGATTAATCACCAAAGTCATTATAGTTGAGTGGAAGCCAGGAGCTATGAGTTTTGGACAGCCTACTTGCCTCCCCTGGTTCAGCTCTGCCCCTCCAGGAAAATGCAAGGACTCCAGTGTTGCAAGCTACAATTTGACTCTCAGCTTTGCTGCTGCCTGGCTCTATGATCCTGGCAAGTACTGACTCTGTTTGGTGTCTTGGTTTCCTTATTTGTCCCTGGGTGCCCTCGAATTCTGTGACCTGATTACATATGGGCTGCTTTTGCTAGATAGGTCCTGAGGCTGGCATAAGGGTTCAATACACATTTCTCCTCAGGTTGGGGTTTATCTAGGCTGGTCACTATCTTGCCATCTCTCCTATCACCCCTGTCTCCTCTCCATACAGCGGGAGCTTGTGGTTGGCTTCCTGCCACACCAACAACAGGCAGGCAGTGTTCTCCTTCCTTTCCCTGACCTCACCCAGCAAGCACTCCAGAGGCGGTCAAAGCAAACAGGACTTGCTCGACCTGGCCAGGAAATCCAGAACAAAAGAGGGCTTCTTTAATCAGCTGTTTCCTTTGGTCAGAAGATAAGTTGTGAGCTATAACCTTTAAAAAAAAACTGGAACAGAAGAGAAATAAAGTGTCAGACAAACTTTGATGAAATTAAGGCATTCATTATTTTTCATTCAACTAGCATGTGAGTATTATGAGAGGTATGTGGAGCTGTGGCTGTGTGATGGTGCACTGGACATGGAGCATGACCTAGGAGGGGTCACGGTTTAGTGGAAATTAGTAGTAGGAACCAGGGCAGATTACTGTGTAGTATGACTAGGGGTTACTGACTTTGCCCTTTTCATTACTATGTCCCCACTGTTTAGATTTCAGCTAGATGGTGATATGTATTCTTTGTATATTGTGTCACAAATGTTTATATGTATATAGTGATAAATCAAATTGGGTTAATGGTCAGAAAATATTCACTCTTTGGTGTTTACGTTTGTGTGTGTGCACATATTTCTTCATGTACATGGTTGGTGATTAATAATGATTTGTTGAGTGAATGAATGAGTGAATAAGGATGGGATGTTTGGAAGCTCCTAGAAGGCGGCCCAAATCCTGTATCCAAGAAATGACAGAGAGGCCAAAAGTCTTGAAGAAAGGGTAGAAGTGAGTAAGGGAGAGGAAGCCAGAGTGGGGTAGGTAGTGGAAAGATGGGGGTTGAGAAGGGGTTGGGGCTTGCAGGTTGGGGAGCAGCACACAGCTGAGGATGAGGGCTTTAGGTATGTTCAACCACATAAAATTGACAATAACTGACCATTTTTGACTAAGAAAAACAACAACCTCCTAGAGTTGAACCAGTTGCTTCAAACGTCGTTGAACAGTTAGGGACAAGATCGTATGGGGCCTAATGAGTTATGTAAAGAGACTGAATTTTCTCCTGAGGGCATGGAGACGCAATGAGGTTTTACTTTTTCTTTTCCTTAAAATAAGACCATTTTTTTCTGGTATAGCTGTATAACTTATATTTGTCATTATTTTTAAAAATTCATATTAGAGCAACAGTAAAAAGAAATAGGATAGTAATCGTCTTTGCTCTCACTAACCAGATAACCATAGTTAGTTTGAACTGACATGTCAGTCATTAACAATTTGGAATACCTTTTCTGGACTGTTGTTTTTTTGTTTTTTTTTTCTCTCAAGTTGTATATGTGAAGAGGAATAGGGCATGAAGCTGCTATTTAAAAGTTGCCAGTGGCCTTTGTGTCTAACGGAGCAGGTTATAGGTTACCATGGAAAAATTCGTTTTTGTTTTGTAGAGGATTCAGAGTGGGAGAAAGGCGTAGCTGGACTTTTTGGGCCTAGCTGCTGTATCCTTTCATATATGCCTCTTGTGAGGTTGCTAGGGACAAGCTGGGCACATTTCTACAAGGCTCAAGGAGTTCCCTGGGATGCAGGGCATGGAGATCTAACATCTTCTCTAAGAAACCAATCCAAAACGCAAACCATTAGAAATTCAAAAAATAGAGAAAAAAATCCCAAAGTGAAAATGATCATCTTTAGTCCTGTGCAGAATCTCATTATTGATATTTTTGGTATATTTGTCCCCTCTTTTTTCTTTATATAGTTCATATATATAGTGATAAATCAAATTGGAGTAATGGTCAGCAAATATTCACTTTTTGATATTTGCATATGTGTGTACACATAAATATATATATGAAACATGCATATATAAATATATGTATATGTTCATATATACATATAAAGTTTTGTATATACACCCACACAAAATAAGCAGTATTGTTTTGTATTTCTCTCCCTCTTGCCACTTTATTTTAGAATTCTAGCCTGGAAATTCCTGAAGGGATCTTGTTATCCTGAAATAATCCTTCACAACTCTTTGATGATATGCCCTTAACTCTGAGGAAGTCTCTCTTTCCCTAAGGTGGGCTGAAGCTACTTTTGGTATCTCCTCAGAACCGGAGTCTCCTCCTTTTTGTGGGGTTATGTTTCTTACCTAATTTACCAAGGGTAGGCATATCTGATATTTGTCAAGCAACAAGTCAAGTTCTGTGGCTTTTAGAAATGGTTAGTGGGACACAGACAGCTTCTCTCTGCCTCTGTGGCTGGCTTTCATGGAATGTGGGTGCATGGCCAGGATGTCCACACAGAGCCCAGCTCTGCTGCCTAGAGTGGAGCGTGAACACCTGAAACTAATCGAGCTGGTGTTTGTTCATTTGAGGGCCCTTGCATCCCTCCCATCATAGCACCATAGCCTCTTTCTTCCCTGAGTCTCCTCCCCCACATTCCAGGCTGACTCCATCTTGGGGTGGGAAAGCTTCTGTCACAGGCTGTACATTCCAAATCCAAATTCTGGGTGAAGCTCTCGGTTGGCCAGGAGGGCCAAAGTAATGGAGACTTGTGACATTTCACTGATGCACTGAGCACTGAATCCATTTTATCTTGGCTTCCATGTTTCTCTTGGGGACATATTTCAGCTACTGGAGACTATTTCAGTACAAGATGGTATAGCCCTTCTTTAAATCTCCTTTGATCTTCTAACTTTCTCCAAGTGTCTTTAACTTTTGCAATTCTAGAAAGTGTTTCTCTTTCTGAAGCTACTCATTTTGCATATGCTCCAATCCCCCTAATGCCACCAGCACCTCCTTTCTGGCGTGTCCCCAGAAGTGCAGCAGTTGCATCTTCAGTTTCAGGGCTCACTGCCCAGCCACCAGAATTCTATAGGTTTCCTTGAAACACCCTCAGTTACTGTGTGTTCATTTTTTCTTTGCTTGGGCCTCAAACTCTTCCTCTGTCTTCTCACATCCATTTTATTAACTGGAAGAAATTCAGTATTCCCTGTCATCTGGCAATTGAAACTAGAATCTTGATAATGACACCTTCTTTGTTTATTGTTTTTTTCTTTTTTTCTCTACTACTTTCCATAAGACACCTTCCAGGCTCATGACAAAGACCTTTTCCTCTTCTGATATAATATTAATGACCACTCAAGATCATAATAAAACAACAACAATACCAGCTTATGTTTATTGGGTGCTTACCATGTACCAGGTCCTGTTTCATGTGCATTGCAGATATGATCTCCTTTGACCCTAATGACAATCCTCACTCTACAGATGAGAAAAATCAGGCACGGAAAATTTAAGTAACTTACAAAAGTGCTAGCACCAATGTATGAAGGCATTTAGTAACCTAGATTAAGAGCCATAGGAAAATACCGTGTTTAGATATATCAGCATATCTCATTGGCCTCCTTCCCAAAGTCCTACTTAAGTGGTCCTGGACATTCAGATACTGTTACTGAAACACTGTTTGTCTTGAGGACATGAATTGTCACACGTGCCCTCTTGAAGGCTCTGTGTCGAGACTCTTTTTTGGGTGTTAGTGTTTACACTGTCTGCAGCTATTCCCATGTGTCTCAGGTTTGTGTTTTATTGGGATTCAGTGTCCCCTCCTCAGGCCCTAGCCACACTTTCTGAGACACATTTCTGACTGTATCCCCTCCAACTGTATTCCTGATGCCTTCACTTAGTCTTTGCATGATTCTCTGACATGCTCAGGGCTCAGGCTTACGGGAGGAACCTGCATGCATCAGCCAGGGACTGACCTTCTGCTTCAAAGTCACATTTGTAAGACAGACATGGCCATCAATGTGCAGATACCTGGGGCAGCTATGATGGTCCCTAGTCCTGGACATCAGTGTCCTGTTCCTGCTGGCCTATCTTGCCCCTGGGTACTTCCTCCAAGATGCTCCCTTGACTCGGTATGCCTGGGTTTCCTATAGCCTTTTTGACCCTAGTGATATGACAGTCAGGCTGGTAGGCTCGATCTGCCTGAATGACCCTATCTATAATTTCATGGTCATTTTGGCTGATATAAATGACAATGGTGGAAACAAATAATCCTATTTGCAGGATGGCTCTGGTGGGTAGGTTGGCCTCAGTGGCAGAGGCATGGGTTATGGTTTGTGTGAAGCTTCAGTGGAATTTACACTGACTCAGCACCCTGTGTCAGAGTCCTAGGCTCCAGGAAACAAGAGGATTTCCTAAAGTAACAGTATTACCAGGGGGCCTGTGTCTGCTGTGGGACCACTCCTTCTTCCCTCCTTCAGTAGCTAGATGGGTTAGAAAAGAGTAGTGTCCCACCTGCTGGAAGTGGAAACCAGAGATGAGAAACTCCCACTGATGGTGGAGGAAGAGCTGATATGATGCCTTGGGCCAGTGGTCCCTGAAGGGGATGTGAAGACATGATGAGCAGCGCGGCCCGGGGCCTCACCTATGGGAGCGGGGCCAAGGCTTAGACAGCAGCTGACATGCTACATCAGAAGGCCTTCAAATGGTCAGGTAGCTTGGGCAAAGTGCCTCACCTCACTTAAGATTCTTGAAAACCAGATTAGCAAAGATGAAAACAACTTATGAAAATGATAGTCTCATAGTCTGCTGGGGGATGCATGAATTAAGACGTCCACAATCCTTTACCTGAAACCTATGGGGCCAGAAAAATGTTGGAATTTAGAATTTTTCAGATTTTTGAAAAACAGTGTGATGTATAAATTGTATATTATATAACACTCCCTCAGGAACCAGGGTGATACACACATTTATGTGTCTGCCCGAAATGCACGAATATTCATACTTAGTGAGATAAAAAAAAGACTATAAATAGCCTTGTGTCCATTCAGATCAGGGTCTGACACCAAATAAGCTTAGATATTCAACTTGTGAAAGCATTCTCAGTTTTCAGAGTTTTGTGGATAAGGGATTAGAGACCTTGCAACCTTTCTGCAGGGCACTTTGACAATATGTATTAAAAGTCTTAAAGTATACATGACCTTTCACCCCACAACTTTACTTCTAGGACTTAGTTCTAAGGGAATAATCATGATTACAAGCAACACCCTAGCAATAAGGATGTTCATAACTGCATGGTTTTTGTTTGAAAAAGAATGAAAGAAGAGGAGAAACAATCTAAATGTCTACCAATAGGGGATTGGTTTTTTTCTTAAAGATTTATTTATTTCTTAGAGAGAGAAAGAGTGCATGAGAGAGTTGGGGGTGGTGGTGGTGATAGGGGCAGGAGAGAGAATCTTAAGCAAACTCAGTGCTGAGTGGGGAACCCAAGGGGCTCCATCTTTCAACCCTTAGATCACAACCTGAGCTAAAACCAGGAGTCAGATACTTAACCGACTATACCACCCAGGCGCCCTAGGGGAAATGTTTAAGTAAATATAGTACATGCATGCAATGGAATATGAGGTGGTCCCTAAAACTGTAATGCTTGCTTGTTGACTTGGAAAGATGTGCACGATCTATTATTTAGAGACAAATCTTAGCTATGAGTAGTCTTATTTGCAAACAAAACCTGGAAGAGTAGACACACACCAGAAGAGTTATCTCCAGGGTTTTGCGGAGTTTTTATTTATTTATTGGTAATGTGGATTTTCTCATTTCTCTATTCTAAGTTCGAAAAACAATACTTTCAAACTTTCAAAGGATTCAGATATATCTAAGCTAATACAAGACTGCTCCTCTCACCCTTTCCTATCCCCTTGAAGGTAACCAATATTCAAGGGTGGGTATCTTTCCAGACCCTCTTCTCTGTAAATGCATAAAAACTTTTAAAGTAATTTTTCCACCCGTGGAGTCATACCATGGATATTGTTCTCTGCCTTCCTCTTTCACTGGACTCTGTCATTAACTTCTTTCCATGATGCAAGGATGTAGTTTTTTCTTTTATTGAAGTATAGTTGGCACAAAATGTTACATTAGTTTCAGGTATACAACATAGTGACTCAAGAACTCTATACATTACGCTGTGCTCACCACAAGTGTAGCTACCCCTTGCTATCATACAACACGATTACAATATCATTGACTGGATTCTCTAAGCTGTGCCTTTCATCCTATTTACTCAACCTTTTCCATCCCATTGGACATTTAAGTACTTTCTTTTATTTACTATTTAAGCATTTGTTTACTATTTCGAACAGCATTGCAAAGAACATTCTTTTGTGTGTGCTTTTGTGGACATGTGCATGCATTTATGTAGAAGAGTTTTTAGTTTTCATTTTCCTGCAATGAACATGTGTTATTTCGATTATTAAAATTTTTAACATATTAAAAGATTCCATAAGACTGTTTCTAATAGCCTGAAGGCACTCAGTTGGCCCATTTTTTTCCCCTCAGGATAAATGAGCTATTCACTAGCACCACCTTGTAAATAAATACCACATATTTTTGGGCTGTGCATATATTTTTTTTACAGATTCATCTTCCCCCAGGAGTATCTGGTCCAGGATAGCAGACAGGAGTCAGGGGAGGTGGCTGCAGTTGCCAAACCTTGAGGAAGAGTGTAGGTGGATTGTCCTTGGATGGCTCTAGGTGTCTACTTTCCACAGACTGTCTGGTGACTGCCTTTCTGTGGTAGTCAGTGGTCACTGACCACTCTGGGAAGACTTTAGTCATTGATCCCATAGGCTGATGGCCTCCTGGAGGGTGAGGAGGAGTATAGGGGGTAGGCTGGCTTCTCTGGAGCTTGGGCCTGATGGATTTTCTATAGGTACATTTTCTTGGGCTGATGGCTCCAAAGTAGAGCTCCTAGTGTGTGTGTGTGTGTGTGTGTGTGTGTGTGTGTGTGTGTGTGTGTTTGGGGTGGGAAGGCAAATTGGGTCCTCATTCTGGACCCAAACCCTGCAGCCTTTCTTTTCCTCTTGTGCTTGCGAAATAGACACCACATTTCCTCAATGTTCAGATACTACTCTTCTTTTACATTATAGTGTTCCTGCAATGGGGGGTAGATGTTGAATGTGGGAGTGTCCCTCCTCTGGCTCTTTCTGAAGCCTATTATTAAATAGGGGGTGTATTGTCCTACAGTTTGTGGGGTCCTGGATATAGATACAGAGATGCTCCCCTTCTATTCCACTTCATGTCCAGCCCCATCACCAATATAGCTCTCCTGGCTCCCTAGATGAGGGATTGCAAAATTCCACTCCTTGTATGTAGAGAATGAAGGAAAGAGCTGTTAAAATCTTTTCTTGAATTCAGACTGGACCCAGGTGCAAAGCAAAAGCCAAGCTTGTCATCTTTCTCCTGCACTGCTCAGTGCCCATCCCTTCCCATAATGCTGCCTGAACCCTCCTGTGTAATTAGTGGGGGCATAATTAATACATGAGAAGATGCTTTCTAACAGATCTTAGCCAGTGTGTCCTCTTAAAATGGGATGGGAGGCAGAAACTTACAGGCTTCTACATGTCCACCTGAAATGTCTAGTCAGACAATCCCATCATTGTCTCCAGCCACGTGCATTTATATGCTTCTGGGATGGACCAGCCCGTGGAGGAAATCATGGGGTGAAGTTGAGTTCTGGGTGCCTAGAGGGGGTGGGCTTCAGTAATGAGCCAGGAAAACCATGATAGTGTTACTTGTCTCAATAGGAGTATCTTCGCAAGGTGGGTAATTGTATCTTCATAATAAATGTGAAGTATCTGCATAAAGTAGACAATTGGCCAGTGAGACTGACTAGAGGAAGACGCTGAATTTTAAGCAAGTATTTATGAAGCACCTACTGTGTGTCAGGCACTGAGCTGCTATTTCACTTAACTCCTGAGATGTGTATCAAGAACTTCTCATTTACAGGTTGCAACAGGGTTCTGCGGTGGTGAGGTGGCCAGCTGAAGGCCATGGTTACAGACTCAGGTTCGTCTGGCTCCGGAGGCTTAAGGGAAAATCATTCTTATGACAATCTAAAATTTCCTTGCTCTTTTCTTCAGTGTTTCCCAATAGTCTACCCAGCACAGAACCACTTGGTTAAACTTTCTAAGAAGAGTCTTGGTGCCAACCATTTCCTCCACAACCTGGCTCATCCCTACCTCTGCAACCTCATTGTCTGTAGATGGAAATGTGCTCCCCTTTCAAGGCTTTGCCCAGCTGACATGAAGATATTGGTCTCCATGTTCTCTGAAGTTGCTTCTAGGCCTACTGGTCAGGGTCTTATGGTTGGAAGAGCCAACTCTCTCTTAAATGTTTTCCTAATTAATTTTATATGCTTCTGACCACAAGTAGGCACACAGAAGCATCCTTGTCCCCAAATTTGTTTTACTTCTTAAACCCCTTCGATGACTCCCTCATGCCCTCAAACTCCTTAACATAACTTACGAGGACTTCATCATCTGGCCACTGTTATCTCTCCAGCTTTGTTTCCCTCTTCCCTCTTTCCCACTTTTCTTGTGCCACTATATACCTAGTCATGTGAACCACTTAGAGCTCCACAAAAATACTTGTGTGTTGGGGGAGAGTGGTGAGTATTTACATAGTCACTGAGCTCAGCTGTGGAAAAAATGAAACTTAATTTTTCTATAACTGACTCAAATTATTACATGTCCTCTTTTCTGCTCAGCAGTAGAGAAAAGTAATCTTGCAAAAAAAAAAAAAAAGAAAAGTAATCTTGCCAATTCAAGGTAACTTGATTAATGCTGCTTTTTAAAAAAGTATCTTTTTTATTGTGATAAAATATATATAACAAATGTACCATTTTAAGGGTGCCTGCGTGGCTGAGTCAGTTAAACATCTGCCTTCGGCTCAGGTGATGATCCTAGGGTCCTGGGATGGAGGCTGGAGTCAGGCTCCCTGCTTGGTGAAGTGTCTGCTTTTCCCTCTCTCTCTGCCTGCCATTCCCCTGCTTATGCTCTCTCTCTCTCAAATAAATAAAATCATTAACAAAAAATAAATAAAGTGAACCATTTTAACCAGTTTTTTAAAAAGATTTATTTATTTGAGAGAGAGAGAGAGCACAAGCCAGGAGAGGGACAGAGGGAGGGGGAAATTCGACTCCCTGCTAAACATGGATGTGGGGCTCCATGGATGTGGGACCCCATAGATGTGGGGCTCAATACTAGGACCTTGAGATCATGACCTGAGCCAAAGGCAGACACCTAACCAACTAAGCCATCCAGACACCCTCCCCCCATTTTAACCAGCTTTAAGTGTATAGTTTAGTGGCAATGAGTTGTTCACATTGTTGTGCAACCATCAATATTACTCACCTCTAGAACTTTTTCATTATCCCAAACAGAAACTCCATATCCATCAAATAAATCTCCCTGCCCTCAGTGCCTGACAACTACCATTTCACTTCTTGTCTCTGTGAATTGCACTGGTCAATACTCAATGTCTTGGTGACTACTTGGTAACTCAGGGTTCTTCCCTGTTCCTTCTCCCCTGTGTCTGGAAAGATTTACGTTTCTAGGGAGATTCACAGCCTTGCTATTCTGTTGGCATGAATCTTGTCTATAGTTTATGTCCTTGGTCCTGCTATGGCTACTGGTTGACCTGTCCACATACCATCCATGTGTTCACACAGGTCTTGCCAGTCCACTGGCCCTCTCAGCCCTCTACACACTGCCCCAGCTCCAAGAGTTCCAGATGCACACCCAATCCTCACCTCAAACCCTACTTCGAGGGCTAGTTCCCAGGGGCCTGAATCACCGTTTCCTGTCTTGGGCACTTGGATCTTTTCCAGGACTCTTCCAGCAACTCTGGGTTATACCAGGAAGGCCAAAGGTCATTCATCTGCCCCTTGAATACCCTCTTCCTATCTGAGAAATCCATCACTCCCACCCCATTCTCAGAATATCAATCAGGGGTCAGGTAGTAGCTGAGCTAGCTGATTCTCTTACTGCTAGCTGTGAATCCTCTCCATTTGGGCAGAAGAAAGCTATTTCCTTCCAACCTATGGCATACATTTTCTCCTTCTATTTCAGGGCTCTTAACCTTTTGAGAACTCAGAACTTTTTTTTCTCTAGTTCTTACCATGGAAAATTTGAGTTCTCAAGACGATGTTTCTGCTAAGGATTTCTACATTTATTCATTTTTAGAACAACAATTTGTTGAGCATTTACTATGTCCCAGGCAACTTTCTAATCCTAGTGAATAAAAGAGACAAAGATATCTGTCCTCCCCATATAGTCCAGTGGAGAAAGATTGAGAATAAACAAGTTAAGTGAAATAAATGTCAGGTGGTGGTAAATGCTAAGGAGAAAAATAAAGCTGAGGAGAGGGACAGGGAGTATTTTTGTGGAGTTTGGAAGAAGGAAGTCAGAAAAGATCTCACTGAGGGGTGTTACCTGAGTAAAGGAAAGGCAGAGGTGAGGGAAACAGCCCTATCCGCAAACAGCAGATAGCTGGGGGAAGAATTTTCCAAGTTGAGAGCATGGGACGTGCAATGGTTCTGAGCGTTTAGTGGGGTTAATGCATTTGGGGTACAATAGAAAGGACGGTATGATTGCCTTGGGTGTAAGTAAATAGAATGTGAAGTCCAAGAGACAGTGGGGATTAGGGGGAGGGGAGCAGATGATGCAGAACTTTCTAGGTCATTGTAAGGCATGGGATTTTACTCAGTGAGAGGGAAAGCCTTTGTAGGGTATGAGTACAGCAGAGGAGTGGGCCAACAAGTCTTAGATGGAGGGTTACCTACCATACTCAGCCACACTTTCTCTTACCAGGAGACCTTTGCTTCCTCTCAGCCTTGAACCTTCTTCTTTCCCTCCTGGGTGGTCTCACTTTGGCTGGCACTTCTTTCAAGATGCCTTGGAGCCATTTGACCCTCAGTTTGGGATTGGGAGCCCCTCCTATGAGTTCCCATGCAGAATGACCTAGCTCATAGGGCTATTCTGTGACGTTCATGAGTTAGCATGTGTAAAGGTGATTTTAATCTATAAAGTACCATTCAAGCATATCTCCTGCTTTTCCCTCCTTCTTGTTCTTCTTGCTGTTCTTTCTTATTTTCAAACTTCTCTCTCTTCCTTATTTAGCAGAGGTCCTTCATCTGAGGGCCAGTGGAAGGGTAGGCAGCATTTCCTGTGTTTGGGTGTATATGTTCTGGGGGACAAGCTCCAGAGCGTTCATCAGTGTCTCAGGAGTACTTGACCCAAAAGAGGTTAAGAATGACTATAAATTTTCTTGACACAAAAGCAAAATAAGATGGAGGAGATTTTATTCTTTAGCTCTTCATCATTCTCTCTGCCCTGTTTAGTATTTCTAGAACACAGATACAACCTTAAGATGTTAAACCAAACTTTCAAATCTAGATTGAGGCAATATTTGAAATCTAAAGTTCAACCTCAAATCAATCTCTTCTCTCAGAGTTGTTTGTCCCCAGGAAGGCAGCTCCATTACACAGGGCCTCCTTTAAATGCTGGGCAGAGTGAAAGGCCAGGTCCTCTGTGCGGCTCCACTTTCCATAGGGGAGCAGTTGAGGCAAGAAGGTGCTGAGCAGGATTTGCACCAAGGACCAGAAGCACTGTCCCTACAGTCCCTGGAGAACTACCTCCTTGCCTTGTCAGCTGCTCTGCTCAGCATTTCCAACTGCTCTGTCCCAGTGAGAGCTGAGCCTCCTGTGAGAAGTGATCACTATCACTCAGTTTAATTCCCATTTAATATAGCGTCAAGATAAAGACTGAGGATTCGTGAATCCAGCCTGTAATGGGACAGAGCAAATGTGTGAGAATAAAACATCTCCTGACCTTGCCATCAGAGACCACGGTTTTATTTATTTTCTTAGGAGTGGAGTGTCTGGTGGGGTTTTCTGCCCATTCCCCCTTTCTTTGGTGGTGGTTGTTGTAGCTCAGTGGGGCATTAAATTTAGGGAGCTGTCTGATCTGTCATAGCCGGGC
Organism: Canis lupus familiaris; assembly: GCF_011100685.1. Classification (NCBI taxonomy): domain Eukaryota; kingdom Metazoa; phylum Chordata; class Mammalia; order Carnivora; family Canidae; genus Canis; species Canis lupus. The sequence continues at coordinate 10,715,344 of NC_049244.1, read as the reverse complement.
TGGCGGGACTGTGGATGATGTGACCCAGAGATATAGGCCTATGAGCTTTGTTATAAATTCTTCAGTCTGCATCTGGAGCCCTGAGGGAGGGCTCCAACCCTAGCATACCCTGAACAAGTGTGGAGTCGTAAAAGCAGTGTCATAATAACACTCACAGAGTGCATTTTGAGGCCTTGACTGCATTTGGGTATCCCCCTTAAAGCAGGTCCCAGGAAGCATCATTGGCTTAGGGAAGTGAGACTGGGAAGGAAAGAAAGCAGATCCAATGTGAGTTAATGAGCAGGTCTCTGTGGGCAAGTTGGGGTTCAGTCCACAGGGGTCCTTGAGAGACGGTGCTCTGGGAAAGGGAAGAAGATGGGATATGTATTCATAAACTATCATGTCTCACTAGTGGGGGGTTGTTCCCTGGGTCGTTTTTAGCTTCTCTGACACCCCACTCTGCTATATCTCCATTGGTTTTCAGTCTACTTTTTGGGCTCCTCCTTACAATATCCATCATTAAATCTAAAAGTGCTTTAGGCTTGGTCTCCCTATTTCCTTAGTTATCTATACCATCATCTTACACTATCTTTTTTTTTTTGTTTTGTTTTGTTTTTTTGTTTTTTTTTTTTTTCATCTTACACTATCTTATCTGCTCCCTTGGCTTTATTTCCACCTGTACACTCATGACTATAATTGCTGGCTTGGGGAGACCACTAGCAGGCCCCCAGACCTGTTTCCCTTTCTTCCATCTTTATTCAGTTGCAGCCAGCCCCTGAGCTTCCTAGCTAGATGCAACATTCTCTACCAGTCTTGTGGCTGGCTATGGCCAACTCTGAGGTTTGACCAAGTTTGAGCCAGTTGGTTGAGAGCAGAAGTGATGTGGTTAAGTCTCAACTTTTGGTTAAGTCCAACTTAAAAACAAGTCATTTGCCTTGGACCTTCCCTCCTCCTTCCTTCCCATGGGCTGGGATGCAGACAAAGCAGTAACCTAGCTTTGTCAATCCCAGTGAGGGCACACTCTGGGGATGGTGGAGGGAATAGATAGAAGAGCCTGGGCCCCTGAATTACCTTGTGGAGCAGAGTCATACCATACTAAAATTTTATTTTATTAAACATCTGTATTTCGAGCTTTGTTACAGCAGGTTAGCCTGTAAATGAAATAATAAACTAGACCAGACTTCTCTTCTGAAGTCCTGACCCATTTAAGCAAATTCAACTCCACATTTCTACTTGGATGACCCTTGATCCCTCAATTAAAACGGAATTCTTGGGGTGGCTAGATGGTGCAGTCAGTTAAGCATCTGACTACATTTTAAAGATTATTTATTTATTTATTCGAGAGAGAGAGAGAGAGAGAGAGAGAGAGAGAGGCAGAGACACAGGCAGCGGGAAAAGCAGGCTCCATGCAGGAAGCCTGATGTGAGACTTGATCCCAGAAGCCCAGGATCACACCCTGAGCCAAAGGCAGATGCTTAACTGCTGAGCCACCCAGGCATCCCAAGCATCTGACTCTTGGTTTTAGCTTGGGTCATGATCTCAGGGTTGTGAGATTAACCCTTGCATCGGGCTCCATGCTCAGCATGGAGTCTGCTCAAGTTTCTCTCCCTCCCCTTCTGCCCTTCCTGCACATGCTGTCTCTCTCTTTCTCAAATATATAAATACATCATTAAAAACACTAAACTCTTAGTTTTCACTCCCTTCCTCCTGTAATGTCCCTCTCCAACATTCTCCTTTTCTGTCAGCATCATGTAGGCTGATTTTCTATATTACCAGGATGTTGGTGTTTATTTTTAATCCCTCCCTTTTTCTAAACTCCACTTCCAATCTATAACACAGTTCCCATTGATTCTATTTTCAAGATATATCACACATTCACTCACTTATATCTTTTCTCCCATAGACATTCTGATGTTTGGTACCTTGAAATAGGTATGTATATATCTTCAAAAAGCACATAGTATTTTTGTATGCAGTTGTTTTGGTTTATAATAGAGATCTCATTCTAACTTTTGTAATCAATATAAAGCTTTCTTAGATTTTATCTACATTACCATATGAACCTCTAGTTCATTATGTCTGTTGCTTCTGTGTGTTTTGTAATGAGTTGGCATCATATTTTGCTTATCCATTCCCCTAATTATGCATGTCTCAGTTATCACAAAACCTCTGCTAGAAAAAAAAATGTTACAAAAAAAAAATCCTCACACATATTCCTTCATGGACCTGAAGGGTGTGAACTCTTCTTGGATGTGTACCTAAGTGGGATTTCTGGGTCACAGACTATAAGCATACTTAAAGAGTACTAGGTTGCTTTCAGGATGGCTGCACCGTTTTTTGTTTTTTTTTTACCTTTAGTCAATAAATGTTCCTTCCCCCAAATATTTGTCCATTATGCTCAAGATATTGGTACTGTCTGACTTTTTAATTTTGCCAATTTCATGGATATATAGTGGTATCTCATAATCATTTTAATTCCATTAATTAGACTGTTAAACAGTTAAGTAAACTAAATCAGTGATTTGGTTAATTGTGTCAGTGTGAGCATCAATTCTCATGCTTATTGGCCATTCAACCTCTACTTCTTTGAATTGACTGTTTCTATTTTTTTTTAAACATTTTTTCCTATTGGGTTTCCTGTCTTATTCTTGTGTATTTGAAGGGAGGCGTTCCTTTTGTCATGGGAACTATCCCAACCAAGTACTGTTCCTGTTTATATTTATGTTTATGAGGATGTTGGTAAAGCTCAAACAAACCATAGGAATGAAGGACTTGCAGTAGTTAATATAGGAGAAGGAGGTGGGAGGAACGAGTCATACAGAAGTGTACCACTTCTCAGAGCCTGCGCTGTGGCCATTAGAACCATAGTCACAGCACAGGGCTGTGCTACATGGACCACCTCTTTGTACAAACCAACCTTCAACAGTTCATTAACAATAAGGGTGTTAGTAATTGTGCACTGAAGAAGTTTTCATTAAATGGTGCTTTAAAATTTTCAGCACTCTATTTGGGAATGCACCATTAAATTGATTGGCCCATTAAAAATCAGTGGTTAAAAATGAGTTCATTGTTAAAACGGAAAAATAATGATAATGATACTGACAGTGACTGAAACAATGGACCATCCTGCTCAAAATCAAAAGAAGCAAGCCATTAACATGTGAAATGTAAGACGTGCAAATGAATTTTCCCACTGTTAGGTCCAATGTTGATGATTTACTTTGAACAAAACAACATCATTAATCATGCTAAAGAAATGTGGTTAGTTTCCATTTCATTCACTTTGGAATTTTTGCTTGTGTTTATAATTTGCAAAATGGTTTTTATAGGTTTTTTTTTTTTTTTAGATTTTGTAACCATGAGAATTTTATAACTATTTTTATGTTTCTACAGTTTAAATAACATTGTAATAAAACTAATTTTGACAAATACTGGAGGTCTGTAATAATTTTTCCATTAAAGTTTGAGAAATGCTGTGTACACTTAGTGTACTGAAATGTTCATGTGTAGATTATAGACTATTAACTGTTTGACAGAGTTAGGGGAATGGTGGTTACCAAAATGAATTAAAAAATATTAGGCACCACAGACAATTCAATTATGTGTGAATTTGAGGGGCAGACCAGAGCAAGGTTAACATATATATAGATTTGTGGCAGCCATTCCACTCTTTTTATAGAGTCTTCCTGTAGAGGCTGGAATGCCAAGAACTATATTTCCTGATTCCCCTACAGGTCAAGTTCTAGATACGATCTAGACTTAGCCTATCAGGTGCATTCACATGAGTGTAGGAAGGCTGAAGCGAGCAAATGTCTAGCTATTGTTCTTTCGGTTGTCAGCATACTTATGGAGCCATATTGGTCTCAGGGTCCAGTCATTGTCTCTAAGGGTGTCAAAAGGCAGGGTGCCGTGGGGCATGCTTCCAATGGTATAGATCATGGCAGATGTGATGGTCTTTTGACTATGGGACTGATGAAGTCCCCAGTGCTCCCTAACTGTAAAAGACAGTTGCTTTTTGGTGGCTCGGCTATTCCCATGATTTTGAGAGTCATTTGGGAAAGTTCAACTTGTTTGTTGAGTACTTCCAGTTATCTTTTAAGCTGTGGGTATCCTATAATAATTCATTCCAGCATAACCTGGCTAGAATAGCTTCTCTTCTTTGCATATAAGACTAAGTGATAAAAAGTCAGACCCCTGTAGAGTGAGATTTTTCTGGTTATTAAAACCAATTTCTGCATAGGGTGTGATCACCTTTTTTGTGCAGAGGGTATGATTTTTCATCTTTGCCACCAGGTAGCCAGAGACTGTGTGTACTCAGTGGCACATGAATAGCACAAGCTGTGGTCCCTGAGTTCAGGGATGGATGAGATGTGGTGGTAGTATCTGTGGCTGGCCAGGGAAGCTTCATGGAAAAGATGGAATCAGAATTGAACTTTTTTTTTTAAAGATTTTATTCATTCATTCATGAGAGACACAGAGAGAGAAGCAGAGACAGAGGGAGAAGCAGGCTTCAGGCGGGGAACCCAAGGTGGGACTCGATCCTGGGACTCTGGGATCACGCCCTGAGCTAAAGGCAGATGCTTAACCACTGAGCCACCCAGGTGCCCCTGAGTTGAACTTAATTAAGGAGTTGAGTCTAGAGAGGAGGCAGGCAGGAAGAGAGAGGACATGGGAGGAGGGGAGAACAGCAGATACAGCATGCAGATGTGGAGGGACAACTTTTGGCCAGATATTGGAAAACCTTGAATACCAGGAAGATGTAATAACACTTCATTGTCTAAACATTGGAGAGCCATTTCAGGTTTTGAGTGGAAGTGATGTGATTGAAGCTGTGCTTCTCACCACAATTCCTTCCCTCAGCCTTCTCTTGGGCATAAAGAAAATGTTTATATGATAAGCTTTTGGAATGAATGGTTATATTTTATGGGGTGAGATTGGGACTGAGATATTCTTATGTGGCCCATTTATTTGGAACTTCAGAAAGTGGGACCCATGGGAAACTTAGCATTGGATAAATCTTACCTGGAAGGAAGGGCAACATCATTCCCAGCAAGCAGCTAGCCCATGTGGTAGCTACTAAAGGAGAAACCAAGCTTCCACACAGGTTCCAAAGAGCTATATCTCAGCTTTGGGCTATGTAAAATAAAAATAAATAAATAAATAAATAAATAAATACATACATACATACATAAATAAAAGAAAAACAAACACCTCTGCAAAGGATGTTGTGCAACTTTAATTTCTCCAAGAGACAACGTGGGAGAGATTTGATTGTAGGACTATACTTTCTCTGAGAAAACAATGGAGGGCGGATGACATTTTTGGAAATTTTGTATTTTCTAAGAATTTTATTTAATTTTTGTGTGGAAACTTTGTGATGGTCTGATGAAAATTAATTTCATTTTTATCTTACTGGTTTGGGGTTCAGCTCTTTGCATCACATTCTCTGATGAACTAGATTGGATGATGTAGCTGGGATACAGAATGGGGGAAAATTCTTAGGTAGTAGGCTTGGGAGTTAAATGAGTGGCCTTTCTTGACCCACTTCAGAGATTTCTCGGGGCAATGCAAATGAAGCATTGTTTATGGAGTGAAAGTAAAGAAGAGAGACCACAAGAATGAAGGAAGAGGTATTCCTGATACTCTGGATTTTCTCCCCTGAGTCAGTTCAGATTTGACTAACAATAGACCTGACTATTAAGCCCAGTGGTTGGGAAAAGTAAAAAAGCGTGGGTAGCTTTCTTTCTTTCTTTCTTTCTTTCTTTCTTTCTTTCTTTCTTTCTTTCTTTCTTTCTTTTTTTAAGATTTTATTCATTTATTCATGAGACACACACACACACACACACACACAGTGGCAGAGACACAGACAGAAGGAAAAACAGGCTCCATGCAAGGAGCCCAACGTGGGCCTCGATCCTGGGACTCCAGGATCACACCCTAGGCTGAAGGCAGGTGCCAAACCGCTGAGCCACCCAAGGATTCCCCATTGTGGGTATGTTTCTAAATGGAGAAATATACTCATGGCCTAATCTCTCACCCATTTTCATTCCTTCTTGGAGGAGGAAACATCAGCCTAACTCGTTAGGTGAGGGTGATCAGTATGGATGCGTGGACAAGGATTTCCTTGCTCCCTCTTGACTCCACCAAGTATCTATGCCACCCTGGATGATCCCACTTCTAGATTCACACTAGACTTGTGCATCTCCCTCCAGGTATCACTGTGTCATGATAACACAGGGAGAAGTTTGACTTCCCAGGGTACCTTATTTTGTTCTATGTAGTCCTTTCTTGGTGACAACTTGATAATTTTCTTTCAATGCATGCACAAATAATGTTAAGCTTCTGTGATATCCAAACTACATGACTAGACTTAACTCCTTCCATTTTTCCTTAAAGATGCCACTAATGCAAAACTAAACTACCTATATATATTTTCTACTGTCCTTGTAATTTTGATTTTGTCTTTTTTGGTGTCAGCCCATTTTGCCTCAGATTATTTATTGTCTACTTTTTTCACAAATATCTTTTTAACCTGAGCATACAGATGCATTTTATAGACATTTTCTTCCCCCTCATTATTGTCTCCAACATCCAGTTTGGAAGGAGGCTCCCTTGTCTTATTTCTTTCAGTGCTCTGTTTTCTTCCTCTTGTTTCCTGGCAGCTGAAAGAGTAAGCACATACATTTCTCTATTCTGCAGTCATATGCACATGTGTGTCCTCTCTTCAGTCTTGGGTCCTGGGCCATGGAGAGTTTTGTCTTGAGCTGAGGGGAAAGACATCTTCCTTGTCCTTGGTACTCAGACATGCTCTCTAGTCTTTTTTTTTCTACAAAGTCCTACATTAGGATTTTAATCCTGAAAATATGAAAACAGTACCTTGTTTTTCACTTGCCCCTGTGTATAAGGGTAAACTCATATCAGAAGCTCACTGAGACAAAGGTAAAATTTGGCATTTCTGGGTTCCCTAACCAGATGTCAGTTAAATCCCATCATGTGTCTGGCAGATGATATTCCTGGGGATGGACTATGGTGGCAAGGGGCAGGAGGCTGCTGGCAATCACTGAGGCACGCAGTGATGAAGTCTCCACTGAAGGTGGTAGTGTGAGAGGAACAGTGGGTATGGGTGTGAGAGACAGTGGGGAAGAATTCGAAGGGCTTCAAATTGGTGATAAAAATTGGTCCTAAGGATGAGCAAGCAAAAATATCAGGAATAGGGAGCAAAAGGATAACTGAAAAGATGAATGACACAGATAACAAAAAAAGGAAAAGATGAAATAAAAATTATGGTTATAGGATAGCAAGAATTTAAGAAAATATATACAAAGATGTTAAAAACAGTTCTGTGGATAAGATTTTAGAACTCTACTTGCTCATGCAACTTCTCTTCAATTGGCACTCCCCAGGTAGATGTGGGGGCTGACACAGGTGTAGGGAAAGTCAACACTAGTTAGTCCAAAAGGGGGAGGCTTTTGAAAGGAGCTAGGCCAATGTTTCCAAATGTCTTCACTGCAGACCAGGTCAGTTGCTCTGAGATTACTATGCTTTCTGAGATCTCTGTGCCCTAATCTATTCTGAAGTAATGTGCAGCTTCAACCTTGTTGTCCTGGTGATGCCTTCCCTGATTCCTCCTGTCTTGTGTTCACCTGAAAGCAGAGCCTGAGCTAAGGGCTCAGGGAGTGACTGCTGGAAGCAGGAGTGAGGGACAGGGAAGAGGAGAAGCTGGTATACAGATGCTTTATGGAGATCTCGCTCCTGGGACTGTGGAGAAGGACCATTCACTGAAAAAGGAGGCAAGTGTCTCTCCAGCCTATCTCTTCCCTTCCTTACCACTGGTTGAGGGCTGCCTTAGGGAATGTCAGTGCCCTTCATTTCTGGATTGAGCTGGAGTGTGTTGACAGCTCTGGGGCAGAAAATGGAAAGACAGTGGTGCTTGAGATAGGTAGGACACAGTCAGCTTGTGGAACTGTCCACTGTAGCTGTGGTTGAAGTCATAAGTGGGATAAAGGGACATGGCAGGGCATCCAACCATATGCCCAGCTAATAACCTCCTCCTCTAGGCCCACCCTTGGCTTGCACCAACCATACCATATTGTACCAGTGCTGGTACTCAACTGATTGGCAAACACAGGTGTCCAAACACAGAACTGAGAACCCTACTCCCTAACCCCATGCCAGCCCTCAGCCTCTCTCTGAAATCTGTGGATGATCTCATAATCTAGCAAATAAAAGTTTAATTTCTGACTAGGTAGGTCCCTGTTCTGTTCTGACTGGTCAGGGACTTGTACCCCATTGGCTGTAAAACATTGTGAATATCACCTCTGATTGTAATCATCTGCCACATGTCTGTCTCTTTCATCAGATTGTGTGCCTTCCTGGAAGGACTGTTTTATTTATTTTTATATTCTCATCACCCAGTAAAGGGCATGCCACATTTGGCAACTCAATACTATAAACAGGAATGGTATCAAAATAAAAAATATCCATTTAATACCAAGGTTACCCAAGGCTTGGCTTAAGTCAGATAATGACTATTGTGCATGTGGCTTATGACTACATTGAACAGTGAATATTTCGAGTCTTACTTTAACCTTGGGCATAATCTTATTCTAAACTGTAACCTAAATCCATTATAAAGCTGGGTTTTCAAGATAATGTCTTGCAAACTTTGGTTCTTTGAGAGTGGATTTGATGTTTAGAAATGACCCAGATTTGCTCAGAGATAAGTCTGGCAAATTCCAGTAGTTTTTCAAAGTGAGAAAGACCTTTTTGGATTATAAATAAGGTATATGACTCTGAAGTAATGAGGTTTTTTTTCTTTTGTTGTTCTAAGCTTCATGGGAATGCATTTCTAAAGAATGAAGTTCAAAAATATTTTCAGCAATGGCAGATTTGTTCAAAATAAGTGCATAGCCACAATGAGATGCCACCTTCAACCCATTAGGATGGCTAAGATATTAAAAAACAACACAACAGAAAGTGACAAGTGTTGGTGAGGATGTTGAGAACTTGGAATCCTTGTACACTGTTGGTGAGAATACAAATGGTGTAGGCACTGTGGAAAACAGTATGGGGGCTCCTCAAAAAACTAAAAATAGAATTACTCTATGATTCAATGATTCCACTTCTGAGTATAGACTCATAGGAATTAAAAGCAGGAACTTGAAGAGATATTTGTATACTATGTTCATAGCAGCATTATTCATGATAGCCAAAAGATGGAAAATAAACCCAAGTGTCTATTGAGGGATGAATGGCTAAACCAAATATGATAAATACATACATTGATGTATGATTCAGCCTTAAAAATTAAAAGAATTCTGACACATGCTACAACATAGATGAACACTGTGGACATTATTCTAAGTGAAGTAGTCACAAAAAAACAAATATTGCATCATTCTGCTTACATGAGGTCCCTAAAGTAGCTTCATAGAGACAGAAAGTAGAATGGTGGTTGCCAGAGGCAATGGCAGGAATGAGTTATTATTTCATGTGTCCAGAGTATCCATTTTGCAAGATGAAATGAGGCTTGTGGATGGATGGTGGTGATGGTTGCACAACAGTGTGAATGACTTAATGCCACTGACTGTACACTTAAACATGGCTAAGATAATAGATTTTATATAATGTGTATTTTTTCACAACTTAAAGAAAAGATATACTTGAAAAATATAGGTGTACAGCTTCCCAAGGTGACTACTTTGAAAGGAAACACATGTTTGGATGTTTAAGTACGTTTAGTACGATCAGTCATAGGAAATTATGGCCACAATTCATCTATAGGTGAACACATACCACATTCCCAAATGCTGAGACACATCATTATTTTCGATGCTTAAGAAGCTATAGACTAGCAAGTGAAGAAAGCAGACCATGATGGCAACATATCCTACTATCCATTTTCTTGCCTTAAAAGTTGCTAAATATCACTTACTACTGTTCATTTCTTCCCTTGAGAAGGTGGTTTGGTATCTTCTCTGGTGCAAGAATGTCATAAGTCAGTGGGTGATTATCACTCCAGAATGTAGAATGACTCAGTAAATCCAACCAGTACATGCTGCTAAAATCAAGAAAAGAGCCAGCTGTACTTCGTGAAGATAAAAACTAGCCACCTAAAATTCAGTTTTCACTGTTAATTTGCATTTGGGTTGCGTGAAAGTAGGCAGAGTCCCTGCTCCTCTGCCTTCTATCCTCTTGGACATTTAGCTTGGTTGGAGACTTATTCCTTAAAATCAAGATTTCTCAAGCTCAGCACTATTGACACTTGGGGTTGGATCATTGTAATAGTGGGCTGCCCTGTGCATTGTAGGATGTTTAGCAGCATCCCTGGCTTCTACTTCCTGGACACCAGTAACAATGTCCCCACCCCCATCCTGTGACAAACAAAACTGTCTCTGGACATTGTTAAATGTCCCCGAGGAGCATCCCCACTCCCACCCACATTGAAAACCACTGCTTAAATGGAGGACAAACCACTCAGCACCTCTTTGAGAATAACATGACTTAAGTGGCAGAGAGCTTTGCCACGTCTACTGTGGCAGTGGAGAGCATTCTGCAAATGGTGTGGTTTTGTCAGATGCTGGAGGGAAACCCAGGCCTTTTACCCGAAGGCCATCCATGCCTCTTGTGGTGAGGAGGCAGCTGTTAGCTGAAGTTTCCTACTCTTCTGTGACTTTAGTGTGGTTTAAGGATGGAGCACAGATTTCAGGGCCATATGGTTCTGGGCTCAGATCCTGCTCTATGGGTAAGTTGCAATCCATCTGAGTGTGGGATTTCTCTATATAAATGGGGATTTCAAGCCCCACCTCATGGAAGAGCTGGGGGCAAAATGATGCATGAGGATATACTAATGACAAATCCTTACTTCTCCATCTTCTCCCCAAACCACCTGAGTCAGTTGTAGCAGACAGACAGTCCTCTGCTCAGGTCCTTTTGAATCCCTTTTACATTTCCATATACCCCTTCCCTAACATTTGTGTGCTTTGCTTTACACAGCAGCTCATGTGACTCTTCAGAGGATTGCCCTTGGGCTATAGGAGCCACTTTGTGTCATGTAGAGAGATAGGAAAGTGTTTGGTTATTCACACCTCTATGTCTCTCTGTGGGCACCAGCAAATTATTCACAGGTGTAGAAATAGGAAGGCTCCATTCCTTCTTTCAAGTTGGGTCAAACTCTCAGGCATAAACTCTAGCACTCATCTCTGGATTCAGGGTAAGGCTAGAACTTTGCCTCAAATCACCCCTGCTGGTCTTCTTCCTGTTTCCTGATGTGCTCCCCATTCTCTTACTCAGTTTCTCCTGGGAGCACTTCTTGTGTCAGTTGCTTGTACAAGAATCATCAACTCAAGGCCTCTTCTGGGGAACTGGGTAGTCTCCAAAAATGGCCTCCATCATTTCCTTCCTTCCCTATGCATGTTTTTCCTTACATTAAGAGGTAGATTCTAATTTCCCTCCCTTGAATCTGGGCAGGACTTATGACCTGCTTACCCAATGGCAAGCAGCAGAATGATGATCTGAGCCTGCTGAGACTAGAGGCCCAGCAGCTGCTACATGGGTCTCTTGCGCCCTGTTTGAACCCAGCCTCCATGCTGTGAAAACCCAAGCCATATGAAGAGGACACTTGTAGGTACCCCAGTCATGGGCTCCATTTGAGCTTCCCACCTGTAGCCACCATTGATCACCAGCCATTAGGGAGACATCTTGGATGACCAGCCCAGCTGAGCCTTCAGACAGCTCCAGCTGCCATCTGACTATCACTGCATGATGGACATCAAGTGAGAGCTACCCAGCTGAGCCCAGCTAACTCACAGACTCATAAGAGATCATAATAAACTGCTTTAAGCCATTAGTTCTCTGGATGTTTGTTTCACACCAATAGATACCTATAACAGGAACTGGACAGAAGACTCCAGTTAGAAGGATATTCTGCCAGAGGACATAAGATTGAGTAGGGATGTGCTCACCTGCCCCACTGGGCTAAGAACATTCTCAGGGCAGCTCTGCACGGGTGAAAGGGAGCGGGAAAGTTGCCAGCTACCTTAGAGATGTTGTGATGTACAGGTAGGATGGGTCCTAGTCTATTGTTTCCTCCCTGCAGGAAGGAGTAGGAAGTGAGACACTG